>NC_141537.1:117781641-118981641 GCF_021556685.1 Rattus norvegicus
TGAACCTCGGCATCGGACAGCAGCACCAGCCAGAGGAAAGCAAATACCTAGTCCAGCAGAGTCCACAGCTCTGGGAAAGTCTCGAAATGGACTAACCTTGCCTTTTGCCTTCTGTAGTTCTGCTTCTGGCTAACTGTTCTGTTAACAGAAGTGTGCCAAACTGGCCTCGAGTTCAGATATTCACCTCCCTCTGCCTCCCACGTGCTGGGACTAAAAGCACACGCCGCCACGGCCCAGCTCAGATCATGGTTTCTGTACTTAAAAGCTTCCTTTCTCACCCTGAGAAAGGCTTGGTGCTCCACTGGGATCCTAGACACCCAGTGTGCCGGCCGCCCGGCTAATAAAGACCCCATGTCTGAACGGTCGTCTCTGGCCGATGCTCCACCACACTTGCATGCTGAGGCGTGACAGTGAGAAAGTAATAGGAAATATTAACATTTTCTACAAGACCAGGAGTCTGTACGTACATTTAAACAGCCCTGGCATCTCTAGCACACAGTAGTCTTGAACCTGAGCCCAGATGTTTGAGGCAGAGTTTGTGGGTTTAGTTTGGCACGATGGCATGCATGGTGCAAGGTATGTGTGTTATGTGCTCAAAGCTGCGGTGAAGGGGTCTCTGGAGGGGATATGGGTGAGCACTGCCACTATCTCTTTTATTTTAAATTATTTTTTGGCCAAGGTGGGCTTAGAAACCTTTTCATTCTTTTCCTTCTTTCCTTTCTTCCATTCTTCCCTCCTTTGCTGTCTTTCCTTCCTTCCTTCCTTCCTTCCTTCCTTCCTTCCTTCCTTCCTTCTTTCCTTCCTTCCTTCCTATAGAGTTTCTCTACATAGACCTGGCTGTTCTAGAACTCACTCTGTAGACCAGGCTAGCCTTGATTTCACACGCAGATCTGCCTGCCTCTGCCTCCAGGGTGACAGATTTAAAGATGTGCCCCACCACAACTGGCTGGGTTTAGAAATTTTTGCCATTGCTAAGTGTTTTTTGCAATGCCCATATTATGTCACGAGATAATATCTAACCCAAGGTGTAAGAAGCTGTGGCCCACAGCTGTTAAGATGGCTCACTCGGTAAGGGCCTGACCAGGGGACACGTGGTATCTTCCCTTCATACATACACACAGTACTCAACAACAACAACAACAATAAAATAAAGCTGTGGCCTTTGTGGAAAGGCAGGCACCTCAGTGAGTTTGAAGGTGGACCAGTAGTCCATAAAGGGACAGCTCTGGACATGGGGCAGTCTGAGAAGGCTTTTTGGAGAAGGGCCTTCACTTACCCAGGGCCAGGTTTTGGAGGGGAAAGTAGTTCCAGGTGTGGGAGTAGAGGGCAGTGAGTTCTTGTGGGAATTCAGAGTTGTGCTAGGCACAGCCTGGTTGGGAATGGAGCCTCAGGGCCAGTCCAGGGTAGCAGTAGCAATAGAGAAACCCCCAGCTGGTACCTCACTTAGCTTAGCTAGGTTTCTGGTGCTGTGGAGCCCGGTCTATGAGGCGATCTTTCACTAGCAGATGCTGCTGCTGTCCTCACAGGCAGGAAACAGAGGCTCAAAGATTAGACTGGTGATGTTCCCAAAGGCCATGCTGGAGCTGTGTGTAGCTGGAGGGCAGGTATTTGTGTTATTTTCCTAGCTCTGTTATCTCTGCGTTCCTGAGGCTCCCGAGGCCCCCAGCAGCTGGGCTCTGGGAGCTCTGCAGAGTTCAGTTCCTCTGATGACGCAGAAGTTGAGAGTTTAGTGAGGCAAAGGTAGACAGGCTGGGCACTGCAGGCCACGAGGAAATGCAGGTTTCATTTTCCTTACCGTATTCAGCCCTTTCCTAGGAGCTGTGGGTGGTGTCTGAGACCCCAGAGGCAGCAGGGACTGTGGACATAGTTTTGACAATTTTGGTTAGTTTGGGGCCTGGCTGGACCTCTAGGGTACAGCTCTGTGGGTCGTATGTTTTGTAGAGGGGTCATATGTTTTTACCACTAGTCCCTGTTGGTGAACTCTGGTTCAGCGGCTTCCATGTGAGCAGGTCACTGCAGGCCAGCATACTGGGAAAGTAGTTCCTCAAACCTCCCCACCCAGAATAGCCAGTTCACTCCACAGAGCTTTCTGTCTTACAGATACTCCAATGTGATTTTTTTTTAAGTTTTCCAAGCATTTATCTTAATTTAGCAGTTCTGGCAATTTAAGAATTAAACTGTAATGAACTAAGTTTAAATTTAAGCCCACATTCATAAATACCTGCGAAAGGACAGAGCTACCTAAACACCCTATTCTGTGAGGGAATGATCAGAGCAAGCAGGTCCTTGGTCTTCACAACAGCTAGCTTAAATGGGGTGACCCTATTTAAAGCAGCAAAGGGGACAGGGTCCCTGCATGGTAATTCTGTAATGCCCGAATGCTGTAATCCATACTCACGAGCTTGTATAAGAAAAGAATTAAAAAGAAGGAAAGAGGGCTATGGAGATGGCTCCGCTGGCTGAGTTCTTGCTGTGCAAGCATGAGGTTGTATTAGCTCTCCAGAACCCATATAAAATCTGGGCGTGACAGCCCACAATTGTAATGCCAGTGCTGGGGGCACAGAGATAGGGCTCTGACTCTCTGCTACTCACCAGCTAGCCAATCTAGGTGAAACAGGGAAGAAATTGACCTCTGGCCTTCCCTCCCAATCCCCCAACCCCCAGCCAGGGCACCCACATCCACACCCACACCCACACATGAGCACACACACATACAGTGACAGAAAGAAAAACAGAATTCAAAATCCCAAGGCAAAAATAGAAAACATACTAAGCAGTGTCCAGGGAAGCCCTGTGACATTAAAAATTGGAAAGACGGAGTGGTTCAGTGGAAGGACACTGGAGGTCCTGAGCTCAATTCCCAGCAACCACATGGTGGCATATGTATATATATAATCTTTAAAAGAGTTGTGGTTTTAAAAAAAATTGGAAAGACAAAAACTTTTTGTAATTCCGTACAGTCTGAGTGAAGACGCACCCCCCACCCCAGGCTCATATATTTAAATAATTGGTCCCCAGTTGGTGGAACTCTTTGGGAAGCATTAGGGATGTGGCCTTGGAGGAGGCGAGCCACTGGAGGTGGGCTTTGATGTCTCACAAGCCCACACCATTCCCAGTTAGCTCTCTCTGCCTCCTGCTTATTGACTGAGATGTGAGCTCTCAGCTTCTGCTCTAGCACCATGCCTGCCTGCCTGCCACCATACTTCCCACCATGATGGTCATGGACTCCGACCCCCTAGAACCATAAGGCCCAGCTTAAACACTTCCTTCTACAAGTTGCCTTGGTCATGGTGGCTCTTCAGCAATAGAAAAGTAACTAAGACAAGTTCAGTGACTGTTTCTACAGAACACCTCCTCAACACTGGCCAGCCACACAGCCTGGTCCTGAGTGGATCTGTTGTTGTCCTGTTGCTCTGAGTCCTCTGCTGTCAGCAAAATCCTGAGGGGTCTTGTTGCAGCCACACCCTAGGATTCCTGGCTATCTTCTGTGAGCTCACCATTGTCCTCTTGGGACCTTCTTCCAACCAGGTAGCTCTTACTCATAAGTGGGGCTTCTGTTTCCCAGTCTTTCTCTCTTCCTCTCTCACCTTTGCTCCCTCTACAGATCCAGAGGCTCTGTTTCCTTCTATCTGCGTCTAGAATCCCTCAAGGCTTCCTTCATCCTGCATAACCGGCATTCCTGTACCTCTGCTCACAAGTCCGTTGCTTGGTTCCTCTCTTTCTCCTCCCTCTCCCTCCCTCTCTCTCCCCAGGCCGGGGGAGGCCTGGAGCTCCCGGTCTTGCCTCTTCTGTTTTCTGAATGTTGAGAATTCAGGTGTGCAGCGCCATGCCCAGTTCTTTAATTCAGCTTAGTGTTTAAATGGAAGCAGCTCCCAGAGATTAGTGGCTTCTTGTAGACAGACAGCTCTAGACTGTTACATTGTTCCAATCCTGGCTGTCTCTTAAACACCTGAACACTGTTTCAGCCCTGAACCGTAAAGATTAAGGAGAAAAAACAAAACAAACTTCTGACTCCATTTCCTAACCAACAGGCTCACTGCAACTGAACTGCTGGCAAGGAAAAAGTCAGTTTTCTTCAATGGGATCTCACTGGTACCTTGGCCACTTTCCAGGACAGGCTCCAGGCCCAGGAGTAGTTGGGCAACACAAAATGAATTTTGTTTTTTTTAAAGATTTCTTTATTTTATGTATATGAGTACACCAGAAGAAGGCATCAGATCTCAATACAGATGGCTGTGAGCCACCATGTGGTTGCTGGGATTTGAACTCAGGACCTTTGGATGAGCAATCCATGTTCTTAACTGCTGAGCCATCTCTCCAGCCCAAAATGAATTTTATATTCCTGTAGACCTTTTGTCTTATTTTGCTTTTCTTGGTTATTTTTCTTTCTTTTCTTTTCAGTCTTTTGCTTGTTTATTTTGATTTTTGTGGTTTTGTGTGTGTATATTTCTTTTTTTTATTGTTATTGTTTTGTTTTGTCTGTATTTTTTAAGAGAACACACGCACGCACACATGCACACACACACACACATACAGAAACAGACACAGAGAGAGAGAGAGAGAGAGAGAGAGAGAGAGAGAGAGAGAGAGAGAGAGTATGAAGGAAGGAAAGAACTTTAACTCCATTATTAGCAGTGAGTCCCAGCCTGGTACCGTCTGGGACCTGGAGCCCTCAGACTGTTTTCCCATTGGGACACTGGAATAACATAACCTGTGTGCTGCTCCCTGAATGACAGTGTCTGTCAAAAGCCCATGGATGTAAACACTGAGGAGGTTAAGTACGGGGGCCACTGGCCATAGTGGGATGCACACGGATGCACATACATCAGTCCCACAGCACATGAGCATGCTCTGCATGCCTTCATATGTTCCTTACATAAACACATACATGCTCTTTCATTAAAAGAAATTGACTACGGAGATAACATAGTGTGTGGCACAAGCATGAAGACTGAGTTCAGTCCCCAGAGCTCATGTAAAAGCTGGGTGTAGGCATATGCCTCTAATCCAGTGCTGGGCACAAGATTAGTGTGTACTATGGCCAGTCAGCCCTACTTAATTGATGAGTCCCAGGTCCTGGTGAGAAACCCTGCCACAAAAACCAAGGTGTCCTGAGGAATGTCAAACATGCATATTTATACACATAAGGATATATGCATGTATAATAAACTTTAAAACCTCCACAAACATTCATATGTGTATATGTGGGTGTATGTTTGTATGTGTGTATGCATTTATGTTTCCGAGCATACTTGTGTGCCTGTGCATGTGTGTGCATGGAGCATGTTCTCTCTCTTCTCTTCTCTTCTCTTCTCTTCTCTTCTCTTCTCTTCTCTTCTCTCTCTCTCTCCCCCCTTCTTCCCCTCCCCCCTCCCCCTCCCTCCCCCTCTAACACACACGCGCACACACACACACACACACACACACACACACACACACACACACACACACCTTCTTTTGTGTCACCCCTCAGTACGTAAGATCATTTCTCAGTTTTCATGTGTTATTCTGACTTGGAAACACCTCTATTAAGCTGCCTTACCACACAGTGATAGAGACAACCACGGGCTCTTTACTAGGAAATCTGTTACTGTTCGCTCCGTATCTGTCTTACCCTACCCTTACTGGCTGGAGTTTGGGTTCCTCCCAATTTCTTGTTTCAACTGATTATCCAGTGAACAATTTTATTCCAATTCCAATGTTTTAATGTGTCAAAGTTTGTCTTTTGTTGTTTTGTTTTGTGGGGGTGGTTGGTTTTTGTTTATTTGCTTGACTTTTTTTTTTTTGGTTAAATAACATTTTATTTTGCATAAATACTACATTTTCCTCATGCCCTCATAGCCTAACAAATACCTAGACCTAGGAGCAATCTTGCCACAGTCTCCTAGGTTTTTTTTTTTTTTTTTTTTAATTATTAACTTGAGTATTTCTTATATACATTTCGAGTGTTATTCCCTTTCCCGGTATCCGGGCAAACATCCCCCTCCCCCCTCCCCTTCCTTATGGGTGTTCCCCTCCCAACCCTCCCCCCACTGCCGCCCTCCCCCCACCAGTCTAGTTCACTGGGGGTTCAGTCTTAGCAGGACCCAGGGCTTCCCCTTCCACTGGTGCTCTTACTAGGATATTCATTGCTACCTATGAGGTCAGAGTCCAGGGTCAGTCCATGTATAGTCTTTAGTTAGTGGCTTAGTCCCTGGAAGCTCTGGTTGCTTGGCATTGTTGTTCATATGGGGTCTCGAGCCCCTTCAAGCTCTCCCAGTTCTTTCTCTGATTCCTTCAACGGGGGTTCTATTCTCAGTTCAGTGGTTTGCTGCTGGTATTCGCCTCTGTATTTGCTGTATTCTGGCTGTGTCTCTCAGGAGCGATCTACATCCGGCTCCTGTCGGTCTGCACTTCTTTGCTTCATCCATCTTGTCTAATTGGGTGGCTGTATATGTATGGGCCACATGTGGGGCAGGCTCTGAATGGGTGTTTCTTCAGTCTCTGTTTTAATCTTTGCCTCTCTCTTCCCTGCCAAGGGTATTCTTGTTCCCCTTTTAAAGAAGGAGTGAAGCATTCACGTTTTGATCATCCGTCTTGAGTTTCATTTGTTCTAGGCATCTAGGGTAATTCAAGCATTTGGGCTAATAGCCACTTATCAATGAGTGCATACCATGTATGTCTTTCTGTGATTGGGTTAGCTCACTCAGGATGATGTTTTCCAGTTCCAACCATTTGCCTACGAATTTCATAAACTCGTTGTTTTTGATAGCTGAGTAATATTCCATTGTGTAGATGTACCACATTTTCTGTATCCATTCCTCTGTTGAAGGGCATCTGGGTTCTTTCCAGCTTCTGGCTATTATAAATAAGGCTGCAATGAACATAGTGGAGCACGTGTCTTTTTTATATGTTGGGGCATCTTTTGGGTATATGCCCAAGAGAGGTTGGTTTTTGTTTATTTGCTTGACTTTTTTTTTTGTATTGATCCCTAGAAATGGATTTGTTGGAATAAAGAGAATGTGCATTTAAGATGTTTGGAGGGCTGGGGACTGTTTGCTGCTCCATCCAGAGGATAGATCCTAAGCTCGATGCCCAGAATCCATAAAAAGAGTCAGATGTGACGACATACACCTAATCTAGCCCAGGGAAGGCAGACACAGTTGGATCAATCTCTGGGTCCAAGGCAAAGGCTCCTGAGCACATAGGGTAAACACACGTGCACCCTCTCCGAGACACAGACATGCACACACATGTACGTTTGCACAAAGAAGCTTGGAGAGTCTTCCAAGTTCCTTTTCAAAAATAATTAAACTTATGTCTGCCAACAGTGTTAGGGGAGGTGGGTGCCAATCTTTTTCCTTTTGGCAGTGTGGCAGTCAGGAGGAGATATATGATAACTTGTGTTTCTGTGGCTGACAGTTCAGGACTATTCGTATGATTATTGCCCTCTCTGTTTTTATTCTTCTGTGAATTTATCCTTACTCTTTCTTTCTATCTATCTATCTATCTATCTATCTATCTATCTATCTATCTATCTATCTATCATCTGTCTGTCCATCTGTCCATCCATCCATCCATCCACCTATGTATCATCTATCTTTCTATCTATCTATCTATCTATCTATCTATCTATCTATCTATCTATCTACCTACCTACCTATCATCTGTCTGTCTATCCATCTATGTATCATATATCAATCAATATATAATAATATATATATTGTTGAGACAGAGCGTAGCTATGTAGCCCAGGCTAGTCTAAATTCCCGATCCTCTTGCTTCACCTGAATACTGGGATTGCAGACCACCACAGCTGGCTGGCTTGTCTGTCTGTCTGTCTGTATGTCTGTCTGTCTGTCTGTCTGTCTGTCTAGACAATGTCTTTCTTTGTAGCCCAGGCTGGCCTTGACCTCTGTCATCCTCCTCTGCCTCAGAAGTGGTGGGATCGTGGAGTGATTGTCTGCATGAGATTTTAGTTTCCGTGGCCTCCTCTTCTGGCTTCATCCTAACTCTGTACACTTGGGCTCTTACTAATGATTGAAGCTCTTGGTCCATTCGGAGCATGGAGGGCCTTTTCCTCCACTCTCAGGGGCTTAGGGCATTCTCTCTCAGATAGGGGTACTCAGGAAGGTATTTTGGAAGGCAGAACTTCAGGGTGCTGATGTAGGGTTGGGAAGAGCAGGCATAGCAGGATCAGCCTCTATTGAGCAGGCTGATTTCTGGACTTCCCAGGAGGCAGTCTGGGGCCCAAATACTTACAGTGCACCATCCCATTGTTCTCTGTGGGCTCGGAAAGGTGCTGGGCACACCCTCATTTTCAAGGACTTTAAAAACTATATTTTGCCTTGGATTCTGTCCAGGACATCCCTGGACTTCAGGGTAATATTTCTTTTGTCTTTCTCTGGACTGAAGTGGAAAACTATTTAGAGTAACCTCTGGACAGCCTCTAGGGAGTCAGATCCCGGAAGGAAGCTGCCTGAGGCCAGGAGGGTTCAGGGGCTGGGGAAGGTCATACCACCTCTCACTTCCTGCCTTTCCCTGCCAGGCAAACATAGTTCAGGGCCCAGGAGGCTCAGATCGTGAGTGTTTCTTCCCTGGAGTGAGTGTGTGTGTGTGTGTGTGTGTGTGTGTGTGTGTGTGTGTGTGTGCACCCCAGGATGGACAGGGGCTGTGACTCATGATGACAGGATGCAACCAAGTCACTGGAGAGTGAATTGTGAGATATATATGAAACTGACCCATAGTGACCATACTTGAATATTCCTAGTATTACCTGCTTTCTACTTCTGTTGATTCTCATTTTCTCTTACTATGCCTGCCTCCCTCCCTCCCTCCCTCCCTCCCTCCCTCCCTCCTTCCCTCCCTCCCTGTTCTTCCTCCTATTTGAAGGTAAGTCATAATCTTCACAGTTGTCTGACCCTAAATATTCCAGGGCAGATTTCTTAAGACGAGGGCTATTTCTTTCCATAGCCAAGCACCATATTAGCTTTAGTAGATCTGTTATATGGATGAACTTGATGGATGGAATCTACGCTTTATATTATCCTATTAACTGATGAAGAATGCTTTTCCAAACAGTGCCTGCCCCTCCCCCAGAACCAGATCCAATCTAGAGTCTCATATCGAGTGATGTTTCTTTAGCTTTCTAGATTTTTTTTGTTTGTTTGTTTGTTTGATTTTTTTTTTTTTTTTTGGTTCTTTTTTTTTCGGAGCTGGGGACCGAACCCAGGGCCTTGCGCTTCCTAGGCAAGCGCTCTACCACTGAGCTAAATCCCCAACCCCTGTTTGTTTGATTTTTTAAGAGAATCTCACTTGGCTCAGGATGGCCTGCTTGCAGGGTAGCTGGGGCTGACCTTGAGGCCCCAGTCTTCTTGCCTCCATCCCCCGAGGGCTGGTATTGTGGGTGTGTGCTGGCAGGGGCTGCTAGCCTAGACTCCTTTAATCCCACCCTCTTTATCTCTCAGGACAGTTCATTTTCATTTAAAACGTCTTTACTTTAAAAGTCCATATATTTTGTGTGTTTGGATGTTTGTCTACATTTATCTCTCTATCCGTCTGTGGGCCTGGTGCCCACAGAGATCAGATGAGGGCATCAGGTCCCCTGACACTGGCATTACTGATGATTATGTGGGTGCTGGGAATGAAGCTCTTCACTTTCCCTCCATTGGAAATCGTCAATGCTTGCTCAGGATCACTGTATGCTGCTGAGGTGCTGTGTTTGTCTTAGGCTCTGGGGAAACGGGTATGTCTCCCTGGGTATGCATGCGTCTCTCTGTGGCCTGACCTGGGGCTTATTTCCCACTGTGCATTGCTGTGCATTCTTCCTCTCAGGGTTAAAGCTGTGCTCTGGGTAAATGTGCTTCTCCTCAGGATGTCTACCTCACCCAGCACCTGTGGTGCAGTCTTCCCTGATCAGCCTCCCCAGGATGCTGCAGACTGGTCTCCAGCACTCCTTCCGCTTGTGTCCAACTGGCCCATGGGAGCTTATCTACCCCCACCACACTCTTGAAGTCACAGTGGGGTGTCAGTTCTGAGCACCAACTGTGCTTTGTCGACCCAGGCTTTCGGGGTGGGGGGAGCTCACCCTGGCTCTGGTCCTTTGCTTCCATGTCTCTATCATGGAAGGTGTTCTGGAGGGAGGAAGAAGCCATTCCCTAACCAGGCTGTTTTGTTGAAGTCTCCCATTGCTGGGCCACAGTCTCCCTGTGTCGCGGGTGTATGTGTAAGTCTGAGGGTAATTTGGGGTATTAAACCTTAGGCATTTTTTCACCTTGTTCTTTGAGACAGGGGCCCCTCATATTGGCTACACTGACTGTCCAGCAAGCTTTGCCCCGCTGGTACAGGAGAACACCACCATGCCTGGTTTCTTACGTGGATACTGAGGATCAAACTCAGGTTCTGTCCTGATGCCTGGGCAGCACCGCTTTGCCAACTGAGCCATGCTCACAGTCTATCCTGCATGGACTTTTGAGATTTATCCTTATTCTCCCTTCAGAGGTCAGACCTCATCGGAGCCTCAAAGCCATTTATTTCATAATTGAGAACCTGCAGAGGACATCGAAAGGGCAAGCAGGCGGGAATCAGTAGCAGAATTTACTCAGCTAGCCAAACTCCAGGCCACGCCCTGCCTGCTGCGGGGACCTTCCTTACCGTCTCCAGGGACTGGCTAACTGGGAGGGTCAGTGTCCCCAGGTCAACAAGGCTCTGGATGTTAGAGCATCAGAACACAGGAAAGCACTGAGCAGGCATGGCTTGTGCCTGAAATACCAGCCCTGAGGAGGCTAAAGCAGGAGGATCATGAGTTCAGGGTCTGTTTGAGCTACATAATAAGACCTTATCTCAAATAAAAGCAAAACGAAAGTCACCAGAAAACAAAAGCAGGGTGAATACGGTTCAGACTAAGGGTTTTGCAGGGTTTTTGCTTTGTTTTGAGTTGAATTAGATTAAATTAATGAGCTGTACCCTTCCCACCACTGACCCGTTATAATTACACATGTTTGCGGAGTCCAGTGTGATATTTTGATCCACCACACTGAGGCGATGAACAGTTCCCCCTCCTTATCTTGCCTTCAAGCCCCTCTCTTCGAGAGCCCTCCTGTGCTATGGACTTATTACATCCACGTGTGTTTAAGTACCTGCTATCCAGGCTGCCTCACCCAGCACCCCCACCCCCATCATGCTACTAGTAATCACTCTTTTATTTATTTATTTATTTATTTATTTATTTATTTATTTATTTTTCATGTATGTGAGTACACTGTAGCTGTCTTCAGACACACCAGAAGAGGACATCAGATCTCATTACAGACGGTTGTGAGCCACCATGTGGTTGCTGGGATTTGAACTCAGGACCTCTGGGAGAGCAGTCTGTGCTCTTAACCACTAAGCCATCTCTCCAGCCCACTAGTAATCACTCTTATACATTCCAGTCTTTTTTTCATTTTTGCCAAAGATGACCTTGAGCTCCAGATCCCCTGCTTGTACCTCCCAAGTGATAGGATTACAGGTCTGTACCACCATATCTAGTTTGTATGGTGCAGGAGATCAAACTTAGGGCAACCAGCATGCTAGGCAAGCATGTTGCCCTGTCAGCATAGGCTCAGAATCAATTTAAAAGACTATTTTGGATGTGTGGGCGTTTTGCCTGCATGTGTATATATGCCCTGCACGGGTACCAAGCCTATGGAGACTAAAAGAGGGTGCCTCATTTCCTGGAGCTGGAGTTATGAACAGTGGTTAACCATGATGTGGGTGCTGGGAGACCAAACCCAGGTCCTCTGCAAAAGCAGCAAGTGCTCTTAATGGATGAGTCATCTCTCCAGCCTCCCACAATCAATCGTGGAACACCCACATACGAAAGGGAATATTCAAAACTTGACTGCCTCTATCTTGCTTAACATAGTATTCCCCAGGTGCATCCGTTCTGCTGACATGATAGAGTATTAACTTTCATGACTGAGTAGCATTCCATTAATATAGCCTAATATTCCAGAATGTATGTATGTAGACACCACATAATTATGCATTCACCAACGGATGGGCACCTAGGTGGGGTCCATGCTTAGTTCTTTGCAAACAAGTACATCAAGCATGTCTTTTGCACTCTGGCATTTCGTTGGGGGTCTAGACCTAGAAACGTGAAGCTGGGTGCTATGACAGATCCAGTTTTAGTTTCTTGAGGAACCTCCATATGGTTAATGCAGTCTTGAGTTTTCATTTCATTGGTCTTAGCGTGGCGTAGATGATTCCACAGCCTTTATTGCTCCATCACCAAGATGGTTGAGAGCTTTTCCCTTTTCTTAGGCAGTAGATAGTATGATCTAACTCTCGTTTGGACTTTGTCTTAGCGCTTGACCAAGTCTTGAGAACTTTTGGTAGACATGTATTATTTCACAGCAGAATTTCATAGCACAGAGGTGCTGTGCTGTATCTAACGCGGTCTTGGGCGGCGGACGGCTGGGTTGCTTTTGTGCTTTGTTCTTACAAACAATGATGTAGTAAGACTGAGTGTTTTTTAAACAAAATTGTTTCCATCTTTTCAGACTTCATTAGCATAAACTTAGCCCCGCCTCCTCCGCCTTCACACATACTGCACAAGCCTAGGCCTGGAGGCTCCCACGCGCATCCTTCTGACAGGGCATTGGCATGCGCAGATAGGTTAGGGAATGAACACTTTCTTCCTGGGGGGAAATGTGTGTCCTGTCGAGTCTCAGCTGCTCTCCCTCAGCAATGCCCATTCCTGCCTTCTCTTTCTTTGGGATGGCAGAGTCTCTTTAAGTCCCCATGTTTCTGCTACCATGATCCTGTGGTTCTGAAACAACAAAGCTAAGAGAAATGACCAGAGGAGGAAAGCTGGGAGGGTCTGTGGTGTTGAGGTGGGGCCAGGCCCACAGGGCTGCTTCTGGCTTGATAGGGTCTGCCACACCCTGCTGGCTCCCACAGCCTTGGCCCTTGCAGGGTTCCAGGTCCCTCCTTGATTCACTGGACTCTTGTTGATGCCACAGGGCACTTGCCAGACCACTGACTGCCCATAGAGCCAAGCTTAGCAGACACCTTGCCCCAGAGCTTGCATTTCAGTATCTGTCTTCAGATGGGTCAGACCAGGGTTTGGGCTCCCAAAGACAGGGGAAGGGAATTTGGGGAAGGGCTTTAATGTCCTATTTCCTTTGCAGATTAAAATGGATGAATTTGTGGCTTTCTCCACAACTCGTGATAGAGCCTCAGACCTCATTAGCCCACCTCCTTAAGTCTCTGCAATTTGTCCTTTCCCACTGAGCCGTACTTCCACATCCCTCACCCGCACAGGAGGCTCTGTCTCTGTGACTCTTCCAAATGTGTCACCACAGCCTTGCCCGTGGGTCTTTGGACAGGTGGCCTCCAGTCCTTCTCCCTCAGGACATAGGACAACCTGGTAACTTGCAGGGCCTAGTCCTCGTTCCTGTGGGGGCACATTCGACAGCCCCCACAGAAGTGTCAGGGAGGAAATAACAGTCACTCCTCTGCAGCTCTGGGGGCAGCCGGAAGGGCTAGGGCTGGCAGAGGTGGAGCCAGCCCTTCCTTCTGCATTTCCTGCCATTGTTCACCACCCCACTTCCTGGAATTCTCCCTGCTGTCTGGGATGGTTTGCCAGCGAGCCAGGCTCAGGTGGTCCACCTTTACTCTGGGCCTCTGGCCAGGGCTCCTAATACCAGCTTCAGCCACACTGAGCTATTTGGTCCACTAGACTGCCGTCTGTTGTTACCATTCTTCTGTTGAGCCTGGCCTTTCTGCTGCCAAGGCCAGAAGCCTCAACTGCAGACACTGCCCTCACTCCATGGGACAGGTTGCTTGATCCAATTGCTCTGGTCTGCTGCCAAGGATTCCCATAAAGCACAGAGTGACTCTGATCTCTTATGTCACAGGGAATCCTGTTTGAGGACACTCTGTTCACAATACTGGGGACTATTCCCTTGACAGTCTCTTTAGGTTACACCTAACAAGAGCCCCTGCTTAGGAAACCGTAGTGCAAAGCTTCCTGTCAGTGCTAGGGGACAGAGAAGCCCACATTCTAGAAGTCTTAACCTTCGTGGGACTTAAAAACCCTGTAATAACCTTCCTTTGCTCTTCTTTAAAGAAATAAATGCCAAGCCAGATGTGACAATGCACACCTTTAATCCCAGAATTCGGGAGGGAGAAGCAAGCAGATCTTTGTGAGTTCAAGGCCAGTCTGGTCTGCAGAGTTCCTGGATAGCCAGGGCCATACAATGAGACCCTGTCTCAAACAAAACAAAACAACAAAACAGAAAAACAAAATAAATGTAAGAGAAGGGCGGGGGGATGGCTCAATGGTAAAAGCATGTGCTGTGTGAAGACCTGAGTTCAAATCATCAACATCCACATAAAGGGTAGATCCTTATTTTGGGCATCTGTGATTTTAGCTCTCCTACAGGAACATGGGAGGGAGAGGCAGGAGAATCCCCAGGAGTATGAGAGGTAGTTGGTATGAAGTATGGAGCAGAAAAACAGTGAAGAGACCCTGCCTCAAATGAGGTGGGAGGTAAAGACTAACAATACAGTTGTCTTCTGCAACGCACATGCACATGCATGTACACGCACACACACACACACACACACACACACACACACACACAAAACACACCCACGAACATACATACATACATATAGATATGTATATACACACATACACACAAACACAGATGCACACACATGCATACATATATCCACATACAAACATGTACCCACAAATACACATACAATACATACTTACACAAACATACAAATATGCACACAAGCACACACTTAAACACACAGTGCTTATTGTTTTTCTAGCAAGGTGACTGAGAACCTGACTGCCTCAAGAGGGTGTAAATAGATGTATTTTATTGTAGCGTTTAATAAGTCTTTATCACATAAGTTTATAAGTTGTTTATTTGTTTTTAATTAATTTATTTAATGTATATGTGGGGAGGAGGAGCATGCACATGTGTGCACTTATGGGTGGGATGTAGAAGTCCACCCTGGTGTCATTCTCAGGAGGAACATTGGATTTTAACAATTTTTTAAATGCACATTTTCTGTTCAATCATTGCCCCCATCCATCTTTAGACCTTTTCCCTCTTCCAAACAAAAAACTTGAACCCAGGTCTTCTGATAGAGCAACCAGAGCTCTTAATCCCTGAGCCATCTCTCTAGCTCCAACCCTACTCCACTATCTTTAACCTTTTAAAGACAATGTTTTGGGTATCCCAGGCTGGCCCCAGATTTACTCTGTAACTGAGTATAACTTTGAGCTCCTGATTCTCCTGCCTGCACCCTGATTACTAGGGTTGTAAGTATTAGCAACCATGCCTGGTTTATGTGATGCTGGGGGTGGAACCCAGGGCTTTGTGCATGCTAGGCAAGTACCCTATCAATGGACACTGAGCCCCTCTCGTCTTCTGATGTTTGAGGATTTGCTGCTTGAACGTGTTGTGTAGATGTCTGGAGTCAGAAGTGGGACTGAAGATTGGATTGCCTGTCTACGTTTAATGTTCCTGTAGTATCCCCCTCCATTCTGACCAGCAGCGTGCTCTGTGGGATTCCAATTTCTCCATATCCCCCTCCTCTTTTCTTCTCTCTCTCCCTGCTTCTTTATAAGTTTCTTCTTAGTTTCTTTTATTGTTGCTATGACAAAATGCCTGACAAAAACAACTTAAGGAAAGAAAAGATTTGTGTTGGCTCTTGGTTTGAGGGTGCACACAGTCCGTCATGGCAGGAAGTCATGGTTCAGCAGCGTGAGGATGCTCACATTGCATCCATAGTGAGGAAGCAGAGGGACATCGATGATGGTGCTCAGCTCACTTTTCCCTTTTTGTGTAGCAGGACCTCAACCCTTGGGATGAAATCACCCACATTTGCAGTGGCTCTTCAAGACCCTTTTCAATTAAGTCAGTCTAGAAATGTCCTCACAGATCTACTCCTAGGTATGTCTACTGAATGACTCTGGATGGTGTTAAGTTGTCAATCAACACTAGCCATTGCAAGTCCATCCCTGTCAACCTGACACCGACACATACCCCTCTTAAGCCAGAGCCTTCTAACTCTTGTCCCTGTAGGCTCATGGTCTTCTCATAATGCATTCAGTATGACTTCAGAAGTCCTCCTAGTTTTTAGCACCATCCTAGTGGAGATGAGGTGGTGTCTTACTGGAGTAGTGTTTGTAAACCCAATTCATTAGGTCAAGATTGAAGTTCTACTCCACGGGTCCATTTGAACCCATGCATGTGCAGACCACTGTTACAGAGACCAGGGCGAGGATCGTCTCCGATACTGGGTTAATTTTATTCATTAGGGGAAACAAGCCATGGCAATGCCGGATGTGTCCCCATAGAAACAGCTATGACCAATGAGCATTTGTGCTCTGATGGCTATCCACAGCCTGGTTCCCAGGGAGCAAACAAAGGCTGAAGCAGACTCCACTGACAGGGTTCAGGTGACACAGGCCACTTGCTGCCACCACAGAGACACAGAGTGCATGGTGTGTGGTTTAGGACCCACAGGACAGGACTTACTCCTCTGGAGTCTTTGAAAGGCCTTCCTTGGCCATCCGGCCAGTTGTCCACTTTCCCAAGACCTGGTCTCTTCAGTCAGTGACAAGTGTGGTCTCAGGTATGTGTGCTGGATGTCTGATGAAGGGATCTGTCTCCTAGACCAACATTTGTTTTCTCCCTGGGTCTGAGGACAGGAAGGGTCCTTGCATCTGATTTGTAATTGGAGCTATGCTTCCTGGAAACTCATGTAGACACTCTGTGATGTGGGTTGCAGCCAGCTGAGGCATGGGGGCACCAAAGGTGTAAAACGAAGAAAGCACCTCTGTCCTCTGGTGATGCTGGCCTGGTTCATTGTTAAGATCTGATGGCAGCACTAGGGGTGTGGCTCAGCTGAGGGGGTGCTTTGTAAAGTATGCATGAAGCCCTGGACTTGATCTCCAGCACTGTATAAATAGGGTGTGGTGGGGCGGACACCTGTAATCCCAGCACTTGGGAGATAAAGGCAGGAGAGTTGCAAGTTCAAGATTATCCTCAGTTACATAGCCAGTTTGAAGTAGCCTGGGCGACATGTGATCCTGTCTCTAAGTAAATAAGTATGTAAGTAAATAATCTTTCTGATGAGATTATGCCCCTCCACATGGCAGCAGCATGGCTAGGCCTCTAAGACTGGACAGAAAGGGGTTAAGGTTGAACTTGGGGAAGGAAAGGTCTCTGATCTCTCTCTTCTCCCTAAGATGGTCCCATGGGAACTCTTACATGGATGCATGCTACCATGAGACCATCTCACATGAGTACATGCTACTATGGGGATGAACTTACATGGGAACATATTACCATGGGAACCATCTTACATAGAAACATGTTACCATGGGAATATGTTACTATGGGACCATCTCACATGGGTACATGTTACCATGGGAACCATCTCACGTAGGTACATGTTACTATGGGAACCATCTTACATGGGAATATGTTACTATGGAAACCATTTCATGGTACATGACATTCATGGTACCATGAGTGCAGGGAAACCTTAGAGAACTCTGAAAGAACTGATGGTCCTAGGTAGATGGACTCTAACTAGGTGGTAGAGGAGGTAAGAGAAGAGCCAGGCACATTAGGTTGGTTCTCACCATTGGATGTCTCTTTCTTCTCAGGTTCCTGGGAGAAGCCAAGATCCCACTCCAGGAGGTCCTTGCCACCCCCAGCCTATCTGCCAGCTTCAACGCACCTCTGCTGGACTCCAAGCAGCAACCCACAGGGGTAAATGTCTGGACTTTTCTGCCCATAGCCAACTTTTCTTTGGGACCCTGTGTCTTATGCCAGGGGTCAGCTCCTGGGAGCCAAGCTTGGCTATCCTTGGCTATGGGTTAGGGTGCTAGAAGAGATTCATGGTTGGGACCTGCAGGGCTCAGTGAAGCCTGCCACACCCCTACTTGGCTACTTCTGAGTCTAGCCCACTTGGTCACCTCCTGTCTTGTGTTCTAGTCAGCCTTGACTGGCTTCCTTAGTCTGCCTGGCAGACTGCCCTTCTTCACTGCCAGCTCCATTCTCCAAATAGGGAATATCTGAGTCATTTGGGTCACAGGTCGCCAGGGGAGGGAGGCAGACAACTCTCCCCTGCCCACCTGGGGCCAGTCAGGACCCCTTCCTTTTCCTCTCTTGTCTCTCTAGCCCCTCCCCCAGCTTTCCCATGCTCTCCTAGTCCATACAACCCATTCTCAATCCTCCTTGCTGGCCTCCTGTTATTTTTAGTGGTCTAAATATACCCTTTAGGGTTCTTTCTTCCTGGTCACTAGAATTCTGGGTCTGCCTACAAGACAGGACGCACAGGGCTGTTGCTGGTCCCGACATACTTCTTCCCAGTGAAGCCTGCAGTGTTGTGGGATTTCAGCCCTCATAGACAGGGTGTGTGTGTGTGTGTGCGCGCGCGCGTGCGTGCGTGCGTGCGTGCGGTGTGTGTGTGTGTGTGTGTGTGTGTGTGTGTGTGTGTGTGTGTGTTTGGGCCTTTGGTTAGGAAAGTGAAATTGGGATTAATTTGGGCTTGGCTGAATGGGTCCTCACTGGGAGAAAGAGAGCATCTAGGGTTGCTTTTCTCAACTGGTCTCAGTCACCTCCTGTGTCACCTCTTGCCTCCTGTTTGAGCTCTGCAGTCAGCCAACGCTACCTAGTCTAGGAGGCCTCCAGTGGCATTTGAAGATGACTCTTCCGGGACCCTGAGGAGACTCCTAGTTCGCTCTGCAGCCTGGAGCTCCAGAGTTGCTACCGATATCAAGTGTTTTGTCAGAGCAGTTCTTGGAGTGAGGAGACCTGTCTGGTGCTTTCCTGTTACTCCCCAGGTTGAAGCGGCCTCTTCCCTATAGCCTTCAACCAAAGGGTCTCACTTCCTGCCAAGACATCCATGCTTCTTTACTCCAACCTCCAGTGTCTGTGGCACTGATGTTTTCTGTATTTGCTCCCCACAAACTCACTGTGCCCTGGGATGGAACCTTTCAGCCTGGTTCCTGAGAACTGGGCTGAGGAGGACTGGAAATCACCTGCATTCCCTGTCCTTGGCCTGGCTTCTGTATTCTGTTTGCGCTTCCTACTCACTAGCTGGGAACCCACTGCTGGGAACCCTCTGTGTCCTCTCCATGCCCCTGAGACCCTGGGCTGCCTGTGGAACCTGACAATTCTTCACAGTGACTCTAAAATGAATCCATGAGAGTCAGAATGTGGTGAATGGGAGAGGAGGGCTGGGCCCTGCTCAGTGAGCCACCAGCCAAGTCTACACAGAGGTGGGGAGAGGCAAGGAGTGCAGGAGTGGGTATCCCCCTCCCCTCTGCCTGGGATTCAGTCCTCACTTCCTGCAGCAGGTTCAGGAACAGGCTTACTTGTGTCTCCCTTCAGTCCCAGGACAGCATAGGTAGGTGGGAAGAACCTCTGAGCTGGGGGTTCCTGTTGGGAGACTTTTGCTTCTGGGGGGACACCCCCAGCATTTCTAGCACTGTTAGCCTTCAGCGGTTGTGCAATCTAATTTTTAAAATGAATGCTTAAATTAATGGAAGAGTGGACAAGCAAAATACATCAGGCAGGATTGTCGGATGTGAGCTGGTCTGATCTGGCCCAAGCAGGTGTCCCTCCCAGGCATGGCTCCAAAGGGCCCTGAGCTTGATTTAATTCTCTGCTGCTACTGTCTTGAAATTCTAGACAACATTTTAATAAATACCTTTATATTTCATTTTGCACCAGGCCTGACCCTGGAGCCAGCGTGAGGTGTAGGCTTTGTTTACCTCTACTGAGTTCAGAGCCTATGGCAATAGCAGAGGCAATCTTCCTTCACCACTTTTTTTTTTTTTTTTTTTGGTTCTTTTTTTCGGAGCTGGGGACCGAACCCAGGGCCTTGCGCTTGCTAGGCAAGCGCTCTACCACTGAGCTAAATCCCCAACCCCCCTTCACCACTTTTTTTATCCCACCCCCACCATGGGGGGAGGGATGTCCCTATGTAGCTGTGGTCTCTCTATGTAGCCCTGGCTGATCTGGAATTCAATATGTAGATCAGGCTGGCCTCAAACTCAAAGAAATCTGCTTGCCTCTGTCTCCCCAGTGCTGGGCTAGAAGGTGTCTCAGATTTTTTTATCTTGAAATGATTTAAGTGTAGATGCAGGGCTGGCACAGTCAGTAAAATGGTTGCCTTGCAATCTCGAGGTCCTGAGTTCCAATCCCCACACCAACATTGAATAAGATAGGTGCTACGTGACAGTAACCCCAGCATGGGGACAGTGGAGTCAGGTGGATCCCTGGGGCTTACTGACCTGTTAGCCTAGTGGGTGAACCTCAGGCCAGTGAGAGACTGTCTTAAGAAACAAGATTGATAGATCTGAAGGCATGATACTTTAGATTGACTTTGACCTACACACGCACGCACGCACGCACGCACGCACATTCATATGCACACACACATCACTATCATCACCACCACCACCACCACCAACAACAACTACAAAGAAGCTGGGTTTGATGGTTTATACCTGTAATTCCAGCACTTGGGAGCCTGAAGCAGGAGGATCACTCTATGAATTTGAGGCCAGCCTAGAAGATTTAGTGAAATCAAGGCCAGCATAGAATACAGAGCAACATAAATATTCTGTCAGAGAGTGGGAAAGGGAAGCTTCTGAGTGTAGTCCAAACCACTCTGTGTCCTGGGCCACTTGAGGCCATGGTACCATTGCCTAGCCATCACCCTGGATGCCAGAGTGTGTACTTTGAGTTAAAGACCGTCTCCATAGCATCTTTTTCAAAGGGATGAAAGCAATCTCAACATAGAAATCATCCAGCCACAGACCTTCTGGAGGCTCATCAGTATTGTGTGTGTGTGTGTGTGTGTGTTGTACACAGACCTCCTAGAGGCTCATCAGTTGTGTATGTGTGTGTATGTATATGTGTGTGTGGTATGTGTGTGTTTGTGTGTATGTTTGTGTGTGTGTGTGTGTGGAGTGTGTGTGTGTGTATATGTGTCTGTGTGTGGTGTGTGTGTGTGTGTCTGTGTGTCTGTGTGTATATGTGTGTGTGTGTGTGTGTGTGTGGTGTGTGTGTGTGCTGTATCCAGACCTCCTAGAGGCTCATCAGTTGTTATGTGGTGTGTGTGTATGTGTGTTGTATCTACTTGTTCTTATGTGTCTGCACACAGCAATGGAGGCCAGGTTGAGGCTGAAATATTTTCCTCCATCGCTCTCCATCTGACATTTTGAGTCAGGGTCTCTTGCTGAATCTGAAGAGCATGGATGCAGCTGGCTGACTAAGGACTTCAGGGGTTTGCCTGTGTCCACCCTACTGCTGCCGTGGTAATATAGGCATGTGCCACCATACCTGGTTTATGTGCTGCTGCGGATTGAACTCAGGGCTTCATGCATGTTACTGGGACCTGAACCCTAGTCTTCTGGAAGATTGGTGAGGGCTCTTAACCTCTGAGCCATTTCTTCAGCTCCTTCTTGTCCCTTTGATGTATTTCTGTAATTTATGTAGACTTTCCTGGAACAAAAAGTCCAGGTTTATCTTGTATAATTAGTTATTTCTCCAAAGAGCTCCAGTGGTTCATCAGTCATAGGAGGGAGGGAGGGCTTTGGGGCCTGACTAGGAAGCGGGTTCCCTTCAGGTTACCAACTGACGATATTAATACTCACTGCTCAAGTGTCGACACCTGGTGGTAGCTTCTAGTCATGCAGGGCCATTTACAGCCAATGGGGTATTAAAGGGGTGCCAGTTGCCTCTGGGCTCCTTCCTCCATGTTCTGAGCCTGAATCGTGGTAGGTCCTGCCTTTGTTAGTCTGTTTTCCCTCCTTGGTCCCCAGTCTGGAGGATACAAGTCTGAGATACAGTGGGAGCTGGCAGCTTCTCAACCCCAGGGCAGGGTTTGCCCCAGGAGTCAGAATACCCCCCTCATTACTGATGTCTCTGCTGGTATGGCCAGTACACCCTGCTCGGTCACTCAGATGAAGAGTGTTAGCAAACATTTGTAAAGGATTTGCCCAAACTGTGGAAAATGCTTGCTGGCTAGTACTGAGCTAACAACTTGTTTAAAGATGAAGGCGGAGGTGGAGAGGTGGCTCAGTGGTTAAGGCACTGTCTGCTCTCCCAGGGGACCTTGTACCCACGTAGCAACTCACGTGCATCGTAACTCCAGTCCTGGGATTCCAATGTCCCCTTCTGTGGGCACTGAACACACAGAGGGCACAGACATACACACCGGCAAACAGCTGTACAAACAAAGTAAAACAGAATAAATCTTAGAAAGGGGATTATATCCACACAGGAAGAAGAGCAGAAGGACACTGACACTGTTTTTCTCTGTGACATTTTTCCTCCTGGGGTTGTCTCAGTTTCTTTTCCTGGTGCTGTGATAAATGACTCTGACGAAAAGCAACGTAAGGGAAGAAGGGCTTGGTAAAGAGGCAGTTCCTCAGGGCACAACAGCCCCTGCTGCTCACAACAAATCCACAACAAGAAGCAGAGATGGGTGGATACTGTGCTCAGCTTTTTTTTTTTTTTTTTTTCTTTCTTGGACACAATCTCATTAAACGGTGCCGTCCACTTTTAGCGTGTGTCTTTGCACTGAGTCAACTTAACCTAGTCCATCTCAGACACGCCCAGAGTGGCAATTCCCCCTCCCAGCCGTGCCTAAGGCTTGTCTACTGGGCAATACCATTGAAAGAGGTTTTGTACAATGGAGCACTTATCATTTGGATCTGAGGTGGGTGGGAAGGTGAGAGATAAATTCTTGTATATACAGGCTGGGTTTGAACTCCTTACAGTCTGGGAGGATGACCTTGGACTCTTGGCTCTGCAGCTCCCCCTCTCAAGTCCTGGTATTGCAGGCGTCTATCAGCACACTCTGCTTTTACTTGGGCTTTTCCAAAAAGTCTTCCTTTGACCCTGGGAACAACTCAGCCAGGCCTCTGACGGCCTCAGCTGCCAGACTGGAGTCCCTTGAGCTTCTGGCTTCTCTTGGACTCAGATCCTCCTCTCTGGAAAGTGGAGTTGCCAGGGAGGAGGTGAAGTGTGACCCCAGGCAGCCTTCCTTGCCCACGAGAAAAGTGTGACCTTTGTCTCCCTCTTGTGTGAAGATGTGGTAGCGGCAGGGCTTCCAGGAGGGGGGAGGGGAAGATGAGTGGCTCCCACAGGCTTCTCAGGTGTAAGTGCAGCTAGAGCAGAACCAAGCTGAACTGTCTGCATGGTGTGCGGCTTGGTCAGAAGAAAAGTTGAGGGACTTCCTCTAAGAACTAGACAAATCCTGTCAGAGAGATGGCATCCCTCACCCAATTTCAGCCTCATGAGACCTGTCGCCCTGGTGACCTCCCTTTAACAAGCAGGAAACAGCTTGAGTGAGGTTACACAACTTGTCCAGTGTCACACAGCTCCTGAATGGGGACACCTGACCCAAGACGATGCACCAGTACCTGCCTGGCTGTGCTTCCAGGTTCCTGGGTGGCTTCACTACAGCCTCCTGTAGCCCTGACCCTGTCAGAGCCAAATGCCTTGGAGAGGGATGGGAGACCGGAAAGGACACTGGAGGGAAGGTGTTGTTTCTCCTTTATACTTACCTGTTACCAACTCATCTCTTCTAGGCCTCTCTGGTCCTGCAGGTATCCTACACACCGCCCCCAGGAGCTGCGCCCTTGTTCCCACCACCCGCTTCCCTGGCACCGTCCCCAACACTGCCTGACATGGACCTGGTGGCTGGTGAGGAGGCCCCCCCCCCCACCTTAATAGGGCACCGTCCCTGGAAGATGGCCATCATGTCTCCTTATTCCTGGGATTAAGAAAGTGCCAGTGTGGGGACAGAAGTTGTGGGTGGGTAGAAAAGAAGACATGGAGATGGCTCCCTAATGAAGCTCCCTGAATCCCAGATGTCTGAGGAGGGTGGGGTCCAACTGTACTCTCTGTTTCCACTAGCTGTGGAGACTAGTGTGTGAGCTGAGGCTTAGTGCTTCCCTAAGCAGTGATACAATGTAAAAAAAGAGCTACTCGCCCTGCCCCGCCCCACCTCCTACCCGGGTAAAAGAGTTTTGAGCCAAAGTTGGGAGTTTCCATCTTGCCTTTTGACACTGACTAGCCGTATGGCTTTGGGCTGGTCATTCTGGGCACAGGGATGGCCATACATGAAGTGAGCAGACAGTGGGTAGACTATTCCCTGTGCCGGCCTCAGGCTTCTGCTAGGCTTGTTGAGTGAAGGTGCAGGCCAAGGAGGCCGACTTGCTGGTGGTGCTTAGGATCGGTGGCTTGGCCGCTAGGCCGTCTGGATAGAAAGCCGCTGAGGGGACAGTGCATTTGCTTAGGGGGAGATTTCAGAGTTTACCTTCTGGTGAAGGAGGTGTGGCGGGGGTGGGGTGGGGGAGAGAACCAAGTTATCAAATCTTGAGAATCCCTTGCCCTCCCTGGGTAAGCCTGTTTTGTTGGCCAGCTCCGTGTGGGTTTCTGTGGAGAGGGAGGCTGAGGGAAGCGTTGTTGGCTCAGCATATCCAGCCCTGGAGATCGCTGGGCTGGGAATCCTGAGCTGGGGAAAGATAGCTAAGCTAGGCTCAGGGAGGAAAGGCTGCTGGGGAGGGAGAGTGGGCAGAGGTCCCCACATGCTCTGAGCTTGACCAACAAAAGGAGGCTCCCAGCTCTGCTGGTTGGCAATGGGAAGGAACGGTCACCTCTGAGCATGGTACCCAGGCTGTGTGGATAAATATATTGGAGGTGAGGGTGGGCCTGAAGGTGGGCTTCGCTCATCCCAGTTCCCTCCCGCCCCTCCCCACTTGGGGTCTGCCCTGATGCATGCCAGGTGGGGGACAGAGCCGGGCTGAGACTTGGTCCCTGCTCAGTGACAGCACCATGGACACGAGATATTCTGGGAAGAAGTGGCCAGTCCCCACGGGTGAGATGCAGCCAGATCCCACCACCTGTAACTATCTCACTTGGCAAGGTGGCCAGAAGGACCTGTCTGTTAGGGCTGGGGTGGGTGGGTCAGGGCCATCCTGTCCTCTTCTTGCTGACTAACTGACTATTGACTGTTTCCAAGGGCCAGTTGTGGCAGCTGCCCCTCTTTGATTCCAACCATCTTGGGATGGGTGGGCAGGCTTAGGGCGTGGTACTGCAGCATGCATGCTCTTTGATCCTCTCCCTGCTGGACTGAGACCTCAGGGCAGGACCAAAGGCACACAGTGCTCAAGAGGGACCTGTGCCCACAGACACAGGAGGAGAGGAAGACACGGAAGACCAGGGCCTGACTGGAGATGAAGCTGAGCTCTTCCCAGATCCGAGTGTTGCTGTGGGCCCAGGGGGACCAACGACGCCCAAGAAGCCACCTTCCCATCCTCCTCCCCACTATCCAGGGGGGAAAAGGAAAAGAAGCTCTGCTCCACCTAGAAAGCTGCTGTCAGACAAGCCACAGGACTTCCAGGTGACAGTGGGGACTGTCCCTAGAGTTCATCAGCAGTTACTAGTGTTCTGTGCCTGGCTGCGTTGTGAGCCTCAGGCGTTCAGGAGGCCTCCCATGGGGAAGCTAGGCTGCCCTGGACCCTGACAGCTGAACTGAAAGTTTGTGTTTTGGGATCTCAAAGCATGCGTCTGCCTAGTCAGTCCCAAGGAGTCTGCTGTATAAACAATGAATGGAGCAACCTGGCCCTACATCTCCTTCTTTGTAGTAACTGGCCTTTGTCCTAGAGAGCTCCTTGCTCTCTAGGGACTGCAGCAGCAGCACCAGCAGCAGCAGCAGCAGCAGCAGCAGCAGCAGCAGCAGCAGCAGCAGCAGCAGCAGCAGGGTCCTCTGAGCTTTTCTAAAAACCAGTGACTATTTATTGTGTGTGTTAGCATGGGATGTACAAGTGCCACTCACTGTGAGAGATCACTGTGTGGAGGTCAGAGGAAAACTTGTGGGAGTTGGCTCTTTTTTTCTCACCATGTAGATCCTGGGGTATAAACTCAGATTGTCGAACTCAGCAGCAAGTGCCTTTCCCCACAGAGTCACCTTGCTGGCCTGTTGTTTAAAACATTTTAAAATTACATTTATATTCATAGGTGATGTTTCTGCGTGTAGCACATGTGTGCCGCAGCATGTGTACAGAGGCTGGGGGACAACTTTCTGCTTATTCTCTTCTACCGTCTCCCTGGCCCTGTTTGTGTTTTCTGTTTGTTTTGTTTTTGAGACTGGGTCTTGTGTTACTCAGGTTGGCCTCAAACTCACTATATAGCTGAGGATGACATTGAACTCCTGATCCTCCAGCTCTATTTCTAAAGTGCTGGAATTAGGTCTGAATGGCCATCATGCCCAGACAAGGTCCTTAGAAAAGTAGATCTCTGCCCCTACTCAGAGCTGCTGAATCAACTGCCCGAGTCTGAGGAACTGTGTCCAACAGTGGAAGAAGAAAGATTACCCAAGTTTGAGGCCAGCCTGGGCTACCTAGTGAATGACAGGCCAGTCTAGCTACAGAGTTACTTATTTAGAAAATCAGTAACAATAACAGAGTGGGTGTTAAAGAGGTCTCGATGGAGTCTGTTCTAAAGGAAGGCAGGGCTGGATTTGTCCTTATCCTGGAAGATTTTATGCAGGTGAAACAGGTCTTCTGGGAAGCTGTGGAATTTTCTAGATGCAAGGGGGAGCTCAGTGGGAAATGTAAGTTTGTTTCTGTAGTACTCTTTCTAGTCTCTTTTCATAGCTCTCCCTAAAGTCGTCAGTGAGTTGGGTTTGGGGTTTCTGAGACTTGGGGCCAGCAGGTGTCCTGTCCATTAGCTTATCCCTTCTCTTGGGTTTCAGATCAGAGTCCAGGTGATTGAGGGGCGTCAGCTGCCTGGGGTGAACATCAAGCCTGTGGTCAAGGTCACAGCTGCTGGGCAGACCAAGCGGACTCGAATCCAGAAGGGAAATAGCCCACTTTTCAATGAGGTAAGTGGCTTCAGGCATCAGGAAGGACATTGATAGCCCCTGAGAATGATTCTCAAGAGGGTAGATACCAGGACATTGGTCCAAGGGTGTGCTCTTGGGGCACCAACTTTGCGTGTGTGAGCTAAGACCAGTGTAAATTATCAGAGAACTTGGAGAGCCCTGCTCCCAGAAATCTCCGAATCCTTGTCTTTGAAATGCTAACCTCTGTGAGGCAGAGCTGGGACGGCCCATCTTGTTAGATCCCCAGACTTTGGCACTGGGCAGCTGAGCTCTACCACTCTCCTCAACACT
Organism: Rattus norvegicus; assembly: GCF_021556685.1. Lineage (NCBI taxonomy): Eukaryota > Metazoa > Chordata > Mammalia > Rodentia > Muridae > Rattus > Rattus norvegicus. The sequence continues at coordinate 117,808,846 of NC_141537.1, forward strand.
GGTGGGTGGCCATGCCCCTCCACCTAGCCTATGGGTCAGAGACACTGATTTTTTCCCCCACTCCCCCATTCTGGATCAACAGACTCTTTTCTTCAACGTATTTGACTCTCCCTTGGAACTGTTTGATGAGCCCATCTTCATCACGGTATGTCTCAGGTGTTCTCCGTGGGTCATGGGTACGCATGCTAGTCATGTGGGAGGTGATAGACACAGATATGTCTGCCATGGTGTCTGTAAGCCTGTGTATGTGTCTGCGAGAGAGAGGTGGGTTGAAACTTGACTCTGGGTGACTGAAGGACTCACAGAAACTCTGCCAGCCAGTGGCAGAAAAAGTGCCCTGAGGCCTCAGATTGCTCCCGGCTGCTGGGAATGGGTGTGCAGTAGATGTGTGGGTCCCACCTCTGTTGTGTGTCCGTGTGATTCTGCACATGCTGTGTGATCTCCCTGTGCCTTTGTCCCCTTACTTGTGAGGTGGGCACCATGTTGGCATCTATTCGCAGGGTTCTGTGAGGTGAGACATTGCTTAGCGCCATCTCTGGAATGGAGGCGGTGCCAGCTGTTGGTTGTTGTCATCAGGGAGGGACCTGGCCAGAGCTGCACTCTCATGGGAAGATGATCTTTCCTTTCAGGTGGTAGACTCACGCTCCCTCAGGACAGATGCCCTCCTTGGCGAGTTCCGGGTAATTGTTTGTTTACTTGGAAGTAGTTACTTCTCACTTCCCCTTCCGGGTGGGGGCAGGGAATGCCCGGGAAAATCTAGTTTCACTCCATCTCCCTAAAACTCCATAAAATCTCCCAACTCGGGCAACCTCTCACCAACGGTAGAAAAATAAAGCAATTATTATCTACTGGAGTCAGAATTCTTATCTTACAGTTCAGGCTGGCCTCAAAGGTCCTGCTGTCCAGCGCCTCCTGCATTCTGGATGTACAGAGAAATATCTGGGCTCACTTTTACTATTGAGTTTGCCAGGAGGGGTTGTGTGTCATAGGCGATCTCTGGGACTAGACAGACAGACGGAAGCCAAAGTGGGCAGGGCACACGTTTCCCACCACATGCCTATAGTCAGGGCAGAGGCTGGAGAGCACCTCCACCCCCAACTCCGGCACTGAGTCTCTCCTGGGTTCCGATGACAATTAGAGTGGCCACCTATGTAAGTTAGTTTTCTTTATTCAGAGGAAAAAAAAACCCACAAAACTTTGGCTTCTATGACAGGTTGTTTGACATCCTGAAGCTTGGTTCCCTCCGAGGTCAGGCTCCTATACATCTCTGGCTTTCCTCCATGTTCACCTTTTGAAGGTAGAGCCTGGGTCCTTGAATGGCACCCCACAGCTTCAAGCTTAGTTCCTTTCTGAAAAAAACGAGCAGGAGAAAGTACTTATACTTTCCCATTTCCCAGAGTCAGGGTATGACAGAAAGAGAGGGAGTGAACTTACCCTTGTTTCCACTAGAGCGAATCAAAAATCTTTCTTTACATTTCTCTCTGCCTGTGTACTCTGGAAGGGAAGCAGTCTTTACTTATTTTTGGCTATCTTGTATGTCTTGGTTAGTTTTTATTGCTGTGACAGTGTGACCAAAGCAACTTACAAAAGAAAGCATTTAACTTGGGGCTCACAGTTCCAGAGGGCTGTTCCATGACCATCATGGTGGGAAGCATGGTAGCAGGCAGGCAGGCAGGCAGGCAGCAGGCAGGCAGGCAGGCAGGCAGGCAGGCAGGCAGGCAGGCAGCAGGCAGCAGGCAGGCAGCAGGCAGGCAGGCAGCAGGCAGCAGGCAGCAGGCAGGCAGGCAGCAGGCAGCAGGCAGGCAGCAGGCAGGCAGCAGGCAGGCAGCAGGCAGGCAGGCAGGCAGGCAGGCAGGCAGGCAGGCAGGCAGGCAGGCAGCAGGCAGCAGGCAGGCAGCAGGCAGGCAGGCAGGCAGGCAGGCAGGCAGGCAGGCAGGCAGCAGGCAGGCAGGCAGGCAGGCAGGCAGGCAGGCAGCAGGCAGGCAGAAGGCAGCAGGCAGGCAGGCAGGCAGGCAGGCAGGCAGCAGGCAGCAGGCAGGCAGCAGGCAGGCAGGCAGCAGGCAGCAGGCAGCAGGCAGGCAGGCAGAAGGCAGCAGGCAGGCAGGCAGGCAGGCAGGCAGGCAGGCAGCAGGCAGGCAGGCAGAAGGCAGCAGGCAGGCAGGCAGGCAGGCAGACAGCAGGCAGGCAGCAGGCAGCAGGCAGGCAGGCAGGCAGGCAGGCAGGCAGGCAGCAGGCAGGCAGCAGGCAGGCAGGCAGCAGGCAGCAGGCAGGCAGGCAGGCAGGCAGGCAGGCAGCAGGCAGGCAGGCAGCAGGCAGGCAGGCAGGCAGGCAGGCAGGCAGCAGGCAGCAGGCAGCAGGCAGCAGGCAGCAGGCAGCAGGCAGCAGGCAGCAGGCAGCAGGCAGGCAGGCAGGCAGGCAGGCAGGCATGGCGCTGTAGCTGTGGCTGAGACCCTTACATCCGATTCATGAGCATGAGGCAGAGAGAGCGGACAGGGAATGGCCTGAGGTTTTGAAACCTCAAATCGCACCTCCAGTGACACACCTCTTTCCACAAAGCTACACCTTCCCAAGCAATTCCACCCGCTTCGACCAAGTATTCAAATATATGCACCTATGGGGGCCATTCTCATTCAAACCACCACATCCTGTGAGGTGGTGCTCTGCTCCCTGAAGGCATCTTCTCTGTGGGCAAGGAGTGGAGTTCTGATATGCACCCAGGAGAGGTGCTTTGACCTGCTTACTTTTCCTGGTGGCCAGAAGTGGGGAATGGATAAATGCCCCACTTCTAAATTACGGAGTCCTGAGACCGCAGGGTGGATTGAACATATCTTACAAACTGTAAAATGAGGGCTGAAGGGATGGCTCAGTGCTGCTCTTCTAGAGGATCTGGGTTTAGTGTCTAGCATCTACATGGCGACTTACAGCTTTCTACAGTGCCAGCACCAGGGGACCTGACACCTTCTTCTGAGCTCTACAAGCACAAGGCACATTCGTGGGTCACAGGCAAACATCAAGCAAAACACTTGTGAACAGATAACAAAAGCAAATAAATTTTAAAAAGTATATCAAGGGGTACTATGTGGCTATCTATTCAGCCACTCGGTAGATATCTTAGTCTCTTAAATATTTATTTTTATTTTATGTATATGGGTGTTTGACCTGTACATGGTCTGTACTTATTGATATGAATGCTTTGTTTTGCTTATTTATTTGTTTGTTTTAGCAGTTGAAAAGAGATGTTTATCTGGAGTAAGGAAACATACACACACACACACACACACACACACACACACACACACACACACACACACAACAGGCGCACAGAGAAAACAGCTCTTGGCAGAGTAGAGGAGGGTCTCAGGAAACCAAAAATCCTTTGACTGTGTTTCCTCTCTATTTCAGATGGATGTGGGCACCGTGTACAGAGAGCCCCGTGAGTTCTTAACCCCTTGGCCAAAGCCTGACATTGTGGTCCTAGAGGCTTCTTGGAGGCACTCATTTGTGGTGGGGGGTGGACTCCTTTTTTCTTCTTGGTGCATTAGAACTTGGAGGTGGGGTCTATACTTGGAAGAGAAGGCAGGGCTCTTCCTTCCATGCAAAGCAAATCCCCAGGCACACTGTCAGGTGCTTCTTCAGGGATGATTATTGTGGGAGGAATGGCCAGGGTAACTGGAGCTGTGCTCCTTCTGAGTCATTTTATGAGTGACTCTCCCTTGCTCTGGTCTGGGCGATTTACTAAGGAAGTGGAAAAATGGGCCTGAGTTAGGCTTTTATCACCTCTTTTAGAAGTTTCTGCTAATCCTTCTCTGACACACAAATCTTCAGAGTACTTTTTACTCATTGTCCAATATCAGTAGTCATGGATGGCGTGATTGTCAGTCCTCCATACTTCAGGAAGTTGGCTCTGCTAAGGAACGGGGTGTCCAGTGGGCTCCATACATCCACGAGGTTTAAACCTGCTTCCTTTGCCTGGTTGCTAGGTTTTCTGTCTCACCTTAAAGGGTCCACCCTAAGCTCCTGTCTGTAGATCTGACCTTCCTCTCTCTCCTGCAGGACATGCTTATCTCCGGAAGTGGCTGCTGCTCTCCGATCCCGATGACTTCTCTGCAGGGGCCAGAGGCTACCTCAAAGCCAGCCTGTGTGTGCTGGGGCCTGGGGACGAAGCTCCCGTGAGTGCCCTCCTCTCAGTACCTAGTGTAACACCATATAAACCCCCTAGCTTGGTGTTTTCTTGTCTTAATGGGGTATGTAGTAATTATGAGAACTGCATAACAGGCAGAAAATATGAATAACAAACAAAGCACTCTAAATTCTACGCTGGGATGGTGGGGCTGCAAGAGAAAGAATCAGGGATTTGGGGATTTTTGTTTGTTTGTTTGTTTGTTTTTTCTCCAGCCTGGGTCTCTCTGTGTAATCCGGCTGTCCTCAAACTCCCTCTGTAGACCAGGCTGGCCTTGAACTCACAGAGATTCACCTGCCTTTGCTTCCCAAGTGCTGGGATTAAAGTCAAGCATTACTGCAGTAGCACATACAGACTGCCACATCAAGGTGCTGACCACTTGTGCTTAGACCGTTTTGTCAAAACACTTTGTAGCTATAACCCAAGAGGCAGCCTGTGGGCGGTGCAGGAGTGGCAGGCAGGCAGATCAGGAGTGGCAGGAGGCAGAAGTGAAGTGGTCAAGCATCCTGACACTGAGGACGGGAGGGAAGAAGGAAGAGAGATAGGTGGAGGAGAGCTCAGCCTCTTGAAGGTTGCCGAGGAGCCTGGGCCAGTCTGGAAATACTCCTGGAAATGGAGATAGCAGAGTACACCCGACATTAGGAAGAGGTTCCTCAGGTACCTCTCTCTTCCCCTGTTGTAAATGGGCTTGTGCCTCTCTCTTCCACTGTTGTTGTAAAAATATAAAAATAAAAAAGTATAGTCTTCTTTTACCTCGCTAGGTCCGCACCTCGGTGCCCCAAGATATCTGCTAGAGATCTTGGCGGAAACAGCCCAGCCGCACACTTTCCTACACTCAAACCCTCACATGAAAGAACACACAACACAATAATCTTAGATCCAATTGATAAGATATAATTGCCCATTTAAACATACAAAGCCCGGTACCATCCATCCCTTGAGAACATTAATAACAACCTGTAAATACACAGAACAGAATCTTAACATCACCTGCCATCTTGTCCTGCCACGGCTTCTCCGCCCCTCTCTCCCTCCTGTCTCTTCCTCTCTCCCCTAGTCTCCTCCTCTTCCTTCAAACTTCTCTCCCGCCCATCCTTCCTTCTCCTCCAATGACAGGCCTCCTTCTATCCTGTACCTGCCCCTCACCTGTACTTTACAAATTCAATGGAGAGGTGGTTCTGGTGAAGTCACCTGAGTCCTGAGTACAAGACTAGGCAGCTGTCCTTGGGGCAGTGGAATTAGTATCAAAATACAGTAACTTCAGGGCAAACCACAACATCCCACCGTGTGCCGCCATCCCTTCTTCATCTCCCTGGTTTTGTCCTCCAGCTTCCTTCTCCTTCCCTGGAACCACACAGCCAGCCCCACTCTTCTACTGGGCTCTCTCCTCCCTCACACGCTCATCTCCTTGTAGACATGGAATTAGAGGCGATGAAGGGCTTCTGACTGTCTCAGGACACTTGCTCCTAAATGTGCTGGGATCGAATGTCTTGCTGCAGATGCTAAAGTGGGGTTCCCAATGGGGTACAGGCTGAGTAAGCTCTTTCCATTAAGCTTGCTAAGGAGTAACATGGCCAGCATGACCTCACTCTCTCCTGACCTTCCACTGCTCTCCTGCCCCAAGAAGCCACTAGATGGCTTGTGTGTTCGTTCCTGTGGTGTTGGACACTGTGTTTATGATTACACAGTGGTACTGCCTTCATGTGCAAAGAGGCTTGTTCTTTCTGGAAGAGTGAGCTCTGTGGATCAGAGCCTTGGTCTATCTTACCAGAGGTGCCTCTCACCCGTTAGCACCATTCTGACTCTGACTCTGGGGTCACTATGCTAATACTTGTGTGTGGGAACATGTCCCTAAAGATTGAGCGTCAAGCTTAGATCCCCTCAACTACCATGCTAGTTTCTAATGGGGGTGGGGGGTGAATGGGGAACTTATGGGAAAGGGGACCCCATCAGATTGGTTGGCTTGGATGAATGCTGGGCCAGATGAGATTTTCACTGTTGGAGGTGATCCTCCATGTAGCTAGGGAATGTGTGTCCCCTTGTCCACACTGCTCCATTGAGAGTTTAGCCAAGTGAGGGACCAAGCTGCTGCAGGTGCCAGAGTTCAGGACACACCCTTCCAATGAGGGACTGGTGAGGAATCCCATGTGTTTTTCTTTGCAGCTAGACAAGAAAGACCCTTCTGAAGACAAAGAGGACATTGAAGGCAACCTGCTTAGGCCCACTGGTGTGGCCCTTCGTGGTGCCCATTTTTGCCTGAAGCTCTTCCGGGCTGAGGACTTACCACAGAGTGAGTGTGGCGCTCCCTTCTGGATGCTTACAAGAGTTTCTTGCTAGGCTGTTGAAAGCATGGACCCTGGGCCTCCAGCCACTAGGGAGAAGGAGGAGGGAAAGGGGGAGAGGCCTGGCCTATACCTTTTCTCAGTGCTTTTTTCCAGGAACCACCCCTGCTCATTCCCTTCCTCTTTTTGATGTGGATCCTCCCCCCCCCCCAAGGGTCTGTTAGTGCTGTCAGTGCCCATTTTCTGCGTCTGGCTGTTGTTGCAAGCCTTTATTTGACACCCCTCTTCCCAGCAACAGCAGAAAAACATCCAGGGACTTTTTCCCCTTTTTCTGATGCCCCATGCTTGCTCTCCACAATGAGTGCCACCCTCAGTAGAGCAATCGGATTTTAATGGAAAGTAACACATGGAGGTAACTTAGATAGATGAAGGAGTCTTGAGGACAATGACTGCCCCACGGCTCTGCTCCAGCTTCCCCTAGCCTGGTCTGGCAGTCTTATGGAAATGGAAAATCTTAGACTGTATGCTGGGCCTCTCTGATTTTCTATTTAAAGCAAGACTGGCCTACGGGATCACCTACGGGTGGATCACCATGCCCACGGTATTAAGGGAATGCCACCAGGCACCTTTTCTGGATTGCTTGCTGCTCTTAATGGCATGGAGTTTGGCTCAGTCCCACACGTGGACAGGCCCTAAGCTTGGGGTGTGAGGGGGAAGTGGCAGATGTATGTGTTTGGGGAGGGGCAATGACTCTTAGCTGCTGTTCTGAGTCCCTTCTTCGTGGAGAGCCCGGGCTGACTCCCTCATGAGGGACGACGGCATGCTACTTTTGTAGTCATGATACTGCCTGGAGATGCAGGGACAGTTGGGTCTGGAGAGCTATAGAGGCTGGCAGTGAGGGACAGAGGGGTCTGGAGGGTTTAGGGGGAGGCCAGAGACGGGTATGACACAAGGCAACTGATTCTGGAGCAGAGACAGCAGGCAGGCAATGACCAGTGTATCATGGGAATAGTCAGGTGTAGAGAGGACATTGGCAAGCAGTGACAGGCATGTATCCTCCCCAGTGGACGATGCTGTGATGGACAACGTCAAGCAAATCTTTGGCTTTGATAGCAACAAGAAGAACCTGGTGGACCCCTTTGTGGAAGTCAGCTTTGCTGGGAAAATGGTGAGGAGCAGACATCAGGGAGGGGGTTGGCGGAGAGAGAAGGCCATGGGGTGGAAGGTCCAGACAGAGCGGGGAACCCCTGACAGGAGTGCACATAGAGGGGCCTTGGAAGCAACATACCCAGGTTGGCTGTCCGGGGTGCTACACCTGAAAATGGACAGGCGTACCCAGATGCCCAGTCTGGAAGTAGTTGTGACTGGATAGGGAGGAGGGGAGGGAAGTGGGTAGAGGGAGTGCTGGGGAGTATTAAACAATACTGTGGGACAAGAGGCGAGATGCATAAAACCCGAAACAAGAGATTAAACTAATTCATGTGTATGCGTTGCTAGGATGGGTACAACCACGGAGTACATGTGGAGGTCACAGGGTAACTTATGGGAGTTAGTTCTCTCTCTCTCTTTTTTTTTTTTTTTTTGGTTGAACTCAGGTTGTCTGGTCTGTAAAAAATTTTTTTATGTGTATGATGTGTGTATGGGGCAGGCATGCCATGGTGTGTGTGTGTGTGTGTGTGTGTGTGTGTGAAATCAAAGACATCTTTGTGGAGAGTCGGCTCTCTTCTTCCACTGTGGGTTCTGAGAATGGAAAAGGTTTACCAGGTAATCGAGTCAAACGTCTTTATGTTGTGAGTCAGCTTGTCGGCCCCCGACTTTACGCACCCCCACATGAAAAGTGCGCACGCAAGCACACACACACACACACACACACACACACACACACACACATATTTTAAAACTTGAACATAACACATGGCTTGGCTTTCTGAGTGAGGCTGGCTAATTTCACCTGTGTGGCCACACCATTTCCACCATTGAATGTATGGTTTAATTTTCTTTTCTTTTCTTTTTTTTAAAAGATTTATTTATTTATTATATGTAAGTACACTGTAACTGTCTTCAGACACACCAGAGGAGGGCATCAGATCTCATTACAGATGGTTGTGAGCCACCATGTGGTTGCTGGGATTTGAACTCAGGACCTCTGGAAGAGCCGTCAGTGCTCTTAACCACCGAGCATCTCTCCAGCCCTGGTTCCATTTTCTTTATGGTTGCACAGAACTCCAGTGGGCAGGCACCATATTCTCTTTTCCATTCCTCTGCTAAGACAGGGAAACCATTTCCTTCAAAGTGTGAGGAGCTTAATAATTATTTTTACACAGTTGTGGCAGAAGGCAGACACACACACACACACACAGAGGCACCTGTTGCTCATCCAAGGGGTCACTTGGTCATCTCTCCCTCTTTGCAGCTCACCTTCCTGCCTAGCATAGGGTAGGGTAGTGGTTCCTGTCCATGTTAATTCGGTCCCCCAACCCACAACCCCAGCATTTGATTTGTATGTGTCAAAGGTTCTCTCCTGTAGCCATGGCCACCCCAGGTGCCAGCTGCCTAGCTGCAAGGGACTCCACACAGCTCTCTTTGGCTCTGACTCTTCTCTTCCCCATCAGACTTCCTCATGCCTTGGACCTGCTCTACCTGTGGCTCTTTGGAGCAACTTTCTCCTCAGGCGTCTTCCTCAGAGGAGTCTCCATCTTAAAGATGCCATCATCCAAGGAGGAGTATGTGGGCTTGCATTTACTCTCTTCTCCTTCACACCCAACATGAGTCTGCTCTCAACCTCAAAATTCCCTAAGGACCAGCGTTTGCTAGCTACTGTGTCCCCCAAACCACTGCAGTTTCCTCCCAGGCTCACACAGGAGTCTCTTCATTGCCTTTCTCTGTCTCAGGACTTTTGGAGAACCTAGGTCATTTGTCCAAATTCCTGAGTCCTGGGGTTGTTTTCTCTGGTATTTCCTTACTTCTTTGGCTCCCATATTTCCTGGGCACTGAATGGGGGCTGTTACATTTGCCTGGAGCTTACCACAGGCCATGTTCCGCACATTGTGTTGCAACATGACCCAACACCAGGTGTCCCCTTCCCCCTTGGTTGATTCTCTACCTTCTGCCCTAACCGTTATAAAAGTAAATGATTCCCTTCACAATCGGCAGCTACTCCCCGGATGACATCATGATTCCCTGAGGATGTTCAATGTGCCTTGTGACCCAATACACTGAGTGTCCACTGACTTCTGCCTGAATATGACACTGCTTGGGGTTACACAGTGCTCATTTTCTCATTTCTAGCCCTCTATTTAATTTAAACATTCTTAATTTGTTTTTGAATGTATGAATGAGTGTGTGTGTGTGTGTGTGTGTGTGTGTGTGTGTGTGTGTGTGTGTGTCCCATCCTTAAACATGCACAGAGGCTGGAGGAAGATGTTGGGTATCTCGTTCACTCTGTCACAGGAGTAGAGCTGTGACAGACAGGCTCTCTCCCTGAAAGGCTGGTAGTCGTGAGCCCAGGGACTCTGCAGGGTCATAGGTGCTTTCAGTACTGGGGATTTTAACTCAGGGTCTTACAGTCGTTCAGAGAGCCTTCTTTTCCTTCCGAGCCATCTTCCCAGCTCTCTTTGGACTTAAAAATATTTTAAAACATTTTAGGATTATACTATAATTACATAATTTTCTCCCTTTTCTTTTCCCCTCACCCCTCTTTCAAATTCATGGCCTCAATTTGGGATAGCAAATCTATGCTCTTCCCTGGGAAGACTATTAATTCCGATCTCAGCATTCCTTAGTTGCCTGTGGTTCTTTGCCTAGGGTTGAGGACTCATGGCTTTCCCCTTCCCATCTTAGCATGCCCAGTGGTGCTATCCTTATTCAGACAGCCATATTGGTTAGACTGCACGGGTATGGCTCCTGACTTTCCTAGAAGACAGAAGCAAAATCCCCGTTCTTCTGGTTCTTAGTCTTTCCACCTCTTCTGCAATGCTCCCTGAGCCGTGGAAAGTTGCGTTGTGAGATGGTGAAGCCACTACTAAAGCATGCTAGAGCTGTGATAAAAACAACCAAACCTAACTGACGCCATCACAGGCGAGTGCACTGTGGCCCCTGACCCCGCATTCCACCATCACCCACCTCCAGGTCACTAACTTGCCTTGGAGGCCAGGCTGAGTGCACTGTAGCCCCACTGTCCCCTGTATCCCGCCAGCACCCACACCCACTGTCCCCTGCATCCTGCTAGCACCCACACCTGAGGTTGCTCTGGGTCTTCACTTCTCTGACGCTCTCATCTGGTCTTGGAGATTTTCCTACAGCACCAGTGTCTAGAGGAGGTGACTTGAGAGATTAAGCTTAAGCCACCCCTTGGTCCTGCTTGAAAGGGTGGGGCTGAGGAGTGAGCTGGGATGGTCCTTAGGCCTCTGTCTTCTTTTCTGCCCTGAGCCCTGTCCTCATCCTGTAATGTCTTCCCCAACCCTCACTCCATTCTACCCATCTCCCCTCTGGCTCTAGCTCTCTGTTTATTTTATTTTATTTTCTCTTTACACCTACTTTACATCTGGAGAGCCCTAGGACCTGGCCAGTGTCTGCCTAGCCACACTTGGATGTTAATGCGCTTTTGCTTATGAACGCTTGGGGGCACTGTTACTCAAGATATATCCAACAACACAGTGGATACAGGAGGTGCATATGTGCACACTGTGTACAGGACAAGGAAAGGGGTGTGCTTCAGGGCAGGATAGATGCTTTAGACTTTTTGAATCCAAGAATGAGACCCATTTATTGTACAATTTAAAGAATATAAAAACATCAGAGAGAAAAAAATGAAGAAAAAGAAAAAAGAAGTATCCTTGTGCCCAGCAAAGCTTGTTTGGTCTGTCTTCTTTGTGGCTCTCATTTCCCCTTCACAGCTCTGTGACTGTAATCTGGCTAAAGGGTGGGGCAGCACAGAGCCTTGGCATCTCAGTTCCTGAGCTATACTCCAGGCTTTTCCTTGATTGGTTTTACGGAGGGGTACTTCCTGCCTTTTGTTGGGGTCATGATGACAGCCTGTCTGTTCCCCAAGTGTGAAACAGTGCTGTGTGAGCTTAAGTCAGAAGTGCTGTGGGCGGTGAGCCTAGTGTCGGGGAGTCAGCGATGTGTGTTAAACCAGGGGTACTGCAGCAGAGCCCTGCAGAAGCGGGTTCTGTGAGGATCTCAGAGAAAAATGTGATGGGCAGACGGTAATGACCTTGCCCATTTCCTTTAGATGATGACGCTGATTCATTGTTCGACGTGACTCGGTAGAGGCCATGAGTAATGAGGATCACTCTGTGAGCAGCTTGGGACAGCCTGTACTATCTAGCATTTCCTCAGGTTAATGCACAGCCCAGCTCGCTACCCATTAGACAAATACACAACAAAGTGTATCCTATTGTGTGGATGGATGTGATTTCAGCTTTTTTCTAACTCAGTCAGCATACAGAAATCTTTGTTCATGTGCTGCTTTCCATAGAAAAACTTCTAGAACCAGGATTATTAGGTTAGAGGTCATGGACTCTCTTGATAGAGGTTGAAGCAAGAAGCTGTGTTGGCAGGACCTCATCTCTGTAGATGCTAGAACAATTCCTTTTATTTTATAATAACATTTTCATTTAATTTTAGGTTCATACTTCATGCAACTACTATCCGTGGTTGACCTATCATCCATCTATCTATCTATCTATCTATCTATCTATCTATCTATCTATCTATCTATCTATCTATCTATCTATCTGTCTATCATCTATCTAATCATCTATCTGCCTATCTATCTACTATATTCTATCTATCTATCTATCTATCTATCTATCTATCTATCTATCTATCTATCTATCTATCTATCTATCTACCCATCTATCTTATCCATCCATCCATCCATCCATCCATCCACCCACCCACCCACCCACCCACCCACCCACCCACCCACCCATTTCCTCTGATCCCCGCTCAACAATCTTCTCCTGTCTTCCCTTGCAAGTCAATTTTCTTTATAGTGTTTTGGTTTCCTTATGTATGTGTCAGCAAGCAGGACTGTGGATTCTCAGCGTCTACCATTCCAGTTCAAGCATTTGCGCACAGTGCTCACGGCTTTGCCCTTAGTTTTCTACCCTGTGGCACAACCCAGAGCTTGTTTCACTTCTGTACACACAGGGTCTCCTCTTCTTTGAAGCTGCATGCTGCTGTGGCTGGACCATACTTTCTTTAACCCATCCTTTGTTGGTGGATACCTGGCTTGTTCCAGATCCTTGCTAGCTCTAGCCATCCTGTGGTAAACAATGTCACTCTGGTCATACAGGTATTTCTGTAGAGAATATCTGGGGAAGGACTGCCAGGTAAAAAGGAATATGACTTTCTAAGTTTGGTAGTCCCTGCTCCCTCCTCATAGGAGTCAAACTATTTAATTTTCCTTCACTAGCAAAATCAAGAGTGTGGTTTCCCTGCTGCCTTGCTGACAGTGGGTGTTGGGCTATAGAGGCATTTATAGATCTGGGTGGGAGTAGAAACTCTTTGGCCTTCTTCTGCTCTAGCCCTTCACATGCTCCCAAACAATGGTGGCTGTACCCCTGCAATGCCAGCCTCCCTGCTGCTCTCCCACCCAACCCCCTTTTCTCTGCTAACACCCTCTTCTGCCCCACCTGGCAGTCTTTGGCTGGGGTCTTTCTACAGGGAGGAGGGGAAATGCGAATAGGTGTTGAAACTGGATGGTTGGGAGCAGAGATGAAACTGGGATGAAGTTCTGGATCTAATTCAAATGCTCATTATTAGGATAATGCACTTAATAAAACTCTGACTTAGCACGGGACAGGCCTACAGGAGAAGCCTGTTCACTATTGTTAGGGGTGGACTCATCTGCCTTCCAGAAACTGCATAATCAAGGCTGAGTCTCTTAGAATTGTTTTATTTCTCTCTGTGTGTGTATGTGTGTGTACATTCGTGCACAAGCTCTTGCACATGCGTGTGTGTGTGTGTGTGCTCTGTCATGTTGATGTGTGTGTATACATATACTTGTGTGTGTGTGCTGGTGTCATCCTAGTAATGCTTCACTTTATTTATTTATTTATTTATTTGTTTGTTTATTTATTTATTTTCAAGATGGAGTCTCTCTATTATGTAGCTCTGGCGGTCATGGAGCTTGCTATGTAGACCAGACTGGCCTAGAACTCACAGAGCTCCACCTGCCTCTGCTTCCTGAGTGCTGGGATTAAAGGTGTGCACCACCACCTCCCAGTCTTTCACCTTATTTTCTGATACAGGATCCCCACTGACCTGGAACTGGTTAGACTGCCTGGCCAGGGAGCCCCAGGGATCCTCCTGTCACTGCCTCTGGGAGCCACGATACAAGCGTGTGCCACCACGCCTGGCTTCTTCGTGGTTTTCTGGATGTAGAACTTGAGTCTCCATGCTTCTGTGGCAAGGATTTATTCATGAAGACATCTCCCCAGCCCTGGAAACTGACTCTTTGCCTTTTTCCATACTTGTGGGTATAGGCTGTCCTGGGGCTTCATGGACACAACATGGGGCCCTTGGCTTAGAACACTTTCCATTCCTGGTCTGTTTCTTGTTTGTAAGAAGCCTTCAGGCAGCTCTTGTCTGAGGGAAGCTGTGGCTTCAAGGCTTCCTTCCTTCCTTCCCTCCCTCCCTCCCCCCTTCCTTCCTTCTTCCTTCCTTCCACCTTCCCTCTTTCCCTCCCTGCCTCCCTCCTTCCCTCCCTCCTGCCCTCCCTCCCTCCCTCCCTCCCCCTTCCTTCCTTCTTCCTTCCTTCCACCTTCCCTCTTTCCCTCCCTGCCTCCCTCCCGCCCTCCCGCCCTCCCTCCCTCCCTCCCTCCCCCCTTCCTTCCTTCTTCCTTCCTTCCACCTTCCCTCTTTCCCTCCCTGCCTCCCTCCTTCCTTCCCTCCCTCCCGCCCTCCCTCCCGCCCTCCCTCCCTCCAATCTCCCCTTCCCTTCTTTTGACCTACAAGAATTGTTCTTGTTCATGTGGGGTGAGCGGTCTACACGTGCATCCCCCTCCTCCCCAGTATCTCCACTGAATTCTATGCGGGTACTGGTTTGTGGGCCTGGGCACCTGGCCTTAATGGGAGTTAGGGTTGGGATGCCTCCATCTAGAGCTGTGGGTTTAGGGCAATGGGGCTGTGCATTTGCACTAGCCACCCCATTCTGGATGATCTTATCTTCCATTGAGCCTTGTCTCTGCTGAGACTCCCAGCATCTGAGCTTGCTCTTTGTGGCCCTGAGACCTAGGGTTTCGGGCTCAGCTCTAAGAGCAGCCAGCATGGCAGAGGATGGCTTCTGGGTTATATGGTTACCACAAGGCTCAGATTCCATGCCCCATTCTTTTCTGTCTCCTAGCTTTGCAGCAAGATCCTGGAGAAGACTGCTAACCCTCAGTGGAACCAGAACATCACATTGCCTGCGATGGTGAGTGGTCCCTCGGAGGACGCAACACTTCTTGGTCCCTGAATCCTGCTGGCATCCTTGACTTCTGCTCAGTGAGGGGGTTGCTTTCTTAAGAACTCTGTTCTCACCTAGCTTCCTTTCCTTCCCTAGTTTCCCTCTATGTGTGAAAAAATGAGGATTCGTGTCATGGACTGGTGAGTTCTGGGTGCTTGAAGGGTGTCTCCAGGGTCCTCGGGCCTGTTTTCCTACACTCAAGCTGCCGAGGTGACAGAGGGTGCATGTATCAAGGCAGGATATGAGGGCTGTGGGCAGTTATGGGGCAACCTGGAGCTGAGATGCTGTGCTGACAGAGGTAAGAAGAGCACAGCCAGGAGGCAGTGAGGAGCCCGTCTCTGGAGGCACCTGAGGAGTTGCTTCGATTTGTCACTGGTAAGGGCCACATGCAAGGTGTGGAAGCTAAGCCAGTTGCTGTGTCCCTTTAAGACAGAATGAAAGAAGAGCTCCCCCTAGCCCCCCAAGCTGGAAATGGGGGTTATATTTCCTGAACAGAGGTCATCACTGCAGGTGTGTCAAGCAGGTCAGGACAGTAGCCTGTGAGTGTTTTAGAATCTTACCACGTGGTGAACACCAACTTGCAGGCCAGGGCTGTGTCCAGTGAGCACTGTCCACACATATGAGTTTCCCTGACCCTTGACGAGGCGGCGTGGGACTACTTCACAGAGGTGACAGGGAGGAAAGGCCAAATGTGCAGTGACAGCTCAGAGGACCAATGTGAATGCCAGCTGGAGCTGGTGCTCTTTGCCCGGCCATATGTCTCTCAAAGCAGCAGTGAGGTGGTGGCCTTTCTCACACTTGAGGGGACATCAGGGCCTAAGCCCCGAGAGCTCTGGAACACTAGGCTTTCCACCAAGAGCAAGCTGTCCTTTTCCTGCCCCCAGAAGTGCTGGTCATGTGGCTCCATGGCCATTCTCCTTTGGTTGCAGGCCCATGGCACCCCCAACTAGGAGGATAATGAGAGACCAGGGGAAAAACCCCAGGCCACAGAGCCATTAAAGTGTGTGCCAGTTCCCCGGGCCTAAAGAAAACAGATTGAGAGAATTAGAGGGAGAGAAGTGTGGGCAGGGGGCAGGGAGAGGTCCTGAGGTCCGCCACGGCTGGTACGAGCCTCGGGGAAGGGGAAGCGGTTTGGTGGAAAGGTACACTTTGCATTCCCAGAGCCATCTCTGCGTGTCGGCTGGAAATGACTGTGCTGTGTCAACTGGGACACCCCAGTGTGCATGTGTGTGCGTGCATACATCTGTGTGGATGTGTGTGGGTGCGGTTAGCCCCATGGATTGCGGCTGTGCCTGGCCTGGCTCCCTTGGAGCCGTGTCAAAGCTGTCGCATACTGTACAGTCCAAACACATTACGGAATCTGGTGGCTGCATCTCTGGCTTGTGTTGAAGGGGCACTTTTATTGTGAGTCTATTTTGGGACTCACTGTTTTCCAAAAGCCCAAAACCCCCAAACCCAGCTCTTGGCCAGAAAGCATGCCACTGCTGGAAGTTTCTGTCCAGAAAGTCCTCCTTCTTAGAACACACAGAGGAGCATCTCCTGTCACCTGAATCTTAGAAATACGACACAGCCCATGTGGCCCTGTAACTTATGCTTTCATTCAAGTCTTTAAGAATTCCTTTTTCACTGAAAAACAAATCCCTCGGGGCTGAAGAGATGGCTTGGTGGTTAAGAGTACTTACTGCTCTTGCAAAGGATTAGGGTTCCGTTCCCAGCACCCACTATGTGCAACTCATGATTGCCTGTAACTCCAGTTCCAGAAGATTCAACACCTTTTTTTTTCTTTTTTTGCCTCTGTGGGTACCTACATCATAAACTTGTTCAGGCAAACACACACAGATGTTTAAAAAAAAAAAAGCTTTCAAAACCCATCTCCATGGAAACAACAAGCCCCACCCACTCTTACTCTCCTTTCTGTTTAGACAAGGCCAGAAGTCAGAAGCCCAGCCCCGTCTAAAGGAGTGGGCTTAACAATTTTTTTTTTAAAAAATATATATTTACTTCTTTTATGCATGTGAGTACACTGTCTCTTGTCCAGACACACCAGAAGAGGGCATCAGACCTTATTACAGATGGTTGTGAGCCACCATGTGGTTGCTGGGAATTGAACTCAGGACCTCTGGAAGAGCAGTCAGTGCTATTAACCACTGAGCCATCTCTCCAACCCCCAACAATGTTGTTTTTTTTTTTTTTTTTGGTTCTTTTTTTCGGAGCTGGGGACCGAACCCAGGGCCTTGCGCTTCCTAGGTAAGTGCTCTACCACTGAGCTAATTCCCCAGCCCCAAACAGAATTACTTCTTCAGTCCTTTTTTTGGGGGGGGGGAGCTGAGGACCGAACCCAGGGCCTTGAGCTTGCTAGGCAAGCGCTCTACCACTGAGCTAAATCCCCAACCCCTACAATGTTTTAAAAATACCTCCAGCTTGCTTAGCATCTTTGAGGCATTGGGTTCAATTCCCGTCAGTGTAAGAAGCCAAGAGAAGGGTGTGCGGTGTCAGGCTCACCTCCGGAAGTTTTCTCATGATTCAGCTCACCAGAAACCATGACTTGGACCTGGAGTGCCAGGCCACTCATTCTTCCTCATGCCGTCCCCGTCCCAAGGGAAATGTCAAATGTCTAGCTTCCTCCTTTTCCTAGGAAATCTGAAGAGGAAGGAAGAGAGAGACTGGGGTGTCTTGTGGGGTTAGGGTTAAAGGACTATGAAGTCAGCATGTCCCATCTTTGGGAATGGTGCTGGATGAGTCTGCTATGGTCAAAGTGCTCACAGTGGGGAGGAAGCCCTGGGGAAAACTAAGAAAAGGGGTAGGGGGTGTGCTAGAGAACCTTCCTGAGGGGCTCAGGGCCTGCCCAAGCTGGCACTGCAGACCTCTGGGACAGAGGTCTTGACTGTGGATCTGACTCTTGAGTCAAAAGTTGTTCAGTGCCTCTGGCTTCTGCTCTCTGGAAGGCTGGAGCCTTCTCGCCTCATACAAAAATGTTTCCAGACACAGCCATATATGCTCTGGGGTTAGAACCATAGGTGGAGAATCCTGGGTCTATTATCCAGAGGAGGGGGTGGGTAGGGGTGGTTAAGGCCCTGGATTCCATACCAGGAGTGAGTATCTTGCCTCAGAACTGTCTGTGAGATGTGTATATGTGTGTGTTTGTGTGTGCGTGTGTGTGGTATATGCGTGCATATATGTATACCTGCATGTGGAGGCCAGGTATCAAATTCTCAACTTTACCTTCTTTTTTGAGATAAGGTCTCTTATTGATCCTGCAGCCTATGATTTAGGCTAGACTGGCTGGCCGGTGAGCCCTGGAATCCTCTCAGGCTTGCATTGCCACACCTGGCTCTGTTCCTCCCTCCCTGCTGACGGGGCCTGCATGCCTCTGCTGCTGTTTCCTCAGTTCATGGCGATGTTAAAGGGTCCTTGGTCTCTAATCAGCTGTGCAGCTCCTGTGGGATAAGGGTTGAACGTGCTTTGGCACAGCGGAAGTCTCCATACAAGGCACGGCACACCAGCACTGGCCCCTGCCGAGGCCTCGGAGATAGCTTCCCGGACCTCCTCTGCATCTAGGCATTTCTTGGGCTCCCAGAACCTTTTGGGTCTGGAGACTGCTCTTTCTCAGCAGCCTCCTGCTCCTCCCTGTCAACCTGGGATGTGGCCCATGTAAGTCCACAGATACAGAGTACAAGGCCGTCAGGATGAACAAGTTGCCCCTGGACGTGTCTTAAGCACGTTCACTTCCTTTCTAGTCTCTTCTCCCTGTGAGCTTCCCAGGCCTCAGCAGAAGACTGGACCCCTAGCAAATCTGTCACTAAGGTCACTTCTGCCTGTGTTCTGTGTCTGCCTCTTATGTTCATGCCCTCTTCTCATCCTTGTTCTAGGGACCGCCTCACTCACAATGACACTGTGGCTACCACCTACTTGGGTATGTCGAAAATCTCTGCCACTGGAGGAGAAATAGAAGGTAGGTCCCACGTGTTCCTGGCTTGCCCCGTCCCTCCTCACTCTGTCGTATACCTCAAGATCTGAGAGCCCGAAGGCTCAGGGAGATTCCAGTGAGAACTCACTCACAGATACTTAGTGCTGCACACTGAATGGTGGGTACATACTGGATAGTCCTAGGGGTAGCGGGTAGGGCACTCTGTGCTGGGCTCCACCCTGGCCCTGAGTGCCCCAGTGATTCCTATTTTGCAATGGATTTTGTTGGTTTAGTAAAATGTAACCCATTGTCAGTTTGTAAAAATTAACTACTGACCTGAAAGAGGACCATGATGTTTACCTATGAGCTACCCTTAAATGTGTGAGCACGCACACACACACACACACGCACGCGCACACGCGCACATGCACACAGGCACGTATGATACACACACACACACGCACACGAACACGCACGCACACGCACACGCACACGCACACGTGCACATATGTACATGCACACAGGCACGTATGATACACACGCACGCGCACACGCGCACACACACACACTCACATGCACACGCACACGCACATACGATACACACCTATACCCACTAAAATGAGTTGTTTGGTCACTGCTTCTTGTCACTTGGCAATATTAGACTTCGGTCTTATGATTAAGTATTTTTCTAGTACGCCGTTTTTTGGAAGTACTGGGGACTGAACCCAGGGCCTTGTAGATTCTAACTGAGTCTACAAACTGAGTTACACCCCCTATCTTTTAGGATACAATTGTGATAAATATACATTTCATTGTGACTAAACACAGTCAAATGAGCTAGTTGATCTTCTGATGTTTCTTTCTTCTTTTCTTTCTTTCTCTCTTTTTTTTTTTTGGAGTTTTTAAAATGAGTTTACTGAAGAAAACAAAAGTTGGAGTTGCAAACTTCTGTGACAACACCTACATTGCCTTACCATTTACTTTTTTTCTTTTATTGGATATTTTTTATTTACATTTTGAATGTTATTCCCTTTCCCGGTTTCCTGGACATAAGCCCCCTATTCCATCCCCCTCCCCTTCTTCTATAAGGGTGTTCCCCTCCCCATCCACCCCCTTCCTGCCCCACCCCCGACATTCCCCTACACTGGGGGTTCAACCTTGGCAGGACCAAGGGGTTCCCCTTCCACTGGTGCTCTTACTAGGCTATTCATTGCTACCTATGAGGTTGGAGCCCAGGGTCAGTCCATGTGTACTCTTTGGGTAGTGGCTTAGTCTGTGAGAGCTCTGGTTGGTTGGCATTGTTGTTCTTATGGGGTTGGAAGCCCCTTCAGCTCTTTCAATCCTTTCTCTAACTCCTTCAACAAGGATCCTGTTCTCAGTTCAGTGGTTTGCTGCTAGCATTCGCCTCTATATGGACATGCTCTGACTGTGCCTCTTAGGAGACATCTATATCTGGTTCCTGTCAGCATGCACTTCTTTGCTTCATCAATATTATCTAGTTTGGTGGCTGTATATAAATAGGCTGTATACCCAGGTGGGGCAGGCTCTGAATGGCCATTCCTTTAGTCTCTGCTCCAAACTTTGCCTCCATATCCCCTCCTATGAATATTTTTGTTCCCCCTTTTAAGAAGGACTGAAGCATCTGCACTTTGGTCATCCTTCTTCTTGAGCTTCATGTGGTCTGTGGATTGTATCTTGGGTAATCCTAGCTTTTGGGCTAATATCCACTTATCAGTGAGTGCATACCATGTGTGTTTTTCTGTGATTGGGTTATCTCACTTAGGATGATATTTTCTAGTTCATTCCATTTGCCTATGAATTTCATGAAGCCATTGTTTTTGATAGCTGAGTAGTACTCCATTGTGTAGATGTACCACATTTTCTGCATCCATTCCTCTGTCAAAGGGCATCTGGGTTGTTTCCAGCTTCTGGCTATTATAACTAAGGCTGCTATGAACATAGTGGAGCATGTGTCTTTGTTATATGTTGGAACATCTTTTGGGTATATGCCCAGGAGAGGTATAACTGGGTCTTCAGGTAGTTCAATGTCCAATTTTCTGAGGAACCTCCAGACTGATCTCCAGAGTGGTTTCTTTCTTATAAATAACTTTGCAATGAATGCTTTTTATAGCTGAGCTTCATGTTGTGCAGTTTCAGCAATAGCAACAGCAACAGCAGCAGCAGCAGCAACAACAACAACAACAACAGCACAGGTCTGGAAAGATTGCAGAGATGTTAAGAGCATTCTCTGCTTTTGCAGAGGGCCAGGGTTCAGTTCCCAGCACCCACATTAGAATTCTCACAGCTGTCTGTAACTCCAGTTCCAGGGGTTCTGACACCGCCTTCCGACCTTTGAGGGTGCCTGCATGCACCTGGTGTACATACATACATGCAGGAAAACACAAAATAAAGTAAAATTAATAAAAAAAGTAAAATTAGATCTGTGCTGTTGGGGATAAAGCTCAGTGCCTCAGATGCTAGGCAAGTGCTCGACCCCTGTGGTGCCCCCAGCTTGTGAGTGCCCTCTCACATGTAGATCTAAAGTCAAAGCCGTCCAAGGATTCTGGCACTTGAAGGCTTCCTCTCAGTACTGACGTCGTCCATCCAGAGTTTGAACTATGTTATGCTCAGTCCCTTCGGTTAATATGACACTGATCCTACATGGCTAAGACAATACTGGAGGTGGGCTAGTGCTGCACCCTGTAAGCCCAGCACTTGGGACGTGTGTAGACACAGGTAGAGCTTCTTCAGTGACAAGGTGAATTAGATGGCAGCCTGGGCTGCAAGAGGCCCTCACCCAGAAGATCAAACCAACCAAATGAAACCAAACTCTGAAAACAATAACAGAACTTTGTATACATAGGTGTGTATGTTATATATTATATATATGGTTACAATATGTAATATACAATATTATATAATCTATATAGTATTTTGCTACAAATACATTCTTCTAGGATGTATTTCTGATGCTGTTTGTCTTTTTCTTGCTATTCTCTATGACCGTGGGCATTAACTTTGAGCTTGCTCGTAATTTGTCAGTCATACGTGAATACTTTCTGAGAGATGAAAATTAAATTTACATGCCGCCCAACATGCTAATCTCCTCCTTAGTGAGTAAGACCGTGCACCACCATCGCTTCCTCAAAACTGATCTTCAGTGATGTCAGCAGTGCGTATTGGCTGATCTGTTTCTGACATCTCCAAATGCTGTCTTTCTCCCTTCCTGAACTCAGGCAGTGTCTCGAGCTCAGCCCTTGGTTTTCTGTCTTCTTGGTCTTCTTCTTACTGCTTGCTTTTGGTAACTGGGTTATGCCGGCTCTGTAAAATTAATCGGAAAGATTTAAAGTCTTCTAACATCTGGGAACAGTTTATATAACATAGAATATAGTCTTTTGAGGGTTTGAAATAATTCACCCATAAAACCACGTGGGCCTGGTGCCCTTTCTGAGTGGGTGTACTCACTGATGGCTCTTTATAAACTTTTCAGCTTCTCCTGTGATCATTGCTATTTTTAGGTTGTTATTTCTTGCTTTTGTCAATTTTGATAATTTATATTTTCCTAGAAAAACATCCCTTATGTTGAGGCTTTAAAATATGTGTACAGCGTTTCTCACGGTGACTTCTAGAATTTAGGCACTTTTTTCTACCTGTGCTGTTTGTTTCTTCTTTATTGTGTTTGAATTTTCTTCTTTTCCCCTCAATTAGCCTCTCAGCCTCTAAAACAAAAAATCCTTATTGGGGATTTCAGTTCTGGATTCCTTAGCTCTGTTTCGGCCTTCTTTTTTACTATTTCCTTCTCAAATTTTCTAACTAGCTTATGTTTTTTAAATTTTTCTTATTAAATAGCAAAAATATGGTTTCCCTCTTACAGGCCACGTATAAATATTTGGCAAACATCTAGGTTTTATTTAAACTTTTTCCCCCCTGGTTTGAGTCGGGGTCTTCTGTAGTCCAGACTGGCCTTGAACTTGTTATGTTTGCAAGGGTGGCCTTGAACTTTGATCCCAGAGCTTTGTGTGTAGGGCAGGGCATCTGTAAGTCTCTGCCGCTCTGCAGATTTGGCGGCTCCCGTGCCTCCTTCCCAGTGTTCTCTGTCTCTGCTGCCACCTTTCGAGAGCTGAAGTGCTGGGACACAAGTGTGCGCCATCATACCTGGTTTATGTGATGACCCTGAAGGAACCCAGAGCTCTGTGCAAGCAACCCACCAACCTTAGTCAGATTTATCCTTAAAACCTATTTCTCCCTTCAATGCATAACACACTTTGAATTTGTTTTGACGTATTTGCTGAGAAATGTCCGATCGGTTTCCTGTGTGGGAATCTGACTAGATTCTGTATGAATCTAGAAGGTGCTGGTCATGCAGAATTTCTGTGTAACTTACAAGAAACAGCTTGTTGGCTGCTCCTGTTGCGTGAACACCGCTGAGTGTGCTCACTCAGACAGACACCGTGATTTTGCTGGGTGGCCACCATTGTGCTGGAAGCCTATGGTTAGCGAGGACCCCTTCTCTAGATTCTTGCTTGAATTTTATCTGAGATAAGCATCTTGAGTTGAACGACTCTTATTCTCTGCCCCGGACAGCTGAAGGCAGGATGGGGTAGTGTTGAGAACCCTGGCTTTGCAGCCAGCTGGGGCTTAAGTTCTTTATAATCAGAGGGTTACTCAGTCTCCTCTCTACAAAATGGGGCTTCTCATCTTTCTCTTAGGGACCGGGTGCTCTGCTGGTGTC
This sequence comes from Rattus norvegicus, assembly GCF_021556685.1. NCBI lineage: Eukaryota > Metazoa > Chordata > Mammalia > Rodentia > Muridae > Rattus > Rattus norvegicus. The sequence continues at coordinate 117,832,402 of NC_141537.1, forward strand.
TGGTATTCATGCACCTCACCTTCAGTGGGTGCACTGATCTTTTTTTCCCCCTGCATTAGTTCTGGTCCTCTCAGCTCTGGTCCATCTCCCCACAGAAGTTATCCCCAAACTTACTTGAACTTGAGAACCCCAAATCATTTCTTGTGGCACTCAGGTGGAGGATCTCCTGAACTTTACGAATGTGTGTACCCCTCTAAGATGAAGGCTTTCATGCTTAGCAAAGCCCACTTGATACCCACCCCCCAATGCCATTCACTTCCTATTGATGCAGGCTCTGTAGAGGTGTCTACATAGAGAGGGTGGGGCGTCTCTGTATCTCTGCCCCCCTCCGTGCTTTGCTGGTTCATGTGCCTCATCCCTACTGATCTCTCATACCCTCTTTTTAACTCCTCTGAGACATGTTTTGAAATAAAATATATTTTTGAGTCAGAGTCACACTAAGTAGCCCTGGCTGGCCTAGAACTTGCAGCTTTTCTGGTGTCTGGTGTACAGTGGTTGGAGGAAGCTAGCCTGGCCTTGAACTCATAGAACTCTGCCTGCCTGTGGTTCAAGTGCCTGGATTAAAGGTATATGTTGTACCTTTGGAGGGGTTTTGTTTTGTTTTGTTTTTTTTTTTTTTGTGTGTGTGTGTGTTTTGCTTTTTTTTTTTTTAAAGGTAGGATCTCTTGTTTCTCAAACTGTCCTTGATCTTACTGTGTGAGATCAAGCCTAGAATGACCTTCAACTTTTGATCCCCCATCTCCACTCCCTCAAGTGCTGGGATTACAGACATGTGCTATCATGCCTGATTTATGAAGTGTGGGAAATTGAACACAGGGTTTCATGCATGCTAGGCAGGTACTCTACCAGCTGAGTTATATCCCCAACCTCAAAGGCTTCTGGTTACAGAAAATCTCAAATACACACCAGGGTTGAGACTTATCCACTGATCCCCTTAGTCATTGATCTGCCATTCCGAGCCCATCAATGAGACTTTGAGCAGTCCAACACATACAGACATACTTCTGGAAGGTATGCTACTATGGAGTGACTTTCCCTGCCAGGAGTGAGGACCCCGTCCCAGAGTGTACCCCTCCCCACAGTGAGCTGCTCAGGGGGTTGGTGAACTGCTGTGTTGCACATACAGGTAGCATGGAGAGCCAGGGACAGCATCTTATTCGAGTAACACTGAGGCAGCTGTGGCTAATCTGTATGTAACGAGCTTGTTTCAGTTTTCAGACTGGGTACCCTCTCTGTCTCTGAATACAGGAGCTAATGACAGTCAAGGCACAGTATGGCATTTTGAGTGTGTTTTGGGGGAAGTTTCTGATGTGGCACACTGGTCTCTGTACTCAGTCATCTGATGAGAGTTCAGGCTTTCCCCCAGCCCCATCGCCCTTTATTTTTGATGCACTCTTTTAATTGCATAGTTATTTCTTTATTTTACAATTTATTTATTTGCTCACTTACTTATTGTACTGGAAATTAAATTTATGGCCTTGGACATGCTTGGCAAACACCCCACCACTGTGCCATATATCCTGCTTCTTATCACCCTGGTTTTAATGAGTTGAGAAAGTTGTCTCCATGGTCACTAGATGGCGCTCAAGTCACGAGCAACCCAGTTTGCTCAGGGATGGAGTCAAGGGCTGGACCACAGATTGTTCTTGCAACCAGCTAATGACTTCTGGAATGTGCAGCAAAATAGCTAGATCAATATGACAACAGAGCTAAATTTATTGATCAAACTGGGACTTTATCTTCGGGACTTCCTGGGTTCTCTGAGGTCCCTTCCTGTAGAGATGGGTCCTTTCTCAGGTGGACACAGCTGTCTGGTCTGAATGTTGTCTGTCACTTCCTTTGCCTTTGGCTAAGTTTCTTTCCCTAGCCTGAAAGCCCTTGCTTGGGACATATCCCTGCCATGTTTCTCCCCCTCTTTTGTATTTCTTCTCATTGTTCTGGGAAGCCATACTACTTTATTTTCTTGCTTCTCCCAGAACAAAACACAAACTGTTCTATGTGTTCTAAGCACTGTGGTAGAGTGCTTGCCCAGCGTGAAGAAGCCCATGTAAACAGGGTGTGGTGGTGTCTGGCAGCCCAGCACTTGAATGGTAGAGGCAAAGGGATCACAAGTTTGAGGTCACCCTGTTTATATAGTGAGTAAAATACCTGTGGGGCTAACTGAGACTATCTCAAAACAACAACAACAACAAACAAATCAATCGAAACCACTTCTTTCTGCCCTGAGGTTCCTGAAGATTTGGCTCCGCTTGGAGTTTTGTTTTTGTAATCTTGTTTTTGTCCCCAGAAAGGACAAGCAAGACCTAACACTAACCTCTTAAGCCACAGTTTGCCTGGGCATATGGAGGTATTCTTCAGACCCCGTGCACAATGTGTTAAGGGAAGACTTTTTTTTTTAAAGGAGAATGTCCTCTTAGGTGTGGCCGTTCTTTTGAAAGGTAGGGAGCTCGTGGGCCCTGTGAATACTTGCAGGCATCTGTGAGGCCTTCACCCATTTGGACATTGTGCCTCAGAACAGCACTGAGAAAACCAAAGTTGTCTTTGGATTGTGGATGACAGTGAATTTCCCAGCAGTCTCCCCTTTTCCCTCCTGCCCGGGCGGGTGTCAGGCAGCCAAAGCCGTGGGCTTGGGGCTCTGCCGAGTCTTGGGAGCTGGCAAGGATGGCTGAAGTAATGGCTTGGCCTCTCCAGGGTACACTCGTGTCCCCAGGGACTGCCTGCTGAGCTGTGACTTGTGGCTGGCAGCCTGCTCTGTCCCTTCCAGTTCCTCCAGGTGAGGGAGCTGGGCTTCACTCTCACAGTAAAGAGCTAGGCGTGTTCATCTGGTGCTTGGTGCTTCCTTAGGCCCAGCTCTCCAGGCCCAGGGAAAACACAGCGAAACACTTGTGTTTTGGCAGAAAGATGGCCAGGACTAAATAGCGGCTTTGTGTTGGGTGGCTTCTTTGCTCTCCCTGCCCTTGACTTTATGAGCTGTCTGCAGACACAGGGGCGAGAACCTGGGGTGAACCTCGGCATCAGAGACTTGTGACCTGTTCTCAAGTTGGGAAGCATCGGCCCAAGATGTCAGCATGCCCATGCCCACGGTCATATCTGCTTATGGTTCCTGAATGAATGAGTGAATGTACAAATGAACAAGGAGGCCCACGCAATTCCAGCCACTACCAGCAGGTGGCGAGCTTGCTGGTGGGACTCGGGCTGCCAGATTAAAAGTCAGTCCCTGGCAAGAAGTACACCGGGGTCCCATCTATGTCTCTGCTTTCATTAGTCCAAGATAGCAGGCTCCTCCTGCTAAGCGTCATTTGGGAGGAGCCTAAAGTAGAATCTGGGGACCACAGCTGTGCCTGTCGGTCTTCCAGGCTGAGAACTCTCCTGTGCCAGGGCCCAGCTCAGCTCCTGTAGATAGGAATATCTTCACAATGTACACTCTCTGCCACACTGATTCCTGCCAGCTAGCACTGGGAGCCAAGACTTGGCTGCAGAGATCTGAAGGGCAGCCCAGGGCCTTGCCCTCTTTAGGTCTTTGGCCTCAATCCTCTGTCCCCATCTTTACCTCTAGAGTACCATATTTGTGGCTTATGTGAGCCTTCCAGAGCTGTCCAACCTGGATTCTCTGGGCCACAATGGATGAAGAATTGTCTTGGGCCGCATTACATCTAGGCTGTCCAAGCCACATCCTGAGGGCTATAAGAGAATACACATATTTACTCTGAGTGTCACTGGAGCAAGACCTGCCATTATGGGCTGTGTGTGACCTGTAGACTGCTCATTGGATATCCTCTGGCCGTTCCTAGCAACCACCATGAATCTACAAGAAAAAAAATGGCTACACTATTCTTACGACATTTATTTTAATGAATGAATGTGCATGTATAGGCCCATGTGCCCATGCTAGCATTTGTCTCTTAACTTCCCTAGAAGAGAGGCTGGTGGTAGGAGCCAGACCCAGGTGGCTCAGTTGAGAAAATAGTGTTGTCGTCTGTGGCAATACTAGAAGTACCCACTAGGTGGAGATGTTGTGCCTTAAATGGCCTCAGCTCGGTGTGCGGGCCCCAAGTGTCAATCTGATGTTTGGGTTTGGAGCCCAGGGTATTCTCTTGTCCACAATGGCTCTTTTGCTGTCCCCCCTTTTGTTTCTTTCTCTGTGCCATTCCTCCTAATCTACATGTGTATAATGAAGAAAAAGTACATTTTCTCCTGGGTGTTGTTTCTTGAGTATATTGAATGGAGGTTCGGGTCCCAGAGGTGTGGAGGGCTGTCTGGTTGGAGTTGGGGGGCAGGGTGTGTGCCTTCCTTTGTTGTACATTCTCAGAGCCTGTCTGCCAGCTCTCCATCCAGACTCCTGTTCATGTAACCACTCTCCACCCAGCCACACCCATCCTAACCCCTCTTCCATTTCTTTATGCTTCAGAGGAGCCTGCAGGTGTACTCAAGAGTCCAGCCACTGACCGTACGTTGCTGTCACCTAGGGATCCACGAGGGGATGGGACATTGGGGTTTCTGCTGGAGGGGAATTTTCTGACTTGCATGAAGGGGACTGAGCCACAGCCAGGTCTCTGAGTCGCAGCCACTGGGTAACTGATACGAATTACTTGTGGTACTTTAAGGCCAATGTTTCCTCTAGTTCTCCCAGACCCTTCCTAAGATCGTTGCCTTGGCTGATGCTTCCAACATGGGGGGCGTAGTGGGCCAGGGGGGTTGTGAGGCATCTTGGGGATCCGGAGGTGGCCAGGAGAATGAGAAATGCTTGAAGCATAATTCGTGAGATAAATCATAATTGTGATGACTGACACAAGCAGTTAGTAGCAGTCCCCTGCCTAAGTCTGATCATTCCAAGGCTCCCCGCCACCTCCTTGTTTCCCAAAGCCAAGTCCTGTCTGCACTGGGGTCTGGAGGAGGAAGCGAGTGGAAAGGTGATAGACCAGGTAGCTCTGGCTGCCCCTGACTCCCGCTCGCCCCTGCACTGTCTCAGCAGCATGGCTTAGGTTAGACAGCCTCATATCTGGCTGAGCAGGTCTCAGGTCTGTGTGGAGGCTGCTTTCCCTGTGCCTGCCCTGGCTTCGCCTTATGTGGACAGAGACACCCAGATGGCCCTGGTGATGGTTCTCCCTTGAGCATTCTGAATGCCCTGCCTTTGTAGGGTTTCAGAGTTTAGCCTGTTAGGTCCTGTCCCAGGAAGGGCAGCTGTGGCACTGTCAAGAGAACATATGCCAGAAGAGGCGATGATGACCCTCTATCCATTTTCCAACTTCTCCAACAAATGTGTGTGTGAGGAGGGAGGGTCCCTGGGACATGGCTTCTCTGGTCACTTGGCTCTGAAACCGCCTCTGTTCCCCCTTCCCCATGGTCTGAACCCCAGCTTGTGTGTGGCCAGCTAAGTGTGCTGCATCCTTGCTATCCCATGCTCAGCTACATCTCTGAGACTCAGTTTCCTCATCTGTCAAATGGGACTAAAAAGATAGTGGAAATAGTCTCATTTCAGCATGCCGAGGACTCAGGAACAGAAGAGAGTTGATTCTAGTCATTGCTAGTGTATTATTAGTTATACATGTAGAGGGGCCACATATGATGCATATGGGGGAATCTGAGGGATACAGATGGGATCCCATCTGAAGGTGGATAGGTTGAATCCTGAAAGGATCCACAGGGCCACCTCGCTGATACCTTCTTGTATCTTCCAGTGGATGACAACCTGGGCTTCCTCCCCACTTTTGGGCCCTGCTATGTGAACCTCTATGGCAGTCCCCGAGAGTTCACGGGCTTCCCAGATCCTTATGCGGAGCTCAACACAGGAAAGGTGAGTAGCCACACAGAGCCTCTAAGGGTCTCTAGCCTGGCCTGTCAGCGCGTGGGCCCTGATGATATTCCAGGAGCCTTGTGAGCCCTGTACAGCCTTCTCAGAGCACTCCCTTCTGTTTGGCCTTCTGGCTTCTTTCTCCTGGGCCAGTTGGACCTGTTCACTGTCTGCCCTCCAAGACACCCAGGTCTATCTCCCTCAGCTTTCGTGCCCTTGGACAGGGCCCAAGGATTGGATTCACCCAGTCTGTAGGGGGGTGAATTATATTATGTTGTCATGTGTTTTCTTGCCCTCTTACCCCTTTGCTTGTGACTGTGACTTTCTCTTGCAGGGAGAAGGTGTGGCATATAGGGGCAGGCTTCTGTTGTCCCTGGAGACCAAACTGGTGGAGCACAGTGAACAGAAGGTGGAAGACCTTCCTGCTGATGACATCTTGAGAGTGGAGGTGAGGACATACTCTGGGAGAGAGTTGGCTTGGGAACAGGAACAAGGGAGCTGAGTCCCATGGTAGAGGCCTTCTTTAGTTCTGACTCGCATTTACTACAGTGGCACTGCTCGGGCCCCTGCGTATGAGTTATAAGGGAGAATAGTGTAATATCCCACCCCAGGGATGCTCTGAGGTTTAAAGGAGATAAATGAAAGTATTATAGAACATCAGAACTTGATGCAGCTAACAATGAGGTCAGTGAGACACCATTCACCACTGACGTCTTCAAATCCAGCTGCAAGGTGGCTGTTGTTAACCCAATTTACAGATGAAGACTCTAAGGCCCCAGAAATAGCAGAGCCATGCCTGGTCTCCAGGAGCATTTGAACACTGTGTTTAGCTACTTCTGGTGTCCATTGCTGGCCCTCCCATCTGCCAGATGCCTCATTTCCCCTGTCTGTAGTCACCTTTGGAGATGGTGGTAAGATGAGACTTGATGTGTGCATACAGTAGGGGCTCAGTAAGTGTTACATCACACCGTTCGCATGAGCCAAACCTCACCTGTTCAGTTCCTTCCCCCAGCTTTCCGAAGAGGGGACTATAGCAAAATTGTGTTGTTTCATGTCAAGACATGCGAATGTTTTACATTGGTTCAGCCCTGTGCCTTGGGCCTGGAGGGGCCAACTTGAGCTACACATTATGAGCATATGGCTGAGGCTGCCTATGCAGACTGCAGGGCTGCCTGATGTGTGTGTGTCTGTGTGTGTGTGTGTGTGTGTGTGTGTGTGTGTACGTTAGGGCAGGGGGCAGGGCGTGATCACTGAGCGTTTTCAGCCCCTTTAAGGGGCAGAGAGGTGTAGGATGCCCTGAGGGGACACTGCGGGAGACTCTGCTGTGTGGACATGGTGGTGCCATTGATGCTGGTTTGGATTACGGAGCAGCCTGACCTTGGAGGAGCGGATTGTATTAGGAAACAGGAGCGAATGTGCCCGGACCTGGAAAGAGTCTGTTCATTCAATAACCAAGTCTGGAGGTTGCTCCTTGGACCATCTGTCACTCTCTACCCAGCCAGAAGGAGTTTCTGGGCTCTGGTGATGGCGAAGGTCTGCCATCGATGGGATCCACACTGCTGGGGGTCTTGTTTGTCTCCTCCTGTGATCTCTGGCCTGCTCACTCTGCCTGCAGAAGTACCTGCGGAGGCGCAAATATTCCCTCTTTGCTGCCTTCTACTCAGCCACAATGCTGCAGGATGTGGATGATGCCATCCAGTTCGAGGTCAGCATTGGGAACTACGGAAACAAGTTTGACACCACCTGCTTGCCGTTGGCCTCTACCACCCAATACAGCCGGGCAGTCTTTGATGGTGGGTGAGGCTGGAAGGGACCTGGGTATAGGGTAAATGTCCACCCTTGCCTCCTGTGGAAACCACAGCAAACCTTGTGGGGTGTTCCTCTTCTGTAATTCTTGTATTGTCCCTCATACTCCTCTTTGGGGGAGCCCACTGTACCCACAGTTTGGATTCCTGCAGGCCTGATCATCAGTGTTCTGTGGTGGCCATGGTCCTGAGCTATTGCTGTTAACCCATGGGGCCTGGGGGCTTGGCTTGGAGACCTTAGCGATGTGAGCTTGGGTCTTCCAGAGACATTCTATCGGCTCTGTATCCATCCCCCCACAAGCCCCCAAGTGTACTCACCTTGTTTGGATACTGCCAGCCAGACCACAAGCACTTAAGGAGAAAGCAGAGCAGGGTCTGTCTCCTGTCTTGAGTCCTCTCTCAAGCTGGGCCGGTTCTGAGAGCTCCGTGGCCTGAGTTCTGTACTCTGCAGAGTGGTGTTCAGTGCCCCGGACCTCTGCCCAGTGCTCAGGCCCTGCTCCCCTCCCCGCACCCCCCGCAGGATGCCACTACTATTACTTGCCCTGGGGCAACGTGAAGCCTGTGGTAGTACTGTCCTCATACTGGGAAGACATCAGCCATCGAGTCGAGACTCAGAACCAGCTCCTCAGGATCGCTGACCGACTGGTGAGTGGGATCCTGTCCCGACACGGTGCCCGAAGGGTCTGCAGACTTGCAGAGATGGGGTCTCAAGGGTGCTGAGGATGCCCCAGGTGCATGTGGGAAAGACTGAAAGACAGAGGGTTGGGAGATAAAACTCAAGTGTCAGGGTATGCTTGGCGTTCTCGAGTTGTGCCAGAAACTTCCAGCCAGCAGCCATTAGGCAGAAGCTAGGGCTCCAAACATAGATCCAGGGGGCCTTCATGGCTGCTGAGGGAGAGGTGTGGAGTATGGAGGAGAGACCTGCTAAGGGGCATCAAGAGGACACAATGGGGGCCTTGGGAATGCGGGAGAGGAGGACCACCATCTAGCTTATTGTGGCAAGGACTCAGGGGAGGTGAGATGGTCTTGGGAGGAAAATGGCGTTCTGAGGAGCTTGTGGAACTCAGGCACCAGGCCTTGGTACACTTGTCTTGGGGAGATGAGGTGCTCTGAGAAAAATGACCTGGGGTTCAAAGCTGAGAACCTGAGGAGAGGGGCAGAGTGTTTGAATGTGAGGGATATTCTGCTTTGGGAGTGAGGAGAGCCTTCTGGGAGCCCCTTTAGGCTGCCTTATGTTTAGACAGGGCATGCAGGAGAACCTTGAAAGGGCACACAAGGGAGGGGAGAAGGCTGCTGGGAAGCTGCTGGCTGGCTCTGGCTAGTTCAGGCTTCCTTCCAGGGAGCATCACCCGGGTGGGAAAAGTGTGGCTACGAGGTAGGAATGAGGGACAGCACAGGGGCGGGCAGAAGGGTTGAAGAGACCTAAGGACGGCTCATGAGCGCAGTAGGAAGGGAAGCAGAAAGGCAAGGAAGGGGTGGTGTCTTTGAAATTGGCAGCTGCTGGTGGTAGGCAGCTAACGCCTGTGGGAGAACTTGGAGTTGAGACTGCAAAATCGCTGTCCTCTGGGCTCCACATTATCCTACCCACAATTCCCAGAGAGCTAGGGCTGAGTTGTCTTCCTAGGGTTTGCCCCCAGGGTGGAACACACATCACATGCCCTGACTCGTGGAGAGGGCTACTAAGGAGATTGAGGCAGCTGACAGGTATTCTGAGGTTGACCTTCCAGCCCAGGACCTTGCCCTAGGACAAGACCTCAGAAAAGGGGATCAGATGAAACTCCAAGAGAGCCAGGTCTGGGAGTCTGGTCTTCATGCCCTTTGGTGGCTTCATGGCTGCTGGGGGAGACTGGCTAGATCTGGATCTGGCAGTGTGGCTGATTCCAGAAAACTGACAAGTGGTGTCTCAGAGAGATCCACTCCCTTGTGGGGGGAATCAGGCCTGGCATTGGGGGCGGCAAGTGGGAGAGGATGCATTCAGGCTGGGAAGAATCTCCAGTTAGCAAAGGACCGCCTCGTGTCCATGTGCGAGCCTGGAGATCTAGCTTGAGAGTTGGGGCATCCGGAAAGGTTCTGGAGCCAGGACATTGTTGGCAGATTGAGTGTGGCTTTGCCATTTTCTGCTTCTACTATCTATTCCTTTCTGGCTCAGTGACAGGGCCTGGGGGTTGGGTCCCACCCTGTGGTGATACTCCTGACCTAGGGTTTCTCATTCCTCAGGAAGCTAACCTGGAGCAAGTCCACCTGGCTCTGAAGGCACAGTGTTCCTCTGAGGATGTGGACGCCCTGGTGGCTCAGTTGACAGATGAGCTCCTTGCAGACTGCAGGTAGGGGGTACTTGGCACCTTCAAATGCCTGTCCTGGCTCAGCCAAGGCTGTCTCCTCAGGAGTGTTCGTGTGTGGTGGTGAGCAGAAGCACGTCTCCCAGCCACGCTTGGCCAGCAGTCTGGCCAGTGCTGAGCCCAGAGGTGGTGGAGCCTGCACCGGGAGTTGAAAAGGTGACGTTTAGAACAGGTCATAAATCTCTCTGTAGCAGCAGCAGCAGCTGTGGGCTGGGCGACCGGCTCACCTGAATGGGAAGCATTGTGTGTCTGATCCCCGACCTCATAGCTCCCTGATGGAATCTCCAGGAGAAGCTGGGGTGGGGGCACCCCTCCTTCCCCCAAGGCCATGTTGTCGGGGACCATGGTTTCTGTTTAGGCTTTCACTGCACACGGATGATTGTCAGCTTCTGGAAAAGGAGGCCTGGGAGTGAGGAGGAAAGGGAGTGCGGGTCAGTGGAGAGGGCTCACCTCAAAATCTCCTCCACACCCAGGAGGGCTAGGGGTAGTGTTGCGATGCAAGCTTTGAAGTTGAACTTGGCATGAAGAATGACTCCTTAATAATATCTAATCAACAAAGGACTGGCACCGTGAGAAGGCTTGTGATTACCGCAAGGACAAATGCAAGGAAGCAGGAAATCTTCCCCTCACTGCTGTCTGCTGGCTTTCAGTAGCTCTGCCTTGGAGGGCCCTGGTTTCTGAGCTGTAGAATGAACTTGGTCATAGCCACTCTCCTGCCCTCTCTGGGGTTCAGTATGAAGGTAGCCATCTTCCTCGACCCTATCTTCTCCTTTCTCAGGCTAGCTGGAGAGCACCGTTGAAGGGCATCAGAGAAATGCCCTCACCAAGAGAGACTAGTGGAACTGGTGAATAAGTGCTTGCACACCCTGGTTAGGAAGTGATCCTTAATGAATGACTCTGCCCTGCCTCTACCCCACCCTAAGCAAGTCATTCCTTCATTCCCCCACCTTCCTGAAACCAGGCTCAGCCCTAGCCAAGGCAGACAGCAGGACAGGACGCAGGCAATCTTCCCAAGGAGGTGCCTGGTGGAAATGTTAATGTCGGAAGTGGAGGAGATATTTCCCAGACCAAGGCAGGTAGCCCTAAAATGCCTGCTATCTTCAGGGCTACCAAGGACAGTTGATTCCTAGCTAGGCAGGCTTTAGGGGCTCAGCCAAGGAGAGCTGAGTCTTGGGTATGCTGAGGAGGGAGACTCCTGGGTCAGATGCTTGCCGTGGCTTCAGGATAAAAGAGGAAACACAGGGCTGTGAAGTGACCAAAGATACAGGCAGCTGGGGGATGTGGAGGGAACCGAGAGCAGTACAGAGTTTGTGACAGATGCTAGGTGGGGAGTTTGTGTGTGTTCTAGTCACCAAGCATACAACTCTGACCATACCATTCTCGGAGGGCCGAATAAGGAAACTGAGGCACACAGAGACTGATTGACACACCCAGACCCACATGTGAAGTACGTGGAAGAATATCCCTCTGCTACTCTGTCAGGACTAGGGGCCCTTGGAAAGGCTTAGGATGATTCTGTAGCTATGGCCGCAGCAGCTGGGTAGGCTTTGGGGCTACTCCCTGAGAGGCTTAGCAGGAGGGAAGCAGAGTGGGAGCCATGCTATGAGGTATCAGGAAATGCCCTTGGACTGGATGTGGAGGGACTGTGGTGCTGGAGGGGCACGCAGGGCACAATCAGCTTGCAGGAGCTTCAGGGTGAGGCATCTTCTCAGCATCCTATGCCTTGGGCGTGTCTACAGAAAGGCTGCTGTGCCCAGTGCCCAGTGATGCCACTTCTGGACAGTGGCTGGCAGAAAATGGATTTCTGCAGTACTGCTTCTGGCAGTCGTGGGGTGGAATAGGCAAGTCTGTGAGGCTGGTAGGACCCAATCCCTGGCAAATCTTAGGGAGGGTGTATCTGAAACACTCTATCAAGCCAGGCTTTTCTGTCACTGTCCTGGGGCAGGAGGATGCCCAGGCCTCTGTGGGGCATCAATCCTAGGATAGGAGCCGGGAGTGGGAATGGGTTATTCTCTCAGGAGATATGACAGGATCGTTAGAGAAGGGACTTCAGATCCATCTCTCCAAGCACCACCTGAGGCTGCCACCATGTTGCCTGAGGCATCAGCATAAGCAGGTGTCATGGCTGACCATGGCTGACTACCTGCTATCAGCCTTATAGTCTCCAGCTAGAACCCTTCCCTAGCTCACCCTGAGGCGCCCTTCTCTCCTGCTCCCGACACCACCACCAATGTACCAAAGCCCTCTTCTCTAACTCTGAGCTCACTGGGTCTCCTCTCCATGTGTCCATCCGTATGGCCTGGGCCAGGCTGTGTCTAAGGCCACACATGCCCCCATACACACCATCACCATCTCCTGTCTCCTCTTGAATGTATGGCTTCACCACCTAAAGAGATCACAGCACAGAAACTAGCAGCTCTCACAACCTTCATTTCCTCTCCCCTCCTAGTCCAGTCTCCCTCCTTCCTTCCCTCCCTCCTTCCTTCTTTCCCTCCCTTCTTCCTTTCTTCCTTCCCTCCCTTCCTTCTTCCTTCTTTCCCTTCTTTCCCTTCCTCCCTCCTTCCTTCCCTCCCTCCCTCCTTCCTTCTTTCCCTCCCTTCTTCCTTTCTTCCTTCCCTCCCTTCCTTCTTCCTTCTTTCCCTTCTTTCCCTTCCTTCTTCCTTCCTTCCCTCCCTCTCCCTCCCTCCCTCCTTCCCTCCCTCCCTCCTTCCTTCCTTCCCTCCATCCCTCCTTCCTTCCCTCTCTTCCTCCTTTCCTCCCTCCCTTCCTCCGTCTTCTTTCCTTCCTCCCCTCCTCCTTCCTTCCCTCCTCCTTCCTCCCCTCCCTCCCTCCCTCCCCTTCCCTCTCTCCCTCTTTTCTTTTTTCCTTCCTTCCCTCCTTCCCTCCACCCCTCCCTCCTTTTCTCCTCCTCCTCCTCCTCCTCCTCCTCTTCCTCCTCCTCCTCCTCCTCCTCTTTCTTTTTTCCTTCTTTCCCCCTTTCCTCTCCTTCTTTCCCTGGAGAGGACTGTATTTCCCACAGGATGCCTAGTAACCCTCATCCCTTCTGAGTCATTGCTGGCTTGCTGAACTCTCCCCATCCCATCGTGCACCCCTTGCCTCTGTGTATTACCTTCTGCCACCATGCCCTTCCAGCAGCTACAAAGCCCTTCCTAGCATTCTGCACAGGAAAGTTCCTGTCAGCCCTGCAGGTGCAGATCAGGGCCACTTCTTTCTGGGAAACATTCCAAGTCTGCTCCTGTGGGGAATGGCAGGCTGCCTCAGTTTTTCCTCATGAGAGAGCAAATTGGGGGATGGTCATCTCTTTGGCCAGCTCATTCTCCAAGGGACTGGCCCGTGATTCATTCACCCATAGATCTGCTCCCTGGTGTTAATGAGCCCTGTGGCTATGGCCCACCTTCTTTCGTAGGGAGGGCTTGGGGTGCAGTTTTCTCTTCAGACTCCCTTTCTGTACCCCAGTATTGGACCTTTCTGGGGGGTGAGAAAGAGCCAGGGCATCCTTGAGTAATGAGAACTTTTCTTGGGGAGTCTTGGTTGGGTGGTCTGCTGGAGGGTCCTCTGTAGTTTCTGACCTTGGCTGGGCTTCTCCAGCCCTCGGCTCCACTGTGCGCCAGGGCCCCTCACCCACCATGCATGGCCTCCGCCCGCTGCTGCCGGCGGCCCGGGGCTGCCGTCCGCGGCACCCTCGGGGCAGTAAATATTATATTACCACAGGGTGTGCAGTACGTGACCTGAGACGGGCCCCGGGGCTTAAGTTTCCCCGAGATGGAGCTCGCGCACCCGCTCCCCCCACCCTAAAAATTCAATTAAAAAAAATAACAGGAAAGACGCAGCGCGCCGAGGGCCTGCCAGAGCGGTGCCGCGGCGCTCCGGCGGTAATTGGTTCTGCATAGCTCGGGGAAATTGGCAGAAAAAATAAATCAGCCGGGAGCCCGGAGTCCAGACGCTGCGGGGAGGGGGCGGGGGCTGCAGCGCAGAGCAGGCCTGGCTCAGCGTTGACGAATGTCCTGTTTGAGGGCAAGGGCTGGGCCAGCTGGAGGGTCCTGCTTGGGAAGGGAGAACTGGAGTTCGCCTATTCTTTTCTAGCATTTCCCTTGGGTGTGCACATCCAGTCTGGGATGCTGTGGAGCCTCTATCTGCGGAGCTTTTAGAGAGCCCCTGTGTAATGAGTCTGGGATCAGAGATGTTTGACCCCACACATGATGGAGTTTAACTTAACTCCTCACTTGGGCTTCAGCACTGTTATTTGAGGGCCGCGGTACCCTAGCTGTGCTCAGAAGGCTTTCCAAAGCTCAGGATTCTGGGAGGGCCGACTCGGGGCAGCCAGGGTGTATGCTTCTGTATTCATGGCTGCTGGCCTCCCCACAGCGTCTGCAGTAGCTAGTCAGGGGTCCATAAATTTCCTTCTTGGAGAGAGTGTGCGCCCAACACAGAAGGGATTTATTTTAGTGTGGGACAACTTAGCCTCTGGCCTCTGTCCTAGACTACACAAGGGGGCAGGAAAGAGACCCTCTAGGTCCTCGGAGAGTTTGCAGTCAGTGGGGTGGGGTGAGGTGGGATGGGATGGGGAATACTCATACAAAGGAACCCACTAGACTGGAGGTTGAGGGTTATCCCAAAAGGAGGCATGTTTCAGAGCAGGAGTAGGAGGGCCAGAGGGTGTGTGGTGAGGAAGGCTTTCTGAAGCAGGCAGGCCACACTGAGGTGAGCACCCAACAGGCTGGCAGTGGGTAGAGTCCCTATAAATGCACATATTTATGTACACATGCACCTGCCTCTGTGTTGTGTGGAGCCCCGGTGAACAAGCACATTCTGCCTGTCTCTCATAGCCAGCCCCTGTGTGACATCCATGAAATACCTTCTGCCACCCACCTTGATCAGTACCTGTTCCGCCTCCGCTCCCGTCACCTGAGCCAGATCAAAGAAGCTGCCCTGGCCTTGAAGCTTGGCCACAGTGAGCTCTCCACTGCCCTGGAGCAGGCCGAGGACTGGCTTCTGCATCTCCGTGCCCTGGCTGAGGAGGTAGTGAATCCTGTGGGGCCTTTCTTCAGCCTTCCTGCCTCTTGGAATGTAGACCAAATGTTTACCCTGTGGTAGTATGTGGCTCTAGGTCTCATAGTCTCTCTGAAAAGCCCTGGGAAGGTGGCGAGGGACCCCTGTTGGGGTGGCATCTACTCCCCTAAGCCTGCAGACCTTAGGGTCCTAGGGTCAGCAGGAGGAAGAGGGAGGAACATCTAGCAGACTACATCTTCCCTGTTCTGTATAGGAGCGTCTTCCCAGAAGCGCATGGGCATCTCAGAGACATTGGTGGGGACTCCTCTCTAAGCAGCGGGCCAAAGGCAGGGCCCTGAGTGGGCAGTGTGGGATGGGAGCTGGCTGAGTGAGACAAGACCTTTGTGGCCTTTGAGTCAGAGATCAGACATGACTCTGTACATGTCACCATCCCCACCTTGATGCCACCCTCTCTCCAGCCCCAGAACAGCCTGCCAGATATCATCATCTGGATGCTGCAGGGTGACAAGCGTGTGGCCTACCAACGGGTGCCTGCCCATGAAGTCCTCTTCTCCCGGCGGGGCCCCAGCTACTGCGGCAGGAACTGTGGGAATCTGCAGACCATCTTTCTGAAAGTGAGTATTTTCTCTGCTGGGGTCCCCATAGGATTTTCTCAACACAAGACCTTTCTTCAGCTTCCCCTGATCCCCCATCCAGTCCTGTTCTGGAAGGAGTATTTGAGTGAAATAACTTTCCTTTTCTTCAGTTCCCTCCAAACTCTCCAGATCCCATGCAGTGAATCTAGGAAGCTTGCTGGTGGGTGCTGGAATGTGGGGCTGGAATAAGCTAGAAAAACGAAGTGCAATGGCACTTGCCTGTAATCCTAGCATTTGGGGAGTAGAGGCAGGAGGACCAGGAGTTCAAGATCATCCTTGGCCATACATGAGTTTCAGAACATCCTGGGCATAAGATGCAGTTAGAAGAAGAAGGAAAAAAAAAGAAGAAGAAAAGGAGGAGGAAGAGAAGGAAGAAGAGGAAGTAGTAGAAAGAGTAGCAAATTAAGGGCCCTGTGTGTGCGCTTGTGTATGTTTATGTGTATATCCAAGCCTATTGCTTACTGGGGCTGGTCTCTTTCAAGAATCTTTCCTGGCTTCTGAGATGGCCTCCAGCCCTTCCCCAGTGACCTTAGCTACTATTGATGAGGGGAAAGTGAGTGGGTGCTTGTGGAGGGGCTCCCCATCCTTTTCTCTGGGCAAACATTAGGATACAGAGTGGCTTTGGTCATGGCTGTGGCCAGATGATCAGAGCACAGTGTGCACTCCAAGAGATGCCCTCTCTGTATACTGCTATTCTTAGTGGCCAGGAAGCCAGCTGTTGGCTTCTAGTGGCTCCTAATGGCTCTTCCATCAATGCCTCCTCAGCCTTGTCTCCATCCCAGACCATTTCCCCAAAGCCTGTTCCCTTCTTTACCTCATGCCTCCAAGCTTCCAGGAGGTCATCATTGACCACATCTCAGCCTTGACTCTTCTGAGCAGAGCCATTGTTGTTGTTGTTGTTGTTGTTGTTGTTGTTGTTATTGTTGTTGTTATTGTTATTGTGTGGTTGTCCAGCCGTTCTTCTTGCCCCTTAGCGTAGGAAGAGAGGGTTGGTTTCAGCTGCTCGGTCTGCATGAATGGATTGTCAATGCTGGTTGGAGTTCTGTCTGGCCTTGGGGAGCTCACCAAAGCTCTCTGAATAGTCTACTTTCTTCCCACCTTTTAAATGAGAATGAGGCTGCCCACCTTACTGATTCAGTTGAGGACTGAATTAGACAATGCTGGTAGGACTTGGTGAACTAGGCGGTCAGTGGATATTCGTTCCTCTCTCCCTCTGCTCTCTACTTCCTTTTGGGGCTGCCCCTTGCTCTACAGATGGTGCCCTTGGAGATCCATCCTAGGCTAGTGTGCTGGATAGTTTTATGTCAACTTGACACAAACTAAAGTCATTCGAGAGGAGTGAACTTTAGTTTTAAAAATGCCTCCATTGGATTGGGTTGTAGGCAAGCCTGTAGTACATTTTCTTAATCAGTGATCGATGGGGAGGGCCCAGCCCATTGTAGATGGCGCCACCCCTGAGCTGGTGGTCCTGGGTGCTATAAGAAAGCAGATTAAGTAAGCCATGAGGAACAAACCAGTAAGTAGCACCCCCTCCATGGCCTCCGTATCAGCCTTCAGGTTCCTGCTCTGCTTGAGTTCCCGACCTCCTTCAATGATGAACAATATTCAAGTGTGAGCTAAATAAACCCTTCCCTCTCCAAGTTGCTTTTGGTCATGGTGTTTCATCACGGCAATGATAACCTTAACTCAGACAGCCAAGACTGAGATAATTGGTATACTGGGACGTTGGTGTTTCAGAGGGGAAGGGGTGTGTGTGTGTGTGTGTGTGTCTGTGTGTATGTGTGTGTGTGTGTGTGTGTCTGTGTGTGTGTCTGTGTGTTGGGTAGGAACCACGACCTCATGACTTTCCCACCTGCTCCCAGACAATCTGAGGGACATTCTTTGATCCTAACCTCGGGTTCAGCCCCCCATTGCTCTCTTAGGCTGCCCCTTCCCTTGTGTATGTGGTGTGTGGAGGGGACAGTGTGGGAAGGGCTGGTAGGCTCGAGGGCATTTCTACCTCCATCCTGACCTCTTGGCCTCCAGGACAATGTGAGCTGAAAATGTTCCCTGATTCTAAGTGAAGTGGGGAAAAAAAGGATATAGAATTGTTTCTCGAAGTCTTCCCCACGGAGTTCATGAGCCTGCCAGTAGCTCCTGAGCAAGCGTTACAAAAATGTTGGCAGCGGGCAGAGACCAAGCAAACACTGGTGTTCCTTAACTTAAACCCAGGCTGGAAAAAGTGAGCACTAGCAGAGGAGAGGAGCCCCAAACTAGACATTTCTTTATTTGCTGTTGCTATTTTGGGTTGGGCAGGCTGGCCCCGTCTGGGGGAGGCTGGTGGTGGGGAGCCCGAGGTGGAGGAAGGGGGGGCAGGAATTCCTGCCATGTCCCAAGGGCTGGTGGCTTGGAGGGAAAAGGACAGCTAGCCACCCTGAGGGAGGAGACGACTGAAGTGAAGACCACAGGGAGTTCCGGGGTAAGAAATGTCTCCACACTTCTCCAAGGGACAACTGAGAGGAGGTGGACATGAGGAATGGGAGAGGGTCCGCCAGCAATGGCCCGTACCACTTCCCAAGCCTTCTCTCCACATAGGCTCTACCTACCTCCAGGGGTCCAGGCTTCCCCACCAGCTTGGGAACCCACACCCTGGCTTCTCAGCCTCTTTTGAACCCTCCTAGACTCCCCTCTGCTCTCTCATTCAGTGAGGTATCTCTCACCACTCTGTCTCTGCTAGGGGACAGGGTGTCATTTCAAGAGGGCGGAACTCTGCTCCCCGAGGCCGAATCTGACCTTTGGTTTTAGTCGAACGGTGAAGTAATCGTAGGGAACATATATGTGTTTTTAAATGTTGGGTTGTTGTGGTTATTCCACTTGGCAGAGCTTCTGAGGCCTTCGGGATAAAAACCAGCTGAACAGCGAAGAGTGGTTAACGTGCTGATAAGCACTTGAAATTGTGGGGACATTGCATGCAGTGCTCGCGTCTCGCCAGAGCATGAAGCACTGAAAATGAAACGAAGTGGCTTTAGTTGCTCCTGTCCCGGGGCTCTGCAGTTACTAGGATGGTGCTGTCCAGCGCAGCGGTCACACAGAGCTATTGAAATTGGTTAACATCAAATAACGAAAACTCCATTTCCCTGGTTACATGAGCCGCTTCTCGGATGGCTCTCGGGTGCCCTACTGGACCTTGCAAAGATGAGCCTTTTCCATAGTAATAAAAGGGTTACCTGTAATGACAGATGTAAGAAGGTGGAGGGGGGGAAGGGATATCAGAGACCCTGTTGTAGGCATGACCCATCTGTAGAGAACTCCTACATGGCTGCTATTGTCTTCTCTGATGAACAGGACTCTAGGGGAGGAAAACTTCTATGGCATTTGGTGTGGTCCCCTAATAGAGTAAGCTGACTGGGTGTTGCGTTGGTATGCCCAGACCTTAGGGGCTGTGTGTATTTGTGTTTTTTTTGATCCCAGTATCCTATGGAAGGCATGCCTGGGCCCCGGATGCCGGTGCAGATCCGGATCAAGCTCTGGTTTGGGCTCTCAGTGGATGAGAAGGAATTCAATCAGTTTGCAGAGGGGAAGCTCTCTGTCTTTGCTGAAACGGTGAGTACCTGCTAGCCTACTGGCCCATGGGTTCTAAAGGTGTGCGACCCCCTCACCTCTCCTCCTTCCTTGGTCTGCAGTATGAGAACCAGACAAAGCTGGCGCTGGTCGGGAACTGGGGCACGACGGGCCTCACCTACCCCAAGTTTTCTGACGTCACAGGCAAGATCAAACTACCGAAGGATAGCTTCCGCCCCTCAGCTGGCTGGGCCTGGGCAGGAGACTGGTTCGTGTGTCCAGAGAAGACGTGAGTGGTAGTCCCAGGGTGTGGAGGGCTAGACCAGGATGCCCAACCATTGCTCCCGCTTCTACCCAGTTCTTCTTCCCAAGTCTTGATCCCAGTGAATCCTTCTGCCTGCTCATTGTTGGTCATGGAGACTGCAGTTTGCACCCTCCTGGGGCTGAGGCTTACCAGGAATAGCTCAAACACTCAGAAATAAAGCACTGTGTCTGGGGATGGTTCAGGTGGCAGAGCACTTGACACTAAAGTGAGGACTTGGGGAGCTTAGTTCCTTAGAACCCATGATAAAGCCCAGTGTAGTGCCTGTCTGTAGTGTCTGTCTATAGCCCTCCTATGAGGAGATGAGAGCAGGGACAGGAGAATCTCTGAGGTCTTTGGGCCAACTGGCCTGGCATACTGAGCAGTAAACAACCAAGAGACCTTGACCTCAAACAGATGGGTGGTGAGGACTGACACCCAAGATTGTCCTCTCACCTCCGCATGCACACCAGAGTATGTGTGCACTACCTTCCCTCCACAAACCTGCACCCGCCGAGTGCATGCGTGCACACACCCATGTTCGTATGTGTGCACAGAGTCCTTTATTATTAAGCATACCTTGGAGTTGGCACCAAGTCATGTGCCTTGTCCTCCATGATATAACGATGCCCTGCCATTGCACATACATGACGCTTCCTGATCCAGTTCCCTTACCCCCTGATAATGGAATGTCACTCCATTCTCTCTTTTATAGTTGAGTGACATCCAGCAACTTTTGCTTAAGCTTGAAGTATAACACAGAATCAAGCATTAAGTTTTCAATGTATGGCTTGATGACATTTTCTTAGTGCTATCCACTGGGCTTTGGTGCCTCCTGTTGTTCCCTCTTTTCTTCTTGTATCTCGGGTGGCACTTTTTTTGTGGCTTGTGACCATCTCTTCCTGTTCTGGGCCTCCTTTTCATTCCCTGCTCCAGTTTCTCTGCACTACCCCTCCGCCTGTGTCAAAGTGAGGTTGACAGTGCAGGTGGACTGAAGTTTGGTGCCATCCTGGAGGCAGAGGAGAGCGGGGTGACCCTGTTACTCCTCATCCCCACCCCCCGTCCCCCATAGCCTGCTCCATGATGCTGACGCCGGTCATCTGAGCTTTGTGGAGGAGGTGTTTGAGAACCAGACTCGGCTACCTGGAGGCCAGTGGATCTATATGAGTGACAACTACACCGACGTGGTAAGGGGTTGCTGCAGATGGGCAGGGTTTGCTCTTTCTGGGGTCCTGGGTGTTGGGTCCCATGAAGAGCCTGTGACTCAAAAAGCTGGGTGTTTTCTCTCCTGTCCCCACTTGCTGAGACCATTGCTCTGTGCTCCAGGGGAATGTTGACCTTGAATGACATGGGTCCCCCTTCTATCTCCTCACGCTTGCCTATTGCGTCTCTAGAATGGGGAGAAGGTGCTTCCAAAGGACGATATTGAATGCCCGCTGGGTTGGAAGTGGGAAGATGAAGAATGGTCCACAGACCTCAATCGGGCTGTTGATGAACAAGGTGGGAACATAGAACCTGGGGGCCCATCCCACCCCTTGCATGCCAGTGAGATAGCTGAAGGCCCCAGGCAGATGCCCAGCGTTCAGTGGGCTAATTCACCCGGGAAACTTCCTGAACACACCTCTGCTTCAAGCTATCAGTTAGGCCCAGAGCAGTTTTAGCTGCTCAGGATCTGAGTGTGCTCCACAAAGAGAGGTGGCTTAGAAGAGATGGAGATTTGCTGACAGTAACTGACATGTTTTACCCCACCTCCTAGGCTGGGAGTACAGCATCACCATACCCCCAGACCGAAAGCCCAAACACTGGGTCCCTGTTGAGAAGATGTATTACACTCACAGGCGTCGACGCTGGGTCCGACTGCGCAGGAGGGACCTCAGCCAGATGGAGGCACTGAAGAAGGTGAGACAATGGGAGGCGGATGGAGTGGGGCTTCCAGATGGAGGAGGCCAGTGGACATACGGTAGACCTGGACGCATTAACAATCATGTGAGTGTGCTTGTGGCACGCACTATAGACCTGTATGAGTTATAGTTATGTAGATATGTTGCTGGGTTGAAGCATTATGACCAAGGCAACACATAGAAAAGGAGCTCATTTGGGCTTACAGTTCCAGAGGGTGAGAGTCTAACAGATTTGAGAGGCATAGCCGCATTTAGTAGGCACGGCAGCTGGAAGGAAGCCCAGAACTCATACCTTGAAACATAAGCATGAAGCAGAGAGAGAACCAGAAGTGGCGGGGGGATTTAAATTTCAAAGCCCACTCCCGGAGACACAGTTTCTGTAGCAAGGCTATACCACCTAAACCTCCCCAAACAGTGCCATCAGCTGGGGACTAAGTATTCAAATTTCTGGGGGACTTTCCTATTCAAAACACTGTAAGACCCAGTGAATTCATTGACAGGTCACATCTGGATCAATTTAGCATACGTACACATCACACTGAAAATAAGGCTCACACTCTGCACACAGGTCACACCCCTACAACACAGACCACACTCAAAACTTGTAGGTCATACCAGGCTCCATAGGTCACACACACATGGTACTCACGGATGCCCACAACACATAGAGTAGCTATGAGTACTGTGGAATTTACCGCAGCCTTCACTTACAGTCCCACGAGGCTCAAGGACATCAAAGGAACTGCCTTAGATTTTGGCTTCCTAGAGGTGGACTCCATAGCATGGAGGCTATGCTATAGCAAGCAAGGCTGTGGCCTGGCAGGGGCCCTTGAACCTCACAGATACCTCACCTGGAGGTAGGGGGTGGGGTCTACACCCTCTGAGTTGTTTGCCATTGGCTACTGTCTGGAGGGATGTCCTGTGACACACAGGTCTCCACAGGGAGGTGGTTTACTGTGATGGGCTATGTCCTGAGCCTACACTTCTGGCTGCTGGTGATAGGCCACAGTGTGAACGTGTTGACTTGCGAAGGACCACGTAAGAGCCGTCAATGTTTACCTGGGGCATGCCATGGAACACAGGACAGGCACACAATACTTCCTTGTGAGCACACATGGCCAGAGTCAGGTTGTTCCAGAGTTTGGGGATGCCTATGCTCAACCCAGCCTCAGCACCTGCCTTCCTTGGATCCTCTTGGCATCTGCTCTCCGTTCCTAAGAACAGATTTGGGTTTTGGTAGTAGAACCAGGCCTCTTCCTCTCTAAGTGTAGTCTTTAGGAGAGCCAGCTTTAGTAGAGGCTCTTGAGAGGGATCTCTGAGGTCTGAGGAGAGGTAAGTGTTCTGGTCGAGCTGCTGTGGACCAAGCTGACAGCTCTTTCTCCCCGTGGAGGACATCCAGTTGTTAGAGATGTGGGCTTTGCTTAGGGGCCCAGACTGAGCTGATATCTAACAACAGTGTTACGGCACTCTCTCACAGGGCCCAGGGCCAGGCATTTCCAGGCTTCCTGTGGGAAGGAATCCCTTTAGAGGATAGGCAGGCACCCCTCACAGTTGGCCTAGGTCCACATCCTGGTGAGAAGTAGTCTGAGTTTAGGACGCGGGCTCTACATTGTGCCTCTGAACTGTAGACCCATTTCTGTGTTTAGAAGCTGGGTTGTGAAGGATAAGAAGGAAATGAGAAAGACAGCTTGGATCTGGGCAGTCTACCTCTTGTTCAAATAAACAGCCCCAAAGAAGCCAGTGTCTAGCCCAGCTGCTGTCTACCTTCCCCACTGGCCTCCTTGGCTACCTTGTGGCCTAGGAGCCTCCTTTCCCTCTTGGGTTTCCTACTCAAGGCTGCTCAAAGCCACCTTCTTCCAGGTGGCTCTTCCAGGCTTACCTCTTGGAATCCTGCCCTGTCTCTCCCTCTTAACTGCCTCCTCTCTCCTGCAGCACAGGCAGGCAGAGGCTGAGGGCGAGGGCTGGGAATACGCCTCTCTCTTTGGCTGGAAGTTCCACCTGGAGTACCGCAAGACAGATGCCTTTCGCCGCCGCCGCTGGCGCCGCCGCATGGAGCCACTGGAGAAGACGGGGCCTGCAGCGGTGTTTGCCCTTGAGGGGGCCCTGGTACATTGGGTTGCATCTGGCTGGGCTTGGGTGGGGTATAGCATGCCTTTCCAAGGGTGATGTGGGACAGGCATGGAGCCTCCAGGGTCATGGCTTTTAGAAGTAACATTGGCCAGCCATCCTGGCTTTGGTCCCTGTGGGGTGGCGTGTGGGGAGGGTGAACAGCCTTTTGGGTGTCTTCCTTAAATAAGAGAGCCTCTTTCTTGACACTGGAAGATCCACTGGTACTCTGAGTGTGAGGATGAGAGCAGAGAGGCAGGAGGCCTGGGCCTCTGAGTGGCTCACCCAGACAGCAAAGCCCGGGGGACTTGGAGCTTCCTGCAGAGATGGCCTGGGATAGATGGGAGAAGTCTGGGAGTGACCAGAGAGGTCTGGTGACCCTGGTGTATCCTTGGCTGGACACAGTTCTCCCCAGACAGAGACTTGCTAGGGTTTAGGAGAAGCAATGTACCTGTGAAAGGGAAATCTTGGAGGGCTCCCTGTCCCCTGCGGCGTTTCCATAGTTAGTAGTACTGAGGTTGGCTCAAGTTACTCAAGATCTGGGTGATGGGGACCAGGAAGAGATGGTGGTACACAGCCCGTCCTCTGCTCTCTGTTCTGCTGGACTAGAGACTCTCGGAGACAGGCTGAAAGGCTTGATTGAACTTCTGACGTACAGCCGGCATTATGTGTGCATTCTTTGTGAGTGCTCTGGGGTATGAACCTGGGAAGCAGGCCCTATTAGCCTCTGTACACAAGGCTGTCTGCATCAATGTATATGTGCGTATCTGTGGGTCAGGGCAGCTGTAAGGCCTGTGAGAGTCTAGTGGGATGGGTCTGGGATGTGATGCATGGAAGCAGAGAAGGAGGTGGCAGCCAGTGGTGGCCCCCAAAAGCTGGCCAGAGAGGCCCTCCATCATAGTACTGCAGGGAGAGAAGTACAATCCTCAGCGAGCTCTCAGCCACTAAACGGCTGTCAGCTAGGACAGGAACAGGCAAGATAGATCTGTGGTTTTCATGAAGCAGGCTGTGGCGGCTGTCTTGTCCTGTGGTGGCCTGGTTTGGGCACTTGGCGGGGTCTTGGGATGGTCCTGTGGCTGAGGCTGGAAGTGGAAGAGGAAGAGCTTGAGGAAGGCTGGGCAATCACCGAAGGGAGAAGATTCATTCCAAGTAGGCTGGGGAGACGGCTCAGTGAGTAGCGTGGGTTCTACAGAGAGACTCCATTCTTATGGGCTGATGAGCAAGGGGGCTTCGGGCTTTGGGCCTCACTTAGCTGAAAAGTGCTGGAGTGGGGCCAGGTATTAGGTGGCAGGAAATTGAGGTTTTCAGGGCTGGCTTTCTTGGTAGCAACAATGACACTGGTGGCAGAAGACATGCCACATCCTAATGGCCACAGCCAGGCAAAGTCATGCTGCCTCCCTCCCATATGGTAAGCCCAGACTAGCTCAACTCTGGCAAGTGAATGGCCTGAGCTGGTTGGGTGTCTGTGCTGGGCCCTGGGCCTGCGGAGGCAGGTGGGAGGTTCCGGGTGAACACACTTGGGCTCTGTGATTGGCAGCATTGGTAGGTTCGATAGAGAATGTTCTGAAAAGGAGCCAGAAATAGTGGTGAGTAGAGAGTTCTGGAGGGCAGGTCCAGGACTCTTATGGGCACCAGGGAGCTGGGGTAATGTTGAACATAGGGATTGGGGACCATTAGTAAAGTGGCTATGGAAAGTAATCGAGGGAGATAATATCCTGTCAGAAGATCCAGGGATGAGGCAACCCCATGAAAAAGGAACCCAAGGACCAAGGTGGTACCTGGAATGGCAGAGGGACAGGCAGGGGTGTCAGAGGCTCAGTAATGTTAGATGGGAAGGGAGCCAAGGGTGCCAGGCCACAGGGTGAGCCCAGTGTGCTATGAGTTCACTGCTGCTCTGGCAAGTCTGACATTCGGTGTAGCTGGTTGAGGAAAGCAGATGTAGTGGTTACCTGACAGGCCACCAGGGCAGAGAAGTAGGAGGAGCTGGAGTTCGTCAGCTGGGAGGGGTGGGGCCCATGGTACCCAGAGACGTGCACATGAAGGCAGGTACCAAAGCAGGGTGGGGCTGGGTGAAGGAAGTCAAGCAAGGTTAGGAGACGTGGGCCCAAGATTCTTGAGGTAATGGCTGGAGGACTGGGGCAGGGTGGTCATGGGATTTCCCAGAAGCAAAGGTGTTGACTAGTCTGTTGTTTATGGAGGAACATGTTGTGGGAGAATCACTGAAGTCACATGTCAAACTGACAGACATGGGAGGGTTGGTGGATTTCGATTCATTTGTGATCAGCTTATGACACGTGGAAGGAACCAGCCCCAGGAATCCCTCTGCATCTCTGGGGACATGACTGCAGGAGAACCTGAGGGAGATAGTCTGATTGCTATGGTGTGTCACACAGAGTTCTGCAGTGTCCTTAGGAGCTCCGTGTCTGGACAGCCAGTACCCTTTTTGGTAGTAACTGCCTGGATCGCTTTGTAACTGCCCACATGGAATCCCCTCAGCCCCACACACTTAGGAGACGTGAGCACTCAGGCTCATGATCACATCCCACATGCCCCATACCACACTCCCTTTCTGCAGTCACCTTCACATGCTTCTAGTCTGGTCAGAGGACCGGGCCAGGCCTCCATCTCTAAACTTACTGGACTTGCCCTGGAGCATTCTGGTGTCTTGGCCCAGGGACCAGAAGTCACGCTCGTGCTATGTCTCAGGACACCGGTTACCAAGACACCACTGCTGGTCCCTGATGTCTGCAGATGTCTGCCCTGAACTTGGTGTAAGTGTGATAGGGTGACAGGCTTCAGGGGTGCTCTGGATCCTGTTGCTTCTACCCCCATGCCTCAGGGACTCTGTTATATCACTCGTGGAAGAGATTGTATCTCAGCGGCCCTGGAAGGTTAGCAGTGACTGTGCAGGCTAATGAGCATAGAAGTCAACTGAGGACTGGTTACAATGCCAGCTCTCATGCAGTGTCTGGGTGGGGTACCCAGAATCTCTGCATCTAACAAAGTCCTAAGGGCTGCTGCTGCTGCTGCTGCTGCTGCTGCTGCTGCTGCTGCTGCTGCTGGATCCAGGGCCATCTTTGAGTAACAAGAACAGAAAATAGCATGCAATGGCCTCCGCTTGGATGCTTTTCTGAGAGAGGCTGGGTGGATGACCAGAGTCATGAATGGTGGGACAGGATAAGATAGCTTGTTCTGCTGCCCTTTGGTGGATCCAGTGCTAGTAGCTTAGTCCGTGAGGAGCTCCTGTGTGATTTAGGTCTGAAAGAGAGATACTTACGTGTGAGCGTGAATAAACCTGCTGCCTTTTGTATCTTTGCTATTCTATAGTTATTCCAGAGTGACCATGCTGAGGGGAGGGCATTTGGGAAAGGTTATAGAGATCGTGAAAGAGTCAGGGAAGGACTGTGGGTAGGGTTAAGGGAACCTCCTGGGAATCTGATGGGTTTGAATGTCTGGGCCCCAGGACCAGGCCTGGTTATGCCTTGCTTTCTACTACCCCTCCCCTGGCCTGTGCATCCTCAGCAGGGCTGGGCCTGGTCTGCCAGCTCCCTCTGGAAATCGTCTCTTTGGAAGGCAGGCCCTGTCTGCTCGTTAGCACCAGCAGCAGGGGCCAAGCCTGGCTCCCTCCTCAGAGCAGGAGGCCCTGGCTCAGTCTGCTAAGCGTCTGCTGTCTCCATCCCGAGCATTATTTTATTTTCGTATTATTCTTTTTCCAGCTAATATCCTGGCATTCCCAAAGACACCGGGTTTCATAATCTTCCTGGCGTTCCCAGGGAGCTGGGAATCCGAGTACAAAGCTGCTATTATAGCGCGTTCCATCAGCCTCCTCCTTACCCCACACCCCTTGCTGCCGCCACAACCACCACCACCCGGCTCCCACCCAGTCACCCCCCCTCCTGACGCCACCGGCCTCTCTGGGAACTCTGGTGACGGCTGCTGAGGATGAGCTCACGGAATCTGTCCTGTCGCCCTTGCCCTAGGCCTGCCCTCTGGGCACAAGGATTTTTCCAAGCCCTGCCTCTGCACTTGGCCTTGCAAAGAGGGGCAAAGCTTCCTGAGCCTCAGAGGCAGCCTGGCTAGGAGGGAGGGAGGAGACAGGCCTGAAGCATGGGCTGGTGCCTTCTAGAGCTGAGAAAGACTTCCATGTTCAAAGGTGCATGTGAGCCTTGGAGCTGCAGGAGTCTTGGGAAATTGGATGCATCTTTCTCCCTCCCCCACCGTACCCCCCTGTGTGTGTGTGTGTGTGTGTGTGTGTGTGTGTGTGTGTGTGTGTGTGTTCTCCTGCCCTTTGGCAGTTCTGATGCCTGCATATGTGTCTGTATGATGGTTAAATTCTAGTGTCAGGCCCTTGGCATTATCTACTCCTCTAGGAGGGCCCTAAGAAAGAATTTCTGTAGGTTTACGTGTTGCCTTATATGCTGACATTAGCTCATTTTAGAGTTGGGGGCAACTCTCCACACGTGACTCTTTAAATTCTTCTCTAAAGTAACCAGAATAAGGAAGTGCAGTTCCTGTCATACTGCTGGTGCAGCTATGGTTTGGTGATGTCATTATAGGTGGCTCTTTGAGCCCTGCATGTTACTACAGAAGAAATAGATCTGCATCTGTTCCAGAACCTATCTAGGGCAGACAGCTGCCCTTTCCCCCCCTCAGGCACTTTCTGACTCTTGGCTAGACCACCAACTGCTATGTTCATCTTCACTTTCACTGGTCTCCCCCATAACACCCCACCGCCCTCTGCCCAGGGTGCTTTGGGGTGGCCCTAGAGAGAAAGGATCTGAAGCATCAGAAGGCTGGCACTTGGCTAGGCTAGCATCCTTGGTTATCCTTGCTCCCAGAGAGGATACTAAGTCAGACAGGCAGCTCAGTTCCTTTGGGCAGCCAGATGTGATAAATCCATCTTACCACCCAGGGAAGCTGCCACCCAGGAAGCCTGCAGTGTCTGCAGTAGGTTGGCTGAGACCAAAGTCATGAGAACCCTTAGAAATAGGTGTCACCACCCTGGGCCATTGGCAGGGAAGGGCAGCTGTGAGTTGTAAGGGCTGGCAAGGGGGGGGGGCGAGGGAAGCCTAGTGCCAGTGGGAAGTAACTCAATACTTGAGCTGGCCAGAAATGGGGTCTCATGTGGTTTGGCCAGGGTGGGGCCGTCTCTGAATCTGGATGAAGCCATGCTGTATCCCCCAGTCAAGTTCTCAGATCTATTCTCCCTGAGCAAGGCATCCTTCAGAGATTTGTCTCCTGAGTAGCTATGGCAGGAGGTGACTGACTTCTTGGAGGACTACTTTGTATATCGGCCCCCAGGTTTCTTTCTTGAGATAAGGTTTCATGTATCCCAGATTGATCTGGATCTCACTATGTAGCCTAGGGTGACCTAGAACTTCTGATCTTCCCCACCTCTTCAATGTTGGGATTACAGGTGTGCACTGCCCATTATGGTTTTGCACAGTGCTGTAGCTTGAACCCAGGGCCTTGCTCATGCTAGCCAAGCGCCCCATCCATTGAGCCCTATCCCCAGAGCCTATGGGCTCTTGACCATCTGAAATAAGCACTTGTTCCCTACCTGACATTGTGCTAGCCCCTGACATGGGGCTTGAGGGCTGGTACCCCATTCAAACAGAGGTCTTCTATGCCTACTGTTTGCCTGCTGGAGAGGACAGTTTGATAATTCCCCTGAATGCATGGGCCCTGTCTTGCTTCATCCTGGGTTTTACGTTGCTAGGACTCGGAGTGTGTGTGCCTGCGCAGTTGGAGCGCTGAGTATGATGTCACACCTGAGGGTCTATGTTCTTCTAGTCCTAATTTAAAAAAAAAAAACTGGCCTGGGGCATTATTAACAGTCATTCTAAGAAAACAGATGTGAAGAGCCAGGGAACTTCCAGGCTAAGTGGGACAGACACTTGTTGAAATTCTTGAGGGAGCTGGCACAGGAAAGAACCTGCCCTGGATGTCTCTGCAGCCTGCACATGCGCACGGAGGGAGGAGACGTTGGGAGGACACTGAGCCTGAATCAGCCCACACGTGGCACTGTGCACTCTCCAGGTTGCCTGGTGCCTTCCCGGCTCCATAGAGCGCTCTCTCTCTCTCTCTCTCTCTCTCTCTCTCTCTCTCTCTCTCTGGCGGTAATTTTGCAAAGACTTCAGTGAAGACTTTAGCGGCTGATTCCAAACCCTGCTTCCAGCTGCGAATTAAATGGGGTTGCACCCTTGCCTGCTATTCTACTTAAAACCTGATTGGGAAGGGAGGTCTCCAGTCCACTCCCTCTTTTAAAGGGCTTTCTTGCCTTAGTCTGGCCTGCTGTCTTGTGTGGGGCTCGTGTGGGGCAGCCAGGATGGTGCCCTGGGTCCTGGGTATGACTTCTGGCCCCGCCTGGCACGAAGCCCTCTGTAGTTATCCAGAACGTTGCTTAGATGCTCTGAGCTGATGGTTTCTGGGAGAGAAACCTTGGTCTTGTTAGACAATCAACTGTTTAACTTCAGATGAGCCCCTCTTAAATCTTGGTTTTCTCACCCATCAGACAGGGAAGACAATGGCATTGCAAAATAAGAATAGAACAGGGCTAACACACTGTGGGCCACCAGCCGAATCTGGCCTGTGACCTGTTTTGGCAAATCAACCTCTGTTGGCACAGAGCCAATGTCAGCCCTGGATGGCCTGTCACCACATTGTGCCCTGATGGGTGATAGGCCCATCTGTGATAGACCTTGCACAGCCCACTGTGGTGAAGGTGTGAACAGCCTGGCTGCTTGTGGGGGTCGTTCATGTCCTGTCAGGACATGCACCACAGGCGTCTGTGGCCACCGACTTTGTTTAGAGATGATGTCTAACCAGCCCTAGGAGGCAGGCTCCATTAGGAACCCAGTTTGAAGACAATTTGTTTCAGTTGAACTGATTATAGATGGGCACCAAAGAAAGCTGCCCATTTCTGTTACCCCGATGCCCCTGCAGAGCTGCTGACAAAGTCAGAGATCTGAAGGGTCATCTGAGGGTTGTGCCAGCCAACTGCCAGCTCTCCAGACAAGGTCCAGACAGAGTCCCTAGTTCAGGCTTGGATCATGTGGGGCATTTCCCAGATGTGTGTGGGTTTTCCTTTCCTTTCCTTTCCTTTCCTTTCCTTTTCTTTTCTTTTCTCTTCTTTTTTTTTTCTTTTTTAGACAGTGTCTCACGATAATCTAGGCTGTCCTAGAACTCACTCTATAACTCAGGCTGCCCTAGAACTTCTTGCTCTCCCATGCCATAGGATCCTAAGTGCCAGGGCTATATAGGCTTGTGCTACCGCCTCTGCTTTGAAATACCTTTTCTTGAGTTGTAAGTGAAGACAGTTTGCTCGTCTGCCTAATAATGGCCTCACAGAGACCCAAGTCTATGCTCTACTCTGTGGCTATGCAGCAGCTCCCGCACTTACCACCCTGGGCTCTCCAGGCCTATTTGTAGGAACAGAACGGAACGATGGGTGATGCTGAGTTCCCGCTAGTAATCTTTCCCAATGGCCCGGACACCAGGCTCCTCTTGCCTCTTCCTGTCCTGTGGTGGAGTGATCTTCCCTGGAAGAAGGAAAAGGGCGCACTTGTGCTAGGCTATGGCTCTCTGCTTGACCTGGCCAGTGCAGGGAGGATTCCAGGAATCTTGCTGATTCCTCCCCCAAGCCACGGTGTGGCATCGGAGGCACTGTCCCCAGACTTCTAAGCTTGTGATTATTCTGCTCACCTTTTCCTCACTGTCTTCCTCCTACCTCCCCAAATGGGTGCTGATAGGGTCCCCTGGAATATGGGGCATTCAGAGCTCCCCTTTGAGGCTGGAGCAACCTTCCTGGTGGGTGGCGTATAGCTCTCAAAGAACCTCAAACATGCTATTGGGCCTTTTCTAGGTCCCCACCTCATCTGGATGAAAGAGGGGCCCCTTTTGTAAGGCACCCAGAACCTGCCCACCTCCTTTTTGTTAAAGGATTTGGAGGTCAGTACTGGGCAGGCCCAACTGGGCTTGGCCGGCTTCAGCTTTGGGGACATTTGGGGGCACTCCATAGCATCTCGGAGGCCCACTTTCTATTCCTTCCTGCCTCAGGCTCCTTCAGGGATCCATGGCCTCCTGCCGGGCAGCAGTGGGTTGGAGGCCGCCCAGTCCCCCACTGAGGGAGCCACAGGATCCCATCTACAGCTTGCCCTAGGACACAGTGTGTGGCCACAGACGGCATGGCTGCCAGCCCCAGCCTGGGAGTCTCCGAATGAGCTATGGAGTGAAGAATGTGACTGTGGGAAACCCAATGCCCTAGGCCAACAAGGCTGGGCAGGAGTGGGTGAGGGGTGGATGGGCAGAGACCCCAGCCAGTGGCGGCATCCCATGACACCTGGCTGTTCACAGAATGATACTAGGCATCCCCACTCCGGTTTTTTCCACCTGCCACCTCACCCCTCCTTTGCTCCATGATTACACCATACCTGTTGCAGGAAATTTTCCCAAGAGGGAAGCCACAAAACTCCTGCTCTGCCCTTCTGACATTCAGAGCAGCCTGTTGGTTACCAAGGCATCCTGGGGGTTCCTCCTGTGGCAGAGTCAGACCCTGGCCTCCTAAGGTGAGGGGAACATTGCTATCCACACCATTAACTGCCCCCCTCCCCCGTCTGGGATCTTTGGTCCCTGAACTGCTCATATTGCCCAGGGTAAGGGAATTCTTTACTGGAGCTGCCTCTGGGTCAGGGATATGACTCTGTGGTGTGTGTGTGTGTGTGTGTGTGTGTGTGTGTGTGTGTGTGTGTGATATCAAGGTTGTCTGTGCATGCCTTTCCTGGTTCCCTTCAGGAGACAAACTGGAGAAGTAGCAAGCTGCTGAAAGCAGGCAGACAAAAAGTGCCCATGCTTTGCAATGACCTAGCTGAGGGAAGAGCTAAAGTTAATATAGCAGACAGAAAGGGTGTGCTGTGGTAAGGACAGCCTGTGCAAAGCCTTGTGACAGAGGGAGAAAGGTAGATGTAAGACATTTAAGAAAACTAGAGGGGAAGAAGTGGGGCTTTGGGTGAGGAATTGCTTACCACAGGACTGAAGGAGTGACATAGTTAAATAGGCACACTGAAGATCAGGTGCTGAGGGCTGTGGGTCATCCAGTTTTTATGAGTGTTCCTAAATGAGCGGTACTGTTCTTCCCTTAGGTGACACCTGACAGTGTCTGGAGACATCTTGACAGTCGTAACTAAGGGGATGCTACTGATATCTAGCTAGGTAACTAAGGGTGTGTCCAACGTGTTTAGGGTGCCAGCAGCCTTACCACTGGGCTAGCCCAGTGCAGATCGTTCACATGTCCACAGATGACAACCAGGGTTTCACGCACTTGCCGTCAGCCATGCTGGCCACCTTTCCTTTATCCACTCTGGGAACTCCAGGCCCAGGGCTGGTCCTCCTGCTTCACTGTAACTGCACATGGTGTGGCAGTGAACACCACCAATTAGAACATGAAACTTTGCCCTGGTCTCTGCTTTTGAGATGTGGCTGCTCGTTTCAGACTTTGTTCTGCATTCTCTGGGGGCTTCCTTTGTTTGAACCCTGTCTTCTACCTTGAAAGTTCCAGGGTCCAGCTTTGGGGATGGTCCCTGGATTTGATTACTACACAGGGATGGTGAAGAAGGTGGGGAGTGAGCAATTGACTGACTGGTACCAACATTACCGGGCCTCCTTTCACATGCTGATGTAGGTGTCGTCTCTCTGGGCTCCTTTCCTCAGCTTATCCCTGAGAATTGCTTTAGCCCTAGTCTTTCTTCTGGAGAAAGATACTTTCAGATAGGGCAGGCCTTGTCCTGGGTTAGATCCACCAGCTCAGTGAATGTTCCTGAGGCCTTGTTGTGCCAAGCACGGTTGGAGGTGCCTGGTTATTGTGGTACCCACCTGGAGCCCACACCAGCCAGCCTTGATCAGAATATTTGGGATATTAACCAGCATATCACACATCAATGTCATGGAAAGGAGCAAAACCATCTGTGAGACCTGTGAGATCCCTTTAGGTTGCATGAGGGTACTAGAAGGCTGTGTTTTAGAGTGGATTTCTCAGGCCCCTCTGAGAGGTGGTATCTATGAGGTGACAAAGGGGTCTCAGGGTATACCTGATGTTTGAATATAAGTGAGGTGCTGGTGTTAGGATGTCCCTACCCTAAAGCCCCAATTCAGTGTCACAGACATTCAGTAGGGAGGGATTTCTCTCCTGCTCTGAGACATTAATGGGGTCTGTTTAGGGTGATGTCCAGATCCCCTGGGAGAGTCAGTGGCCAGGGTTTATAAAGACATTCATTACCCCTCCCCCTCCCTCTCTCCTCCCTCCCTCTTCCCCTCACTCCCTTCCTCCTTTCCCCGTCTCTGTCTCTCTGTCTCTCCCCACCTCTCTCCTTCCCTTCCCCATCTCTCTCTTTCTCTGTGTGAGAGAGACAGGTAGACAGACAGACAGACAGACAGACGAGACATAAATACAGAGAGAGCATGTGAACAATAGGCTACATTTCTCAAAGGCACCAGGAGGGCACTGGTCTGGAGCTCACTAGAGATCCACCTGTCTCTGCCTTCCAAGTGTGGGAACTAAAGGAGTGTGACACTACGTCCAGCACTTTCTTACTGTGTGTGCATGTGTGTGTGTGTGTGTGTGTGTGTATGGGAGTCATATGTGTGTTGGGGTGGTAGGTGTGTGATGTGTTGGATAGTGTATGTGTGGTAGTGGTGTATGTGGTGTGTGTTGAGGTGGTATGTGTATGTGTGGGAGTGGTGTGTGTGGTATATGCAGTGTATACTGTGTGTGTGTGTGCGCGCGCGTGCGCACACACGTATTTTTGAGTTCCTGTACTCTGGAAATCAACCTCAGGCAGCAGGTTCTACAGAAGCCACCTATCTTGTTTTTTAAGACAGTTTTTCATTAGCCTGGGGCTTGCAATTAGGTTAGGCTGCCTGTCTTTGCCTCCCCAGCATTGGGGTTACAGGTGGGGGCTACCACATCTGGCATTTTTACATGGATTCTGATTATTAAATTCACATCTTCATGCATGTGAGGCAAGCACTTAACTAAGTCACATTTGTAGCCACTCTGAACACATAGGAATGGGTGTGTGTGTGAGTGTGTGTGTGTGTGTGTGTGTGTGTGTGTGTATAGTGCATAGTTACTGACATCCACCCCTTCAGCCTCATTTCTGTGCCTTATTTTATTAAGATTGGGATTGTGTGAACACTGGGATTGTTAACCTTTGAGCATGTACTGGGTGCCAGGCAGTTTCCTAAGAACTACTCATCTATCTTTTATAGACACAGCAACTTTCTGAGCTGGACACTGTATAATTATCTCTGATACACAAACAATGATTCAGAGAAGTTAAACAACTTGTCTGAAGTTAGAGGAATGTTAGTGACAGGCAGCATCAGAACTCAAGTCATTCAGTTTTAGAGCCGTGATGAAACTGTGGCCAAAGGAAGTGGAGGGTGCCATTGTGCTCCTCTCCTGTCTGCAGGGAGGAGGCGTGTGGTGGGAGCCAGAGCCCACGCAGCTGCAGCAGGGCACAGGTGCATAGCACAGGAAATGCCCCTCCTGCGTGTGTAGTATGGTTCCTTTGCGAGGACAGAAGATGGAAAGACCTTGTTCTAAGGTCTGCTAAGGGCAGCTTTGGGGACCATGGTCTGCCTGAAGCCCAGGGCTGGGTTAAGGGGAGCAAGCCTTGGTGTCAAGGGAGAGATGGGACAAATCACTGGGTCTGAGCAGAAGGACGCTGCCCCTCAGGTCTAAGAGCCTCTGAAAGATTCGGACCCACAACAGGTCTGGCTTGGAGGTGTGTCTGTCCAGAGTGGGAAGACTGGCATCCAGGGGTTGCTGGGAGCAGGGATTCAGGGTCAGTTTTCTATTGTTCCCTGATAAACTTTGTGTCTCCAGGGCGGCATGGTGGATGACAAGAGCGAAGATTCCATGTCTGTGTCTACCCTGAGCTTTGGCGTTAACAGACCCACAATCTCCTGCATCTTTGATTGTAAGTGACGTTTGGTGGGTGGCATCTGATGGGTATATGCATGACCTCACACTTGGAGTGGGATTCCATAGTCAAGGGAGAGAAGGGGGGGAGGGAGAGAGGGGGGAGGGAGGGGATGGGGGGGGGAGAGGGAGAGAGAGGGAGGGAGAGAGAGAGAGAGAGAGAGAGAGTGTGTGTGTGTGTGTGTGTGTGTGTGTGTGTGTGTGTGTGTGTGTTGAGGCTCTAGAGACCTGACTTTGTGTGCTTTCAAGCCAGTTGAGTCTTATGGTATGTGTGCCCATGTGCATGTGAGCATTCATATCTGTGTGTTAGAGATGGGAGGTGTGCATTCAAGTTCCTGTAATCATGAGTCTGGTCTCGCCCTCCCTCCTTCCCTGTCTCTCTCCCTGGGATTGGGTAGCCTCAAAGGATGCAAAGCACTGCCTCTGAGCTGGCATCTGTCTTCCTACCAGAGGAGGCTCACTCTTCACAATGGCTGCTGTCCTCTCCGTATGACAACATGGACAGTATGAACAATATGTTTCATATTCCATATGTGGAACATGGAGAGGACAACAGCCAGAGCCTGCTGCCCTTCCTGGGGCAGACCCTCCTCTTCCTGTAGCTCCAGCCCTTAGCAACCCTACTCATCACATGACATCTCTCTTTCCTCCTGAGTGAAGATGGGAACCGCTACCATCTGCGTTGCTACCTGTACCAGGCCCGGGACCTGCCCGCCATGGACAAAGACTCCTTCTCTGGTAGGTGGGAGGAGGAGAGGATCCAGGATCCCAGGGGAGGGCGGAGAGCATTTGCTGTCTCTAGCAGGATCCTTGAGTGGCTGTCTTCTCTGAGTGCCGGATACTGTTTTAGGTCCCAATGCCTCCTGGTCTCAGGGATGCTGCTCCTCATGCGAGATTGTAGCAGGATTTGCCTTGGCTGACTGTGTCCCTAACTTCCCAGGGGCCATTCTTTGTTGGATTGCTAGCAATGTCTTTCTCTGTTCAGGTCACTCTGTGAAGACCCAGTTTCCTTAGGCCCCTACCCTCCCAGACCCATTTTAGGTCCAGCTCCCAGGCCCTGATACTCCTAGACTCAGCTCTTGCCCGCCTGGCCTGGGGTCTTATATAGAAGACTTCACCATACAGCGCCGTGCACTCTGGCTTCAGCAGCGTATTGGCCCTGCTCCTTCTCTGTTCCCTGCTCACTTTGCTTCCTTCCATACTGCCCTAGACATAACCGCACTTACTGCTCTCTGGTTCTGAAGCATATGTCCTGACAGATGAACCTGCCACATTGGCCCTTGTCAGATAAGCCTCTGGGATGGGGTGACTGTGTCATCTCTCTACCTTTCATCCAGTAGCCCTGCCCCCACCAGCCTTGATCCACAATTGCCAACCCCCTGCATGTGCATTTAGTGTTTTCTCAGCCTGGAAAGCAGTTCTTCCTCAATTTCAGTTTCAGACCCAGATCACACCTCCCTGACTGGCCTGAACTGAGCTGATCACTGTGTCCCCAGCCCTGACACTCCAGTGCATTTTTCTGAGCCCCTATCCACTATGGCGCTAGATTGTGGTTCGTCTGCTGTAATCTTCCCATCAGCTAGGAGCTCACTCAGGAGATGCCTTGTTTCCCTGCTGTGAACCTTCAGCACCATACACCTAAGGAAGAGACATTTACATAAGCTCCTCCCCATGTGTACCTAGGCAGATACTGGCAGCTAGGTGCCCTAACTCCTTATTTTATGGGTAAGGAAATACAGGCTCAGGTGGGTTCTGTAAATTGCTCGAGTTGAAATAGCTGACAGATGATAGAGTTGGGAAATTAGTCCAAGGTTGTTCCCCTGCAAGAACCTACCTGTGGCTAAGGAGAATTGGGCTCCCTGAGTGTGGCCTTCTAGTCAGAGTGGCTGTGTTGCTTGTAGCCACATGCCTGCCCTTCCAAGCCCAACTTTGCTTTCCTTATTTCTGGCCACTGTAGTTCATGTCCAGGTTCCTGTGCTCCCAATGACCTGCTCTCCAGCCCCACTCAGCTAAGCACCACCATGGTTGGAGAGTACTTCCCTTCTGGGCTTTGGGTCCTGACAGCCCCTGGTACAAGGACATTGACAGGATGGGGGCAGTTAGACAGTGGCTGTGTCTAGGATTCTGACATGGGCTTATTCCCAGCCCAGCCTTTTTCCTCTTAGTGGGGGTCTGTGGGTGAGGGTGGAAGGCCAGTTGTCCTCTATGAACTGAGCTGGTTAAGGACTCTGAAGGGCAGGAGCTCCCCCAGGATGGTAGCCCAGGGAACCAGAGCTCCTCATGTGGATCATGCAGTGGGGTCAGCAGGCACTGGTCTGGGAGACGTCATACTTTCCACCCAGATAAACGTCCCTTGAGCTTTGAGGGTGCTGCCCAGGGCTTCCTCAGAGGCCACGGGCTTCTGAATGAAAGGCTCGATTGAGCAGCAGCTGGAAAGGAAAACAGCAGCCAACACGGGGGAACCCATAAAACTCCAAGTGTTTATTTTCACTCCCAAACCCTAAACCAAAGCGATTTCTCCCCGGGAACTGACCTTGTGATGGCTGGCTGCTCAGTGCTATGCCAGCCACTGGCTGGCATTTCGGAGGAAACTGGTGTTTGACTGTCTGAGGCCAGGGTAGGGTTCAGCTGTGACTGCTCCTGCTGGGAGCATCTTTCAGTTGCCTAGAGCTGTCCGGGGCCTAGCAATCTTCTGCTTCCCACCAGCAGCCCGTGGATGCCGAGTTTGGAGGAGACGCTGGTGGGCTGTTTCTGTTCAGGCAGCCTGAGGAAGGACTATTTTTCGGTGGGGCTTGCCACATCCACTCTCCAGACCCATAGAAGGTGTTTGTGGAGTGTGCTGGAGTCGCACGCGCGCGCACGTGTGTGTGTGTGTGTGTGTGTGTGTGTGTGTGTGTGCGTGCATGAAGGAGAGATCAGACAGAGAACGGATAAGATGATGCATCTAATCCCTGTTGACCTCTCTGATGTCGACATGCTTTGCTCCGAGCTGAAAGCATAATCAGCTCTGTTCCTGGCTCCATTTTGCCTGACCCTTCAAAGTGATGGCACCATGACATCTCCCAACACAGTCCAAGCCTACATGTTTCTAGCTCTGTATACACCCATGCTATTGAAGGATAGAAGCTGTCTGCTTTGCCCCATCTCCACTGAGAACTTCTGTGTTGGATGGAGCCATGGCTCTGCTGACAGCTGCTACTCCATACAGAGGATCTTTGGGAAAGGTTGTCTTACAACATTCTGGGAGCCTGGATATGTTTATTATGTAAAGTCTTTGAAGGCCTCACAGGTCAGTGGAATCAAAGGTGTATTCCTTGGCTAACCCAGTTAAAGAGAGCTGGCCCTTAGGCCAGATGCTACATGATGTAGTGACCTATCAGCTGAGAGGATCTCCTTATGAAGTCCACATCTCTCTGAGGCCTGTGGTCTAGTGAAGCTGCAGTAATGTGGTTCTGAGAGATATTCCTCTTAGGACAGGTCACAGTGGGGTCTGTTGAACCTCAGCTCACCTGTGCCAAGGGACTCCTGAATTTGGATGTCTTTAGGGACTCCCTGCTCTTGGACTTCTGATGTCTGGATGCTGCTTGGGCCTCCCTCTTCTAAACCAGGCCCTTTGTTCAGGTTGGCTCTGGTGGGGCGGGGTGGGGAGGTGAGGCATCCGCCCGATAGGCACGGGAAGGGGTTTTCCAGACTGCATTGGAGGCCTGTGAAACGCTTCACTTAGAAAGGGTCCCTGGGAAAGAGACCGGGAAGGGATCCAGGCTTTACAATGCGCAGCAGGGGCTAGGCAGCAGCAGGAGGAGGAGCTGTCTAACCTGTTCAGCACTCCTCAAGGCCTTCCCAAGAACCCGGGGCATGAGGGACTCAAGCCAGATTGCTCAGCAATCTGGTCTAGGCCTCTTTGCTATCTGCCCAGAGCAGAACCCTGGCTCTGGTGCTGGCTTCACCCTGCCGCCCACGTTAGCTGCTTTGCCTGTGCATGGCTGGCATTTGTGCAGCCAGGCGACACTGACCCACACTCTTAAGTGTCCCCTGCTTAAACTGGGTCACTCTGTCTCGTGATGTGGGCAGTGACCGTCCTCACTCAGCAGTCATATTCAAAAGCTTGGTTGGTGTCTCCTCCATCTGCATCCTGGGCACTGAGCTACCTTGCCCATTGCTACCATGTAGCAGCCATGAGTACCGAATGAGGGGTGTGTTAGCAGATGCCCAGGAATGTGAGGAAAAGGCTACAGTTTTATGTTTTCAGGGCACCTTGCCCATCTGCTTCCTAAAGGGTCTATGTAGCTTCCAGTAAGGAAGAACTCACTTTACCCACTGCTTGCCAACACCGAGTTTTATACTTTTAATCATTTTTAATCTTATTTTAATTTATTTTTTAAAATTTTATTTTACCTTGCGATAGAGATTTCTGTTGCCCAGGCTGGTCTGGAACTCACTGTGTAGCTAAAGATGGCCTCGAACTCCCAATTCTCCTGTCTGCAGTATCCTAGGATCACAGGCCAGCACCATCGCACCCGTCCTTCCCAATTTTGTAGTAGCAATATGGCTCTGGCAAATTTGAACTTGCATTGTCTTGATTTCTGGGGTATATCCCCCTTCCTTTCCTATGAGGTTGGCATAGAGGACCTGACTAGGACTCAGGCCAACCCCAGCCACCTAGGACGTCAGGCACCGTCCGTGGCAGAGGGGTACTCCGTCCATCACCTAGGACGTCAGGCACCGTCTGTGGCAGAGGGGTACTCCGTTCATCACTCACAGCCTCTGCTCTGGTACTCTGGCTGGCTGATGGGGATGTAAGTGTCAGCCGCCTCAGGAAGGTCTGACCAGCAGACCTGGCCCAACACCTGGTGCAAAGCTCTGGACCCCATACAAAAACTGTCCTGTTTGGGGCTTGGTGACAGGTTCCTGAGAGAAGCCAGTGGTATCCCCGAGTGGCTATGTCTGGATTCTTCCAAAGGCAGCATGTGGGCCTCAGAGAACTCTGTTCAAACTTGCCCATCTTTGGCGGGGGTGGGGGTTGTTGTAGCTTTTGGATCCTGCAGCCTTCAGTCTGATTGGATTCTGAACATGGGGACCTGGCCCCTCTGACCCTTCCCCTCTGACCCCACCTCCTGACAAAGGATGTGTCTGTAAGTCTATCTGGCCACCTTGCTGCTGCTTATGTCTTTTGCAGGGGTGGGAATGGGGAGATGGGCGGGAGGGGGTGGTAGTGGAGGCTGGGCCCTGGGCACACAGTAGCCCAGTGTCTGAGGCTCAAGGCCTCCAGGCCTGTTCTTTACAATGCTTTTGTTGTCCTTGTCCCTCCCATGGGTGGGTGGGGTGCATACGTGTGGGTCTGGGTGAGTTTTGTTTGTGAGCTGCGCCCTCTCTGTCCCCCCAGCCCTGAGCTCATTGCCTGAGCTGCCGGAGCTGCTGGAAAGAACCAGCCTGCTAGGAGGCCAGCGTGGGGGGGGGGGTGTGCCAACAGCAATACAACGAGCGTGGCCGCTACAATGTGCAATTGTGACCTTTGTGTAAACGTGGTCGGTCTGGGGCCCGCACGCTTATAAAAATAAAGCGTTGGGGAGCATGGGGGGGGGGTGGGGGGTGGGAACAAAAGAGGCCTTTTCGCCTGCTCTCTAATATGGTTTTATTTATCGGAACGCGCCCTCCTTCCCTTACTGGAACTGGGAGAGGTTCTCTGCCGAGCTTGGAGCTGATGGTATCACAGCCAGACGGTTTCATTAAACGCACAGACGCCGCCAGGCCTTGCCAGGGGCAGAAGGAAGAGGGCTTGGGGCCAGCCTGCCAGGACCTGTGTGTGAGTGTGGGAGACCTATGCCAGGGAGGCACTCCCCCGGGGAAGTCTCTCTCTCCGCTAAGGATGTCCCATCACCCTCTTCCAACCACAGAGTCAGGTTCAAAGCCAGTATCCCAGGGGATGCCCTCCATAGTTCTACTGC
Organism: Rattus norvegicus; assembly: GCF_021556685.1. Classification (NCBI taxonomy): domain Eukaryota; kingdom Metazoa; phylum Chordata; class Mammalia; order Rodentia; family Muridae; genus Rattus; species Rattus norvegicus. The sequence continues at coordinate 117,873,755 of NC_141537.1, forward strand.
CCCTCAGTTCCTGAACTGGCAGGCTGGGCTCAGGTTCAGTGCCCATCAGCATATCCAGTGTGGCTCTGCCACAGGTGCCTAGTGCTTCCAACTGTGATCTAGATGCCCTCATCTTACATCTGGTTCCCGAGAGGAGTCACAGCATCAGACCTTCTGTCTCCCCTGAGTGGAAGCTCTACTGTTGCCTCACCTTCCCCCAGCTTCTATAGTCACTCGGTGCCAGCCCCACTCGCTGTCACCTCCCGTGCAGAGGCTTTTGGTTTGTCTCTCGGTTTCCTTATAGCCAGAAAACCTGGCCCAATTCCCAGTTTCCCCGTTTTGACAGTTCTGAGCCTTTTGGAGCTCTCTTTGGTCACATGGGAAGTTAATGACTGTGTTGGGGCTGGCCTGGGGACTTGGCATTTTGGAAAGGGCTGGGGATGAAGGTATCAGCTGTGTTAGGGCCTGGTGCTTGGTCTCCTCAGACATCCAGCTCAAGCTTCCTGTTCACATGCCCTAAGCGATTGTCATCTGCAATGAACAGGAGCCTACCCCTAAACTGATACCCTAAGCCCTCTGACCCTTTCCCAATGCGCACACATCCCATAGACCTCATGCTGTTTTCCCAGTGTTGCCTGGGACTTGCTAGAGAGACAAGGACCCTACCCAATTCTGCTGCATCACACGTGCAAGAGAACTGTGAAAACATTGTAGGTGATTCCATGGTGCCTTCACATTTGAGGGCCACCATTCTAGAATCTGCTCCAGTCATACCGACTTGCCTTTGGACGAGGCAGAGAAAATGACTGGCTGGATCCCAGGCCGTTGGGGCTGGCAGGATGCTCAGGAATTTTGGGTCAGCCAGGAGCTCACACCATGTAGCACCTGGCAGCTCTTGACTCTGCATCCACCTGAGATGGTGTCAGCTCTGCCTGTAACGGTTCCCTAGCCTCATCACTGGTCCATGCTATCACGCGTGCATCCCCTGTCCGTTCTCGGGGTGGCAACTGGGGTGAACTGCTGAAGAAAGAAACTGGTCCTGTCTGACCAATGGCATCTTAGGGACCCTAAACTTCATACCTCTGCCTTCCTCCCTCTTCAAAGAATCCAGATCTGCCACGAACACACTTCCTGCCCTTTGCATCTATCCTTCCGTGTTGTCGTCCAATTGTCGCTGGTTGTGTTTTGTTTCAGTTGTGTCCCCAGCTCCCAGTCCCTAGTGTGGCACGCAGAAGGCACTCTGGAAATGCTTGTTGGATAACAAGCTTTGAATGGGCCATTCAGGAACCCACTTTCTCTGGTACACCTCCCCCCTGGGGCCAGATAGGAATGGGAAAGGAAAGGTTTGACGTTTCAGGCCGTCTCCATCTCTGCATGGCTGTAGCTGGCCTCAGAAATGGCATCTGGCCTGCGTCTTATTATTCCAGAATGGCAGCCACAACCATGCTCTGGCCTTGAGGCTGTGGAACTCCCGAACTACCAGCCGAGTCTTATCTTCTTCCTCACCTGCCCCACCCAGATCCCTATGCCATTGTCTCCTTCCTGCATCAAAGCCAGAAGACGGTGGTGGAGAAGAACACCCTGAACCCCACCTGGGATCAAACCCTCATCTTCTATGAGATAGAGATCTTTGGCGAGCCGGCCAGTGTCGCCGAGCGGCCACCCAGCATTGTGGTGGAGCTGTATGACCATGACACCTATGTGAGTATGCTCACCTGCCACTTCTCCCCTTTGCTGTCCATCTCCAGGACCCTGGGGAGCGCTGTGCTATGAGTGTTGGGTCCCCCGGGGGTAGACCGGTGGCCTTCCCCCTGACTTTTCACTGAAACGATTGTAGAGGAGCTGAGAATAGATGGCTGGCCCATGTCCCATGACCCTTGGAAGACATGGCTAATCAAACAGAGAGACCCTGAAAGCACTCAGAGTTGTGGATCGGTAGTTAGATTTTTCTCCGGCTCTATCCTGTCCTTTCTCCACACAATTACTAATCAAGCACTTTGCTGAACTGGGCTGAGTGACCCCTTGCCTGAGGTTTGCTGTCTAGGTGGGACCAGAGGCACTCGGAGTGTGAAGACACCCCTAGGTTGAGACAAAGTATCTGGAGCACTATATGATTCTGGGGTACAGGCAGGGCCTTTTCATGGTGTTCTGGCTGTGCTGTCTGGGAGACGCTAGCCTCATGTGACTGGAAAGCACTTGAAATGCAGTTGTGCCAATGGGGAAAATGAGTTTTAAATTCTGTTGAAGTAACCGAAACAGGTGTGTGCTATGTATGGGACAGAACTGGTCGGAGTCCTTGCTTAGCATGGACAAAGCCCCAGCAGTGCATAAACTGAGTGTAGTGGCACAGACCTGTAACCCCAGCATTTAGGAGGTAGAGCAGGAGGATCACAAGTTCAAGGTCCTCTTTGGCTACCTGTCAAATGTGAGGGTAACCTGGGTTACCTCGCCTAAAAGCAAAATAAAACAAGGTAGCTTATGCTCCAGTGTAAGACAGTGCTGTGCAAAATGTCAGGGCAAGCTGTGGTGAAGACAAAGTCCCAAAGCCATGTGGACATCCTATCAAATGTGGGGGCTACTGGAGGAGGAAGAGAAAGAATGAGCTAAGCTGGGGCATTGGGGGCAGAATGCTGCTTTAAGTAAGGGAGGCCATGTGGTACCAGAAAAAGTGGACTGGGGGCGAGGCCAGGTATGGCAAGTGGAGCAGTGGCAAGGGGGAGTGGTTGGAAGATGTTTCCAGTAAGAGTCGCCATGACTACATATCAGCGGTCCTGAGAAGGCATTGCAGCCAGGGGTGAGGGGGAAGGTGATGCTGTGTAAGGTGCCCCTCCCCCCCAATGATGACAGAGGCTGGCAATGGGTAGTGTGGGTCTGATTTGGGGATTCTGACCTGGGAGCTCTTGAGAAAGCTGAGCTCAAGGATAGAGAGTGACTGGATGGTGTCACTGGGGAATGACTTCCCCCATAAGGGGAAGGAAACATGTGGGTCCTGGTGCTTGTGGGGGCAGCAGGAGGAGGGAAGGCACTGATCTGGTGCAAGGCAAGCTGGTAGGTTCCCAGGCTGAGCCAGAGCTTTTTGGAGGCCTGCTCACCCACACCACGCCATGGCAATGTTTTCTAGAAATGTCTTCTGAACTGTGGCTCTCCCTCTATCTCACTGCCACTCCCTACTCAGGCAGGGTCCTCTTTGGTGTCCCTGGCTGACTAGCCACAAAGACTCATTGAGAAGAATCTTCTGGAAATGTTGCTTCAAGCTGCCCTTCTCATGCTTGCTAGGCTATGAGGGAGGCAAGTGGTCTATCCTAGGGTAGTGGTGGTTCCAGGGATGAGATGAAGTTGTGCCCACTGTGATTGTAGAATAACCATTATCCCGATCCCTGCTGTCTTGTCAGCCCCAACTCTCTGCAGGACTAAGCAGCTAAGGGGGCCACACCTGGCCCTGAGAGTCCCAGACCCTTCCCAGTGCTGTGACTACTCTCTACTCTGAATGATAATTCTGCATTGTCATTAGTGTGGGGAGAGTGCTGGTGCTGGTACCCATTCCAGGATAGCTCATGGAGAAGAGGCCCTCCTGGAACATGAGAACAGTCAGGGCTATCTCCCAACTCCTCCCCTGGGCAAGAGCTGAGGGCTTGTGATGCCCACAGCACCATCTGTTTGAGGCCTGGCTCTGCCAACTGCCCTGTGAGCTATGGGTAGTCTGTCTACTGTTCCTGAGGTGGGGAGAGGTGGGCACCACCACAAAGGCATGGGAGCAAGAGTTGGGCAAGGCCGAGGGGCTGCAGGGGAGGAGGAAGAACAGATAATACAGTGGCTGGGGGTTGGACGCTGTCTTATGGGCAGCTGAAGTGAAGGACAAATCCTGGTTCAAGACTTAGAGGTAAAGACATCATTTTAGTAAGATTCACTTTGGTAAGCAAGGTCCCCCTCCCCCTTTTTTAAATCTGAAAAATGGAGAAGTTAGGGGTGAAACAGTTAAGTGATATGAGAACCCTTGACATGTCAAATGAGGTTGTTAAGGAAGGCGAGGCAGCCTGTTTCTCCCTGGTCTCTGATGACCTCAGAGATGGATTAAGCAAAAGCAAGGGGACTACTAGTTGGACATGTAGAAGGACTTCCCAACTCTTGCAGGAATCCCATCCTAGTGCTGCGGCTTGAGGCTGCTAACATCTTGTCCTCAAAGTTCCCGCTAAGAGGGCAGTGCTTGCCTTCCGCACAAGAGGCTGCCCTGACTTCTGGGGCCCCCTCCCTAGTCCAGGAGGTGGCATGCAGGCCTAGTCTCTTAGGAGGGTGAAGGAAGATGCGGACTCTTCTTTTCTCACACGGGTCTAGGGCGCTGACGAGTTCATGGGCCGCTGTATTTGTCAGCCAAGCCTGGAACGGATGCCCCGCCTGGCCTGGTTCCCACTGACCAGGGGCAGCCAGCCTGCCGGAGAGCTGCTGGCAGCGTTCGAGCTTATCCAGAGAGAGAAGGTAAGGCTGGCCACCATCCAGGCTTGGGAGGCCCAGCTAGGGCACAGGCCAAGGGTGGCGGGGCTGTCCACATGCTGAACTCAGTAGGAACTGAAGTGAGTCCTCAGACTAACACGTACACTGTTCGTCCTCTCTGACCTTCAAGTAGGGACACAGTCCATCTGAGGGTAGACTGTTGGCTTCAGGGATGACTGCAGTTTTCCTTCCTGGGTCACTCCACATGTGTTTTCCTGGAGCCCGTAGAGTTGGGGCAAGGGGCTTCATGTGTAGTGAATGGGTGCTGGGAGCAAGTAAGGGCAGGATCCTGGCTCTGGATCTTGTAACCAGGGCCACACTCAAAAACACCAGACTGTTTTGAGTGCTGTCTTTAGGCTTGCTGTGGGTTCCACGTGAACCTTGTTTGTTAACTGCTCTGACAGCATCTCTGGGTGTCTGTACCCAGACTACTGCCCGTTAGCTTGGGGCATCCCATATCCCTGGCTTGTCTGCTACTTGACGCAGGCTGTGGGCGTGGAAATGAGGGAAGATGAGGGGCTGGGATGGGTGCGCATGATTGACACCGTCTTCTCTCTTCTCTAGCCAGCCATCCATCACATCCCTGGCTTTGAGGTAAGTCTTGTTTCTGTGTTTCCAGCCTCCCTGTGTTTGCAGACCCTTCTACATTTACAGGGCCAGTTATCAGGTCCTGCCTTGGCCCACCAGGAAGCTCCTTCAGGTAGAAGATGGCTCAGTGTGACCCCAGGGCAGGCAGAGTTGTGCCCGTTGTGAATCTAGAGTTCACGTCTTAGAAGTCCTCATCTTACTCAGTGTCTCCACGACCAGCATGGGCACCACCTGCCTGGAGGGAGCTGAGTATCACGAGTTCCAGACCGCAGAGAGCTCAGAGCCTTCTATCTAGGGTCTCTGGGCTGGACTGGGCATGAGACTCACCGTGATGGATTTAATGTTCATCAGAGTGCAAGTTTCACCACAGCCTCTGGGGGTGTGACCCAGGCTCAGGGCTTCCCAGTACCATCTAAGGCCCTTAACACGCAGCCTAGGTTGAGGATCCCCGGCCCAGGCCAGGACAAGAAAGTGAGAGCAGCCCAGTATTGTTAGGAATGACAATTTCTGCATCCACTCCCATCCACCTGAGGGTAGAGGTCAAGTGGCCACACTTCACCCAGCCCATGGCGTTTCTGATGCTTAGGGAATTTCAGTTAGCCCCATTGGCTTAGCTCATGTGACCATGTCCTCTCTGCTGGCAATGCCTCCTTGGTCCTCTTCCCGCCTCCGGGAGTCCCAGTAGAAAAACCTCCGCTGGGTCTCTCCTTCCTTGTTCCATGGTAGACCGGGCTCAGCTGGAGCTGCTTGGGCTGTTGGGACACACAGGGTCTGGATGGTCGTCACCACACAAGCCCCTCCCACACTCTTGCTCCTTGCCATCTTTTCCTGCCAATCTTCCCCCTTGTCTTGTCAGAGCAGGGCTCTCAGTTCTGCTAGTCCTGCGGATTCCAAGTGACTTTCTGTGGCTCCCCAAGTCCCTAGTTCAGTTCCACAGCTTTACCTGACACTCTTCCAGGGGCTGCTACACAGAGTCCCAGGTCCCTCCCACCTCCCGTCTGATGTTCTCCCTCCTGTCACTTCTGGAGAGCATCTGACTTTCTCGTAGTCCATTGTCCCTTATCATATGAGAGGGTGTGGTGAGGTAGCCAGTGTGCTCACCCTTGGTGGGAGGGCTTTCTGTGGGAGCCATCTCTGTCTCAGCCAGTGCTTCTGGATACTAATGGAGACCCTTTGCTCCCTCGGCTCTCCCACTGTTTCCCGGATGTGGCCCATCACAGATGCACGAAACTTCAAGGATTTTGGATGAGGTAAGCTGAACCCAAGGATAGGGTGGGAGGGTGGCGGTAGATGCGGAAGGAGGGTGATAAAAGCCAAACTTCCAAGCTTGTGTTATAGGGTAGCTGATTTAGATTTTAGTCCTTTGGCTTGGAATGGAGCCACAGCCAGCTAAGGTCCGTCCTGTGAGGTGACTCTAGCCCCAGGGTCTTGAGACTCTCTTAGTAGTCCAGACGTATATACAGATCACTTGAATGGCAATGCTGAGTTTTGTCTGGTTGAGTAGCAGGTGGCATATTTTCAAGAATAAAATGTTGGGCAGGTGCCAGAGTAGCCAAGGGAACATTTCTGGTGGTAGACACAGTGTTAGGAGACTTTGACAAAGCCCTGAAGAAGTGGGAGGCACACGTCTCTGGTACAGGGGGCCTAGGTACAGTACGGAGATGGACGGGAAGGAGAGCTCTGGGTGGAGGCTGGGCAGGAAAAGGCTGTCCGTGTCCTCCAGTTGGGGAGTCAGGGACTCCCTGGGCTGGGTTGAGAGCGGATACCACTTGACATTTTCGGTGCAATTTGGACTTGAAGGGCAGGATCAGTCAGGATGTGGGATTGTAGTCCCCCCACCCCACCCCATTCCCTCACTTCCTTTCACTCCCAGGCAGAGGTGGGGGCCTGCCAGCTGCTGGCCCTCTTCGCGCCTGACAGGCGGCCTCCTGCTTCTGGCGGCCATGCGGAGAGACTGCCGATTTGGAAGGCAACATAGAACCCAAGCCAAAACCCACAGCCTGTGCTGAAGAGGACCCAGCCTAGGGATGAGTTATGACAGACATGACCGGATGTGCCGTATGGAATAGCCAGGGCTCGGACTCAGGGCAAGGATGCGGCTGTGGCCTGGCTGTCAGGAAGCAAATCAAAATTGCAGCTAAGGCCAGGCCCTGAAGGGCTGAGCAAAGGGGTTGGCAAGGTCCCCTGCTGTGGTCAGCAGGGCCAGGGGAGAATGATCTTTAGGAGTCTGCTGGACACAGACAGGGCTAGCCCAGCAGGTCCAAAGGGTTCGAGGCCCAGGGACACCCGTCCTATGAGATGACTTTGTGATGTTCTTTGTCCCAGAGCATTGACAGTGCAACTCTCAGCCCTGAGCTCAACACACTTCCCCTGACTGAAGGCTGAGTCTCCTGACAAGAACTTGGGACTTATTCAGTTTTAAGGCTCCCCTGAGGCAGAGAGGAGGCAGGTCACTCCCCCTGCCGTTCTGCTCCTGCAGGAAGCCTGCTGTCTTTTTTGTGTAGTGGTCCAGCACCTGCTTGTGCCCCCTGTTAACTTTCTCCAACCTCCCAGTCCTATCCCTGTGCACATTGGGCTCACTTTCCCGTGAGTCTGGGAGCAGAACAGAAGTAGAGGTGTGATGGGGTGCTGGCCTCCAGGGCAGAGGCTCTAAAGTCAGGCCTTAGAAGAGAGACTGGTGGGGAGGCCTCTGAGACAGCTGTTGTGGGGGTCGGGTGGGAGACAGGCCGGGAGGAATAGAGAGGCGCAGCAGAATAGTTAGGTCCAGAAGCACTACTGCTAGCACAGTGAGGTGGGGGGGGGGGGGCGCACACATGCCCTTGAGGCTACGAAGGCCTTTAAGTGAGGCAGGGGGTTGGCTGTCAATGTGAGTGGCTTCTGAAGCAGGAGAGAAGATGGCAACCCTGGAAGAGGAGACACTGAGCTAGTATCTGAAGCAAGGGAGGGTCAGGAATGTTTTGGAGGCAGTGCCTTGGGTTGGAGCAGCTGTGGGGTTTAGGGACATTGCAGTAACAGCAATAGCCCCTCTCCCAGGCTCTCTGCAGGGGATCACCGCTCTGTGAGTTCCAGGTGGGAAGCCAGGCTGCCTTGTGTGCCAGGTGTCTTTTGGCCTTTGCTCTCCCTCTTTTTAAAGCTTCTTACCCCCTTCTTGTCTCACCTTCCGCTGTGCCCAACTTGGCTCATCTCCCCACCCCCCACCCCTTCTGAGTCCTCTTCTCCCTCCCCCTCCCCTCTATTTTTTTTTTTTTTTGGTCTGGAGAACAAAGACAATTCAGGCTGCCAAGGGGAATGAGTTCAAAGAGACTGCAATTTTAGATTTCCCGAGAACTGGCAGTGCGCATGGGCGCATGTTAGCGAGAACGCATGCATGCGTACACACACATGGCAGGCGAGGTGTTGGGGTTTCTTGCTAGTGGGACTCTAGACTGGAAACATGTATAGAGGAAGACCTTATCTAGCGGCTGGAGGATTTGACTGTTCAAGGGACATTGAACAGTCGTCCCTCTTTTCTTCTGCTCGGAGGTAAGGGATACCTTGGTAGAGCGCTGCATATGCTTTTTGGCTCCTTGTACTAACAAAATGGTGGGCCAACTAGTTACCCTTTGACACCTTTCCAAATCTTGGAGGTGGCAGGGTATACACTGAGACTTACCCCGGTTTCATTCCTGCACCCCAGCATCCACTAGAAGGGAAACATTTGGTGTTTTGCAATCAGGAAAATAAGCCCAGTGCCCCCCATCCCTCTCCTCCTCCCTCAAGGCCTTAATTTGAAACACTATTTTCCTGGGTAGTGTAATTAGACCAGCATGTTGTTCCTAATGAGCTGGGTGGGGCCGACAGACAATGGAGCCTCCCGCTGCCTGGCTGCCCACTGCCTGCAGCTCCCTAAGGAACCAGAATGTGTCCTTCTTGGGTGAGGTGGGAGTCTGAGGGCTACTGGGAACAGGGCAGTCTAGTTGACTGCAGAGGGTTGTCAACACCTGCACTGCCCTGGAAAGGAACATGGTCTAGTGTGCTGTCACCTAGGACTGGGAGTATATCTGGGGCTTCAGCAATCTGTGCTGAATTGGCCATGGGGATAATGGATTGAGAAGAATCTAAGAGTGGCTTGAGGAAACCCTCAGCTGATCCTGGTTATCTGGGTCTGAGTTGGCTTGATCGACACCTTGCCCACCTGTGAACCCCCACTAGTAGGTGGTCCCAGGTTCATTCTGCTTCCAGGGCAGGCACAGGAGTTGGGTTAATATGGCTGTCTCTGCCCAGGTTTATGGTATTATTGCCTTGTCCTTGGGGCCTGGACTCCTCAGTCCCTGTTACCTGTGAGGCAGCCAATCAGACATTTTGCTTGCTTTTGCAGTCTGGCCCTCCCTTCCTGGTGGTGGAGACAGGTTGTCATGTTCTGATAAGTGTCACAATACTCATACTGTCCTGGAGAGACAGCTTTGGGTCCCCTAGGTAGGCGGAACCAGGAAGAAATTGAGGCATAGAAGCGGGCAATATGGCCCAGGTTCACTTTTACCTGGAGCGAGATAAACAAAGGATGAATAGGTTCATTAGAACTCTGTGTGTGTGTGTGTGTGTGTGTGTGTGTGTGTGTGTGTGTGTAGTATGTATGTGCTGTGTGTGTGTGTGTGTGAAGGATATGTGTGTGTGTGAGGGGTATGTGTTTGTGTAGGGTGTGTGTGTGTGTGTGTGTTTGTGTTATAGGAGTCATTTAGGTATAACAGATGTCAGAAAGCAAGGCTATAAGAAGTTTCTGGAGTGTTTGGAGGAACTGGGGGAAAGGTGAGTTAGGCCCTGAAGACTGTACCAGGTTCTAGAAGGTGGTGAAGGGAGCTGCCTCAGCCATGAGTAGGCACACCTAGCAAGGGCCCAGAGAGGACCTACCTGATGATGATGATGATGATGATGATGGTGGTAGTGGCAGAGCAGGTGGCAATATAGTCAAAGAAAGCCACTTTGTTAACTCTTCCTATCTGCCTAATCCCTCCCTCACTCCTGGTATCATTGCTTATTCAGGGTTGCTGGTTGGCTAGGGTCAGTGACAGACAGAGAAATGGCTCAGGGTAATTGCTGTGTCATTCAGTGTGATGAAGGTTGGGGTGGACAGAGGATATGGGAGGCCATGGAGACACTGCAACATAATAAACTTAGGTCACCGAGGAAAATTTAAATGATGTAAAGTCCCAGCAGGAAGTGGCCAGATGAAGAGGGACAGACTGTATTCCAGACAGATGGACAGTGAGTGCTGAGTCCTAAGGTTAAAGAGAGGGGCAATATTCCAGAGGTGGCTAGTCACTCTTTGGGAATCCTGAAGGTGAGAGACATCTAACAGTGGCTGGAAGATGAGAGGTCTTGGGGGGGCCTCTTCAGGCTTTTCAAGTATCTTGAGGACAGGGTCCCTTGAGTGACATATCCTAACTGCATGCCCACAGAGGCTTTGTTAGCTGAGGGTGTGTGCAGAACTAGAAGCAAAGAGACCACAGAGTGGGTCATTGGACATCAGGGCAGGAGAAAGGAAACATGTGGATGGGGGAGTGGGTGGAAGGAAAGAGAGAGGGGGAGAGGTTGAGGGAGGGGGAGGGGTAGAAAGAGAGAACACACAGGATAGAGATTTAGGGACAGGACCAGCAGTACTTGGTGACCAATAAGACATAGTAAGGCAGGAAGGGGAAACCGAGGGTGGCCCCGGCTGTTGTGGTGGGTGCTGGAGTGATATATAGATGTGGATGCTGGGGTTGATGTATGTGATGACATTAAAGGGAGCAGGTGTAGGGGAGGTGGATAAAACTGTTATCACGGACAAGTGTCAGAGGCCACCAGGAGGCTTGGTCCAACTGAATAGAAAGATGCAGGAATGGGGCTGTGGGCTTAGGGAGGTCATGAGGGACAGAATGCCTCCGAGAAAAGATGGCTCTTCAGGGCTCAGGGAGGAAGGGGCGGAGGTGGCCTGGCAGGTTCATCCTTGAGAGGAAGAGGGAACTGAATAGGTGGCTTTAGAAGAGACACCAAGTTCAGCTGGCAAGTGTTGACAAGGGATGGGAGAGGTGAGACTCTACAAGTAACCTTGGGCTGCCGACCTTGACTCTTGACTTGAGAGAGAAGTTTCCAGGGAAGAGGTGCTGGAGCAAAGGCAGAGGGCAGAGAGGAGGAGGAGGAGGAGGAGGAGGAAGAGGAGGAGGGGGAGGAGGAGGAGGAGGAGGAGGAGGGGGAGGAGGAGGGGGAGGAGGAGGGGGAGGAGGAGGAGGAAGACGACGATGATGATGGAAGCAGGGAGAGGACAGAGAACAGTGGGGGATGGAGAGAGAACTCTGGTGGAAAGGCAGATATGGAAGGAAGAGTGAAGGACTGGAAGGCTGGGGTGAGATGGGGTCAGGGACCTGGAGAACACAATCGTAGTTCCATGTACGTAGTTCCATGGGTAGTGTGGCGCTCATGACACAGCACTGTACTGAAGGACTGGACCTGGAGGGTGTCTGACAAGCTGGGCAGAGAAGGCAATCAGGAGCGGGATCTGGAGCATCTGCAGCCAAATGGCATCGGGCAAGGATGTTATGGGAGGCCCGGGGACAGAATAGGGATGAGAGTGGTGTCCTCACACTAAGGAAGGGGGTCCCTGGGTGCCTTCTAACCTCTGTCTCTGCTTCTCTCCCTCCTGCCTCCACTGGGCTGGCTCCTCAGCTGTGCGCTCCTGCCTTCTTCCTGCAGGGCCTACTCCAGACGGTACTGTCCTAGCATTTAACCTGCCTGGGCCTCCTTGCCTCCATCCTGCTTGAGACGTGAGCTCCAATTGTGGCGAGTCTGGTTCTCAGGCCTTACAGAGGATGACATCACTACAATGCTGGGGGGGGGGGGGCTAGGAGGGAAGGCGGAGCCTAGCCCACAGCTAGCTTATGGCTTTCTTTGGTGATTATCAAAGAAATGGTGGCTGAGGGAGGAAGATTGTTCTGCCTCCTCCTTTGGCAAAGCTTAGAGGCTAACACTTCTGTTGCCACCCCCTACCTTTTGGTCTCACAGTAGGTTGGGCATCAGCCATTAGAGGCTAAAGAATACACCACACAAAGCTTGGCCCTTAAAATAGGCCACCCTGCTGCATAGCCACCTGCAGCTCCTGGCTGGTGTCATAGTGCCACTCGGGGCTCTGTTAACAGCCCAGCTTCTATGGTGGTTGCGCAGGGTCTCTGGGGGCATCTGTCTTGGGCTGTGTGGTGGGCACAGAGGCAGCTCTGACTGTCACTCTTCCTATAACCGTGTCACCTTCTGTGTGTGCTCGGAGTAAACTAGTCGGTTTCTACCTCCGTCCTGGTGATTTAAGGGCAGTTACAAAGCCAACGTTGTTCTGCGAGGCGCTCCTCAAGTGACCCTTGGAAGAACAATAGGAACTTGGTGGTGAAAACCATGGTGCCAACAGCAATGGCAGCCGTAATTACAGTCACACCACTCTCTGAGTGCTGTCTGGTGCCAGAGACTCCTCTTGTTCATCTCCTCATTTAATCCTCAGAGTGACTTTGTTCAGCGTATTGTTATTCCCTGTCTTTATGAGGACACTGAGTCACTGCTGCTGAGTAACCTGCCCACACAGCTAGGAAGGAACAGAGCTGGCAGTGGAGTCCAAGGCTCTCTGCTCCTGGACCCGAGGTCCTCATTACTGTGACTCTGGGTGATGTGGCATTGTTAGTGGACCACTGGGCAGGAGGTGGCTGGAGGTGCTGTGACGTCTGATGTAGGCTGGAGGAAGCTGGTCCTTTTTCTCCGTTCCTATGGCTCTTGTCTCGTGTTAGCAAATGTCTGTCGATTTGACGTTCTTTCCGAAACAAGACTGTTGGGGAGTAAGTCAGGTTATTGCAATGCTTATTAAAGCACAGCCCGTTTGTTGATAGTCGTAACATCAAGACCTCCATGTGTGGATGTGCTGTATGGGCAATGCACAGTGGTGGTATATCCAAGGAGGGACAGTTCTAGTACAACCTGCATTTGTGTTCATTCTAAAGGTTTTCCACTAGGTGGCAGTGAAGCGTCTTGACCTAATAAACTTATAAGACGCATGGAGTCAAAAGTCTTAAGAAAAGGGCATTTTACTCTAATTGGCCTCGTAGTGCAGCGAGTGAGCATTTCCGTGCTGTGGACACTCTTCTGGTTGTGTGGTGCAGACTTCTCAGCTCTCACGCTAGTGTCTGGCTAGAGATTAACCTCTGCTAATGACAGCCCATGCTGAGGAGCTGAGTGAGAGAAAGGAGGGATAGCCTTCCTCACCTAGTGAGGGGCAGAGCTCGAGTTCACACCCAAAACCACCATGCTCTGAGTTCCCAAACCTATGATCACACTTCTCCCTATTGCCTTGTTCTGCTCCCCACATAAGCTCTCGGTGATTCCTGCCCGACTCTTTTTTGGAACCCCCGAGCAGGCCAGTAGCAGCCATATGCCTCCCGCCTCCCTGGTCTGTGCTGGTAATGGAGCCTCCATGTCATATAAGGACAGCGGCCACACATCCCTGTGTCTCATTTGCCATTGCTCTGTTCTTCCTGGCTTCCTGTGACTATGCTCTGTGTCCCACATCTGTGGGATACAGATGTGGCTGTGGGGTTGGGGGTTGGAGGACGTCTGGGTGGAAACTAGGGTGTGTCTCAGCTGGGGTCGGGGGCAGGAGAGCCAGAGTTGGGGGAAAGTGACTGAGAGACTGAAGTAGATGGGGCGGGATGGAGCGGGAGGGAGTGCATGCTTATGCCAGCATGAATGCATTCATAGGAGCACACGCGTGTGTGCTGAAGACAGGAACACATAACTAGTAGCTCTGTGGTGTTCTGGAGCCTGTGTTGTAGGAGGACTGACTTGCCCTTGTGCAAAGATGTGTTTATTCTGATCCTGGATAGGATGGCACCCCGCCGAGGCTAATCCTGCACCCTCATTTCTACTACCCATTTGCCCACCTCCAGCTCTGTCCTCCTCCCTCCCTGTGTCTCTCAATGCATGCTGTTACTTTTTGCCTGCCTGTCCGTTCTTATTCCACTGCCTTGGCCTTCCCCAACACTGTGGTCTTTTTTACACTTGCTGTCCCCTGCAGACGGAGGACACAGACTTGCCTTACCCACCACCTCAAAGGGAGGCCAACATCTACATGGTTCCCCAGAACATCAAGCCAGCTCTCCAGCGTACAGCCATCGAGGTGAGGTGAACCTGACTGTGGGACAGGAGCCGCCAGCCTGGTCTTCCCACTTCCTGCCTCGGACTTGCTCAGCGGCTCTCTCTCCCCTTCCTCTGCCCCTAGATCCTGGCCTGGGGCCTTCGGAACATAAAGAGCTATCAGATGGCCAGCGTGTCTTCCCCCAGCCTCGTGGTGGAGTGTGGTGGGCAGACAGTGCAGTCCTGTGTCATCAGAAACCTTCGGAAGAACCCCAACTTTGACGTCTGTACTCTGTTCATGGAAGTGGTGAGCCTTACCTCCTCACTGTTCCCTTCCAGAGTCCTGAGGGGTAGAGTGACCTCGTGATCCCAGCAACCCTGGGGTTCAGCTCCAGCACCCAGAAGGGCCCAGGGGTGTGTGTGTGTGTGTGTGTGTGTGTGTGTGTGATCTCTACACTCCACTTTCCTATGGATAGAGGAATCACTTCTTGCCTCACTGAAGTCCCTTGTCCTGTGTGCAGCACACATGGGTACCTTGCCCTTTTGCCTGACTCTGGGCCCGCAGAAGCCATTCTCAGTATGTCTCCTTAGGGAAGGCTTTCACTGCCAGGCTTCTCCTGGGACCCTCCAGGGCTGACCTCCAGCCATTCTTCCCCTGCCTGGTTCTCTCTTACCTTGAGCCCTGAGGGAAACTTCAACCTCTAGTCCCCAGTTGCCCAGTTCTTGTTCCTCAGCCTCCATCCCCAGCCACTGGGCCCTCAGCTGTCAGCTGTCCATCTCAGCTTTCAGTTTCCTTTTCTTTAGCCCAAACTTTCAGGCCCTGGCCTTCAAACCCCTAGCTCTCATTGCTCCCCAAGTTCTCAGCTTTCAGCCCCCAAACCTCTAGACTCTGGCCCCCGAGCCCTAGTCTTGTAGCCAGTGGGTTTTCAACCATCAACCCCCTGCCCCAAGCCCTTGGCTTTCCAGCTTTTGATACTGCTGTTCTTAATCTCCAGCCATAAGCTCCCAGGCCTTGCCCCTGAGTCTTGAGTCCTCTCCTTGTCTCCCCAGCCTCTGATCCCTTAATGTTCATCCCCATGTCCTCAGTGCCCGGCCCCTTAGTTCTAACCCTTGCCTCCCAGTTCCCAGCCCTGGCTCCAAACCCTTCTGGACAGCTACCAGGTTTTCAGTCCCAGCCTCCCTTTTCTCAGGCTAGTCTGCAACTCTCAGGGTCCTAGCACCTGATTACTCAGCTCCTATCCCGCATAGCCCTCAAATCTGACCCTGTCCCCATTGTGGTCTCAGTCAAGGGTCTCTCACCCCTTGCCCCTGTCCTCACTGGTCTTCTAGCTTCTCAGGCCCCAGCTTCCAACCCCAGCCCCCAGTTCTCGGGCCCCAGTCCCTGGCCCCTCCCAGTCACTGCCCCCGAACCCCCACCACTCCCAGTCATCTGCAATTGGCGCTGGACTCCCAATCTGGCCTCCCAGTTTTCAGACCTTTAGTCCTTAGCCACGCCCCCAGTCCTAAGTTCTGAACCCTGAGTTTTCCACCTCTTAACCCTCTAGTCCTCACTCCTCAGCCCTCTTCAGCTCCCTGGGCTGCTGGGGCCCAGTGGCCGGTGTAAGTCAAGTCTGAGAAAAGGAAAATGGTTTGCAAGATGAAAGCACACTAGAAATTCCAGGCCCAGTTGCTGTCAACGGGAGCCTTCTCTTGGCGCAGCCAAGACGCCACTGAAGGAGTGCATATAAATTATTTCAAGTTGTGTTCAAAGTGCTTTTGGGGTGGGGGAGAAGAATCTAGGTCTGCAAGCCAACTCCCGAGTATCCACTTGGGGGGGACTGTCTGTAAGAAATGTTGAACTGCAGTCCACCCCCCCTCCCACCTTCCCCCTTCCCAGGCAGTACAGGTTCAGAGAAAATAGACTTACTCAGACTTGAGGCTGACCTGGGTGTATTTGGAGGTAAAGCTATGGGAAAACCAGCTTTGACACATAGCAGCTGAGGGCAGACAGAAAGGTGTGTGGCTTCTGTCCCACTGGCCAGCATCTGGGCTGCTGGCCACCTTTGGATTTTGGACTCTTGTGGACTCTCTTGTGGGTTCAGAGTCACTCTCTACTCCTTGGTCCTGCCTATGAGAACTCTCTCCCTTACTCCTTCCCCTGAGAATTCCCAGAAATGAGCTGGGGCTCATATTTAGAGTTTCCCTCTTCTCCTCTGCCCAGATGTTACCCAGAGAGGACCTCTACTGTCCCCCTATTGTGGTCAAGGTCATTGATAATCGCCAGTTTGGCCGCAGGCCAGTTGTGGGTCAGTGCACCATTCGCTCCCTGGAGAACTTCCTGTGTGACCCGTACTCAGCAGAGAGTCCATCCCCGCAAGGTGGCCCAGGTAAGGAGCTGGAAAGTAGCCTTTGCTAAGCTGGCCCAAAGCTAGGGGTCATTTTTTCCTCAGGTTGGCATACTTGGACCAAGTGACCTCCTACTTGTGGGTGGGAAGCATGGTTCAAAATGGGGGAAAGAAGTAGAGGGAAGGGAATGGGAGGGGGATGTGGGAAGATGGGAGAGATAGAATCAGGAAAGAGAAGGGCTAGGGACAGAAACACCTCTTCCAGTGTGAGGAGAGGTGAGATTGTGGAGTTTAGTGACAGTCTCCTGGCTGAGTCCCTCATGGGTGTGGACTTGCTCTTCCTGCAGATGACGTGAGCTTACTCAGCCCTGGGGAAGACGTGCTCATTGACATTGATGACAAGGAGCCTCTCATCCCTGTCCAGGTAGGATAAGTGGGATGTCAGCTCCCTTGTGCCCCATGCCCAGCAAGCTAGCCTTTATTTCCCTTCCTCATCTCCTCTAGCTCCTCCCCTACTCTTTGCTATGATAAAGCCATTACACTCACCCTCTATACCCTGATGGCTGGGTGCTGTTTGATGGAAGGACATAAGTGGGAGTTTTCATTGTGATGGGGGAAGAGTTGCGTAGTCCTTAGATCTAGACTTTTTTTCTAGAAGCATGTGAGGAAAATGGAACATCTACCTTGTGGTTACATTGAAGGCTTTTGGCCTCAGATCCCTCAGTGAGAAGGGAGATGGAAGAGAGTGTCTCTTTTTTGAGGGAAGATTAGTCTCTGATCTCATGTTTGGCAGTGCCTTGGAGGTAGCTTAGAGAGAGCAGCTTGTGTTTAGGACCATAGTATATCTTTCTTATCCCCACTTCTAGGACCAAGAAGGAGGATTTGAGGGAGGGGCAGGTAGTCAGTCATCCTTTTGCTGGGGACTCTGCAACCTAGGGCCTGCAGGAGACCACATGACATACGAAGGCAAATGTTAAGAAGCCTACAACATATTTTACTGAAGGGAGTAGCATTCCTGTCTTGGGCTTAGATGTTCTGCGTCCCATCCCGTACTTACCTCAAGAGAGGCAAAAAAGTCCCACTGTGAAGACTGGCCTTGAACTTGTTCAGGATATTACTTTCCTCTGTGACTGTGCCTGCAGACTCACACACCTAATGTCTTGGGTGCTCTTAGAGCTTCAGGGTACCTGAGGCAGAGCCTCCCAGCCTGTATGCTGGTTCCTGTCCTCAGACTGCAGTGGATAGGTAGGTGGTGGATGGTTGGGTAGATGGATGGATGGATAGATGGATGGATAGATGGATGGGGGATAGGTGACATTCAGCAAGCCACCTATTAAATCTTAGCCTTGCACATGAGAGCAAAGCTGAGTGCTGAGATGGCCTCAAGTTCCCCAGAGCTTAGCTCTGAGGCTTTCCCTGGAGATACTGAGTACCATTTTCTGCCTCTTTCTCAATCTCCCATCTTCCTGCTACTTCCAGGGTTTGCTCCTGAAGCCATGCTACTGTGGAGGCAGGAAGTCTTGCTCTGTGTTTTCACAGATGCTCAGAAGTTGCCAGAAGCTCCAACCCCTATCTCTCAGCTTCTAACACTCACCTGCATTATGTCTGCTGAGACTGTCTTTGTTCCTGTTTTCTTGCTCAGTTCATTATTTGAGACTCAACTTGGTCTCACTTCTCTGGAAGGATCTTGGCTCCCACATCAGCTCTAGATCCTGCATGTCTCTCTGGCTCTCAGCATCTTCTCTGGACTAAATGCAGGACAGCAACCAGGACCTGATTTAGATGATGTATTCAATGAGAATCTGTCTAGATGGCCAGTGGGTGGATGCATAGATGGATGGCTAGATAGATGGATAGACGGATGGATGAATAGAGATAGACAGGTGGGTAGATAAAATAAGGGATGGATGAGCCAATGAGAGGATGAAAGGTAGATGGTGAACAGATGGGTGGGTAGATGGGTAAGTGGATGAGTGCATAGAAATATGTATGGGTGAATGGATCAATGAGTGGATGTATGAATAGGTAAGTAAGTTGATGGGTGGGTAGGTGCCTGCATGGACAGGTAGAAGGGTTGGTGAACAGATGGGTGGCTGGATAGATAGGTAGGTAGATGGATGGATATGTGAACAGATGGGTGTATAGGTGTATGTATGTATGTGTGTATGTGTGTATGTATGTATGAATGAATGAATAGTCAGAAAACTTGTCCATTGCATGAATCTGAGGAAGAATGTCTCCTAGCAGGAAAATCCGAGTGAAAATTGGAGACGGCTCTACAATAATGTCAGTATGAGTTTGTGTTTTGCTGTCTTCGTTGATGGGTATTTGTAGCTAAGAGAGTCCCAACTCCCGGCTCCTATTTTCTGCCCCCTTCACAGCCCGTCTAAGCTACAGCTATGTGCAGAGCTTCCCAATAAGGTTGCTGCCCTCTGTGTGCCACCTTCAGTGTCCACAGGCTTAGATAAGGAGGGACTGTTTTAGTCCTGTTGGCTACAAGCACAGCCAGAGATAGAGCGTGAAGAGGCCAAGGCTAGACTGCCTCCTGGCCCTGACATAAGCAGACCAGGGCTGGGCCTAAGCAAGAGTCAGACCTAGGCCTGTGCTCTGTGTGAGCACATGGACACTCTGGAGCAGTGGACAGAGAGGTGGGTGCGAGGAGCTGGGCTCCTGGAGATGTGACACATAGGTGAGGCTGGCCTTGCCTAGGTTAGAAGATGGAAGGAGAAAGGTGCTGGTGGTGCTGCTGCTGCTGGTGATGGTGGTGGTGGAGGAGGAGGAGGAGGAGGGGGAGGAGGAGGGGGAGGAGGAGGAGGAGGAAGAGGAGGGGGGAGGAGGAGGAGGGGGAGGAGGAGGAAGAGGAGGAGGAAGAGGAGGAGGGGGAAGAGGAGGAGGAAGAGGAGGAGGAGGAGGAGGGGGAAGAGGAGGAGGAAGAGGAGGAGGAGGAGGAGGAGGGACCAGCTTGATTTGATGGAAGAGGCCTGGGCTCTATTCTTGCTAAATATACCATCTGGAAGGAACATACCATCTGGGGGAGATAATATGTGTGTTTACATAGCAAAGTTGTGTGTGTGTGTGTGTGTGTGTGTGTGTGTGTGTGTGTATTCCATTGCAGGTTTTTAGATTGGTAGCTGGGGGTGTGGTATGTACACACACACACACACATAAGATGTGTGTGTGGTGAGGTGGTATGTGTATATGTGTGCATTAATGAGGTGTATATGTGGTAAGGCTGTGTGTGTGTGTGTGTGTGTGTGTGTGTGTGTGTGTGTGTGTGTGTATGTGACGAAGTAGCATGTATGTGGTGAGGTGGTGTATGCATGTGTGAGGTGAAGTGAGGTAGTATGTGTATACATGTGGTGGGGTTGGTATGTGTGTGATGAAGTGGTGTATACATGTGGTAAGGTGGTGTGTTTGCATGTGGTTTGGTAGTATGTATGCTTAGTGTAGATGTATGTTAATATGCTTAGTTAAGATGTGTGTGTGTGTGTGTGTGTGTGTGTGTGTGTGTATGTGTGTGTATGCATGTGGTAAGGCACTATGTGTGTGCACTTGTGTGGTATGTGCATTACTGAGAATACACCTGGAGGGTGGCATGGAGGATCCCTGAGAAGGTGGCGAGGCCCTTCTCTCCCATGGTGGGCTGAGGTGTGGGCAGCTCTCAGGCTCAGGCTAATTTGGAGCTCACTGCTCCACTTATAGTCTTCAGGCTGCCATGAAGGTGGAAACATAGCCCCAGAATTGGAGCAGCAAATTATGGCCACAGCCTCAGGGGAACGTGTAATTTCTGCAGCTGCAAAGGGCTTTGGCGCTATGTTTAGCCACATGTGTTCCTTCTGCTCTGGTGACCTGCCTGTCCCCCTCTCACCTTTTCTAAAAAGGAACAATTTCAAAATAACGCAGAGATCTCTGAAGGGTCAGGGCAAGAAGGGGAGGGACGGGGCCATCTTTGGCTAACTGGGGTCTGCTGGTGGCATGCACCAGTCTTCTGGAAGGTTCTGCTGTACCTAGGATTGGCTAGCACCCCTGGCTGGTGGCAGCTTGCCATTTAACCTGCCTGCCTTCCTAGACTTGGGCTCTGGAGCTCTTCGGTAATGCTTCCTCTACAGAAGGAAAAGAAGTGTCTAAAGTCCACTCCAGGTCTCAACAGGGCTTCTCCTACACTTCTGCCCCCAAGCTTTTCCTTCATACAGGAAGGCAGTCTGGCCTGAGAGTCACCTTCTTTTTTTATTTATTTATTTATTTTATTAACTTGAGTATTTCTTATATACATTTCGAGTGTTATTCCCTTTCCCGGTATCCGGGCAAACATCCCCCTCCCCCCTCCCCTTCCTTATGGGTGTTCCCCTCCCAACCCTCCCCCCATTGCCACCCTCCCCCCACCAGTCTAGTTCACTGGGGGTTCAGTCTTAGCAGGACCCAGGGCTTCCCCTTCCACTGGTGCTCTTACTAGGATATTCATTGCTACCTATGAGGTCAGAGTCCAGGGTCAGTCCATGTATAGTCTTTAGGTAGTGGCTTAGTCCCTGGAAGCTCTGGTTGCTTGGCATTGTTGTACATATGGGGTCTCGAGCCCCTTCAAGCTCTTCCAGTTCTTTCTCTGATTCCTTCAACGGGGGTCCCATTCTCAGTTCAGTGGTTTGCTGCTGGCATTCACCTCTGTATTTGCTGTATTCTGGCTGTGTCTCTCAGGAGAGATTACATCCGGCTCCTGTCGGTCTGCACTTCTTTGCTTCATCCATCTTGTCTAATTGGGTGGCTGTATATGTATGGGCCACATGTGGGGCAGGCTCTGAATGGGTGTTCCTTCAGTCTCTGTTTTAATCTTTGCTGAGAGTCACCTTCTTCAGGGTCTTTTTGGAGCCTTTGGATCACTGAAGAGGGAGGGAGGTTGGTGGCTGTGGGTCCCCAGTGCTTCCAGGCTTCTCTGGTCTCACCTCCCATTTCCCCTGTTGCAGGGCCTGTTTTCTGCCCTCTCCCTCTCCCTCTCCCTCTCCCTCTCCCTCTCCCTCTCCCTCTCCCTCTCCCTCTCCCTCTCCCTCTCCCTCTCCCTCTCCTCTCTCTCTTCTCCCCTCCTCTCATCTGCAGTTCCTTTTTTCTCTGCCCCTCTGTCCAGCTTTATCCTCCTGCTATTCTGATGTTCACCCACCTAAGCCCTATCCTCTCATTGCCTTGGCTTTTAAGCATGTCCGAGACTCTCCTATAAGACATCAAATTACTGTCCTTGAGATGCCAAGTGAGGATTTATGGTGGGGAACCATAGGACAGGCAGCAAGGTTGCACTGTGAGACTCCTTCAGCTTCTTTGTGTAGGCCTGGGGAGCCATGTGGTCCCCTGCTTCTGGGAGCTGGGAGCTGAGGACTTTGCCCTTTTTTGGTTACCCTATCCAGCAGGAATGGGCATGTTAGTGACAGAGGGTGCAAATGGAGGGATGGTGGGGCTGGAAAGATTCGAGAAAGGCAGAAAGAGCAGCTGAGTGGGTGGTACCTTCGAGTGTGGTAGCAAAGGCTGTAAAATAAAACAGCAGCACTCAAACTCTGGCTTACCACTCACCATTGTTCTGGGTCATTGTGATTCTGGGAGGTTTTGGAATAGTTCAAGGTCACAGAAATGATCCAAGGTCATGGAGCCAGGCATGTCCAACTGGAGATAGCACACTCTTCCCACAACTGGTAAAGAGGGTGCCTGGAGAGGGCGGGAAGGAGGGAGAACCCTACTCCCTTAGAACTGGCCAACCTCCCCTCTCACAGCTCCTTAGATCTCACTCTTGAATTCTGTCGCTAACTGGCATGTTTAATTTGTAGCTTGCAGATGGGCTGTCAAGCTTGGGCCCCACTAACCTGATGCCTTCTCCGTCCAGTCCTCATGTATGTATTGCTCGCTATTTGTTGGCTCAATTTTCTTTGCATATCTGGGAATAAGGACGAAGGGGAGAGAGGAGAGGAGACCTTCCTGATCCTGGTGCGGTCATGGAGGGGTGGGAGGAAGCTCTGGGGTGCAAACCTAGAAATCTCTGGCTCTGATTAGTCTCCTGCCCTCCTTAACCTTACTGCAGTCCTGGTTACGTGTGTGGGTTGGGGTTGAGTGTGGCTGCTAGGGCCAGAGGAAGCAGGCAGGTCCCTAGTGTCAACTCTGCCCTCTGTAACCTGGGCCTAGGGAGGCTCTTCATGTGGCAGCAGGCTAGCCTTCTCTGTTCCTCCCGAATGAGCGTGGGTGTGGCTGAGGACTCCTGGTGGGTCCTGATATATTCTGAGTCCAGATGGTTGGGACAATGCCAGCACCATGGTACCTAGAGGGCTACTTTCTTTCTGTCTGCTCATCTACCGGGTTCAGGCTTCTCTGAATTACCTTTTGCGAGCACACAGAAAACAGTACCAGCATCTCCATTCGATGCCAAAGCTGTTTAGAAACGCCCGTGTAATTTTATGTACTTGTTTAGACTTTGTGTTTTACAATGTTGGAATCTTTGTCTTTTCTTACGACATGCATTACAGCGCTCAAAGAGAAGCTGCAAATGCTCTCCCACTATTTTTAAAAGCATGGCTAAACTACCCAAAGACTATACATGGACTGACCCTGGACTCTAACCTCATAGGTAGCAATGAATAGCCTAGTAAGAGCACCAGTGAAGGGGAAGCCCTTGGTCCTGCCAAGACTGAACCCCCAGTGAACGTGATTGTTGGGGAGAGGGCAGTAATGGGGGAAGGATGGGGAGGGGAACCCCCATGTCGAAGGGGAGTGGGAGGGGCTGGGGGATGTTGGCCTGGAAACCAGGAAAGGGAATAACAATTGAAATGTAAATATGAAATAACCAATTTAATAAAGATGAAAAAAGAAAGCATGACTGAATGTAGCACGGGGCATCTCAAAGTACTACATACTTGACATTTGATTTACCAATTCCCACCACTGTCCTCCTTTTTGTCGCTGGGCTTTGTTCCCTGTCTATAGGTCCAGCCATTTAATTTATTCCTAGGTGTTTCGTAGCCTTTGTTACTATCATCAGTGGAATACCTCTTTTTTTTCTTTTTTTTCTTTATTAACTTGAGTATTTCTTATTTACATTTCGAGTGTTATTCCCTTTCCCGGTTTACAGGCCAACATCCCCCTAACCCCTCCCCCTCCCCTTCTTTATGGTTGTTCCCCTCCCCATCCTCCCCCCATTGCTGCCCTCCCCCCAACAATCACGTTCACTGGGGGTTCAGTCTTAGCAGGACCCAGGGCTTCCCCTTCCACTGGTGCTCTTACTAGGATATTCATTGCTACCTATGAGGTCAGAGTCCAGGGTCAGTCCATGTATAGTCTTTAGCTAGTGGCTTAGTCCCTGGAAGGTCTGGTTGGTTGGCATTGTTGTACATATGGGGTCTCGAGCCCCTTCAAGCTCTTCCAGTTCTTTCTCTGATTCCTTCAACGGGGGTCCTGTTCTCAGTTCAGTGGTTTGCTGCTGGCATTCGCCTCTGTATTTGCTGTATTCTGGCTGTGTCTCTCAGGAGCGATCTACATCCGGCTCCTGTCGGTCTGCACTTCTTTGCTTCATCCATCTTGTCTAATTGGGTGGCTGTATATGTATGGGCCACATGTGGGGCAGGCTCTGAATGGGTGGAATACCTCATTTTTGTGATTATAATTTTTACTAGGAAATACCCCCTCCCCTCCCGTCCCCTCCCCTCTCCTTTCCCCTCTTTGCCTCCCCTCCTCTACTCTTCTCTCTTTCGCCCTCTCTTTCTCCCCCTTTCTCTCTCTTCCATGCCAGGAATTAAACCCAGGGCCTTGTGCAGGAAGCACTGTACCTCTGAGCTACAGCCCTAGTTCAGGAAGCAGTGCTCTTACAGCCACAGTGCGACTGTCTCATTATTAAGCCCCTTTCCTTAACCCTGATTAAGAAAACTTCTAGATGGGTAAGACTTTTCAAACTAGCATGGCTTTATTCCTCATAGCTGGGATTTTATTATTACCCACTTCAGAATAATACTTGACAGTAGAGGTGCCATTGAGCAAAGTTATTTGGCGATTAATTAAGTAATGAGAATTGTTTATTATTTTCTTTTAATAGGTGACGACAAGCTGCTTCATACCGATAGCCTTGGCTTTGTCAAGATTTTGTCTTTTACTGATAGATTTTTTTTTTTCGGGCTGAGGACCGAACCCAGGGCCTTGAGCTTGCTAGGCAAGTGCTCTACCACTGAGCTAAATCCCCAACCCCACTGATAGGTTTTTTAATAGCTTAAAATTTTGATGAGGACTGGGGGAGATGGCTCAGTGGATAAGAGTGCTTGCTGCACAAGCTCGAGGATCCAAGTTCAAATCCTCAGCGCCCTCATAAAAATCCAGGTGCAGCCATGGGAGCCTATAACCTGTGTGGAGGGTGTGGTAAGCAGAGACGGCAGGATCCCTCGGGCTGTCTGGAGACTGTCTTAGCTCCAGCTTCAGTGAAAGATCCTGTGTCAAGGTACAGAGCGGTAGAGCAGGACATGACGTCTTTCTTCAGCCTTCACATGAGCACATGGCTGGCATACTCACACATACAAGTGTGTATGACCTGTCCCTCCCCACACACAAAGGCATAGTAGGTATAGATTCAATCTTATTGGTGTCATTTGGTGTCTATCAAGATGATACTTTCCTTTACATTATTTCTGACAATATAAAGCATCACTGTCCCACGTTCCTAGGGTAAGCCCAGGTCTCTCAGTCTGTCAAGGGTCCATAGCTTACTAGGGCTGAAACCTTCCTCTCTAACACAAACATGTGGTCAGCTGGCTGTGGGGAAGGTGGGAGACACTGGGTCATTACTGCTTCTCACATCAAACACTGACACGACTGCGTATGCCCATCTCCCAGTCTAGTGACACAAGCCAAGCTCCCTTTGGATCTGGATGTGCCAAATGCCCTCTTTTCACTTAAAACCACAGCCAGCACGCACTCTCTGTGAAGAAGCCTTTTATTTATTAATGTTTGAGAAGAATGGAATGGTGTGTCAACATCTGAGTGTGAAGTCCTTTGAAAATTTAAGATCTGACTGCCGTTTTTGTGCCATTTTGTTTGTACTTAAAGAAAGCTGAAAGTATTAAATTCAAATGTTATAGTTCTTGTCATGTTTATGTCATTACGTTATGAGTGCAGCTGGCACGAGGAGGTTGGACGCAGACACATCTGACTGTGGTCACAAACGCAGCTTGCTTGCTGGGTGCTGCCGAGGGTGTGGGAGAGCAGCTATAGGTCTTCACCTGGTTCTGGCATTTGTCTATCTGGGTCAAGGGGACATTTGGAAAGAGACATTCTATCATATCATCTGAGTTAGACTTGCATATACTGAGTTTCTGCGTGTTACCCTGCGCTGTCTTGACTAGGCTTCGATGCCGGAGTTGCACTAGCTCCCAGTGTGTCCTCCACAGCCAACCCCCTGCCTTTGCCATTGAGCGGTCACTGCAACATGAGGGTCGACTTCTTCTTAATCTCTAGGCCCAACCCACTGTGTGTGTGTGCTCGAGTGTGTGCTCCCATGCATTATGGGCTAGATCTGCATATGAGGGAGAACATGCGGTTCTTGTTTCTCTGAGCTCACTTGGTATTGTATGTTTCTGATCTGTCCTCTTTCCTGCAAGTGTCGTGATTTTTTTTTATAGCTAGCTGAATAAAACGCTACTGTGCAGATGAACCACATTCGAATTACCAGTTCATCCGCCAATGACCATCTTGGCTGGCTCTGTTCCTTGTTCTTTAGAGGTGCATCTCCAGTTAGCTGTGACTTGTGTGTGACAATCAGTACTCGCTTATGCTGGTCTGGTTTCCAAAACCTTTCCTAGGACTCTATTCATCCTACTGATTCAAGTCTCACTTAGGCAGTTACATAACTTGTGATTGATCCGTTCTGCCTTTTTTAATCTTTATTGTTTTCTTCCTTGCCTTATTGTACTGGCTAGGCCTATAGTTGGATGTGTTATGCGATTCATTTTTGAAACTATTATTTCTGTTCTTATTTTTTTTTTTAAGAAACAAATATTTTTGGCTCATCAAGGAGTATGCAACTTACGAGGTGAGAGATGTGCGTGTTATTAGGGATGCTGTTTCACCGAAGGCTTTTCGAGTATCCCATGAACTGGCCATGTGATTTTTTCATGGTTGTGTGACTTTTCTCCTTCGGTCTGTTAATGTGATTCACTCACTTTCACTTGCTTTCCTTTTCTCTCAGTTCCGAAACAAACCAACATGGTCAAGACATTTGTGTTCCCTCCCTTGCCAAATTCCATTTGCAGAGATTTAGCTCTGTCTGTCTGTCTGTCGTCCTTTCTTTTTCTTAGTCCTTTCTTTTTCTTGGCTGTATCCCTTCCATATCCTGGACTCACAGAGACCTGCCTGTTTCTTCCTCCTGAGTGCTGAGACTTAAGGCATGTTCTCTGGCCCAGGATTTCTTTTTGCACCAGTTTTGGGGAATGATAACAGCTTGGAACATCTCCTTTTATTGCCTTCCAGGTCTTAGCCTCTAGGTAGCAGTCACCGCATAAAGCCTGGGTGACAATGAGCTTTCACTGTCTTCTAAGAAGACAGAGTGAGCCTGGCATCACCATTTGCCTGTGTTTGACAAACCCACTTGTAAAGCTGTCTAGGCCCGGCCTTCTGCTTGGGATATTTTAAATTGCTGCTGTAATTTTAAGAATCTTTATAGGACCTCTGAGATTTTCTCCTTCTAGGTGAGTCATTTTTAGTGATTTATATTTTATAGGAATGTATCCATTCCCTCCCCAAATATTGGCATAGCATTTTTTGGGTGATTTTTCTAGTTTTTTTTCCTCCTCCATCTACCCGTGTCTCCTTCATTTTCAGGATTTTATTATTCTAGTCAGACTTTGTCAGATTGTTTTCATCATTTTCAAAGAATTAATTTCCCAGCCGCGCTTCTGTTTTGATTCCTTGTTTCATAGCTGATTAGTTTACTGTTATTATTATTTCCTTCCTCCCGTTTGGGGGTGTTTATTATATTTTTAACCTCTATGTAAACATTGAAGGCTATAAAACTCTGTTAACTATTGTGTTATGCTTCCCACAGGACTTGGCAAGCTGTATTTTTGCCATTTTTCTGTTCTGAATATTTTCATATTTCTGTTATTTCATTTTGACACCTGAGTTGTCTAAAAATACTTTGGAAGTCCCTAAATTATATTTTAAGTTATCTTCCTGCTGTTTTTGTTGATGCTGGCTTGGCTTAGCTCTCCTAGGGTCCGGAGTCTGTGTGTAATAATACTTAGAAATGACCTTTATAGCCCAGAAAAAGGTCCATTTTTATAACTGTCTTGTGGAAGCCTGAAGAATGTGTATTCTTCAAATGCGTTTTACAGGCCACAGATCCACTTAGAACACTTTGTTAATGTGATATTCAAACTTGGATTACTTAGTTTTGCTTCCCCCTCTCCCCCTTCCCCTCCTCCCCTCTGCCACCTGTGTGTGTGTGTGTGTGTGTGTGTGTGTGTGTGTGTGTGTGTGTGTGTATGTATGTACGTGCACACACCTGCAGGTGCCTATGAAGGCCAGCAGAGGGCGTCTGATCTCCAGAAGCTGTAGTTACAGGGGTTGTGAGCCACCTGAACTTAACTTGGATCGCAAGAGCACTTGGTGCTTTTTCTTTTCACACTCACAAGGCTATAGGCCTAGCTGACCTGGTTGGCTTCAAGCTCACAGTTACGTGCCTCTGCTTCCTAAAAGCTGGGAGTAAAGAATTATATCACCAAACTTCTTGGATTCTCTGTTTTTGAATTGGCTTTATCCCTCACCTCCTCCATTCATCTACATTCATTCATTCCTCTCTCCCATGGTATTGAGGATTGAATTTAGGGCCTTGACCAAGTCAAACAGGCACTCTACAAATGAGTGACATTTCCAGGATGGACAGATGGACAGACAGATAGACACACAGACAGACAGACAGACAGACACACACACACACACACTCCCCCCCTCTTCTCTTTTTCTCTCAATATGTAAGAAGCCTCCTTTCACGTCCCCTCTCACTTGCCCTTGTCACGTCATGTGTCGCTTTTATTCCTTTAGTGACTGGTGTAGAGTTCTTTCTATTTACTTTTTGGGACAGGCTATCCCTAGGTGACCCAGGCTAGCCCTAACTTGAGATCTTCCTGCCACAGCCTCCTGAATAAAGGGATTACAAGTGTGTACCACACCCACTTTATCTTAATAGTAGTGTGCATCTCTGACATAGCAAGGTCTAAATGTGGCTCCCGAGTACAGCTTCTTCCAGAGTCTGACTCCGGACTTCGACTGCTCTCTCGGTAGTTTCACTGCTTCGTGGGGGCATTGTGGTTCCATCCTGTAAATTGCACTTTAGCTTGCTTTTTCTTTATTGCATAATCAGCTGTCTCGTAGCCAAGCTCACATTTACCGTCCCTCCGTGTGGCAGCCTCTGCCCTCCTATTTTACTTTTTCTTTAAGTAGAATCTGTTGCAATTCTTATGTGGGAGCCAGTTTATTTTTGGGCTTTTCCACTTTCTAATTGTCTGAAGATGCTTTTATTTCACCCCGTTTTGAAGACTCCATTTCCCTGACGTTATTTCTGTCAACACCATGACTGGCATCAGCAGCGACCCTGTCATTCTAACTCTGAAGATGTTTCCATTTTCGTTGGTTTTGGGTAGTCCTCAGTTGTCATCTCTTCAAATGCTATTTCTATTCTTCCCAGCATTCCCTCTGCAGCTCTGAGGGGACACACCACGGGCCGTTTCGATCCTCCGTGCCAAATGAATTTGCATGTTACATCCAATACTTTATCTGTGGCTTCTGCGTTCACAGGTACAAATAAGAAAGGTTGAAAATATTTAAAAAATGACTGTGCCATGGCAAACACACAGAGGCGTTTCCCCCACTCAGTGTGGTGTAATAATGGTTTATGTGGCATTTGCCTCACCCTGAGTATCACGAGTAATCTAGAGGTGATGGACAGCATGCAGGGGTGTGTGTAGGTTATATGCAAATTGTGCATAATCATGGATAAGGGCCTAAGCTTCTTCAGTTTGTGATCATCCAGGGGTCTGGCAGAAACTGGGGTTTACTCTGTTAATTTCTTCTTTTTTAAAAAGTTATTTAAAATTACTTATGTATGTGCGTGCATGTGTGTCTGCATGCATGCAAGTGCCCACATAGGCCAGAAGAGTGGGCACTGGAGTTATAGGCATCTCATGTGTGTGCTGGGAACCAAACTTGGTTCCCCTGGCATAGCAGCAAGCGTTCTTAACTGCTGAGCATCTCCCCAGCCCTGGGAATTCGTTCTTAAAAAATGATTTATTGGGGCTGGAGAGATGGCTCAGCAGTTAAGAGCACTGTTCTTCCAGAGGTCTTGAGTTCAATTCCCAGCAACCACATGGTGGCTCACAACCATCTGTAATGGGATGCTCTCTTCTGAAGTGTCTGAAGAGAACTACAGTGTACTAGCATATAAATAAAATAAATAAATCTAAAAAAAAAAGAAGAGGGTTCACTCCTTTAAAAAATGATTTAATGTATTTTTTTAAATATATGTTTTGGTATGTGTTATGCTCATGACAGTGCAGGTGCCTAAAAAGGCCAGAGGGACCGGACCCCCTGATTTGGGAGGTCTGGGTTATGGCGTGCTGGAAACTGAACTGGAGCCCTCAGTGTGAGTTTCTAACCGCTGAGCCATCTTCCCAGCACTGATGCTCGTTTCTTGGTATTATCCTTAGGCTGGTTCCTGACGAGGCGTCCTAAGTTTGCTCAGTGTTCTTCGTTTCTGATCTGATATTTAACCCAGTTTGCTAAGTTTGTCATCCAAGGCTTACATTTTTTATTTTTGGATGTTATTTCTTCTTCAGCCTGTTTAGTTTTGAATCTCGGTCTGTCTTTTGTTTCCTGGAGAGCCCTTTGGTTCACATGTTGTTTCTGACACTTCTGCCTTCTGTTCTCACGGGTCTGCTTCTGCAGCGGGTTGATCCCCACTGGCGCTGGCTTGCGGTGTCTGTTCCTCATGTGTTCACTATTTTTCGATTGTGAACTCATGCTCTTTGGAACTTTATCTGAGAATTCTTTGAGGCCTGGATGGAAGTCACATTCTTCCAGAGACGATGTGTGTTTACTTTTACCAGAAGTCTGGAGACACTACAAACCCAGATTCACTTAAAACTAAATGTTCAGCCGTGGCTTTTGGGGTCCCATAGCCAGTATGCATTTGGCTCTTCACGTCTCCAGATTCTTCCTTTCTTGTTCGCTGTGGAAGATTTTCCTCACGTCCTCGTCATCTCCAGAGTGGACCAAGGTCTCAGAGAGGCCTGTTGGTGTTGTCTACCCTGTCCTTTAGTTGGAAATTGAAATCTGTTTCAGTTTTAAGTCTGATAGTCCTGTTTTCCCCCAAGCAGGCTATTATCTCCTTCAGGACTCCTGCTCTGACTTCCTGTCTGTGGTAATCTTCTCCCATCTTCCAACAAAGCCATTTGTTTTCTTCTGCATTTTTTTTCTCTCTCAGATTGTTTCCTTCTTTTGACCCCCAAGGGTCAAAAAGGTCCTGCCGTTTGCTTAGCCTTGGCGGGGTGGGAATTCTTGCTTGTCAAGCACTGGAAGAGAGAACCTAAGGCAAGTTCTGCCTATGAATGCACAGACTTTTATAAAGAGCCGTCTCAGATCCAAGAAAGATGGAGATGTTTAGCGTTGCTAGACTTTTACTTTGCCAGTTGAGAGTCTAACAGCCTGGGAGAAATGAGGAGGAACCCAGAACTCTAAGCACCTACCATGGGCTTTTCTGTGAACTGAAGACTACCGTGTTCACCATGTTGCCAGCTGTATCGAGCAAAATCAGAGCCACAGGCCCTTGTAATGCACTTTAGGGGAAGAGGTTCCCACTGAAGCAGATTGACCTGCACTAGGCCATCTGGGCGGGGATCTTACTCGGGGAAACTCCCCGTGTTAGTTGACTAGACTCTAAAGTGTGTAGTGTTCTATATGATCTATATGATGAATGCCACTTGCATTTGCAGAGAGAACAATGGCTTTTGGATCAGCAGATTCTGGACATTGGTCTAGCTCATGGCCTCCCTGTAGGGTCAGGAAGTAGAAAGACAACCTGTGCGTAGGCATAGGCCAGAAATTTAATGGTAGCTGTCCAAGAATGACAGGCACATCTGTCTTCAAAAGTGGGGACAGCTTTATTGCTTGGAGCCTCGCTTGCCTGATGATGCGTGTATAAACACGATCAGTATTCAAGGCTGCCTTCGTTCCCAACTCTTTCAGGATAGCTCACTTGCTTCTCTCATTCTCTATCCCCACATTCTTCTCACTTAGCAGCAAGTCCTCCCAGAGAGGACATTCTTTCCTATTGAGGTGATGTTTGCCTGTCCTTGTCCTGACCTAGCACTCGTTTTGATCAAGGTCACTTTCTCCAGGGACATCCTGCATTTATTCCAAGTGTGGAGAGAATCCCTTATTGTGCTTCATGAGTCTCGACAGCAATTTATCCCACGACTTTGAAGTAGAAGTTTTCTGACCAAAGCAATCAGTTACGGGGCGTCGCTCACAAGCAAGGAGCATTTCCACAGTTTGTCTCCGAGCTGCAAGCTACAAGGCCATGCCTCTGACATTGAGAGCCAACTTTAACCATGTTTAGTGTGTGTGTGTGTGTGTGTGTGTGTGTGTGTGTGTGTGTGCGCGCGCACGCACACACACACACACGTCATACGGAGCACATAGGTCCAGACATTTTCTCCATCCCTCTTCTTTTATGAGCCAGAGTCTCTCACTGAACCTTGTCTGGCCAGCCAGCGAGCCCCTGAGATCATTCTGTCTCCACCAGCACAAGGACTACCGACACCCTACCATGCCCAGCTTCTTACATGGGTTCTAGGGACTGGACTCAGATCTTCATGCTCGCAAGACAAGTCCTTTACAGGTTGGCCATGTCTCCAGCCCCCACCTTCATGGTATTTACCTTATTCCTATAGCTATCAGCTTAGGAAGATAGATGTAGATTTCCTAAGGACATGTACTCATGGTATTGGAGTTGCAGGCCACTACAGACATTTGAAAGTCTCCTGCCATTAACCATATCTCCTTTGTCCATGGTCCAGATGCAGCCTGCTCTCCTTAATCCCATGAGTTCTGTTTAGGTGTTTGATGCCTGTTCTTGGTGTCATTTGGGTCTTCCTTGTGACTCATTCTCTCATTTTCTCTGAGCAAATACAAATCGCCCATCAAATGACAAGTGAAGGCATGGGTGGGGTGGGGGTGAGGGGAGGGAAGTCGGAGCCGCAATCTGTTAGCTATTTGGAGTAATTGGTTATTTGCTGTGTGTGCGGGTTGGGAAGCCCAGCACATACTTTACGGTCTCTCCTGTTACGGGGGCTGGAGTCACCCACCGATATTGGATCCTGGTTGCCGGAGCCCTTGGCTCGGGGCGCCTTTCCCCTGCTTGGCATTCCTGTGGTCTCCTCGGGGGTGCACCCCTCCTCCCTCGATGCACACTGCAGGGGGGACAGCCTGGGGTGAAACGTCTGGCAGACTCCAGGCCCCCATCAGGGAGGAGGCAGCCCTAGCTCCTTCCAGCCGGCTCTTACTGTGCTAACACCCTCTTCCCCAAAGGGGTATTTCCCCTGGCATGAAGGACCTACATGCCCTCAATAGAAAACGGTTCTTCTCCCTCATAAGGGGATGTCCGCGTCTTTCCCTGACAACCAACTGGCCAGAAAATGTGCACCAGTATTTAGCATAATGCCTTCTTATCCTTCGTCATGTAAATAGCCTAGTCCCTAGCCTGGGCACTTGGAAATTATGCAGCCCTTTGTTCTGAACACAAGGTTCCTTTGGGAGCTCTTGGTGAAGCCTCATCCCTCACCTCTTGTCTCTGGCACAGCTCTACAGGAGCTGAGGAAATCAGAACGAGTAACAAGTTCGACAAAGATTTGAAAAGTTAACGTGATTTTGCGTATGAAAACGCACACGGTAACTAGAAAGTGGGTTGACTTTGGCACAGAGCAAGCTCCCCCCAAATCCCTTTTAAATTGAATTTAAGATGGCTAATATTAGTGTCTGTAGTTTGACGGATGCTTCTGCAGTCCCGGGAAGGCCTTCAAAAAATAGTTTTTCTCTTAAGTAGATTGCTGGAACTCTTGTTAAGCAAAACTGTACCCATAAGCAGAACGAAGGTTAGGTAAGCTCCCACGTCCCCCAGGCCCTTCTGGAACCATCACAGATTCCAAATTAGAGATGTTACACTGCTTTCTTCATAGGATTGAAGACTCATCTGGAATCTTCTTTCTCGCAGCCCACTGAATAGATTCCATTCTCTCAGGCGTTCTGCATGATACCCTCAGGGAGCCAAGTTGTAGGCCAAATGCCCAATTTACTCTTCTGAGTCTGGAAATGGCT
This sequence comes from Rattus norvegicus, assembly GCF_021556685.1. Lineage (NCBI taxonomy): Eukaryota > Metazoa > Chordata > Mammalia > Rodentia > Muridae > Rattus > Rattus norvegicus. Next base: position 117,907,627 of record NC_141537.1, read on the forward strand.
AACAGCCCAGTTCCCTCAGCCCCCTCGCCCATGTGTCCAGAAACCTCGGTTTCCTCAGACTCTTCACGCATGTGGCCAGAAACCCAACTTCTCCCTGATCACTCACCCACGTGGCCGGCAGCCAGGTACCCTCAGCTTTCTCACTGGTGTGGCCGGCAGCCTCGATTCCCTCCAGCCCCTCACTCGTGTGGCCAGCAGCCTGAGTTCCATGAAGGCCCCTGACCCATGTGGGGCCCATGTCTCAAAATAAAAACAAGCTAAAGAGTGTGTATGTGGGTGCATAGTGAGCCCGGGCTCCCTGCTGAGCCATACTTATGTGCTTAGCAAGTCCAGTACCCTGTAATCTCCTAGGGATATGGTCAGAAATCCTGGGTTCCTCAGGACGCTCATGTGGGGCCATGTCTATCAGAGACTGACAGGTGGCCAGGTCCTGTCTCTGCTGAAGCACATGCGTGCATATTTCCTGGGCCTCGAAAAGCAATTCAGCTCTTGAGCTAAAGGCTTTCCTTTTCCCACCCTCCACTGATTCAGCTTAAAGGCAGGGTGTATGGTGTTGCAACCTTTCTACAGACAAGAAGGCTACTATCCAGGAAGTGTCAGGAAGAGGCTAGAAACCCAGCCTTTTACTTGATATTTGCCGTGAGTGTGTAGAATTCTTCTGAGTCATTGGTAGCATCTGTCTGTGGTTTGGGGGGTATTGAGTGGTTTAGTGTGCACGGGGTGAGGTAGATTTGAAGTCATATCTAGGCTGTCAGCCTAAGGAGGACACGTATGTTACATGTGTGTTTGTGCTTCTGGGTCAGGAGCACATTTTTCTTTGTTTTCTTTTTTGTTTTGTATTCTTTAAACCTCAGGAAATTAATTGACACCCTGTCATCATTTGAGCTATGAAGATGTCATAGATAACCCGAGTTAGCAAAATTGGGTATCAACGCCGAGGGCGTTGGCCCTGGCAACAGTAACAGTTACCATGGTAACCAACACCAGGCTCATAGTATTTCTCAGACATCAACACAGAGCCTCACACTTCCCTGTTGTCCGGTTGACTGGAAACCATTTCTCTAAGAGAGGAATAGCTCTCTGTGGACTCTGGGATGTTCACTTAAGCTCATAAACGGCAGCCCTTTGCTTCACTGAGAAGAGGTTATGTGCTTCTACATAGTGACCTTCAGATTTACTTTATAGCCTCGGAGGTGAGTGAGCTGGGCCAGTAGCTTTTCTCTTTGATCCAAGTGGATTTCCTGGGGGAGAGAAGCTCTGTCCATGAGCTGCGGCCATAGGCACAAGCCTGTCAGTCCAGCCACTTGGGAGCTTGAGGTATCCGCATCGAGAATTCTAGAGTAGCCTGGGCAACTTAGTGAGAGCCTGTCTCAAAATCAGAGTAAGGTAAAGGTGTGTGAGGGGGTGTGGTTCAGTACTAGGGCACTTAGCATGTGCAAGACTCTGGGTGCCATCCCTAGTATCCGGGTTCTGTCCCAGTTCCCACTTCCTGACCATCCAAGAAGAGTTCGGATTTTTGCAGCCAGTTTTTCTCTCTATGGTCATGAGAGGTGTCAGGCACTGCCCTGGGGTGATGATGGGGTGTGCGTGTTTGGACTTCGCCGTGCTGACTCAGGTCTCGGAGGATTAGGGTGCCTGTTAGACTGACTGTGTTTGCTCCACAACTGAAGGTTGACTAATACTTGAGATGCAAGAGACTTCAGTCTGTGCCTGGATCAGACCGACTTTTCTGGCTGGTGGAAAGATGAATGGCCTTGAGCTTTGGGCCTGGGAAAACCCTGAGGCCATGGCCAGACTTCTGCCTCGAGCTTCAGATGATGCTTTAGAGCCAGTCTTTGCATTTCTGCTCCTCTTTGCTCTGGTCCTAGGTTGGTGCACTTGGCTACTACCAAATGAGGTCAAAGACACACTTGGCTGGAGGGCCCGGGTCAAGTTCCCTCTCTTTAAGGGAGGGGTGTTTGGAGACTCAGCTCCTGGGAGTGTGGGTGAGGACATCTGGCTGAGACCTGCAAGGCTCGGCTCAAGGATGTGCTAACTTATCGTGGAACTTCCTTTGCCGGTGAAGGGAGAAGTGGGCTTAGGATAACTCCATCAGAAGCCAGGCTGGGGTAATGGCAGGAATGATATTTTCAAGCCATGGCCATGAACGTGTGTTAAAAATATCACTTTATTTTCTGTAAGTCAACTTAATCCCCCTTTGAGATCTCATTTTTTCCTAATGGCAGAAAATCCCTGGTAATCTTAGGCATTTTAGGTTTAAACTTAGTCACTTTGGGCTTACTATTCCTCTCCACACCCTAGAGTGGGGGGTGGTGGCTAAATTCTGGTTTGAACTTCCTTAATGTTGTTATTTCTCCAGGGAGGGCGGCCTGGTTCCCAGTGCAAGTCCACCCTGGCGTCTCTGGACTCTGACTTTGGGACACATGGATCAGATTGTGTTTGCTGACATCTATTCTTAGCGCCCCATAGTCTGATCAGGTCTCTCTCTCCCTCTCCCTCTCTCTCTCTCCCCCCCCCCCACTCTCTCTTTCTTTTCCCTCCCACTGATTCTCCCTCTTCTCTTAACCTGCAGGTTTAGGTGTGGAATGTATGACACTTTAATGTCCCATGCCACTCTGAGGTCTACAAGAAGTGTCAAAGACTCTTTTATTCTGTCCATGCAGCTCCCTGTCCAGTGCCCCGGTACAGTCCCTCTAGGGACATCTGTCTAGCTATATATTCCCAGTCCTGTAGTTCGTGGAGGAGGAATCCGGGAGTTAGGATGGCTTGTCTGAAACCACCACACCTCTCTGGTTCTTGCTTCTGTGCCCCACCCCACTCTGCATGCCCATCTTCTTATTTGATGGGGAAGAGCTGGCCAGACAAAATGCTTCCTTAAACCTATTTTTACTGTTGTTTTTGAGATAGGTCTCATAGATCCCAGGCTAGCTTCAAACTCACTATGGAACTGAGGATAATCTTGAGCTCCTGATCCTCCTTCCTTGGCCTCCCAACTGCTGGGATTACAGGTGTGCAGCACCATACCTGGTTTGTTCAGTGCTGGGGGGGCAAACCTAAACCTTCATACAGAACCAGGCAAGCACTGTATCAATGGAGCCACATCCCCAGACCCTTAAATTAATTTGATACCACATTATCTGTTCTTGGGTACTTGAAACCAAAGATTGTCACTTGCTCCCATCGATGTCTGAGAATTCATATACCGGTCAAATATTTGCCGAGATACAAGTTATGACCAGGGCCTGATTTAAGAATTGAGATTGATCATGTGATCACAGGTTATGGGACTCTGTCCTCAAGGAGAAGACATCCAGCAATAAAGACCTAAGTGAGGTCTTGCTAATGTCTGATGGGGATTACTGCTGTGTAGACAAAGAGGTTTGAGTGGGGTAGAAATTGCAGGGAGGAAGCTGTAGTTTGAAACAGAGAGGACAGAAGAGAATACATTGGAGGCTTGAAGGGGAAGGAAGTGGTCATGCATCCACATTGTAGAACACAATCCTCGGAACCCTAATTACACAATTTGTGGGGGTCTTGAGAGGTGCTAGAGTATATACGTTGATGAAGTTTAGTTGAAAGGGCTATGTGGCCACGAGGAAGCCATCATCCACACTGGGTGAAGACTTTGTAGTGTGGCTGCTTTGAGGTCACCCATGCTTCTGGATATGGATTAACCTCCCACTCTTGCTCTGTGAGTAATCCCCGTAATCTTGCTGGCTCCGCAGGGCGAATTCCTATGGAAACAGACTTTGGTTTGTAGTTGAGGTCTTCTGAGGAGGTGGTAGACATTGCTGATTCCTCCTCTCAGGTTGATAGAGGTTCTTCCAGAGAAAGACAAGAGAGTGCTAGAACAACCTAGGACAAAGAAGACTAGTATGGCTCAAAGAGGATGAGCTGGCAAGAGGGCAGAAGACGGGAGTGAGAGAGCTGTAGGCTCTGAGTCCTGTCAGCTTCTTGGAAAGGCTTTATCTTTCTTAGCTTCTATGATAAGACATCCGAAGGCTTTGCACTGAGAGTGTCAGGATCCATTCACAGATTATGGGGCTGTGGTGGTCAGAGTGGATTTAGAGACAGGGCAGTGAGAGGAGAGATGGGAGGGCAGTAGACGCCAGTATGAGGGGACAAGGCTGGACCAGAGTAGCAGCAATGGGATGGGGGTGGGGAACGGCAGATTCTAAATATGCCCTAGAGGTGGGTCTGAGAGATGCTGAGGGGTGCCTGTGGGCATGGAGAGAGAAGTCTAAGGCTTTGTGAGCACCTGGAAGGAGGGACTTGGCTCATTTACAGGAGGAGCCAGTGGCCTACTGATAACTGGACATGACAGAGCACTAAAGAGGCTTATTAGAGGTTCACTGGCAGCTGAATGCCAGGCAGCTGGATGTTGGAGGAGTCATTTAGGCCCGTGTGACCCATTAGTGTCCACTTTATTTAAAGATGTAGGACCAGAGGAGCACCCATGGAAGAGAAGGGGGTTGGATAACTGATGTGGGCATTCTCAGAGGACCTCTGGGGTTCCAGGTTAACTTCTGGTCCATAGCAAGTTTACGGTCAGCCTACTAGACATGGGATTCTGTCTCAAAACAACAACAGTAACAGCAACAAAAGATGGTCTTGCTGAGCCCGGTAGCATATCCCTTTAATCCTAGCTCTGGAGAGGCAGAGGCAGGCAGATCTCTGTGAGTTCAAGGCTATCCTGGTCTATATAGTGAGGTCCAGGACAGTCAGGGCTACATGGAGTGGTCCTGTCTCAAACACAACAAAGCAAAATGAGCAAAAAGTTGTTCTTAAGAAAAAGCTGACCATGCAGCAAGCTTTAGACAACTCCTTGTTCATTAACAATGTCCATTTTAATTCTTAAAATGTGTGTGCACGTGTGTAGCATGACACATGAGTACTGAAGCATATATGTGGAGGTCAAAGGACAACCTTTGGAGTCATTTCCTGCTCTTCACCTTGCTGAATCAGAATCTCTCTTGTTTCTGCCTCATTGTGAGCTCTAGGCTGGCTAGCCAGTCCAAGGAGTCATTCTCCTGTCTCTTGTTTCCCACCTCTCTATTGGACGGCTGGGTTTGCAGACACCCACCACTCTATTGGCTTTTCAAACGGTTCTGGGAATTGAACTTAGGGAGTTATAGTGAGGTCCAGGACAGCACCTACAGCCACCAAGCCAGCTGTCAGGTCTCACGCCGCCCAGTTCTTCCTTGCTTAGAACAAGTCCTTGTGATTTTTACTTTTGTCTTTAGTGTGAGCTTCTAAGCTTGTGGTTGGTCAGTTGTCCTTTTTCTAACAGTTTTGTTGAGATGCCTGTGTCAACACAAGCCCTTACGTAAAGTGTACAGCTTGGTGAGTCCTCATCTCCTTCCCCCTGTGTACTAAAAGCACTGTACAGTCATTCCCACAGTCAATTTTAGAATACTTTGCTCACTGCAGGAAAGACACCAGCTCCTTGAGGCCTCCAACCGTCTCCAGCTCTGGCAGTCACTGCTCTACTTTTGGGTTTCGTTTCACACAGATGAGATCCTGCACCGTGTGGGCTTTGGTGATTAGCTTCTTTCGCTTAGCGCGTTTTCAGGGTTTAGTCCAGGCTGCAGCATGCATCAGTCTTTCATTTTTTTTTTTGTTGCCATATGTCGTGCAGCTAACATTCTTCAGGAGACAGGCTTTTGGGTCATGCCCACCCAGCGGCCATTATGAAAAAGTCTGCGCTGAGCTTTCAAGTCCACGTTTTCGTGTCCTCTCCATGTCTCCAGGATGTGTCCCAGGAGCAGAATGTCGTCCCATGGAATGCACTGCTTGCCACTCCTCAGGATGGCCAGGGCGTTCCACAGTGTCTGCCATGTTTTACATTCTTGCCAGCTTCTCCCATCCCCCGCGGCACCCATGTCTCTGGGGACCGCCACCCCAGTGTGTTATCTGTTTCTCATTGTGGTTTGCATTTCCCTGATGACAGAGTGGACAGTGGCCATGTTTTTATTTCTGATTGGCTGCTGTGTGTTTTCCCTGGAGGAATGTGACCTTAAGACCATTGCCCACTTCTAAAGATTTATTTTATTGTTTTATTTATGTATCTCTGTGTGAACTCGTGTGCAGCATCTATATTATATGTAACAGTCTTTGGAGATCAGAGGAAGGCACCGAATTCATTCCCTGGAGCTGGAGTTACAGGTGGTTCTGAGGGACCATGCACGGGTTGGGGTCTGGACCTGAGTTCTCTGCAAGAGTAGTGTTTTCCTGAGACAGAGTTTCTCTGTGTAGCCCTGGCTTTCCTGAAACTCACTCTGTAGACCAGGCTGGCCTCCAATTCAGCTTCCGAGTGCTGGGATTAAAGGCATGTAACACCAGCCTGGTTGTTGTCTGAAAATTTTAACTGCTGAACCATCTCTCCAGCCCTCTTTGCCCACTTTTGTATTAAAAAAATCATTGAGCTGTGCGAGTTCTCTACAAACTCTAGATGCAGTTTCTTATCAGATATATGATTTGTGCACACTTCATCCCATCCTGCCCAGTGTTCTCTTCCCAGTCTCCATAGTGTCTTTGGAAGCACGCTACTATTCTTTTTTTTTTTTTAAAGATTTATTCATTTATTATATATAAGCACACTGTAGCTGTCTTCAGACACACCAGAAGAGGACATCAGATCCCATTACCGATGGTTGTGAGCCACCATGTGGTTGCTGGGAATTGAACTCAGGACCTCTGGAAGAGTAGTCGGGTGCTCTTAACCGCTGAGCCATCTCTCCAGCCTTCTTTTTTTTTTTTGTTTTTTTTTTTGTTTTTGTTTTTGTTTTTTTTTTTGTTTTTTCTGGAGCTGGGGACCGAACCCAGGGCCTTGCGCTTCCTAGGCAAGCGCTCTACCACTGAGCTAAATCCCCAACCCCCTTCTTTTTTTTTTTTAAAGATGTATTTATTTTATGTATGTGAGTACACCATAGCTCTCTTCAGATACACCAGAAGAGGGCATCAGATCCCATTACAGATGGCGGTGAGCCACCTTGTGGTTGCTGGGATTTGAACTCAGGACCTCTGGAAGAGTAGTCAGTGCTCTTAACCTCTGAGCCATCTCTCCAGCCCACTACTATTCTTTATATCAGTTGAAAACAGTGGAGGGTCGGTGAGATGGCTCAGTGGTAAAGCACTTGATGCACCATTCTGGGGAACTGTAACCTACGTAGGTAGAGGTGGAAGGAGAGAACCAACTCGGCAACGTTGCCTTGAAACCTATTGCACACACCCCTCTCCCGCATCTCTCTCTCTCTCTCTCTCTCTCTCTCTCTCTCTCTCTCTCACACACACACACACACACACACACACACACACACACACACACATACACACACACACACACACACACACACACACAATCACACACTAAAAAACATCTAAAAAGCTCTCAAAAACAATTTTCAAAAAGTTATGCAAGGAATATTTCTACACAACAACAACAACAAAAGTCAAAATTCTTTGTGTGTTTCACAAAAGCACATAAGAAATAAACAAAAATACGTATAGTCTGTTCATTCAGAAGCAATAACTTTGAATATTTTGTGTTTGGTCTTTACACTAAAACAAGGTCATATAATTCATGTTTTATTACATATTATTTTAGAAGGATTTATTTATTTTTTATGTATATGAGTGTTTGCCTGGATGTCTGCATGTGCACCACATGTTTGCAGTGCCTGAGGAGGCCAGAAGAGGACGGTAGATACCCGGGAAATAGTATTATAAATGGTTGTAAGCTAATGTGTGGGTGATGGGAACCCAACCAGGGTCATCTTCAAGAGCAGCAAGGGCTCTTCACCTTTGAACCATCACTCCACCCCCTCAGTTCTGTTTTCCCCTGAGCCAGGCTCTCATGTAGCCCAGGTTGTCATCACAGCGGTGGGAATGCTTCTGCTTCAGTCTCTAGAAGGCTGGAATTACACCAGCTTCCCTGACTCAGGACCGTTAGCCATCTCCAGTGAGACATTCTTGTGTTCTAGAATGACCCAGAGGGAACTCACCAGGCCTGCTGGGGCAGCCTGCTCACTGGGAGTCTTTGTATGTGGGCTCAGGAATGAGAGTTATTCATTCCTCCCTCCTCTCCTTCCCGCCTCTGTACTTCTCTGTCAGGCCTTGTTTCCTAAAATGAATGGGAAAATTTCCCCTCTCTTTCTTCTGTGCTGTGCAGCAAAGAATAATTTATTCTTTAAAGACTGGTAGAATTTTCTTCCAAAAGACAGCCCTCCTGGCTTGATAGCTTCCTTGGAAGGTATTTTTTGAAACTGCACTCACTTTCGGAGCCACCAAACTTTTCCTGTTTCCTATTATTTTTGCATTGATGCTGGCATTCATATTTTTCTAGAAAAATCTCCTTTTTCTTTCTGGATTTTTCAGGATTTTGTCATGGATTTAGGCCCATTTCATTCTTCCCCATAATGTCTTTTTATTTCACCTTTCCAGTTGCCAGCCTGTATCTACTCCTTGACATTAGTTTGGTGAATGCACATCTCCTTTGTGAAGGGTTAATTATCAATGGTGACATCCCCCTGTCTGATAGCTCATCCCTCATAGCTGTACTTTCAATTTTTTATGTTTTACTTAAATTTTCCTGCTTTTCCCCATTTCATAAATTATCAGGTTATTTATTTTCATCCTTTTTGTACAGAAGTGAGAGCATTTCAGCCCAAGTTTCCCATGCATAAGGGTCTGTCTGCAACCTGGGTGTCTTGGATTTAGTCTTGGCTTTCTCTGACTCGGTGGGGTTGTAAGAACGTGTCTTTAAATGTCTAACAGCCTGGGATTTTCATTTTATCGTTTCTTATTAACTTCAAGCTTTATTGGATGGTCAGAGAGGTGACCACCATGAGTTTATTTCTGAGTTTTTATTGAGCTCTGCTTTTGGCCTTTTCCCTCCTAAGTGCTGCAAGAATTGCCAGAAATGCAGGTATACTTCCTGTCTTCAGTTTTCACAAAGCCTGTCTATTTGGGTGTCACTACTGTTGGTATTATTACCCTCTGTCTCCTAGCTTCTCCACCCCTACTGTGTGTGTGCGTGTGCATGTTTAAAGATAGAGAAACACATACTCTCTTTTCTATAATTCTTGTGTTTCTGTCTTTGCTTTGTACAAAAGGTACTGTTTGGCTGCCTGTCCTGCCTGACTTAAGTCAAAATTTTATGAACCTGGAATAGGTGGGAAAGAAAATGAGCTTTAGGTACAGGGTTCCATTCCAACCTCTCGTACCTAAATCGGGGTGCTTGTCTCTGTGTTCCTGAATGTTCTCTGTGGTTTCTGAGGAGTACATGGATGGTTCAGCACGTCTGTCTCCGTCAGATGTGACCGTATAAACATTGTCTCCTATGTGCTGGTCATTGTGTGTGTTCAGTGAGAGTCTGAGTGCACCCATGTGCATGCGTTGTGCATGTGCACTCGGGTGTGCACGTGTGCACACTACAGCATTCTTCCTATCGCTCTGTGCCTTTGTCTTCTGGTGCGTTGTAAGTCCTGAAGTTCTGCCTCCTTGCACTTTTGTCCGTCTGACCCTGTTTTCTCTTTCGTGGCTGCAGAAGATCCTCCTGGTAAGTGACAGCCCCATGCTGACACTCATCCTCTGCTGTCTAGGGTAGCACTGGGGTCACTAGGACCGCACTTCCAGGACAGACCTCTGGGTGCCCTGGGATCTTCACTGCCTTCTTGGGCCCTTGGCCTGGCCCATTCAAAGGAGGGAACTCAAGGGGTTTGGCTTAGAGGAGAACCAAGCATTTTCATGTTTAACGACAGGCTCAGTTCACCACATAGATGAATGCAACTTCTGGGAAATGTGCTACTCAACCTTCCATCATGGTTCCAGAATGTTCTCCATGTACATCTTTCTCTTAGCTCACTAGACTGGCTGGGTTTCAGTCAGGAGAGGCAGGTTTCTGGGGCAGACCCTTGCGGCCCTTGCTGATTCTCTGAGAGGCCCATCCTAGGACACAGCCGGGGAGGGCCTGAAGCAAGAGCTGAGCTGTAAGGTGTGGATGGAGGTTTGTAGGGCAGGCAGCAGGCCCCTCCCCGGGGAATATGACTGATGAAGGACAGAAAGGGCAGAGTGAGTTGTCCCAGCTTCCTGCCTGCCAGCCTAGCTCCCCACACTTAACAGAGTCTCGTGAATGAAGTCATGTAGCAAATGCTTGCCAGCCTTCGAGGTGGATTCCACCTTGAGAAGCCTATGTTCTGGTTCCCATTGCAGCAAGCGGAGTGGTGGACTGGCTCTTGAGCTGCCCTGGATCTACCTTATCTAGGCAATGTATTCTTGACATCTTCCCTGCAGAGAACTCTGCAGATCCTGGGCCTCAGCCAGTTATCCCTGGGATGCCACTGTGCTTTTGCCTGCTTCACAGAAAGACAGGAGAGGCCTGAGTGCCTGAGTGGAAGCAGGAGGAGACGTGGAGCCAGGCCTGAGCCTTAACTGCTCAGCATCATTAAAAAATGTCCGCATGGCCTTTGCCCCAGAGAAGCAAAGGTTTTTGGCTTCCTGTTTTCCATGCCCCCTGCTGTTTGTTTGTTTTTTTTTTTTTTTAAAGATTTATTTATTTATCTGCATACCCTGTAGCTGTCTTCAGACACACCAGTAGAGGGCTTGGGATCCCATTACAGATGGTTGTGAGCCACCCTGTGGTTGCTGGGAATTGAACTCGGGACCTCTGGACGAGCAGTCAGTGCTCTTAACCACTGAGTCATCTCTCCAGCCCTGTTTGTTTGCTTTTTTTTTTTTTTAAGACAGGGTTTCTTTTTGTAACAGCCCTGGCTGTCCTGGAACTCACCTCCTAATCATAATTACTTGCAGGCAAGTCTTAGGATCCAGGTCAGCCTGAAGCCTTAAGAGGGAAAATCCTACTCAGTAGGCTTTGGTTGGCAGATGATCTCCTAAACCCTCTCTGTCTTTCTCTTTGCTCAGGAGGAGGAGTTCATTGACTGGTGGAGCAAATTCTTTGCTTCTATCGGGGAGAGGGAAAAGTGTGGTTCCTACCTGGAGAAGGATTTTGACACCCTGAAGGTAAGACCTCTCTCCAGAATGCACCCCCAGCACTAGCAGCTGTCAGGTTCAGGATGAGCGTCAGGGGCTATAGTGGGAGAGACAGAGATGTTTCCGTGAGCCTGAGCCTGACAATGCTATAGCAATGGCTGTGGCAGGAGCTCTGTAGGGGGCTGGCCAGCATTTGTGGGGACCTTGGTAGCAAGGGGTGAGAGGGAAATAGAATACGTCATGAGATGGCTCATGGGTCAGAGAGCTTACCACCAAGGCTGACCCTGGGCCCACAGCATAGAAAGAAGTCCATGTGTGTCCTGTGGCACGAGTGCACTCACCACACACACACACACACACACACACACACACACACTCACCACATACACACACACACACATACCACACACACACACACTCACCACACACACACCACACATACACACGCACACACACACACCACACACCACACACACACACACACACACACACACACACACACACACGCGTGCGTGCACACTACATATAAATAAATCTAAAAAGACTGAAAAGGGAGAAAATGTTGGAGCACTTATAGGTGAAGTAATGTTTAGTTTTTGGTTTAAAATGCCGCTTCAACTTTCTTTCCCCACACAAAAAGGCAAGTAAGGGCTTCCTTCCACAGATTTTCAGAGTGAAGAATCTCTGAAATGGAGAATCATGGGATGTTTGTGACCATGGTGGTGCCGAGGGGTTTGTGGTACCCTTCTCTTGCTTTGTGGGGCTTTGGAAAACTATTCTGCGGTAGAGACTCTGTAGTGACATCAAATGTAAAGTCCAATTGAGAATATACCTCTGACCTCCAAGCTTTGACCCCCACAATAATTAAGAAGCTAAACTTTGTATCTGTGGATAAAAACAGAGACGTGTCCTCCAATTTCTGGTATTTTGAGAAAGCTCTACAAATATAATTATATCTTTTCAAGGTAGATTAGTTTTTAGAAAGGTAGTTAAAGATGACTCAAAAATTGTTCCCCAAGGTGTTATGTGGCCTCCACTGTAGGGTGGCCAGTTACATCCAGTGTCAGATACAATATATGATTTTTTTTAATGTTGACTATGGCTTAAATATGGTATGGGACACACTTACCTGAATTATTTCTTTTTTATCTGAGATTTGAGTACAATTGTATGATTTATAGCATCTCTCTGGACTCTGATTGAGAGTGAGTTTGTACCCCAGAGCTTCTTCAAGCACAGGGCACAGGCTAGGAGATGGGGGTGTTGTCAAGAGGCGGGACTGGGAAAAGATTCAGCTAGTTGGGGTGGGGTGGGCTGGGCCCTCTGCCTTTGGAGTCCCCTGGGTGGGGACTCTTGGGGTAGTTTTACAAAGTGGCCATGAGCCTCCGGTCCAGTGGAGTCTGCCTGGTGTGCTGTACTCGATGTCCTGGCTGGCCTTCCTGGAAGCTGCAGGAGTCCAGCAGCACCTCAGGCAGCAAGCACTTCTGGCTCTGTGGTTGGGTGTATGAGGCTGGGCAGACGGACAGAACTATTTGCACACCAGGAAGAAGGTTTGGCCACTAAGGTCTGGCATGTGGTACTGAGGCCATGCCAAGAAATGTGACAGAAGAGGCAAGGGTGAGGGTATCTGCCAGGGTGGCCAGAGGCCCCAGCCTCTCGTTCCTCAGGAGGATGCCGGATACAGAGCTGGCACTTGGCCTCCGGCTTGACCTCTCCAAGGAGGTCTCCAACAGCTGCCAAGTGAGCGGAGGCTCGCCCAGAACAAAGGCATCCAAACTATTTCTGGGGGAAAACTAGACCTGGAAGGAATGCTGGTCCTTTAATATCAGCAAATGGAGGAAAATCGCCACTACCAACAGCACCGGCTTATAGTATGCAGGAGTGAGGAGGACACAGAGGTGGAGGGCGACAGCAACAGACACCACCCTGTCCCCGAGCACCCACCAGTACCCTGCAATCACAAGCGAGGGGGTGAAAGCTCAGAGCCTAAGTAGCAACATAAAGGAATTGTAGTGCACAGCAGAAATGTGTTAAAGTCAGAAACCAGAAAGAACACAGGAAAAGGGGAGACCGTACTAGCTTTCCTAATGAACAAGAATGGATCAAACTCTCATGCTGAGAGATAAGGACTTCTATCTACATTAAAAGTCAAAATTCACTGTACTCTCCTTAAAAGACTCTTTATAAAAAAGAACAGAATGGAAAAAAAAAAACCTAAGCATTTCAGGAAGCAGCATTTTGGTAGACATAATCAGGTAAGTGTAAATAAAGAGGAATCTGGTAGAATTTAAAGTAAAAAGCAAAGAACAAAACAGTGCTTTTTTTTTCTTTAATTGAAGATGTCTTTCCCAAGTAAAGACTCCCAGAACTCTGCTCGGGGGACCAGTTAGGAATACGGAAACAAAGTAGCATCTCAAAAAGACAGACATTAAGGTCGAAGAGGAAATCTGAATGCTGCTACCCCTTTGGCCAACAGACAATAGATACTAGTGACTAATAGAGCCAAGCTAAGGCTTTCTAAAGCTACACTAGTTAGGTTGCAGCTCAACATAATGATAAGTTTGCAGCCTTGGAACCGGGGACAAAAATGATAAAAGAGGGAAGGCAAAAGTAATGAAAAATAAAGAATACATTTTCTTCCTCATGCTCAGAGAACATTTACAGAGCCTGATCTCAAATTAGGTAATAAGTTACCCAGGACAGAAATCAGTCAGGACATATTAAAGTGCAATAAATTGAGAAATTAATAAATTTAAACAAAAAGTCCATCCAGTTGGAAATCTACAAAGTATTTCATTCGCACTCCCAGTATGAGCACGGCTGCATAAGTCAGCATTTCTCCCCTTTTCTCTTGGAAATCATTCAAACCCACAAAATCCATTTTTCAGGAAAGCTGGAAACAAATAAAAGCCACAGACTCCAAAATATAAGTAAGGGCTGCTCAAGGACAATTGAGATTGGGCAGAGGCCACAGGACATGAAGGATGATGGTAGCCGGTGGGGACTGGGGCGCTCACAAAGTCCGGTGAAGCTGTTCTATCAAATGGGAGAATGTTGGTAACTGTGTCAGACAGGAGGTGGATGCACGAGGAGAGGGGTGGTGTGATGGTGGTGTCTGCTGCTGTCTCTCTTTACTTTCCTATTACTTGGAAGTTTTCATAATAGTTTGGGAACAAAGTGCTTGCAACGTGAAGTAAAGAGTGTAGCCCTTGTTTCCAGAGCTGCAGAAGCTTTGGAGGCAGGTCAAGCTGACTACAGAAGCCTAAGCCTGATTTGATTCACTGGAGCTGGGAAGGTGGAGCGCCATAGAGGAGCCATGTCTGTAGGAGGCCATGCGCCTCCATAGTGGGAAGGAAGGAAATAGCCAGGCCGGGGAAAGCCAACTCACTTAGTGGTTAGTAAATGTAATTGAATAGCATTAATCCAAAACTACAAAGTGGAAAAAGAGAAGAGAAAGTAGAAATCAAACCAGTAAAAGAGGACATGTGCCTACCAGACCTGTCTTTCCCTGGGAGCAGAGGAAAAGAAAGATTTTGCTATGAACTTTTTAGAAGGGAAATTTCAGAATGTGAAGCATGAAGGAAGGAAGCCAAGAGTGGACAAGGTCCATGAACTGGAAGGACTCTGTCAGGAGAGAAGAAAGCATAATCTTGAAAATGTAGGCAGGACAGAATGACCACACAGAGCACACATTTGGGCATAGATATGAGGAAAAGAAAACAGGGAGAAAAAGTCCTGAGGAATACAGAGAAAGTGACAGACATATTAGCCAGGGACAGGAGACCAGACACTGGTATGATCAGAGTCTTTGAGGATGACACCCAAACAGTGAAATTAGACAGAGAAGCATTGAATCATTTAGTCAGATTTCACCATTCTGAAACAGTGAATGAATATATGGTTTGAAAAGGTCCATTGTGAGTGAGGACAGTTGACCCAGATTGGTCAGCTTCAGACATAGTCTAGACTAGGACTATTATACATCAAAGATGAGAAGGAGTTCTTTAGGTAGTCATACCCATTGTTCCCACGCACCCAAAAATACCAAAGCCATTTAAAATAGAAAACACATCAAGGTGACTTCAGTGACTGTAAAAGGCCAGAGACCCCGAGACCGTGCACACAGGATTGTCAGTGACCCACAGGGGATGGATCTCTCGGTCAGCCATGCTGTCTGTCAAGTGCTTGGGAAGAGCCAACTGGTGAAGAGGTTCAGCACCTCCCACACATGGATCCCAGGGCCAACCAACTGGGACTTGGGAAGAGCACAGCGGAGGAGGTTGTGACCACATTGTCCCCTGGAACCGAAGACATGCTAGGTTAAGGTTAACAAGACCATGTATACGTCATTCTCACTGAAGATGTAGAGAGTAGCAATGATAGAAGTTAGAAAGGGGAGAGGCACAGGCACAGTAACTGTCCTGTTGTAGAATAAATGGAGTTGGCAGATCTTTGGTCAAGATGGAAAATTATGTGAGTAGATTCTAAGCAAACAGTATTGAGGTAAACAGAGAAACACGTAGTCATTTAGTCAAATGTTATCATTCTGAAACAACACTTGAATGTATGGTACTGGGGGATGGGGAAGAGGAAGAAGAGGAGGAGGAGGAGGAGAATTGGGATGAGATGGGGGAGTGCACCACGAAGGAATTTTAGGAAAGCAAACATGAAACTAGAAAGTCACATGACTATCTGAATCTAAAGTGTACCTCGACCTTAGACCCAATCTGTCTTATCAATAATGTGATGCTCATTACGTTTTTCTTCTACTGCTGCTCCTCCCTCCCCTTCTTTCCTTCCTTGTAGAGACCTAGCTGGCCTGGAAATTCACAATGTAGATCAAGCTGGCCTCAAACTCACGAAGATTCCCCTGCCTCTCTGCCTCCCCAGTGTGGGATTAAAGGTGTACACTATTGTCACCCAGATTGCACTTAACAAACAAGCAAAACACAAAATTTGACCAGAGAAGGAAATAAACTCAACTTTGTTGAGCATTCAGGAGGCAGCAATACAACACTAGACTTCGAACTTAGAGCCAAAGCAGTCATTTTTAGCCTTAAGAACTCATGCTAATTATAGGAGACTGGAAGTCAATTAAGCAGTGAAGTCTGAGACCAAATAGTAGGGTTTTGTTTGTTTTGTTTTGTTTGTTTGTTTGTTTGTTTGTTCGGGACAGGGTTTCTCTGTGTAGCCCTGGCTGTCCTGGAACTCATGGACATATATGCCTGCCTCTACCTTCTGAGTGGTGTGATTAAAGACGTGCACCACCCCTGCCCTGCCTTTTAAGGGTTTAATCCCTTAAAAACGTTCACTTTTGTGAGTGTCAGATAACTTGAAATTTTGATTAATCTGAAACCTCACACCCTAATAGACTAATAGATGTCTTCCCTCTCTCCCTTCCTTGGGGTTTTCTTTCCATTTCTTTCTCTCTTTTCTTCCCTCCTCCACCCTCCAACCCCACCCTTCTGTTTGCTTTTGTCCCTCTGTTAATTTTTGAGCCTGTCAAATGCACCATTTCCTCCTCTGTTCCCCCCTTTCCCTTACACTGCCTCGTTTCTCTCTCGTTCTTCTGGTTCTGTCCCCCTACTATCTCCCTCTTGAGCCTTTTCTCATCCCCATAACAGGTCTATGACACACAGCTGGAGAATGTGGAGGCCTTTGGAGGCCTGTCCGACTTTTGTAATACCTTCAAGCTCTACCGGGGCAAGACTCAGGAGGACACAGAAGATCCATCTGTCATCGGAGAATTTAAGGTCTGTCTCTGGCTTGGCCTATGACTGTGAGGGTTCAGCAATAGCTGAACAGAAAAGGGGGTGTGGCAACAGTGACCGTGGTACTGCTGTTGCTGTCCTTGAGGGTGACCTTGTGGCTGATGCAGAATTGGATGGTGGTGTGGGATGGTTTGTGAGGCTACATGGTCTTCATGGTGATGGTGCTCAGTAATGAGAGTGATGGCCCTGTTGGTTACTGTGCTATTGACCATGGTGACAGAAATAAAAATCGAATCCCCATTTCTTTTAGGGTCTCTTCAAAATTTATCCCCTCCCAGAAGATCCAGCCATCCCTATGCCCCCGAGACAATTCCATCAGCTGGCTGCTCAGGGTCCCCAGGAATGCTTGGTCCGGATTTACATCATCCGAGCATTTGGCTTACAGCCCAAGGACCCCAATGGCAAGGTAAATATTCTTGGAGCCCTTGATCCTCTGAGAACCGTGGTGAGCCTGTCTTGCAGAAGGCAGACAGAGTTTCTGTCCCTAGGAGGACAAGTAAACCAGGGGACCCAAAGACACTTGTAGCGCTGAGTGGGAGCTGGGGGATTTGTGTTTTGGGCTTCTGGAAAAATGGGGCGGCCTTGAAGGAAGGAAGGAAGGAAGGAAGGAAGGAAGGAAGGAAGAAAGGAAGGAAAAGAGGACTTATGGGCACATGAATGTTTGTAGGCTGGGAAAAAGCTGGACTTTAAAAGGGGCCTGGAGCATAGATGGAGGTCTGTAAACTGATTGTTCAACTATCAGGTAGAACTGGGCTATGGCACATGGTAAAGTGGGGCAGAGGTTCAGGCTGAGCCTGGTAAGGTTGAAATGGGAAGGAGTACCAGGAGGGAGGCACAGAACTGGTGACTTATGTGGGTAACGAGGGAGGCTTGCTCTGCTGACAAGAGTGGTCTGTTGGTACTGATTTTGTAAAAAAAAATTTTTATTATTATTTTATGTGTATGGGTATTTTGTGTGTATGGACCACATATGTGCCTGGTGTTCACAGAGGCCAGAAGAATGTATCATTGGATCCTCTGGAACTGGAGTTAGAGACAGTTGTGAGCTGTTGTGTGGGTGCTGGGATTAGAAACTGGGTCCTCTGGAAGAGCAGACAATCTTTGACTTCTGAGCCATCTCTCCTGCTCACAAAATACTACAATAAAATATCATTTACCTGGATCACTGAGTTTCAGATCTTCCCTTAAATTTCATGTCTAAAGCAAGAGAAAGAGCTTAGTTCTGGCGAGAAATGGAGGAGGGAGGGCTAAATGAGAAGAGTTGGCATACAGGAGAGTTGGAAAGGGAGGGAGAACAATGGGGCAGGCGTGGGCAGTTGGAGTTTAGAGGTATAAGCCTGGACACTTCCTTGTCCCCTTAGATAGGTTTAGGCCTCATATGTGTCCCCAAGGCTGAGGGTAGAAGTTTGGTATCCCATAACCCACCATGGCCCTGCCTTGCAGCAACGAGTTGTGTGCTCCTAAGGGCACTGCCGATTTCTGCTTAGCCTGGACAGCACAGATGGCCTCCAGGACACAGCGGTGATTCTGGTTTGTGCTCTTGAAGCCTTTAATGCACGGTGGTAGCCCTTGTTTCTCTATCATGCTATACCCCTGCAGACTGGTGGGAAGTCCGCTGCTGCTTAGAGGTAACCTCCAGAAGACAGGTCCAGGCTATTCTAGGTGGGCAAAATGTGGCCCTGTCTGTCTCCTTTCACCTTTGGAAATAAGGCACTTAAAAATAAAGAGGACCCCAACCTGGCCAAGGAATAATATGGTCCTGTGTGTGTGAGGGAAGGGCTCCAACAACATCTAGCTTTCCTGGTGTGCCAGTGGGTCAGGAGTCTAACCACACTCACCTCTTCCCTTGTGCCGGTGGGCACACTCAGGTGCCCTTCACACTGCTAGGGATGAGGCTAGAAGACATGTCTAACCATAATGTGTGACAGGGTGAGGTATGCTGAGAGGTCTGTATGATGAGGTATGTTAGGATGTTATGTTATGTGGCACAGTGTGGCATGTTATAGCGTGGTGTGGTTTGGAGATGGGCTCTGGCCTGACAGGACAATCTGTATCACAGCTCTCTGATGGCTGATGGCCATTGGAAGCCAGAAGCCCCCAGAGACACCTTGACCCAGTGGTTTTACTTGTGCATTTCTGTATCT
Organism: Rattus norvegicus; assembly: GCF_021556685.1. NCBI lineage: Eukaryota > Metazoa > Chordata > Mammalia > Rodentia > Muridae > Rattus > Rattus norvegicus. The sequence goes on from NC_141537.1 coordinate 117,926,531, forward strand.
TCCAGTGCGACCCTTACATCAAGATCTCTATAGGGAAGAAATCAGTGAGTGACCAGGATAACTACATCCCTTGTACCCTGGAGCCTGTATTTGGAAAGTAAGTGGGAAGCACCTTGGGCTTCGGGCAGAGGGGCTGCCATGGACAACTCACAGATGTGGCTGCCATCACTTGGGAAGTGTCTATTTCCTTGGGCAGAACTTTGATCTTGGATCTTTTATGTCTGTGAGTGCAGGATTGAACCCTATCGGGAGCTTCTTGCTAAGCACAGAAACAGTTACCTCAAAGACTAGAGGCACTGAGAATATGCACTTCTTATAGCAGAGATTTCCCATCAGTGCCTCATCCCACTTTCCACTGACTTAACTGTCTGGTACATTTGTCCAAAGGAGGATGTTGTCGTTGAGAGAGTTTATGAGGACTTACCCATTTTCCACCAGTGTCCCTTACTGTCCCCATCTATCCCAGATGCCAAGTCACCAACAGTCACTCTCTTAGTGTCCCACATGCTTCTGTGGTAGGCATCTAGGGGATGAAGGTAGACCACGACAGCCAGGGCACACGACTCAGAGCCATGGAAGAGGGCTAAGGGCTGTGGTTTGTGGGTAGCTTCTGGGTTCTGTTTGATCATGAGTGTTTTGGGGTGAGGGAGGCCTTTGGCTGTTGTTTCTCTAGCATCTGTGGAATCCTGGTCTCCCCATGTAGCAAGTGACACATTGCATTCATTGGCTGGCCTCTCTTTGCTAAGTTGAGGTCACTTTGCCTTTAGACTTTGGTGAGAGTTCCAGCCAGAATCAGTTTTCCACCATGGTTAGGAGATGAGGGACGGTAGATAGAAGAGGTTTGATGAGCTCTGACAGCTGGTACAGGGCTTGTAGTTATGTGGAGGGTGTCTGTGTCTGTTGGTGTGGGTGTGAGCACACACGTGAGTGCACATGCTCACATGTGTGTAGACTTCACAGGAGCTCGTTCCCAAGAACCCTTCCCATAAGCCTTCTATTCCACCTTGGAAGCTGTCCAAAGGAGTTCCTGAAAGTAGGTCCCAGCCATACCCTCAGTAGCAGAGTTTTATATCTCTGACTCCTGGTGCCATGGTAGAAACAGATGTCAAAGTTGTGTTCCATGTCACTGTCTATTCGTTATGGGGTGCATGAACCAGGTAGTCAGCTCAGATTTCATAATGCTGACACACAGACACACAGACACACAGACACACACACACACACACACACACACACACACACACACACACACGGGGAGGAAAGAGGGATGGGGAGGGGAAGGGAGAGGGGGGAGAGGGAGACAGAAATAGAGACAGACAGACAGATGGACAGACAGACAGACAAGGGGTGGGGTACATAGAGGCATGCCCAATACAGCTGCACTGTGGGTGGGTTGTATTAGGAACAACAGAAGACCTGAGGAGGGTTACTTCCCTAGGACAGCTTTCAATCCCCTGCCCTTACCCTCTTGCCCCTTGACTCCCCACTGGGTGGATGCCATCGGGTTTGCAGTGTCCTTGACGTCACGGGCCCTCCTGCAGGATGTTTGAACTCACCTGCACTCTACCTCTGGAGAAGGACTTGAAGATCACACTCTATGACTATGACCTGCTCTCCAAGGATGAGAAGATTGGGGAGACAGTCATTGATCTGGAGAATAGGCTGCTGTCCAAGTTTGGGGCTCGCTGTGGCCTTCCACAGACCTACTGTGTGTAAGTGTCCAAGGTTGACTGTGGGTTCCCACAGACCTGTATTTAAGTTCCAAGGTTGGCTGTGGGCTCCCACAGATTTACTGTGTGTAAGTGCCCAGAGCTGGCTGCTTCCCAATGGCCACCCAGTTACCCTGATTCTTAGCACTAGGGGCCAGCCCAGGTGTTCTCCCCTAGAACCTAATGTGGAGCCCACTTATTTCCCCTCCACAGATGAGGAAACAGAAGCTTGTAACAGGGAAGATTAGCATTTGAATTTGCGTATCTGGCTATCATGTTATCACAATTCAGCCTTGCTACCTACCCCCCACCCCCCGAGATAGGGTTACGGTGTATCCCTGGCTGTCCCAGAACTCACTCTGTAGACCAGGCTGGCCTTGGACTTAGAGATCCACCTACCTTTGCCTCCTGGGTGTGAGATTAAAGGTGTGCATCACCATGCCTGGCTTCAGTCTCTTGGGACACACCCTGAGGTCTACAGGGCACTGGATACCTGGAAGGAGAGAAGGGGGAGAACAGAAAGAAGGAGAGGAGAAGACAGTATAAAACTAAGCTTCAGCGGGGTCTGAGGGAGTCCTGTGGCCGCCAGGGGCTCGCGTGTGGAGTCTGAGTTCCAGTTTCATGAGTGCTTCACTCCTTTGCTCTTTGGGATTCTGTTCCCTCATCAGTGAAATGAGGATGCTGAGCTTTCAGACAGGGCACCGGCTGTGACAGTGGCGTGTGGGCAATGCTGTGTGAGTGTTGGGGTACAAAAGCTCCTGAAAACCCCTCGCTCTGTGACCTTGGGGTGTCTCATCTTAGTCTTGTACTTGGTTCTCAGCTCTGGACCAAATCAGTGGAGAGATCAACTCCGCCCTTCCCAGCTCCTCCACCTCTTCTGCCAGCAGCACAGGGTCAAGGCCCCCGTGTACCGGACAGACCGAGTGACGTTTCAGGATAAGGAATACACCATTCAGGAGATAGGTGAGCTGCCCTTTGGCCCCAATCCATGGAGGGCTCATTATAAAGGCCTAGGTGCACACAGCCCCCATCAGCAGAGTAAAGGAGTACCTGTTAGTGGGTCAGAGGTCAGGGTGGGGCCAGAATCAGAACTCTGTCCAGAACCATGGTCATCCAAGGATGTCTTGGTTAGCCTTGATTGCCAACTTGTCATGGCCCAGAGTGATCTGAGAGGAACCTCAATTGAAGAATCGTCTAGATCAGGTTGGTCTATGGCCATGTCAATGGGAGATTGTCTCGATTGATGTATGAGGGATCAGCCCACTGTGGGCGGCACCACGTCTAGATAGGTGGACCTGGGCTGTGAAAGCAAGCAAGCCGGCTTGAGCTGGTGAGTGAACCAATAAGCAGAAACCTCTGTGGTTTCTGTACAGTTCCTGTGCTGACTGCCCCTCCATGATAGATTATAACCTGGAAGTGTAAGCCAAATCAGCCTTTTCCTCTGCTGTGTTGCTTTTGGCCAGAGTGCTTTATCACATCAAAAGGAAGCAAAGTACAGTAGAAGGAAAGCGTTCAGGCAACCATGAAGCAGGTTGAGGTCAGGGGCCTGTCTTCTTTTGGCTTTGGTGGTGAGACTTTGGTTGGAGTTTGTGGTATATCCATCCTGAGGAGCTCCTCTCACTGAGCTGTGCTAACTTCCTTGCTTGACCTTGGAGAACACTTCCAACCCCCTGCACGTAAGCATCCAGGGGGCAGCTAACAGCCTTGCCACATCCCATCCCCGCCCTTGGCTCTGCCCAGTGTAGTAGCTGAGATGCCCTGGCACATGCTCTCCATGTGTCTGAGGTGCCCACACTCCCACATCGCCCACCCAGAGCAGTTCCAACTCCCTGAGGTGTTTACAGGCCCAGCTGGCCCTGCGCCTCCTGCTTGTTGCAAAGATGTTTGATGTCAGGGCTGGTGCTGAGGTTATAAAAGGAAATGACGGCTTTGATGCCTGGGCCCCATCCCCTCCTCCTTGGTCTGTGTTCCTGACTCTCCCAGGGCTTGAGCCAGGCTCAGCCATTAGGAATGTGCATCTGGTTGAGGGGGGAGTCTCATTTCCTCCGGGGGCACCCGCTGTTCTGCTAGCAACTTTAGCACAGGGGCTCTAGGTCATTAAATTCTGAGGTCCAGCATCTGCCTCATCTTGTATATGAAGCTGTTGGGGCTAGGGGTACTTAATGACCTGCCCGAAGCTACCAGCCAGCTGGGTGCAGGCCACAGTCCTGGCTCTGCAGCACACACCATATTGACAGTGTGCTTGACTCAAAAGAACAGTGACCCAGTACGCAGGTGAGTGGGTTTCCTCCCAGCCATGCTACCTGTCTCCAAGTCATCTCCTGGCAGTGGAGGAGCTTGTCCCACCAAAGGCAGGAGCAGAAGAAGCATGTGTTGACCTTGCTGCCCGGATGCCCTGCTGTAGGGCTTGTGCAGGTCCGTGTCTGTGAAATGGGGATGGTGGCGATACCCAGCAGCTAGGGTCCTTCTAGGGGACAGACATGCGCACATTTATGTGAGCCGTGCATGGCCCATGGGTCCCCTATAGATGTGTTCACTGTGATTTCTCGGTGTAGCTGCTGCCATTAAATAAAACAGCTAATGTGGGCCAGGTCATCCTTCTGGCCACACTAAGACGCCACATTTGTGGACAGGGGTTGCTGGGGTTCCGAGTTGGGAGTAGTTAAGAACAGAGGGATAAGTGGGCTTTGCCGACGAGGAAGGTTAGTGTGGATGGAAAGGAAGAATTTCCCAGGAGAGGCTTGGTAAGAAAGGACGGTAACAGGGAATCTGTACTCGGAGCCTGGAGTCTGTGGGCATTGATGTTTCCCTCATAGCAATTGAGGCCTAAGGATCAGCACAGTGCACCTGTGGGATGGTCTGTGGTGAGGAAAGACTCCCTCTGGAGAGTTCTATGTAACCTTCAGAGGAAGGCAGCCCTGGTATCTTGTCTCTCACACCCTCATCCACTTTCTCCCCTGGGGCAGAGGCTGGCAGACTCCCAAACCCACACCTGGGCCCGGTGGAGGAACGCTTAGCCCTGCATGTCCTTCAACAACAAGGCTTGGTCCCTGAGCATGTGGAGTCTCGGCCTCTGTACAGTCCTCTGCAGCCAGATATTGAGCAGGTAAGTCCTTGTCCCTGGGATGGAGAGTCGTCTTAGGGGAGCCACCTCCTCATGGTCACCCCTCCCGCATGGCTCATGTCTTTATAGCGTGGTGCACATGGGCTCTCGGGGCCTAGCCCTTACTGCCAGAGAAGCCAATGACAGTTCTTGCCTTAGGTACATGTAGGCCTGGCTTCTGACTTGCCTGGGCACCTGAAGCCTTTCCATTTCAGCCTGACCTAAGGGTTCCTCTGTCTCTGCCATCGTTACTGGTTTAGTCCCAGAAGGTTATTCTATACTGAGCTCCAGTTGAGGGCTCAGACTAGATCCAGGCACTCCACAATGGTAGAGACCCACAGAGAGTAGTTAGGAAGACTGGGGCTTCCCTTTAGGGAGACAGGGAAGCACAAACAGCAAGCTTAAGACTGGCAGTCAAGCTACCGCTGATTGGAGGAAGCAGACACAGCAGGATGGGGGGGGGACAAAAGCCAGGGGAAGCTCTGAGGGTGCCTTTGAGAGAAACGGGCACTTTCTTAGGCTGGCTTCCAGCCCCCCCCCCCCCCCCCCCCCCCCGCAAAGCAGCCTAGGTTAAATACTCTTACAGATCTTACTGAATGTAAGGTACTTTGGTTCTTGGATTTTGAGAGAGGGAGAGAGAGAGAGAGAGAGAGAGAGAGAGAGAGAGAGAGAGAGAGAGAGAGAGAGAACGAACAGGGGCCAGAGGACAGGGAAAGTGACTTCTGTCAAAGAGACCTGAGTCCTTATGATTAAACCCCAGCTCCCTGGCCCTCTGTGGCACTGCACACACCATTCTGCCTGGGTACCTCTGTAGTGGGTCCTACATCGGTCTATTTAGGCTTCCTCTATTCCTGAGTGCTGAGCCTCTTTCTGGTGGGCAAGCAGGCAGGTCTGAGTTTCATTTCCTTTGGCCTGGTCCCCAGGTGTGTACTCTGGGCAGGTGTAAAGATACTATGGATGCAACGAGGTGTGCGTGTCAGTGTGTGTGCGTGTGCATAGAACATGAATGAACTGCTTGTGTCTTTACAGGGGAAGCTACAGATGTGGATTGACATATTTCCAAAGGTGCTGGGCCGGCCTGGACCTCCCTTCAACATCACCCCACGGAAAGCTCGAAGGTAGCACACAGGCTTGGTCACAGGCTGTAGCTGGGCCCAGGCCGTAGGGTTATAGCAACTGTGGGAGAGGGGGAAGAAGCATGCCTACTGAACAGATTTCAGGCCACTGGGATCTTGGGACACAGCTTGTTTGGGTCTGGCTAAGTGTCCAACCAAGCAGGCAGAAGAACTCCTTGGATGAGTTGGCCTGTCAGCTGGGGACGTCATGTCCTTTACTGGAATATCTATGCAGATACAAGTAATTTCCCTTCTCCAGGTTTTTTCTGCGTTGTATTATTTGGAACACAAAAGATGTGATCTTGGATGACCTCAGCCTCACGGGGGAGAAGATGAGTGACATCTATGTGAAAGGGTAGGTGTTCATCGTTTTCCACCTGGACCAGCTCCTGCCACCTCCCTAGCTCCCATAGGTTGGGGGATAGGATGTTCTCTCAGGCAGAGCTGTGGCGTGGAGGTGGAGAAGACACCTTCCAAGGAGGGACTCCGGGTAGAGCCTTCACGTTTGGGGACTCATTTTCCTCAAATTTCTTTGAGCTAAAGTGGCAAGGACTAGGATGCTCTTGGGGACCAGCTGAGGCTTTAGATGGTCCCACTCTGTGGTATGTTGTGGGATTTCCTGGGAATGCCCTTACCAAGTTCCTTCACCTCCACAACTCTTCACTGGTCCAAGCACAGGTTGTCCATCTGGTGGTGCATGTGGGAAATGTCCTGTAGTCTGTGGCCTCTGAACTAATGAGGACTGTCCTCTTCCTTGTGTGGCCAGCTGGATGGTGGGATTCGAAGAACACAAACAGAAGACAGATGTGCACTACCGTTCCCTGGGCGGGGAGGGCAATTTCAACTGGAGGTTCGTGTTTCCCTTCGACTATCTGCCCGCTGAGCAAGTCTGTGCTGTTGCCAAGAAGGTGAGTGGCCCTTGGCCCCAGGGCACCAGGCTCTAGGGCATCACGTTCCTAATGTGATCCCCCTACCTTTAGCACTACAGCTGGTACTATGACATTCTCTCTTTACTCCTGCAGCTGTGACCCTTTTTTCTGTTACCCACAGGGACATCACCACCATCTCTGCATCCTACTTCTTTTTCCTTTTCTGCTAGTATTACTGTGGCCAGTGTCTCTACCTTCCAGGATGATCCGTAACTACACAGCACACATCTACTGCATAGCCAAGTGCAAGACCTGCTGCCACGGCCTATATTACCATCCCCCAAACACACCTAGCAGCATGGAAGGACCTGGAGTCTGAGGCAGAAGAATCTTGAGACCCAGCATAGCCATTGCAGAGGCAGAGGATTGAGCCAGTTGTGTACTCCTGAGGACAGGCCTATCCTGGGGTTGGGTGTAGAGGCGGGACTTGGATTCTTAGCAGTTCCAAGTTTAGGTCTTGTCTGAGTGTTAGTCTCTGCAGGCTGGAAATGGTCAAAGTCCAAGGGTGGCAGCATCTTCCCCACACCTGGTTACCCTCTGAGGTCAGCAGAGCAGAATAAATGGGTGTGGGTCTCCAGCTATGCTGGTTCCAGGAAGGCCCAATGATGCTTTCAATGCCCTTCTTCCTTCCTGACACTAACGGCTACTCAGAGGTGTTCCCCTGCTCCCAGAGTACATGCCGGAATGGGATTAGGTCCTATTGGTCTGGTTTCTATCCAGAGGCAGCTCATGTGTCCAGCACCGCAGCCTCAGTGACACCTCTCTCCAGGCTGTAGTGTGGCTTCACCTTGAAGGGAAGTCAAAATGCGCTTGGCTTCCTTACCCTCTGAATTCTCTTCATCTCATCTCTGTGTGCCCAACACACCGACTCATCTGAACGTCGGAGAAACCAGAGTGTCCCACCAAACATTCAGGATCCGTCAAAGGGAAAAATATAAATTTATTAGGGTTAAAGGGTAGATTTTCCCACCCAGAGATGGCAGTAGGGCCCACCAGAAAAGAAAGCCAAACTTAGTGGCCAAGTTGTATATAGTACCAGGAATGCCTAGATTCTCTTGCCTTTCCTCCAGGTTTGTCTATTATAAGCCTATTTTCCTAATAAGTGGATACAGTGCCTATCTGAGAGGCCTCATCAAATGCAAAAGCATCTCTCCTTAGCCATGGCAGGGAGGGTGAGGCTAGGGGCAAAGTATCATCTCCAGGGCTCAGTGAGCCCTACACAGAAGGTAGGCCTGGGTGGGGAAATTGAAGCAGAGATACACGTTGGTTGCTTGAATGGGAGGGGCCACAGCATTTTTACATCAATGGGGGACATGGCCAGGCATGTCTGGTGCAGGGACTTCCTGTTTCCTTGGGTAAAGGAAGAAGATCACTATGACAAGTGATTTGAGGTAGATGGGAGAATGTGGAGGAACTCTAACGATGATGAGAGACAGGCACATATGCACACATACCCATGCACACATGCCCATACACACATGCCCATGCACATGCACCTATGCACACACACCCATGCACACACATCCATGTACATACACCCATGCACATACACCCATGCACGCACATCCATGCACACACACCCATGTACACACACCCATGTACACACACCTATACACCCATGCCCATGCACACATGCCCATGCACACGTGCATGTACACACACCTATGCACACATGCCCATGCACACATGCTTCATCACACATGCTTCATCACACATGCTTCAAGCACACATGCCCATGCACACATGCTCCATGCACACCCCCAATACACACATGTGGCACATACACAGGGAGTGGAGGAGGGGCAGGGTGAGGGAATTGTAGTTGGTAGCTGAGAATTTTCACCTGGCAGCTCTGAGAGTCCGGTTGCAGGTGCTGGTTATTAACTGGGGCAGCACTGCTCTGGCACCCATAGTAAGCTGGGTGGCTTGTGTTGGGGTTAGGGTGGGGTCCAAACAGAATGACTTGTTGAGGTTACAGGCAAAGAGAGTGGTTGGCCTGGTAGAAGAAGGAAGAGTCCACAAAGGGCATGTAGGGTACAGTGGAGTAAGGTGACACACATCTGGGGAAGAAGAGAAGACATCCCCAGGCAAAGGATGGCTTTGGGCAGGAGGGCGGGATCAAGCAGAAACAGCCATGAGGTAGCAGGGTTAGTAGGAACTCCTAGGGGTTGGGTCCTGAGAGGCAGGTGGAGACTGCCCGCAGTGGGCTCTGACTCGCTGGTCTGAAGGGCAGGATGGGGTAGCTGAGAGCAGGGGCTGCAAAGGCTGTGGGTTCCCAGGCTCTGTCTGCTGCAGAGGCAGCCCTCTGCCATGAGGTTTGGGGCTCCTGGCAGGCAGGGAGGCCCTCCAGGGACCCCATTAACCAGACGAGACTGTCATAAAGTACAAGGTCTCTTTTCATCCCCCCTTTTTGAACCACCGCTGGTTCTTCAACCTTATTCCCCACCTGGAGCCCAGCACACCCACTGGGCCCAGCCATGCAGGCAGGCCCCCACCCTGCAAATAAACAGCTAGTAAAAGGGCCCAGGCCGGGAGCATAATGAGCGCCTGGGACCTGGGGGGCTCATTCCCCAGGCTGAGCCCCTGACCAGCTGCTCCCACCAGGGGCTGTTTGAACCTTGGGCTCATTATTGAGCCCATAAACCAGCCTGCTGAGGAATGGGGGCTGCTGGCGGCCCTGCAGGCAGCCTGGAGCAGGCTGTAAAAGCTGCTTAGAGGAAGCAGGCACCTGCAGGAGGCTGGGCCAGGCAGCTGAGCCACAGAGAGGGGTGGCTGGGCCAGCCTCCGGCTGCTTTCCTTCAATGCAGGCTGAAACCTAGGCTATGGAGCTGTGCGTGATGGCCACCCTTTGAAGACAGTGGCCATGCTCTCCCCTCAGGAAGCTTGGTGATGTGTTTGTAACTGTGGCAGCCAGGGTGTTCGTGTCAGGTTTAACGAGTACTGTTTGTTATGGCTGCTGTGACTCAGTACCAGGTAGAAATGTAAGGGATGGAAGGTTTTTCTTGGCTACTGGTTTAAAGGGAGACAGTCCACCATGGTGGGAAGGCACAGTGCTGGAACTCCATAGCCACATGGGGAATGTGAGGTGACTGCTAATATCTCCACAGGACAGGAAGCAGGGAGTGGGGGAATGCTAGCACTTACCTGTTCTCATTACTCCCTATATATTTATTCATTCTAAGAACCCAGAGCATGGCATGATGTCTCCTGCAATGAGGGTGGGTTTTCCCTCTGTTTAGCCTTGCTGACAACACCCTCCCAGACACCCTTTTAGGTGTGTTTCCTAGGTTATTCTAAATATTGCCAAGCTAACAGTGAAGATCTACCATCTCCATGGCATAACTTCTGTGATTAATTGGGCTACCCAGCTCTCACACCACAGTTGTACCAGGAGATATGGGTCCAGGCCTCAGGTTGGCCCCACAAGGTATTTCCTATACATGCCACCTGCTCAGGTAGAGCCACAGTGAACAGAGAAGTCCAGTGATTTTCCCTCAAGTTGAGAGTGGTTAGACTTATAGGCAAACTCACCCATACACCTCCAAGATAGCCTGGTTTCAGAAGGGGCTGACCTGTGGGCTAGGGGAGACATACCATGAAGGGGACTGCCATTCTCTCCAGCAGGAAAGGGAAATGTCTTTGCAGGCTCTGGGGGTGGAGGTGGGCCGGAGAAGTGAGAAGGAGGATCTAGGGACCTGCCTCAGTGCCAGCTTCTTAGAGCGGTGTGCCTTGCTTCCTTCCAGTGACAGCTGGGGTTGCACCCTGGTGATCTCTGTCAGCCCACATGTCCCAGGGACCACATGTGCTAAGCTCACTTTAGGGCTGAGAGCAGGACCCTGGGACCTGACTGTCTGGGTTTGAATCTCCACTTGCCACTCTGTATTCTGTACTCTTGGACACTCTGTGTGCTTTGATTTCTCAGATGAAAGTTTGCCTCTCTCTTAGGTTGTTGGAAGACAGTTCAGGACCCAGCTTAGGAAGTGGTGCCATCCATAGTGGACTGGGTCCTTCCTATATCAATGAACAATTAAGATAACTCCCAACAGACACGCCCCACAGGCTAACCTCATCTAGACAGTAGTTCCTCCACTACAGGCTTCCATTTCAGGTGATTCTCAGTTGTGGCAAGTTACCATGAAAACCAGCCATCACACCCCTGAACAGTGCCAAGCAACTTCTAGTCTTCCTGATAGGACCTGACTTGGGTTTGACCATCAGCGATACACTGATCCATGGCCTCTTCCAGAAAAGAGGGACTTTTCTGTTTGCAGCCTTGGACAAAGCTTTCTAACCTTGCTTCTCTGATCTTCCTTCCTCTGGGTCAGGATGCTTTCTGGAGACTCGACAAGACAGAGAGCAAGATCCCAGCACGTGTGGTCTTCCAGATTTGGGACAATGACAAGTTCTCCTTTGATGACTTTCTGGGTAAGCCTCATGTCTATCATTCTGAGCTTCTAAGGAGACGTTCAGGGTCACTGGGCCCTCAGCATAAACGAAGCATAAAACAGAGCAAGTTAAAGAGATCAGGGCGGTCCTGGAGCGGGTCTTCAGCAGAGGTGATCCATGAGTCATGTCAAATAGTGGGACTCAAGAAGAACGGGGACATAGGCAGAAGCCAGGGAAGGGTTATGCTGGCCCTCACAGCTGCCTGGCCTCATTTCTAACAGGAAGTTCCCAAATTATAACAGTCTAGCAAGACAGAGTCCAAAATTGTGGGGATCAGGTCACTTCTTATCTCTGTGCCCCAGGGACTATCCTAATGAACAGAACTCAGCCTGAGAAGCCATACTGGGGCATGGAGAGCTGGGCTACTGGGTAGGAGGGAAGACAAGGAGGGCATTGTATGTGGGCAGCAGGGAGTGCTGAGGGGGAAACAGTCTTACCCTTAGTAAAAGTAGGAAAATTAGTGCTGATACATTGTCCGTCCATACATGGGATATCATTCATACACACATAGAAAGGAAAAGGTGCTGCTCTTGACTCCATCTGGTCGACCTTGAAAACATGCTAAGTGACAGAAGCCAGCAGAGGAAAGACAAGCACTACACAAGTCCACATCTGTGGGATGCCCATACCTGACAGATCTAAAGAGGGCTGTGGAGGTGCCCATACCTGACAGATCTAAAGAGGGCTGTGGAGGTGCCCACACCTGACAGATCTAAAGAGGGCTGTGGAGGTGCCTATACCTGACAGATCTAAAAAGGGCTGTGGAGGTGCTCACACCTGACAGATCTAAAGAGGGCCGTGGAGGTGGCTTTGTCAGGAAAGCGCTTGGTGTATGAGCATGCGGACCTGGCTTTAAGCCCAAAACTTACGTTTTAAAACAAAACAAACCAAGCCTACATCCAAAGCAATAGCCAGATGTGGTGGCATTTACTTGTGGTCTCAGAGCTTGGGAGATAGACAGGAATCTTGATACTCATTAGTTAGTCAGCCTAGTCTACATGGCCAGCTCCAGGCCAGTGAAAGACTGTCTCAAAGAAAACAAGATGATCAGCACTGGAGGAACAATTCCAAGGTTGACTTCTGTCCTCTACAGGGATACACACACACACACACATACACACACATACACACATACACACACATACACACACACACCACACCACACCACACCACACCACACCACACCACACCACACACACACACACATGATCAGCACTGGAGGAACAATTCCAAGGTTGACTTCTGTCCTTTACAGGGATATACACACACACACACATATACACACATACACACCACACCACACCACACCACACCACACCACACCACACCACACACACACATGATCAGCACTGGAGGAACAATTCCAAGGTTGACTTCTGTCCTCTATAGACACACACACATGAACACACACACACACACACACACACACACACACACACGATCAGCACTGGAGGAACAATTCCAAAGTTGACTTCTGTCCTCTATAGGGACACACACACACATGTACACACACACACACACACACACGCACACACACACACGCACACACACACACACACACACACACACATGAGATCAGCACCAGAGGAACAATTCCAAGGTTGACTTCTGTCCTCTACAGGGACACACACACACACTCACACACACACACACACACACACACACACACACACACACACACACGGAAGAGTAGATTAATGGGACACATGGGGAGGCAGTGTCTAATAGAAAGAAAGATAGGTTTCCCTCTAAGTATGGGAAATGCTCTAGAATTAGGGGAATCTGTGGTTACACAGCTCTTGACCCTAGACTTAAACATGCTCAGAGTGGTGAATTTTTTTAATTGAAGGTTTGTTTTTATGTTATACATATGAGTATTTTGTCTGCATGTATGTGTACCATGACCATGGCCAGTGCTCACAGAAGCCAGAAGAGGGCATCAGATCCCTTGTAACTGGAGTCACAGAAGGTTGTGTGTGATTCATTGTATGAGTTATCCAACACCCGCTGCCGGCGATTCCTTTTCATGGTTTCGGGATGTGTTCATTTTAAAAATTTTTGCTCTTCAGAGATTTTTATGTATTAAGGATACAGGGTACATTCATATACTTTCTACCATTTTAAGTTTCTTAGTTTTTAAAAATATTTAGGGGGCTGGGGATTTAGCTCAGTGGTAGAGCGCTTACCTAGGAAGCGCAAGGCCCTGGGTTCGGTCCCCAGCTCTGAAAAAAAGAACCAAAAAAAATTTAGTTTTTTAATATTATAAGTGTCTCTGTAGATTCCATACACACGAGTGTAGGTGCCCGTGGGGTTCAGAGGCATCTGCTTCCTCTGGAAATAGGATTACAGGTGGTTGTGAGTTGGCCAACATGGGTGTTGGGAGGATCCTAAGTAAGCGTAATACATAGTTGTAACCAATGAGCCACTCTCTCCAGACCCTGCCTTTAAATTTTGCATAAAATTAAAATGTTTTTAAAAATTTTTGACATCAACCTATCCTTTACAAATGAGGCTTTAGAAAATTTATTTCGAAAGAAAATTTCATTTTTACTGAGAAAACAACATTCAAAGTGATAAACAGGTTTTATTGGGTTTTTTGTTTTGTTTTGTTTTGTTTTAAGGAAACTTAACTATTAATAAATACTACCTTTGGGGGTTGGGGATTTAGCTCAGTGGTAGAGCGCTTGCCTAGCAAGCGCAAGGCCCTGGGTTCGGTCCCCAGCTCCGAAAAATAGAAAAAAGAAAAAAAATACTACCTTTGGACTACCTCAGATTCTCTTCTTCACCCTAGACTATGTTTTCTAATCACACTTTTCATATCTTGAAAGAGAAACAGAGAAATTGGCTCATGTATGCCAGTATTCACCCCCACTCCCTGCTGCCCCCTGCAGATGTCTGCAGTCATCACGGAGTGGGGGGTGACATAACCACCAACAAATGAATAGGTGAATAAAATGCATTGTCCCCCATGTAGGTATATATATATATATGTACACACACACGTATATGTATGTAGGTATATAGATATATGTGTAATATATAATATACAGATTCATAAAGTATAGGTGTGTGTGTATTTTTACAATGATAAAAGTTATTATGCCAATGAATGGATGGGCGTATGGAGGGTTTGTACTGCAGAAGTGGGCCTCTGTACTTGGCGTGAGGAAAAAGAATGGGTAGATTACACACTTATGAATGGATGAATGGTGGGAGCTATAGAGAGAGCAAGAGGCAGTAGACAGGAGCTGGGAGGCTGATGACACTGACCCTTGGCTAACCCATGAGTACAAGCTGAAGAGTGGCAGTGAGCTCTCAAATCTGCCTACCCAGAGTGGCCCTAAGTGAACAGTGCTTGACGCATCCTCTAAGAGCATCACTCTGCCACAGGCTCCCTGCAGCTGGATCTCAACCGAATGCCCAAGCCAGCCAAGACGGCTGAGAAGTGCTCCTTGGACCAGCTGGATGACACCTTCCACCCAGAATGGTTTGTGTCCCTTTTTGAGCAGAAGACAGTGAAAGGATGGTGGCCTTGTGTGACAGAGGAGGGCGCGAAGAAGATCCTGGCGGTGAGTCTGTTCTCTCTAGCTCAGTGGAGGGCATGGGCTGTCTCTTCCATGGAACCTAGGGACACACGTACGCATGCTCAAGTCATCCTCAGGTGCCTGCTACTTTGATTTTCGAGATAGGTTCTCTCATTGGCTTCCAGCTCACTCAGGCTAGCTGTCTGGCCAGCAGCCACAGGGAACTGTCTGTCTCTGCTTCCTAAGTCCTGGAATTTCACGTGCATCACTGTCCCTGGGTTTCTCTGTGGGTTTTGAGGCTCTATCTGAGGCCCAAGGCTTGTGTGATAAGCACTTTCCTGACTGAGGCCTCTCCAAGGCCCTCTTCTCTGTCTCTATTTTCCAATATGTTTCCCCTGTTCCTATTCCAGCCTTTCTTTCTCTGGCTCCTATTATAGAGAGACCTGTAGAGTCAAACAAATGGCCTTACAGAGTAAGGATACTGTCCCTGTGATGGGGGCTTCCTGCTGGGTGGACAGAGGCCATGTCTCTCCTGTTCACGCAGCACTTTCTCAGGGATCATTCTTGCCGGACAAGAGCTCTGCTTTGGCAGGTGAGGGAGGGGTGGCCAGAGGACCAGGATGAACAGTCCTTCCCCGAAATCCAAAGCAGCCCTAGGGAGGAAGTTGATCTCCCTCTGGTTCCTTAGAAAGAGTAGTTGGGCCAGCCCTCAAGTGGCCCTTGAAGTAAAATATCCTGGTTGTCATAACCAATAAGAAACACATCCCAGAGGGAAAACCGGCAAGGTACATGCACAGATAGTGACTCATTACAGAAGAGAGTTCCGTTCCTAGGAACTGAAGAATTTCCTGAAGGAACTGAAGTGTATTTTAAAAAACACTTTTGATCTATCAAATTAGCTTAAAAAAAAAAACCCAGAAAGTTAGAAATGTTCGTGCTGGTAAAGTTTCAGGAGACGAACCTCAGTCCCCTCTGCTGGGGTTGCAGGGTTTGTTTCAGCGAGTGGGGAAGCAATTAGGTACCGTGCAGCGCAGGATTTAACAACATCTACGCCCTTGGTCTCTGCCCTTAGTCCCACTTCTAAACTCTGGTCTCAAGACATGACCAGATAAAATGAAAAATCTAGGTTCTGAGATGTTTGCTGCGTCATTATTTACTCATTCCAAAGAGCCGGAAACAACATAAAATAACCCAAAATAAGTAGGCACTGAATCAATTATGGTCAACCAACCACAGGTTGCTTCGCGATCGTTGGAAACGAAGCTTTGAGTGATATGCAATTATGTAGTGAGACACCTCCCCAGTGCAAGGCTATGGAGCTGCACTCACAGTGCCACACCTCACACACTCGCAGCTCTGATGAGTATTGGGAATGGGGCTGCAGGGATGGCTTGATCCTTTTCTACAGGACCCCAGTTCAGTTCCCAGCACCTACACTGGTTGGCTCACAGGTAGCCTGCAACTCTAGCTCAAGGGGGATCCAATGTCCTCTCCTGGCTTCCTCAGTCATCTGTGCACCTGCCTGCATGTGCATGAGCACACACGCTCACACTCTGTCTCTCAATTAAATATATATTAATAAGATAAGATAAATAAAACATTAGAAAGGTCAAAATGATTTGAAACAAACAAACAAATAATAGATAGATAAATAACACTGGGAACACCTGTCTACACATAGAATACAAGTGACTTTTCCATTATAGTTCTGTAATTTCTGGGTGCTTCTGTGATTACTACAACCCAATGTTTTAGAAACATACACTGTCATAGTTGCCTTTTCTGTTGCTACCATAGAACACCAGTAGCAAATTCAGCTCGAGGAGGAAAAGATTTATTTACTTGGCTTACAGGTCCCAGCCCATCACGGAGGGGAGCCAAAGCAGAACTACAGCCAGGAACTCAGGGACAGGAACCATAGCAGTGGCCATGGAAGGGTGCTGCTTACTTGCCTCTCCTGGCTTGCTCAGCTACCTTTCTTATACAGCCCAGGGACACCTGCCCAGGGCCAGCATTGCCCGTGTCAATAGACAATTAAGAAAATAATGCACAGCTATGCTCACAGGGCCATCTTGTCTAGACAATTCCTCAACTGAATCTCTCTACCAATTCGACTCTGCTTTGTGTCATGTAGGCAATTGAAGCTAACTATGGTACGTGCTTATTTTATTTGATGTGTATGTTTGGTGATAGTGAATGTCCATCTTTCTGGGGAATTCAACCAGGTTCCTCTCCAATGGTGGTAAGCAATCTTAACTGCTGAACCATCACTCTGGATGATTCACCACAACCCTGCAATTAAAAAATGAAAATAAAAATAACAATGTAGCCTTTCTGTTTGTCCTGGCCTGGCTCTGCTCTTTGTCACCGGCTAAAGGCCCCAATCAGGCTCCATTGATGTTCACAGGGGAAGCTGGAAATGACCTTGGAGATCGTTGCAGAAAGTGAACATGAGGAGCGGCCTGCTGGCCAGGGTCGGGATGAACCCAACATGAATCCGAAGCTAGAAGATCCCAGGTTAGTTGACTGTCGGAAGCAGACCACAGCCATTTACGAGGCATCCAGTACCGCTTTAAAGAGGTTGCATAGTCTTCGTGGTTTAAGAGACACAGACCATGGGCACAGACTCAGTGGACACCGGGCTCTTCAACAAATTCATGAGGCAGGTGCAAAGCCAGGCACAAGGTGCAGGTCTGTTTTCCTGGCAGTCGAGAGGCTGAGGCAGGAGACTAGTGGGGTCCAGGCCAACCTGGGTTCCATAGCAAGACACTGTCTCGAAGTCCAAAACACAAAAACAAACAAAGCAGACAGAAGTAGGCCTCATAGAAGTGGTTCCCTGTGAGTTTTGCGTCAAGCAAACTATACTGCATTAGTGTCCAATGTCCTGGAATCCTCCCTGCTGGGAAGTTGCTTCCATTTCACGGATGAGAATTGCGGTCATTCTAGCTAAGAAATAGGAGAGGGGATCTGAAGTTCTCCAGCTTCCTGGACAGTTGCTGAAGATGCTTTTGGGACTCAGTTCAAGGCCGTGTTTGGCTCCACCCACCTTGGTGCTCTTAAAAGTGATCCTAGGTGCCCCTCTTTATCAGGATGCTGTCCTCAGGATGTGGGGTTAGAGAATGTGGAGAGGCAACTTTGTCCCAGGCTATTGGGATCTGGAAGTCCCAAGACCCAGGGCTAGCTAGTAGATGTTAAAGATGACCGTGATCGAGACACAACGCCCTCTGTGTTCTTTGAGTTGCGGTGCTACTAGAGGGGCAATCTGCCTGGTTTATCAGGGGACCAGTGTATCCTCAGTCACCAAGACAAGGCATCCCGGAAGCTCAGCCCCACTCCCAAGCATGTCACCTGTGACTGAGTATGGGTTCAGAAGGAGAGAGGGCCATGAGGAAGGGGTCCTGAAGATGGAGCTCAGCAGCACCAAGAATGCAGGTGGTGCAGGCAAGCATCACCTAGTCAGGGGCTCTGGGAGGAGGGGGCTGAGGGCCTGGAAGCAGGGTACCCCTCTCCCATAGCCAGGCTGTTTGACCAACTGTCCGGGCTGAAAGAAGTGTCTGGAGGGATCAGTTCTACAGAGGTGTTCAGCTGACCCCTGGGATCTTACTTCCAGGCGCCCTGACACCTCTTTCCTGTGGTTCACCTCACCATACAAGACCATGAAGTTCATCTTGTGGCGACGATTCCGGTGTGCCATCATCCTCTTCATCATCCTCTTCATCCTCCTGCTCTTCCTGGGTGTCTTTGTCTACGCCTTCCCGGTGAGCAGGCCTATGTGGGGAGATGCTGCCCTGGGGAAGTCCCTTCCTTTTCATATGCTCTAAGAACCTGGTGGCAGCCATGTCACTGGTTAGACTCAATAGCAGTTGCTGCACCCCTGAAAAGCCCACTCCGGCATGGCTGGAAACTCGCAGAAACTGCAGCCCTGGAGCTTTCTGCTTGACTTGCACAGGAAGCTGCTCTGTTTGGAGACTCTCTTCTTTGAGAGACTTTTAAATCATGTAAATTTCAGGAGCATCCTGAGACTTGTAAATTTTGTTTACTTCCCGAGCCTTAACAAGATAAGTTTGGAGGAAATTCACACAATTGAGCCTAGCTAGAGTGGCCTAGGAGCCTGTTGAAGGGTGGAATAGAGCTGTACAAGGGATAGTGGTGGTGGAAGGGAAGGTATGAGGTGATGGAGCAGGGAACAGCATCTGCTAGGTCCTCTTAGGCCCTTGGTAGTGTGGTGGCTTAGAGAAAGTAGGAATGAACAGGGGCTGGCCCAGGAGCCCCTCAGTGGTAGAGTGCATACTTGGGGTTCCTTTTATCTGATAAGAAGTCAATTAGCATCTGCCAAAGAGACACTCAGGCCACCAGGGGTAAGCTGGGTCTTTGGCTCTCTGGTTCTGCCTGTGGGACAGCCTCTGTTCTTTGTCCCTGCTTCTGGCTTTCACAGCTCCTAAAGGCCCTTGAAAATGCCTAGCCCTCCAGGGTCTCTTGATACTTTAAAGTGTTGAAGTACTGTTGGGCTATCTTTTTTGTGGTATTTTTAAATGGGGAAAACCTTTCTTTCTTTCTTTCTTTCTTTCTTTCTTTCTTTCTTTCTTTCTTTCTTTCTTTCTTTCTTCCTTTCTTTCTTCCTTCCTTCCTTCCTTCCTTCCTTCCTTCCTTCCTTTCCTTCTTTCTAAAGATTTATTTTTATGAATGTGTACATGTGTGTTTTATGTGCATGTGTGCCACCTGTGTGCAGACGCCCATGAAGGCCAAAAGAGGGCATCATTGGCTCTCTTGGAGCTCCAGTTATAGGTAGCCATGAGTTTCCTGACATGAATATTGGGAACAGAATTTGCAGTTATCTTCACTGCTGAGCCAAATCTCCAGCCCACAAACTTTTTTTTTTTTTTTTTGGTTCTTTTTTTCGGAGCTGGGGACCGAACCCAGGGCCTTGTGCTTCCTAGGCCCTGGGTTCGGTCCCCAGCTCCGAAAAAAAGAACCAAAAAAAAAAAAAAAAAGATGCAGTGCTCCACAGGCTTTCGTGCAGCCCACAAACTTTTACCATCAACACTTTACAGCCACATCAGGCCCAGAGAGGGGAAGGGACTTGTGGTAGACTGCACAGCATCCATGTGTGATTCATGACCATGGCTTGATATGGTTGTCACTGAGAACCATGCAGCATCCTGGTCACCACCTCAGACTAGAGAAGCTGCTTGGAAAATCATCCTCAGGTATACTGTGTGCTCTGGGACTTCTCACAGGAGGAAGGGATGGGTAGAAAGGCCCCTTCCATTGAGAGCCAAGCACTGGGCTGCCTGGTCAGTGTATCTTGCCTCCTCGAGGAGGCAAAGTCATGGCTACAGATCATCCTGCATGACATTAAACCTTAAGTACCAGCAGAAAGGACTTCCCAGTTTGGCTGTTCAGGCACCAGCTGTCTTTACGGCCACAGTGTCAGGAAAGCCTATAATAGCATGGCTGATGGCTATGGTTACAGGCTGAGCATTGTGCCCTGGCTGTAGTCACCTTACTCCCTTTGCAATGCTGTCAGGGAGCTGAAGTCAACTGGCCAGACTGGTTTGGGTCCTGAGTGGGTCCAGGCTTTGAGGACTGAAGTTGTGCCCTGTAAGGGGACATTAAGGAAATGAGGATAATAAATACAGCATCAGGGTCAAGTCTCCTGTGGGTTGCAGGTGACATAGTCTTACAAGCATAATTCCCTGTGGGCCAAGCTGCCAAAGGTGACCTTGGATTGGTGCCTGGTGGTTGGACCATCTAAGGTAGTGGAAACTCAGGTAGGGACAGCCTGTGCTTCTGGCCTGGCTTAGGTCACCTTCTCTCATGTGGTATGATCAGCTTCTACTCAGAGAATGGGGTGGCTTGAGTACGTAGGTGTCAGTACCCAGGAGGGGAGGGCCTTGGAGCCACAAGGGAAAGGTGTGAGGCAGATACCCTAAGGCCACTGAAGACTGTGGTTGACAGTTAGAAAGCAGGACTGGTATACACTCTGTTTCTCCAGGGATGGCCCAGGAACCATCAGCCTCAGTGTCACTAGGAAGATTCTAGGACATAAGAGTTGTAAGCTGATTCAGCAGGACGCTGCCCTTTCTCCCTGTAAGGATGGAGTAACCTGCTGTTGTAGGAGACAGAGCATTGCTCTTGAATCTAGGAACATGGGCTCCACTGACTTCTGATGGGCTCAGGTCAGGCTCTGTTTGTCCTCTCAAACTGCCGCATGTTAAACGGGGTCCCTTATTTAAGGGCCTAGAGGGCAGGCGCATGTCCCAAGTACCAATCACCATGGCTGTTTCAGAGCTTACCCAGTCCCCGCCCAGCTGGGCCTAGCTCTGTGAGGCCCACGAGTGGCTGTCCTAAGTCTCAGGGCTGTGACTGGAAGAAAGGCCGGTCCCTTCCAGACTGGGGACCGTTGTGTTCCTGAGACGGCTGAAGAGCACTTTTGGAACTGAGTGAGCAGAGAGTCTCCTCTGGTGCCTGGGCTCCAGTGGCTAAGTTATATTCTTCCCATTTTCCTAGGGTATCTTCTTTATGTACTGACCTCCCAGGGCAGCACAGAGCACAGGTGGATCCAGGCCAGGCCTTCAGGCTCCAGAGGCCAGCAGGATTAGGCTGCACACCTTCTGCTTGCAGGCCTGGCTACAGCCTAGAATCCCATCTCTGTCTATCCAAGTTTCTAGTCACTTGGTGTCTTGTCCCTGGGCCTGTCAGTTCACCTGCTTTGAGCCAGGCGGAGGGCCTACTCTGGCCATCGAGGAGTACCCAAGTTGCTCCAGCCTTGGTTGGACCACCCCCATTGTCCCCATAGGAGGAGTGAGGGGGGCCCTTCTGACTCCTCTGGCCCCTCTGAGCCTGCTGGGAGCAGGGCCAGGTTGGGGCGGCAGAAGCGATTTGGCCGGGAAGGAGGGCGGGCTTTGTTTCCAGGGTTGGCTTTCCAGGCCGGCGCTAGAGAACATACTGTCCCAATTAGGAGCCCTGTGTTGTGTTGTGTGTTTTCATGGTGTTTGGGGGGAGTGGTGGGGAGGGGAGGCTTCTGTCAGGCCAGCAGCAGGAAGGGCTTTGTGGAGGGTGACTTGTCTCTGATGCTGGATTCCATTATGGGTTGTCCTATGTATCAACACCCCGCTCTCTGTCTTTCTGAACAGAGGCTTGCTGATGGGTTAGCCCTGGGTCTCCTCTTTGTGGGTATGACAGTAGGGGGCTAGGAGCCATGGAAAAGGACAGGGCCAGCTTAGCTTTGCTTGATGGATAAGGAATGTCATTACGATAGAGTGTGGCGCCTGCCGTGGGCTGGGAGGTAGCAGGACCCAGGAGCCCAACCTCCTACCTACAGCTTTACTCCCACCACGCTTTCCCCGAAGGGCTTACCATGTGTCTCCATCCGTGTCTCTTCCTCCTAGAACTATGCTGCCATGAAGCTGGTGAAGCCCTTTAGATGAAGACATCTGCTGTGGAGAAGGGGGCGCAGGCTGCCTCCTGGCCCAGGACTAGCTGCTCCTCCATTGCTCTGGGGCCTGGTGGTCTTGCGCATGTCCACGGAGTTCTTGGGATCACACCGTTTTCATCTTCTCTTTCTCCCCTAACCCAACTCTCCTCTGGATAAACTCTTGACTATCTCAGTATAAAGCAGACAGAACCTGAGAATATATCACTATGTGTCTCCAGTCCCTGAGTGAGAGTCTGTGTGGGTGGGAGGGGGTTGTCTGGGGAGATCAGGTGCTGGTGGGGGTGCTGTCATTTCTGGGCCTGTGTTTGGAGGCAGAAGCAGGAGGCTTTGAGGCTTGATATCAGGCCCAGTGACCACCTTCTCCCCGTTCCCAACTCGAACCCCCACCTTCCTTTCTGGGAAGGTTATCCTGTTCAGGTAAGAGCCTCTGGCTGGGAGGATGACCTGACTTGTGGCTTTGACCTTGTCACACACAGTTCTGCAATCCCTCTGCTCTGCTTTTGTACCCTGCTTTAAATATCTGGCTGAATCAAGACACCTTTTCCTTGTGGTCTGAAGCTTGGCCTCAGCCTTGCTCTGAAATTTCCTGCGGGAACCAGACTTAATCCTCAGAAGCAGCAGGACTGCACTCAGAAAACACAGAGCTGGAAGACTCTGCTCTGAGGCTTCCAAAAGAGAGGCCTCTGCCTCAGGGCCTGGAGTGCTGGCTGTCTCTTCCCTGTCACCAGGAGGCTTCTCTTATTTCCTACTGTGAGCTGGTTCTCCTGGCCCGGGTTCCTGGGCCCTGGAGGAATTCTCCCTCTCAGCCTCTCCATTATCTCCTCCCTCCCAGGGCTGTGGGATTCAGGCTGAGGCACCACCTGATTGACACTCTGCAGCTGGTACCCAGTTCGTCTTGCTTCATGTTGGGCCAAGAGGACGTGGCAGCCAGACCGGGAAGGCTTGCTGTCTGAGTCCAGGAGGCAGGAGCACACCTCACCCAGAAAGCAGAGCAGGGGCAGGGCTGCAAGCTCTTTGGAAGGTTCCCACCCAATGAGGGGGCCTTGTTGGGTCTATGCTGTGTCCAACGGTAGCCTTTGGAGGAAGCAGGGATTGCCCAGCCTCAGGAGGAGTCAGGGAGCTTTGTTGGTGGAATGCCCTAGGATTTCTGAAGATAGGGAGGAGGAAGCTAGGAGGAATCAGAGACACAGTGGAAGATACAGTGGGGTACAGCTGGTTTCTGTAGACAGAAAATGTTAGCTTGGAAAGGAAGGAAGGAAGGAAGGAAGGAAGGAAGGAAGGAAGGAAGTCAGTCAGTCAGTTTATGTGTTCCCCAGGAGCTAGAATGTAAGAGAAACCCCTGCAATCTCCTGGTTGCTTTGAAAGCACCAGGAGGGCTACTGTGAATACTGTTTTTCTATTCTGGTTGATAGGTAGTAGGAAATCTACTCAGACGAGTAAAAAGCACTCAACGATTTCATTGAAATAGAAACATAGAAACAGACCAAAGGGCTGGCTTCAGGCAAGGATTGATCCAGCTTCACACCTAAGGACTTGTGATCTTTCTCTACTCAGCCCTTCTTGGGTTGTTTTCCGTTACACTCATCCCTGTAGCTAGAATTAAGCTTGAAGCAGCTTCCTGAGACAACACTAGCCACTAAGCAAACCTCAAACATGAAACTGGGACTGTGGCATGGATGGCCAGGGGGCAATGTCTGGCCAACTTGTATGATATTGAGATGCTTCATGCGGCAGGCCTAGGGTGGGCTCCACAGCTGTCCCCAGTGAGTCGCACATGGCTTCTACAGGACTGGGAGGGTGGGAGGCCTTCTTTGGGGCACAATGTTCTGAACTGTGTCCTTGATCAACAGAAGTTGTTCCCAGCACTCGAATATGCACATGCGCGAGTGCACGTGTTCTCTCTCTCTCTCTCTCTCTCTCTCTCTCTCTCTCTCTCTCTCTCGCGTGCACACACACACACACACACACACACACACACACACACGGCAGGGGTTGGGGGGGGACACAGACACAGAGAGACAGAGGGATGGGCCAGAAAGAACGTATGAAGACCCTAACATATGAAGGAGACTGAACTTTAGACAACAAGAGAACACAGGAGAGTGCAAAGACTGGATGACTTTGGTCAGAGCCCTGTGTTTTTTAAAAAATAATTCTAGTCTAGGTTTTCTTCTGGGAGATGAGAATTCTGTAGGGACAGAGGAGCAGCAAGTAAGTAACCACCCTGGAAGGCCGCCCTGCTGGAGCTGACCCCAGTCTCAGTGTGGCCTGAGGTCACAAAGGTGAAGGAGGATGCCGGGCAGTGGGCGTCTGAAGGCTGGTCCAGAGGCCGGCTCAGTACTCAGAAGTCAAAGGTACTCACTCACTTGTGCATACACGAGGTCATATACGGGGTGGTGCAGGGCAAGGAGGGAGGTTTTATAGGATAAGACCTGCACTTGGAGAAGGAGGGACAGCATATCGAGGGAAGGGCTATCATGAGACAAAAGGGAAGGAGAAAGAGGAAAGGTTTACAAAGACAGAGCCTCTCAGGAAATGGGGTCCCCACACAGACAGGCTCAGGCATAGGTTCTCAGCTGGGCTGCTCTTCCTTCCACACATCCTGCTCCATGACAGGTCTGAATATGGCACAGATTGCTTGAACTGCTGTGGGGAGAGCAGGGCACGCCATACAGAGGCTGGGCTGGTACGGTGCCTGCCCCAGAACCTCGGGGATGAATAGAATCAGGGCAATCCACCTATGGCCTGAGGTTCTGGCACTGTGGGATGGCAGACAAGTCCCAAGCCACCTTATACTGTCAGGTTTTGTCACCAGCAGACAGACCAGCAGACCAATCACTTTTGAATCGAAAGTGGATTCAAATACATGCAGGTATCTGCAGCTGGGCTCTGTCTCCTCCCCTTATAGAAAGTTCTAGAAAGCCTCTTCTCTGTACCCTCACTTCATCCTGCCTTATTTACCTGTTAAGATCAGAAAAGTCAAACTAAAGCCACTGTCCTTGACTATGGGAGCTTTGGGAAGAAGCATTGTAATTAGGGAAAGCGTTGGTGCTGTGGAGATGAAGGAGGCCTGGGCATTTCTAGAACCAAGTAAATGTATTTCTACCAAATAAAACACACACACATGCACATACATACACATACATACATAGGCACACACATGCACATACACACATACATGCACAAACACACACACATACACTGACACACACATACATGCACATATACACACACAAACACACATGCACACACATGCACACACATATACACACAAATGCAGACACACACATACATGTACATACAAACACAGACAGACACATACACAAACACACACACACATGCACGTATATATACACACATACACAGACAGGCACATGCATATACATGCGCACACACACACACACACACACACACACACACACACCCCTTCATTTTTATGCTCTTGCTTCTGTGGGAAGTGGAGTGAAGGCATCAGTGGCTGTGCCCTGTGACTGAGCTGGGCTGGACAGGGAAGTGAACTGACCCAGGGAGGATGGCAGAATGGAGGGGAAGGAGCCAAGGCCTTAGCTGCCTGGCTCTAGGCCAGATGCAGGGCACAGTTCCCTACAACTCAAGCCCCTATTGGTTGTGTTTCCTGGCTGCAGAGCTCCACTCACTCTCTGAGACCTGTTTAAACTCCCACCACCCTGAATAAGGTGTGTGGGTACAACACTGTGAGCTTTCTGTGGGAGTGTGTGGACATACAGCCAGAGGGTAACCCCTCTCTTCTCCCCGTCCTTCCTTCCTTCCTTCCTTCCTTCCTTCCTTCCTTCCTTCCTTCCTTCTTTCTTCCTTTCTTCTTCCTTCCTTCTTTCCTCCTCCCTCTTTCTTCCTCTTTCCCTCCTCCCTC
This sequence comes from Rattus norvegicus, assembly GCF_021556685.1. Classification (NCBI taxonomy): domain Eukaryota; kingdom Metazoa; phylum Chordata; class Mammalia; order Rodentia; family Muridae; genus Rattus; species Rattus norvegicus. The sequence continues at coordinate 117,952,684 of NC_141537.1, forward strand.
CCTCTCTCCGTCCCTCCCTTCCTTCCCTCCTGCCCTCTTTCTCTCCCTCCCTCCCTCCCTTCCTTCCTTCTTTCCTTCCTTCCTTCCCTCCTCCCTTCCTTCTTTCCTTCCTTTTTTCCTCCTTTTTCTTTTTCTTTTTCTTTACTTGAGACAGGGTTGCTCACTGAACCCGGAGCTCTCTGATTGGCTGGGCTAGATAGCCAGTGAGCGGCAGCTCCAGGGACCTGCCTATCTCTGCTTTCCCATGGAGCTCTGAACTCAGATCCTTGTGTTCATGTGGCAGGGTCTTTACTCACTGTGCCATCTTCCCAGTTCATATCATATAGACTGTTTATTATAACACTTTCCCCACAAATGTAACCAAGTGTTTTATTCTAATCAAAATCAGTAGATTTTATAGTAGCTTCCTGGTAACACAAGTCATACTTCAGGAAGTGTTACCTTTCCTGCCAATTCATGCAAGGAATTTATGCCTTACCCTGCCCAGGCCTCTGCCACCTTTCCTGGCTCTCAGAACTTAGGGTTCCCCAGGCTTTTTGTAAACAGCCCAGAGCGTCTACAGCACCCACAGCACATTCCTCTTTCTGGCCTGGCTTCCCTGTGAGTCTAGGATGTCCCCAGGGTCCTTTATGGCTTCTGTTTTCCCACTGAGATGTCCAAAGCAACCTCTCTGACTTTTCTTGACTAGAGTGACTGATACAACAAGCCTGCATAGCCCAGCTTCTCACTGAGATGAGGTCTTAGTGGAACTGTTGACTTGACACAACCTAAAATCACCCCAAGGAGTCTCAACTGAGTAATCATCTTAATTAGCTTGGCCTGTGGGGGATTGTCTCGACTGTCAATTGATACAGGAGCTCATCAAGGACAGGGACACTCCCTGAGCAGGTGGTCTTCAGCTGTGTAAGAAAACTAGCTGAGTATAAGCCAGCCTGTGAGCCAGGAAGTGCCATTTTTTCCCGTGCTTTCTGCTTTAGTCCCTGCCCCAAGTCCCCTCAGTGATGGGCTCTGACCTGAAAGTGTAAGCCAAGTAAACCCATTTCTCCTCTATGTTTCTTTTGCATCAGAGTGTTTTGTCACAGTGACAGAAAGGAAGTCAGAAGAGATTCCTTATACCCAGAGGGAGGTGGTGGGCGCTCCTACGCTCTTACTTTCCCCTGCATGGTGCTGACCAAGGTTCCCATTCTGCTCTATGTCCACCGCTCAGACCTGAGGTTGCATGTGGAAGTGTATGAAAGCCCTGTTTCACAAGATACACATACTCAGCATTACACATCTTCTCAGCCCAGTGTCAGGGCCTCACTCACATGTCCAGTCGCTAGCCCCCCTGAAGCCCAGAGCCCTGGCTTTTGCTGTATCCTCTTAGTCCTCTACTCCCCACCCTTGGCATCCAGTTCCACTGAGCTTCCCTTACTGCCCCAGAAGGGAGTGAGACTCACCTCCCCCTGCCCCTGCTGCTCTGTGCAGCCTGGTTCTGAGCTCCTCAGTGCTGCCCTAAGATGACTGGAGTGTGTTGATCCCTGACAAGTCTCCAGGGCTGGATGCACGTCTTGGTCTGCAATGGGTTCTCCTTTCATGGAAGGGATTTTGCTCAGGGCTGACTCAAGTCCTCTCAACAGCCAGGCCCTCAGAACCCACTCAGAACCCATTCTGTCTGTCTACCGCATTAGAGACCATTCTGGGACCCAAGTGAGGGGGAAAAATTCTCACTTTTAAAACCAGCTCAGCCAAAGGTATGGCCTCTTGTATCCCTAAAACTCAATTCTGCTTCAGCTATTTCTAAAGATTTTCAAGGGAGATTCTACACATATAGACACACAAGCATACCTACATAAACTCATAATTGCACATACATTAGCAAAATCTTATAGACACAAATATATACTTAAACACATGCACAAACATACATATACAAACACAAAAAACACCACACATGCATATACATAGACATGCAGATGGGTACACTCCCTGCAAATGTGAAACACATTGGTATCCACATACATACATACATACATACAAATGTATTCACACACAAATGTATATATGCAAATATACACAAAAGGTTATATGCAAAACATTGTACTTGCAGACACATGTACATACAAACGTGTGCCCATGTGAATGCACGTCACACAGACACATAGAAGCAGATGCACATACTGCACACAGGTAAGCATTGAAACACACATTGTTTTCTTCCTTCTAGTCTGCTGTGACAGTCCTGGCTGGGCAGACAGGAAGGGGGGTAGACCAGGAAAGCACTACATACACAGAGCGATTGCTCTGCCCTCCCCTATGTGCTCCGACTCTAGGAACCTCACGTTTGTCTCAATCCTCTCTTCATGTGTTTCATAAATGTGGGATTATGGGATTTCCAGAGGAGCCAGGTGAGTGCCCCTGCCTGGGAGCTGGTGACAGCCAGGGTGTTGCAAAGGTTCACCTGGATCACCAGTTCCCTCCTCACAGAGAGGTACTGAAGATATGGTGGTGACTTTCCTGACTTGTTCTCTGGGGGAAATTGTGCCTGCACCAGCTCTTTCCTGTGACCCAGCCTCTGGGTTCACTTCATTTCCTTGCCTTTGCTCCGGGGTGCCCTACCACACATACAGCTGGCAACTGAGGTAAATGTGGGCAGAAACTGAGAGAGGCAGAGGCAGACAGGCAAAGGGACAGTGACAGCAAGCCAGAGGGAGTCCAAATGCCTGCAAGCTGGAGCTATCCTCAGGTGGCTTGTCCTGCTGGTGGGCAGAGCTGCTCCACTCTGCCCTCTTCACTTACTCATAATATGGGAGAAAAGGAGAAAGCCAGGGGCATGCCCTGTGCAGGCTCATGCTCAGCCAGACTGGCCTGGCACCCAGTTTCTCTAACCAGCTGGCTGTAGGTCCATGGCTTCCCTAGGTCTCCACTTTCTTCCTTTGAGCTCTCTCCCTGTCTGTCTGTGTCTGTCTGTGTCTGTCTGTCTGTCTGTCTCTCTCTCTGTCTCTCTCTCTGTCTTTCTCTGTGTCTGTTTCTTTCTCTCTATGTGTGTCTCTCTCTGTGTCTGTTTTTCTCTGTGTGTCTGTCTCTGTGTGTGTCTGTCTGTTTCTCTGTGTCTATCTCTCTGTCTGTGTCTGTCTCTCTGTCTCTGTCTCTGTCTCTCTCTCTTTCCCTGTGTCTGTCGGTCTGTCTCTCTCTCTCTCTCTCTCTCTCTGTGGGTGTAGGGGGGAAGGGAGGCAGGTTCTGCTCTAGGAGAAGGAAGGAGCTGCCCCAACCCTCATTCTCCTGCTAGCCTTGGACCCACTTGTGCTCTTGCCTGGCTTAGGCCTAGAGAGGAAACGGCTTCCCTGCTGCTTCAGCATTTGCGGAAATCCTGGGAACTTTCAAAAGATCACTTTTCAAGTTTGACCAAGAACAAATGGTAAAAGGCCAAAGTCTAGAAGGAAATCATTCACATGAATAAGTCTGTTCCCCCAACCCTTAGAACAGAACCATACACGCAGGTACACACACACACACACACACACACACGCACACACACACACACACACACACACCATTCACACAGTGAATCTAAATTTAGACTCATACAGTGAGACTAAATGCTTTCTATATCATTCTCACCCTGACCTGCTTGGTTCTCTCTACCAGGCTATTGCCAGAGAAGAAGAGGAAGGGATCAAAGATGCCTCAGGCAAAGGGAGTAAGAAAGGACAGCACTCTTCAGGGACAGTACCCTCTTGGACCTACCCAGAAGTGAAGATACTCTAGCTGGCTTAGGAACATAGCCACTGGGGATGGGTGGCTTGGGAGTACCCCCACTGGTATCCACTTTGTGAGAGCATAGTACCGCAGGGACCCAACCCAGAGCAGTGTGGCACAGTTCTCCCAGGGCCAGAGCTCACTAGCTAGCAGATTCCAGGTCATAGAGCTTCTGGGGTATGGAGGTTAAAGTTGGGGTGTCTGGAACCCCAGACACAGTATTCTGTGTCTCCAACCAACACAGAATGATGGTGGTCCTCTCTTGGGGGGTAGGTGATGCAGGTGCCAGGAAGTGCTAGATGTGGATAAGGAGCAAGGGTGCCTCCCGACACTTGAGTTTCATCTTCCATCTGGCCCCAAATGTGCTGCAGAGCCTGTAGACCAGTAGTTCTCATCCTGTGGGTCGTGACCCCTTTGGGGCCAAATGGACTCACACAGGGATCCCCTAAGACCATCAGAAAGCACAGATATTTACATTACCACTCATGACAGTAGCAAAATCATAGTTATGAAATAGCATCAAATACTTTTGTGGCTGAAGGGTCACCACAATGTGAGGGCCTCAGTGTTAGGGAGGTTGAGAACCGCTGATGTAGACAGACTCACTTGTGTACCCTGCTACGTCTGCTCACAACCTGGTCCTCTTACCTTAGACCTGGCCACAGACAGCCATGGGCACACAGAAGAGGGACAGGCAGCCTGAGTGTGCTTTCTCTCTGAGTGTGCGTGCACGTATGTTTCACACTGTCAGCCAGAGCACATGCTGGAGGTGCAGAGAAAAGAGTGCATGGATGTGGCCGTCATCGGGGATAAATTAATCCCAGACACGTAAAGCGCTTGCTTTCTTCATTCTCAGCTCAGCTGCAAATTCAATTACTACTCCTTGCCAGCTACTGAAATGAGGGGACAAGGAAGTACGTGGCTGGGTCTGGAAAATGGGGTGGGGCAGGGGACCCTTCTGGATCTACCTCCTGATCCCCCCACCCCCTGTTGTCCCAGATCCAGGAAAGAGTGGCAGACATTCCCTAGTTCCCCAGTCAGCTCATACACGCTGGCCTGGAGGCATGGGGGAGGTGTGGAAGTGGCAGAGACAGGCTAAGGGGCCCCAGGGTCCAGAGAGGCCTCAGTGCTCATGTGCTCACCCACCAGGGAGGAAAACGTGGGTCTCTCAGATGGTTTATATTATCTCTGCAGAGCTTTCCATGGGCATCCCTGAGTGGGGCTGAGGAGAGTCTGATTGTCTTTAGATTCCTCTAAACCAAGGTCTTAGTCTGTAGACAGGTCTGGGGAAGCTTCTTAGCACAAGAATGTCCCTCAGAGGTCAAACTGTCTTTGAGGATACCCTTTCTGTGTTGTGTTCATGCCTTCCTTAGACTAGGATAGGAGTGCACCCACCAGGTGGCTGCATTCCCTCTCCAGCAGACAGAGATGTGAAATCTTCCGGACTGGACCAAACAATGTGATGAGAATGGCCGTGGCTGGCTCAGAGCAAGTGTGTAGGTTGAATAGGGCCCATGGGAAATGGCCCTATTAGGAGGTGTGGCTTTGTTGGAATAAGTGTGTCACTGTGGAGGCAGGCTTTGAGAACTCCTCCTGCTCAAGCATTGCCCAGGGCAGGAGAGCCCTTCCTCTTGGTTGCCTGCACAAGACTCTCACCTGACTGCCTTCAGATCAAGACGTAGAACGTTCAGCTCCTCCAGCACTGTCTGCCTGCACGCCGCCATGCTTCCCACCATGATGATAATGGACTGAACCAATTAAATGTTTTCTTTTGTAAGAGTTGCCTTGGTCATGATGTCTCTTCACAACAATGGAGTTTGTGGTGGAAATCATTTTTGTGAGTGGGGAGAGTGTAGGTTTTGAGTGATCATTAGAGACAGCAAAGTTCGGGGACAGGAATGTGAGGGAGGAGTGGACTTGGTGACCTCAACTCGAAGTAAAGTTCGTGCTGGGGAGGCCTCGTAGGCTCCACTGCAGATTGAGGTAGGGACTCGGGGGCCTTGCTCTTAACTTTGGCCTCACCCCTTGAGGGTGATTACCCCAAGAATGAGACCAGCACCTAAGGGACATTTCCAAACATGGAGGACGGGAGGAGGGGAGAGTGGAGGAATAGAAGCTGTGATCCAGGGAATGTGTGAGTATCCGGTAGCTGCAGCAGCCCTTAGTCCCGGTGCTAAGAGAAGGCCAGCTCCACCTTCTATCCCCCTCTCTTCTCCTGTCTGTGTGAGGTGGGCAACCTCAGCAAAGAGAAGAGGCCAGTGAGCTTCCAGAAACCCAGCGTCCTTCACCCCTAGAGCTGTTTTATCTAGGGGTGAGGCTGAAGCTGAAGGGCAGTTTCCCTGCAAGGCAGGAGGTCTTAGAAGGAGCCTTGGCTCCCTTGAGCCAGTATGGCACTAGGCACATCGACTACTTAATTGGCATTGGCCACTGTTTTAATTAGTTGTTTCAGAGACAAGATCTCTAGCCCAATGAGTTAGCTTCAAACTCACTATGTGGCTGAAGATGTCCTTGATCCTCCGGAACTCCTGTCTCTGTCGCCTAAGGGCAGAGATCACAGGCTCGTGCCTCCACACCCAGTTTTGAAGGAGCTGTTTTGAGCCCCAGTTTTCAGATGAGAAATGTTAAACTTGGAGATGTCTCAGAAGCACACGTAAAGGAACCGGCCCCCGTGCGGGGCCTCAGCCGCTTTCACACCGTGGCTCCCAGATTCTCCTAGAGCTCTGCTGGGGGGTAGAAGTGGGAGGCAGGGATCCACTGTGCAGAGGTGGCACTGGCCCCATGAAATAGGCAGTGTTTGCTTTCACTTGACAATGTTTATGGAGTGGCTGCCATTCTCTGGCTAGGAGTTAAGCATGGGAGACTTGCCAGTGTGAGGTCTAGCCTCTGGTCATGGTGCCTGAGAATGAGGACTTCAGGTGGCCACTGACTGAATGGCTCTAAAAATGAAGGGAGGGGAGATGTTAAAGTGTCTGCCCTTTACAGAGGGGAGACTGAAATGAGAGGTAGCCATGTAAAACTGGGGTGAGTCTACCCAGCAGAGGCCACAGCATGTCCAAAGAACCCAAGGAAAGAATAGGCATGGGTGATTGTCCCTGTCTCTTCTGTGACTCACCTTAAACTTCTGGGCCAGTGTGACCCATTGGTCTTGATCATTAACTTGATGGGGTTAAGAATCACCGTGGGAACAGATCTTTGGCTAAGCCTATGAGGAATTGTCTAGATTCCGTTAACTGAGGTAGGAAGACCCATCCTGAGTTTGACATACCATTCAATGTCCTGGGGTCTCAGACTGAATAAGAAGGAAAAGATCTGGACACTTTCACCTCTCCCCTTCCTGAAGTGGAAGCCTGCTGGGCTACTGTGACTTCCCCACGGAGATGGACTTGCGCCCCTGAGCAGTGAGCTAAAATCAACCTTCCCCTGAGATATTCCTGTTAGATACTTTGTCTCAGCAATGCATAAAGTAACCAATTCAATCAGAGAGGGAGTCTCTGCAGGCTTAGTCTTTGCTGTGACTGGTGTGGATGCCCTGATCTACCATAGGCTAGACTGGGGACACGGCACAGAGGCCCTTGGCTGTCTCCTTTCCCATACCTGACTGCCTGGAACCCAGCCTGGGCTCTGGGAAGCACTTTAGAAGTTGATGTTCTTCACTGCCTACTCCTACCTCTCAACAGGGATTTGGACAACATACTCTTTCCAGATGGGCAAAGGGATCATTTATTTTATTTTTAAAAATAGTTTTTATTGCTTTTTGTCTTATTATAAAAGCAATATATGTTCATTATAGAACTTTGAGAAAACAGCTAGCAAAGGGCAGCTAGAGAGAACCTGACTGGCACTGAATTCTAAACTTTTCATATATCAAACACATGGTACCAAGCCTGCTATGGTGGCATCCACCTGGAACCCCATGTTCTGGTGTCAGAGACAGAAAGTTTTGAGTTTAAGGCCAGTGTGGGCTTCGTGGGGTAGGGTGTGCTGGGGGGCCATGTTTTAAGCAAGCAAGCAAGTTAGTCTTTTCCCCTGAAAGTTGTTTTACTTAACTGGGTGTGGCAACATAGTGGTACACACTTTTAAGCCCAGCAGAGGCAGGTGGATCTTTATGAGTTCAGGCTAGCCTGGTCTACAGAGCAACTCCAGGATAGTCAGGGCTTCATTATACAGAGAAACCCTGTTTCAAAAAAAAAATTAGCAGAATATTTTCACAATTTTATTTGGTCATAATGAATGAATTTATGCCATTTTTTAAAATGGATGCAACCAGAGACAGTCATATTAAGCAAATTACGTCAGACTCAGAAAGACAAGGGCTTCATGTTTTCTCTTATTTGTTCTTTCTGGATTTTATATTGAATCATGTGTATACATAATGCGAAAGTGACACTGAATAGTAGATATAGGAGACCAATGGGACTGCAGGAAAAAGAGGGTGGGGGAGGGTAGAGGGAAACATGGTCAAAACACATTATACATTGTGTATGAACATGTCTCTGAAGCCTAGTGCTACATACAGGGAATACAAATTAACGAAAGCAGGGGCTGGTGAGATGGCTCAGCTGAAAAGGTGCTTGCTGTACAATCATAAGAACCTAAGTTTGGATCCCAGTGTAAAAGTCAGGCACGGCAGTAAGCACTTGTAATCCCAGCACTCAGGGCTGGAGCAGGGAGGCAGACAAGAGGATGGTTGGAGCCCATTACTCAGCCGGTCTAGCCAATCACTGAATTCCAGATTCAGAGAGAGACTCTGTCTCTAAAGGCAAGGTGGAAAGTGGTTGAGGAAGATAGTGAAAGTCAATCTTGGCTTCCATAGCCATTCATACACACCCATGTGAACATACACATGCTATATCATAGGCCCTTTAGGACGCTGGTCACAGTAAGCTGGTCAAATCTCATAGCCCAAAGAAACCAGGATTCACCCCCACCCCCAAACATACTGCCTCACCCCCTTTGGGCAGAAAATTAAGAAGTGAGATGTGCTGGCCCTGATGTACCTATCACAGCCCCTAACAGGCCCTACCTGTCTTTTTCGTGCTTCTTGTCATGTGGGCTAGGCCTGAGTCAATCGCACGATGTGGGAATTTCCACCATGCCCTGACAGGCTATGAGAGGCAGGTGTTTGCCTTTGTTCGGGGCTTTCTCTGCAGGCTCTTCTCCTGCACCTCCACCATCCTGTCCACGGTGGCTCTCCTTGAGTTCTTGCTCTTCCTGTGAGCCACCCTTCTCTATGATCACTAGTCCACTTGGAGCTTGTCTGCGGGGAATACAGGCCTAGACCCTCATATAGAGACAGCCCAGGTGCCCCTCCTGAGCCCTGGCTGGACAGGTGTAAACCATTATACCCAGGACCGCTTCCCAGCTTTAATGTGACTCCACTGTAGGACCCGGGAAGCCTGCATGACGCAACCCGTGTGAATGTGAGTGTGCACGTCTGCAAGGGACTTTTATGACTAATTGTTCAACACCCCCACCCCGTCCAGAGCCCTTGTAGCCCTCCACCTCCCCTTCCTCTCCTGTCTGTGGGTGTCCTGCCTGACCCTCATTAACTCAAAGTATAAAATCTGTCTGCAGCCCCCTACCCTAGATGAAAGGTGGGGGCAGGGGCCAGGCCCTTCCCTCCCATGGAAATTCAGAGCTCTGTGGTTTATGATAGAAAATCAAATGGCCGGGCAGCAGAGAACAGGCTGGGCTTGTTAGGGGATAGCCCCAAGGCTCTTCAGAAGCCCTATAAGAGTGAGTGCTTTCCTGGAAAGCCCAGTTCTTCCCCCTTCTCCCTCTGAAGCCAGAAGGACTCCCCTATAAGGTGGTACAGGTTGTCCACTGCCTCATCGGAAGGGCCCTAGTCTTAGGGACAATGAGGTGAATGACTGTATAGGACAGAATCCAAGCTAGGAGTTGATTGACAGCTATCTTCTCTGTCTCCCTCCTCTTATGCTCAGTGCCACCCTCCATGGTGTTCCTGTCTCCAGGATCTCTGACCCCACCTTCCTATCTTAAAGGGTGGATTAATCCAGCAGTACAGAGGAAGACCCTTGACAGGAAGGGAGAAGGGGAGCTTGGATCTGGGTTAAATTTGCTAAGTGTCATAGGTTCAGAATCGCACAGGAATGTTTAGATGCTAAGGATGTGGTAGATGAGGCAAGTGATGAGGGGGGGGGGCAGAACCTCTGAGTAGAGCGTGTCCTTTGAAGAGAAGGCCTTCCCAGAGTGATGCAAACCGACCATGGGAAGGCAGGCATCCTCCTCTACAGCCCAGGGCTCCTGAAGGCCACACAGAGTGGGTCACTGGGCCTCACTCTCTCTTGGCTTCCATCCTGAAAGGGTCGGTAGTCTGGCTCCTCCCTCCCTCCCTCCCTCCCTCCCTCCCTCCCTCCCTCCCTCTCAGCAGGGCAGGCAGAGGTGAGTGGTCTTATGCTGGCAGGGGACCGAAGGAAGCCAGAAGTCAGGAAGGATAGAGGTTGGTGGCAAGGAGCCCGGCTGGAGGAGGCATTTGCTTTTTTATTAGTCAGGGAGAGCCACAAATGGTCTTGGTGAGTGTGGCTGGGCTTATGTAACATAAGCACCTAGGCACAGAGTGTTCTATGTACTGTGGGGACAGGTGGGGGCCTTGCTGGCTGCTGGAGGCAAGGAGAGGTGGCTTTGCAATTCTCTCCCAGCTTCTCACTTAAAGGCTACCCAAACAGGGACCCTGAGCAGGTCCTGTGAGGTCAGTGGGATCTTCCCTAAATTTTAATACCCATAGCATCCTCAGGGAAGAAGAAAGAGGAGCTGGAAGGAGCTGGTCTGTAACTAGAAATGGTGGACAGAGTTTCGTGTGTCTCCATTTCTGGTCCAGACTGACCCTGCCCACACAGCAAGGACCAGTGTGTGTGTGTCAGAGAGCCTTAGCTGGGGAAAGACACACCAGTGACCCTGCTAGGATCAGCCCCTGGGATGTCTTTGCTGGCTCCTAGCAGGACTAGCGCACTGTGGTGAAGTAGGCTGCCTGGATGGCATTCAGCTGCTCTGGCCTGTGCCCCTACAACACTCACGTTATCACAGCTGCTCCTGCCTAGGCCCTCTCTAGGCCCTGTGCTGGCTGTTCCACAACTCACTATACTCTGACCCGTTCCTTGTCTGTCAGGGTAAAAATAGATGTTTCCACGCAGTTACCTCAGCAGCATCAACTTTCTCCCACTTGAGTACCAGCCAGTGCTGGGCTCAGAACACAGAGCCCAGATTGCAGGGCTGGGCCTAGCATGACAGCTTGCCTTGCCGGGAGCCAGGCTGTTCATGAATGCCTCGTTGTTCAGGAAGGTGACCCTGGGTGTCCTGCCTCTGCTCACTTCCAGGTCTCTGACCATTCTCTTTACTCTGTGGTCTGCCTGTTGCTTGGGACGCCAACTTCTATCCCACTGGGAGGTGTGTGGGCCTTCATGGGTTTATACTTTGAAAAGTAGGCTGGGATCCCATGTTCTCTCTACACCCTGCTATAACCATCTTGAATAAAAGCCCTTACATTTTATTTTGTCCTAGACTTTGTGACTTACATAGCTACAGTCTGATGGAGGAGGCAGACTTTGCCTCTGCAGAGTCCTGGGTCTGATAGGGTAGATAGAACCTCTAGGTTGGAGATAAAGTCATGATAGCCCTCTGAATAAACCTGCATTGGTGGGAAGACAGAGCCATATCTCCTATGAATCCCTGGGTGGCATGAGGCTTCCTCCTGGATCCTAAAGGACCCTCTATCTGAAGGCAGCCACACGCAGTTCTTGGAACTGGGCATCTCAACAGAAATAAGACATGGGTATTTTCCTCAGAGAATGTGTATTCTGACGAAGGACAGAGCTCTCAGTGAGCCTGCAGTAGGATGCCGGGGACCCTTAAGACAAATGGCTAGATAGGTGCTTGTGTGGTGGGAAGTCTCAGCAGGCTCCCCTAGGAGCTGGAAGAAAGAGCTTTGGTGAGGCCTGGCAGGAAGGGAAGAAGATAGAAGAGAGGAAAGCAGCCATGTTGCCCTTGCCAGGGACAGCCTGGACAGGGAGCAGTGCTGGGACAACTGGGAGACCTTTTTTTTTTAAAGATTTATTTATTTATTTTATGTATATGAGTACACTTCAGACACACCGGAAGAGGGCATCAGAATTCATTACAGATGGTTGTGAGCCACCATGTGGTTGCTAGGAATTGAACTCAGGACCTCTGGAAGAGCAGTCAGTGCTCTTAACCACTGAGCCATCTCTCCAGCCCCAACCGGGAGACTCTTAATGTACTTGGATGCTCAACACCGGCCGTCCTAGAAAGGCAGAGCAGCCTGTAGCCAGGGTCAAGGCAAAGGTGGGGAACACAGCAAGTCTCAGGATAGAGCCCCTGCTGGCCTCCCCTGGCCTCCCCTTCAGTGGTGGTGCCTGGGTCTTCAGAGCTAGGCTCTCCGATTGGCAGCCTGCCCAAGGAAGGCAGGCAGGATGGGAGCAGCCCCATCTGAACCCTTAAGTACCAGGGGCCTCAACACAGGCTTCCAGGAGATGACATGCTAAGAGCTAGTGAGATAAACCCCAAGAGTGGAAATAGTGAGAGGTCTGTCGGGTAGATGAGGGGCTGCCCCACCTACTGATAAGCTGACCACAAGAGGTGGTGGAGTCAGGTGTTCTGAAGCCAGTCTTCCTGCGTGGGTGTGTGTGTCCCACTCTGGAGGCCTCTGCATGGAACTGGAGGATGGGCTGTGTGGATGCCTCCTGACTCTCCTTCTCTTTGGCTGGCTGAGGCACTCAGCTGGCTAGTGCTCATGCCAGAGACAACCAGGCATTGGGGAAGCTTCCCACAATCCTTTCACCGTGAGAATGCTGGCCAGAATCTTGAGGGAGCACCCTTTTTCCAGGTGGTCTGGAAAGAACATACTGCGTTATGGTGAGAGGCCATCCACATCTGTGTTGGACAGGGCTGCAAGCAGCTCGCTGCTTTCCTCAGCCAGCCCACAACCTTCTACCCCCTCGAAGTCAGTGAGAGGCCACAGGATGGAATGGTGGAGCTCGTAAGTGTGTGGGGAGAGCTTTATTTAGGGCACAGGGCTTAGAGTGCGGACTGGACACCAGTGGGGTGAACCTATGGTATTTTTTCACCAGTCTGGCTGCTAAGGAGGAGGGCTGGAGGGATGTCGGTCGAGAGAAGCCAGGGCTCAGTGTGGTGCTTAAAACAACGCGTATATGTTAGCGGAGTGTCAGTTTCTGTCCAAGGAAGTAGAACTAATGGTCTCAGGCATGCTTTCCACTTAGGCCTCCTGCTCTAAGCAGATAGTATCCTTCAGCCAGAACCCAGGGCGGGACCTGTGTTGTGCACATCCCTGTGTCTGCTGGAGTGGTGGGTCATGTGTCCAACATTAATAAAGTAGGGGTGGACAAAGGCATGCACCAGGGCCTATAATTGTCCTTGGCTGATGCCCTGAGCTGCAACTTTGGGGTCAGGCAGAGATAGGGAATACATCCCAGTAGCAAAAACTGAACAGTACCACCGATAAAAAATCCTGCCCAAGAAATGTAGGCCTGTGTCAACTCTCTCATTCCTGGGTAGTGAGAATGGGGCAATCCCTGGCCATGTTTAAAGCTTTATGGTCTCGGTGCCATCCCCTCAGGGCAAGGCAGAGTCCTCTCCTTCACCCTGGCTTCTGGCTTTAGGGGTCCAACCTCTGCAGCCTCACTAATGTATTCATCGTTCTTATCCTGTGAGAAGCAGTTCTTGGGTGCACCTTGCATGTGGGGAGAGTGGCACCATACCTCATCTACTGGGAGCCCTGAGGCCAGAGACTCCAAGAAAATGGCCTAGGCCTGCATGGTTAAGTGGGGCAGGCAGGTAACAGACCTGACACTTGCCTCTCTGGACTGCCCTGCTTGTGAGGACATGAGGTTACTCATTGGGTCAGCAGAAGGTGAGTTAAGTGTGGGCAGCAGGAAGCAGAGAGGATGGGGCTGAGCCAGCAGGTGTCCTTGTGACCTTCAGAGGAGGGTGGTCAGTCCTGCTGGAGGATGCAGTCCCTAGGAAGGCTCATCATGTGGAGTGATGGGGAGCTCTTGAACTGCTCAGGCCCAGGGGAATGAATGTGAGACAGCCAGCCACTGAGGCTAACATGAAGAGGCCTGTGTATGCTTGTGTGAGTAAGGGTAACCAGTGCCCAGCTCTCCTTGAACTGCTCCTAGGGCTGTGGGTCTGACTTCTGTTGACCTTGAAGGGCTCCCCCAGGTTAAGGACCCCCACAGAGGCTTCCTTTGTTATCCTCTGTTCACACAGGCTTCCAGTCCAGCTTCCTTCTCCTTTCCCTTCTCTTCCCTCTTCCCCTCACCTGCTACTCACCCCAGTCCCAGCATGTGGGGAGACACTTGTAGGAACAAGGTTAAGGCAAGAGAAAGGAAACTGCCTTCACAGGACTGAGCCCACAGCTGGGTGGAAAGCTGGTTCTCATTAACACCCTAGTCAGGGACCAGCATGGGGGTGTCTCGCCTCCCTGTCCTCCCACAGGGACTGGGAGGGGCAGGGCATGCTGGGAGACAAAGCTTTGTTATTGGGAGCAGATGGGAGGGGGCAGGGCAGAGAGACAGAGCTGGGGGGTTGTGGGGTGGCAGGGCAGCGGGTCTGGTGGGTAGGGCACTAGAGGGCTAGCAGACCCTCTTCCCATCCTCTGGCATCCTGATCCATTCACAGAAAAGCTCTGGGCCTGAGGGTACTGCCAAGGACACTGCAGGGGGAGCCAAGTGTGGGAGGCACATTTGAGCCTAGATCAGACATGCGGAGGCCAGTGTCTGCTGAGCCAGAGTTGACACAGCGTGTGATGGGAACAGAAGAGAGTACCAAGACAGAGGGGCATTCTTACAGCCTTGCTGGTCGCAAGTTGCTGGAGGGGTGATCAAGCTCCCAGTGACCTCATGTGACAGCAGTGTTGGAGGATGTCTTGCCAAACTCACTTTTACAGAGTCCAGGGGGGTGTCAAGTTGAAGAAGATCCACGATGGCTCATCTCCCGCCCTCAGAAACACCCTGGCTTTGGGGAAGAGTTTACATTGGAGACCTTGTTTAGAAGCTGTTGAATTCTGGGTCACAGTCCAATAAGGGTACCCCAGCCCCTGCTGTTGCTCTCAAGGGTTCAGCAGAGTGTGGGACCCACTTGCCTACACATCTGTCCAGGAAGTGGCTAGCAGGACAGCCAGGAAGGCCGGTGTCTGGCCTGGAAGTCTCTGCCCTTTAGCACCTACTGGAGGCATGGCTGGAGGGGAAGGACTAGGGGTTGACCCCAGATCTTTAGCCAGGTGCCCCTCCCACAGAACCCTGCTGTTCAGGCAGCCCCGGCTACACTTCCTGTGCCACATGGTGTGGACACTTATTCCTCCTCCAACATTTTAATTAGATCCCGCGCTCATTAGACGCTCAAATGCCTTCCAGATACCCCACAGCTGCTGGGCCCTCCCCACACCTGCCCTGCCAGCTGGGCCTCCCCCACACCTGGAAGCCATTGAGTCTCCAGCCAGGACCTTCTGATGCTGGACCCTCCTGTGGCTGCCACCAGAGAGAAGCAGAGATTTGCTGAGGAAGGGTAGGGAGCTTTAGAGCTGGCTTCCTTAGGACTGTCATAGGGCTGAGAAGTTCGGCTTGGCCACAGCCAAGAAGAAAGAGGTCTCAGGTACCCTGCCTGCTTCAGCCTGGTCCAGGAGACCAGTTAGGGTCCTTGGTTTCTTTCTCCCATGTGTCTGGCTCTCCCAGCAGGGTCCCCTGAGAGGCTCCCCACTGCCCATCTGTTGGGTGGGGGAGACAAGCAGCTTTGATCTCAGCAGGGCTCTGTGAGTGCCTAAGAGAGTCAAGTTTAAGGTGTTGGCCCAGGCCTGAACTTAGGTTCCATTTATTTGACCATGATTCTCCTGTTGTCTGTCAAGTTGTAACAACCAACTCCAAGGTTTCCAGTCACATGGAAGTAATGAATATATCCAGTATTTTGTTCTCAGTGCTTCTGAAGGATGGCGTGAATACAAACTCTTCCAACCATCGGGCTGACCCTGCAAAGGGTTGAGGTCACAGACGCCGCTACTTCAGCAGGGCAGCAGATACCTAGCAACTTGCTCAAGTCCATTCAGGCAGGCAGTGGCTAGCTGTAACGGGATCCCACCCCTGCCATCAGTCTGTCCCTTGCCCTGCCGCTCTTTGGAGTAGGCAGTGCTGACGGTCTGGGGATTGCTGCTACCCACCCTGGGGAAGAGGAGAGATTCTGATGGTGTGGCCAGAACTAGGCAAGACATTCATCTTTCCCAGTTTTCAAAGTAACGAATGGTCGTACTTAGAGCTTAGGAATGCACACACACACACACACACACACACACACACACACACACACACACACACACACACACTGCTCTGAGCAGGTAAGGGCAGGGTCTGCCCACATGTGACCTTATCCTTCTGATCTTTCCTGGCCCTAAAGAGACGTGAGTGCCCATGGCCGCCTCGTGCTTCTGCTCCTCGGCTGACAGCCCAAGGTGGCTAGTTGCTGAGAAGTGTGGGGCCCTAGTATGGTAGCTCAGGTGGGAGCAGTGAGTGGGGGCATGGGGAGGAGATGCTGACCCTGTGCCCTCTCCTGTCACGTGGTGATTGATTCTGGGCTGAGTCGGTTTGGGTGAACACATGGCTCTGAGCATTGGCTGGCGTTCACCTAGAAATGGGGAGCAGATGCCGAGGAGAGGCCGATCCACCAGCCACCTGTGCAAGCCACGTGGGGGAAGTGGGCTAAGCACCATTCCATGCTGCCTCCCCTGCAGGTTAGGCGCCCCCAGCAGAGGCTAGGAGTGGCCAGGTCCCCCATACTTAAAGACCTGGAGAAGCCAGCTAGTCCCTGAGGTGGGAGGATTGTGGAGCTGGGGTCCACCTCCTGCACAGTGGCTCTCCTGATAGATGGTCCCCAGCCCTCCCAGATCCAAGGCCCTTCCTGGCCATCTTCCTATCTCCCTTAACTCTGGTGCTGTTGGATTGGGGCTCAAGGTTCCTTGAACCTTAGCTTCTTCCTAAAGGGACCCTGTATATAGACCCAGTCACGCTGGAATCCTAGCAGATGGATTTGTGGGGAACTTGATTCAGTCTATAGCAGCTGACAAAAAGATGGGTGTGGGGGCTCAGCCTGCAGTCCCTGCTTTTGAGATGTAAGATGTGGTAAAAAGAGCATCCGGAGTTCGAGGCCAGCATGGGCTACGTAGGTACTGGGGGCCAGCTTGAGATACATGAGAGCCTCCATCAAAACAATAAAAACAAAAAAATAAAAAGAAAAGGAAGGAAGGAGAGAAGAGGGAAGAAAAAAGGAAGAGAGGGGAGGAGAGAAGGGAGGGAGGGACTAGTTCCACAGTCGGCAAGTTTGGGAACGATGAGTAACTTTGATTAGACAGGGCTCCTGATTGCCCTGGGAACCAGGGTGACCTGCAGGAAGCTATGAGCAGGGCTTGGCCCCTGAGCTGCTGCTGAGCCTCTGTGCAGATTTCTTCTCTGTCTGTGGGACTGCTGTCCTGACCGACAGCTGCACAGCTCTGGCTGACAAGTCCTCCAATCACCACTGTGCATGGGGATGGGCAGCGGCTGGAAAGAGCTCTGCCTGGCCAGTTCATGTCACTGTCAGCTTCAGCCGGGCACTGTCATCCTGTCTGCTAGAGTGCTGAGCAGCTGACAGCATCTGCCCTCCTCCCCACTCCGCTCTCGCCCCTCCCTCTCTTCCTCTCCCCCTCTCCTTTCTTCATTTTCTTTCTTGGGAGGGTCCCAACGCTGACTGGCAGCTGTGCCCTCACTTGGCCCTCCTGGTTGCAGCAGGGGTCCCATGGTCTGGAGAGCAGCTTTGCCTGTTGATGTCTCCATGTTAGTTGGTGTTTATGTCCATCCAAGTCTTTACAACTCAGACTTCCCACAGCACTCTAGTTTCTGCGCCCTCAGCAGATGACCCCTTGGGCTCTATTTGTAGCTATCTAGAGTTTCTCAAGCCCCCTCCTCCGAATGTTCCTGATTTCCTCTGAGAACCAATTTTAAAGTCCTGACCCATCCTTTCAGGCATTGCTGGAGACAGCAGCCCCATTTCTCAGTAAACATTCTCTGTCAGCCAGATTTTTCTTGCTGGACAAAACGTTCAGCATAAAGACAAGTTTGTCTTAGTTCATAAGGTTGGAGTTCCAATCTATGACAGGTTTGTTCTGTGACTTTGAGCCTGTGGTGAAACAAAGTTACTCAAGCCATGATCCAGGGAGCATACACACACACACACACACACACACACACACACACACACACACACACACACACAGAGGGAGAGAGAGAGAGGAAGAGAGAGAAAGGGAGAGAGAAAGAGAGAGAGGAAGAGAAAGAGAGAGAGGAAGAGAAAGAGAGAGAGGAAGAGAAAGAGAGAGAAAGAGAGAGAGGAAGAGAGAGAAAGAAAGAGAGAAAGAAAGAGAGAAAGAAAGAGAGAAAGAGAGACAGAGACACAGAGACAGAGAGACAGAGGGACAATACAGAAAGAGACAAGACAGAAAGAGAGACACAAGTACACATATGTGGGGGAGTGGCTGGGGTTATCATCTTCTAATGACCTGAGGACTTCCCATAGCACAGCTCTCCTCAGAGTTTTTACCAACACTACTACCCAGGGAACAAGCATCTAGGAGATATGGCAGGTCTTCACAGCGTGCTGCTTCAGCCTTGCCTGGGAGCCCAGTGAGAAGAAAGCTCACAGCAGGGTCACCCTTCGCTTTCCTCAGTGACTTTTCACTTGTTGTCTTCCACAATTGGTTTCCAGAAGTCAGACACTCACCTCGTGAGGGCTTTCAAGTTTTGTGGTGTCTTGAAGGGGACTTTATGTATTCTGAGTTGTGATGCCTGATCCAAAAAGCATGAAGACACTGGCCTCTGGGCCACCATCAAGGATGGTGTGACAGGAACTGGCTGTGGAGACTTCTGCCTGCCCTCTCCACTGGTTCCTCTTCAGCCACCCTGGGTTTCCCATCCCTGACCACACGTACCCCGTCACTACATCCTGTGGTTTCTGGGGAAAGCCAGAACCTGAGAGTGACATTTTGATTCCTCTCTGACTTGTTTCTCCTCTGCCCTTCATTCTGATTCCCCTGGGCCCCACCTCTCCCCTGGTTTCCTCCTAGGCTGGAAGGTAGAGCCAAGGCCAGCTCATCAGGGATTGGGGTTCTTTCTGGGCATACTGTGGAGTTTTCTGCCTAAGGTCCCTTCACACCAAGGACTCAAAAGAACCTTGCTCCGGCTACACTGGCTCAGCCATTCCCCCTGCTGCCATCAACTCTCGTCTGCCAGAGAGTATATTTGATCTCTGAACCTAGGGCTGCCCTGGAGACAGACCTGGAGGCTGCTAAAGGCATTAGCATGGCTGCGGTCAGGAAGGTAAGGGAGAGGGCCAGAGGCCTGGCAGGAGCTGGAGGGGAGGCCGTCAGTCCTGCTGGGAACTGTTCTTGCTTTCATTCTCAGCCTCTGACCCAGATCAAGTGCTACACCTGAAAAGCAGCCCTTTCCTATTATTGTGTGGCCACCGACGCCACCATGGCTCACCTCCATGGATGACACTCAGCTGGGTTATCCTACAGCTGCCTTAGCCTGGAATGGTTGGAGTTCATTCCTACAATCTAAGAAGGGCTTGTAATGAAAGCTGTGCTCACCTCTGCATAGCTCCTGGGAGTTGGTTGACTCTCTTCAGTCCCTTCCAGCCTGCTGGGTGCAGCAGGAGCCCAGTGTCTGAAACCTTGACTTTCTCCTCTCAAGGTCATTTCTGCATGATGGGCAGGACTGAGCTGAGGGTGGGGTACTGCCCAGGGATATAGTTCCCTCCTCAGGGACGGGTACTGTCCAGGGGTATGGGCCCTTTCCCAGGGTGGTCTTTGGTTTTGTCCTGTGAAGGCTTGCTTGGACCTCTAGCTATAGAAAGCTTGAACTTTGTGAGGGTGGGAGACACAAGCTCCATTGTCTTGGTCCCTGTGAGGGTCTGTGTAGAGGGAGGAGTGAGCTAGTGGTCTAAGAGTTAGTAGGGGCAAGGCTTGGCAACACTGAAAAGCAGGGCTTTTAACTGGAGCTAGAACAGCGTTAACAGCTGGTTGTGTGTTCTCATAGGAACTTCTTGAGTGTGAACTTGGTATTAAAGTAATGATTTTTGAAGCATAAGGGTACCATAGAGGCCCCAGGTATCCTTGTTCTTCTAAGCTACCCATGAGCTTGGGACTACTGACAGGCTTCTGGCTCTGTTAATAGGATGTGGGACTTTGTTCTATCAGACCCAACAAGCCCTGATGCTTTTCTCTTTGGACACTGAAGCAAAGCAATCTTACAGGAATTACTAGAGGTAACAGAGTTAGGGCAAGTGGGAGGTGATAGTGTGCCTGACAGGAGCTCCAGTGTGGAGGTAGAGAGGCCAATAAGGCATGGTTGGCAGCTGCTTGCTTCTGGGATAGGTAACACTGATTGTCAACCTGATGGGATGTGTGGTCACCCTGTAGACCAGCCACTGGGTATGCATTAGTCCAGGTGAATAGACCCATCCTAAACATGGTGGTGCCATCCCATAGGCTGAGGCTCCAAACTGAATAAAAACAGTGTCAGTTCTGGGGCCTTGTATTTGCAGGACAGTCTTTTCCTCACTGAACACGGCTGCCAATTAAGACTGGCACTGTGGGCACATGAGGTTTTAGTGCCTTCCACAACCCCTGGTCAGAAACCAGAATCAGGGTGGAGTGGATGGGGTCAGTTCTGGGACCAGTGGCAGACATGCGTCTGTGGCCTTGGCTGAGGTCAGTCTGAGGTTACAGTATGTGACAGAGGAGGCTGAGTGTGGCTGAGAGCCATTCATTCTCACTGTGACTGGGGCAAAAGAGATTGGCAGCAAGGTTGGTACCCACCACCCATGTCCAGACAATGAAAGGTCTCCTTGGACACTCTTCCATGGGTCAACATCAATAGTTCCAAGCTCTCATACCTTTCTGAAGCTTAGGGAGGGCACAGGAGGGTCACCGAGGCTCATGTCTCAATAGACAGAGGGCCACAGCTCCCAAAGGACAGGACTCCTGCATTTGGCCACAATCTGAGGGAGGGGCTTCCCTGGTACCATGGAAGATGGCACCCCAGACTTTAGACTCGGTGTCTGGAGACCAGGCTTCAGCTTAGCATTGTCCGTGGCCAGAGCTCTTCTGATGGCTGTGGGCTGAGTGATGTACTGCATCTAAGCTAGAACTCTCCTCATTCCTTAAGGCAACTAAGAGGTCCACTTAGGCCCAAGGCAGGGAGCACATAATCTATGTCTTTGTCCTAAGTACATGTCTGTCAATATGTTGCCTTGGAAGCTGCTAGTTCTGGCAGAAGTGGGGACAGGAAGGGGATTGGGCTCCATGTTCAGAGATAGAATGCTACAATCCCTGCATGGGATGTCAGTGAGCAGTGGGCAGGGCTCTGAAGATGCTGGAAATGCTGTAGTGCCCTGTAGTCCTTGACCCAGATGGCATGTTATCTTTTCCATCAGAGATTAAAAACAAACAAACATAAACAAACAAACAAATCTAGGAAATCAGGATATTGTGGCTTGATCTTAAGTCACCAGTCATAGGAAGGTGAAGACATGGGGATTCCTGAGGACAGCCAGACTAGCTTACTTAGTGAGTTCCAGGCCATTGAGAGACTCTGTCTCAAAAGCCAAGATAGACAGCATCTGAGGAATGACAGTTGAGAATGGCCTCTTGCTTCCTAACATAAATCCACACAATGCCACACATATGACATGAACAGGCATACACATATGCAAGCATACCAATCAACACATGTACAATCAATCTATACTTGAATACAAAAATACACACACCTGCACACACATATACAACACACACACAGACATAGACACACACACACACACACACACACACACACACACACACCTACCTAAGTAACATCGGATGTGGTGGTGCACACCTTTAATCCCAGCACTTGGGAGGCAGAGGCAAGCTGGTCTCTGTGAGTTCAAGGCCAGCCTGATCTACAAAGCAAATTCCAGGCCAGCCAGGGACACACAGTGAGCCCTTGTCTCAAAACAACAACAAAAAACAAGGACATCTGAACTCTATTCTTGACTAGTTTGTAATAGCACCTGTTGTAAACTGACTATGGAGGAGGGAGGATGTCTCTGCAGCTCTGTCATCAGACAGGATGCTGGTGAGCAACAGTGGACATACTAAAATGACCACTCTTTAAAGGGTTCCTGCCATGTGCCCCAAGTTCCTTACAATTGTGGTTGTGTAGAAAACATGTTTCCTGAATCCCCCCTTGCCTGTGCTCTGTAAAAATTAAGTTGAATATGGTTGTGATAGTTAATTTAATTGTCGACTAGACAAAAACTAGAATCAAGAAAGGATCTCAGTGAGGCATTTTCCATATCTGGTTGGCCTGTGGGCATGTCTATGAGGGATTGTCTTGATTACTAGTATTAATTGATATGGGAAGACTCAGTCCACTGTGGGCAGCCTCATTCCCTAGGCAAGGGATACTGAAGTATATAAATATGGAGAAAGCTAGATCAATATGAAGAGTTATAAATCTGTTTCTCTTGGTTCTTGACTGTGGATATGATGTGACTAGCTGCTTTAAAGTTTCTGCCTTCACTTTCCCCAAAGCTGTATTGTGAGCCAATTAAACCCCTTTTCCCATAAGATTTTGTCAGATTATTTATCCTAGTAATGGAAATGAAACTAGAATAATAGAAAAGTAACACCTCCACTTGTGTTGGTCTCAAGGGCATCTTTTTAGAGTGGCAGCTCCTGCTTATTTTAGTCTGAGAATGTTTGTCCTTGGGATTCAGAGGCTATGCTGTGAGGGAGGCATAAAGTCACACAGGGAGGAACTTATAGGTGTTCTGTCAAGGAATTGCACTAACCAAAACTAGGTAGACAATGTCTTCCCTAGACAATGAGGCAGTTTCTGCCTTGATCCAGCTTAGAAGACACCAGAAAGAGCAACGGCAACCCATGCTGAAAGTTTTTAACCAAAAAGACAGTGGGTGTTTTAAGCCTGGGGTTGGCAAACACCTTTGTAACCAGTAGCTGCTTCATGCTTGGTGGAAGTGCCACAGGTGAATGAGAATGAGTGGGTGTGGCCTGGCTCCAATAGAGCTTTCCTCCTGTACATCAACATTTCAATTCAATATAATTTTATATGTCACACAATGTTATTCTTCTTGTGATGTTTTTCCTATTGAAAATTTAAATCATGCCTAACTCACGTGTTTTACACAAACCAGGCAGGGCTATGGTTTGCCGACCTCTGCTCTAAGCCATTCTGATTAGGAAGGTCAGTTGCACCTGGAGGGACCTGGACCAATAGTCCATCGTGGAGATGGTTGAAGCTGATGTATAGGGCATTAAGAAAGCCTTTTGAGTTTATAGCTGCCATGCTCATCTGTGAAAGGCACAGGTGAGGCGAGCTGGACTGAGTTAGAATGGGAAAGATCAGAGAAACAAGAGATGTTTAGTACTTTCCAGACATGGTCAAGGACAAGAGATTTGATATGTGGGAGCTGATGAAGGAGTTTTGGATATGGGTTTGGGCTATTTTACTGAGTTTCTTTAGAGTAAAGTAAAATCTCTCTTCAAACTACCCTGCCTCCCTTCCCAGCTCCAGATTTCCTAAGCAGTGTTCAGAATCACAATCTGTCTCCCTGGAAAGCAGCAGTTGCTTCTGTCAATGGTTAGTGCAGGTCATGAGCTATCCTAGAATCTTTGTGTGTATGGGCTCTAAAACTCCTCCTGATAATTTATTACTACAAATTTGTAAGTGAGGAAATTGAAATCTAGAGGCCATAAATTAACTTTGGGAACCTAATAAATGGACCCAGAAAAAAATCTAAGATACAAAAAGCATCATTAACAAGTCAGCAGCCCTGGATAGTTCACTGTGAGCAGCCCAGTGTGTGTGCTGGTCAGAATTAATTTCTCAGCACACACACTGGGCTACTCACAACCACTTGCAACTCCTCCTCCCAGAAGAATCTGATGTCTCTGGCCTTTGCAGGCACCTGAACTCATAAATAAATATAAAAAAAATTGGTATCCTTGCACGAAATCAAGGAGGCAATCAGTTCTGTGATGGGTGTGAAGAAGATTCTGGAAGAAATGTAATCAAAGTTTTGAGAGAGACTCTGTAATGAAAACTATAAAATATTGATGGAAAAAAATGAAGAGGACACAAAGAGAAGAAAGACACTCCCTGTTCATGGACTAGAAGAATCAATACTGTTCAAATGTCTACACTTCCAAAATACAGACTCAATGTCAATGCAATTCTTATCAAAATGCCTGCCTATGACATTCTTCATAGAATTGGAAAAATTCTATGGAACTACGAAAGGCAACCATCAGCAACACAATTGTAAGCAAAAGAACTAAGCAGAAATATTACATCATGTTACCTAAAAAATACTACAACACATTATAATAACCAAACCAGACACTGAAACACTGAGAGGAAAGATAATCAGAGGCCAAAGAATAAGAGACCATAAAAGTAAACTCTGTGCACTTGTAAAGGATTTTTTACAAAAAGATCTAAACTAGTAACATGAATGTAAGATGTGAAATTTTAAAACCATGAGGAGAAACCATAGGGACAATGTTGAGGAGTACAGGGGTTTTCAGATGAGTCCTCAGAAGAAACAAACTCCAGAAGAGACAGATGGGGTGCCATTGCATGAGGAGTGTCTGAAGAAGCAGCTCTGAGAAGGCAGGAAGGTTTGCAGGTGGTCAACCGGCAAGGTGAGGTAGTCCTTACATGATAATTAAGATTAAGATCCCAAACAGCTAGTTAAAAAGGCCAAATAGACATCCCCAGTTACTTCTCAAGAGAAGACAGAGGGGTGGCCAGCATGTCCCCCAATTGCACTAATCAGTGCTATGTTATTTATTTCATTGCTGACAGAAACAACTGAAGGAAGGAACAATTGATTCCAGCTATTGACTTGAAGGTATAGTCTACCATGGAAGGAAATTCATGGTGGCAGCAGGTCACATTGTGGCTGCAGTCAGAAGGCAGAGGAGGAACAAAAAAAAAAAAAAGAAAGAAATTCTATGTTCAACCCACTACCTCTTTTTATTTATTTATTAATTATTATTATTATTTTTCGAGACAAGGTCTCATTATATAGGTTAGGAGGGCCTAGAAGTTGCTTTGTAGACCAGGTTAGTTTCAAATTCATAGAAATCTGCCCGCGTTTGCCTCTTGAATGCTGGGATTAAAGGTCTGTGCCTCCATGTCCTGGCTTTCTCCTTTCTACTTTGTTCAAGACCTCATCGAATGGGATGGAGCCACTCATACTTAGGGTCTTGTCTTTCTACCTCAATTAGCCTAAGCTAGTTCACATTCTTCCCAGCCATGCCCAGAGATCTGTTTCTGTGGTGATCCGAAACTTGCCAGTTAAACAAGATTAACCATGATGATCTGATGAGAAATGCAAATCAGAACCATAATGAGTTACTACTACCAA
Source organism: Rattus norvegicus (assembly GCF_021556685.1). Lineage (NCBI taxonomy): Eukaryota > Metazoa > Chordata > Mammalia > Rodentia > Muridae > Rattus > Rattus norvegicus. The sequence goes on from NC_141537.1 coordinate 117,977,932, forward strand.
CACAGACAGACAGACAGACAGACAGACAGAGAAACCAAGCACTGTCAAGGAAGTAGCAACAAGGGCACAACATTCAAACGCTGTGGGCCAGAATGTAGATTAGCACGACCATGACAGAGCTCCCTCAAAAAGACAAAAACTGGTCCTTTCTCATGGCCCAGCAATTCTACTGCTGGCTGCATGTATCAGGTCTGTCATTCATGGTTCATTGACTACTCACAATAGCCAAGCACTGAAGCAGCCTATGTGTCTGTCAACTGTCGAGTGTGTAAAGAAAGGTGGTACATGTACACAATAGAATAATAGGCTTTTTCCACAAGGGGAAGTCTGCAACAACAGGGCTGGAATTAGAGATACCATGTTAAGTGAAATAAGCCAGACCCAGAAAGGCCAGAAAGGCTTGACCTCTCTGAGGTGCAGAAACTCCAAACCTTGATCTCTCACAAGCTGGTAGAAGGGTGGTGGCTGTCAGAGTGTGCAGAAGAGCTGGGAGGGAAGAGGAGGAAGGACTGACCAACACGCTAAATCACAAGCAAGCAAACGATGGGGTGTGGTTGCAGAGTGAAAATAGGAAACAGTTCTACACTGTGCACTTTATAAAACAAAACGTGCAATGTTTTCACCACAAAGAAATGACCAGTGTACAAAGGGATGGACATGTTTGACCTGATTTAAATATGATGCAATGAGCTAGACCTGGAGCCTTGGGAGACTGAGGCAAGAGGATCACAGTTCAAGGCCAGCCTGGATAACTTTGTGAGCTTGTCTCTCAAAAAGTAAAATGAGGACTGGGCTGTGGCTCAGTGGTGGAGAATGATCCTTGAGTACATAAGACTTTAGGTTCAATCCTTAGTACCATTAAAAAGAATTAAAATGAAGCACAATACATACATATCCCCCAAACCACATCGTACCCCATAAATATGTACAATTTTGTGCTTTGTGTATCAGTTATGATAAACTTAATACAGAACTGTTAAGGTTATGAGCCCAGGCAGCCTGGCTCATGACCCCACAGACTTAATAGACTCTGCTTTTCTGTCCCCCAGGAGAGCATGCCCCACGTGAGGACACATCCCAGGCACTATGAATGACAGGCAGTCATGGCAGCACTGCAGAAGACCAGTAGCCCCAGACTGGCACTCTGGCTAGTTTGAACTGAGTTCATTCAAAATCTGTGCCTAATTTGTCCTGCGACTCTTCTTCCCTGAGCTAGGCCTGTAACGACAGATCATCCCTGAGGGAGATGAGCCCTTAAGGACTTGCTGGTTGTAGGGGTTTGGTGCTGGGAGGACAGGCTGCTGGTTGTCACTTTATGATCTCAGGAGCCCTCCGTTCATTTGCCGCTCACTGGGACACGACTTGGCCTGTGTAGTCTTTCTCCTGACTTTTCCTTATCTTCTAAAACCGACTCAGCACCTGCAGAGACAGTCATTTCTCACCCTGACGCAGGCGCTTTAGGTCTCCTCTCATTTCCTTTCCCTGCTGTCATTCCCACCAATGGATGTCGGTTTTATTAGTTTTAAAAAAGAAGAGTCCATGCTCGGCTCCATCACATCAACTGTGTTTGCTTCCTGTTTCATTATTTTGTGCTCTAACTTCTAAACTTTTAGCTTTCAAGTGTGTGTGTGTGTGTGTGTGCTCATGTGAGTGTGCATGTATGCACATGTGTAGGCATATGCACATCAAGGCATATGTGTTGTTAGATGACAACTCTTCATGTTTGTCTTTGCCTTCAACCTTGCTTGTGACAGACTCTTGTTTTTCTAGCTGTGTAGGTGGCCTGCAAATTTCCAGACAGTCACCTCCCATCTCACCATAGGAAATCTGGGCTTACTACAGATGTGTTTGAGTTTGCATGGGTTCTGGGACGCTGAGCCTAGGTCTCCATACTTGGATGTCAAGTGCTTTGCCCACTGAGCATCTCCTGAGCCCTCTGCTGTATCTTCTGAACTCCAGCGTAACCTGTGAAAGGCCTGCCAGATGTGAGGAAGGTCCTGGATTTTCCTCCTCACCATGTGTTTGAGATATGTGAAAATCACAGCTTGGTTTCTGAGCTTTCCCCAGACTGACAGGTCTTCTCCAGGTTTGGGAACTCCTCATGTCCCCATCCATGGGACATCTTCTGGATTTCACTCACTATTCCTTACTGTCTTGTGAGCTAGCCTGAGCTCTTCAGATTACGTCCTTTGTAAACATCGTATGGGTCTGTGTGTGCCTGCGCACCAACAAGTTCAGGTATTGTGGACACAGGGAGGCCGGGAACCCGTGCAGCTGGAGTCATGGGCGTTTGTGAATCAACCCTCCAGTCACAGATTCTGTTCTTAAACACGACCCATATTGTTTTTGCTATCCTCAGTGTAACTGATCCAAACAGCATGGCTCACTTCTGTAGACTCACTATCTCTGTTCAATACTCTGCTCACTTTCCCAGGCGGGGGACGCACAGCTTACTCTTTTGAACTTGGCCTCCCTAGGCTCATGAGGCATTCCTACCTACAGCCCTCTGGTGCTTCTTTCCCATCCACTTCACAGTCACCCTGGCCTAGGCCTAAGATGTCCTCAGACATCCATGCTACTGAGACACAGGCCCTCTCTTGGTTTTCCTCTTCCTCCCTGCATTCCAGGAAGCTGTTTTCTTGACTTCTATCACTGCCTGGGACACTTCAAGCTTCTTTGTCAACAACACCCTCTCCTGGGCCTTCCTGGTGTGAACCCTGGTACCTGCTGGGCATTCCTTAAAAATCAAAGCTGAACTCAACTGCCCTTCCTGTTTGTTACCAATAAAAAGCACCCCCACCACAAGTGTTCCCAGGCCCAGGAGGGGAATTCTCTGAGATTCTTTGCATCAAATTATGTTCTGCAATCATGAGATGGAGCTCGTCCCCCCATTTCAAACTCAGCCGTTGGAGGGGTCTTAGCTTCTAGTATTCGGAATATGGACTCTTTGGCAGGGAGGATCTTAGTTAAGAGGGGTCTTAGGATATGTCCAAAGTCGGTGTGACTGGTGGCCTTATTGAAATGGAAAGCACGAGGTCCCCTGGAAAGGGCTTCTTCCCCCAGTTGGAAGGAGGTTGAAGGCAAGGGAAATAAAACAAAGTGCGAATGGCAGCTGCGAGAGGAGATGCTGGGTTCTGTGGCGCTGAGGAGCATGGACAGCAATGTTGTGGGCCATGTTCAGTACTGAGGACAGGATTCTCCAGGGGACCCCAGGGAGCAATAGCAGACACTGGCTGACTTCCACCTCTTGCTAAGGCTTCTGTGGAAGAGACCTCAGTGTTCCTACAGATTGAGGGAGGTGTGTACTGGGACCCTGTCAGCTGGCTTCATGCACAAAAGGCTTTCTATTTCCTCCCCCAGCACACAGCCACACTCCCTTCTTCATACTAACAGTTCTAGAGAGTGCCATTTGAGTCTCTGTTCTTGGATATTGATTTGTTTGACGCCTTCTCCAAAGCCCCAGGGCTCACGGTCACCATGGTCCCTCTGGTTCCTCCAGACCTGGTCTCTGTTCTCACTTCCATTGGGAATAAGAGATATGAGCCCATCTGGGGAGGGCTTGTGGCAGAGGGGCCTGGCACAGCATTAGGTCCGCATGATGCCCAGGTTGACAGGGCTATATTTAACTGTCTATATTTGCTGTCCCAACTCACTTGTCCCAACCCAGCTCCTCCTACCTCCAGCCTGTCCTGCATCATCGGGTCCCTGCTGTCCCTGCTCACCCTGCACCAGCTGTGCAATTGTGGTCTGGGCCACAGGCTATTTTTTGCTTGGTGCCAAAGATTATTCAGTTATCAGGAATGTGTGTTTAAGTGGCCGTCTCTGGAATAAGGATTATAAATAGGAACTTGGGGTCAAGGCTGGGGCCCCAGTGTCCTCCTCTTTGTCCCAGTTCCTGTCCCAGCTCTGGGATTTTATGTGGGGTGGCCACCATAAGGCTGGGGTGAGATGGGCAGGCCCAAGGTTGTCTAGGGGAAAGCACCCAGGGTGGAAGACCAGGGGTTCCACCCAGAGAACATCTCCTGCAGGAAACTCTCTAAGACCAGATTTCTCTCTGGTCAAGAGGGACACTCAGAACCAGTAGCTCCATGGCAAACAGGTGGTGGGCCTATGTCCATGAGGGAAAATCCAAGTTGGATGAATGGCTGTCTGGGAGGAGAGCCTGCCCACTGTCAAATGCGAGTTCCTTCTGGGAAGGAATCACCAAGTATTTAAAAGAAAGGAACAGGAGGAAAAGAGGTTGGGAGAAAGAGGATTAGAGTGGAATTTGCCCCAGAGAACTTCAGCCTGGTATTGGAAGCTCACCTCAGCACCAAGAGGGCAGAGTTGAGGCCGGATGTTCAGAATGAGGCTGGAGGCTTCCCCGGAAGAGTGAGAGAATGCGCCCTGGGGTTCCAGGTCCTGAAGAAGATCTAAGCTCAGGCTCAGGCCAGGCAGAGTGACAGATGGAGAGGCAGAGGTTCCTGGGCAGCAGGTCGAGCTCCTCCTGGTACTCTTTCTGCCTAGAACCACCTTCTCAAGGCCTGGGCCATGGCTGCCTCTGGTTCCCTTCACTCCACCTGGGGAATGGAGGAAAAGGACAGTCTTCTACTCCAACATAGCTGAAACTAGGTTTTGGGGCACCACACATTTCTCACATCAAATTCTCTATGTAGTGGCAGGAACCATGACTAGCTTTCCTCTGTGGGTTGTCAAGTGTGAGATTGGGTCATGCATCCCAGTATAGCTATGAAGGCAGCCAACACATTTGCAGATGGTAGCACCTTTCTATGACGTCAAAGATCAGAGATCCTTAATCTAAAGAAATGTTGTTGGAGCCAATAATGGTGACTTTCTGCATAGAGTCGAATTGTCACTTGACCTATTGCCAGCCTCCTGATGCCACCAAATCTAGACAAGCCCACCAGTGCAGTGGCCTCTATCCCCACATTCTGCATGTAGGTCTGTCCCAGGGACCCAAGTTTCTTCTGGTCTCCTGCTCCATCTCTGCCCTCTCTTACCTTCCTCTCACCATTGAGAAGTCTCTGGCACAGATGACTAGTTGTTCTAGAACATGGTCATGGAGTTGCTCCATCCTCATCCCTGAACCACAGAGACATTTAGCTGCCCCTCCTCTTCAGGGTGAGATGAAGTGGCTAAAGGTCACGGAAAATGGCCAACATCACCTTGACTGGGTCTAGAATCACCAGAAGCCTGTATTGGTTATTTTCTGTTGCTGTGACAAAATACTATAACCAAGGCAATGTATTTATTTATGTACACACACACACACACACACAAATGTGTGTGTGTGTGTGTGTGTGTGTGTGTGTGTGTGTGTGTGTAGCCAAGGAAGGGGTTATTTGGATGTACAGTTGGAGAGGAAGAGTCCATGTTAGTAAGGCATGACAGCAGGCAGTCGATCAGAGCAGGGGGCTGAGATACCACATTGCCAGCCACAAACACAAAATAGAGGTGTGACTGGAAATGGCTAAGACCATAGCTGCCCCAGTTATGTACTTCCTGCAGCAAGGTCCCGCCTTATGAACACTCCCTAACTCCCCAGTGCCACCAGCTGGAGACCAAGTGTTCAAATACATGAGCCTTTGGGGGACATTTCTAATCCAAACTGCCATGGAGGCTTAGCTCTGCCTGTAAGGGATCATCTAGATGAGGTTGACTGAGCTGGGAAAGCATGTCTTCACCATGGGGGGGACCATCCTGTGGGCTGGGGCCCTGGACTGAATTTCAAGGCAGGAACTGAGCACTGCCACTCCTCTCTCTTTGCTTTCTGACTGTGGATGTTTTGTGACATAATACTTCATACCCTGGCTGCTTCCACCATGATGCTCTGTGAGCCCAGAGAAACCATCCCTTCTCTTGATTCTTATGATAGATATTTTGCTACCATGAAAATAAAAACCCTATATATCTGCACAAGTTAGAGCCAGGCCTGAGCACAGTGTCCACTCCTTTGTGCCTTCCTTTGCAGAGATAAAGATGTTTGTTGAGGGGTCTTGGCACTTCCCCAAGACAGGGCAACAAGGGCCCCCGCTATGGGACATCTTCCTCTAACTGCTGTAGCTCCCCCTATGTAACTGGGGCTGACCAGGGACAGCAGTTCTTAGCTGGGGCCTCTAGAGGTTAGAGTGAAACCTGGGTGGGCCCTGTTCTTGTTTCTTCTACTGATCTTCAAGCCCCATGTGTGGGGTCAGCCATATGCCATGGAGGGTGGGCCTCAGGCCTGTGCAGTCCTCGTGGGGCCCATAGCTACACTTGGTCCTAGCCGGGAGTCTGGTGTGTAGATGGCTCCCCTGGTGGGGTGGAGTGTTTTGTGTGGGGGTAATCACACGAGACTGGGCTTTCAGAATGGTGCTGACATCCTAGTTTGGAATGACTCAAATTGTTTATATCAGCAGGAGTCTGGCAAGGAAATTCTCTTTGCTCAGCTTCCAGTCACCCTAGGGTTCACCCTCTGGGGCACCCTCTTCTGTCATCCCTGACATTAAGCCATCTTACTCCTTATTGTATTAATTGATTCTTTTCTTAGTTTCCTTAAAAATCTCCTTTAAAAGACCTACACCAAGGGAGAGCTCCCAGATTCCCTTTACTACTCCTTCCTGCCATGTTTCACAATCCTTAGATTTTAAAATTGGATCCAGACCTGCCTCCCAAGCCGAGTCCTTTAGCTGAAGCAATCTCCTTTTGTGCTGGCCCAGTGGACACAGTCTTGTCCCTCTCAACCCGCAGCCTTCTTGAAAAAGAGTCCAGGGGACTCTGGGGGACAGCTGACATGCCAGGGCATCCACAAGAACAAAGAGGCGATCGCACTGCCAGAGGCCTTAAGCTGTGTAGAAGTCAGGGATGGCCAAGGGATGGCCTTCAGCATGGGGCCTCACAGGCTGAGCACCCCTTTCACCAACTGCCTCCTCCTCTACTCTCTTCACACACACTTGCCCAGGTCCTGACCCTCTGGCTTCCTTGAAGCATACATGCTGGATCTCCCTAGTAATGCTGGGATGCCGGCATGGAATGGAATGGCCAAAGGCCCCACATCTGGGCAGTGATGGACCTCTGGGAGCTGGAGGTGAGCAGACCACTCCATAGCCCAGGGGGGTCAGCGCTGTGAACATTTCCTTCCCAGAAGCATCTGCCAGGGGGCCTCTGAGCCTCTTTGTCTCTGCCTTCTCAGCGGGGCTGTCAAAAGCCCAGCCTCACAGGTTGTGACTAATCACTAGCACATTTTTTTTCCATCCAAGAAGAAGAAAAAGTCGAAGAAGATGAAGAAAAAAAAAAACCCAACAGTGAATAACTCGGAAGACTTTCCAACATGTGGGTGTTTTTCTGGGACCAAAGATCAGGAAGATTCCAAATGTAAACAATCCCAAAATAACCCAGTTCTCCCAAACCCCAGGCATTCCCAGGACTGGCTGTCCATGCTCCCTCCCTTCCCCGCTGGGAACCGGGGTCAGGAAGAGGTGGTAAGGCTCAGGCGCTGCATGAGGTTGTCTTCAGCAGTGTATGAGCTCTGGGAGAGCGTACATGTATCTTCTCATTAGAAAACTTTGGTGGCTTTTCTCTTGGGAGAGGGGCTTCTAAGTGCCACATCAGACCAGCTCTCCCTGAGATAAGGGCTTTCTTTGCCTGGTTATATCACATTGTGCTTAAACCAAGCTCTTGGGACTTCTCGCCAGCACAGTGTAATGGAAAGAATATGGACTTTGAAGTCACACAGGGTTGGAATCTTGGCTCCACAGCTTATTAATTGTGTGGCCTTGACTGTGTTATTTTGCATCTGGGAATCTCGGTTTCCTCATTTAAAATGGGGGGGGGGTAATATTCTTTATCCGAAACAAACAAAAAAAAAAAGATGGAGTGTCTACTGTGGTACTCAATGTCAGGAAGGGCTTGTCGTACCGTTTCTTTGCCTCTCCCATGCCGCATGTAGGATGCTTGAATGGAGACATCATTTTCAGCCTTTCCTTTCCCAGAAGAATACTGTGTATGTTCAAAGACAGAGTCATTCCTCCATGTTGTTGCCTACCCCTCTTCACCCTCACCCCGCTCTCCGTGTTCTCTCTCTTTCCTTTCTCCCTCTCTCTCCTCTTTAAAAATGGAATCTCACTATGGTTTCCGGGGCTAGTTTCCCATTCTTAGACTCGACCAATCCTCCTGCCTCAGCTGTCTGAGTAGCAGGGATTACCAGACCCCTGGCACTGCCCCTGGTTGATTATGGACGCTGTGAATAGAGGGCGTGTTACTATTTCATAAAAACCATCTTTTGGAGGGAGATGGCTGTGGGAGAGGAGATCTTGGTGAGTACACGGGAAGCACAGCAGGATTGACAGGACTTGTGATGATGAGGTAACGACAATGGAGGGTGTGGTCGTTGGGGTGGAAGAGATGGTGGTGATGGGAGAAACGGAGAAGCTGATGGAAAACGCGGTTAGGGTGATGGAAGAGGTGGCTGTCGTCATGGCGATGAAGGCTAAGATGGGAACATTTGTGATATGAAGGGGAGGTAACGGTGATGGGGATGAAAGCCATGGTACTGATGTTGATACAGGCCACGTGGAGGTCACAGTACTGGGGTTGTTCAGCATGACAGATTAGGTTAAACTTTATGTGGCCTCATGGTGACAGATGGTGCTACGTGATGAGATTGCTCCCAGCCATCCATCCACTCAGTAGACGAAGGCATGGAGGAGGCAGGCAAAGCAAGGTAGAAGAAGGCTAGATGATTAACTGTTACTTTGGCTCTAAGCTACAATAGAGAGCATTAGGCTGCTTAATCACAGTTGATTGAACACACATGTTTATCTTGGCTACTCCAGAAGTCCCACTAAAATGTCATTAATGGAATGTTAAAAAGAAAAAGAAGAAGACATAAACCCACAAGGAAAGAGAATGGGAAAGGAAACAGCAGTGCGAGAGGCGCTGGCAGTTTGGGAATTAGAAAGTATGTGGATGCATGGCGCCAGACTTAGCAGACCACAAGGAACAGAGAGACCTGAGCTACAAAACTCGGAGGAGACCCAAATGGACAAGGTGTGGGAACAGACACCAGGAAGAGACAGGTAACACAACCCCTGAGGCCTCAGAATCCCAGAGCGGCCAGGAGTGGACAGCGAGGCTGCAAAACGGAGTGGTGGTAATCATTTCTTACAGGAAGCAGCAATATTCCTCCACCCTATATAATCAGTCCTGTGTAATCAGGCACCTATGTAATCAGTCCCTCTCGTGCTCAGAAAACAGAAAGGTTTTCTCTGAGATATTGAACCAGGAAGGTTCTCGACACAGAGGCACCACGATGAATGTGTTTCTTGAAGGCCAAGCTTGTCTTTCTCAGTCTAGCGTTGGGATGCTGAAATCACATAGGAAGACCTTGGGAAAGTTTTTCCTGGAAAAACCAACTTTATCAAAGCAAAAGGCACTTGGTCCCTGACTATGTCCTGCGCCAACGCTTAATGACAAAGCCCACACTTTTCTCTCCTTTGCCACTTCCACCTGGAATTTTAGCACCTCCCATGTAAGTATAAAAGGGCAGCTGAGAATCATTTCATAGTTAAGGAAAACCTTCAAGGGATCACATAAACCAGAGGAGACAGCGAAGAGGAAAACAGCACAAATGAAGATTAATATTTTCAGGATGATCAAAGGTGGTGCCTCCTTTAAATGAGAACTGGAGACTATTTTCTTAAAAGGAATAAGAAAAAGAAAGTTCCTGGAAAATATATATTTAGCATCCATATTTGATTTAAACATCAAACCTAAATAAAATAAAGGAGATAAAGTCAAGATCATTTTCGCCAAAAAAGAATGAAATTCAAAAGGAATGTGAGTTAGTACAAAAGTTAGATGTTTGAGCTGTGAATAGCATCTAATCATAGAATTTCTAGAGAGATATAAAAGCAAGGACCTGAACTCCAAGAAGGGGGAGGGGAAGGAAGGGGTTGGAGATGGGATAAAGAGGAGGAAGAGGAGGAGAGGAGGAGAAGGAAAAAGGACAGGAGGAGAAGGAGGAAGAGGGAGAAGGAAGGGCAGAAGGGGAGGAAGATTATTTGTTAGAACCAGAGACCATGAAATTACAGGTTGAAATGTTTCTATAAGTAAACTAAATTTTAAAATGAAAAGCTAAAACAATTCAGTCAAGACACAGTGAAGTAAAATTTCAAAACTAGAGAAGAAAAATTTTAAGTCCTTCCAGATAAGAGAAAAATAGTTTACTTACTTACATACATTGTCGTTCTCTATATCATACTCATACATTATCATCCCCAGCCACTGTGCCAAGAAAGAGTGGCAATAAAAACAAATATAACTTTGCACACATATGATTTTTACTTTTTAAATAGATTTAAAACTTTTATGTATCTGGATATTTTTTTGCATATAAGTTTGCATACCATGTGTGTACAATGTTCTCTGAGGTCAGCAAAAGGCCCTCTGGAACTAGAGTTACAGGCAACTGTGTGAGCGCTGAGAACCAAACACAAGTCCTCTGTGAGAGCAGTCAGTGTTGTTAACTACTGAGCCATCTCTCCAGTCCCTCAGACATTTTTAAAGTTGTAATTGAAAAGTATTACTTTCCAATCAGCCCTTGGGAGAAGGTTGTCCACTTTAGTTAGGTAATAACCAAGGAACAGAAACAGACAAGTGATGTAGAACTCCGGGCAAATTCAAAGAGAAATCCAAGAGTCTCCGTGAAGGAGAGCTTTGGAAGGAGAATCTTTGAGATGTGTATAGAATAATTTTGTCCATATTGTCCTAAATACAGAAGTCTCTAGGAACAAGGTCCCCAAGGCAACAATGTATAGTCAAAAGAAATCACTGTGTAGAGTGTAGGGATGAGTGAACCTGTTCATATACAGCACATGGTAAGGAGAACACAGGCAATCTCTAAGGGAACCATAAAGCTGTAACAAGAAAATGGATGATGTGCATGTGATCAGAGCTAAAATGGTTATACTGACATTCCCATGTGTTTATGTGCGAGGGGTGCTGTGGCAGTTTGAATAAGAATCACCCCCATATATTCAAGTGCTTAGTCACCAGGGAGTGGCACTATTTGAGAAGGATTAGGAGATGTGGACTTGCTGGAAGAGGTGTGGCCTTGTTGGAAATGTGTGTCACTGGGAGTGGGTTTTGAGGTTTCAAGCCTATGCCAGGTCCAATCTCTCTCCTCTTCTCTCTCTGAATCAGGATGTAGCTTGCAGTCACTTCTCCAGCACCATGCCTCCCTGCATGCTGTCAAGCGCCCTACCATGAAGATAATGGACTAAGCCCCCAGGTAAATGCATTCTCTTGCAAGAGTTGTATGATTATGGTGTCTCTTCACAGCAACGGAACAGTAAGGCAGGCTCTGTCTGGAGAGAGGTGGTATGAGAGGGCTAGGACTTGCCTTCCATGCAATAAGATCCACAGACCCTTGTGACAAAATTTGTGACAAATGCCCACTTTACCATGCTACTTGGAAATATGGAAATAAAGAGAAGAGGAGGTTAAAATATTTCAAAGTGCTTGTCAGGAGAGGACCCAGAAGCAAGCGGGATGGGCCAGGGACTGTGCTTTTCATTATAAACCTTGTAGAGCATTTTACTCTCAAAATATATACATGTATTACTTTGATAAAAAAAAAACCCTAAGATTTAAATAGAATATACAAAGAGAACGCTACAGAGACCGGCCGCCTAAATGACGTGGAGAAATGTCCTAACCAAATAAATCAGTCCAAATGGCCCAGAACCAGAATCCTCCAAAGACCTGCTCCATCTACCGTCTCTAGGTCCAAACCCAAGTCTTGGATGTGTCCATGCTCCCCAGAAAGCCACAAGAGGAGCTCCAGAAACACAGGAAGGTCTTGCTTTTGCTCCACTGTTCAGACCATTCCAAGACCATGTGGCTGCCACATGGGAGAGGGGGAGCCGAGGGGAAGGCTCAAGACCAAAAGAAGGAAAAATGATTAGGCTCTCTGTAGGGGAGCAGGCCTCAGCTCTCCTGTAGCCACGGGAGCCAGCCAGACTGCCTCAGTGCACCAGCAGAGACTCTTGGTCTGGGTAACCATTCCAAAAGCTCGTGAGGGGAGAGCTGTGAAAGATTCTCAGTATTCAACAAGGATAGTGCCAGAGAAAGGGACAATGGCACCTTTTCTAAGGTGTGTGTGTGTGTGTGTGTGTGTGTGTGTGTGTGTGTGTGTGTACCATGTGAGAGCAGGTGCCCGTGAGGGCCGGAAGAGGACATCCGATCCTTAGGCGCTGAGATTACAGGCGGCTGTGAACTGCCTAGCCTGAGTGCTGTGAACTGAATGTGGGTCCTCTGAAAGAACAGTCTGTGTTCTTAACCATCGAGCCACATCAATATCATTTTTTTTGTGTGTATTTGTGAATGCTTGCATGAGCATATGGGCACCACATGTATCTAGTGCCTGAGGAGGCCAGAAGGGAGTGTCAGACCCATTGGAACTGGAGCTATAGAAAGTTATCAGCTGCCGTGAGGGTGCTGGGAGTTGAGCCCTGGTGCTCTAAGAGTCTCAGCTCTTAGACATCTCTGCAGCCCTGACAATAGCATTTTTGTGAAATGAGAATACAGTACAAATCACAGTGGAGTAATGATGGGGATGCTGAGGGATAGAAGGAGAACGGATATTAGAGATGCTGGTACCGGTTACAGTAATGGAGGCCGGAGGGTGCATTGCCATGCAGAGATGAACATGGTTGCATGAATAAAGGCGGAAGTGGAGGTGGGAGAGAAAAGCACATGTAGAATGGTAGCAGAGATCCTCTGGTGCTGAGATGGCAGTGACCGGCGTCACCAGGAGGATGTGATTGTCCCCACAGGGTCGTTATCTAGGACTGAGGTCCCCAAGAAAGAAATGAAATGGATAGTAACTGAGTTATAGGAAATGTTTTCTTCTGTTAGGGAGTTGAAGGGATGGACTTGTCCATATATGATACAAAGAAAATGAAGCAACTGATGGGGAAAAGGCAAGGAAAGGAAGGCAGCCACTCTAAGAGAACTGAAGATTTGTAAAAGAGCAGCAGTTGAATTATGAATGAGAGCTGTGTGGAAAGGGGAAGGATATTTGCAGTGACGGCAGTGAGGGCAGAGGTAAGCATCCCCAGCCGTAACTCTGGCAGGATAAGAGGCACCACTGTGATGTGGCAAGTGGCAGGAGGGGGAAGGTGGCAGAGACGATGGATTCTGTAGTAGTGGGAATGATGAAATGGAGGAAAAGGGTGGATGGAACAGAGATGTTGTCAATCTGGGGGCTAATCAAGGTTAAAAGATGGACACATGAAAGGGCATCTGAAGATGTTCATCTGGGTAGGCAGGTTTATGCTGCAGTAACAGACAAGCTTACATAGCAATAGCTGTCTCTCTCTGTCTCTCTGTCTCTGTCTCTGTCTCTCTCTGCCTTTCTCTCTCTCTCTCTCTCTCTCTCTCTCTCTCTCTCTCTCTCTCTCTCTCTCTCTCTCTGTGTGTGTGTGTGTGTGTGTGTGTGTGATGACGGTTCAGTGTGTGCACACACAGGCCCGAGGCCCACATCTGGGGTCTTCCCTTTTCACTCTCCACCTTACCTTTGAGATGGTGTCTCAGTGAGTCTGAGCTAAGATGGCTGGTCAGTGAGTTTCAGGGACCATCCTGTCTTAGCTGCATCCTCAGCCCTGGGTAACAGGTGCATGCCACTGTGCCCTGCTTTTCACTGGGTCTCAGGCCCTGTTCTGTGCAGCAAACAGTCTTTACCACCATCTTGTTAACCCTCTCAAGGACTCATCTTGTTATATTGGGATCTGAAATGGGCTGGAAGGAGCCTCTTCTCATAGTCAGTCATGAGGGCAATTTAGGTGGATGGTCCAGGTCTATGTGATTTCTGATCCCCAGGGCAATTGGAAGGTCCCATGACGGCCTCTGTGTGGCATCTGAGCTACTCTGCTTGGGTTGGGTAGGTGGTGGCAATGGTGGCCATTAACGTTCTATAGTGTGTGATGACAGAACTCACTCATACACTCCGAGCTTCATGGGCTGGCTGCGGTTTGCTCTGTGGCCTTTCCGTTCTGGGATCCAGGCTAATGCTGGGCCCTCCATCTGTGCCTCTGCCAGGTTTGCAGCAGGGAGGGAGACTGGTTAAACATGTGCCGCTTTTTCAAGCTTCTGCTCATAGTTGCCATTCGTGACAGCGTCTTACCAGAAAATGTGGATAATGTAGGCTTAATTATTCTTCTATTTCTCCCTCTCCTCCTCCTATCCCTTCTGCCACCCCTCCTTCCTCTCCTTCACCTCCTCCCTCCTCTATCTTTATCTTATTTTTCCCTTGGTCTCCTTTTCCAGGACCCCATCCATGATTACAAAACAAGGAGTCTACCACAAAGCTATATTTGGCACCCCCAAAACTAATTTCAAAAGGCCTGGAGGCATGCGGTCTTATTTGCCTGTGAGGAGAACAAGGCTATCCATGATGTCCTTGTAGGCTTTGCTAGGTGTTATTTGCTCAGAGCCTGCAGGAAACACAGAGGAATGGTGAGGGAAACAGCATTTGGTCACATGGAGGGGCCTGGGACAAGGGAAGACCACTGAGAGGGAGGAAATTCCAGAAGCGAGAGGCAGGACCTGCTTGCCAATGGTCCTCTCCTGGAATTTCTGGATTCCCAGAATTCTGACAGAGTTGGGAAAAGTTAGTTTGCAGCAGGAGATGCGAATGAAAACGCTATCAAGCAGGGCACAGAGGGCTTGGAATTCCACACCGAGAGATTTTGCAACACGAACCACAAATGAAACTGGTCTTAGTCAAACAAGCTTGGGGGATACCGCATGCCTCTTGGATATTAACTCTTTACCCAAGGCCATCAATGATGGTAACTGCTTTCTTCTGCACACAGCTTCCAGAGTCACCCTGCCTGCCAATGTCTTGGCTGGTGGAATTGGAGAGAGGGTAAAGAGCATCATAGAGAACACTCAGAAAGGAGGGAGGAACTTAGTCATGTGTAAGTCCCTCGCTGTAAGTAGAAGCTGAAGAGTGTGGTCTGGGTGTTTGTCCAAAACAAGAGAGATGGCATTTGGAGGACAGGCAAATGTCCAAGTCTGTGCCAGCTCTTTTAGACTGACTGTGGTGAGACATATCTATAATCTTAGCACTTGGTGGGGGGGGGCAAGAGGATTAGGAGTTCAAGGTCATCCCTAACTCCAAAGAAGCCTGAGCATCATGAGGCCCTTTCTCAAATATATGCATTTGAAGAGCTTGAGTGAGAGACTGAGCTGTTCCCAGAATTTCTCAGAGGGAAGAAGCCACCAGAACTAGACACAGGCTCAGTGACATGAGAGACTTTCTCAGCCACTTTAACAGAACTGTGGGCTCTCAGGTGTGGGAGTGGACTGGAGGTCCAACCTCTTCTGAGATTTGAATTCTGATTCCAAGGACACTCTGTGTGTACCTCCCTACCCATGAGGCACTCCCATGGCTTTCCCAGAAAGCTCTAGTGGCCAGAAATATTAACCAGCAACTTCACGCAAGAACTCGTGTGAGGAATGAACAAAGACCAGTTGTTTTTAACCCATTAGGTCAGTGTCCATAACTCTGTCAAACACCTCAGACTCTAAATTTGCCCCCACCAAAAAATTAAGGTTTTGTTCAAATGCCACTTGTATTGGTGACAAAAGCAACCTGAGTGGGAACAGTTTATTTTGGTTCATGGATTGAGGGAAGAGTCCGTCACAGTGGGAGGGTGTGGCAGCAAGACCTTGAAGCAGCTGGTTCTATTGTGTCCACAATCAGGAAGCATAGAGAGATGAACACTGATGCTCACCCTACTTTCTTTCTTTCCCTTTTATTTGGTTTGTGACTACAGCCCATTTGCCACCCACAGTCTAACCCAATCTAGAACTTCCTCAGTGACATTCCCAGAGGTGTGTTTCCATGGCATTGTAAATCTCTTCCAGTTGTCAGTGATGAGGCATGACTGCACCCAACCCATTTCAGATTCCTTCAGCCTCCAAGCCCTCCCAATGCCAGAAGATGGTTCAGAGACGGAACATCCAGTTTCATGACAGTTTTAAGAGAGAACGCTGACGCATACCGCACTCACATGGCCAGCATTCCCACTGACTGCATGAAGCAGCTCTGCTGGGTACTGCTCAACCCCAGCCTCTCTGTCTCATTCCCAGGCATTGTCTTCTGGGCCCTGGGTTCTCTTCAGAAGCTGTTCTCTGTCTGTTTCCCTGGTTGAGTAATTACTTTACTTTCTGGAGCTGATGCTCTCTTGCCACTGTGGGTTCCCAGGACGGGACTCAGGATACCAAGTTTGTGCAGCAAGCGTTTTCATCCTCTGAGCTACCTGTCCACAGAGGGGACTCTGTCTCTAGGAAGAGCATCCAAGGACACCTTTGACCTAAAGGACTCGTGGTTGCCAATTACCCTTGGCATTCACAATCTAATAACCTCTGTGATGCCAGGGCATTCTGCATTGTCTTTCTTTTTTAATATATATATACACATACACACATATATACATATATACATATATATACATATATACATATATATACATATATATACATATATACATATATATATACATATATATACATATATATGCACACATATGTGAAGTATGTGTATATGTGCGTGTGTATGTGTGAAGAGGTCAGAGAACAACATCCTTAGGTTTTGTTTCTCTGGTGCCACCCATTTTGTGTGTGTGTATGTGTGTGTGTATGTGTGTGTGTGTGTGTGTGTGTATGTGTGTGTGTGTGTGTGTGAGAGAGAGAGAGAGAGAGAGAGAGAGAGAGAGAGAGAGAGAGAGAGAGAGAGAGACTCTTACTAGCCAGGAACTCACTGTCCTAGTCTGCTTTCTATTAAATGGTAAACACCATGAACAAAAGCAACTTGGGAAGGAAAACATTTACTTTATCTCACAACTTCCAGCCCATCATGAAGGGAAGCCAAGGAAGGAATCTGGAGGCAGGAACTAAACCGCAGAGGCCATGGAAGAATGCTTCTTAGTGGCTTGCTCTTCATGGCTTGTTCAGCCTGTTCTCTTATACAATCCTGGACTGCCTGCTAAGGGGTGGCCCTGCCCACAGTGAGCTGGGACCTCCCACATCAATCATTAATCAAGAAAATATCTTGCAGACATGGTCACAGTCTAATCCGATAGGGACATTTTATCCCTTTTCCAGAGTTTCCTTCTGCCTAGACAGGTCTAGCTTGTGTTGAGAGTTGGCAAAACAAAAAAAAAACCAAAACCCAGAAATTGACTTGCACTGTCACCCAGTCGGCTAGTGTACCTATCAAGAGAGCTCCAAGGATCTCCCTATATCCATCTCCCCAGCACTGAGAGTATGAGCACATTACCAAGTCTAACTCCCATACCCTAGTGTTTGAAAACACGCACATCAGAGACTGAGCCATCTCCTCAGTCTAGGATCCCATGGCTTTCTAATTGATATTTTCTCAGGGTAATCCTCCAGGGATGTCTTAAGGTAGGCACTCAGGTGCCAGATCTGGAGAGTGTCCCTGTCTCTTTATTGTCTGTGAAATGGTAATAGGCTGGCACAAACCAGCTTCCCGCTGTGGCTTCCTCTTTCAAAGCAGCACACACTCATTTAGACTAGTGTCCTGGAGCAGGACTCACCTCTTCCAGGGAGATACTCAGCATCACACAGCATCAGCGGAGAAGAGCAAGCCAAGGCCACACCTTCCTCTTCTTAGCACTGGCACCATCAGCATCATCCTGTGAGTCCTACCCTCCTGTAGCAGTGCCCAGATCCCACCAAGCTCTTGTCACCCCCACCAGCCCCTCTAGCTCCTGCTAGTTTTGTGTCTACATCTCTCAATTGCTAAGCAAAGTCTTCACAAGTGTGTTCTAGGTGGCAGCCTCCCATAGTGTACAGTTTTTGGTGCCTTAGTGGGAGGTGAGGATGTGTGTGGTGGGGGTATAGAACTTCCCCATCTAAGCCCAGGGCTGAGGTGAAATAAGTCCCTGCAATCCCACAGCCACCTTGCATCTGGATCCTAGCCCCCTTCTTGTCCTCAGCAGATGCTCCAAACATCCAGAAATCTGAGATGCCTAGAAAAAGAGGGAAGCAACGGAGAGCAGCTATGAGCTCATCCCCACTGGCGCCAAGCGCCCCAGGGGGACCCTTTTTCCATGGAGAGGTCTAGGCTCCTCTGGTGGTGATGACTTTAGAGCTGGAGGTTCCCCACTGGCCACCCCAGGGGATGGACACTGACTTGTGGTGCATTCCAGCCACGCTCCCCTCAACCCCGCTGACATGAGAACCGGAACCGGTCTTCCAGTTACTCTCCACGGGAGCTGCTGACCTCGCCGGTCCCAAGCTGTCTACACACCATGTCTTCCCAACCTTTTCAGTCCCCACACTTTTCCTGGTCTGGAATGGAAAGCTGATGCATCCTGCATTTTCTTTCACTCACCTGCCTCGCTCTCCAGGCCTCCTTTGCCCCTGAGCCTCCTTGGTCCTGCCTCGTGGACATCAGCTCAGACAACCCACATCATTTTTGTGTGGGTGAGGACTCCATATTGGCTGTGACTTCAGAGAGGAAGTTGTGGGGAAAACCTCAGAACCACCTGTGTGTAGTGACTTTGGAACTTTCTAGCAACTTTGCTGATCTTTGCAAACACTTCTAGTCATACTCTATTGACTGGACTGGCTCTCCCTTGACCTCTGTGCTTCCCGTCCAAAACGAAGACTCTCAATCATGGTTTAACCAGGGTAGAGACCCCAACTTCAATCTAGTAGGACTCTGGACTTATGCTTGGCACACATAGGGAGGAGCAGGACCACGGAGCACCCCTCTTTTTGTTCTTTTAAGGCACCAGTCCCATTTCTTAGTTTGGAGTGGTTGCTTGGACTCTGCTGCCCCCAGGGAAGGGGAGAGGAAGAAGGGGTGCCAGCTCTGTCACGTGACTGCAGCTCACACCAGCTCGGTAGGACATTAGCACACGGTGGCTCCTGGCAATCAACTGTGATCTGAAGCCAGACAGCCATGTGTCCGATTAAGTCCTTTGTAATGCTAGGAGAGCACACACAGGGAGGCCACTGTGTCTGAGGCTCCAGGCCATTGGTTTACTGCTGGTTCCTCTGTCAGCTGCTCCAGTGTTGGCAGTGCTGGAGGTCCTGGCCCGTTCCCTTCCATCCCTGCATGTTCTCCCCTGGGATGTGGAGCACTCCATGGGGTCATCCTCTCTCCAAAAGATGGCACCGAGTTCATCTTTAGCATGCATATTCCTCCTGATGGTGGGCCACATGCTACCTCGAAACTAGCTTAATTCCCTCTGAAAATTAAAATCAACATGTCCCCAACCTAACTCAATATTTTCCTCACCTCTTCATGTGACCTTTGCATGTGTGGGAAGCAGCCACACCCCTAGTCTCTCTCCAGTATTTCTTGAGTAATCATTTTCCAAGCTCCCTCAGAGCTGCCTCTTCCTCTCCACGTCCCTTGCCCCAGTCTATGTCTTCTTTGCTCCTCACTTTGCCTCACAGCCACTTTGTCAGCTGTCCCCTTACCTCTCCGTGGCTCCTGCCTCGGAGGTGCAGACAGACTCAACCTCCTGACCTTGCAACATGTCATCTGCAAAGTTCACAGTCAAGAACCATGCCATTGAGTTACAAGAAAAAAAATCACATAAAAAGCTCATGCTATGTTCATGCTATTTCGTGTTAGTTTATGATCTTTTGGTCCATGATCATTGCTATCCCCAGCTACACGTGGAGTCACTGGCTTGGCTTGGACACATCTGCGAAAGCATGAGTTCATGTTCACGGTTCAATCCCAGCCCCCTTCCCTTGTTAGTAAACCCCCCATCTCCCTCTGCCTACGAGGTGTCCTGCCCTGCAAGCTGCTTCTCCGTCTTGCTCCCTTTGCTCTGCTGCTTCAGGCTCTCAAGCTCTGAGATCTGCAGACCACTTTCCTCTGTTGGGGTCCCCACCCCTCAGCCTGCCCCTCCTTCTCCTGACTGACTAGCACGTACTCAGCACTCAGGACTTGCAGGACCTAAATGGCAGCCCCAGGGGACCCCTTTCTTCCTACTTTGTGGGAGGCTAAGACTCTGCTTCCATAGTCTGGCCTCTGCGTCTCCCATACCAGGGCTACAGTGAGTTGATCTTTTGCCTGTCCAGGAGCTCTCAGAGGACCATGTGCTGCCTTCCCTGTCCCTGGCTCTGGCAAAGGGCTGGAGATAATTGTGTCTGTACATCTGTAAGGTGTTTGTTGAAGGAACGATTACACGGTGTTGCCTCGACTGTCCGACACTCTCAGCTCTTTCTAAAGCATTTCTGGTGACAGGCCTCAGGCTTTTCAGGCTCATCCCACTTCCTTCCTCTCAGAGAGTTTGTACCTTGTGTCGATCGCTTCTCTCAGTCTGGAGTGCCATGTCCTCCTCATTCACTTGCTCAGCACCCATGTGTCCTTTGAGGCTCAGTTTCAGCCCTCGTCCCTGACTCTCCAACTCAGTGCAGGATTTTCAGTCCGTGGTCTTTTTTGTTCCTGCCTGTCAGGTATAATGTCTAACTGCAGTGTTACTGCCAGCGCCTCAACCTTCACCTCTCCCTTCCTGCTGCCCCATACCTCTTTGATGGAAGATGTTTGAGGACCTCGCCCTTTTGGTCACCACTGGTGGACTTCTCAAAGTAGGCTCATCTTAGTTTCTTACTTTTCTGGTTCTAATTTATTGACTCAGGCCCAGCTGTCTTTCCAGGCTGGTCAGCGCCCTTCACTGTTTTTGTTTGCTTTTTTTTTTTTTTTTTTTTTTTTAGGTTTATGCCTGTGCATATGGTTGTTTGCCAGAAGAGGGCATCAGATCCCCTGAAACTGGAGTTACGGATGGTTGTTAACTTCCATGTGTGTGCCAAGTCCTCTGGAAGAGCATCCAGTGCTCTCAACTGCAGATACATTTTAAAAGTAGGAACAGAGATAGAGAATGATGTGGAAAGATATAGAGTAAGTATAATACTGGAGAGCTCATGGAGGCCTACTGTGTGTGTGTGTGTGTGTGTGTGTGTGTGTGTGAGAGAGAGAGAGAGAGAGAGAGAGAGAGAGAGAGACAGAGAGAGAGACAGAGAGACAGAGATAGAGAGAGAGACAGAGAGACAGAGAGAGACACACAGAGAGAGACAGAAACAAGGAGACAGAGACAGACAGAGACAGACAGAGAGAGAGACAGAAACAAGGAGACAGAGAGAGACAGAGACAGAGAGAGAGACAGAGACAGAGAGAGAGACAGAGACAGAGAGAGAGACAGAGACAGAGAGAGACAGAGAGACAGAGACAGAGACAGGAAGATTGATGGTGGTGCTTAGCACTTTCTTTCTTTCTTTTTTTAATTTTATTTTTTATTTTTAGAGCTAAGGACCAAACCCAGGGCCTTGCACTTGCTAGGCAAGGACTCTACCACTGAGCTAAATCCTCAAGAAAGTGCTTAGCACTTTCTTGACACCCAGTATACCCCTGTGACTTGGTTGAATTTCCTGAATTAAGAATGTCCACTTTCTGGGATGATCAGCTTGCTCAGTTAGCTATACAAGTAGGGAGACCTCAGTTCCACCCTCAGAACCCATGTTAAAAAGTCAAGTGTGGGGGCTGGGGATTTAGCTCAGTGGTAGAGCGCTTACCTAGGAAGCGCAAGGCCCTGGGTTCGGTCCCCAGCTCCGAAAAAAAAAGAACCAAAAAAAAAAAAAAAAAAGTCAAGTGTGGTAGTGTACTTGTAATCAGCTCTGGGGAAGGAAGACAGGCAAATCTCTGGGGCTCACTGGCCTGAGTTGGTGAGTTCTGGTCTAGTGAGAGACCCTATCTCAAAGAAGGAGGAACCTTCCTGAGGATGACAGCTGAGGACATCTGCTAGCCTGTATGTGTGTGTGTCTGTGTGTGTGTGTGTGCGTGTGTGTGTGTGTGTGCGTGTGTGTGCATGCATGCATGTGCATGTGGGCATACACACACAGACACACACACACACACACACACACCCCTACATACCTGCACACACAAACATGTACATACAAATGCACACTATATACATACACACACATGCACATGCAAAAATGAAAGCCTAGCTAGCCAGCTTCCACACCAATATGGTGCAAGCTACAAACAAGAGCTTAGAGTTCTGATTCATGCCCACATGTGTCTGCTTCTGCTCAATCCTGTCACTATAGCCAAGAAAGAAGCTGAGTCTGCACCACTCCCACCTCCCTCTCAAAGGCAAGGGTGTAGCCTCCCCCAGGTTGAACAGAGTCCAGGCCACTCAGACCCATAATCCCAGGATCCCTACCTACTCTTGCTAATTTGGTACCTATCCAGTGGAAGTTGCTGTCCTGTTTGATCACAATTTTATTTCCATGTTCATCGGCAATCAGCAAATTAATATTCTGGGAGCCATGGTGGGTTATCACAAATGTGCCAGCTCCCGGAACGAGGAGACCTTTCTGTAGGTATTTTCAGGAGCAGGGCTTGGTTTATTTCTTTCCCCTTCCATCCCTCCTATGGGGTAGTTACTGCTGTTGTTTACAGTGAGTTTGAGCGGACTGAGCTTCATGTTCCCCAGCAGAAGTCTCCGTCCCTGGCAGCCAGCAGGTAGTGGACACCAAACATAGGCCTCCAAAGGCTGTTAGACAGAACCTATCAGTGTTCGAGGTCACCACAGGAGACTAGCTTAACTTATGACCAAAGCTTTGCACAGCATGCCAAGCAAAATATTCAGAAAGGGAAGTGGCTGGGGAAATGGTTCAGTTGGCAAAATGATGCCTTGCAAGCAGGAAGATCTGAGTTCAGTTCCCCCAGAACCCACATTAAAAAAAAAAAAACAGGAATGGTGAGGTGACAGTGAAGACAGGAGAACCCTTGACGTCCTACCCAGTCTAACCTGTGAGTTCCAGGTCTCACAAAACAATATGGACAAGAATGAAGTTACCTCTGCACCCCCACCCCCCATGCAGGTAGGAGGATGGTGGCCAGTCGTGGTGTATGTTCTGAGGGAGAAGTCTTAGGGAGAAGAGAGGTATCCCATAAGGCAGTTCACAGAGCAAGGGGTTGTCCCATGCTGCTGGCTGTACAGAGAGGGCTATGATAGAAGCAATGGAGGAGAGGAGAAGGGAGGAGAAGAGGGGAGGGAAGGGAAGAGAGAGGAGGGCAGGAGAAAAGGGTGTCTTGGGATGGTATAGTTGCTGAGCTCCTGAGGCAAGAAGGAATGGTTGCTTTCTTTGAGCTATAGATGAAATCTGAGCTCAGCAACCCATAAACACTGGCCTCTTTTTGATGTACAAAACCCAGCGCCCCAGCCCAGGCCCCGTCGTCAGGGTGTCCTCAGCAGGGAGGTGCTGCCATAGGCTTTCTTTTTGCCTCCCATGTGGCTCCCAGCTCCTGGGAAGCTGTCTGGGTGGGGGCTACCAACCAGAGCTTGGCTGTCCCCCAGCCCTTGCCCTAAGCCTTGACGTCATCAGTCCAGACATCTGGCTGTCAGGTCTGATTGAGCTCGTGCTGCAGGGGAACTAACTCCATGCATGTCCACGTCTGCCCCGGCCAGCAGCCCTCACACGCTGGCTCTTTTCCTTGTACAAAACACTAAGCGTCACAGCACCCTTGTAAGTGCCATGGGGCAGCAAGCAGCTACCTGGAAAGGCTTCGAGGAGGATTAACAAAGTGTATGGAGGTTGAAGAGCTGGCTCAGTTGGTGCGGTGTTTGCCACACAAGGATGAAGATCTGAATTCGATCCCCAGAACTCAGGTTAAAGGTGGGAAAGGGTGATGTACACTCATAATCCCAGTGCTGGGAAGGCAGAGAGACAGGGTTCCGGGATTTCCCTGACCAGTGAGCTTAGCTGAATCTGGGAAGCCCTGGCTAGCAAGAGCCCCAGTCTCAACAAACAAAGAGGATGGCTGCTGAGGAATGACATTTAAGGTTGACTTCTGGTGTCCATATGCGTGTGCACACACACTTACACCATTCCCTCAATACAGACCGTGTACTTGGTGCTGAATATACCTCATGGCAGGACCTGACACTCTGAGGATACACGACTGAGGGCAGCCTATGCTAGACTAGGTAAGTAGATGTTGGGGGAGGGGGACAGTCCTTAGGAGCGGGGTATCTGCCTAGCATGCGCAAGAAAATCCAAGATTCTCCTCTGAGTCTTTGCTGTGCTAACAAGCTCTGTGACTTTGATGGACCTCCGTGTCTTTCTGGAAGCCCTGGGCTCCTGCCTTATCTGAATCCACAGTATTTCCACTGAATGTTGTTCTCTAAGTTTATTTTTCTTGTCTTGATTGGGATATACAAGTAGAGGTTCAGCAAGACATGGCCATCCAGATAAAGTCTTGCAAATTAACACTAATCACTTCCTGTGAGCCCATTTGCTCGTAAAGAGAGGGAGAGTTTGGCTGAAGAGGAAACCTGGCAGAGGGACTCTGGAAGAATGTGAATTACGCAGGCATGTGGTGGAACCACACTTGGGACATCTCCAGATCATTAGGTGATGTTTGCAGAGACTCTCCAAGCCATTCTGTCCCAGTCTTACACTGTCCACTTCCACACGCCCACTCTTCAGATTATCTCTCTCTTTGAACCAGAGCCTTGAAGAGTCCCCGATCTCAGACACTGGAGCTTCCTGTAAGAGAAGATCTGGATCAAGAAAGGGTCTAACCTTGGGTTGAATGTTAGGAGGTGAACTCTACAGGAGGAAAATCTGAGGGCAAATTTTTAAAAAGAATTGTATGTGGGTGTATTATCTGCATGTATGTCTATGTATTATGTACATACAGTGCCCACAGAAGCCAGGAGAGAACATGGAGTTACAAATAGTTGTGAGCTTCCCAGTGGGGGCTGGGAATTAAACCATTGTCCTTTTCAAGAGCAGTGAGTGTTCTTAACTGTGGAGCCATCCCTCCAGGGCAAACTCAAACTGACCAGTGACCTTACCTTGTTACCTTTCTGTCGTCTCTCACTTCAGTCGGTATGTTCTTGGGAGCCCCCACAGGGTTCAGATTAGGGTACCCCTGTCCCCAATGCCCTCTCTGAGCCATGTTTTCTGGAAAGGAATGACTGCTACATTTTATGAATCCCAGAAGCAGTGTTGCCAACCTTCGATTTCCACACCTCGCCTTTAGAGCACAACACATATGGCTTTTTCAAATGCTAACTTAGATTATGTCTGCTATCACTTATGCTGTGTCCCAGCATAGCTTCACAGAGACAAAGACTCTGGGAGAGTACAGAAGTGAGAGAGGGAGGAAAGAGACCCATAAAGGGTGGTATCAGGGGAGGGGAGGGTTTACTAAGCCTCTATCAAGGGGACTCACAGCATCACAGTAGGGAAAGCATAGACAGTGGGAGATGTTGCTTCAACCACAGAGAATGAAGAAGGTATTTAACTTGCACTTCCTCAATTTCCTTTGGCGGAAGACTATTCTAGGGAGCGTTCAATTCCCAGCACTCTGACTAGTCTCAGACCTGTAGCTGCGACTGCCCATCTAGTGCAATAGCCTGCTTTTGCCTCAATCTCCCCAAGACTCTGAGATGCAATCAAGATTTGGGAATCCCTGGGCTGGAGCATTGCACCTGAGTTAGTCACAAAGAGACAAAAGCAAGGCGAGACCCTGTCTGG
Source organism: Rattus norvegicus (assembly GCF_021556685.1). Lineage (NCBI taxonomy): Eukaryota > Metazoa > Chordata > Mammalia > Rodentia > Muridae > Rattus > Rattus norvegicus. The sequence goes on from NC_141537.1 coordinate 118,003,522, forward strand.
ACACAGGTCTGTCTCCTATCCCCTTGGGTCTCTTCCATTTCTGTGTTTCATGCCAGCACCCTTCCCGCCCAGCTCCCTTTCCATCACTTTTGAAGTTAACAGCTTGGGAGCTTGGGGAAGACAGAATAGTTCTGTTTACTGAAGGTAATGTCCTTCCCTGGAGGCCAAGCTTAGACAAACTTTTGCCTATTAATACAAAAGAGGCCCCACAGTTGTAGGATCCTACCATGGTGTAAGTCTCAGTCTGTACAGGCAGGCATCCCTGGCTCTGTAGGAATTAAGATCTATGGGGGTTGGGGATTTGGCTCAGTGGTAGAGCGCTTGCCTAGCAAGCACAAGGCCCTGGGTTCGGTCCCCAGCTCCGAAAAAAAAATCTATGGTGAACTTGTACAAAAAACAAATCTATCCTTTGTTTCTGAAGCCCAGGGTCTTGGGTCTCCTTTAACATCCAAAATAAATAAATAAATAAATAAAAACAAAAACAAAACAAAGCAAAAAGCCTGTGACTGGCTATGTTTACTAGCTAGTTCAAAGGGCAGAGTTTCAATGTGCAGTTTTCAACTTCTCCTTGACCTGTCAAATGTCTGGTCATTGGGCAAATGGTAAAATGAGGCATAAGACTCTATTTGGGAACTGCAACTTAAAAAAAAATTCAGTGGGAAATATGAAGCAGCCTGCAATTCTGCCTGGTGCCTGGATCTTGAGGAAGGAGGGTGGACCTGAGGCAAAGGGAAAAAAGTGGGGTAAGGAGATTGAGTGTGTCACATCCAGGGTTGCCCTGCCATGTCTAAGGATGGGCCCAACACAGGCAGTCGAGAGAGACCGACTGGATCCTGTGGGTCCTGGAAGCCATTCGCACACTGCTATCTTATTACTTTGCTCCCACGTTTCAGCCTTTTCTTCTCCCGGCCTCACTGTCCTGATCCCATTGACTCCCGGGCTCACTTTGCCCCCCTCCCCCATTCGCCTATGGGAAATCCCCAGAGAGACTGTGGCAGTTCCTTGGGCACAGAGTCACTTGTGTGGCCAGGGAGCAGAGCTCAGTCTGGAAGGGCCCCCACCCATTCTCCCGGCAGCTGCCAAAGACCACCGGGAACATCTACCAGGGAAAAGATTTACAGCCAAGCCAGGAGGAGCGTCCGAAAAGATACCTACACAGTCGTTCTGACGGCAGAATTTACAAGCTCCTCCTTCATTTGCTACTGAGTGGAAAAATACATTGGGCCCAGAACCGTTAGCTCCCTGCCAAGGCCTGTGACTCACTCCCAAGTCATAAATAACAGGTCCCTCATGACAAAGCAGAGAAGGGAGCCGGGCCCAGGGCCACGTATTTATTAGAAAAGAGAGTGGGACCATTAGCCGGGGGCTTGGTTTCCGGGAAACTCTCAACCACTCCTCACTGAAGGGCAAGAGATCCTTCTTTGGAGATTCAGGACTGACATTTGTCTCCAGATCCCTAACGTCTCATGGGGAGCTGAGGGACCCCTGGCCACCCAGTTCTATTGGTTTAGAGGAAGTGTTCCTGTTGAGATCCCGAGGGGCCCTCTGCTCACTGCTGCTGCTCCTGTCCTTATGGCATCGGTAGAGCAGTGGCTTCAGTGGCCACTGTGCTGTGTGCATCAGGAAACCTTTAGTGCCTTCTAGTACAATCTCTAACAGGTCTCTCTCCACCCCTACCCACGAAGCATGTATTTTCAAAACCTCCAGGGCAGCCATGGGAAATGTATGGAGGAAGCAGATGAAGTCACGGTGTGGGTATTAGGTGCCACTCATGTTGGTGACAGGCATGGCATAGGGGCAAAGGCAGGGAGAAGGATTGTCCTCCTGACTGGCTCTCTCCTGGTCTCTCTCCATCTCTGGGTGTGCAGGAAAGCATCCAAATGATAAAACATACAGAAGAGGGCAGTAAATCATTCACAGATTGGCGATGATACCCTTTCATGCTAGAAGGGAATAGAGCCAGTGTGATTGAAAGTCCGAACTAATCTCTAATGGTTTCCCTCCAGCCTGCCCTGTGTCCAACATCATCTCTCCAGTGACTCAGGCTAGAAATAGGGCTATCTAGGTATAGACCCCACATTTCCTATTACCCTGCAGCAGGAAACAAGGCTTCTGTTACCTCTCATTTCATCCCCAAACCTGCCACCACAGTGCTGGCTCAGGGCCCTACCACCATTCACTGGCATTTCATTTCTAACTCTCCTTCAGCTCCTCTTGCCTTCTGATGAAGGGTCTCTTTCTAAAGCAGCCCCAGATCCCACAGGGTCATAGAGCTGCTGTCCATCAAGCTCCTGTCGCTCTCTTGTTTACTCACCAAAGCCCAGGCTAGCCCTCTACCATGCTCCTTCTCAGAGCTGCCATCACGCCCCTGCCAATACCCAGCTCATCCTGAAGGCTGGGTGACCCCTCATATCTCTCCCATGGCTGTACACTCCTTAAGGCAGAGGCTACCCTGGCTGTCCAGATGCTGACCTAGTGAAGGGATGGGAAGAGGTGAAAAAGTGAGGGCTGAATGGCCAGAGGGATGAATGGAGCCATGAATCAGTCTTGCCTTGGTGACAGTCCTTGGCACACACAGGGATGTGTGCTGAGACTGCTTCTCCAACTTTGAACTCTGCCCTATTTTCATTGCCTCCTTTTCTGCCTCCAAAGCCAAAGGCCTTAACCACTTTCCTCAAATATGGATGACTAACAGAAGCTCCATTCGTGGGTCAATGTGTAATCTTCACTGCCTTGTCTCTTTGGAGTGCTTTTTCTATGCCCCACCACCCTGAGTGTTTCAGGCCCCAAGTGAAGGTAGGAGCACCGGGTGACATGGGTCCCTAAGGCCCTGGTTTGTAGGTATGGGAGCCATAAGTGCACTTTCCCGTTGGGTTTTCTTATACTCTGTAATCACAGGAACTGAGCCTTGAGACAGACTATTCAAAGTTAGATTTACAAAGCCTCCTGGGAATTCTTTGAGTCAACACCTTCGTAAAGCTGAGATCTTCAGAGACAAAGGCTTGAATCCACAACCCTCAGGGCTAGTGGAAGAGGTAGACCCAGGATTCTAGATTCCTAGGAACTAACCAAGCACTCACAAGTGAGCCCTCCCTCTCTTGCTGTTACTTTACCCCTGTCTCTCTTGTCAGTTTCCCTGGCACCTTAGACTGGTCCAGCTTCCTCTCATTTAGCTGAGGCTCCCATGGCTTCTAAGCTCTCTTCCTGTTGCCCACCAGACTTCCACTTTTCTTTATGGGTGATGTTCTGCCTTGCTCTTGGCAGGGAGCCAATGACCTCCAGTCCAGGGAAGACAGCTCTGGGTTGCAGAAGGTTTAGAATTATCTTGAGCCTGACTTGGAGCAGAAGTCACTGCACTGTGCTGGACCTACCAGCTTTGCCTCCCAGATTCTCGGAACCAAATGGGATCCATTTGAGGAAGACTTTCAGGAGGTGGTCCACACCAAGGGAAGGCTCAGGATGGTGATGGCTGAGAGCAAATTGGGGGGGCAGAGGAGGGGCCCTATGAACTGGAGTGGAGCGCCACCATGTGGACTTGGGGAGTGGAACTCCTCACCCCTGTGGACCTCCAGTGGACAGGGCAGAGAATGTTCAGGCTGGCTCTTGAGCCTCAGCAGATAGGGTGGAGGCTTTAGTCCTGTTTTCTATAGGCTCCATGTGGACTTTACTCCTTGAATGGCCTTCATCAACAGGCTCTCAACCCACTGTTGCCTCAGACGATGCTGTGGGTTGAGTGTTCAGGTTGCCATCTCATTATTATTGTAACAGTGTTAAGACACAGCACGAGGGTCAAGTCATGGGGTAGTGTCATTACTAACAGAACTGTGGGACTGTTCCTCTGCCAGAGAGAGAGCTGTTAATGTCCCCATGTCATACACCTCCAGTGCCTGGCACATGGAGGGCTGAGCCTGGAACACAACCTTGCTGGAGGCCCGCATCTCAAACTTGGACTGTCCTGCCTCCAGACAGAAGGAGATTCTGTCCTCTCTAAATGATCCATTCTCATACACTCTGCGTCAATAACAGAAACCAGAGCAAAACTCCTGGGCCCACACCTTGGAGATGGACAGGGCTGTGAGAGCATCCCATTTGCTCCTCCCAGCCTGTCAGACAAAGTACAATTCTTTGAATGCAGTTGGAGGCAACAGGGACAAGGTAAACAGGATCTTGAGTCATGATCACAGGGCCTCTGCTCATGACAAGGCTGCAGACACTACTCGGAGACCTCAGGCTTGGACAGAAGTTAGGACTGCAGTTCTCCTTCTCCCCCTTCCCTGCCCCTTTTCTCTCTCTCTCTCTCTCTCTCTCTCTCTCTCTCTCTCTCTCTCTCCTTCTCTTCTCTCTCTCTCTCTCTCTCTCTCTCTCTCTCTCTCTCTCTCTCTTTTTCTGTAGACAGAAGGCAGACTCAAGACATTACTCCACAAGATCTTTCCAGCCATCAGGTTGTGCCGGAGCTCCAGGGATACTCCTGTCTCCGCCTTAGTGCCAGTGCCTAGCCTCTGAGTGGCCTCTGAGGATTAAATGTGGGACTCATGCTTGCAGGACAAGTACTTACCCGTGGACTAAACCACTTCCCCAGACCAAGACTCTTGGGTTTTAGACACATCTCCTGTCTCTTGCTGTCTTCTCGCTGTTTTCCAGATAGTTCCCAGCTTCAGACCCTTACCCACTCTGTGGTCCTGTCCATGGCATCCCTCCTACCAACTTTCTGCCTGCATCTCAGTCTTCATGCCCTGGATAACTCCTTCTCCATCCTCCAGAACCCAGTCCTCTAGCGAACATGTGACATTGGCAGGACAAGGCACCAAGCACGTATCAGGGACTTGTAAGAGAAGGCAGTGAGCACTGATCAGGTGTGTGTAGGGATTTACCTGATTCAGGCTCAGTTCCGTGTGCAACCAACCCTCCACACCGAGTTCACTCATGACCTTGGGCAAACCACCTCCCCCTTTCTGGCCTTAACTTTTTAATCTGTACAATGAGGCTCCTGGGGCCATGGGGGGCTCTGACACAGCCTGGGTGGCAGCAAGGCCAAGGTTCGAGGTCATGGCCCCACGTTCTCCCACTGGCTTGCTTTACTCTCCCCAGCCGGGAGGAACATCCTGAACAGCGTTAAGAATAATAAACATGGGCTGATAAACATCAATAGGCCTGCCTGGTGCCAAAAAAGAAAGAGAGAGGACTGTACTGTGCTGGCTCCTGCTCCCGGGACCGTGCCGTGGCTGCCAGCTCTTAATCATCTGGAGACAGCCGGCCGGCTCCCCTGGCCCCACCCCAGGCCAGGGCAGGCAAAGGCCAGGCCAGGCCCGGGAAGTGGCCACCACTGGGTCCTCAGGCTCAGGCCAACCCGGTCCAGGACCTCCCTTTGGGTGGGCTTTTAAGGCATTCCTGCTTGTGGCCTCAGTGGCTCTCCATGGCCCATGAGACAGACCTACACTCGCTTTCCTGATGTGAATGGGCGGACCCAGCCTTCAGCCCATTCTGTGCCCTCATGGCCCACCCGATCCCACGTGACCCTGTGTTCTCCGGGGGAGCAAGCACTCTATCCTCTAACACTCCTTGTCTTGGAGAGCGCCTGGGCAGAGATGGCAGCAGGGCTGGCAGAGCAGCGCTAGAAGCTCAGTAGATCACTCTCATAGGCCAAGAACTCCTGAGAGAGGAGAGCTCTTACAGGGGAGAAGGCTCTGGGTCTGCTCAGAGCATGAGTGGTGTCTGGAACCAGGCTGTCTGGGTTTAAAATCTGGCTGCCACTTTGCTGTGTAGCTTAGGCAAATGACTGAACCTCTCTGTGTCTCAGTTTGTCAGTAAAATAAAAAATAATATGAATATAATAATTCAAATAATAATAATAATGTTATTCCAGGTTGCTCTCAGGCTGGCATGGGCTTACTCGTGTAGAGTACTTGGAAGGGAGCGGCCATGTTTTCTCCAAGGTGTCCATCATAATTGATCTTCCACACACTGCCAACTGTGACACTTCTGGATATTTGTTGGATGGCTAAGTGAAGGGCTGTGGACTTACCCCTTCCCATGAATGCTGGCCTCTGGGGTTATGCAGTGAATGTCTTGTGTGTCCAACAATAAGGTCACAAATCAGGCACCCACCAAGGACAGGACAGGGCCTGTGCTTCTTACAAAAGGATTGTTTCACATAGAAGTAGGAAGAAGAGGGAGCTTGGGGACTTCTGCTGCCTCGGCATCCCAGAGATGCTGGTAAACTCAGCTTGGTGACTTTGGGCATGTGCTGAACCATGATGTTCTTGGAATCAGCCATGGTCTGAAGGTGGAGTGGTTAAGGTGGGAAGTGACCAATTATGACCAGGACAGACAGCCCTTCAATCTCTCATCAATGGGTCTCACGGATATTTCCCAGAGCTGGCCACCTCACCCATGAATGAGATTGTACATCCAAGGGAGCCGCCATCTGAGCTCCTCCTGAAGGCTCTCATCCGTATCTTCCAGCCTGCCCGCCTCCCTGGGGAAGCAGTGTCTCCCCGCTTCAGTCCAATTTTCCATGTGAGATTTCCGGAGACACCGACTGGGTCATGTGACAGGAGACATGGTTCAGGGACTTCATGCATATCTAAAATTCCTAGCTCTATTTTCAGAAGCCTGCTCCCCTGTGCATACCCATTCTGCTCCTAGGCCTGAGCATACCCTTTAATTATGGGTATCAGGCTCCTTGCCAGTGGAGAATAAGGGTCACTGGAAGACGCATGAGTCAGAGTTTTAATAGGCTGATTAACCCTCTTGTCTGAGGTCTTTCTTCTAGAGCATAGTTAACACTCGCCCAAAGTGGACTAATGGGAAATGTACCTTGGTGGCAGAGACATAGAAGGAGATGGCCATCCTTGCCTGCTGGCTGTAGGTTGATCATTTATTGTCCCCAGAGTGACAAGATGCCTTGTGTTGACAGTCAGGGACCTCAGAGAAACATTAAGGCAAACTGTCCCCTGCAGAATCCCACCCACAGTTCCGTGTGTCTGCAGCTTGTGTGTGCTGGGCAGCATTGGGCTTTCGTTCCCAGTGGCTTAGAGATGCAGGGTCTAGGGACAATTGTACGCTAAAGAGATGGTGGGTGGTGCGTAGCCCCCAAGCTAGGAAGGCTGGGGTTCTAGAAGGAGATGGGATTAGCAGTGTGAACAAGAGAAGAATACGGCTGGGGAGGATGCTTGAGTGTGTGTCTGTCTATCATTGAGATTACATCGTTGAACAAATCAGAAGCAGGTTCCCCTGTGGTGGGAAGACAGATCTGAGCCGGTGTAGAGTTTAGTGGGTGATGTCTGGGGTGCGTTTCATCAGCACCCCTCTCTCTAGAGCCCTTGTGCAGTGAAACCAATGACCTCTGCAACCTGGCACAGAGGCTGTGAGTTTAGGAACAGACACGCACGGCAGATTGCGACTGGTCCAGCTTCTTCCAGTATCCATGCCCTTCCGTTCTCCCTTCCAGGTGCTTTCTGCTTTTCAGGGCATTGCTGTGAATCTAGCTGGGGAAAGGTCAGTGGGTGTAGCCTTGGGCCTTATTAATGGAGTCCTGAGCATGGCCAGGGTGCCCTCCTTCAGTATGCAGAGGTACCTCGGGGACAGCTGATTAAGCAGCCTGGCATAGTGTCTGCAGTGATTTACAGCCTGCTCCTGCCGGGGAGCTGGGCTCCTGCATTATTCATGGCACAGAGCCATAAATCTGCCTGGAGCTGGCTGCTGGCTCTGCCTAGGAGGCTGAGGAGGAAGAGAGGAGGAGGCAGGAGCGGGAGGGACGTCTGGATAGGCAAGGTGCTCCAAGGCTTTTAAGAAGAACTTGACCTTGCTTCTCAGGTCCCCTGTCACCTTGTGTACTACCCCAGAGTCTGAGCTGGGAGATTCCAAGCCCCACGTTGGCCTCTCTGGTATAGGATCTTCCTCTCTAACCTGAGAGTCATTACAACTGCTGAAACCCAGGACTGCTGCCACAGGAGCTTTACCAGACTTGAAAACACCAGGCCACACTCTTTCCCTGGAAAGAGGGTTTTGCTTTTATTTTTGAATATTTGAAGTTATTCTTTGAGAACTTCGTACATGCATACAGCGTATCTTGATCCTATCCAATCCTGCCACACTCAGACACCGGCAGTGTGCCCCCGGGGCTTGCTGGTCTCTCCATTCCTTGATTTTCTTTTTCTCTCTTTCTATCTTAACCAACTGAGTGTGATTAGTGCTGCCTGCTGGAGTGTTGACTGGTCCTACTGACTTGATCTTGTGCAAGTAACCACAGGTGTGAGAGAGGTAGCTGCAGGTGTGTGACAGGTAGCCACAGCTGTGTGACAAGTAACCACAGCTGTGTGAAGGTAACCACAGCTGTGTGAAGGTAACCACTACTGACTTCATGAGTGCAATGGCTATGCCATGTTGAGAAGCAGCACTCTTAACACTCTTCCTCATCCTTGGACTCATATTCTCTCTGCCCTCTCTTCCATAGTGCTCCCTGAATCTTGGTGGGGTAGCTAGAGAGGTCCCATGTAGGGCTGAGGGCTCAGTCACTTATTCACAAGACTTTGGCTTTGGGGAGTCTCTGCATTAACTGCTGCCCACTGCAGAACCAGCAGGACATATTTCTCTAGAGCAGGCTGCCTTAAATCCAGTCATCAGGCAGTGGGGTCCCTACTTTGCCAAGACCAGATGGAGCATCTGGTGGTCTCTTGTTGTGGTTGCCTCTGCTTTGCTTTCATATGCCCACACGTGAGAAAATGTGGGGCTAGACACTGCCACAAGTGTGAGAAGCTCAAATTTGAAGTGTCAGAAGCACCTGGAGGCTCCTCAGGGATAGATTGCTGAGCCCACCGCCAGGGTCTCAGAGGGGTCCTGAGAATCTGTAGCTCTATCAAGTGCTTTGTGATGCTAAGGGGCTGGCAAATGGATCAGGCCATTTTAGTGCAATTTAGCAAAGCCTTGCCTCTTCAAAAACCACTCAACAAGGGTGAGAACCATTCTCAAAGCTGGTAATCCATCCGATACACTCATTTACTCAGCCCACTGAGTGGCCCTGCAGAGCCCAGGGTTAGGAGTCCAGTCGTGAAGAGCCAGACACTGGCCTCAGTAGTCAGTGTGGAGTTCAGTTGCATGGCAAGAGATCTATGAACAGACTCCAGGTATTGGCTGAGAGTCGAATCAAGAAATTTGCTAAATTCAGCTCCAGTCCTGGGGGGGGGGCGCTATAGTCTGCTCCTCTCAACTGTGACTGAAGCAAGTAGAGAAGCCTTCATACTTTGTATCTGTCTGACTGAAGAAACAGAGACATGATGGTCTGTGATCAAATCTGAAGGAATCATTGCCCTGAGAGGATTCCTACAGATTCTGAGGTTACAAGATCTCAGGTAAGATACAAAGGTCTTACTTAAAATAATTTTTAGAGTTTTGTTATGGCTATAAATGGTGCTTACAATTGACACAAATGGTGTACTATGATTATAGTCCATTCTTATGACTTTTCATTTTTCCTGAAGTTGGTAATTGCCTTGGTTTTTTTGTTTTGTTTTGTTTTGTTTTTTTCATTTGCTTAGGTTTCTTTGGGCATCTAAGATATTTCATATTTTTTCAAGATGTGTAAAATATCTTTCATACAGCTTTCCGATTGGCCAAACCTACTAGATAATTTGTTGTTTTCATTTTGAGTTGTATCTGTTTGGGACCTGTACTTCTGTTTCATCTTGTCCCACTCTTTTCCTGGCTTCTGTACAGCCTCACCCCGCCTCCCTCACTAAGACCCTGATCTTCCTAAGGTTATCCCCCCATGCTGTTTGCTTACCCAGTCACACAAGGCTCTTCCTCCTTAGAGTCTCTGGCTTTGATAGTGTGTATGCTCTGTTAGCTTTGTGAGAAATGGAACCACCGAGGGAGTGTGGGGAGGTGCAGGATGCCAGGGGATGTTCTACTCCTACTCGTAAATAAGATTGAGTTTTCCCATCCTTTGGACTGCCTTTTCTCTCAAGGAGCAGTCAGGATCCTTTCTGTATCCGTGTTATTCTAAACCACAGCAGTGGCTTCTAGGGTGGGTTTTGTTTGTTTGTTTGTTTTAAAACTGAACTTCAATTTGGATAGTTACTTTCTTCAGTCATAGAAAACTTTCTTGTGGTCATGTGGTCTCTTCTTTTTCTTTCTCCTTTCGTTCTCCCTCTCTTTTCTCTACTTCTGTCTCCTATACACACATACATACACACACACACACACACACACACACACACACACACACACACACACACACTTTTTCTTGTCTTCTCCCCTTCTCTCTCCTTTTTGCCTCACCCTCTTTCTTTTTTTATTAGTTACACTTCTACCATTTTTCCTCATTACCCTATGCCTGCATGTTGGAAATGGCATTTTCTGAATTTGCTAATTTTGGGGTCTTCTTTTACTACTATTGTTACTTCTGCTTTATTACAAAAATTACTTAAAAAAAAAAACGAATCCTCTGACTACCCCGATGCACTCAAGTGGCTCTGCACCATTCTCTGGTCACCCCTCCACACAGACCCTCTGTTTATTTCATTGATGCAGTATTTTCTTTCATTTCTTGGAGAAGGTTAATTGTGGGTTTCTGATGCTTTCTTTTGCTTTCCTTGAGAATTTTGTTGCTTCTAAGTTCTCCTTTTGTTTGTTTACTTCTGAGTTTTACATGGGGAATTGCCCCCAGATGTCTGGCAATTGCTAATCGTCTGTTCCCATTTCCAAGTGAAGATGAAAAAACAGACCACATCTGTGCAAGGAAGGAGAGTGTCATGTAAGGGGGCGGGGTGGGCTGGAGTGTTACATCAGGGGGAAGGAGAGACAGAGACAGCCGTGGACCATCCTGGAACCCCAGCTACTTCCAGGGGTGCCAACCCAGGTGTAGACATCCCAGGCGACCATCTTAAACGTTCTGGCCCAGGAGAACCCTCAGATAGCTATAGCGCCAGCCAGTGTTCTGCAGTGCGATGGGTGCTATTGACCTACAGAATCAAAAGCAATAAGACGCTTTGTTGTCTTGGGGCATTAAACCTTGGGGTGACTGCCACACAGCAGTAAATGACCAAACACTGGCTGGGAGTGCATAGGCTGCATCAGCTTGTTGAGTCCGCAGGTAGCTTCCATTCTTTCTGTTCTTGATCCTGGTACTTCTGGGCCATCCTATTTTGCTTTCTACTGCTGTGATAAACAACGCAACCAAAAGTAACTGGGGGAGGAGAGGGCTTATGTCATCTCATTCTTCCAAGTCATAGTTGACCATTGAGGTAGGGCAGGGCAGGAATCCAGGCAGGAATCTGGAGGCAGGAACTGAGGCAGAGACCCAGGAGGAGTGTGGCTTACTCTCTATGGATTGCTTAGTTTGTTTATGCAAGCAGAGACACCTGCCCTGGTTTGGAACCACCAATAGTTAGTTGCCCCTTTATATCAACTAACACTCAAGAAAATGCCCTACAGGCATGACCACAGACCAATCTGTTGGAGGTAATTCCTCAGTTGAAACTCCTTCTTCCCAGGTATAGCTAGGATTGTGTCAAGTTGACAAAAACTAATTAGAGGTTTATTAGCCTAGAGTGAACAACTGATGTGAACTTTAGTATCCAGATAGAAGCGATGGCCTCCACCCTTATGTACCTCAAAAATAAAATATGGCCCCATCCTGACCCTTGCATCCAGATCCAGGTTCATGGCAGTGGAAAAAGACCTCGGCCAAAGTGTCTCCCTTTTCTAGAATATCATCTTTCTCTCATCTCTAGTTGGCTTCTTGGCCTTTCTTTGGGGGACTGTAATTAAAATTCTTTGTGTTAAATATCCTTTTTAGTCACAGGATTCCCCTGGTAGATCTGACACAAACCTCTTTCAGAGTCTTTCTTGATTGCTTAAAGGGAATTGAGTTAAGAATTCACAGACTCTATTACAATGACTTCCCATCTACAGTCCCTGCTGTGGCCTCTGTGACCTACATTCTAAAAAGCTACAACTTAGAGACACAGACATGTGACATCATTGAAAATGGAAATGTTGTCAGATGATGAAAGGAATTGACTGGACAATACAAAAAAGCTGGGCTTTGATCTTCTCTCTCTCTCTCTTTCTCTCTCTCTCTCTCTCTCTCTCTCTCTCTCTCTCTGTGTGTGTGTGTGTGTGTGTGTGTGTGTGTGTGTGTGTATGTGTGTGACTATGACCGCATTACTAAGAGAGCAGAAGCAGGAGGATTCCTCAGGCTTGCTGGCCAGATACCAGCAAGCTCTAGTCAAACCAGCAAGCTCTGGATTCCTTGAGAGTGCCTGTCACCCAAAATAAGATAGAGAAGGATTGATAAGATGCCTGGCTTTGACCTCTGACCTTTACATACACAGGGTGTACCTGGAAAACACACACACACACACACACACACACACATACACCTGTGCACACACAACTGTGTCAGGTGGCATGGCATAGACATACTTTTGTTGAGTGAGACAAAGTCTTTCTCCAAACACACACGGAGACAGACTAATTAAAGAAATGAGACTGCTGTCCCATTGTGGCATGGCCCCTGCTTACTCTGCCTGGCCAATGATGTTTCCACATTCTTTAGGAGGCTGAAACTCCCAGAAAACAGAAAAGTTGTGCATGATCCCAACGGTAGGAAAGACCTTCCCAGGTAAGCCCAGAGGTATTAACATGCCTGCTAGCCATTTATAGCAGAAATCACAGGCTCATCGTTTCTGGAAGTTTCAGGAGTGGAACAAAACGTCACCATGGCTCAATAGCACATGCAATAACATGTAACCAAAAGTTTAGGAAATCAGTCTCAGACTTGGGTTATGACCTTGCAAGATATAGCTGAACCCATAGCTGCCCATTGCTATAGTTAGAGACGGCACCACATTGTCTCCAAACGAACAGTGGTGAGGCCAAAAAAAAAAAAAAAATGCACACATTTGTTTTCTGTTTCTAGAACAGTGTCTCAGTGTATTTCTTTTGTTTTGAAAATGAATAAAAGTGGAATATAAAAAAGGACAAACTGCAGAACGTGAGAAAGGAAACCTCATCCTGATGACTCAGAGGTGCAGAGAGCAACCAGTACAATTTTAGAAGATTCATTGGAACCCTTGACAGTTTACAGAAACTTTAAAAAATGTGGTTTTCATGAATAACTGAATAGGACATGGAGGAACAGGATCAAGATGAAGCAAGAGATGAGAGGACAAAGTGAGAGAAAGGGAAGCTGGCGAGTGGGGAATGTGCCAGTGGCCGTCAGGACACACGAGCTGCCCTTTGCTCACAGCTCTATAGAAAGGATTATGGCAGGCTTAACTGGGCAGTTCTTCCAGTTTGGATGGGGTCTGCTCTAAGAGGTGGTAGCACCCAGCTGGGAGCTGGAATTCTGATTTTCCACAGTGCCACCCCTGTTCCTCACCTCCCCGTACATGGATGTTAACTTGTTCCTTTCCTATCCTTGGAACATTTTGTTCCAAGCAAAGATGGCTGCCAAGGAGCTCTTTTGAAGTTGGCTCCCCTTTGCCACCTGGCTCCTGGTGGGTAGAGAGTTACTACCCACCCCTACTATAGTTTGGTCTCTGTAGGGAATCTGGATGCCCAAAGTGTTAAGGGAGAGGCGGAGTGGGAAAGGCTTTCTAGTTAGAGTGAGGATGAAGATGTTAGAAATATTTCAGGTTGTTGTAGGGAAGTTTTTATGTCGAATGACAACAGGGTTGAGCTCCCCAGTGTTATAACACCAGGGATGCAGATGCCAACATCCGTTGTTAATATCCCAAGCACAGGAGCTCTAGAATCTGAGTGTGCAAGGAGAATCTACAGACCTCTGAAGACCGAGAATGTGATGTCCACTGACATCTGCCTAGTTGCGTCTTATTGGTTCAATCAAGTCACAGAGTCAGCTGAGTTGAGGGGAGGAGACCCACTCCACCTTGACAGGAAACTCATGACAGGTAGTTTCAGGAGAACTGGTTGGCAGACATCTTTGTGTTGAGTCCCACCTGAAAACTAAAGGTTCAAGGACAGATGGGGAAGGGACTTAAAAATTCATACTCAAAGGAGGTGAGACAGAGGTTAGCACTGGGAGATTACATGAGCGATAGGATGGGTACGTACAAGCAGTCCTTCCATGCACATGGACCAATAGTGTTGAAATATTGACTGAGTGTACAAGCAGAGGAACAAGGCCCCCATGCAACCCCCTTTCTGCTTGTGGAATTCCTTGTGCTAGGCATCGTTGTGACAGAAATAGCCTGACACAGAGAAATCTGAGCAAGCCAGAAGGCCATTCTCCCAGGCTACCAGGAGACCAACATATGACCTCCATCGGCTGTCACACCCTGAGTTTCTGTAGAATGACTCATCCCTCTTTTACTCAAAAGGAGAATCTAAGTGTGTATCCAGATATGTTTTTACTGTGTTCTAAGCAAGGTCATAAAAGCGATTCCACCTAGACAGACCATGATATTTCCATTTGAGTGCGTGTGTATCTGTGTGTGTATGTGTGGATAATGGGAGTAGGGAAACGTACTGTGCACACCTGAGTGTACAAACTCCTAGAGTCAGCAGAGGACATTGGGTGTGTTGCTCTATCACACTCCACAGGTCAGGTCTGTGGTGCTTTGAATGAGGGTAGCTCCCATAGGATCATATGTTTGAGTATTTGGTTCCCAGTTGATGGACTATTAAGGATGGGTTAAGAGGTATGGCCTTGATGAAGGAGGTGTGTCACTGGGAGTGGGCATTGAAACCTCATTCTATGCTCACTTTTGCTCTCTCTTGGCCTGCAACTTGCAGATCAGATGTAAGCTCTCAGCCACTTCTCTAACATCGTGCCTGCGTGCATACAACACTCCCCTCCATGGTAATAATGGAATAGCCCTTTGAAACTGTAAGAAAACCCCCAGTAAGTTACCTTGGTCATGGCGTCTCCTCATAACAATAGAACTGTAACTAAGACAGCATCTCTCATTGACTATGGTGCTAGACCAGCAATCCTTCTGCTGGGTTTACAGTGTGTGTGTGTGTGTGTGTGTGTGTGTGTGTGTGTGTGTGTGTGTGTGTTTGTGTGTGTAGTCATGCCCTGATTGGTTTGTGGGTGCTGGAGTCTAAACTCAGATCCTCATACTTGAGCAGCAACCACTCTTCTCAACTGAGTCATCTCCGTAGCCTAGTTACATTTAATAAGATAAAAATATTCCATCGAAATCAAGAAATAATGATAGTTTATAGAAAAATGCCAAGATAAATCAGTATTTCCATTTTCCAGCCGTGGGAGTGAAAGTATTTGAAGGTTGTGGTGGCTATTCTTGGTGCTGATCTGACTATATCTGGAATGAATTACAATCCAGAAATGGAGGGGATCCACTTCTAAGGAGGCAGGAAGACACACACACACCTTTAGTTCAGATCTTGAGGCTGGAAGATATAGGCCTTTTCTTGAGGAAGGAAGACACACCTTTAGCATAGGCCACACCTTCTGCTGGAATTCTATTTAAGGACACAGAAGGAGGAAGCTCTTGCTCTTTGCCTACTTGCCTTGCTTGCATATCCATTCCTTCACTAGCAATGGAGCCTACTTCCTCAGGATTCCAGCATTAACGCAAGACCAGCTAAGACATCCAGCCTTGTGCACTGAGCAACCACTGCATTCTTGGACTTTCTGTTCATAGCTAGCCAATGTTAGATCAGTTGCACTGCAGCTTGTAAGTCATTCCAATAAATCCCATATACATATCCCACATATATGTCCTATATATAGATTATAGGACATATATTCTATATAGAGAGATAGATTAATTCCATAAATTCTGTGACTCTAGAGAACCCTGAATAACATAAGAGTTTAGAACAGAACAAAAAATGTGATTATTATGCTTGAATTTTGTTTTTTTAAAGAATTTTTGTGCACGTTGGCTTTAGGGATTAGACTTTCTGTTCACACTTCAGAATGAGTTGTGTGTTTACCAATGAATTTGTTAGGATTCTGATAGCAATTGCACTAGACTGATGAGTGAATTGGGAAGTAACTGGCCTCTCTATTATGTAGTACCATCTAGTCCACGAGTACAGTGTGCTCTTGGGTTTTCTTTGATTAAATCAACATCATAAAATTTTATCATGCAGATTCCTAATTATGTATCTATGATTTCTAGCCATACAAACAGGAAATACAAACCCAACTCTTTCATTTTCTTAGGGCTACAGTTATCATCGGTGACATACAGGCATGGCTTTATTTATTATTATTTTTTGAGTTGACCTTTTGTCCTGTAACCTTCCTGTATTTCATGAACCTCCAAGGCTTTTACAGAATGCACAGTTTTCTGTATAGACATCCATGTTGCTGTGAGTAGGGATGGTTTTGTTCTAAGTTGTGTGCCTTTTACCTCTTTTTTTTTTTCTTGCTTCATTTCAGGAGTGAGCACGGTGCTGGTGAAAGCAAAAGGATACATTTCCTGGGTTGACCTGAGGATGAGGTGAGGGGCTGGAGAGACTGCTCAGTGGTTAAGAGCACTTGATGATGTTCCAGAAGACCCTGAGTTCAGCTCCTAGCACTTATATAAGGTTTTTCACAACTGCATGTAACTTCAGCTTCAAGGGATCTGACATCCTCTTCTGGCCCCAGTGGCCACAACACGTATTTTTATGTAGACATAAATATTCACAGGCCCACATAGAGATAGCTGAACATACTAATATGCTAATAAAATAAGTCTTAAAAAGAATAGATTAGCTATATAGTTTTAAAAATAAGAACTCTTTATCAAGTTAAGGTACTCCCCCTGTCTGTAATCTCTGAGAATCTTTGCCAATAGTGGGGTGTGGACTTTATCAAATCTCCACTTCTGGCCAGAATGCAAACACAGAACTACAAGACTTTTAGAAGGACAGATCTTGAGATCTGTGGCCAGGCAAAGAACTCTTATGTCTGATGCTAACCCACGAGTGATGAGATAAAAATAATACATCAACTCAAACCTTTTCAAAGCGAGCAGCTCAGGTGAAGAGAAGGGAGAGACAAACCAAGGACTAGGAAAAAATACTTAGAAATCACAGTTGGGAATGATTACCATTGTGAATATGCAAAAACCCTCGAAGCCCAACAATAAAAAATCCAATTATAAAACAAGGAAGTTATGAGGGCATTTTACATAGAGTGGGTGTACAGGTGACGTACACAGGCAGAGGGAAAGGCTTCTCAGCAGCACTAGCATCTACATTCTAATCAGATGTGCTTCAAGATAAATGGCGACACACACCGTGGTACATGCCACAAACCTCTGTCGATGCCAAGCATCAAACCGCCAGGGAATCTTAGTGACTACAAAGAACCAATCCATGGAGTATTACATAGTGTATCATCCCATCTAAAAACTCTTTGAAACAACAAAATTATAGCCATGGAGAACAAGTGGTTAGGAGTGGGCAGTTGGGGGGGTACAGGACACAGGGAATGTGTCGCTATACAAGACCTCTGTGAGGTGTTTTGAGAGGATGGATTTTGCTCATGGCTCCATTGTAGTCGTGGATGGAACAACCTACACAGATGGGAAAATGCCGTAGAATTAAAATACACACAGACCAGGAGCATGGCTAGGTTGGGGAAATCGTCACAGGATTAGAAAGCCGGTGTTTTCTCACTCCCTGGCGGTGATGCAGCTTTGTGGGAAGTTGGGCAAAGAGCACACGAAACCTCTTCATAGATTCTCATAAGAACACTTAGAGTCAGGAACAGGACTAGAGCTCCTACAATGCCATTATTTAACACACAAAGGGAGCTCAGAAGCAGGAAATGAAATGAGTGAGATTGGATGTAATAATTTTTTAACTTGGAAACTTCCAGGGAAGACTGCTCATAAAGGAAGAGGCTATGAATCCAGTTAACAAAAATCAAGTATGTTTTTAGTATCTGTAAAACAGCAACAGTTAGAAAGAAAATCTCAGCTTGTACTATTGAGAACAATGTGTGACCCTCAGGAATAAAACCTTTATAGTTTTACCCAAAGACATAAAACAAGACTTGGATAAATGAGGGTACATGATGTGGTGAAGATTCAATATGTGAAAATGTCATTTCACCACAAATTAATTTATATCTTTAATAAAATTCTGATAAATGTCCCCATAGGATTTTTTTTTCTGAACTTGAAGAGAATACCAAGTTCTTTTGGAAAAATAAATGGGCAAGAAATACTTTATTATTAAATAAAAAAATTAAGCACTCAATTGAAGAAACTGCAAAACCAAATGCACCAAAGGAAAAAAAAAGGAAGAAAAAGCTAATAAAGAAAACAATGAATCCAACAAAACAAAACAAAAGAAAACAAAAAAACCAATGGAGCTGATAAATACATTCAATAGCCTCTTTCTTTGGGAAAAAAAAAGCAATAAAAATTTGCCCTCACACCATTTGCCATAAATCATGGGAGAAACAAAGTATAAGAAAAGAATAAATCTAATTTTCATCTTAAAAGTGAGCTACATACATGTGCTTTTCCTGCTAAGCTCTTCCACTGAGTCCGTCTTTAATACCAGGTTGTTTTAATTTGTCCAGCTTTTTTTTTTTAAGTGTTCAATCCGCAGAGCAGTGAGTGAAGATGGGTGGCCCTGCTTATAAACGGGTGGGCGAATGAGAAATGTCCGATAGGGCTGATCCTCATGAGAAGGGAGAGAACAGACGCAGGCATCTGCAGGAGTCCAGACTGAACCCAGCCATGAGGGGGTAGGCAGTGAGAGAGGAAGAGGAGAGAGGGGGAACAAAGAGAACACTTGGGAATCAAGGAACCAAGAGCCAAGAGGGCTTCTAGTCAAGATGGCTGGGGAAAGGGATGTGAAGCCAGGGGCTGGACAGGTTTCAGGTAGGAAGTATGCTATGCCAGCAGGATGACTGGGGAACTGCTGGAAGGGCCTGGTTTGATATATTAAACAGGCACCTCTTAGTCCTTTGTCTTGGGCTTCTTTGAGACTCAACAGTGGGGTCAAGGTACAGAGAAGACTTCGTGGTTAAGAACACTTGCTGTTCTTCCAGAAATCCTGAGTTTGATTCCCACTCACTGTGACCACGTGTAACTTTAGTTCTAGGGAGCTCTACTACTCCTGGCCTCTAAGGGCACCTACACTCCTGTGCACATAGATAAAAATTAAAATAATAATTCTTGAAAATAATTACGTTATAATCTCAAGAATTAAAATTTTTTAAATCTCCAAATTTGCAAAATGTATTTTGCTGTAAATAAACGGATGGAATTTATTATCCAATACCAAATGGTCAACTCTGAAAACATTCATACAAATAACATTATACAGACTGAGTGGTTTATATTAGGGATATATATATCTCACATATATGTAATATGTATTATTACATATATATGCATGTAACAAGAATTAGTGAAGAAGTGGCCATCAATTTGAAAGAGAAAAGGATAGGTATTCAGGTATATTGATATATGAAGGGGGAATAGGGAAGGGAGAAGTGATACAATTATAATCTGAAAAGATCAGTGGCATGAGGTTGGACATCATAGTCCTTTTGTAATCTAACCTTGAAAGTGACCTTCCTTCCCCAATGTTGTGTTCTGTTAAGATCTGGTTCATAGCTGTGAAGAGGAGATTCTCTATGAACTAGAATTTCAGGAAGTGGGAACACTGGGGACAATACTTAGATCGCCTAAATGATTGACAGGCTTTTGACTTCCTGATTCATCCTGTCAGCTATGTCTTCCAGTTTTGGTCTTGAAGATCTTCACTGCAAAGAGAATCACAGCCTTTGAAGAAGTGGCAGGCGGCAAGACTTGTGTGCAAAAAGCACACCATGGACTTGGAACATGTTTTGTGCCACAAACAAGTGCTCAGAGATTTCCAGTTCAGAAGGAAATAAAGGCTAGATGTAAGTGGCTGCCAGGAGCTGAGCCTGGGACAACATAACACAGTAGACCACCTCCAGGAAGAGAGAACCTCAACTGAGGAATGGCCTCCATCAGCTTGGCCTCTGGTCATGTCTGTGAGAGATTGTCTTGACTGATGATTGATGTGGGAGGGCTAGAACACCGTGGGTGGCACCATCCCTACTCAGAACCTGGGCTGTATGAGAAAGCTGGCTAACATGGGCCTGAGTGATGGAGCTCCTGGCTTCTGCATTAGTTCCTGCTTCAATTCTTATCTTGACTTCTTTCAGCCATAGGCTGTGACCTAGAAGTATAAGATGAAAGGAATACTTTCATTCTTAAGTTCCTGTGTGTGTGTGTGTGTGTGTGTGTGTGTGTGTGTGTGTTGTGTTGTGTTTTTTAATGCAACAGGAAGCAAACTAGAGCATAATGCTTTTTTAATAGTTAAATAAAGCAGGAATCCATGTATTCATACTGGTATAAACAAGTAAGTGACTTTTAAATGGGAAAAGAGATAGCTTTAAAAGTAGAATGCCAGGAAGGGGGAAAGATGAAATTTTAACAAGTGTCATTGGGGCATCTGATAGAGACCATCACAGACCATCATAGACAGAGACCATCACAGACCATCATAGACAGAGACCATCGCAGATGGAGACCATCAAAGACATTGCAGATGGAGACAACAGTTCAAAATGCAGAGACAATGGGGGTGCCTACCTCTAACTGATGCATCCATGACATGACCTCTACACCCAAGCCTCTGCAACATCTCAGAAAAGGGTGCACAGAGCTTCTAAGAGCCAGAGGGCCAGGGTGTTTGTCTTCAGATAGTGTCTTCTGTACATGACAGGGAAACTACATCTATGAAGTGTCAACAACATGGTCCCCTAAACAAGACCTGCACAATGGATCACAAGTTGACATACTAAACACAGGTTTCTTGACTTGAAGCGGTCAGGCTGAGAAACTTGAGATTCTTTCACATTAATTAACCAATCAAAGAACAACAGCAACAAAATCACAAACCATCATAGCAGTGAGTGACCTAGCCACAGAGTATCTTTAATGTGAGAACTGTAGTTAGAGACAGAGTCTCCAGTCTCCAGCCTCCTACAAAATCCTGACTGACCACATAGGAGGAAGTGTTCTTTGACCGGGACAGACCTTCTCTTAATTAACTGAAATCGTATTTTCTCCCCAGTGGTCAAAAGGTGTGGACTCACTTTGATGTTGAGGGAACACCAGACCAACCAAAATGGAAGATATATGTGAATATTAGTGGCCTACATCTTCAAGAGCTGCCAGGTTAAGAGAGTAGAGAAAGGGGTGAAGCCCTTAAAGAGAAGCAAGGAGACATAGCTAAACAGGACACAACAGCTGGTCTCATAGAACAGCTGCCTTTGGATTTAATGGCGGTAATGCAGTGGGTGTTGTTTTTCTGGTCCCCATGATCCTATTGTGACATCCTATTTAAAGGAAAGACACTAAAGTCTAGGGGTGGTCAAGGGACATCCCATTGGCAAATTACCCTCAATTGGTTTAGGGCAAAAGCTCTTTGTATTGTCCTTACAAAACTTTAAATTTGAAACCATTGCTGCTTAAAAAGAGAGTAGGAAGGCAATAATAGAGAAGCCAATGATCTGAACTCTATCAGGCAAACAAACCCATGGGTGAGAACTGAGCACAGGGTAGAGCTTACTAAGCTGCACCTGTTTTAATTCACCTCGGCCAATTCCCATAGCCCCACCCCCTTCCACCTTCCCTTCCCTACATTTCTGAGTGAGACACTCATTTGATATTCAAACCTGAGAGCTAAGTGTATTTTAGGTCTATCTGTCTCCATACCTTGTGTGCCGATATGCCCTCTCTCGAGCTAGGAGGACGGGGCAGAGGACATCGGACGTTCATGAAGTACCATGGATTTTCAGTCTCCAACATCATGTGAGAAAACTCTCTCTCTCTCTCTCTCTCTCTCTCTCTCTCTCTCTCTCTCTCTCTCTCTCTCTCCCTCCCTCCCTCCCTCCCTCCCTCCCTCTTCTATCTCCCCTTTTCCCCATCTTTCCTCTCCCCTCTCTCTGTCCAAGTCCCCCTCCTTCTCCCCATCTGTCTCCCTATTTTCTTGTGCTTCTCTAGATATTCAGTGGATAAATGGAATGTCCCACAAGCAGTTGCTGTTCTTTACAAAGACCCGATTCTTGGATTCCTTATGTCCACACTGCAGGCTTATTGTTTTTAATTCATGGCCATCTAATTCATTATCTTCAGATCTTTCCCCTAGCTGTTTAAATGTTTACTTTGGGGGCTCCGGCTTGCTTTTTGAGGAGAGCACTTAGTTAATTTAATTTTTTCTCTGTTTAATGAAAAACACAAACTATATGTAGTCAGCCTTTTACAGTCATGTCCCAGCGATCCATTGTTCCTCAAACAATCACCAATTACAGTTTTGATCTCCTCCTTGGCTCTGAGGCGATTAAAACCATCTCCCCTCTACAGTGGCTTCTTCTTCAGTTTTCCTTCTGTTGTTCTCTGTGGTTAAAATTCATACACCATGCTGGTTCTCCTCAGTGGAGTTTAATGAGGACTCCCTTACAGCAGCACTAAGATATCATCAGATGCAATGCTCTTTGGCCATCGGAAACCAATCCGTGCTCTTTGGTTCTAGTGATCTCACTTTGAAACAACTCCATTAAATAAAAAAAACCCTGTTAGGTGTCTTTGACTCTTCTGTGTTCTTCATGTGTCACCTGGTACTTCAGGAGTAATAGGACAACACTTTCAACCTTCTTTCAAGGCTGTGATCCTGATAAATTTCTTTTACCTTAGCCCTTTGTGTGTGCCTGTGTGTGTGTGTGTGTGTGTGTGTGTGTGTGTGCCTGTGTGCGTGTGTGTGTGTGTCCATGTGTGCCTGTGTGCATGTGTGTGCTTGTGTGTGTGTTTGCATGTGTGAGTGTGTGTTTGTATGTGCATGCATGTGTGTGGGGAGTGAGGTGGGGTAGTATATATTCAGTGCACACAGATTCACAGTTCTCTGATTTAGTTTTGTGTGGTTTACCAGTGTAGGTCAGCCTTCTCCTCCTGTCTTTGCTGTGAGACTTGGCACTGTGGTCATAGTGTTGTTTTCTCCGTGCAAATCATTGGAGACAGCATCCTCCCTAGTGTTTGGAATTGAGGATGCTGGAGCTTGCAGCTTTCTGCTTGACTGCAGTCATGCAGCCCGGATCCAACCGTCTTCCTACAGGAAGACTGGGAAGCAGGTAGAGGAAGTCGTGATTTCAATGTGAACCGACCCCATAGGCTCATGGGTGCACACTGGGCTCCAGCTGGTGCTGCTGTTTCGGGAGGTGGTGGAGGTTGGGAGCAGAGCAGATGTAATAGGCAGCGTTGCTTCCTGTCTGCTCTCTCTTGCCTCCAGACCTGCCCACATGTGATCAAGCTGTCCCAATCTGTCCCAGGCTCCCACCACTACAATGAAGAATGACTTTCTGTCATGCCTTTCCTATCAATAATGTGTGTGTGTGTGTGTGTGTGTGTGTGTAACTATATTTTCTCTTTTTAGTACTACTTCTGGCTCCTTTGAAAATACCCACCAACATATTAGCACACACGTATACATAGATACAATTGGAAGACACACAGACACAAAGACATATATATATATATATATATATATATATATATATATACATAAACATACAAGTAAGCACATATGCACAATACACACATATAAACACACAGATACATAAACATACATAACACATAGCATGCATACATATAGACACATATACAGTCACACAAAGTCATACAGACACAAAATACATATAGGCACCCATATATACATACACGCACCGACACATATAGACATGCACATACAGGTGCACACACAGGTCCCTTATCAATCTTATGAGATTGTAAGGCTCCTTTGCAGCATTAAGATACTATCAGACGCAATGCTCTTTGGCCACTGGAAGCCAATCTGTGCTGTCTATGGATGCCTGAATGTTTGAAAAATATCTTTCCATTTCTGATACAAATGGATCCCAGTTTTGTGCCTGAGGGTCTTTTACTTTTCTGTTAGATGATGAGGAAGATGTTAACATCTAACCCTAACCTTAACCCTAACCCTAACCCTAACCCTAACCCCTAACCCTAACCCCCTTAAAACCTTAAATTTTAAGGTGTAGCTTTTATTTATATTGGGGTGCACTGGAAGCAGCGAGCCAACAGTTACCCATCTGGCTGTCATTGGGAAGGACATATTATTACAATTCCAGAGAGGAGAAACCATACTGTACCAGGGAGCTGTGAAAGGGAGCCGATGGGATCCCTAGGGCCAGTCAAGAGGAGAGGGAGCAGGGGACCCTAGACAAGAGCTTTTTTTGTGGTTTCTGCAGGAAGGAATAGGTGAGGCAGGGTGGGCAGGCTCAGGACTAAACAAGCTGCTTTAAATCACAGAGTTCCCAGTTACCCAGAAAATGGGTCTGGGGTAATTTGGGTGGGTGTGGCCCAGACCTTGAGATAGGATACAGGTAGAGGGCTAGGATACAGGGTCCACAAGGGCTGGTTTACAAACGGGAGGCTTGCTTGCAAGCAAGCTCTCATCCCTCTAGGTGCTGTTCCTGGAAGAGACAGGGTGCCCGGGGTCAGCAGGAAGCAAGTGTCAAACTCTAAAGCCAGAAAACAGAAAGGTATGGTGATTTCTAAGAGTTCCCACAAGACCCCAAATAACTCTGCATCTAGGGTCATGTCTGCCTGGCCATTTCTGAGACTAAGAAAATACTGAAGAAAATGTTTTCGTTACAGTGCGCTGACTGGCGCTTTCTTCCCAGCCTGGATCCAGACACTTCATTAGCCTTTGTTTTTTAAACAGCCACATTTTATTTCATTATTCCCCTTTCAGTTTTGTTTCTTTTATTTGATTATTTTTGGCTTTCATGCTCATTATTCTCCTTTTCTTCTTCCTTCTGGATGTTTTATTTTTAACTTCCTGAGCCGAATCCTCAGTCCACTGACTTAAAATATTCCTTGATTTCTAATCAACAAATTTAGGTCTAGACATGTCTGTCTAGGTGGAATGGTTGAGCTCACCCCTTGCCATTCTCAGCGCTAGAGTATCCATGCATTGATTATAATTTCCTTGTCAGCCCCTACCTTGTTTAGGGGTGGCCCTGATTTTTTTCTTCTCCTTTTTTTCTAAATACATGAAACGGTATTTTTAGGGCACAGGGTAATGGAACGATTTACTTTGAGTCGTTTACTCCATGGAAAGCCAGAACATGTGGTCTGGATCATACTCCCACTTCTGTGACTCGAAATTTATGTCAAATAACAGCGATCATGGCTACTCGAAAGGAGTGTGTGCTTCGTATTTAGAGATACAAAGTACTACCTGGTTCCGTTTATCAAAGCTCCTATAATTTCATTGCTCTGGTATTTTGCAGTCTCAGTTCTGGCTGACTGCATGCTCCTATTATTCCAGAAAGTCACCAGCTCTGACAGTTTCTCCAAAACTTGGTGCACGACACCATTGCATCTGCCACGTTAGCTGCGTCCACTTGAAGGGGGTGGTTCTGTGCTCCATTCTAAAGTATTTCACCAATATCCCCTTGGATAGCATTTGATATGTGCATTTTTAAAGAACTTTATTTCTCCCTCACAGATATTCCTTTTATAAATAGCTTATGGGTGAGCTAATGGGAGAAAGACATTGTGGAATTCTGTCTTTAAATAAAAGATAACCTAGCCACCACTTGCTATGAATTTTGGTGTGTTGAACTCATTTCTTTACTCTCTCTCTCTCTCTCTCTCTCTCTCTCTCTCTCTCTCTCTCACCTTATTTTATGTGTGAGTGTTTTGTCTACATGTATGTATGTGTAATATGTGCTTGCATGGCACTAAAGAAGGCCAGAAGAGGGTGCTAGAGCCATTGGAAATGGAGCCACATATGATTGTGAGCTGCCAAGTGGGATCTGAGCTCACCTGGAAGAACAGCCATTTCTCCGGAGCTGAGCTCTTCCTCCAACCCCTTCTTTGCTCTTTTTTCCTCCTGCATTCTTGTTCTCTGACTTTCCTCACCACCCTTGGAAGTTATCATTTGGTTCTCATTCTCTTGGTAGATGATCTGACTGCACAGCTCATTCTGGAGTGTCTTCCCAGGTGCCTTCCCTGGCAGGCAGATAATGGGGTTCAGAGCTGTGAGACAGGTAAATGCCTATGTGTTGGGTGTTCTGAACTTCTCATACATACTCTTTATGGACAAGGTCAAGGAACATGATTCCAGACACACGGCTAGGTAGGTGGGTACAGTGGCCTTCCATGCTCCACCTACCAGTGGGCAGGCTAAGTGGTGGGCACAACTCCCTGGTGTGCTACTGTGTGTGTGTCTGTGTGTGTGTGTGTGTGTGTGTGTCTGTGTGTGTGTGTGTACACATACATTTTGAATTTGGTTCTGGGAATCAAACTCAGGGCCTTGGGCAATATGGTCTTTTCTGAGCCATAACCTAGGCCAGGGAACCCAATCTTGACATAGCAGCCTTCTCTACAATAAATACCCTGGGTTTCCAGTTCCCACTGACTTCCTGTCCATATATTCATTTGTAGACACTGTCCTGAATTTATTCTCTTAACGTAGTCATACGCATATATTCTAAGTCAATAAACAAAAATATCAATTCTAGGTGTTGGTGGGGGAGGGGAGAGAAGGTTCTGGAACATGCCCTTGCTGCCTCCTTGACATGAAAGTCATGCTGTCCACATATCAACTTTCTTGAGCCAAATGGCTGACCTAAGCTGGAACAACCAGGATGTGACAGGTTTGAGGCAGCTGTCTTCCATGGGGAGGAGGGACCTCCTCTTTCCAGGAGCTCTTAAGTCCCCTTTTAGTTCATCCTGAGCCCTTGGGACTCTTGACCTGGACCTGGCTATTCCACAGCCCCCAGCTTCCTGGGAACAGGGGCCTGGATGGCCCAATGACTTCTGAAGCACAGCATGCTTGAGGGTCAGTGAAGGCAACACACAGTACAACTCCAGAAACAAAGGTGCTGACAGAGATGGATGGAGACAAGGAGAGAGAGAGAGAGAGAGAGAGAGAGAGAGAGAGAGAGAGAGAGAGAGAGAGAGAGAGAGACTTCCCCAGGCTGCTTTACACTCTGCTCTGGACAATGAGTAGATATGTCCTAATGAAGTGCTGTTGTGCTGGTTCAGAACTGCTGGCTGTGAGGGCTTGGGGTCTTGCAGACTTCATCCCACTTGGCTCCCCATCCTTCCCTTACCTTTTGAGCCAACCAGACTGTTTCCACTCCTAACAGTCTTCCTGCCTCTTACCCACAAAGTGTACATTAAATCCACACACTATGCATTTGTACACATACCCTTGTCAGACAGACTCTGACCTTCACTCCCTTTGTGTGTAAGAGTGCTTGTTGCTCCTGTGTGCATGTCCAGAGGAAAACCTCCCTAGGAGCTGTCCACCTTGTCTTTTCAGACAGTGTCTCTCACTGGCACGAGGCTTCTCTGGTAGACAGAGCTGGCTGGACAGGGAGAACCAGGTATCAGCCTGTCTCTTTCTCCCTAGTGCTGGGATGACAAGTATACCCTGTTACACCCATCCTCACTTAAAAATGTGGATTCCTGCCAGGGCACGATGGCATGTGCCTTTAGTCAGAGGCAAACAGATCTCTGAGAGTTCAAGACCACCATGATCTACATAGTTCCAGGACAACCAGGGAATTGTAATAGAGGTACCTTGTCTCAACAAAACAAAACAACCCTACGTGGATTCTGGGGAATCAAACGTCACATGGATAAAGCAAGTGTTTCACTATCTGAGAAGCATAATTTAAATCCCTTGGCCAAGTTCACTCACCAGATATATGCCAGAGTTAAAAATCAGACCTAGAGTCATCTGATCTTTAAAAGTATTTTATTACATTAATTAATTAATTATTTGGAGAAGCATGTCACTTGACTTGTTGTCATGGTCAGAGAACAACTCTCCTTCCACCTTGTGGGTCCTGGAGATTGAACTTGGGTCCTTAGGCTTGGCAGAAAGTGCCATTACCCTCGAGCATCTCGTTGTTCCATTAACTGATCTTGAAGGCTGGACTTTTTCTTCATAGTCTTGCGCTGACCAATAACAACCCAAGTCAAAGAAAAGGCAAGCACTTGCTTCCTGACTGAACTTGAAACTTGCTAATGTTGCCAGGGGCAGGGTGTCTGAGAAGACCTAACTGCTTCTTCCAGCAATGACCCAGCCCACCCAGAAGCTTCTGGAAGAAGCTCATCACACTGTGGTGAAAGGCTGATCACAACATTCTGAGCTTCTGGGGAACTAGGGTGCAGGGAAGCTGAAAGGGGAAAGGTTAGGTGTAGTTTGATGTCCACCATGGTTGAGGCAGGGTCTTCCGTTTGTTGTTGGCTACTGTGCGTGACAGCCTAGTTGGCCCTGAACTTTCAGAGGTTCTCCTGCCGCTGCCTTCCATCTCTCTGTAGGAGGGCTTGTATAACAGATGTGTATGAGCGCATATGGCTTTATGTGACCTCTGGGGCTTTAAGTTCAAGGACCATCTCCCCAACCCAGGACATGTTTTATGTTACCTGCTTTCCCATAAGACTCAGGGCCACTTACAGGAGGTTCTTCTCACCCTCCTGCAGCTCAAACCATGATAGGGAGCTCTGTCCTGAGACCTCCTGCTTCCTGGGGATCCTAAACACTGTCCACAGAGTTTGTTTGGAAGGATTCTAACTATACACTGAGTGTCTGAGCTCCAGTGCTCCCAGCCTACCCTCCATGTTGCCCATCTGCAAATGCTTGGAGAAGGGCTGCAGATGCTTGGCCACTGGGGAGGGGAAATCTAGCCTTTCTCAAACCCTAACTCCTCCTCCAAGAGGCATGGGCACTCCCAGCTCAGTCTGCTCTCTAAGCCTCAGATGGGCCAAATGAGCCCCCTGCTGTCTGCAACTCTCTCTTGCCCAGCCAGAGCCAGGAAATCCTTATCTCCCTCAAGCCTGGTTCTTTCTACTTAGTTCCACGTCTCTGAAACAAGATGGCCTGATTGGCATAAACTGACTTCTAGTCCTTTCTCTTGGGCGAATGCCATAGTGAACATTCAGAGTTTATTTGTTTCTTCTCCCAGCAATGGAGTTGAGTCAGTCAGGATGGGGATACGTTATGCTGCAGTAACAAATCTCAAATCTCTGTGGCATAGACCAATGAAGATTTCTTTCTTCCCTATGCTCCACGTCCATGCTGGCTGGCTGGAGGCCTGCTCAACATCATCCTTACATGGGATCCAGGTGGATGGAGCAATCTCTTTGGAGCATGGTTGGGTGCTGTGGTGGGAGTCATTGTCACTGACAGTGAAACACTCCCATCTGGAGATGACACAGTCTCATGGAACAGAAGACATGCTCAGTAGAAGGCCTGACATAGACAACTTGAGGTATGTGGGCCAGTTTGGCAAGCACACGCTTCTGCTATTTGGAGTGGGTGGTCAGAGGTTAGTGGCACTTAGAGAGACTTGTTCTCCTGGTCCAAATACTTACTGGCTTTGGAGATGCTTCTGTTTCTGTATGAGTTCTGCTGATCACTAAATATGTGACTTTGAATATATTGCTTAGTTGTTCTTAGCCTCAGTGTCTTCAATATATCATTTAAAGTGGCACGGCTGATATGTGCCAAAGGTTACTGTCTCTGAGTCCATAGTGCATGTGTTTGGCCAAGGCCTGCCCTCACTGGCAAAAAGCCACCTTAGAAATAGTCATATAGGCAAGTTGGTAGACAAAGTCCTGGCCCTATTTTACCATTTTCTCTTTCTTATCCCAAGCCCCTCTAAGGTCCTCCATCTTCTTCCAACCCCAGCTATGGTTTAGCTGGATAGCTCCAAGCTCACTCTCCATACCTCTGTAGTCTTCTGCTAAGAGCAGATGGCAAAATCACTCAGGACATATGCAGCCCAGATTCCTCTGTAGTCTCTGCCTCAAGAGTTTGAATCTCTTCAGCTCCCGGGTCTGCCAGGCTCCAGACTCTTGCTACATAGAGTGGTCCCAGCCCTCATGGGTGGCCCTGGACACCAGATTTCATCCAAAGCTCCAGGGCTGCTGTGGGGAGGGTTCTGGTGAGTCCATTCCACAGAACAAAGGGGAGGGCTACAGAATACCTCTAAATAGGCAAAACAAAGCCATTCATCTTGGGCTTTAGTCATCGGGCTGCTGACTCAGGAAAAGCAGCCTTTACATTAGAACCGGATGATTTGTGAAGCCCAGACACTTCCCCACCCGCCTCACTCTGCTCCTTCAACTGCCAGAGCCAAGTTGTGGGCTCTCCCTTCATCTTTCTTGGTGTAACAGGTGCAAAAGTCCCAGCTCCACTTCCTTCTGGGTGTACCTTGGCCATGGGACTGTAGGTGGCAATCAGCCTCCCAGAGCCAGGCTGGATGGTGTCTGGCTCAGGCAAAGTTGACTTCTGTGTCAGCAATTCCTTTTACATGTGGTCTTTCCTTAGTGGCTATGTCTATTTAGTGTTTAGAAGGTTGGTTCTTAAGTACCCTCCCCATCCCCACCATTCTCCCATATTCCAAATTCTCCCAGGTTCCCAGAGGGAACTCTGGCAATAGTTAGCACAACGTATGCCCCGTGTCTACCACTCTGCTGCCTCACCACCTCGGGCAAGTTTGTCCCATAGAGAGACAAGATCTATAAATTCTTTTGAAAATTTGAGAGATTTTTCACTTTTCATTTTATGGGTATAAGTGTTTTGCTTGCATGTGTGTATATGCACCATGTGTCTGCCTGATGCTCTCAGAGTTCAGAAGAGGCCATCGGGTCCCCTGTGATGGATGGTTGTAAGCCACCACGTAGATGCTGAAACTAAACACAAGTCCGCCACAAGAACAAGCGCTCTTATTCACTGAACAATCTCTCTAGAACCGAGTTGTGCAGAATTTTCTAGAGCTGTAGCTTGGTCAGTAGGTACTTCTCTAGCAGGCACAAAGAACAGGGGTTGAGGCCTAGTGCTTCATAAACTGTGTGCTGGTGCATGCCTATAATCCCAACACTTAGGAAGGAGAGGCAGGAGGATCAGAAGTTCAAAGTCATCCTCCACTGCTCTGTGAATTTGGGACCAGCTGGAGTTAGTGCAACCCCACTGGCAGGGTTGGGAGAGCATGAGATTTGCAATTTTGAGAGCTAAGATTTTCTCTTTCCAACCACCAGTGGTATGGGAGGATATCAGAGTCAGCCTTACAAGGTGACCAGCTAGTTGGTTTGAAGCACTTCTCAAATAGTGTGCCGTGCCCTCTAGAATTCACATTATTAAAAATGTAGTCCCCAAAGTCCCATGTCCATGGTACCCATGAGGGGAGCCTTCAGGAGATTATTGGGTTACAAAACTGTCTACATCTGTAGATAAATCCATTACTAGGTTAGTGGATTGGTCAGTTTCAAACGATGACTGGTTTTAGAGGCAGCTGTCTCAGCACACTTGTATGAACTCAGGCTGTGTAGGATGCATTCTGCTGTGTTACAAGGCATGAAGACCACGAACGAAGCAGCACTGTCATGCTCTCCAACCTCGCAGACCCCAGAGCTCACAAAGTAAACCTCAGTAGACTACCCTCTCCACAGTAGCCTGTGGTAACAACAGAAGATACACTCTCACCCACACAGACACAGGCAACAGCTGCCTGGCCATCCATTGTTCTTCAGTATTTGTGCCTCTTCAACCCAATGCTCCAAGGTGGAGTCCATGACCTACCTTGAACCCATGAGAGAACCTTAGTCTCCTAGCATCTGTGATTGAGTCAGAAACACCTGACCCCAGTCAGAGCAGATGAACTTCTGGAGACATTTGATGCATTTTAAGATCGAGTTCAGCTGTGCACGTGAACATGATTGTAGGGGGATGTTTGGGTGGAGAATGCCCTGGGTGAAGGTTTCCAGAGAGTGATCTGCTCTGCTTCCTGGAGGGGAAGGTCACCTGTGGGTCTGAGGATAAAGTGCAGACCTGAAGAGAAAAACCAAGGTTAGGCAGCTGGGCGAGCTTCTCTGAGTCAACCTGTAAAGTCTAGTTTGCTGAACAGCATATGCCTTCTGTTGGCATCTTTATGACAGTGTGGTCACAAGAATCTTGACCAGTAAGATAAGTATAATGACCTGACTTTGGAAGGCCTTGGCAACCAGGCAATCCTACTTCTGAGGCACACGCTCCCTTTCCCAACAGGATCTTACTATGTAGCCCAGGCTGGTCTAGAATTTGAGATCCCCCTGCCTCAGCCTCCTGAGTACTAGAAGGAGGACCTGTGTCTCCATGCTCAGCTTGCATGATTTAGTTTATACATCTACTCCAAAATGAACTCATTTTGCCCATAACTCTGATGACTCCTACATAATAGGTAACAAGATGCCTAGATAGAAATGGAACTTTGGGGATGGCCTGGGGACATGGGTTCACTTCAAGGTTAGGATCTGTGTCTAGGTCAGAAGTCGTGATAGACATAGGAAGAAAAAATATATCAGATAAGAAAAAAAACCAACAAAGGTTAAAACAAAACAAAAAGCCCTGTGTGCATGTGTGTGTGTGTGTGTGTGTGTGTGTGTGTGCCTGTGTGTGTGTGTGCCTGTGTGTGTGTGTGTGTGCATGTGTGTGTGTGCATGTGTGTGTGTGTGTGCTTGTGTGTGAGTATGCACAAGCTTGTGTGTCAACTAAAGGACACTATTTTCTTGGATTCTAAATGGCCTGGCCATGCATACTGACAACTACAAGGAGGGGTAAGGGCAGCTGGAGTGGAATCCTAGTGGGCCAGGCCAGGCTCAATGTTGGTCGGGTGCTAGCAACGGCTGAGAGAACCTGGCTCCACATAGTAGCTGCTTCACGAGCCCCTTTGCCTACAAGCTCGATCTTGCCTGTGCATAGGGCAAACCTTACCATCCTGGTCCCTAGAATGCCCTTGAGTTCTTAGTCAGCAGCTGGTGTACGCAGGGTAGGTTTGTGGGGTGACCTCGCTGCAGCCCTTAGCCCGGTGCCCACTGCATGCTTCTTGCTCTCCTGTTCTTAGCTAGCCTCAGTTACTGCCTGCCTCAGCTGCCTCCTGTGCTACTCTGCTTCTTCTTGGGCAGTTCCTATTTCTGTCCTTCCTACTTTTGCTCAGTGGAAAAGTTAGACTGGAGTGTGGTTTCTTGAAGACCCTGTAAGGGTATCCAGATCTCCACAGGGCGTCTTTCCTATAGACTGTGGCCTGGAGCCCCCAAGAGCCTCAGGTTTTAATAGAGAAGGCATATTGACAAATGCTGAAGCCTTCTGTGGTCCTCTTCCTCCAGTCCTTCCTGGTCTTGCATGATCCCCTCTTCCTTTCTGCCCATTCACATTCAAGCCCAAGTCTTCATCAAGTCCTGCTACACAGGAGTAGCACAGGATGGCTATACTGAACTCTTGAACAAATTCAAATACTTTTTCAAAGCAGTTGTCACATTTTACACCCCCTCAGGCAACATATCAGAGCATTCATTCTCTACTTAGCCCCACAGTGATAGGACTTTGGTCTTACAGGTGGCCACACTGAAATGAGAAGAAACGAGTTAGGCACAAGAGCAGTATTGTGTGACTGTATCCTCCCACAGTTCTTGGTTTGGTGACCTGACAAGCAATGGAACAGATCTGCTATGCCACTTATAAACTGTGAGATCTAATCTTGATGAGATTAGAGGGGATCGTAGGTGCACACTACCTCACAGTACTGAGTTTCCTGGTAGTCTCACCCATGCTTGCCCCTGAATCATGTAAAAAGGGTCCTCGTCTCTGGGTTGATAAGCCAGGGCTGAAGTGCCACAGCTGTATCCTGATGTCATCCCCGAGGCAAGGAGCAGAGTCGCCTGAGTGTTCAGTTATTTTTGGTCGTGCTGTTTATACCTGGCATCTCTCAGCCAAGCCCGTAAGAGTCACAGGCATGGGCTTTGTCCCCTTCTTCCCCAGCCCTTTTATTCAACCTGGGGTTTTCCTAGTTTCTTTGCAACCCCAGTGTGCACCAGTTGCTAGATCAAATCAGTTAGTAGAGATTTCTTTGCAGCTTGGCAAAGAATTGAAATCTATTCAAGTCTAGAGAGATCTGGTTCTTGAAAAAACTTCCTATGTGTCTGAGACGCACTGCATAAATTTGTGGTAACTGGATTTAGGCTTTGTTTAGAGGACCCAGGGACCAAGGCCAGATGCCTTCTACAGACTGAGGAAATGTCACAGAGATGGAGACAGGCCTGTGGGACTCAGCGGCACTCAGGTCTGGGGACACACCTTTCAAAGGAACAAATGCCCTCTTGTGCTTTCCATGGAGAAAGGCCAGGGCGCTTTGACCTAAAGCAAACACGAGAAGGCACCCTCAGTTACCAACATACAACTTAGCACAGTTAACTGGACCAGGCTTTGGATTATGTCTCCAACTTCAAAGGATTCCTTTCTATACATGAGGGTCTTTTGGGTGTTTTGTTTTGGGTTTTGTTTTGTTTTGTTTTCCAATATGAGAACAGGACTTGTAAACTTTGTCTATAGATAGGTAACACCCAGAAACAGGGACAGTCTAAGGAGACAGAGACCCTTAGAACCAGGGGCTATAGCCCTAATAACTACCTCAGGGGACAGCTTCACTCTTGAGATTTCTGTCCTGGATACCTTTCCTATGTGCTCAGTAGGACACTCTGATACGATAATGCTGGTTCAACAACAGAGGAGTCGTTCCCAAGACACTGCATAAGAAATGGTACCTTCTCAGAGTACACTGGGGTTTGAGACTGAAGCAGTTGTGTATGGTGTGTGTGTGTGTGTGTGTGTGTGTGTGTGTGTGTGTGTGTGACACAGAGAGAGAGAGAGAGAGAGAGAGATGATTGCATGTGTGATTGCATGTGTGTGCATGATATGTGTTTGTTGATGTGTATATGGTATGCTTGCATGTGTGTCTGGTGTGTGGGAAATAAGGGAAGGAGAATAAGGTCCCCTCTTGTCTTCTGTGCCTGGAGCATTCCAGAACTGATGACATTGTCTGGTCACTGCTCAAGGATCCTTGGGAAAGAAGGGTAATGATTGGTGGCTATGAAAGCGCTGAACAGTGTAGACAGAGTGCTGAGTGGCTATGTAGAATGGAGAAGTGTGGGTAAGAGTGTGCCAGGGATCTTGAGGGTTTCTCCCAGAGTGGCTAAGACTGTGGCAGATCTATCAGGTCCCTCCCATCTTCTGTCTCTGCTGGATGGCGTGAAAACTTGTGATGGCTTGAAAAGCCAAAGTCACCTTCCATCCCTATTCTCTCGCTACCTGGTGCTGGAGTGGGAAAGTGGGCAACATAAATCCTGTGTCGTCCCTGTCCCGTGACACCTGCCTGCGCGGCTGTGGGGAAGAAGGCCTGGCAGCTATAAATCAGGGCCTCCTGTGGCGGCCACCTTCATCACAGTGCTTTACGGCACTGACATGGGCCAGGATTTAGTAGGCCCAGGCTGGCTGAGGCTGTCCCCTCCCCTTGGAATTGAGGCTCCTCATAAATCCTAGGGATGCTCATTTGCATATTCATCTGCATGCATTTGCCCCTCAAATTGCCTGCCTTAACACTCACAGAATCCAGAATGGAAGTGAGTTTCTCCAGGGTTCCTGCTGTTGTTGGAGAAAGGACATTGAGGCCTAGGGTGAGCAGAAGCCTGTTTCTGGCACAAAGGAAAGCAGGGCAGAGTCAGGTACTAGCCAGGTGCCAATTAGCAGGGAGTGACTACAATACAACAGATTGGCCATACTGGGAGACCAGGCAGGCTGCAAGGAGGGTCCCCATGGGGTAGACAAGGGGAGAGCTCTGGGGGAGCTGGGATACCTGTCAGGGAGGTTTCAGGGAGGTATAGCAACAGAGAGGGGTCCAGGCAGTTAGGTTTAGCCAAGACAACTGCATATAGAAGAGGGTTCCTTCTATATGGCCCCGAGACCCCATCCCCAAGGCACACAGTGGCCTCTTTGGATGCTTTTGCTTCAATCTGTTGTCAGTAGGGAACCAAACCTCTGTCTGGACATACATGGCTTGCTGGGAAGGTAAAAGCTTGGTGTGGACATATCAGCATGAACTGTGTTATGCCTAAGAGACCATATCCAAGCCCTGGTCCCTGACTCAGGGATAGGTCCTGTCTAAGGACGAGAACTCACTGGGTCATACCCTCATGTCTCACTTCATCAGGACTGGACTCCAGAATCCCAGAATAACTCCTTTGGCCTCTTGGGCAGAGACAATGAGTAAATTGGCCTCCCTCAATTCCCAAGTTCACTTGATCTTCTAAGGGGAGCCCTGGGGGTGGAACTCAATGTTCCCAGTTGGGTCCAAGCCTGGCTGCTGACCAGGACAGGGAATTGCGTGGCCCCAAGAGGTTGCCGTGGCTCTGCAGCCTGCCCCTCCTGGTGTTTCCCATAAACTCATAGGAAACGGACTCTCCTTGAGGTCGTTGTTTCAGCTTCTGGGGCAGAGCAGGCTTTTGGGAGAAACCGTTTCTTGTGCTGCAACCTAGAGTGGCTTGTCTATCACTCAAGCCAGACCATTATGGTATCTAGG
This sequence comes from Rattus norvegicus, assembly GCF_021556685.1. Classification (NCBI taxonomy): domain Eukaryota; kingdom Metazoa; phylum Chordata; class Mammalia; order Rodentia; family Muridae; genus Rattus; species Rattus norvegicus. The sequence continues at coordinate 118,039,934 of NC_141537.1, forward strand.
ACTGGTGGAATTCTTTTCTATCTTCTAAGGGCAGCACTGCCTGTCACTGCAGCTGCCTGGCCCCAGGAGCAGAGCCATCCTTGCAAAGATTCTCTCCACACCACCCCAACAAGACATAAGCTTATGGGAACAAGAAGGGCCAGGGCAGACATCCTCTGTGCCAGTCCTTCTGCGTCCCTCTAGGGCTTTGTCTTTACAAACCCAAGGAAGCCCATTTGGGGCTTCAACTGCATAGCTCCTTAGTTCCTGGAGAGAACAGGAGTCAGGTTGGACAGTGAAGAAGAGCCGAGCAGGTAGATGTCCCTGAGGGTGAGCACAGTAAGATGTCTGACAAACAGGGATGGCCATTCAGCAGCAAGCGAGTCATTGCTGAAGGCCTCCTCAGGAGGGCTGGTCCTAATCTCCTGCCCCACTGCCACCATCCCCCTCCCTCTTCATCCCTCTCAGCAGAGGCTCTGGGACTGCTCAACTTTCTCTTCTATGTCCTCCCTCTTGGAAAGCAGAGAAGCCCTTCCTCTCACCTGCAAGACAGCCCAGCTCATGTGGGTGAAGGAGATGTGGAGATGTCATGAATGACCTGGGGGACAGGGCAGTGACCAAGAGGCATAGAGCTGTGTCTTTGCATGCTCACTTGGGTCCTACTGGGTACACTGTGGAAGTCACAAGTCCTCTGCAGAAGTCTTCTCCAGGAGCTGTCCCACTGTTATTTGAGACAGGGTCTCCCACTGCCCTGTAATTCTCCAAGTAGGTTAGGCTTGCTGGCCAGTGAACCCTAGTGATTCGCCCATCTCCACTTCCCCAGATTTGGGATTCAGAGTATAACACAACATTCTACCTGGGTTCATGGGGTTGAACTTAGGTCTTCTTGCTTGTGTGTGGCAAACACTTTACTTACTGAGCCATCTCCATAGCCCTCTTTGTACAGTCCTTTGAGACATTTGAGAATAAAGCTGTTAATAAAGGATTGTATGGCCTCTGAATCTTGAGGGGGGGGTGGGATCTCAGAGAAGGGGAATGGGTTAGAAGACCTCCCCAGAGCCTCCCAGGCTGACATGTGCTGAGATTCTTAGAAAGCATGCACACATAGACTTACAGACTTCACGGCGGCCTGGAGACAGTCTCAGGCAGGGGGGCCCCCCATCTGGAAGCCTTTAAGGGCTCCCTCCCCCTCTTCTGCAAATAGCTTGTTCCCAGAAAACAGGAGGAGAAGTTACCCAACAACAAGCTGGGGCTTCCTGTGGGGCTGGGACCCCCTCCTCTGCCTTTGCTGGAAGCACCAGGCCTGCACCAGCTCCCAGGTCTCTGCCACTCACATGTCACACACCTGGCCCTGCCATCTCTTCTGTGTTTTGCATTCATATCTATCCTCTTCCAAGAAGCCCCCAGGAGCTACCCCTCTACTCTTAGTAGCTTCTGTTTTACCTTACACACACACACACACACACACACACACACACACACACACACACACACACTCACTCCCTTAGGGCAATCTACTGCAATCAGTAGGGGGGTGAGAATCTCTGTAGTTGTCAGCTTTTGATGGCAGATGGGAGAGCCAGCAGAGCCAGATGAAGTAGGTGGAAGGGATGCTGAGACCCTGGGAGATTGGGGCCTCTGCCTCTCCTCCGTAGTCCAGAGGTGTGTTGCACCATACCTGTTTGTGCCTGTTCCTACAGATACTAATGAGTATGAACTTCTACTTAGCCTGGCCCAGCCGAGGAAGAAGCTGAAGAAGAGGTAGGGTGGAAGTCTTGATGGCATGGTCTAGGGGCAGTGGAGGGTCTGAACTGCTCTGCACATCCGGCTCACTTCGATCTGAGGGCACTGGAGCAGCTCGGGAAACAAATGCCTCCATACCACAGATCCAAGCCAGAAGAGGTGCTCAGCTCTTAGCCAAGCTGAGGACTGACAAATAGTCACCCTTGGACCTGAGAGAGCTAGCTGCAGACACAGTGACTGTGCTGGACCGTGGTTTCCTCAGATTAAAAATGAGAAGAGACCTTGTCTTCATAGTTGAATCCGTACTACTTGGGAGATAATTGGGCTCAGAGGCCAAGAAAGAAGAGAAGGTGAACTCAGAGATAAGACGCATGGTGTGGCTAGACAGGGAGGCGGTAGGCTACGAGCTGACAGAGGGGCTTCCTGGGGCTTCACTCTGTCTGATGGTAGGTCCAGCACCTACCTTGCAGAATACAAGAAGTTAACTCACTCACTCACTCACTCACTCACTCACTCACTCACTCACTCACTCACTTTTCCATCCATTCTTTCTTTAGCATTACCACCTTTTATGCATTAAGCTGTTTGACTCCTTGAGCAACATAAGATGAATCTGGGGCACAGCCAGAGAGCACACAGCCCAAGGCCAAGGTCTTCAAAGGAGGGTGAGCCTGAACTCAGGCATTTTCATCTAAGATATGATGGTGTTCACAAGACCTCCCTGATTCCCTGAACTCTCCTCAGGGTTGAAGGAAGAGGTGCTCTGTTCCTTTGGGGCAGAGAGGGGCAGGGGTCAGGGTATCAGGGTCCAGGGCTCCAAACTCCAAAGTCTACCAGTGTTAGCTTCCTAGCCCTGTGCCCGTGGCTGCGGCCTGGTAGAGAAGGGGTATGCATTGGCCGTCCTCTGTTGGGGCCACCCCAGTCAATATTAGAGTCCAGAGAACTCATAAGACTTCTAGGGGCAATCAGTCTGAGAAGTGGGGGTAGTGGTGGTGAGAGTAGGAAGGGGGGCATGTGTGACCAAGAATTGCAGCTTCAAGTGAGAGATAAGCAGGAGCAGATGGGGCCCAGAGCACAGTTTCTGTTTTCACGCAAATGTCTGGGACAATAAAAGTCACAGGGGAAGTCGGGGGTGGGGTTGGAGGGGAACACAGAGCCTGGGTGGGGGTGCAGCCAGAAGGTGCTGTGTCAGCACTTAGCGTTCATTAAAATACTTTCCGTCCAGTAGGTTGAGAATTGGGGTGGGCTCTCTAGCCCCCTGCCCAGAGCCCTTGGCTGGTCTGCAAGGACCTGGCCCAACCCAAAAAGGCGGGGAGGGGTCTGGGCCCTGTGCCCTAAGAGGATGTCTAGGCAGCAAGTGCTCCTTAGAGCTGATTGCATTTCCTGGCCTTTGATGGCCAAGATCAAAGTAGGGCCAGGCCCTCCTGGCCTCTCAGCTCCTGGCAGCTTCTGTGCCCCGAGGGTCCAGGCTGTGTGGTCAAGAAGGCTGGAGAAGGCGGGGTAGCCTGGCACCCATGATGTGAATGAGCCAGAGTTCTCTCACATTGGGGCTGCCAGGGACTGCAGCTGTGGGCATGGGGGATGGCATCCACCATCAACACAGCCTGGTGCTTACTACCCTGGCAATGTGTTCTTGGGAAGGTATTGGGTCACTAATGACCAGGTCTTGGGGTCTCAGGGATGAGCCCCATGTGGCCCTGGTCAACTACAGGAACTGTTTCTCTGAGCAGTACTCTGGGACATGGCTTGAATGTCCATCTGACTATGGCAAAAATAATGCTGACCTGAAAGCTGGTCTTCCACAGGGTCTTGGCAGGGAGGACTTTGGGAGTAGCAGAGAGAGATCCCCACACCCAAATACTCCTCACAAGTGCTCCCTCACTTAGAACCGACAGGGCCCTCCATCTTGAAGTAGCTCCTGGCCTGTATTTTTGTTTCCACTTACCCTGGTCTCCCATCGCCCATAAGAATTAAGCCTAGAGGTCATTTAATGATGAGAAATGACTCTCTGGGGCGGTGCTGTGAGCATCCAGACATATGGGTGAGTCTCTCAGGGATTACCATGGGTATTTATAAAAGCTGGACCTGATCCTATAGGTTGCCTTCCTGGGAGCCCTTTCAAGGGCCTCAGGTTCAGACAGCTGTTTCTGCTCGGATGAACCATTTCTTGCCTGACTCCTTTTACTCAGATGTTTCTCAGCTGCTGACGACTCAGTTTCCCTTTAGCATAAAGTATACAAGAGGCCCAGGAAGATGCAGTCTTGGAATAATGGGTGGGCAGCAGAGGCTGTGAGGGAGCAGAGAGGGTGGAGGATTGTATTGTCCTGTATCCGCAGGTTCCTGAGGTCAGTGACCTCTGGACTTGGGGCCCTGGTACTCCTGCGGCTGCGTGCCTGCAGCAGGCCTGGCTGCTGTGATGCCCAACGCATGTGGAGAGGATTAGGGCCCGGAAAGACCCATTTTCCTCCTCTTTCTTTTTGGAAGAAGGATCAAGGGGACCTGGTGACAGCCCAGAGGTTCTGGGCGTGTGGACAGCCCCACTTCCCGTCCATCTCCAGGCAGCTTAGGAGATGTATACCATCTGTGGCAGCCCCCAGTCTCAAGCTCACAGCTTGCCCTCAAAGGAGACTCTGGATGTTTGTGTGTAAAGGGTCCTGCCTTTCTATTCCTGGAGCCCCTGTCTGGTAGGGAGACCAGGGAAATGGGTTAGGGCTTCCCGGAAACAAGATAGCCAAGAAGGGTGGTCCAGCTTGGGCTATCTGAGTGGGGTGTTGTCTCTCACCGTGACATTGCATTGTGACTTCCTTGAGCAGGGCCTGTGACCTCAAAGCCCCCTATCCCCCAACAAGTTGCTGTGTCCTGGCTTGGTTTACAACCAGTGCCTGCCTCTGATTTCTTGAGAATCTGTTGGGAGTGCCCAAAGACAGAAATGATCAGTCTTATCCAAGTCTGATTCCCGAAAACAGGACCTCGAACAAGAGGAGTATGGACTGTAAGGAACATGGTTTAGAGGACCAGGAAGGGACCAGAATTCCTATGGTGGAATTGTGGACTATACTCCAGCCCTTGACCCAATAAGACCGTAATCTCTTCTGCTCCATGTGATATATTATATAGGTCGTGTGTGTGTGTGTGTGTGTGTGTGTGTGTTACACTTAGGAGTATGAAAATGATGAGATTTGACACTGGTATGTCTTGGAAAGGAATAGCAGTTAGAGTGGACCCCAAGTGGGCCCTCTCCTTATTACCCTTCTCCCCTCTCCACCCTTCCCCTTTCTCCCCTCCTTTCTCTCCTCCTACCCTCTCTTCCTCTCCCTTTCCCTCCACTTCCTTTCCCTTTTCTCTCCTCACCTTCTCTCTCCTTTCCTCTCCTTCCCTCCTCTCCCTTCTCCTCTCTTCCATCCATTTTCTCCATCCATTAATTCCTCCTCTTTTTCTACCTCCTCTTCCTCCTCCTGTTTTCTCCTTTCCTTCTCTGTTCCTCCTTTTCTGGTGTCCCTGAGCTCAAGAGAAGCCTATGCTCTTTCTTCCCTCTAGTATGGCTGGGTAAAGTGGGGCTTGGTAGTCATGGGAGGACAGATGGAGGTGGCTGGCCACTAGCCCATTGTAGTGTTTAGAGACTCTGAATCTGGTTTCCACGTTGTCTCTTCACTAGTAGCTCTCCTTAGAAGTGATGTAATGTGGCCAAAGCCACTCTTCCTTCCATCAGCCCACCAGGATCTTATCCTGAGCTGTAGAAGCCACAGTGACCCCAGGTCACAGTTGTGAACTGGAGCAGAAAGAAGTGGCTGAACACTATCCCAGGAAGAGGATATTATGGCCACTTTCAGCTATCCCTGAGATTCTTTATCTGTGGCTACACACATTCATGTTTGTCTGTTTGCACCCGGTCAGCCTGCACGGAATTGTTTGGATCTCTGCACAGAAGCCCATGAGGAAAATACACACAAGTACACCATTCATGCACGCATGTGAAGTGGTGTGGGGTCACACATGCCTGCACGTATATAGTCACAGATAGACTGGAAGATTCGGCTGCGAAGCTAAAATCCCTCTCTGCCTCCCCTGCATCCCAGCCTCCCCAGCTCCTAGAGCTCAAACCCTATTCCCCTGGGCCTTGACAGATGAGAACAGAGAGTCCCCAAGTCTTACTATCTGGGATGGTGGCTTCTGTTGGAATCTCCCCCCACCCCCTTTTCCTGACACAAATAGCCTGTGGAACAAAGGGGACCAGGGCTTGGATTATTTACACAGTCAACATTAGGCAAAATTGTGGTCTATTTAAATTCTTCTTTATTAGGTCGGGAAATTCCTCTGCAACTACTCAGGCAGCTAGGAAACCTCCAAGACTTAAGCTCACGCCTCCAACGTGGCCATGTAGCCACATGGTTCCCCATCTCCTCTCCCCTGATTCTGACTCCCTGACCCACCCACCCCCACTGGCACTTCCAAGATTCTGCCCTACCCTTCTATTCTGTGGCCCAAGCTCCTTCTCTTCCGTGCCACTCTCTCTGTCTCCCCCACCTGTCCCCAGATCACTGACTGATGCTGTTCATCTCTTCTGAGTTACAAGGGCGGCTGGGGACCAACCTTACAAGTAGCATCTCCTCATAAACAGTTTGGGGAGATGGGGAAGGAAGGTGCCACTTGTGGTAAGATCAGGAAGACAGTAGCTGTGGCCATGCTAGTATGTTTTGCTTGTGTGACTAGGACTCAGAGTCTGAGTTTGTTTGAGGTTAACTGGATTGACTATTTAAGGAAGGAAAGAATTAATCTTCCTACTAGAGTGCTTCGAATGCATTTTGTTGGCAACCTGAGAGGAGTTATACTTTAGGGGTGTGGGATCTGGCGGGGGAGATGTCTCTGATATTGTTCCAAATAGCAGTTGGGGTCTGTGATCGGGCAGTAGATTTGTCTGATATGAATTGGTAAAAAAGTGCCAAATATTAGGCCCCAGCTGATGAGGTAGTGCTGGGGCCGGAGTAGGTGAGGGATGGGTCAAGTAAAGAGTGTGAGGGGATGCGGATTGTGGGGTTGTTACAAACACTCTCGGAGCAATCTGAAGGGCAGCTTGGCACTGACATAGCTAGAGCCCAGTGTGAGCTGCGTTCTTCAAGAGTTCTGCTATGAGACTGAGAACTGGGCTTCTCCCTAGTACCCCAGCTCAGAATCTGTGCCCACCCTGCCTGTCTTCAGGAGACTCATATATTCTGGTGGCAAGGACTCCCATTAGAGTGACTAGAGAGGGCTGAGGGGGCTTGGCTCAGAACTTCCTGTGACCAGTTGTGGTAGAGTGATAAAGGTAAGGCCAGAGGCTCTGGGGCAGCATTCTCCAGCAAGGTACTGGTGACCTGTCTCTGCTGGCTGCCCTATGGTAGTCTCTAGCTCTGGTGGAAGCTGTTAGCACTAATGGGCGATGCATCCTTCCTAGGGAAGGAGGAGAGGCTGTCCCAGGTCTCAAACAGCCATCTCCATCTCCAAACAGCAGCCGGGTGGTTGGGAGAGAGAGCCCAAGAGCTTGCTACCCATTATCACCTCTCTGTGGGCCCTGCCCTTGAGGCCTGTCCCTGCTGCCACCTCTGGGCCTGTGTTTCTGATTAGCTGGCCCAGCTGGGCGACATTAGTTGCATTTTTCCAGGATGAATCTTGGTTGGGACTTCCTGCCATGGGTCAGAACCAGCTGCTTGCCTCTGAGGCCTGCTTTTCGTGCTACCCCAAACGCCCTCGCTCCCAGGAGGGCATGGGCTCAGGGCTCAGTCTCCTGGCATGGGGAAGTGAAATCACCCTACTCACCCTGCAGAATCCCTCTCATATGTGCCTTGTTCAGGTGGCTGACTAGGACCCAGATCTTGGGACAGTTGCTAGGCACTGGATAGGGGCAGAATCAAGAAAGGCTCCAAGGTCAAGGGCATAACCTGGCTCTGAGGAGTCTACGCTTCTTCCAGCAGAGCCTGTGTGTTCATGAAACCAGTCTCCATACTAAGTACCCCAGCCTTCTTTCTCCTGCTTTCCAGTGTTCTTGAAGAAAAGGGAGATGGCGTTTAACCACATGATAGTGAGCTTCCTTTCCTACAGGTATGCAATTATAAGCACAAGAGAGAAAGCCTTTACATTCAATATGACCCGAAACATCTGTGGGCTCTTCAGACCCCTTAGTGTGGCAGGCAGCATATGGGTAATCCTCACAGTTTTTCCTCAGGAACACATGTAGCCCTGAGTGATGATTGGTCGAAAATCACATGGGAAGCCCATGTACCTTGGGAGTTGATTCACTTGGTTTGTCATGAACCCAATCAAACTCTGAGGGACTAAGCAACCAGCCCGATGCAGGCTCTCTCTGTGTCTCCCCACTGGTGCCCCAATGACACCCTGATTCTCACTGTTCATTCCTTTCTTCTTAGCCGTCCCCACCCATGGCTCATGCTGTGAAAAGGAACAGGGCTTTGACGCACAAAGCTCTTTGAGATCTCGTGATGTTGTCTGCATTCTGAGTTTGACGTCCACAGACAGCAGCTCACTTCTACATTCCCACAGCATGTGCAAGAATTCAAGCTGTAGGTTTCATGTGGGAGACTTGGCGGGGGCGGGGCTCAAGCAGTTGAGGGGACTGACTTGTCGTGGGGACATGGATGTAGGAACTCTCCCTGGGGAGGAAACCCTGCGCCCCAGAGTAGCAGACAGTTGAAATGTTGAGTTGAGAAATGATGTGATGTCACATACCTTGGGGGCCTCAGGGTCTGGTCATAAGCAGGAGCCACTGGGAGGGCATAAGATACTGCTTATGAACCTGGAGCTAACACAACTGGATTTTGCTGGGTCACTGTAGTATATAAGGTTCCCATCCCATAGTCCTTGCAAGAAGCCTCCGCTTTCTGCTGACCTCCCAAGATGGGTGCATTCTCTCTAAATGTCCCCCAGAGGATTCCATAGCCCTCTGTGGTATATAAATGCGGCAGGAGACAGAGTTCCTGTCCTGGAAACTCCTGTCCTGGTGGAGGAAGTGTTGTCTTTTCCTCCAGAAGTGACTTTGGGTTATGACACATTGACACACAAGCCCTGGAACTAATGATTTCTTCAGTTCTTTGGTTGTTTTAGGCAAATGTGAGTTGGCTTGTTAATTACCCACAAGGCCTTGCCAACAGCTCCATTTGGCTCCCTGAAGACTGTGAATGAAACTTATGTCTGTCTCTCCTGGTCAAGGATGCCTCGAGGTCCCATGGATGGACAGTGGTGAGGGCTGTGTGTCCAGCCAGTAATGGGAACACAGTGTTGGTTTCCCTGGGCCATGTCAACACGACCCTGAGACTGGGTGGACCCAGGATGGAATTTCACATGACTGAGAAATTCCCTCATTGAAAGACAACCCTTCCAGCCTCCGTCATACACCTGCTAGCTGATTGCAGGTTCATGAGTGTCATCTACTCTGGGGCCACAGGCCAAGGCAAGCAGCTACTGTAGGTCATTCTCCAACAGCAGACCTCCCAGGGTGTCTTTGAGCCCCCTGGTGGTCACTGCAAAGCTGTGCTGTCATCCTCAGGGCTTCTTTTCAGTGGAGGAGGCCAGTGTTCCTTTGTGTCATCCCTATGTCTACCAAAGGACTCAGGGTTTTCTTGTATGGCTCGCCAGATATAGGACGATGGTCAAGGTTAGGACCTACCACCATCTCTTTGCCTTTGTTGAGCATCTTCCTAAACGTTCTCACCCTAGCTTACCTGGCCCTGATGAGGATAGTCACACTGTAGATTTCAGGGCTCTGCTGAGGTTGCCTCCGCTCCACCGAGATCTTGGGGAGGAAGGACCATAACTGTGGGGAGCAGGAGATGGCATCTTCCCCTGCAACTGGGTTGGGGTTCCTCCTGCCCTCTAACCTAAACGGTCTAGCCCCAGTAATCTACTTTGAGATGAAGACGACAAGGCCTTTATTGTAACATGGAAATGGGGAGAAGGGAAGCTGCCCTGTGACTTGGATGGCACATGGTTCCTTCCCCGAGTTCTCTGCCTAGCAATGGAGACCATGAGTAGGTGGAGAGGACCCTGTATCCTCTCCATAAGCATCTACCTCCTACCACTGACTCCATTCCAAAGCCACTCAAGCCTGGGACCAGGGAGCCCTAGCTGTTCAGGCATTCTTGTGCCTTTGTCCCCAGGCATGGTTTCCAGCCTTCTGTCAAGCTCTGTGTCCTACCTCATGACAGAAATCAACACAATGGGCTTCTCTCAAGGCTTGTGCAGGCAACAGTTCTACATGGATTCAGTTTAGGCTTTGGTCCTTCAGTGGTCTATGGGCCTGTCTATCTACTCTGCCTGGCAAAGCCTCCCCCAGCCAGAGCTAAAACCCCTGGGCTCCATCTTCAGCCGTCCATCAATCACCATTCCAACACAAACCTCCACACTTCCCCAAGAACTCCCAAAATTTATAGACTCAGGGCAGTTCGAGTCCGTATGAAGAGAGTCACATTCTTCCCAAGAAGCTGCTTAGTCCAGAAAGGGAAGGTGAAGGGAAGGGAGAGAAAGGAGAGAGAGAGAGGGAGGGAGGGAGGGAGGAAGAGAGAGGGAGAGAGGGAGGGAGGGAGAGAAAGGGAAAGAGAGAGAGATGGGGAAAGAGACAGAGAGGGAAGGAAAGAGAGAGATGGGGAGAGAGAGGTGGGGATAGAGACAGAGAGGGAAGGAGAGAGATGGAGGGAGAGACAGAGAGGGAGGGAGACAGAGAGGGAAGGAGGGAGGGAGGGGGAATAAGAAGGAGGAGGGAGGGAGGGAAAGAGACAGAGAGGGGGGAGAGGGAGAGAGAGAAGGAGGGAGGGAGAGAGACAGAGAGAGAGAAGGGTAGAGAGAGGGAGGGAGAGAGATAGAGAGAAGGGTAGAGAGAGAGGGAGATATGGAGAGACAGAGAATGACAGAGAGATAGAGAGACAGGGAGAGAGGGAGGGAGGGAGAGAGACAGAGACAGAGACAGAGACAGAGAGACAAAAAGGAAACAGGAGGTGGGAAGTACATGGGCATGGTGTAAAGTCCGGTTGGAGTGTGAGGGTAGCCAGCTGCCTACAAGACAGAAAACACCTCAACTCAATAGCTCCTAGCTTACACTTTCCCTAGGTAGGAAAACATCACCTTGTTTTATTTTGCTTTGTCCTCACAGACAAATTCAAGACATCTTCAAAGAAGCTCTGAAATGTTTGAGAAATTTAATGTGTTTTTCTGCCCCACTATCTAGTTTAACTGTTAGTGTGATCTAGGGCAGATGAGGGGGTCCAAGACCCCATGTCATAAATGAAGAAACTGAGGCTTGGGGAGGTAATATGTCACTTCTCTCCCAGTGACAGCAGAAGGAGGCAGAGATGAATCTGCTGCCTGCAGCATTAGGTAGATGCTGGGGGGACAAGGGCACCCCATGAGGACAGACGAGCAGGAGAGCAAGTGCCCTCCAGCACCCATCAGGACAGGCCAGGCTGCACTGGGATGGGAGGAGTTAAGTGCCACAGTGCAGAGACAGTCATTCCAACACCCCCCCTTCCTTTTCCACTCAGTTGACCTTTAAATTACGGCATCAGCTGCCTTGCCAGACACACTGTGATTTCCCTCACTCCATCTGCCGCGCCTTTCCCCTGGCACAGTTTCTGCTCTCCCTTCCCTCCTCCACACTCTTCTCCTTCCCATTCCACTGCCCAAGCTGCGTCTCTCTGAGTCCCATTCACAAAATCCCAGCCATGCAGGCAGGCCTTGCCACAGGTGGCATCTGGGCAATGCTGGGCTTGGTGTTCCTGGGCTCTCTACAGCCTCAGGTTGCTGAAAACCTATGCCCAGGCTACCCTAACCTATCCCCATCTAAAAAAAAAAAAATCACCTTCAAGGGACCTCTGTCCTTCGTTGCTCCTGAGGACTCTAGCGATTCCCAGTTTTCCCTGAAGTCTCCAAGTTTCCAGCAAAGATCTTGGCTCTCTTACTGTTCTCTCTCTCTCTCTCTCTCTCTGTGTGTGTGTGTGTGTGTGCTTTTGCCACAATGTAGAACACAGCGAACATTAAATCTTATTGGTTTAATTTTCTTTCAGATAATAGTACAGGCTTTGATTAAAAAAACTACTATGGAAAAAGTGTTAAAGAGAAGTGGAACATTAATCAGGGAGCTCTGATGAAAGGAACGAAAGTGTTTCCCTAAGAGCCCAGCATGTGCAGCAGCTGTGTGTGGATATTTAAATGACATTTTTCATATGTTGCTGTAAAAAAAAAATCTCTTTGAGTCGATTCTGGAAATATATTCCAATTTGCTACAATGCCAGTGGTTTTAAAATTATTTAGAAATAAAATGTGTTTATGATTTCGGCTGTACTTTGTGTATTTGTCGGCTTCGGGCCTCTTTCCTCAGAGGAGGGCCTCACTGATTTCTCAGAAACTCCGGCTTGCAGGATGGAAACTGAGACCGGGGGCCTAGAGACAAAGGCTGGGTTTTGTTTTCCCCACCACCTTTGGCTTGCTACAGCCAAATGCTCTAGAGGTTTCAGCAGGGACAGAACATACCCAGGTGAGAAGCAAAAGGTGACAGGGGGTTGTTTTGTACTAGGAAAGTTTGGGGTTTTGTTTTGAGAAAAAGAAAATAGACTTGCTTGCAGTCCTAACTCTACATGTAGCCTAGGCTAACCCTGAACTTGGAGTGATCCTCCTCTGCTTCCCGGCGCTGGGATGGCAGGTGTGTACCGCCATGCCTAGGAAGGAAAACCCTTTTAGAAGCTGTGAGTGTGTTGTAAAGGAGACTGGAGACTCCTAGACTCCCTTAGAAGCCTACTTTTGGGCAGAATGAGTCTCAGAGCCAGCAGCCCCTTCTAGGCTTTCCAGTGTGAGACCATCGGTCCACAGTGGCTGTGTCAGCTCGTGTTTGGAGCCTGTTGGGATGGGGACTCTCTAGACTGTGTCCTTGTGCTTTCTTCCCAGATCCCTTCCCCAGGCCTCCTAGGGCTTTCCAAGCTTCTGCCCTCTGAAAGGCTGGCTGTTCCCTCTTGACCCAGCCACCTTCGGGAATGTTGGCAAGCTTGATGCTAGGGAGAAGACTCCCCAGAGGCCTTTGGATGGTGCACACTGAGGTTCAGGTACTGGGTCTTCTGGCCACAGGTGAGGCCGGGCAGCACTTCAGTAGAATTCCATATAGGAAAAGCCCTTGCAGATCCCTCAAGGTCAGGAAGACAAATGTCTTATGTGGGGGGGGGCATGTTCTTGTCCCCACATCCCCACCCCTGCCTCCCATGGTCTGAAGGCTTGCCTAGACTGGCTCAGGGCCTTGTTCAGCAGTTGGTTCTGTCAACCACTGACCAGTGGGGGGCACACTCTCCTAAGTTTTCTGTCTCTGCTGGGCTTGTCAGTTGGACCTAGAGGAAAGGGTTGGGTGCTGGGTCCCCATCTCTTCCAGGGACCTCTTAGAGGCTGTGGTACATCAGACCTGCTTTGATACAGTCTGCCCTGGCATTTCACACACTCTTGCATTGTCCCGCACTCTTACCTGCTCTTCCCAAGAGAAGACATTTCCAGAGGGAAAGGTAACCTGGAGGGGGGAGACATCCATGCAGATGGAGGCAGAGGTTCCCCCCACTCCATACACACATCTGTCCCCTCCCTATCCATACCCCTTCCTATCCTACAGGCTCAGGCCCACACTGTCTGCTAAGGATCCTACCTCCAAGGCTCTCCCCTTAAGACTCCTTTGTATAAGCCCAGCCAAAGCTCTCCTTTCTGTGCTTTCGGACCCAGGAAACCTCGTAGCTGCAACTTGGAGAGGAGCATGTCCAGGTGCTTTTGTCCAGCCATGGCCCCTGTTCTGTGGGCTTGTTGTTGGGGGTGGGGGTGAGGGCAATACTGGGAGCAGGTGGGATTTGGAGAAGATTCTAGAAGACCTGGAACAGGTGCAAAGGAAAGCTCTAGTAGGACTAGCTGGTGGGTTGCATTCAGAGGATGTACCAGCCTTGTTCTCTTGTCTGAGATATTTTGAATTGCTAATGGTTTGAATGGGCTTTGAGTGGAACCTATTTGGTTTCATCATCGCAAAGACAGAGTACATGGAGACGCAGGGAGATGGGCTCTTTGCCTTTCCCTGGAGACAGTCTGCCTCTACTAGATGTCAGGTTTCCTGCAGCATCTAAGGAGAAGAGCTAAGAGTTTCTCAGGCATGCGGAGTGGAGTCTCAATGAACTTTGGTGCATATGAGGAGATTAGCTCTTTATTTGGTAGGGTTGGAGGTAAGATGCCACCCAACAGTAACTAGGCATGGGTAGGTAGGAACAGGAAGGAACCAGCCAGAGAGATTCAGAGCCACAAGAGGTTTCCTGAAAAAGTGGCCAGAGATGGGTGACTCTGTAATGTATTCACTCCTACTGTGAGCTCTAGTAAATTTGAAGGCACAAGAGCTACTACTGTGCTGACCTGCCTGACTGTGCTTTTCCAGGCCTGATGAGGGACCTGGGTTCAGCCCTGTACTAGCAGGACTGAGACAGTAATGTGGCCTGAGTCATATTTGCTGGGAATTTCAGCAAAGTCCATTTACTGTTTGTCTTTTTTTTCCCCCCAAAAGAAAGTATTCTTCACTATAAAAATTCCTCTCTGAGATTGCTCACAAGCTCGATCACCTGGGTGAAACTCAGGCTTTCCCTCTTATGAGGACACAGTGCTGTCACCTTCCCTGGCGATGAGGTTGAGTGGAGAAAGTAGAGAAAGAGTAGTCTCTGGTGGGAACTGGCTCTGGGAGGCAGTGAGGATCTAGAGGCTGAGATGGGGTCGGGCAGGAGACACAAAGAAAGAAGGCTAGAAGGCGGGAGAGGGACAAGGGTCCACCTGAGCCCTGTGGCTGACACTGTCACGGCTGACCTGTTATGCATGGAGCTGACAAGTCACACATTTCCTGTGCTAGCCTGAGCCTCATGGGGGAGTCAAAATCCTGTCAACTGAGAACAGCGTTCTGTAGCTTGGTTGGCTCGTGCCACTCAACTCATTGAGAGGCAGAAACCAAGTGCTAGGGGGTGGTTCTAATGCTTAGCACAGGCCTGGGGCATGGCTCTGCTTGTACGTGCTTGCTTAGCATACGTGAAGGCCTGGGCTTGGTCCCTAGGACTGTGGAAACCCAGTTAGGGATGCAGGCTTAGTCTCAGCACTTGGGAAGTGGAGGCAGAAGGATCAGAAATTCAGTCATCCTCAGCTACATAATGAGTTCAAGGCCAATCTGACTTACATGAGCCGCTGTCTGGGATCATGTAGTGTTTAGGGCTAGACACCCTCTTCTGGCCTATGTGGGCGCTGCACCCATGTGCATAAACCCTCATAAATACACATGATTAAAAAATAAACCTTAAAATGATGTTTGTCATGTTTCGAAATTACTTATTAGCATTTGCTTCTTGCTGAATTACTTTTTAATATGTCTGTTTTGGAGGTGAATAACATTTGTTTTTACAAGTGCTCTTTGCATATTAAGAATATTAACATAAAAGCCTGGGTTTGTGAGACCATATCTCAAACAAATAAATAATGCCTAGCACATGCAGGAGCTTTTGGACCTGCTTCTGAGAATTTATGAGAAGGGGGTGGGGCAAAAGATGTTATTTTTCAGGGAACTGGAGCAATAGGGGTCTGGGTGTTGAGCCCTAGTCCTTCATAGCTCTTGGAGAGTAAGATACTTCACTAGCCTCACTCTCAATATCAACATGAAATACCTCTGTCAGCCCTGCCCCCTTCCCCTAGTGATACAGCTGCTCAGCTCTCTGATGCACTTGTCATCCTCTCAATGTAACCTTAATGGTGGGCATTTAAAAGACTGGTTAATCCTTTGGTTTCCTTAGGACACAGAGGCAGAGGGAGGCTACAGTGAGAGAGCGTTATTTCAAAGGTGGAAGCCCAGGTTCAGCAGGGCAGACAAAGCTGAAGTGTGGCGATTGAGGATTGGGAAAAAATGTCCCATGATATGTCATTGGACTAGATGTGACTCCTGCTGAGAGACATGGCTGAGCTTCTCTCAGCCAGGAAGGGCATCTCAGGATAAGTTGGAGAGAAACAGGCTGTGCCGGAATAGTCCACAGGGAGAAAGGGAGGGCATTTCATGTAAGTATCTCTTCCATCTTGCTGCTTTCAAAGTCCATCTGGTTGGGAGCTGTCTAAGCAGCATGGCCTTTCTGTTCCTTCATCCATGGCTTGGGAAACAAGATCCAACTCAAGGCTAACCATTGCTTCTTTCAAGTCTGAGAGGCTGAGCATCCTTCAGGGCAGCTCAAGCTCCCCAGCCAGGATGCAAGGAGTCAGCTCGCTGTGTTAGCAGTAGGGAAGAGGCAAGTGGCTGAGGGTCTAAGTATCACAGGAGCCATACAGGAAGTGCCAGTTAGAAATGAAGAGGGCCGCCAAAAGAGAGTCGCCATCTTGAGGTCATGAAAAGTCACCAGAGAAAGAATTATAAGGGAGAGGAAATAAAGGCAGAGTGGAAGTTTAAGAGAGCAAAGCAGAAGGATTCAGTGCCTCTGGACAGGGAGGCCCTCCAGCTCTGGAAGCTACTCGGAGGGTTGCCTCGTTGTGATAGAGCACGTTCATATAGAACGCTCTCAGCCAACATGTGCATCTTGTTGTAAAGAACAGGCCGTCTCTTCTTCCCACACCCACCTGTGCAGCACATTGTGAAATAGCTGTAAATTCTTCATTCTCCTGAACCTTGCACTTCCAATGTAATATTATGGTTGACTATTAGAGGTGAGGTCTTCCCTTGCTTTTGAATGGGTGTTGACTGTGTGATTTACTTGATGGAGTGGAACGTTAGCAAACCTGGTGCTAGAAAAGGCTTGGAAAGGACTTTTGTGCATTGACCCCTGACCCACACACGTGTGAGCTTGAGCTAGCCTCTTGGAAGATGAGATCATGTGACTATGACTTCAGGAAGGAAAGCCAGTGTGTCCTATCAGACAAGTGTGAGGGTAACCCTTTTTATACCTACTTATTGCTAGACCTGTCAGCTGACTGTAGACACAGGACAAAGCCCTGTGCAAATAAGTGGAGCCAGCACAGATTGGAACCTGTCTAGTTGACCCAGGAACTAATTGGTGATATAGTTCTTGAACTATTTAGTCTTGGGGTTGATTATCATGCACTGAAAATTATCATGCAACTAAAACAAATCAGATAACCTATCGTGTATGCTTGGTAAGGGCTTTCAGATCTGATCTGAATTTCACAGACTAGTACAGAAAGAGTAAGCAGACAAAGCAGATAACTTTTAATGCAACTAGGTAGCCATTGTGGCATTGACGAAGATGGGTGGCAGGAAGTATAGACATTAGCAATGGCATTACTGATTGGTGGTAGTAGTGGCCGTGGTAGTGTTGACAGTAAGCAATGAGAAGATGATGATTGGTAGACAGGGTATCAGGTAAGGAAGGAGATGTGGACTGTTCATGATACCACCAATGGTATGGATGATGGTGGTGGGGCTGATTGAGATGACAGCAATCATAGTGGAGATGTTAATGGTAACAGCAACGGTGATGGTCAAGGTGATGATGGAGGTGGAGGTGGCACCATTGGTGAGAGCGTTGGTGATGGCAATGATAGAGGTGGGTTTGGTAACAATGGAAATGACTCATGGTAGAAGTAATAGTGACCTTGCTAAACATGGCAGGGTTGATGGGAAAGGTGACATTTATGGGACAGCGGTGGCATCAGCAGAGAGCTCCTTTCAGGATGTATGTACTGGCTGAGACCTAACACTTAGGAAGACTGAGGTGACGGTGCCCACAGTCATGTGGCCAGGGTGCTGAAGGCAGTTAGTGATGACGCTAGCCTACAGGTGGCCTGTTACTCACGATCTTCCACTTAGCAGGACCCCAGCCTGGCTCCCATGCAGCAGACGTTTCCTGAGTGCATTGTGCCCTTGCAGAGTTAAGATGGAGCCTTTTGTGTGCCCCTAGGCAAGCCTTCTGCTGCTCAGCATCCCCACCCTCTGAGTATTCATCTCTGTGCTGGGAAAGTTCAGACTCCTAGTCCAATACCGGTCAAAGCAAAGTCTGATGAACTAAATCCAGGATAGAAGATGGATGAAGAGGCTGTGTCATCAGTGTGTCTTCCCTCTGAGGGGAGAGTGAAAGAAAAGGCCTCTGGGACATTCAGAAAGACTGGCCGGCTGGTAGAGAAAGGGCAGGACACAGCTCACCTCCAATAACCAGAAGCCCGGGTCTCTAGGAGCTCTGAGGCTCTGTCCTGGAGTCTCCTCACACAGGGAGAATGGTATAGGCTGCAAGGAAGTCCCAAGCTTCAGATGGCCAGGGTGGGCCATCACGGCCATGAGTGGAGAAGGCATCCAGGGGTTTAAGGTTCTGTCTAGATCGGCTTGGCGCTTCTATCACGCCCGCCAACATAGGTGGGAAGGGCTCACTCTGTCTTGGTGAGGCCCTAGCCACTCTTAGAGTGTGAACCAGTAGAAGGGGAGAGAGTGAAAGGAGAGGCTGATGACAGGCTCCTGGCGTGAGGACCAGTGTGATCCACAGAGCCATGTGGAGGTCAGACATGGGGAGGCCAGAGGAGGCCAGAACTGTCCAGCTGCACTGCAGCTGTTTTCAGTGACCGGTCATCCAGACCTGGCTGAGATATGGGCCTGCTGTGGTTTTATCACCCAGAGCTGGCCCCGCTGCTTGTCAGCTGGATGTGGTCTTTGCTGCTCTGCCTGTTTGCGAGACTCTGATCATGGGGTCCAGGGCAGGTCTGGGAAAGGTTCCCCGAGAGGGCCCTTCCTGAATCATGTTCTTGAGCCTACGACAGGTGTCAGGGGAAATGGAGACAGAGTAGAAGAGGAAGCCGCAGAGATGGTTCTGTGGATAAGATCACTTGTGTAAGCATGAAAACCTGAGTTCAAATCTCACACCCGTTTTTGTTTGTTTGTTTTTTACTTTTAATTCCCAGAGTGGTCACAGGAGTGCCTGTAACCCCAGTGATGTGGGTAGAGGAGACGGGAGGGTGGCTGGGGCTGGCTTTAGGCAGGTTTGGGTCAAAGTGTAGCCTGTAAAAAGGCACCTGTCCAAAGGTGTGTGCTGAGCTGCAGCTGTTTGTCCAGGGCTGTGCCCACTGTGTAACTGCATCCTTCCAGGCAGAGGGGCATTTTATGGTCTCAGAGAGACTGTCTAGGCTCACGGGAGTCTGGGCTTAACTGACTTAGGGGATGCTTTTGTCACTCTAGCCATCCTGGTCTTGGCAGAAATAGATTCTAAAGATTCTGCTCAGCCAAAGCCAGAAGTAGGGTTCAGGCAGGTGATGGCTTCAGCAAGAAGGCTGCAGAGAGACAAGGCAGGGCACATAGAGGGAAGACAGGACACATAGAGGGAAGACGGGGCACATAGAAAGAAGATGGTACCCCCCTGGAATTCCATCAAAATCAAAGTGGGTTCCACTCTATAAAACAGCTTCTGGACTCCACCTAGACTTGGGAGGCAAGCTATGTCCTTGGCTAGACTGCATCTTGGGCTAGAAGTTTGATTCTAGTTAATGATATAATATAATATTTTTAATGAAGGAAGAAAACCATGGGTGGTGGCACATTGTAATTACCACACTCAGAAGCCTGAAGCAGAAGGATCATGAGTTCAAGGCCAGCCTAAGTTAGATAGCAAGATTTGAGAGAGAAAGAAAGAGGAAGGAGAGGAAAGGAGAGGGGAGGAGAGGAGAGGAGAGGAAGGGGAAGAGAGGGGAGGGGAGGGAGGGAGAGAGAGACAGAGACAGAGATACACAGAGAGAGACAGAGACAGAGAGACAGAGAGACAGTACTAGGTATTCCCAAGGCACCAATACTACATCATTAGCCACAAGCTCCATTTCGTCCAGGAGAGCACAAAAGAATGGATGGTAATGGGCTCAGGTCCCCAAAGGCCCTGTTTTGGGCAGAAGAGATTCTGAAGCAGTGAATTCTGGAGGACCTAGGAAGACTTAGAATGGGGTCCTCAAAGGCTTCAGGGTCTCTCCTGAGGTCTTCCAGCCCACGGTAGACAGCAGGCTGGAAAGCCCTCAGGGTGAGGGGTGGGATAAGTGTCTCTAGTGAAGATCTATGCTCCAGACAGGGTAGTCCAAAGCCAAGGTTGGCGACTGCCTGAGGGTGGCCAGTGCCTAACCGGAGCGTGCCCTTAGTGTTGACCTGACTCCTGGTCCTGTCTGTTCGTGAGTGAAGGGAACAGGTGCTGGTGACACCCTTTTAAGTGAGAGGGGACAGTTTGGGGACCCAGCTTTCTGAAAAATTTCCTGAATTCTTTCACCAGGAAGAGGGCCAGGGAGTAACTAGATAGATAGGAAAGAACCCCAATGAGGTTGTGAGCTCAGGTTGCTACACAGGAAGGCATTTTCCTGGTGAGGTGTCCCTTCAGTGTGGGTTGTTAGAATTCCACAAGAAGCATGAAGTGGTCTTGAGAGGAGGTAGAAGGCACGTAAAGATTTGGACAAGGAATTCTTTGAGCAAACAGAAGCCACAGTCCAGATAAGGAGTAAAGGTTCTGAAGGAGTGGGAGAAGGGACCTGGGAGCCCAGACCACCTTGGTAGCCTCCCCATCGCTCCCTCAGTTCTTAGTGGAATGCAGAGGGGACCACATGGCTACAGACTCCCTGGGGTCTGGGATACAGGGATAGGGGATTGCCACTTCCCCTGTTCTGGGTGGTGAAGACAGGAAGTGGAAAGTAGATTATCCGGAAAGCCAGCAAGTAGGGGGTGCTGGGTCAGAGACTTTGTGGTGCAGGGCTACAGCATCCAACCCCCTTGTCAGTGTTTATTAGACTTCAGAAGCTGGGTCCAGTTAGGCGTCTTAGTGACAACAACCTCTACAACAAGGTGTTCCTTGAGCGTCCTCCACCAAGGAGGGGAATGAGAAGCCGCTCTGTGGAGCCCAGTGAGAGTCTGTGGCTGTTAAACCTGTACCCTGCAAGCTGGGGGCCATCCCCAAGGCTGCAACAAATAGTGGGCGCCCAGGGAGAGAGGCAGGCTGGAAGACTCACTCAGGCGAGTGGAATAGGGGGATACAGGATTTGGACTGGCAAGCAGATCCCAGGATGAGAAACTGTCATTTTGGGTGTTTTTGAGAAGACAGTGAGTGATGAAGAAGGAGAGACTTCGGGTGTCTGGCCAAGGCGTCTTTCTGGTTGTCTCCCATCTATCCATGGACTCTTTTTTATTCTATTCCTTTTATGGTGGGCTTAGTCTCCACACATTTATACTTGCTTTCATTCATGAATTCATCCATTCAGGTATCTACTGATATTTTCATTCATTCATGTGCTCATGCATTTAGTCATGGAATCATTCAGACATCCATGCAGTCATCGTTGATTCATGTATTCACTTGTCATGTACTCATTCATACATTCACTCATGTATTTAGATACTGAGCCACTTATGAGTTGATTAATATATCCATTCATGTATTCATTCTTGTATTTATTTAACAAATATAGTTATTTACAACAACATAGCTGGAGGGACAGTGAACATAGCTAGGATAGGTCAGTGAACAAGACACATTCAGATCCCTGCCTACATGGGCTCATATTTTTGAGAGAGCCCGGACAGTCAGATGTAGGGTAGGCGAGAAGCATCCAGGAGTCAGGGAGCAGGGACAGTCTGGGGCCCGCATTACAGATATTTCTCCTCTAGCAAGTCTGGACATTGAGTTAATGCCAAGAGTATCTATAGGCAGAAAACAGGCTTGGTGGATACTGAGTCCCAGGCTCGAAATAGAGCTACTTAGCACACTGTGGGCACATGGCCCAGGCTGCAGAAGGAGGGGCCTGGCATGTTACTGTAAACTTTCTGTTACAAATACCAGAGATAATCACCTTGTAAAGAGAACCGGTTTACTTTGGCTCACAGTTTCAAAAGTTCTCCTCTGTGATTAGTTGGCCCTGTGGTTTCTTGGCTACTGATTCACCCCATTGTTTTTCAGCTACTGCAAGGCAGCACATTGTGGTGGGAGCATGTGGTGGGAACAAATCCACTCACCCAAGGGCTGCAAGGGGAGAGCGATTAGTTAGAGAAAAGATCATGATTCCACAGTCCCCCTTTTAAGGCACACGCCCAGCGACCCCGTAGTGAGTTCTACACCTAAACATCCTTCCATCTCCTCATGGTGCAATCCTCAGGATCCAGGCTTCACCTCACAGATATTTGAGGAATGCTCAGAATACAAATCACACCACTCTTCCTTCCTCTTGTTCCCTATGCTTGGAGAAGAGGGGGCCTGAAGTTAAGGAGTTGTAGACAGAGCAGGGGCTGGGGTGTGACTGCGTGGTCTGCAGGCTTCTCGTCCTCACAGGGAGAAGTTGGGCTGGGAGTGAGTCTCAGGTTAGTGCAGGCATCTGTGTTCCCTGAGAGGCCTCTGTCCTAGAGCTCTCTCAAAATAACCTGCCTTGCTTTGCATCTCAGGCGTCCCGGCAACTACAGTTTTGCCTTTGTACCCATAGTACCTGAAAGGTGAGAGGCCTGAGTTTGTGTTCTTGGTCTCCTAACGAGCACAAAGAATTCACGACCAGTGAGAGAAAGATAGAGCCCAGTATTAAAAAGACATCTGCCAATGAGTGACACAGCATGACCGTTTGGCTGAGCTGGTCACTTCTGTCACACTGCAGGGACCCAGGGGAGGACCAGGAGGAGGAATACCTTGGACTTAGCCTCAAGTAGGCATGGGAAAGAGCAGGAGCTAGCAGACCAAAGTGCTGTGGTCTCAAGGTCATGACTGAAGGGATGCTAGGTGCAGAGGAGGAGAGGGATGCATAGCCCACATCTTCCTCCTGTTCCTGGTTCCTGGCTCCTGGGGGCCATGATAAGCTGAGAAAATGCAGGAAACAGAGTTGCCTGGTGGCCCTAGTCTGCAGCAGACAGGTGTGATTGGAATGTGTCTTAAGTTTCCTAGTCCGTGTTAAAGGCTTGCATGATCATTTTGGGCTGGTCAGAGACGTCCTGTGGTGTCAGGGGCTGGACATGCTGACCTCTCCAGCTCCATCTCTCTTGAGCTTTCTGTCTTTCATCCCAAGTCTCATCCTTCTCTCTAATGCCTTTGCCTCTCCCCCCAAGACCCCTTTAGCTGTGTGCCTCTGCGTTAGCCCTCACCCCCACCCTGTCTCTTCTTGATGAACTTTCTTGCAAGTCAATGGTTGATCTGCACGATGATTGCCACATACATCCTACATAACTAGTCTCTAGAGATCATCTGCTTGATTTCTTAATACATGCATGACCCCTCTGTGATGCACCGTCTCTCTCTTTCCCAACCTCTGGATGCGGCACTTCCTGATGGCTCATTGTTGGGGATAAGGGCGGAAGTAGATGTCCCATGCCTGTCCCATTCCTCAGCAACCCCAAGGCTGCTTGAGGAGGATGGGTACAGGCAGACTCCTGGCTGACTTTGCTCCTTGTCACATTCCTGGCTGTGAAAGGGACTTCTTCCAGGGCTCTGGGGAGATGACATGAGTTTGTTTGTTTTTCTCTTTTCTCCACTTCAAGGGCGGCACTGGCAAAAACAACACTTTGATGACTTCCAGCTCTTCCCTCCTCCATCCTGAACATGGGAAAGACCTACTCTCTGAAGTGGCAGTTGGGGGAGGAGGAGTTGAGAGAGTGTCTTCTTCAGGATGGCCACTTGCTCCCACTACTCTCATCTTCTGTGAAGCAAATTATGGTGACACCTGCTGCTAACAAGGCATCATCCTCCTAGGAGAGGCAGAGAGACTACAACTTAAAACTAAGCCTCTACCCAGGAGATTGGACCTAATAGGCAAGGAGTAGACCAGCTTTGAGCATCGGAAAGCTTTCTCAACATCAAGCCTACCTAGAATGTTTTCCTGAACAGGTGAACTGTGTTGAGCACTTAAAACCATGACCTAAGAGGCTTCCTACTGGGGTTGGAGACATGGCTCACTCAGTTGGTAGAATGCTTGCCTTGCATGCACAAAGCCTTGTGTTCAATCTCCAGGAGCACATAAACTAGGTGGGGGGGTGCACATCTGTAATCCCAACACTTGGGGGAGGTGGGGGCAGGAGGATAGGAAGTTCATTGTCACACTTGGCTACTGTTTGCCTGATGACAGAAGCAGTGAGAAAGAAGTGTAGCCAGGGCAGAGAGGTCTTCTCTGTAGCTTTCAAAGATGGGCTTCCTGGGACCATAGAGACTTGTGACTGTTGCAACCAAGGAATAGAAGAGTGTGTGGCTTGCTAAAACCCTAGAGAACAGGCTCAGTGAATGATTGGGGGTGCCAGAAATGCAATCCCTCTCTCTACAGTCTAGCCAGAGGTGGCACTTCTCTCATGGGCTTGGACCTGCAGTTGAGGCCTGATGATGTCTGCTGAGGTTTCCAGAGGGAAGTGAGTCAAATTGACCCCCCACAGGCAGAGCTGAATTTTACTCCCAGGAGCCTTGGTCATAAACTGCAGAGAAACTCAGAAGCCACAGAAATGGCAAGGATGTTTCAAATGGCAGAGGTACAGGTCTTTGAAGCTGTGTTTGGAACCATCTTCCACAGAGACTCAGAGAGCAAAGACAGAAGAGCCTCCCAGCTCAATCAATATCCTGAAATGGAAGCTAATATCTGAGAAACACACACACACACACACACACACACACACACACACACACACACGGAGAGAGAGAGAGAAATATACATACACAGAGAGAGAGAGAGAGAGAGAGAGAGAGAGAGAGAGAGAGAGAGAGAGATGGAGAGAGATCACCAAACGCATCCAGGTTGTGTCTCAGACTTTGACTAGGACCCAGATGTTTACCTGGGAATAAACTGTCTCAGAGAGTTAACTCATGAATGCAGAACTTCCTCAGGTACCTGCTTTATGTTGTTCATGGTGGACAGTGTTTGGATGCAGGTTCTCACAAGGCCATTTCTTTGGCTCTTCCCTTGTGAGAAAGCATGCCCTTAGATAGTACCTACTAATCTCACCAATAAAACATAGTCCAGATACTACACCACCTCGCTATTGGGTAGCTGCTGCTCATCACGGGTCAGTACCACCATGGAGCTTCCTGAAACTTCTGGGAGTCCAGAGCAGAATGTGAAGAGCAGGACCAGATGGGGTTGACCAAGACAGCCTTCTCTGGGTTTACAAGGACAATGTGGACTTTGGATTGCAGAGAATAAAAAAGTTGATCTTGACTGTCAACTTGAGTTGATTGAGAGCCACCTAGGAGATTATTAAAGCACATCTTTGGGTGTCTCTGTGAGGGCCAGAGAGAATCATGAATGCTGGAGCCCAGTGACAGTTTAATTTATTGACTTGTTCAACGTAAATAGAGGGCTGTGGTTCGGTAGTAGAGCATTTTCCTCAAATGCAAGAGATCCTAAATTTAATCCCTAAGCACTGAAGTTGGGAGGTGATAGAATGGTGGAAGTTGGGGTCTGGATAGCTAGAGAAAACAGGTCCTTAGGGACATATCCTGGAGGCTACACTCTGTCCTGACCTCTTCCAATCATGGCTCCCTCTGCTTCCTGACCACCATTATGCAAGAAGCTCAGCTCTACCGAACTTGTTGTCATGGACTGAGTCCTCTGAAACCATGAGCTAAAACAGAGCCTTCCCTGATTAAGTTGTTCAGCTGTCAGCTAATTTGTAATACTACTACCAAGTCTAATTAGCTTAGGTGTCATGGAAGAGCTGGCAGGCTGGAATAAGCACTGGGATCATTTTTTTCTGGCATTCCATCTTTTTTCCTGGTCTGTGTGATTCCTGTGTGCCTTTCTTGGTGTTCAGTGCCCAGAGTATAGTCCCCACTGTTCAGTCAGTCCATGCATTTAGCACCTTCAGTGTTAGAGTTACTCTAACACTGTGGGATGCCCAGGGTACAGCATGAATAAGAACCACTCTTGTTTTCAAGAACCCTCAGCCTAACACAGAACTTGGAAACCTAATAAAACTCTCCTCCCATCTCCCGTGATAATGGAAATATCTACCTATGACGTATGGAAAATGTTTGCCATGTATGGCCACTGGGCACTTGTAATGTAGCTAGAACAGCTAAGGGCTAAAACTTCTAAACTTATTAAATTATAAAGAGTTTCTGTTTGAATAGACATATGTGACTATTGAAAGACTTAATAAATAACAGTTCAGTGGGAAAAATAGATAAGCCACTGGGCCATTCCCTGGGTGAGGCAGTGTAACCAGAGTCTCATCTATGGTCTACTCAGGAAATAGAGGAGATGACATAGGTGGGTCTTCTTAGGAACTAGAAAGTCTTCCTTTTCCCAAATGAAGGACCTCTGAGCAGAGTCCAGAACCATGAGCAGGACATGGTTGATGGTAGGAAATGTGGCGTGGGGGTTAGAAATCTCAAACTACCGATTCCTGCATTTTTCACAGACTTCCCGCTGGGATCCCCCCATAGGCTAACCAGAAGAGCTGGGCTTAAACAAGGGCAGGCAGATGTGCTCTGCCCAATTGCCTGGCTCTCTGCCCTCTTCGATCTCTTGAGGGTAGGTGATGACAGATGGACTCATGACTCTCCCAAGATGAAGGGATCCAAGGAGCTGAGTTGACCCTGGGAATCATGGCTGCTCCCAGGGGAGAGGGCGCGGGGTGTCTGGAGACCATCTGGAAAGCTGGGAAGCATTTAGTGGAAGAGGACTGATGCAGGGGGAAGAGGTTACCAGGAGCCAGTTCCGCAGTGGACGCCAAGACTCCCTTGGTCATTCTCACTCTCTCAGCCGTGTGGCGAACCAGGGGTTCAATGCGCAGGTCTCTATGGAGCAACTAAAGAATAGTTATTTGCAGAGTCAGGTTTTTAAAACATCACGATGAGGCCCTCCCAGGCCCTCCTGTGTTAGAGACCTGTATGGTCAGTTGGTAGGGTTCACATTACATTACTCACATCAGACCCGGAACCTACCCATAGGTGATGGGCAACATGTTGGAGAAAGAGTTTATAGAGAGGGACATTTAATTTCCACATGTCTGAAGCAGAATTCTCAATCTGCTGTTTAGCAGGAATCCCTCCCCCAAATGGAAGCTGGAAATGATCATGAATTCTCTCCCTCTCCTTCTTTCCCACAGTGTCTTCATCATGAGCAGTTTTGTTGATTCTCACTCTAAAGTTTGCTTCGCCCTGTTTTCCCTGACACAATTCTGACCCATGTTTCTATAATTTCTCATCCAGGAATTTGTCTCTGAGCTCCATTTTCTAGGCTTTGGTGTTCTGTATACATAAACGTCAATGCGATTTTTTTTTTAAGCATCAAGCTTTTGCTCACTGTCTGCAACACTTTCAACACATTGGCGTTTGACTCAGGATTGTAGGCCCTCTCTTCATCGTGGCTCAAAGGGCCCACACAAGTAAACTCTCAAGGTATCTCAACAGTCGTACCTCAGGTGTCTCCTCCAGTGTGCTTATTACACTGACCTTCCAGTTCCCCAAACAAGCCAAGGTTTCCGACTGCCAAGTCTTTGTCCATGCTGCAGTCTCCCTCTGGTTTTCTCAGTGTGGCTTCTTCTCACCCTTAACCTCTCCACAGCTGGATCCTTTCTTGTCTTCTTCCATAGCTCACTCTTCCTTGTTTTCTTTTCTTTTGGAGTAAACGTTTTCTTGTTGGCTGGCTGTCTCTTTCAACCACACTTGGTTAAAGGGGCCATAGGACTATGCTAACCGTGTTACACACCCAACAGTTGTTCGACTACCTCAAACACAACAAAGGAATGATAAGAAACAGAATAAATATTCATTCAAATATGATAAGGCCATGGAGGTGGATTGGTAGGTAAAGATGCTTGCTGCCAAGCTTGATGATCTTTGATCCCTGAGACCTATATGGTAGAAGAAGAGAACAGATGCCTAACAAGTTGTACACACACACACACACACACACACACACACACACACTCACACACACACACTTTAAAATGTAATAAAAATGTGATGTGAATGACTGTTTTCCCCTTTCTCAGTCTTGCAAGCCAGATCTGTTCTCTGTTAGAAGGAGGACAGTTCACCCCAAAGACCTCCAACACTGGCTTCAGCTATTACTGGAATGGGCACTGCTTTTTCCCACCCTTCCTTCACTATATTTAACGTAAGTCAGCTTTTTTTCTAGGACTACCAAGAAACTGTGGATTTGAAAGGACCTCTGACTTCATTCAGCTTTTTGTCCATACTGCTAGGTCTGAACATGGGACCAGTAGCTGATGGAGATACTATGGTGTGAGCAATCCTTGTCCAAGCTGGGTCTAGCTAGGATTTCCATAAACCTGGGCAGCAGTAACGGGAGAGGACAAAGCAGCTGATCCCAGGAGCTCTAGGCCCATCCATGGACAAGGCAATTCATTCTTCCTTTCTGAGCTGTCATTGGAACTGTGTGTAGTTCTTTTTCTGAGTGTCGCAGACCAGCCCCTGGTATATCATGATATTTAGGCAAAGAGCTAAAATTGATGATGTATACTACCTGGCCACAGAACCTGTATAACCATTGCCCTTTTGAGTATCTCTCCTCTCTGCTGTGAACCTATTTGTCTTGTTAGCAACATGGCCATCCTGGTAGAGGCCATGAGGTGGAATAGCTTTTCCAGAAACTTGATTTTAGCATTATTGTGCTGAGTCCTTGCTCAGTAAATAGTATCAAAAATTTTTCCAAAATGATAAAATATCCTAAAATTAGGGAATAATATTGAAATAACTGTTAAACTAATATTTAAATCCTAGACAATGCAATAGGAAGGAAAATTTTGAGTAGTTTATGTATGGGGAATGAAGGAACATAAATACCATTTTTTTTCTAGATGATATTGTCAAGTCTATGTAACTGAGTGACCATTGTCTCTTCATTATTGGATCTGTTTATAGACATCACTTGAGGATCTATTCCTTCACATGCTCTTGACCCATGTGATCTGGATGGTCCTCCTTCTTTAGCAGCAAGAGGCAAGCATGTGATCCCAGTCTAACCAATCAAAACCCTCTATGCCTTTAGGTTATCTGGTGATAGACATGTAATCAGCTCCATTAGCCTAAGAAGAAATTTAATCTGTACAGTAAAATGGGAGAAATAAAGAAAGCTGATGTAAACACTTCTTGATGATCAGTATTTACATTAGATTTTCTATCTTGAGTACAAAAACATTTTCCTTTTACTTAGGGAGATTTACCCTTGTAAATTCAAATTTTAAACACTCCTACCTGACACATCTATCTAAAGAAATACATAATAAAAAGCAAATATTATGAAATATATACATAATAGTACAAATATTATGAAAGGTACCTTATGGTGGCTAGATAGAAGATAAATATATAATTATCAATAATTTTTCTGTAGGTTACCAGCAAATAGAAAACAAGTGCTTTCTCACTACTAATATGAACAAAGGCCCTAAACTTCTTAATAAATACTACATATTTGTCTAGAAGCAACAAGCCACCAAACGCCATAAACACCAGCATCATTGGAATTAAGTAAAAATCATGACAATGCCAGCATTCTCCAATGGTTTCATCCAACCAGTAAATTGGATGAAATATAATCAAATCCAGATTTGGGGGAGGAATTTTTGATTTGGCATATTGATTGTAGAGTTTGTCTGCAAGACCAAATGAGAGAAAATGGCATAGCATATTTTGTAGGAGACTTATCCAATCAGATATCAGAATATTCCTTAAAGGAACACTAGTCAAAAGTGAGATATTAGTGTAAAAACAAGTAAAATCAGAAAGGAAGGTTCTAGAAACAGAAGTGTATATATCTGAGAAATTAATATATGATAAAGTTTCATTTCAAGGCAATGTCAAGGAGATAGTTTATGTGAAAGATAGAGTTGGGGCTAGTCACCAATCTTTTGAGAAAAAATTTCTTCTCTGGCATCCCACACAAATGGTTTAAATATTTATAAGACAAACTTTATAAAGTTAGGATAAAATGTGTTTTAATAAAACAGCTTTACTATTATTTTATGGTGTGGGGTATTGAACCTAGGTTCTTATGAATGCCAGGAAAGTGTTTATCAACAAGCTTATCCTCAAACCTTTAAAAAACTAGGTTTATTAAAATATAATTTAGGGATACAGAAATGACTTAGTAGGGAAGAATGGTTTCTGTGCGAGCATGAGGAACTGAATTCAAATCCCTGGAACACAGGTAACACAGCAAGGCTGTGAGATCTCTAACCCTAGGGCTATGGGCAGGGCAGAGACAGGATTCCTGAGGCTCACTGGCCACCAGTATAGTTCCAGCCTCAGTGAGAGATCTTGTTTAAAGCAATAATCCAGAGAATGACAGATCTAATGCACAGTGTCCTCATCTGTCCTCCACACATGTGCAGGGACACACATATCCACACATGTGAATATGCACATACCACAATTGTACCTCTCTCTCTCTCTTGCACTCTCTCTCTCCTTCCTTTCTCTTTCTTCCTCTCACTCTTTCTTCCTTCTCTCTCTCCTCTCTCTCACTCTTTCTCCTTCCTCTCTTCTCTTTCTCTTTCTCCTTTCATTCTCACTCTCTTTTAATACATACATGCACACGGATACTTTTTATAAAAGAAATATAATTAATATACAAATTGCTCACCTAATGTGAACATTTTAAAGATACACTCACAACTACCTGCAATCCCAGCTTCGGGAGCATCCAATATCCATTTCCAGTCTCTTTGGATACACGTGTAACTAGATGTAAAGGCTGTGATCTCCATACACAGTAGGCTGAGGCAGTCAGATCATAGGTTCAGGACCAATCTGGCCAAAGTAGTGAGACCCTTCCAAGAAGAGGAGGAGGAGAAAGAGGAGAGGGAAGGGGAGGAGAGGAATGGTTATATAAATATTCATATATAATGTTTATTCTCTGACCATTTGCCTTTTATATTCATGTACAGGTAGAGTTGGTGAGACATTCAGTAACTCTATGTCTGTCTATCTTCTGAAGACATGGACAACTGTTTCCCAAAGTGGGATTGATTTTGCATTAATCTTGAGTTCTTGCCAGCAGTATTTGAGGCTCCTCCCTCATCCTTCTTTGTTTATTGGCTCACCATCATCATTGGCCCTTTACCAGGGCTTTCATTTCCCTCCCCATTCATGTGTTGAGTATGTCTGCCTGTGGTCACTGGCCATCTGCATATCCACTCTGGAGACATTTATTTGTCCCTTTTGTTTTTAGTGACAATCTTGATGTACCATGCACAGAAGTTTCAAAGGAAACTATCCAAAGATCCAGTTACATTTAGAATTTAAACACTTGAACTTTTAAAGACAATACAAGCTTATATGTGTTAATAGATTCTTTAGCTCCACAACAAAAGTTTGAGAAAAATCAAGGAAGAAAATGTTCACTTTGGCCCATGGTTTGCCTATAATCACTTGGCGTCTTTGAGCCCATAGATGAAGAAGTCATATGTCATGGTGGAGCACGCAGATGGGAGGGAGCTGGTCCCCTTATGGCAAGACAGGAAGCAAAGCAGTTGAGGTCTCAATGTTCCCTTTAAGGGGACGACTTAACTTCCTTCCTCTAGGTCCCACCTCCTAAAAGTTCCACAGCCTCCCAGACAGCACAGTGACTTGAGGACCAAGACATTATAACACATGAAACCTTGGGAAATTTTGAGAATGTAAAATTAGGCAAAGACCACATTCTCTTTGGCTTTCGAGTGTTGTCTAAACACGTACAGCGAGGGCTAATCTTAGCACTGTGAAATTCTCATCTCGGTAAGCCACAGACACTGAACAGCTGCACACTCATGATGGGGACCACCAACGCTATGCAAAATGTGTTGCTCAGCTGAGATGGTAAATTAGGTCATTCAATGAGTTCTTGACTGACTGTATTTTCAGTTTCCAATACGGAAGCTGAGAGGCCTCTGTGATGGGTAATCTCAATTGCCAATCTGAATGGGTCTAGAACCACCTAGGAGACAGCTTCTTTGCATGTCCTCGAGGGTGTTTCTAGTTCAGGATAACCAAAGTGGGAAGCACTGTTTCAGGAGCTGGTGTCTGAGGCTGACTACGAAGAGAACATGAGCTTAGCACCAACATTCATCAGTCTCGGCTTCTCAACTGCAGACACAGTGTGAGCAGCCGCCTCACAGTCTTGCCTCCACGACTTCTCTGCCACGATGGGACTCTGTACTCTCAAACTGTGAGACAAAATAAATGCTTTTTTTTCTTTATGTTGTTTTTAGCAGGTATGTTGTTATAGCAACGTGACAAGTAATGAGTGTGACATATTGTAAACAATGAGAAAAAAACTCACTCAAAAGAAAAAGGGGGAAGTGCCAGTAGCCAATATGCAAATGAAACAGGCCCAGTTTACCCTGCAGACCTGTTTTATAAATTAGGACAGCAGAGAGACTGGGGTATAGCTCATGGTAGAGCCTTTACTGAGCATGTACAATGTCCTGGGCTTGAACACAGCACTGAAAATCAACAATATGCACAGCAATGACAACACATAGGCACACACACATGCGTGAGCTTTTGTGTGTGTGTGTGTGCATGTGTGTGCGTGTGTATGTGTAATCCTGCTTGAACCTCTGGCTCTTGGCTTCTATCCCGTGAGGTTGTTTACACACTGGCCGCCTAAGTAGCTTTATAGTGAGGCTTGTACACCACCCCACAGGCTGCCGTGTGGCTTTCCCTTCCTCATTATGCATGCTTAGAGAGGTGCAAAGAGTCCTGTAGAACATGTGACCAAAAGACTAAACCCCTGAAGGGGCACTGCCAACTCCAAGGGCACCCCAAACTAGACTTGCATAGCCCTTCTGAAGCAAAAGTTTTTGGAAGGTGAGTGAGAAAATTAAAATATGCTAAACACATTTGTAGAAACAGGGTTGCCGTACCATTTGCCCTGAAACAACAAGGGCAACACCAAACTTTGAAAAGCATCATAGAGAAGCATTGGTGAAGACAAATATAATAAGTGAACTAGAAAACGTGGTAGGCAAATACATAGCCAGATGAATACAGCAGAAGAATGGGAAAAATCAGACGGAGGGAGGAGTGCAGGAAGTATCAGGAAAGGATGACGGGAAATTCAGAAAAGTGGAAGAACACAAGATGGACGTGGTGATGTGTGGATGACGACGATCCCAGAAGCAGATTAAAAGAGGAATAGAGAGAGCAGAAGACAAACTTGAGAGAGATGTTTCTTAGAGTTGAGGAAATAATTTTGGACTAAAACTTGCTGAAAGGCAAATAGAACAGAGAGGAAGCTGTTGGGAAATTTAAGACTAGCAAAGGACTCATTTGTGGGAAAAAATCCTTTCTCTACTACTTTTCAAGCATAGAAAGAAATTTTGTGCAATTTTTTTTAATTAATAGAATCCTTGTATTTCTATTGTGCCAGAATATATACAGCATGAAGTTGGCCATCAGAACCAGAATTTAATGTAGACCTCAGTGAGGTCCAGCAGATGTGTGCTGTCAGGTGGCTCTTACCAAACCCTTCCCAAGCATCCTCTTCACGGGGAGAAACCCTTGACGCCCAAACAATCTCTCATCTCACACCCACACCCCCTGGGAACTACTGGCTCTATTTTCCATTTCTGAACTGCTTTTTTGTTTGTTTGTTTTTTTGACCTTAAAATGCAGAAGAGCATCTTCAGTTCCCTGTGAGGCAAGATTAAATGATGACCAGGGAAGAGTTGTTGATGGCCTCCTGAACAGCAGCCAGAGCCAGAAGACCATGAAAGGAGAGGTTTGCATAAGGGAGGGAAAATTCTGACTCGACTTCTATTTTCAACCAAACTGTCATTGTCATTTGGATGGCAGCAGACACGAGAAGATGCATGAGCGTACACACACACACACACACACACACACACACACACTCACACACACTCACACACACATACACTCTCACACACACACTCTCACACACACAAACACACACACTCACACACACACTCACACACGCACACCCACACACACACTCACACATGCAACTCACACACACACTCACACACCTAAGCTCACACACAAACACAAACACACTCTCACACACACACTCACACACACACTCTCACACACACACGCACACACACACAAACACACACTCACACACACACTCACACACCTAAGCTCACACACACAAACACACTCTCACACACACTCACACACACTCACACATACACACACTCTCACACACACACAAACACACACTCACACACACAGACACTCATACACACACTCACACACACACACCCAAGCTCACACACACACACTCACACACATACACACACTACACACACACCCAAGCTCACACTCACACACTCACACACTCACACACGCACACTCACACACACACTCACACACACACACTCGCACACACACCCAAGCTCACACACACACTCACACACATACACACACACTACACACACACACACTCACACACACTCACACACCTAAGCTCACACACACAAACACACTCTCACACACACTCACACATACACACTCTCACACACACACTCACACACACACACTCACACATACACACACTCTCACACACACTCACACACACACTCACACACACAGACACTCATACATACACTCACACACACACACTCACACACACACCCAAGCTCACACACACACACTCACACACATACACACACACTATACACACACCCAAGCTCACACTCACACACTCACACACGCACATTCACACACACTCACACACACACCCAAGCTCACACACACACACTCACACACATACACACACACTACACACACACTCACACACACACTCACACACACACTCACACACACACTCACACATACACACACTCTCACACACACTCACACACACATACACACACACCCAAGCTCACACACACACTCACACACACACTCACACACACACTCACACACACACCCAAGCTCACACACTCACACACACACTCACACACACACCCAAGCTCACACACACACTCACACACACACCCAAGCTCACACACACACTCACACACTCACACACACTACACACACACACTCACACACACACTCACACACACACACTCACACACACACACTCACACATACACACACTCTCACACACACTCACACACACATACACACACACCCAAGCTCACACACACACTCACACACATACACACACACTCACACACACACCCAAGCTCACACACTCACACACACACACACACACACACACACACACACTAATATATAAGTTCAGATAACCAACCCCAAAGTATGCTCGCAGTCCTCAAAGGAGAGTTACCTGTGAACGTGGTGGTGCACCACAGACAGAGCACAAAGTGCTATTGTAGGTTTCACCTCTGGAATCCTGAGGAAAATGTTCAGGGAGTGAAAATAGTCCTGTTCATCTGCTTTATTCTCCTCCTCCTCCTCCTCCTCTTCCTCTTCCTCTTCTGTTGCATGTGTGTGGTATGTACAGATTCATGTGGGTGAATGCACATGTATGTATGGGTGTGGAAGCCAGAGCTTGGCATGGGGCATCTTCCTCAGTTGCCCTCCATCTTGCTTGTTTTTAATCAGTTGGGGTCTCTAACTGAACCTGGAGCTCCCTTGACTTGGCTTGGCTAGCTGACCAGGTGCCTTGGAACCCCCCTTCCCCACCTCTCTGGTTCAGGGGTTACGGATGCATGCTGGCACATCTACCTTTATCTTTACTTTTATGTGGGTGCTGTGGGGCTGAAAGCTTCGCTGCTGACCCTGTCTCCGCAGTCCCTCATTTACTTTCCAGAAGTGCTGCATGAACTTGACCTGGTCTAGAAATGGATCTCAGATCACAGAAGGATGCCGACCAATGGCCCAAGTCAGAAGGATAACACAGTCTGGTTTGGAAGCTACAGGGTTTAGTTTTGGATGTAATGAGATGATATATGCACACATCGATGGAGCTCAATAAAATGACAAATGATAAAGGCTTCCGAGTGCTTCCCTGGCACATGCGTGTGAGTTTGAGATGTAATAAGAAGAACAAGGACCACAGCAATAAATAAGGACAAAGAAGCACTTGTTACAAACAAACAAACAAAATCCCGAGAGGTCCGGGTTGGGTTCTTGGCTTGCTTTTGGTTTTACCTTCTCTCCATTCCTGGTAAACCCTTTTGACAAAAGTCCAGTCTAATTATGGATGATCGACAGGGAGAAAGGGACTTGGCTGGAAGAGCAATGAAAGGCACTACCCCCAGTTAGTGTTCTAAGAAGAGGTAATCCGGGCCAGAGGCAGGAGGAGCAGGGTAGAGTGGATAGTGCGTTTCTTGAGCCCCGACTTAGCTAAGCCTTGCTTTCATTGTTACGGCAAAGCCCAGAAAGCAGTGCTGGGTAGCACTTCATCTCCTCTGAAGATTCCAGAGCTCAATAGCAGGGGCGAAGTCAAGGTTTCCCACGGTGGCAGTGTGCAAAGGCATTTGTAGATAAACCCTCACCAGTTCATCTGAACCAGCCTGGCTCTGTGGTAGAGTGATTGCCTGCTGTGCCTAAGGCCATGGGTTCCATACCCAAGACCACAAAAACCAGAAGGCTCAAGGGTCAAGGCTGGAGTTCCACCTCAGTACCTTGCTCCTCTGGGCCTTGCCAGCAGGATCCTCCTGCCTCGACTTAGCTCCAGAGATCTGAGCTTCCTGTGGAGTTTTGTCCAGAGACTTTATCTCACCTCTACCCCAAAGTCTTTGGTTTTGTTCCCATTAAGAGAACAGAGGTGCAAATCTGCCTGCCATGAGCTACCGCCCCCCTCCCTGCACCCGCCTTCTGGAAACCGTGCCTTTGGTTCTCTTGGGGTTACCCAGGCCCTCTCTGCTGTTTGTGCTGGGGTTTCTGGGAGTTTCCCACATTGCCTTGGGTTTGCTGTAAGGTGGCCTCTCTGTGCCCTGCCGCCCCTTCAGCTCCCTTCCGGCAAACCCTTGGGAAGACGCCAGTGTCCATTCTCCCAGCCCGAGAAAACACCATAGCTGAGGCAGGGGTCTGACTGGCAGCTGTCTCCATGTGGAGGGCCAGACCAGCAGTGGAGTTAGTCATGGGGTGGTGGCCACTGACTGTTGATCAATGGTGTTCTTGGCCTCACGCTGGCTCCTTGGTGACATCTGAATCTTTGTTGCGTTCAACGCTTCTTTTGTCTTCCCGCTTTCCTGAAATAAGGACCGACAAACAATCCGAGAACCGGAGCCACATGTCCCCAAATGCGTGTGGCTCAGCGTTGGTCATGTTTTTCCAATTATCTCTTGTTCTGAATGCCACAGTTAATACGCCTGTGCACACTCACACACATACTCGGGACAATTTTTAGCCAGACATTCAGGCTCCTCTTTTCCCAGAACCCTATGGGCCCTTCAGGACCTGCCCCACCCAGACCTTCAATCTTTACTCCCGCCCCCTGCAGCCCCTGCCCCCGAGCTCACCCTGCTTTGGCACGCCACCCTCTCAAGACAGGATGAACTTATTTTAGTGTTGCCTGGAACGTCTTTCTTCTCGTCCCATCGCTTTTAAATCCTGCCCCTCTTTCTGAGCAGCAAGCAACTAACTCCCCAGCAAACTGTTCAAGGCCAGTGCCCAGGTAGCCTTAACCGCAGGTGGTGGTTCGTACAAAGCTCAATCCTTGGGGAAGCTAATCTCTTCATTTAGCTTTTAAAGGATAATATCTGAAACATACAACAGGAAAGGTGTGTTTAATTAGAAGTCGAGATGCTAAAAACTATAAATAAACAAACGAACAAACCCAGCATGTATGGCTCACAGCCACAATCCAGCACTTAGGAAGCTGTGAAGCAGGAAGTCAACTTCAAGTTCAGACCAGCGTGTGATACAGAGTGAATTCAGGCTAGCCGGAGCTGTGGAGCAAACCCGTTTCAAAATAAGTAAACGATAAATAACTAGAAACATAGATCGATGTTCTGGAGAAATGACTCAGCAGGTAAAGGTGCCTGCCACCAAGCCTGATGACCTGAGCTCAGTCCTCAGGACCCACGTGGTGAAGGAGAGAACCACTCCTATAAATT
The DNA here is from genome assembly GCF_021556685.1 of Rattus norvegicus. NCBI lineage: Eukaryota > Metazoa > Chordata > Mammalia > Rodentia > Muridae > Rattus > Rattus norvegicus. The sequence continues at coordinate 118,077,588 of NC_141537.1, forward strand.
GTCCTCTGACCTCCCACATGTGCCATGGCATGTGTGGGCACCTGCACACACACAAACACACCCAAGAAAAAAAATTAGATATATCTTAATGTATATAAAATCGACATTAAGATAATAAAGAAAATTAAAACTGACCCTTCTCCTCTAGGGGCTAATCACCATTCATATCTGTTGTGTGTTTCTGTCTTTTCTGCAGTCCTGGAAGTCCTGGAAGTCCTGCAGTCCTGGAAGAAAGGACAGTTCCCATATACACACATGAAACACACAGACTCGCTATGTATAAAAACAGAACTGATCCTAGACTTACATATGGCTTTATATGGGCTTTCTCCCTTCAGTCCCTCGATCTGTAAGCATCTTTCCACAAAGAATACTCCCTTTTCTAAATGTTCAAGAATGACCACATAGGCAGCTAATACTCTTGAGTGTGTGTGTTAGGCTGGGGGAGCATTTTTATTATTGAAATTTCCAAACACATACAAACTGAAACAACAGTCCAGTAACCCCCATGCACACCATCTTCTAGGTTCAATAATTAAACCTTCTTTCCTTCTTTCTCACCTACTCCTGCCTGTTTGTCACCCCTGCCCCCAGCAGGGCAGGGAGGATAAAAATCAAGACTCAGATGGTGTTTTATTTCCCTGAAGGCAGCAGTTATCCTGAGCTTTGCCGTTTGAGGAAGTGCATGGCCATGAAAAGACGGCCTTCTTTCAAGACCCTGATCAAATGGATCTGTGTTTCATTTGGGATGGCAACATTGATGATTTGAAAAATAGTCACACATCCACGTGCACGTTGTATTATGTATTCAGCCTGTGGCGGAAGCTTGTAGAGCATATGGGAATACAGATCTCTTGCAAGAGGTCCAGCCCACAAGCCAAGCCCTGCTGGTCTGATCCACTAACTTGGGCGTTCCATCAAACCTTGACTTGTGTTTTCCTCCAGTTGGTTCACATATGTGAGCTTTCTCTCCCAACTCCACTCTATCCCATGGTCTTGAATCATGGCTTCTGTCCTGCACACAAGGTTGTATCTATCTTAGTGTGGGTTGCACAGGCCTTGGGGGCCTTTTGCTGCTCTCGAGGAAACAGGAGCTTCAAAGGGAGAAGGAATTCCTTGGGTGCTAGTGCTGAGGATAGGAGTCAGGTCTCTACTGTCCCAGCTTTTTCCTCTTCTTTTTTGGTTTTCCTCTTTCCTTCCTTCCTTCCCCTGTCCCATTCCCATTCTCTCTCCTTCTCAGACAGGTCTCATGTACCTGATGTTGTGAGCCCTGTGCTGTTTCTGTGGCCAGAACCACATAGTAAAGGATGACCTTGAACTTCTGAACATCTTGCCCTCATCTCCCAAACAGTGGTATTATAGGCATTTATCACCTCAACTGTTTTTCTGCTGTGCTGAGGGAAAACCCAGGGCTTTGTGCACACTAGGTCAATACTCTACAAACTGAGCTACAGCTCCAGAACTCTCCAGTCCTTTTCTCTCTTCCACATCTCACTGCCTTAGGGCAGAAGTGTATAGATTTGACAGGATGTGTGTGTGTGTGTGTGTGTGTGTGTGTGTGTGTGTGTGTGTGTGTGTGTTTGATCTGAGCATCTTTGCTGACTTCCCACACATAGGCTGCAGGCAAGTTTAGGGGCAGAATCCTTTTCCTTTCTTTCCCAGTCTCCTTCCTCCTTGGTTCTGCCAATGAAATTATAAACAGAGGTAAAATCAAGGAGAAAAATTTGGCAGCTTAGTCTCTCCTAAATACCCATTACCTTTCCCAAAGAGTGACTTTTCCTATTTCCTGCTTCCAAGTCCCTACTATCTGAGGAGCTGGCCCTCATGGCAGACTGAGTTTACATCCCTGTCTGACTATCAGCTTGGAATGGCCTCTTCACCCAGACAAGGACACACCATGAAGTATCTGATTATTTCTGCCTCTGGGAGTCATGCTGTACCATAGACATGGGAGTAGGTTAGCAAGACTTCCGGGAAAGGTCAAGTCCCAGAATGTGAGGGAGAAAAGAACGTGACATCCGCCTACTCATTGTGAAAACTAGACAGGGGAATGCCCAGTTCTGGCTAGAGCACATCTTCCCTCGAGACACAGAGAGGTGAGAAGATCCAAGATGGTTCCCTGACATTCCCTAGTCTGGGGGAGGAGAAGGTCTAACATGGAGTCCTGGAATTTTCTAGTCTTGAAAGGCTTCTGGGTGGACATGACTGGTTCTGTGCGTTGCTCTGAGATATGGGGACAACATCTTCCGCACATTGGAGGATTCAGTGTTTATGATTCTAACCCCAAGCCACAGGCATTTGGTTAAATCTGAGCCAGGCTGTTGTGTGAGCCCCATGCTGTGCTTGTGCTGAAGGTTTAGGGACCATGTTTATACTAAATGTATACAGATTCTCTACCCACTCATTATTGGCTTTTCTTTACCGTCTGTCACAAACTGTTAATTACTTGCTTACTTACTGTTTTCTAGATAGGCCTGGTAGCCCAGGCTAGCCTGAAATTCTCTGTGTAGCACAAACTAGCCTGAATCTCTCGAACATCTTGCCTCCTAAGCGTCGCAGCTGTGTGGATCCGTGCCTGGCTCTCTAACTTCCTCATTCTCTCCATTTCCTCTGCTTTTCACATGTCCACCGCGACTCAGGGCCCACACCTAGCTCAGAGCTCTACAGCTCAAAGTTCTTCAAGTTAGGAGGGAGAAGGAAAGAGTCTGAGAGAAAAGATACTGCTGCGAAGAAAAGATCAGCCACCAGACAGCCCTTGACAGCATCTGTCCTCACCTGCATGCTAGAATGCACACATCTGCCCTATGCCACCGCCGCAGCCAGACCCAGGCTTCTGGAAGAGTCTTGCTGCAGCACAGGGCTGCTGAGCATACAAGACGCAGCATGGACATCTGGGGATCTCAGGGCCATCTTGAGAAGCTCAGAAATTGCTCAAGAATCCTGGACATTCTAGTTTCCCCCCCTTGGCTTAGTAGTCTCACACCAATGGTATGTGGTTGTCACACGGCATGTGTGGGCTCCCGCACATGCTTTATCCTTCCAATCGACTCTCCCTGTGCTTCTTATTAGGAGCATTGATCAAGCACTTATAGTGTGTCTAACTTTAGACCAGGGCCTTTTGGAGATACAAGAAAAGAGAAACAGGATTGCTCCCTCTTTAACGGCTACTAATACGGCGACTGGAGGTCAACTTAAATCTCTGAAAACAGCGAAAAGAAAGACTATCTAGTAGGTTTCAGTTTAACTTTGACATCTAGAAAAGTCTGGAAGGATCTGGGGGCTGCATCTTGGAGAGGAGAAGGCAGGGTACATTGGCAATGTGGGGAGGGGGCCTGCAATAACCGCTGAGAGGAAGGAAGGTGTCTGGAGAGTCCTGAGGACAGGGAGAAGCCAGGCCTAGGTGAAGGGCAGGTGCTTAGTTGGAACCCCTAGATCAGCAGGCCTGTAATAGAGAGTGGGCTCTGGGGCCTGTGTCAGACCACATCTGTGGGCAGCTTTGCCTGGCTTTTTTTTTCTAGGTAGGGGGGGAATTTGGGTTTGCGTGTATTTTTAGCTTTGTCTTTTCTACTCTCTTCTGAGCAATGACTCTAAGAGCTTTTAGCCTGAGGTCATCTGTTTTCCTAGTTCCTGCTCCAGAGAGGCAGATGCCAGCACCACCACCTCACACGGAGGCTGCTGCCGCCCCGGTACTGACCCCAGGAGAGCAACGTGTCCTGGACCACAGGAGCAGCCTGTGGGAGGCCCTCCCTGTGGCAGGCGCGGCAGTCCTGAGCTCTGCCAGGATGTCACCACTCACTTTTGGCATAGTCCTATCGGAGAGTTACCGTGGTCCCCAGATGCCTGTCTCTAGTTTCCCTCATGGCCAGCGTGGGATTTACTCCTCAGGCTAGAAGCCTGCAGAGGGACATGAGGACACGAGGAGAAGAACCAGCCTTAGGATTACACATGTGGGCTTCACCTCTAGTCATAAATGGTTCCGCCCTTCATCTCACTCTCTCCTCATTGCCTGCCCCTTGTCCTTCCTGCCATCATGATGCCCGTTCCCATTCTCTGCTTTCCTCATTTAAGCCACATGCCTGCAGTCGCTCATTCAAGTCCTTATTTCTAAGCTGACAGCCTAGCCTGAAACCAGTCTTCAGCCCTAGGCCCACATTTTTCAAATCCCTAGTGGACACCACTACTGGGAAAACATGATCCAGCACAGTCCTCAACCTTCCCTCCAGACCTGAATTCCTTTCAGCCACCTGTTTCTGCCAGAGGGAGTCTCCCCCCAACCACTCCACTCCAACTTTCCCACCTAGAGAGACAGGAGAGGTCCACTCCAATTCTCCCTGGCTTCTATGGCACCGTGATAAACACCCTGAGCAAAAGCTACTTGGAAAAGAAATGTTTATTTTGTATTACACTTCTGGGTCACAGTCCATCACTGAGGAAAGTTGGGGCAAGAACCCAAGACAGGGATCTGGAGGCAGAACTGAAACAGAGACCACAGAGGGACACTGGTTACTGCCTTGCTCCCTCTGGATGACACTCATCCAGTTTTCCTTTTCAGTCCAGGATCACTTGCCTAGGGGTGGCACAAGCCATAGTAGCCTAGGCCTTCCCACATCAATCAAGTCAAGATAATTCCCATAGACCACGATGGACAATCCGTCAATGATGGAGAGTTCTCTCCAGATGACTTTTGTTGGTTTCAACAACCAGGACAAGTTTTCAATACACCTTTTGTGTCACTAATGTATCTTCCAGTCCAATCTGATCTTGCCGTGACTTGACTGCAGGACCCGGGCTCTTCCAATCCTACACCTCTCTAAGGGAACTTGCCATCCCTTGTTTCAACAAATCTCAAGACCTCTGTTTGGCTTTGAGTTCCTTCCATGCTTCATTTTCTCCTCCTGTTTGCCTTTAGTTCCAGGCACATCCAGGATAGATACAGCTGAACTCAAAACTGAAAACTTACTTAAAACATTATGAAAAATTTTATTTTACATTTTTTTGGTAACTTGATTGTGCTGAACTTTATAGGTGACAGTGTCATGCAAAATAAATGTGTTTGCAACCTGTGGTCCATGAATTGGACATTCTTTGTCCTGTGGTTCTCCCCTGCCATCAGCTGCCATCAGGCTGTCCACTCTTCCATCCTCAAGCCCCCAGCAAGGATGTCATTATCCGAGGACAAACTCAAAGCATGTAAAACATCCCTGCCTGGAATTGTGCTGAGACAGCCTTTATGGTACAAAAGGAAAGCAGCCCCATCTTTGCATGTTTTCTCTGCTAGTTCCATTTCCATCAGAACAGTGTCACCCAACTTGATTGCCCTGTTTACTTCGTTGACATCTTTTGAAAAGTACAGAAGCCAACATCAGTAGACCCGGAAAAGATTTGTTGAGGAAAATACAAGGTACAAGATTTAAGAGAGGGATTTAGGGTGGGTGGAGACAACCTTCAGGTGGTGTGGGATCTGATCCCTGTGGAGAGGAAGAAGGGAGGACTGCTGAAGAAGAAGTCAGAGACTGCAGAGAGCTCCAGGAAAGTGATGATCAAGAGAAAGTGCCCAAGCAGTCCCACCTAGGCCCTCTGTTTTCAGAAGTGAGCCAGCCTCTGTTCTCTCACTGTGCCTTATGGAATGGCCCTTGGGAAGCCTGACTCCAAGGCTCTGTGGTGGAATTAGCAGAGCACAGTAGGGGCCCCTGTCCACATGCTTCTCTCAGAGAGATTCTGATCACCACAGTTTACATGCTAGCGAATAAAGATTTGAGCCCAGACATACTCAAATTCTAGCTCCTTCAAGGACTGAAAATCAGTGCAAAAATTATTGGCATGAGCTGTTTTCCCAAAGAGAATTCCTCAGGGGAAGGGAATCCGAAATCACCATCACACTAAGCCAGAGCCATTTTATCACCCTATCATTCCATCCCATTACCACTGTCATAGCAACCATCATCATAGCCAGATTCTCTACCATCACCATCACAACAAACACCACTGCTACCACCACAAACACTGCCATCACCACAACCATTACCACCACCATTACCCTCAGCACCACAACATAGCACCCACTACCACAAACATCGTCACTATCACCTAAACACCATCACCACCACCACCACTCCCCCACCATCACAACCATCATGACAATTACCAGCGCAAGTATCAACCCTACCACCTAAACACTATTACCACCACCATAACAACAATCACTACAAACATCACTATTATTACCTCCACTGAGACCATCTCTATCACCACCACCACCACCACCACCAACATCACCACTACCACCACAAATATGATCACCACTACCATCACCACTATCACCACCACTACTAACTACCACCATTACAACCATTACCACTACCACCACAAGCATCATACCACCATGGCTACCATCACTGCCATAACCATCACCACCACTGCCTTCACAACTATGACTACCACCACCATCACCATTTATAATTGCCACCACCCCATCACCATCACCACCAAGATCACCAAAAACAACACTATCACCACCATTATCATTGCTGCTATTGCCACCGCCACTACCACCATTTATAACCACCAGCATCACTATTAGGGCCACTATTGTCACTACCACCAGCACTACCATTCCCATTACCCACAACGCCTACATTAGGAAATCAGAGAGTACGGTATGAGGAAGAGGAATGTGATTACAAGTGCCAGCCCTTGGCCTTTGCCTTCTTCTCAGGCACAGGCTTTCTGTGTGACCCTTATTCTCTTCATCTACATGGATATCCATTCGTTTTTACTTAATGAATGGCCATTAGTCTGCTGAGCCACATTCTCCTGCATGAATGCAAGTGGTCAAGAGTAGCTGCCAATTCCAAGACCAAAGAGTCAGTGGTGTTGCCTGATGATAGACCACAGTCAAGGGTTCACGAAAGCAGTGGTCATGGTAGCTGCAGGATGGGAAGTGACCTTGCCCTGATTAGAATATTCAAGGGCAATAAAAGAGATTTTATATCTTAGTAGGTTTCTGTAGGAAGCAATAAATGCCTTACTAAACTCAGGAATGAGTTGAGAACTTGGAACTCAGGCATTAAGTCATGCCTACAGAGGCTAGGAAGGGAAGGGCTGCCCCCATCGATGGTACAGTCTCATGGCTGAGCTGGGCCTGAGATCCTCAGTCACCAAGTGTTCTCCAGAGTTGCTGGAAGAGGACAGTGGCTAGGGTGGAGCCTGTCTGGATGGGGACAGGAATGTTGCTCGAGTACAGCTCAAGGGTGAAATGAAGGCCATAGACCCTGGGTGATGACAGAGGCAGATGCCGCAAGCCAAAGTCCCAGCCACATCTGGGCGGATGATTGCACAACCCAGCTGGTTGGGCCTTCTGACGCCCTGGGGGATGGGTTGGCTGGGAGATTGGGGGAGGGTGAGCTAAAGACCTTGGGAAAACTCATCACCTGCCCATAGGCCTAGTGTGTCCCCTTCCTCTTGAGGGGACCTTGGCTGAGTATGAAAGCACTGGGTTCATTGGGAAGTCAAGCCTTTGGGGTTCTTAGTTTTCCCTTTGTTCTGCAGCTCTGTGACTCCCATGTTCCTAAAAAGGGAATTTCCACAGTTCCCTTCCCACCCTTTCTGAGGACTAGACATGGATGGAGGGTTAACTGAGGGGCAAATGGAAGATGGAAATTCCCTTAAAGTTGGCAGTAGTGGGAGGTGCCATGTATGAGCCTGAAGTCTAAGCTGTCGTTTCGACTCCATTCCAGGAAGAAGGCATTCTCTGTATTACTCCAGCCCTGAACCCCAATGTATCAAGCCTCAGCACCCAAGGGCCTTTCGTTCCTTAAACCGGGAAACCAACAAAGCAAAACTCTTGTTCTAGCTTTATTCTGTTACTAACACCGTGACCAAAGACAACCGAGGGGAGCAAAGGGTTTATTTCAACTTACAGTCACAGCCCATCACTGAGGGAAGTCAGAGCAGGAACTCAAGCAGGAATCTGGAGGCAGGAACCATGGAGACTTGCTGCTTACTGGCTCGTGCGGGTCTAGTGTTCTTACACAGCCTAGGACCACTTTCCCAGGAAATGGTAAGACCTGCAGGGGGCTGAGCTCTTCTACATCTATTTAGACAATCAAGACACACCCACAACATGCCCTCAGGTCATTCTGATCTGGGCAGTCTCTCACTGGGACTCCTTTTTCAGGTGACACTAAGCTGTGTCAAGTTGGCAGTCACAGCTAAGGAGGACAATTCTGACCTCACTTAGGCAGTCCGCTTTCCTGTTGATCTGTGCTGACCCTTCCCCATGCAGATGTAACTTAGAGCTGGGACTCAGCAAGAGGGAGACAGAGCCTCCAGCCATCACTGTGGTCCTGACCAGGTGTCCCTTTGAGAATGACGTTCCTATGCCTTCTTAGCAGGACTTGGGTTCCTGAAGCGGGGTGGGGTGGGTAGAGTATTCCCAATATTCATGATCAAGGAGACACATGCTGATGAAAGAGGCTTTTCCACGGGTGTCTGTTTTCCCCCTTGGGTACAGGTTCAAGGGAGAGAAAATACTGTACTTTCTCTGTTCTTGATGTTATTGAACATGATAAATGAGCTTTTGCTTGATGAGGGTTTGGGGATCCTTGAAATGGAAGCAGGTAAATGGACTGTAAGACCGAGCTCTTTTAAATTTGCAATATTAGGATTGAACACGGGACCTGCTTATATGTTGGGGAAGCACCCTATCACTGATCTACATCCCTGCTCCCTCCTTGCTTTTCTGTTTTGAGACAGAGTCCTGATGGGAAGCTAGAGCTGTTTAGTCCAGACTGGCCTTGAACTTGTCACCCTCCTGCATCAACTAATAAGAAACTGATGTGATGTGTTTGTGCCACCAAGCTGTGCTCAAGCTGTTTCCATCCATGCCTGAATGTTGGGTTTCCAATACTGAGCAACATCTCTTAACTGCTTGGGTTTCTTTCCATAGCTTGGAGAGACAGGGAAGGGCTCTATGGGATGTAAACTCATCCCTCTCTTTTCTAAAACCTTATTCCTACCTCATTCTTCTTTGAAAGGACACACTACTTGAGGTCCAGAGAGGACCTTAAAGGATATCTGTTGGCTCTGTTCAGGTAGATCTAGGTGCAGAAATCCCTAAGACATCATTCCACCCCAGAGCCCCTTTAGGGAGCAAAGAAATGAGTTTCCCCCAAATCCTGACTTCTCCAAGAAAATGTTGAACCCACTTAGATTTTTTTGACCTTTCTTTGAACAAAAACTTGACACCCAATTTTTTCCCTTAGCAGCATGGTATTCAGACCCCTTCTCATCTGGATCGCCCTTTGTTTGTCAACGTCCTGTTTGACTCGGTGAGCTCCCAGTGAACACCATACATCAAGGGTAGTGTGGCGCCCACAGGATCTTCCTCAGTGATGACTTCCACATTTTTCATTCCATTTGTTTTCTACAAAGTTTGTAGTCAATTAAAATTCTTGTGCCTTTTGTGCATCCGTTTCCTATATCATGGGCATCTGGATTTGGTTGAGTTTTTTGCACGTCAAAGAGTTTGCATTAAGGCTAAGTCTTTAAACACCTGATTTTATTAGATTCCCTTTGATTCCAGCCACCATTAGTTTCCTGTAGTGGCTATAACAAATTATCCCAAGCCAAACGGCTTAAAAATAACACTTAACTTGTAGCCCCCAAGATCTGAGGTCCAAAATGGATGCCATTAGATGTCTCCCAGTTGTTTTCTCAGAATTGAAAACATTCCCTTGACCAAAGGAAGGAGAACGAGACACACACAAAATTCAGGAAGCTCACAAAACATACATGATTCAGAATGCCCACTTCCTGAAGTCATATAAGCACTCAGTTAGGTGGGAATGAGGCTTTTGTAAGTGGCCACCCATGCTGGGGCAGGGTTTTCAATGATTCAGCTGTCTTTGGGTTACACATTCTCCTGCAGGGAGCTCCACCACTCGATCCATCAACATGGATACAGAAAGACAACTGCAGCACATTTCCTCTCCCATAGAGATATTATAATTTAATTTTTATATATGCATATTGGGAGGGTTCTAAGTATAGGTAATGAAATTAGAAGAAAAACCTTTATTTATGTTTACTAACTCTTCCAGTTTCTTCCCCTTAGAGAATGTGTCTTCATCTTGTCCATTCCCAACCAGCCCCCTCACCTACCCAGGTTCTCCATAGCCTCTGCTTCCCACCTCAGTGTCCCCACTCCCTAAATCCAGTTGGCACTGCAGCTGGACTGTTGACTGATGCCTTCAACTTCATCTTGAGCAGATAACCACAGTTCCAGTGAGTTCACGAGTCTCCCAAAGACAGCATTTCACCTCAGTCCCCCTCACCACCCCCCCAGCTCTGCCTCTTGTGCTCTTTTTCTGCCCCTATTCCTCAATGTCCTGTGAGTCTGTGGGATAATCCTTCTCTCACTCCTCTCTACCTCCTCTGCCTTAAAGGAAAAAAGCCCTCCTGGCACATCATAGCAGATGCTGTCCGTTCCTGTGTCCTAGGCCTTTCCCAGTACAGAACATTCTAGATTTACCACCAACCCACAGTACCCATGTTTATTTACCCAAGAGATTTCTCTGGTCACAGAAGCTCTGGCAAATTTGTCTGAGTGAAGCTTAGAGGCAAAGTCCCGGAGTCAGCATTGTAGCTAGGGCAATCATGCACGCTGTGACAGGGAGAAGCCACCAGCATTGGCTGAGCCTATTTGGAGAGGAGGCAAGAACTCTAGAAAGAGACAAGGTAACGTGTCTGAAAAGGTTGGGGTCTGGCTAGAGAGGAGAGAGGAGGTGGGGGGGGAGGCTTTAGAGGGAGGCTGCACCTTGTCTGAAGTCTCACTGTGGCTGGTGCGGGCAGCAGAGAGGTGGGGGAAGCCACTGAACGTGATGGCACGGGCTGATGTGGACTAAAGCATTTTCATCAAAACGTTTATCCCAAAAGTGGGCTGTAGGGTGAGGTAAGATCCCTGTAAAGTGAGCTGAGATTGTGACATAATTCTTAGTCACCACCAGGGAGCTTTGCTTCTCCTCATCTTACAGATGGACAGTGAAAGACTGTGTCCTTGATCAGCTTGCCCCTGTGTCTCTATTGTCAACTTAAAGCTACCAGAAGCTGGGTTTCTCTGGCAGAACTGTGGACTGCTGACACCTGAAGAAGGTTGGGAGCACCGGGCCTCCTGAACCCGCTGGGGACAGCACTGGCCCTTATCCCAGGCCTGTTTCTGGGGAATCCAAGATCTTGGGCCCAGATTTCCCTTCTCTTGGGCCAGGACTCTAGGGCCCTCACGACACTTTCACATATGTGTATAATTTCGTGGTTTATATTGGTCTTTTTCTGTCTTTAATTAAATTCCTTTTGAGAAAAAATCCATCTTCACAAAACCAAGGGATTAATTTTTTTTTAAGTTTTGTTTTTGATTTTTGTTTTTTGCTCCATCTGTGCCATGGTTTTGGGCCTTTTGTGACTGATGTTTATGTTGGGGACAGGAAGCACCTGCCTAAGCTATGAGAAGGAGGTGCAGTAGGGTGCAGACTAAGGTGGCAACATGAGACAAGACAGGTGAGAGAATCAATGAGAGTTCCTGTCCTTTGAGTTTACGTCATTTACACCCAGATGCCCATCTACAGAGAACCTCCCAAAGTAGCAAGACCCCCAAAGCTCTCAGCTCCCACCCCTTTGGTTTTCCTCCATCCTCATCCTGTGTGGTCAAATCCCAGCCTGGATGCTCTACCATCAAAGACAGAAAGACAGAACTGGCCTGTCGCACTGTATTTGTCTTGGGAAAGCTTGTTCCTAGGAGGGCCTCCTGAGCCTCCCCAGCCAGGAATAGCACGGAGTCTACATGATCAGCCCGCCCACCTGCCTGCCCGCCAGACCTTCTGAATTGCTTGTTTTTATTAAAATTCTTTTTGCACGCGCAGTCCTGGGCTGGATGTGGATCTTGGATGAAGCAGTGTGCAGGACCTGAGGAGAGGAAGGCCACAGGCTTAGTTGGCCTGCCATTCTGGGTAATAGAGAGTGGAAGACTGTGAAAGAGACCCAAGAGTGATGTCCCAGAGCTGGACAGGGTATGAGACCAGAGCCACAACAGGCAGGCTTTGGCTGGGCCTTAGCTCCCAGTCCCCAGAGGTACGGTAAGTGCTAAGGAACATTGCAGGTGCAGGAGAGGACCACTCCTCATCTCAGCACTACCAGCAGCTTCTTGAGAGTGATAGATGGCCTACTTGGTACCTTTGCCCTGGCCCCAAGCAGGCAAGTCACCAAGGAGGTATGGCTGCCTTGGCCCTTTCTAGGCTTTCCCATGTGCTGGCCTGGTCCCTGGCTCCAACACCCAGGTTCCTCAGGGCTGTGGGTGTCACTTCTCCAGGCCCAGACATTCTTTGTCTGGCCTTGGCAGGGAGCATGGTCCCAGACTGCAGAGTCAAATCTATTCTGCATGGTTGGGCTTTTGCACAAAAAATTCTCTATCCAATGCTCAGTCCAATTTACCTGGAGACAGACTTCTTCTTTGCCTCTTCATGTCTACCCTCCTGGTCACCCAAGCCAATCCTCTCCAGAGAGGTCTTAGGTGAGGTAGAAAAAGGATGGCAGACCCGTAGTGTTAGGACTTCCAAGACAAAGCATGTACTTTTCAATGTTTAATCGAAGGACCAGGACTACTGGTATGACACCACCACCACCACCACCATCACACACACACACACAGACACACACACACAGACACACGCACAAACACACACAGACACACACATACAGACACACACACAGACACACATACAAACACACACACAGACACACACACGCAGACACACACACACATACACACACACAGACACACACAGACACACGCACAAACACACACAGACACACACATACAGACACACACACAGACACACATACAAACACACACACAGAAACACACACGCAGACACACACACAGACATACGCACAAACACACACAGACACACACACACACACACACATACAAACACACACACAGACACACACACACATACACACAGACACACACACACATAGACACACACAGACACACAGAAACACACAGACACAGACACAGACACACACACACACACACACACACACACACACACACACACACACCTATCAGCTTGGGTAGAGGGGGCGGGCAGATTTCAAGACAGGAAATCGCAAACGTTCCAGCATCCTCAGCCAAAGGCTCAGCGTGGAAAAGCACAGATTCCAAGCTGGATCCTGAGGAAGAGGAGAGGAAACAGCGGAGCTGAGAGGCTTGTCCCAAGCCTGGACCCTCCCCTTGGGCAGAAACTGTGTGGTAGGCACAGCCAACATACTCTGGTAGAAAACCATATAGAGCCAGCACCTTCCACACCAGGCATTTCTGTCTCCCAGGAGAAGGCTACGAGAGAATCCCAGCTCTCAGTAAAGGGGAAACTGAGGTACAGTGAGATGGAATTTGTTCTAGACAAGACCAAAGTGTCGGTTTAGAAGGTGTATGACAGAGGAAAGGTAGTATTAGCAGAGGGGGATAATTAGGGTAGAGGAGGTCGGCTTGGTGCAGCCCTTTTCCTATCCAGGAGAGCTGAAGCTTTGGGTAGCCAGGATGATGATGTCATGAGGTGACATAGTATGAGGAACACAGGCATGGGGGAGCAGCTGCCAGCCAAGACCTTATCTTTGTCCCTTCTTGGCAGGCATGCTCCAAGCAGTGGGGCTCCTTTGTCCCTGTCATCAGGCACCATGCTGTCCTGACTCCAGGCTGGGACTGTGCTGGCCTAGCCTAGGGAAGCCTTGTGAGCCACCAGTGCCACCAGCTGCCTACTCCCCTGTCAGGTTTCTGGTGCTAGAGCCAGGCCTGCCTTTGAGCAGCGGGTATTTCACCGGGGGCGGGGGAGGGGATGACGTTGACGAGAGCCTCTGCATTTGGAAACTATTATTTAATCACTAATTTCCTCCTCCCATCAACCCCTTCCACTTCGCCTCAGCTTGGTGCCCCCACCCCAGATTAGATCTCCATGTGGCGCTTTGCAGTGATCCTTGACGGGGCTTCTGTGCTGGGAGAATGAGAGGGTAGCCATAACTAGAACCCAGAGCTGCTCCGTCTACAGATACAGAGAGCAGATACAGTGGTCCAGACTTGGATCTGCAGGGCTGGAGGATGCCAAAGGGCCCAGAGCATGGCCCCAGGAACTTGGGCATGAGCTGTGCCTGCAGAGGGAGAATGTTAGACCTGGTGTCTTCTAGAAGCTCAGCTCAGTCCAGCCAACACCCAGAAATTTTATTGCCTCTGCAGCCCTGCCTACTTGAGGATGAGCGAAGAGGCCAGCTCCATCTTTAGTAAGGCTGAATTCAGTTCCCTCTGAGGACCTTCCTCCTTGTCTTGCCCAAGCTTAGCCCAGCACCAGGTGTGGCTCCCCCTCACACTTCAAAGCAATTGAAGAATAGATTTGACCAGGACAGGTTGTGGGGGGATGGGGACTGACCCCCAACATGGGACTCTTCAGGACACAGGAGTAGTGAGGCAGAGCCCCTCTCCTCTTACCCTTCATTCCCTACTCAGAGACCCGAGGAGTGTGTGTGAGCCGTGCTTGCTCTCATTTTCCTGGGGTGGAAGTGCACTGAAGTCAGAAAAGAGAGAACGAGAAATATTTATTTGGTGGCTCATGTGTACCCAGCCTTGATCACATTTGGTAGTGTTTATGCATCATCAATCACCATCCCCCCACCACCATCATCATTATCATCACCATCACCATCACTACCATCTCCACCATCACTATCCTCACCCTCATTCTCATCATATCACCTTCACTGTTATTGTCACTGCCATTACCACATCATCTCTACCCTTGTCAAAACTACTGTCTCCACCATCACCATCACCGTCACTATTACCATCACCATCAACTGTCATCCCTGTCATCCCTGTCACTGCTGTTAGCAACAGTACAAGCAGTAGTACTAGTTTTTGCAGACTGCATTCGTGTACCAAACAATGTCCTGGACTCCTTATGCTGTGACCCTTCACTAGACCTGTGAGGTTCATTTGACCTATGCTTACTCCAAATGGGTGTACTAAGGTTCCTATTTGGTGACTTTCTCAGAGCCAGAAGTGACAGGAACAGGATCTGATAATAGCACTTTTCCCAACATCTCAAGGGCTTCTGGCCACAAACCTCATTATCTGAGTGCAAGTCTATCCTTTGAATTTCTCCTCAGACCCAGAAAAGGCTCGACAGTCCAAGGGCATGCAGGAAAATCTCAGACTGGGCTACAAGAGGGACAGAGGGTCCTTTCGCCTGTGTCCCCATGAACTTCCCTCCCTCATCTTCCATCTCAACACACAATAGTTTCTTCCCAGGCCCAGCACATCCTGACATCCCTTGCCTCTTCTCTCTGACCCATTCCATGGAGGTTAAGACCCATCACTTGCCCTGTGTTGTTCTCCAGGTACCTAGAGATGACGCTCTGTTCTCCCACCTAGGAAATGTTTGAAGGAAGACAGAGGAACGGGGACAAGATGAGGTAAGGGTTGCCAGATAGATGGAATTCTACTGTGTACTCCATTGCATCCCACCATGTGTGGGAGTGGGAGCCCAGAAGGCAAAGCACCCTCCTTCTCTCAGCTCCTCACTACACCCATTGCTAATTGCCAGAGGAGCCTAAGGACAGATGATGGTGATGATGATGATGATGGTGGTGGTGGTGGTGGTGATGATGGTGATGGTGATGATGATGATGGTGATGGTGATGGTGATGATGATGATGATGATGGTGGTGGTGGTGGTGGTGGTGATGATGGTGATGGTGATGGTGGTGGTGGTGGTGGTGGTGGTGGTGATGATGGTGATGGTGGTGATGATGATGGTGATGGTGATGATGATGATGATGATGGTGGTGGTGGTGGTGGTGGTGATGATGGTGATGGTGGTGGTGGTGGTGGTGGTGGTGATGATGGTGATGATGATGATGATGGTGGTGATGGTGATGATGATGTGGTAGAAGAGGAGGAGGAAGAGGAGGAGGAAGAGGTGGTAGTGGTGGTGGAGAAGGAGAAAGAGGAGGAGGAGGAAGAGGAGGAGGAGGAAGAGGAGGAGGAGGTGGAGGAAGAGGAAGAGAAGGAGGAAGAGGAGAAATAGGAAGACGAGGAGGAAGAGTTAGAGGAGGTGGTGGTAGTGATGGTGGTTTGGCAGTGGTGGTGGTGGAGGCTGTGGAGGAAGTGGTGGAGATGGAGAAGGTGATGGTAGTGGTGGTGGTGTGGTAGTTGGTGGCTGTGAGGAGGAGGAGGGGGAGAAGGGAGAGGAGGAGGGGAAGGGGTGGAGGAAGAGGAGGGGGATGAGGGGGAAGAGAAGGAGGAGGAGGAGGAGAAGGAGGTGGTGGTTGTTTCTGAGTCCTAACCTAGCTTTGAGTTCTAACCAACAGTCCTAGCACAAGATGAGTCTCATCTCCCACTCCTGCTATAGCTGCTGAGGCCAGGTTCTTCCTTCCTGGAAGGAAGCTGAAATCTAGATTTTATAGTTGGGGCTGTCTGAACAAAGACAGACACTCAACCTGGACTTCTGTTGTTAGGAAAAGCAATGGTGTCTGGGCAGGAGTACCAAGGGTTTGCTGTTCTGGAGGTCCCCTCTGTGGCATCTCTGGCTGCCCTCTGGTCTCTTCTGGGTCTGTCTTTCTACCCTTGTGTGCAATTCTGGGAGAGGCCAAGTAACCTTTCGCTGCTTGGATCAGCCTAAGTTTCTGTTACTTTGGGAGGGGTCTCAGAGCCTTTCTTCACTGGCCCCCCACGTGTATTTTGGTATCTATTTGGCCTGCAATCAACACACACAGAAACAAGGCATGAAGCTGACCTTCTGTCTGGTTCCAGTCTGGCCTCCCACTCAGACACGTGCTCTTTCCTAGAAGGGTTCTAGGATGAGAATGAAGATGTGTGGTGTATGAATAGATGACTTTTTGGAGGTCAGAAGCAGGGTTGAGTCCCAGCCTACTCTTTAACAAGAGTTGGCATCTGTGTTAAACATTAGCATAGTAAGTGCTGGTCCTTGCTGGTTGTTGGAAAGTCTGCTGAGATGGTTAATCACAGAAGGCACCCGAGGGGATGGTCAGCTCACAAGAGCACTAACGTCTACTCAGTTAGCTGCTATCTCCGGGTTTCCCTTCTTTCTGTCCGTATTCTTTGCCATGAGAGCTTGTCGCTGCTTTGACTATAGGTGGGAGTTCCTTTGCTAACCTTCACAATCTCCATGACTCTGTGGCTTGCGGGACACCAGAGATGATACGCTGGTGGTGTATCCTTCATCCAAGATGCTTGGCAGAGTTTCAGACCCTGCAGTTGTTAAAATTCTGGAATATTTGCACATATGTAATGAGATACCTTGGGGACAGAAGCCAAGTCTACACACAACATCCATTTACACTTCACAGGCTGTAGACACATCAGCTGAAAGTAATTATATATGATATTTTAAATGACTTTGTACATGAGTCAAAGTTTCGTGGTATGGAATATTCTACTTGTGGCATTTTGGCACAGAGAAAAATTTGGAATTTCTTTCTTTCTTTCTCTCTTTCTTTCTTTCCTCCTTTCTTCCTTTCTCTTCTGTTTTGGATTTCAGATATTTTGATTAAAGATGCTCAGGACTTAGAAGCAGAGATTTGAAAACTCCTCTTTCCCAGTTGACTCTACCTCCATTGAGATTCTTCAGCAAGACAAGGACATACATTAGGTACGTGCTAGTCTGGAGGTTGGGGGGGTAGGATTGGAGCAAACGAAACACACCCATCTGAAGCTTGGAAGCTAAATCCAGATGATCCACAGCTGTATGAGTGAGAATAGGTGATTACTGTTTTAAATTAATGTTTTTAATTTTTAGATGTTTTGCTCTGCAGCACCCCCAGGGCAATTTGTGACTGATCCGTTCACTGTGGAGGGGAGTGACGACAGACAGACAGGAATGGTTGAGTCTGGTTTCTGCCCTGCTAGGAAGACTTCTAATCCATCTACTGCTCTGATTTGCTGTCCTTATATTTCAAAACTGTCCTCATCATTGCCACTCAGGTCCTGCATCTCTGCACATGATATCGGCATTCAAGCCGGGGTGCAGAGGAAAGATGAGGGGTGAAGAACTAGGGCAAGAGCTCCCAAGGAACACCTATTAGTCTGTAGCTGTAGTAGGCTTTCCTGGAAGCTCCTTGCAAGAATATATATATTCTTGTTCTGCTTTCATTAGCCAGAATGATGATGTTTTAATGCCACTTAATATGCTAAGAGTTCTAGTAAGCTGCCTCGTCTCTAAAGGTTTTCTTCCCAAATGTGTGCATGTGGAGGTCCTCATTAGCCTGGAGTTCACCTTTCAGCCTAGGATGACTGGCCAGTGAGACCCAGAGATCTGCCTTTCTCTGCCTAACCAATGCTAGGATAACATGCATGCCAGCCTGCTCAACATTTGTGTGTGGGTTCTGGGGATCAAACTCCGGTGTTTTTGAGGCAAATGCTATAAGGGCTGTCTCTCCAGCTGGGAATCTGATGACTGCTAATGAACCTTATGGCTTCCTTGAACTGACCTGTGGTTCTGATGGCGAGGAAGTGAGGGTGCCCTGGTTGATCAAGAGCCTACCGCATGCCAGGGGTATTGCTAAGGATGCACTTGGCTCAGGGATGCTGGCCTGGTGCTGAGGAGAGAGGGAAAGACAGGAGAAAAAAAGGAAAGCACACTCCTTGCTGAGGTCCTCTATGAAGGGACGCCTCTGTGGGCTCAGCTCTACCAAATGTCCAAATGTGAAATGTACCAGGAAACCATTATTTCCTTGGTCCCTTCCCCCACCTTCTCTTTCCAAGCCCCACAGCGCTGAGAGATATGGCACTGATAGAGAGGGCATGCTCCACATGAGTTAGATGCAGATCATGGCTTTGAAGCTCGTAAGACCTTTTCCTTTGCACTCAGAGGCAGTGTTCTGGCTGCTGTTTGACCTCTGTCCACTTTCTACCACTCAAATGGAGATAAGGTGCTTGGGGTTTCACCAAATACCCATTTCCTCATGGTGGTTTGGTTTTGGTCATGAGTGAGACCAACAGCAAAGGGATAGGTCTTTCCAGATGTGGAGTCCACTTCTGGATCCATGTTTTCAGCCTGTGCAATGTGTTCCTGTTCTGGACCCTCCCCCTGCCTCTCTTTTTCTCTGATCATAGTGTATTACTTCCCCCATGCCTTCTGATATAATCTTCATCCACCTCATGTCTTTGTGCTGAAGCAGCCCTCGCCTGCGGCATAATGCTCTGTAGTGACACAGACATTTCAAGAGAAAGGCACAGGCTGAAAATACTGGGATAAATGACTATGTCACAAAGATATTCAAGTTCTTCCACCTACGTTAGTGGCCACATATTTCTCTATGTATGTGTACACGGTTGTGTTTGCACGGGCACACACAAATGCATAGGTATGTGGAGGCCCTAGAACAACTTGGAATGTCTCTCTCCTCAGGAGCTGTCCACTTTTTTGTTGTTTTTGAGCCAGTCTTTCACTGGGACCTGGGGTTCCTCCATTCAGCTAGGTCGGCTGGCCAGCAAGTCCTGGGATCCAATTCTCTCCTTCTGTCACTCTTCCCAATGCTTAGGCTGTAAGCATGTGTCCCCAAGACCATCCCCCAACCCCACCCCAATCTCAGGTTCTCATATTTTAAAGGCAAACACCTTAGCAATTGAACAATTTCTCTAACCTGTGTTAACCATATTTTTCAGTATAAATGAGCAAGGCTGGGGAAGCCTAGCCTAGCTAAAGGGCTACCCCATCCTGAGCTGAGGCAGGAAAGGAAGGTAGAGACTGGGGAATGCAATCAGCTCATCTTGACATCTTGGTATCTGCTGTGCTGGGCGCTGTCCTTGGTGCTGGGACCCAAGGCAGGGACCAGGTGTTCCTTGGGCACTGTCCTGGTTAAGGGACAACCAGAGTGGGGATAGGGAGATCAGAGAACCCCAAGAAAGCCACCAGTGGTATAAAGTAGAGAGAACTTAAGAAATGGGAGTTTGTCTGGACATGTAGTGGGGTATAAAGGAGCCCTGTTAGGGATCAGGTGGGATTTTGTGGCCATTCTTGGGAAGAACTGAGGACCACCATTGACGAATTACAACTTGAAACAGGGAGTCATAACTAGGGAATCATAACTATAGCTGTGATTTAACAAACAGGTATGAAGAGGTTCTGGAGCCCTACCTACATTAGGTTAGGAAGCTCTGTTTGGTTTTGGGGTGTATCAGATTCCCAGCTAGAAGTGAGCAGGGAGGTGATCAATAAGAGAAGCCACTGGGTCTGCACAGCTTTCAGAGTGGATGTGTCTTAAAGCAGAGGCCAGAGACCCTGCTCTTCCTTCCGTGCTTTCCTACCACTGTTACTTGCTTGGAGCTCAGGCCTGATGTTTCCCAGAGGCATGAGGACACAGACATAGAAAGGAGCCCAGAATGGACCTAAGCTCCAGGCCAGAGCAGTAAGAGACAGGAAGACCAGACCAGGAGAAGGTTCAAACATTATAGACCAAGTTTTCCCACCACATTCGCCTCCTGCACCCACGGAGCCTGCTGACCTTCTGCTTTCTCTGGGTTCTCTGAGAGGCCTTAAAGGGGTCACCCCATTATGGCTGGCTGCCATGTTCTAGCTCTAATCATTGCTATAGATCCCCAGCACCCCCTGTGAATACCCACCCCTAACTTGCACTCCCCACTCTGTTCTGAAGCCAGACAGGATCCCCTTTCTCAGCCCCTTAGTTCAGGGCCTCCCTCAGATCCCTGCCCATGGCCTCCCTCTGGCCTTCAAGGCATGGCTTCATTTTCTTTGGCTGTCTTCTTTTCCTCTTTCCACGTACCTGGTTGGCTTCCAGGATCAGCCGAGGTTCAGACTTGACTCCATGGAAATAGAGATAGACACAGTCTCCCTTTTTTATTTAATTTAGTAAAGAATAAGAAAAAGAAAGAAAGGAGAATTCTTGGCAGGGGTGGTACCTTCCAAGCCAGCGCTAGGAGACCCCACGGAAGATGCTGGAAGCTTGAATGAGAAATGGCCGGCAAAATTCTCCTGTCCAAGTGCCAATGTCCTCCCCACCTCTTCTCGGGTCTCCCGCACTGGCAGACTTCTGTCCTCACGCTGCCCTCT
The DNA here is from genome assembly GCF_021556685.1 of Rattus norvegicus. Classification (NCBI taxonomy): domain Eukaryota; kingdom Metazoa; phylum Chordata; class Mammalia; order Rodentia; family Muridae; genus Rattus; species Rattus norvegicus. The sequence goes on from NC_141537.1 coordinate 118,098,722, forward strand.
GCCTCTCACCTCCTAGGCGTTCCCTTGCTCCCAGCCCCCCATGGCCATAGCCATTGCCAAGTCCTGGCACTGACACATGGCTCAGCCCCTGCCTGGGGCCCTCTCAGCTCCAGCGACCTCTGGATGCCCCTCCCAGGCCCACCACACGCCGTGGGCCGTTCCAGCTGAAATTCCCTTGCACTGTGGAAAGAGGAAATGAGAGCAGGGGTGGGGGCAATAGATGATGGAAAAAAAAAAAAAACAAGATGGGACTAAGTCCTGAAAGAGAGGGAGGACTGAATCCTAAAAGAGGGAGGACTGAGTCCTGAAAGAGGGATGACTGAGTCCTGAAAGAGGGATGACTGTCCTGAAAGAGAGGGATGACTGAGTCCTGAAAGAGGGAGGACTGAGTCTTGAAAGAGAGGGAGGACTGAGTCCTGAAAGAGAGGGAGGACTGTCCTGAAAGAGGGATGACTGAGTCTTGAAAGAGAGGGAGGACTGTTCTGAGAGGGAGGACTGTCCTGAAAGAGAGGAAGGACTGAGTCTTGAAAGAGAGGGATGACTGAGTCCTGAAAGAGGGAGGACTGAGTCTTGAAAGAGAGGGAGGACTGTTCTGAGAGGGAGGACTGTCCTGAAAGAGAGGAAGGATTGAGTCCTGAAAGAGAGGAAGGACTGAGTCTTGAAAGAGAGGGAGGACTGAGTCTTGAAAGAGAGGGAGGACTGTTCTGAGAGGGAGGACTGTCCTGAAAGAGGGAGGACTGAGTCTTGAAAGAGAGGGAGGACTGAGTCTTAAAAGAGGGAGGACTGTCCTGAAAGAGAGGGAGGACTGAGTCTTGAAAGAGAGGGAGGACTGTCCTGAAAGAGAGGGAGGATTGAGTCCTGAAAGAGAGGAAGGACTGAGTCTTGAAAGAGAAGAATGGCTGAATCCTGTGACGGAGGACTGAATCCTGAAAGAGAGGGAGGACTGAAGGATAAAGAGAAAGACAGTGTTACCTATTCAACTGGGGATGCACTGGGGCCATGGAGGAGCTTGTCAGGACAGACTCATGAGGAATCCAGTCTCTTCTCAGAGCAATGTCTAGGGTCTTGCTTTGGCCTACATTTGGGTCTGCCTCTACCCTTCTTCTTCTGGAATGGGAATTGCTATCCACCAGGGCTTGTCAAAACACCCAGGGATACCTGAAGTGCTGAGGAGACAAGGAGGACTATGTAGACTGCCCAGGACCGAGGAGTAGGGTTCATAGAAGGAGCCTAGAGAGTCACATGACCTTGCAATTTGGCTTCTCACTTTACTCCCCGACATTCCCTCCCAGATTCTTGCATCCCACTTTTCACCCTTAGGGTCTTTGGTGCTTCACTAGCCTCTCTCTGCACCCTCCCCAGCGTGTGTGTGTGTGTGTGTGTGTGTGTGTGTGTGTGTGTGTGTGTGTGTTTACTTATGTGTGGCTACACACATCATGTAGACATGCATGCACATGTGTGCACGAGGGACATGTGTCAACTTCATGTGTCATTCCTCAAAAGCAATCTGCCCTATTCTTTTACTTTTGTGTGTATGAGTGAGTGTTTCGTCTGCATGTTAGCATGTGTACTGTGTGTATACCTGGTGCCTGTGAAGGTCAGAAGAGTGTCATATCCCTTGGAACTGGAGTTATGAATGGTTGTGAGCCACCATGTGGGCACTGGAAACCTTTGTAAAAACAGCCATCTTGTTTTTTGAGATGGGGTCTTTCATTCTCATTGGGTTAGACTGGCTGGCTGACAAACCTTAAGAGGCTCTCCCATCTCCACCTTCCCATCTCTGGAACTGCAGATGTACACAATAATACCTGGCGTTTTACACAGATGCTGGGAATAAACTTGAGGATTTTATGCTTGGGCACAGTCATTTTACCTGTGAGCCTGTTCCCCATTACATGCTTCTAAAGTGCACCTGCTATGCTATTCCTACAAGATATTGGCTCTCTGTGACATGCTCTGACCACCTACCTCTGTTCTCAAATACACCATTCCCTGACATGGCTGCCATGTGGACGAGAACAGACCATGCTTGCTCTTGCCCAAGCTGAGGCCAGGTCACTAGATAATGGTAAGGTCATTTCATGCAGGAGCTGGCCTTCAGCTGTGGGTCCCAGAGAATCCAGCTTTCCACCAGTAGCTCCCTCATGACTTCTGATGGGAATCACTGCAGGGTAAAGTTAAATGAACTAGCTTCTTCTTTGGTATTTTTTTTTTACAGTTTTATTATGACATAATTTACATGCCATAAAGTTCATTCCCAACATCAGTGTCATTGGTGACTTTAGTAAATTCACTCAGTTGTGCAATCCTCACCACAGCCCAGTTCCAGAAGTTTCTGTCATGTGTTCAGCTTTCCCAGAGTGAGGAGTTTCCTTCCTTTCCTAGTTACTCAGTGTCTTCATCATAAATGGGGCCATTTTCTACTGGGAGAGAAATTAAATTGAGTCATTTTCACCTCAGTGTGAATTAATTGACTACATTTATTTCTTTTATAAACACATTAAGTAAATAATTAGTGCTGTTTCTAGTATTACTGGTAGAAACTTAGCCAGGAGCAGGTCCCAGTGCTGAAATGGCTACATTTATGGGACTGAGGGGACGGCTCACTGGGTAAAGCTTTTGCCTCACAAGTTTGAGGACCCTGAGCTCACCCTCCTCCAGAACCCATGCAAAAAGTTCAAATGTGTTTGGATGTGCTTATAATCCTAGTGCCAAGGAGGCAGAGAGAGCTGGATTTCCAGGGCTCCCTGGACACCACCCATTCACTTGTGAGAAACTGGCCAGTGAGGGACCTTATCTCAAAAAGTCAAAATGTGTAATGGAGAAACAACAGCTGAGGCTGACCTCTGGCCTCTGTACACACACACACACACACACACACACACACACACACACACACACACACACCATGTCTTCAGTGCTTTTGCCTCATCTTGGGTCTTCAGTCTGGATCCCCATTTGACTAGAAACAGCAGGTATGTGTGTGAGTGTGCATGTCCAGGCGTGGTGTACCTGAGTGAATGAAGATGTGTGAGTCAGGCTAACAACAGAGTTTGGCATCTAACTGCAGCAGCCCACCCTTGGGAATAGGGGCTATGGCACAGGAAATGACTGGACCAACACACTAAACAGTGAGGAGGAAGGACAGGAGCTGGCAGCATGCTTCAGACAGCTTGAGAGAGAAGGCTGCCCATGATTTATGTCCCTTGCCACTGACACACACAAGGATATACCCTAAATTCTGGATGTGTAGACAACAGACATTGAGAGATTACATACAACCTCTTCTGCACTCCAAGGGATGAAGAAGTGGCTCATGAAGTCTTCCTTTGGTCCTTAATGAAGAGAAAAGAGGGGATGATGATATGAACATGGTCCTCAAACTTTCGACTTTAATTACAGGATTTATTGTCAACAAGTTACCCCATTCTGATGGGGTGGTAGCTAGAAACAGTTTTTGCCATTTATCATTGAGTTTAAATAGTGTGATACTGACCCTCATTCAACCACTTAACCAACCAACCAATTAGCTAAACAACCAATTAACCGACCAACCAACCAATTAACCAACCAACCAATTGACCAACCAACCAACCAATTGACCAACCAACCAACCAATTGACCAACCAACCAACCAATTGACCAACCAACCAACCAATTGACCAACCAACCAACCAACCAATTGACCAACCAACCAATTAACCAACCAACCAACCAATTAACCAACCAACCAACCAACCAACCAACCAACCAACCAATTAACCAACCAACTAACCATCTATCCACTCTTCTCTATTCTGTATTCCTCTCTATCTTCATCTATCCACCCATCTATCCATCCATCCATCCCTACTTTCCTTCATCCTTCCCTCCCTATTCCCATCCCTCCCCTCATCCATTCATCCCATCACTCCATCTAACCCCCACATTTATCCATTAATCTGTCTATTGCCTTTCCCTTTTATCCATTCTTTTCATGTATCCATCCCTTTATCTATCTATCCACATACTCTTCCATTCCTACTTCATCCCTCCCTCCATTTGTATATCCATTGACTGACCCCATAAATCTATTCAGTGAAAATTTATTGCCAGGCCTTATAAATACAATGCCAGAAGAGTCTAGTTGTCTCCTTCAAGGAGCTCACAGTCTGGTAAAGGAAGACAATGAGAACACACCTTCATTATTGCAGAGTGTATCTGTGTATGCAAGAAGAGAGTACACACTGTACAGAGGACCATGAACCAGAGTCACCAAATGATGCTCAGTGAAAGGAATCTGCCCAAGAAAAGACCACTAACGGAGTAGTACCAAGTGAATAGCGATCGTGGAACAGGCTTCATTGGTGGCAGAATTTTTGCAGGTAAGGCAAACCTTGACTGATTCTGGGGGGTTGCAGGTAGGCAGGAGGATGATTGCTGCTCTTCCATCAGATCCTTGCATGCTGGAGGAAGCAGACAGACAGGATTTAGACTCAGAACACAGGCAATGACGCCACGCAATTGTCCAGCCCTGTGAGAGTCCCCACTGGGGTTGCACGTCAGCTCTGCTTTTGGAGGTCTGAAGCCACCTGGATGAGTTTCAGTTTATAACACAGGGAGGTAAGAAATGTGGGGGAGGAAAATTTGTGCAGACCAGTAAAAATGTACCCTGGAACTGTGCCTGCCTCTGGACTGGCTGATGGTTGGGAAATGTTGGGCTAGAAGATCTCTAGCATTCCATGAGGCTAATGTTCCAGCTGTCCTGGTCTGCGAGCTGCAGTGCAAAGCCCTTTTAACCGAAGTAACAGTAAGCTGTGGGTGAAACCATGCCAGATACTGAGTGGGTACAGATCACACATATCCTCCAAGAGCCCAGGTGTCCAAGCTCAGGTTCCTGACCGTAGGGCTCTGGAGAGCAAAGCGGGTCTGTCCTTGTTCCTCAACAGTAGCGGAGGGAAAAGTATGGCTGTGAGTCCAAGCCATTTATTTGACCCAAGAAGTCAGGTTCTGGCCAGAGACAAAACACCCACAGAACTCCATGCCTGGCTCTGAGTATAGCTGAATGTCCTTTAAATCCCCTGTTGGGTCAAGTGTGGCATCACAGGCTTTGTTTTGCAAACACGTTGATTGAATATCTAATATCTAAGTACCATGGGCTGTGAAGGGTATTGGAGATGTTAGCAATATGAGAATGTGGGAGTCTTAAGGGTACCCCTGTTTCTGTAGGCATCTTTCAGAAGGTAAGCATGGGTGAGCCAAGACCCTTTCTTGGTGACAGAGGAAACTTCCTTAGGAACAATCGAAGCCCAAGCTCTGACTGTCTGGACAACTAATAATGCAGGTTCATAATAGTCAGTGCAACTATCATTTCAGTCAAGCCAGAAAGAGCAACTCCTTCCGAAAGAGCATCTTCTTCTCTCTGAACCAATCTACCTTCCTTCTGGGTTCCTCTTCTGCTTACTGTGAGGTTCCCATGAGGCTATTGTCATAGTGATACTAAGCTGTTGGGATTGGATGCCATGTCTCCATCGATGGCTCCTTTACTGAGTTATTTGGGAAGAACAAGGACCCCTGTGCTGGGAAGAGAGGTGGGAGGAGGGGCACTTCATATATGCAGTGTTCGAGCTGCCCACAATCCTGCATTTAGTAAGCAGATGAGCTTTCTAAAAGCACTGCCCATTCTGAACTGTTTTTCTCAGCTGCCGAAGTGGTCAGCTGCCTGATTTCTACTGACAAGTGTCAGGTATATAAATCGAGGACCGTGTAAGCTCTATTTACCACGAGACAAACATTGTCAGGACAGCATTGTACTTTGTCCTCAGCCTTTTTTTTTTTTTGGTTCTTTTTTTTCGGAGCTGGGGACAGAACCCAGGGCCTTGCGCTTCCTAGGTAAGCGCTCTACCACTGAGCTAAATCCCCAGCCCCTGTCCTCAGCCTTTTGTGTTGGCCTTTAGTGCATGATATTGACCATGTAGAGTGCTGGTTAGTGTGGAATGCTGTCTATAGCATGTACTAGTCAGCTTTTCCTCACTATCACTAAACACGTGAGAGAAACATCTCTGAAGAAGGGTATGTTTATCTCATGGTCCCAGTCCATCATTGGAAGGGTCCATAGTTTTGGCTTGGAGCCAGGCAGAAACATGGCAGAAGGGTCCTGTGGGGACAGAGGAAGCTGCGTCACCTCGTGGTCATGCTCATAGGGAGCTCACTGAAGGCATTGAAGTGATAACATATTCTAAATATCCATATGTAAAGTTTTCCCAAGCTGTGTGCTTAAGATCTGTGTATTACTAATAAATAACAAAAATGAGGGAAAATAAAATCATACACATCAAAAGTTCTGTAACTGCCACCACTGGAAGAAATATCATTAGGTGGTGATGGCCACTGAAGGCCACTACTTGTCCAGATGACCTTTCTGTGTGGACTGGGAAACGTCGTTTCTTTTCTCAAGATCTTACTGGAGGCCATTGAGGAAGGTGAGGAGGCTACTGCTGGTTACAAACTACAGAATCCAGAGCAGTGTCTGGACATGGAAATGCCCACATGGGCCCTGTTGTCTTCTCTCCAGTGTTGGATCACTGGTACTGTTCTCATTAGAACTTCATTGAGAAGATTTACATACATCTAAGCCTGTGCACCACAGCGGCTGCTGACAGCCTTATTCTGAACTTTCTCCTTTCTTGACTTCTTTGTTGCTGCCTTATCTTTTCAACTGTCCTTCCTTCATTTAGAGACGGAATAAGGATGGCCCCCAGCTATGTGATGGAGGCCACTTGTCTGCTGTGTGCTTTCACAGGGGTCTCCCACAGGATGCCTGTCCTGCCCTAAAATGCTCTGTGCATTGCCTGCCTCCTCCTTTTCCCACCCCAAGTCAGCCATCTTTCCGTAGCTCCATCTCTGTATCTCAGTCTTTCACAGAATTTTGTGTAGTTAGAATCACACAGCATCCACATATCCATTTCAGCTTTGTGTTCAATCAGCAATGGATGTTCAAGGCTCTCCCCCACCCCCATCTTTTTCATGAGTTGGAGATTCTTTGTTTTCTTGGTTGTTATTTATTTTGAGACAGTGTAACTGCAAGCTTCCTACCCACACCAAGTTCCCAAAATAATGACTCTGAGACTTTTTATATATGAATAAACACCTAGGCCGAAAGCCTTGGATGGGTCCTTGATGAGCTCATAACTTAAACCCTGCTGTTCTACTCTAAGTTCTGCCTCATGGCTGCTTACCTGGTCCTCAGCTGTATGCAACCATCTTCCTCTGGCTGTGGGCTGAATCTTCTCTACCAGGGCTTGTCTTTCCTCCAGAATCCTCTCTCTGTACCAGAATTTCCTTACCTATTTCCTGCCTAAGTTATTAGGCCAACAGCATTCTTGTTGACAGGGGATTGATTCTTCCATAGAGTCCAAGAGATTTTCTCTACAAGACAAGGTCTCACTGGACAGCCCAAGTTTACCCAGATGTTGCTTTGAGACCAATTTGAGGTCAGGCTGGCCTCAAGCTCCTAGCACCCATCCTGCCTCTCTTTTGAGTGCTGGTTTGCAGGTGTGCATCCTTCCATGGGTCAGCTCCCTGCTCCCTGCTCTGGCTTGACTGTATTTTCTCCAAAACTCATGTGGAGACACAATTCCCATGGTGGTGACATTAGAAGACTGGACCTGCCAGTGAACTCCTGTAATCCTAGAAGTCTGGAGGCAGAAGCAGGTGAAGCATGAGTTAGTTATGACAAGGAGCTGGGGCCTCTAGGGGAAGAATCAAAGATACCATGGCTATCCTCCATGATAGGGGGGTGGGCAAACTCCATCGTCCTCTTGCAGGATGCCGCTGTCACTCAAGGTCGGAGCCTTCGCTGGCCTCTGCACACTCTGCTTTGCAGTGTAGAACGTATTTACTGGCTTCTCCAAAATTCAACTGTTGTCAGGTTTGTGGGTGTCCTATCCATGCCTGTGGGGGTGGCTGCTCCCCTGGAGGCTTCCTGCAGGGCCATAGTATGTCTTCCCTGGGAGCTTTGCCTGTGAAACCTTCTCTTCTGCACATTCTCCATGTCTATTATTGCTTTGTTCACAGCACTGAGAGCTCTGAGGAAGTGTAAATCAGTAGTAAAGATCATGGCATGGCCTTCTTCAGAACTCTGAGTCTGTCCATCTGTCCATCCACCTCATTAACCCCCTGGGAGGGTCAGATCTCTGTGAGTTTGAACCAAGAATCCTCTTAGCTTCTAACTCAGCTTTCTTGATCTCATCATCCCTTTCCTGAATCAGGAACTGGGCTTCAGTGTTCCAGGATGTGTTTCTGTGTGTCCAAGGGCTTCTAATGCAGTATCATCCAGCCCTGAAGAATTAAGGCGAATGCAACAGAAAGAGATATGGATGTCAGGACATACCGGCCTAGAGAAGAAAAACTGTCCGGAAAGCAAGGGAGGAATGCTGGCCAAGATCCTAGCCCATCACTAACAGGATGAGCTGTCCCACGAAACAGCTCCTTTTCCTGGTGGGGAGGATGGCCTCCCTTCTTTGTTCTCCTTCACTGCCACCTGGAAGGATTCAGTCTCAAGATCACTGTCCTTACGGTACTCATAGATTTTATTATGAACCAGTAGCTCAGGTTCAGGTTTCTAGTGAAAGCGTCAAGCCTCACAATCCCAGCGTTTAGGAAGTAGCAGGAGGAGGGTCAGGAGTTTGAGGTTATCTCAGACAAATAAAATAAGACAGTGTAAACAGACTAAAGAAACAGACAAAAGAGTGATACTTTCTTGGGCTTAGGAAGCCCTGGGGTGTCAAGCAAGAATACATTTTTGTGTGTGTGTGAATAGGCACAAGATGCTGAAGACTTAGCTGAAGAAAAAAGGGACAGACTAACAGAAGGACATGGAGAGGCTGAAGAGACAGAGGCTAAAAACAAGAAAATCCAAAGAGGTGGATGGGAAAGGCAAGGGTGGGAGTGGGTAAAAAGTTCTGAACCACGGTAGTGTCCGTAGAGCTGGGCTGGATAGCAGTGGAAGGGTGCTGGGGAAGAGAATCCCCTCTGCTACCGTCTGAGACGACACATGGAAGTTCCCAATGTCTTCATGGTATCTACTGCCCACACATTTTACCACTCAAATCCCCAGCCCATCCAAGGATGGGAGATACAGTGGCGCAGTGACATGGGGACACCACTAGGTGGCCGCTGGCTCCCAGCTCCGAGCTTAGAGAGGAATTCCTGACCCTGTGACTGGAGCCCATTCCCTATTTCCTCCGCTCCCTGGAGAAGAGAGACAGGATGGAACTGCAGTGGAAGGGCCTCAAAGTAGAATGCAGAAAGTGTGCAGAGCTTTGCGGGAACAGTTGTTGCATGTCAGGACCAACTGCACAGGGATGGAGGCTGGGCCAACGGTTCTCTCTTAAAAGCAGCAAACAGAGTTGGAACGTGTGGTTCCAAAGCCAGTGTCCTTTAATGGTCAGGGTTAGATTCAACCCATGCTCAGCACCAAGGACACAAGATCAAGGTTTGTTTGAGGTCAGGCTGGGGATACAGTTCAGATGGTAAAATACTTGCTATTCAAGCCTGAGGGTATGAGGGCCAAGCTCCAGAGTCCGTGTTAAACGTCGGGTGTGGGGTGTGCTTGCCATCTATGTGCTAGGTGGTGAAGACAGAAGGGTCCCCCGAGCTCAGCCTAGCCAGCCAAGCCTAACTGGAAAACCCCAGACTCCTGTGTCTTAAATATAAAGGTAATAACTCTTGAGGAATGACACCCAAAGTTGACCTCTGACCTATACACACACACACACACACACACACACACACACACACACACGTGCACCTAAACACACGTGAGCATGCATACACATACATGCACATAAAGAAATGGATCCATGGAAATTCAGAGTGTACTCTCTAAGGAAAGAGAATCAGAAACCGAGGATACCATCCTGGAAAGGGTAAGCTTGTAGCGAGACATTTTGAAGAAGAAACCTGGGAAGGTGGGTGGGACTTTGAGGGTCTTAGAACAGTGGCAGCATGCAACGTCATTGAGTAATAGTAGTGAGAAGACACCTCTTGGTCAGCATTTGGCTCATACCCGGGCACAAGGTGACATCCTTCCTGGATAAGAGAGCAGAACACAATTACCTGAGCTCACGACCTCCCAGAGGTGGCGTAAGACCTTTATTGTGTCTGGCCATAAGCACCTCTCTACACATTCCTGGCCCTGCGTGCCCCAGGCCCTGTGTCTGCACTTGGGTCTGCCAGGACAGGAGCTGGCGCCGGGTGTGGTGGACACAACCTGGAAACAGGGAGCGGCTGTGGAAACAACACGGATCTGGCACATGCCCACAGTCACTCCCAGGCTGCGAGCAGGCTGGGCCATCCCGGGGGAAGTCAGAGCCTTGAAACACAGAGCTGAGGGACTTCTGCAGCCTAAGGAAACATTTAGAGCGCCTTACTAGCAGGGCCATTGAGCTACTGACTGCTGGAGCCAAGGCCCATCCTCTGTGGAACTTGACATTTTCTGTGGTACACATTATAGCTCTGCCTTCTTACATGCTGGCCAGAAAAGCCTTGCTTTCGACATTTGCCTTGTTTCCTTGTTTCCTGCCAGTGACCTCTGACTTCTATGAGTGTAGCTTCACTCGTCAGTCTAGGGGTCTCTCAAGAGAGTGCACCCTCATCAGTGCAGGATTCTCTGAGAAAACCCTTTCCTGTCAGTAAGGGGAAAGGAGCATCCTGAGTAACTGCTCCCCAGGAGGAAACCTCCCTCAGGAATTTCTATCGGTGAAAATCAGTGAAAGCTTTTCAGCTTAGGTTCTCTAGGGGATGAGATCCAAAAGGGTGGGAACCCCAAGAAATGCCCCTGGCAAATGTAAGATACTGAGTATGTCTCCACAGTGAGGTAGATTGGGGTCCCCAAGCAGATGCCCTTAGCAGTATGGGTTCCTGAGGGTCATCACTCTCAGCTGACTGGGAAACTCATGGCAGTTCCTGAATAGTCAAAGCAGAATGGATGTACCAAGCAAGAACCTGGGTCAAGTTCAAGTCAGGGTCAGCAGAGGCTGCCAGTCCAGAGGCCATGAATTGATACCCAAAGTGATCCTGCCTGGGAGATGCCCGCTGGTGGTGGGAGATGGTGAGAAGCTGGGGTTGGTAGTGGTTGCTGGTAAGGGTGTTTGTTGTTCTAGGTAGTGGTAATGACAGTGACAGAATTCTAGTGATGGGGTCAGAGACTCAGCAGTTAGGACAACACACGGCTCTTGCAGAGGATATGAATTTTGTCCTTAACTCCCATGTCTGGTGGCTTACAATCACCTGTAACTTAACTCCAGAGCACCCGACACCCTCTTCTGGCCTCTGCCAGCACCTTCACTCATGTAAACACACACACACATGCACACACACGCACACACACGCACACGCACACACATGCACACACACATACACGCACACACACGTACACACGCACACACACAGGCACACACACGCACACGCACATCCACTTCTCCCTCTCTACATATGTGTACACATACACATACCTATACATATATAATTACAGTGACAATGTAGAGTAATGTCAATGGTGTGAGCTAGAGTGTGGGCATTGATGGTAGTCGTTGCATAGCAATGGCCTTAGACAAAGGCAGTACCAGGGGTTCCAAGAGACCTGCTTCAGAAGCAGGAGCGAGGGGAGTAGGACATTGGGGGAAGAAAGGACATAGGTGTTCATAATAACTGGGAAAGAATCTAAGTCAGAGAGAGGAAAACAAAATCCATTTTCAAAAGTGGTCAACATTGGTCCTGAAACTGGAACACCAAGAGTGGACTCCAAAGATGGGCACCTTCCAAGTCCTCAAGGAGCAAGGGAGGAATGAGTGGAAGCAAGCCACCCCACAGGAAGGCGAGAAGGCCCTCAAACATGGAGCCTGGCAACGATGGGTGTGATGGTGGGAAAAGTGGAGCTGAATATGCACAGCCTAGAAAGGTCTTATGGGCCAGAGCCCCATGCTGTACCTGACTGAACAGGGAAAGGTTGACAACCCCCCTCCCCCCCCAACATATTTCCAACTGGGGAGGGCGGAGCTGTGGAAGGATGTCAGAATCCTTCAGAGGACATTTAATAATAGAACATGGTGTATCCTGGGTATTCTGACTCAGTTTCTCCAGGGTGGGGCTGAGCATAGGTATTTTAAAATATGTTCCCACAGTGTTTCTGATCCAAACATATTCCTCTCTCTCTCTCTCTCTCTCTCTCTCTCTCTCTCTCTCTCTCAGATCCATGGTACTGACAGCTATTTTCAGCAATGCCCTGCTGCCCCAATCTGGGGTTATTAGTAGTAAAGGCAGGAGAATGATTTCCATGTCGTCACTGCTCCACCTGTCACACCCAAAGGCTCTTGGATGATTTGACAGTCAGGACGTGGAGCCTGCTCCGTAGCCAGGACACAGAGGCCTGTTTCTCAATAAGGATCCAATGCTAGCCAGGGAGGAAAGGGAAGGTACTGGCACCCAGTGCTTCCTGCCCCTGCACAGCTCTGCATAGACTCTTGGATGCCCTTGAGAGGAACTTTATGGCAGGAGGTTACAATGTAGGGGAGGAGTTGGGGGAATCCTGCGTCTAAGAAGGAAGAAGGGCTGAGTCGAGGTTGAAAATGAGAGGAACTAGACCAGAACCCAGGCCACTGCTGTCACTTGGAAAAGGCTGTGCTGTCGGATTCTGGAACTTTCTATATGGCTGACACTCTGGTGAATGGCATCCCTTCTAGGCCAGTTTTTCTCACTGTGTGTTCATGAAACCCTCCTCCCAGGCCCCAGACCCCAGACCCCTGGGGCCTTGTCCTCGCTAGGCTCTTGGCCCTTGAGCCTCGAGTCTGGGATTAGACAGTGTACTTCCCAGCTGTCTCACCTACATCAGATCTGCAAAGCCCAGGACAACCCTGGCACAGCATCTACCCTTCTCTGTTCTTGGGCTCCCAGCCTGCACACAAAGCATGGAGGTATGTTAACTGTGGGGGTTCTCAACAAGAAGAGGGTGAGTGTGCCCCAAAGGGAAGCCAGAGCCTTGGAGTTCCGTTCCCATGGCGAATACTTTCCTGGCTCTTGGGGGCCTAACCGGTGTGGAAGCATGAGGACAGCTCATTTCTGTGATCCATCACACTATGTAGACCCTGAGCCCTGGTCCTAGGGCAGTGTCTGAGACCACCTACCACAGAACATTGCCTACCCGATGCCTACCTCAGGCTGCCAGAGGCTTCTCTGAGATGCTGTCTGGTGTGTGTGCTTTCCTTAAGGGCTGGTGAGGAGGCCACCTCAGCACACTGGGAAAGGGTGAAGATTGACACATAGGTGAAGGGTGTGGCTTCAGTCGATTACTGGAGCCTTCATGGAGAGGAGGGAAGTAAGATAGGCCTTGGGAAAGGACCAGAATGACTCACTTTGAAGATGGGAGGATCCAAGGTGAAGGAGACAGTGAAAGACGAAAGGCTCTGAGACTAGCTTGGTTTCGAGGGGGAGACAGGGACCCCAGGGATTGTTGAGCCCCAACTCCAAGGCAAGAAAAAAGGGTGCAGCTGGAGGACCCAAAACAGCACCAGCACCAAGGGAGCTTTTTAACGTCTGTGCGCCTCAGCTGCATCTCCAGTCAGTGATCCTTTGTATCTTGAGGTAAGGCCAGGGAGCTCCTCTAGGTGAGAGCAGGCACATCATGACAATGCCACCTCTCAGCTGGGGCCTGAATGGCTTCTTCTCTTAGTCCTCTGTCCACCTGTTGTCTATTCTGCTGTGAAGGACTCATGGTTGCTAGGATTGGAGAGAGAAGGAGAGCTTCTACCTCCTTCCCAGTGGCTATAGAAAGGTGTTAGAAATTCCTGCCTTCAGGGCTGAGATAACACAGCCAGTCAGATGCTTGTTCAAAAGTATGAGGACCGGAAGTTGATGCTCAGACAATCAGGGTGGTGAGGGGACATGCCAGGTGTGTGCTGGGGCGATTGCTCAGTGGTTAAAGCGCTTCACACACACACACACACACACACACACACACACACACACACACACACACGAGGCCAGAGCTCAGATCTTCAAGGCCCATGTCTTAGCTTGTTTTCTGTTGCTGTGAGAAGGACCACAATCAGAAGCAATGTGGTGAGGAGAGAGGTTATTTGGTTTACATATCCCATATAAGCCATCACCGAGGGAAGCCAAGGCAGAAACTGGAGAAGGCAGGAAAGGAAAGATAGGAACTAAAGAAGAAGCCATGGAGAAACACCGCTTAATGGCTTGTTCATCATGGCTTGCTCGGTTTGCTTTCTTATAAGGCCCAGTCTGACCTACTTCATGGTGGCGCTGTCTACAGTGGGTGCAAGCCTCCCATGTCGATCATCAAGCAAGCAGGCAGTAAACCATCTGGACGATGACAAGACAGTGCATAACCCCTAAACTACTAGAGTCCCAGGACGCCTACAGAAATAAGCTTAACAGAGAGCCCTAAAGGTATCCTAAGGGTTTGGGTCTAGACTAACCTTGAGATGTTAGTGGGGGTAACTGCAAACCAGGCTGTGATGGGGAGAAATATTCCAAGTGTGTCTGCAATGGGTACAGAGGTAGACTAGAGAGTGACAGGGGCATCCTGGAGGTTTCCTGAACGTCTCTGTACCATCTTCTGATGATGTTTGCCTTGTCCCTAGCCAGTTAGAAGTAGGAATAAAGCTGTCCAGGTTTTCAGAAAAGCCCCAGTCCCTCACCAGTCTTCCATGGGGTGAGTCGAGAGGACGACTTTGGAGGATCAGTCTGGCAGGTGGGTTCTTCTGGACTCCATTATAAACCTTCATTGAGCTCATGTACTTGGATGTTCAGGTTGGGACAAAGCTGTGGAGAAAGTAGTAAACAAGGCCAGTGAGAGCAGGGGTTGTTTGCTGAGTGTGTTAATGACTGACCTGAGCTGGCCCTGATGGTCCCTGGGGGCCAGGGGAATGAATCAATCGAGAAGAGTGCAGACCTTGTTGGGCTCCCTAGGGACAAGCCAGCTGTGCTCCCCACACACAGGATGGCCTTGGGAAGCAGAGGCAAACTGTGCTGCAGGCTGTGTGTGGTCACAGCCGACCTAGCTCATGACCTGCCTTGGGTTCCTCCTCAGCCAGATTTCACGAGGTACAGCCTCCCTCCGAGGCAGACCTGCCACCCACCCTGAAACATCAGAACTCTCTGGTCCTACAGAGATCAGCTGTCCATGGGCAAGGAGGGCCTGCCTAGTGGCTTTGTCCTGATATGCCCTTCCCTGGTGGACCTGCCATGTTCCCAAATCCTCTCTCCTTTCTCACAGACACTTTCTTCCTTTCCTTTGATGCCCACTTCTAAGCTGTCTTCTGTCTATCCCACCCCTCACTCCAGACAGTGGTTCATTCCTTGTCATCTGTGAGTTCCATCTAAGCAAGGACCAGCAGCAAGGAAAGGAAATGGCTCTGTCCCTGAAGTGCCTACGTGTAAGCATGTGGACCTGAGGAGTACAGACTCTACAATCCATATGTCTACAACTCCATGGCTCCCTGGGGCTTGATGGCAGCCCATCTGGCTGAGTCAGTAAGCTCAGGTCCAGTGAGAGACTCTCTCCCAATAACTAAGAAGAAAAGCAATGGAGGAAAATACCCAGCATTGACCTCTTAGCCTCTGTAGGAACATGTATACAGCCATACCTGTGTGTGTGTGAATGTGGACACACACACACACACACACACACGAGAGAGAGAGAGAGAGAGAGAGAGAGAGAGAGAGAGAGAGAGAGCACATATGCATGTGCAAGGCACACACTTAGGCACACTTCAGTCACCATTAGTCCCATCCTGTGTGACTTGGACGCTGCCCCTTCACTGTTCAATTCCTTAGCTGATTTTAAAGTGGAACTATTATCCTAAAATCATGAACCCCTCTCTCTCCAAGATTGCTGTTTGGCTAAACTAGCCTTAGACAGTTCCAAGGACTCTGTCATTGGAACAACGACGTCTCCCTTGAGTTTTCCAGGGCAAACCCATTCACCCTATCTGGAGACTGCTCTTTCTACCATCTCCCTGGAGGCTCAGCCTGGTGAAAAGATTGCTTTCCCAGTCACCTTTACTACCCTGAGGGCCAGAGTCATTCCCTTCCTGTAACTCCCCATGTCTATGCACAGCATATCCCAGGCCAGCTCTCCCAGGCCTACAGGTCCTTTTCCACTGCTATGAACTAGAAGAAAGAGAAAAGCACCCATAGCCATCTGTATGTGGAAGAACAGTGGAACCTAGAGGCCATTCCTTTGCAAAGTGATGGCTGTGGAAAGCTGGGGACAGCTCCTTCTTATGCATGGGATGTGTCCCTGCCAGTTCTGACAGACCTGACGGCAAGGCCTTGAGCACTAGTTACTTTTCTCATGGCTGCACCTTAAGGACTCTATTTTGGCTCCTACTTTGAGGGTAGATCTATCATGGTGGGTAGGACAGGGGGCAGGATCTTGAGGCACCTGGTCACATTGTATCCAGGACGTTGGGAAGCAGAGAGAAATGAATGCTGGTGCTGAGCTTGCCTCTGTTTCCATGGTAATTCTAATCTCATAGGCTTGACGATCAAGACAGACTATCATACCCTGGAGAAGTCCTCTTTTCCCAGCTCCCTCTACACATGCATGCATGGGCTCAGCCCCTCGGTAGGATATGAGGCCTCATGAGGTTTGGTGAAATCTGACAATTCATAGCACGGTATAGGCAGAGCCACCCGTGGCCTACTGGTGGCCCTTCTGAAGTAGAGGAGGTAGGCTTAAGTCCCTTGGGGGCTTAAGATGTCAGGGATAGATATCAGAAAGACAGATTGAATGGTGTTGGTGGAAATGTCGAAATGCTCCTCAGAAAAGAATCCCTGAGCTCTAACCATGCAAGCTGCTGTGGGTAGCTCAGGCTCATAGGCCTAGGGATGGAAAAGCCCTGGCCCCACCATGCTGTACTCCATTAGAAGAGGGAGGATGCTGCAAAGAAAGGTCTTGGACCAAAATGTTTTCCACTGGTGAATCAGCAGAGAGTGGTAACAGAAGCCAGGTTTGGCCTGACCTCAGTCACCTCTGAGTCACAGCTGAGGTCCCTTGCTAATCTTAACCCCTCAGAGATGACATGTTGGGACTTGTCACCCTGCCTTGACCACCAAAATACCCTTAGGGTTGATGTAACTCTGGGAAGGCCTGGCTCATCCAAGCAGGAGCCAGAGAATGGAATGAGAGCAGTTAGAGCTGCCCTGGGACCTGGGCCTGTTTGCAACATACGCATGACCTTGAGCAAGATGAGCACCCTGGGTCCTGACACTCTCCCAGATCAGAGTTGAACTGGGCACTGGGAAGAAAGGACCAGAGCTAAGGTTACTGCAGGCAGCCTCAGACAAGGTCTGACCCTACATCTATCCCAGAAGTAGCTTCCCAAGTATGTGCCCTTCCACGATGGGAGGCAAGTGATAGCCACCATCGTTTTAGGATCAGAAGACTTTATCTGTTGTGTGTGTGTGCTTTGGGACAAGTTGTTCCCCGAGTCCTCTTCCTATAGTACAGACACATAGCCAAGGCTTAAGCATTAAACTTAAAGTCATGCCAGCTTGGATGAGGTTTTGATAATGGCATCTTAGAGCAAGTCATCTGCCCTCACCAATTCTCTGTCTGCATGTGAAGCAGACATGGTGATAGCACTCAGCTTAGAAGAGCATTGTGAGGCTTGAGGACGTGATCAATGCTCAGGGCAAGACCTGGCCCATGGTGAATGCTCCATAAACCACAGCTGTGGGCGTCACCATACTCTGTAAGGAGACATCCTTGTCTAGCAAGGATGACAGCACTCAGTCTTCTTTCCCTTCAGTCAGCTCCTTGCCCCTGCACGGCTCAGGGTCTTTGACTTGGGCTAGACAGCTCCTCCCAGAGAGAAAAAGGATTCCAGGTCATATTCCCGCAAGCTGAGCATAAGTGAGCTCCTGGAGCAGTAGCAGAAGCCAGCCATATGCTGAGGTTGGAGACAAAGGGCCTCAAGTGGGCCGTAAGTCAACATCTTGAGTCCTAGAGAGCAGGGAGAGGCCTGCTCTCCAGCCTGTCTGTGTCCCAGGTTTCCACCTCACTCTGAGCAGAGATCCTGCCCTTCATAGACCTTCCCAAGGTTCTGTTTTCGTAGTTTGTAGTCTGACTAATCATTGTGTCAAAGTATCTTAAGACTGTTGAATAGGGCTGGGAAGGGCCAGTGACTGCCTAGCGTGCAAAAAGCCCTGGGTTCGATTCCCAGCACTGCATAAACTGGATTGGGGTAGCACATCCTTCACCTAGAACACTGAAGCCCAGAAAGATTGGACTGGGTTAGCCAGGCTTCTGCTTCCTCTCAAACCCAGTACTGGAACCCCTTGTCCCAGCAGTACAGACCTTGAAGCTCAGCAGAGAATGAGAACCTTTCTCTACCCTAGGTGAGTGTGATGATGCAAATTCCCCATTCAGTAACTCAGAAGTGGCCAGCAGGAATGAAAACATCTCCTCCTCCTGGGAAGGTGAGCTAAGCAAGACTCTAAATAAACCGGGAGTCTCTTGGGGGTGAGCACCTGGGGAGGGGGGTGTCATCACAATGTCACCTTCCTATCAGGTGAACCCTGGGGGTTAGAGATCTTCGGTGCCCCATGGGAGAGATACTATGAACATGGGAAGTGGGGTGCTGGGGATGTAGTGTTAAAGACTGGTTAGGGGGTGGGGAGTGGGAGAGAAAATTACAACAAGAATGCAACTCCGGGAGAAACCCCTAGATTCCTGCCCTCCCTCAAGTTCAGGACTCCAGACTATGGAAGAGAGCAGTTAAGATAGGAGGGGAGGAGGAATGAGAAATCCCTTGACAGAAAGAGCTTTGACTGGGGTCAAGGGGACAGCTGGGAATGCCACAGGCACATCTGGCTGCCTGAGGAGGGAGGGTGTGCCTGTAGCCGGCTGGGAGCCAGGGATGTGGTGGAGACAGATAGGGCCAGTTTACTGTCCGGCGGAGGTGTTGCGACAGGAAGGCGGCTGGGAGGAGGTTCCCAGGGCGGAAACAATTTATCTGGGGCACGAGGAGCAGCTGGAGAGGGAGGCCAACACGGTTTGCAAGTTTTCAAGGCCAAGCAGGACATGAAGGACTGGCGCATGCCAAGGCGGCCAGCAGAGCTGCCTTCTGCCCACGCCTGTGGCTCCATCAGCCACCGACCTTCCCAGAGAAGAGCTGAAGTCTGATCTCTTCCCCGTCCGGGGCTGCCTTCTCTCAGGGACACCCCCTAAACTGCATGCAGACTTTGTCTGCTTCCAAGGGCACTGTGAGTAGCCACCACAGCCCTTCCATTTGACAGCCTTAGGGGACAAGGGAGCACTCCATTTTCCAGAGGGAAGAATAGGGGCCTGGGAAGTATCATTCACTCAGCAGGATGTTTGCTTAGCCAGTTGATGAGCCAGTAGTAAGGCATGCCTGGCACTGGGGAGGTAGAGGTAGGATGAGCAGAGATTCAAGGTCATTCTTAGTTAAATATGGAAGGATTCTAAGTCTTCCCGGACTAATGGAGATCCAGACTCAACTCCTTACCTCGCTACCCACAAATAGAGGTCTTCACCATTTGTTCAAGGCTGTACAAAAAGTTGGGGCTGTGGAACTCAAATCCAAGTCTGTTATTCCAAGAATTGGTCAGATGTCGCTGCACATGCAGACAGGCTGGGTCTGTCCTTGTGGGACTGTCTCTGACTCCTCAGCCTTGCCCTCACCTTAGCCAAGACCTCTCACCTCCACAGAGCGTCCTCCACGTGGCAGATCCTTTGTGTACTATAGTGAATTGTTGACAAGCCTCAGCAGCCACAGCAGGACACAGGTCACAGTAGCCACTGAAGAAGATTTCCTCAACAGTGGAGGCATGGGGTTGGTGCAGGACAAAGGAGCCTGCGTCTAGAACTTTAGGACACTTTGGTTTCTATTCATTTCCAAGATGGAAAAGAAAAAGCATGAAGATTGAAGATCCCATTGGAGGAGCGGGATCTGAGTTTACCTCATCTCCACTCTTAAAACCTGCTGCTTAAACATTTGAATGATGGCCCCACCCCCAGGAATGTCCCATCTGAAGAAAGTTTGCATATCTCATCTTGCCTATTTCATAGAAAACCCTCAGACTTCCTGTAAGTCAGGAACCCTGTGTTTCTTTCTCACTTGGGGCAGGAGAAAGAGAAGAATGAAGACCTCATACACATCCTTTTCAGTCCTTGCAACAATCCTGCGGAGTTCCGTATGTAGAAACTGAGGCCTAGAGTTGAACAAGCAAACCTAAAGTCACACACGCTAAGTCAGGAGCTGCTTTAGCTCAGATTCGGAGCTCACACAGTGCATTAGCAAAGCTAGAGAAATCATGCCTCAGAAACAAACAGCTTCTCATGTTACTGCAACAGAAGTTGGTTTCTCCCCTCTACGATTTACTTATTTTTCAAGATTTTTATGAATTATGTGCAAGCACATGTGTCTCTCTATGTATATGTGCACCTGAGTGGGGTCCTTTGCAGACGTCAGAAGAAGACATCAGATTTCCCGGAGCTGGAATTACGGGAACTTGCGAGCTAGCCTCTGTGGGTGCTGGCGACTGACCTTGGGTCCTCTGCAAGACACCAATTGCTTTTGACTGCCGTGTCATCTCTCTAGTCCCTTCGTCCCTCAGAATCTGAAGTTGGGCCTACCCAGACTCTCCTAGCACCATGTTTGGACTACTCTGAGCTGAAGTCACTTCTCTTGTGTCCTCACTCTTTGGAAGCATGTGGCAAGTCGGCCGGGTTTCTCTGAAACCCTGCTCAGAGCCATCCATATGATTCCATTCACCTATAGGGCCTTGAAGACAAGGAGGAGATAGTATTCTGGTAGGTTCCACAGTCCCTGGAATAGCCATGTGAGACACCAGATGCTGGGCCATTAATGAACCTGGGCCCTGCAGCATTCTCCACACCTCTGATGTGCTTATACCATGCACAAGGGATCTTTGGGGACCCTTGGGTTTACAGCATTACACCAACAGCCATTACACTGAGTTCCGTCAGCTGAGGTGAACTTGGGGTTCAGTCTCAGAATAGCCAGAAAGAATTCCTATAGGAGAATTCAAAAGAGTCCAAGTCTACTTTGCTTTGTGTTTGTTTTGATGTCCTGGCTGACCCCGAACTGCCTATGTGGTCAAGGATGACCTTGAATTTTGACCTCCCTGTTGCCACTTTCCAAGTATTGTGATTATAGGTGAGCTCGTGGTGACTGATCTTTGCCTTGTGCCCTAATTCCTGACAGGGGCAGCATGCTCCCGCCCTGGTGAAATGTGAAGGGAGACGCCAAGTCGTGAGAAACCAGACCAATGCTGTGATTCAGCTTGTCTGTAGACAAGAGAAGGCCTCAACTGTCACACTCTCTTCCTCCTCCTCTCCTCCCCCTCCTCCTCCTCTTCTTCCTCCCTCCTCCCCCCTCCTCTTTCTCCTCTCTCTCCTCTTCTTCCTCATCCTCCTCCTCTTCTTCCTCCCTCCTCCTCCTCTTTCTCCTCTCCTCTTCTTCCTCCTCCTCCTCCTCTCTCTCCTCTCTCTCCTCTTCTTCCTTCTCCTCCTGGTTCAGCTCCACAGCCTCGTCTTGATCAATGGACTTGAAGACATCTGGGAAGCCATCTTTTCTATTGAGATAGGCACAGGGATGGAAATTTGGCTCCCCTTCGGCCAGAAATCAGTTTTATAGGTAATACCTAGATCTCCAGCGGCTATTCTGAGACCATGAGGTGATAAACTTGCTGTACCAAGATTGTCAGGCCCAAAGTGTGGAAGAGTGTAGTCCTAATTCCTTCTGCTTCTGCCCAGTCTCCTCTGTGACCCATCCCTGAATGTGCCCTCCACCCTCAGTCATACCTTCCGTCCTGGTACAGGCCCTTCCCTTGCTCAAACGCCCTTCTTGCTCCTTTACACAAACTCGTGTGCCTGAACAGAGCAGGACAGAAGTCATTTCCTTTATCACCCGAACCAGTCAGAGCCTGATGAATTTGTTTTATTTTTCTGTAGCTCTATTTTTAGCCCTCAACCCCCCATTTCAGAAACTGTCACTGGGAAAGGAGAACAAGTTCCCTGAGGGGTCTGAGTCAACTCTGAATTTCCAGGACACGGGGCCAGGCAGAAGCTTCTTGGATGTTTCCAGTAGAGCGAGTGCCCAGCCATGTATGGGTTCCGGCCCCGGTGATTTACTGACAAGAGACAAAAGCTTGGCTGGAGAACAAGACAGCACGCATTTGATTACAGACTGAAAACTGTGATAGGACGGTGAGGGGTCAGTTAGTCTCTGCCCCACCCCACATCAGGCCTCAAGCATCCTGTAGGCCTGTCCTGCTTGTAGGTAGGCCTGTCCATCCTCAAAGAGATGCTGACTATGGGCTGAGTTCTTGACTGAGTCCAAACTGGGTTTCTTCAAACATGGAGGTCAGGTGTGAAGGAGAAGCCCTCCCAGCAGAGGTTCAGACCGAGATGACCTCACAGCAGTGTCACTTTCATCTGTCAAAGTTTCCTTCTCAAAGATTGTCACAAACGTTGGTTCAAGATCAAGGGGGAAGGAAAGCACGCACCTTTTCTTAAATCAAGAGAAAGGTCCGGGAATCACACACTGGGCCAGAAATGTCTCTCTGGTCATGTGTTTTTTGGAAAATATGGTGGAATATACTTTTTAAAGGTTTTTTATGTTTATTTTATGTGTGTATTTTGCCTGCATCTGTGTTTGTGAACCATGCACATGCAGTACTCATGGAGGCCAGAAGAGGGCGTCAGATCACCTGGAACTGGAGTTATGGATGGTTGTGAGCCACCATGTGGGTGCTGGGAATCAAACCCAAGGGATCTGGAAAATTGACCAGTGCTCTTAACCGCTGAGCCATCTCTCCAGCCCCATAATGTCTGTCTTTCTCCCCAGACCCTTCGGTCTTCCCTGGAAAGGCATACCCAGCAGGCCTCTTGCTCCTGTGGTATGTTTCTTTGAGTATGGTTCGTGGGTTGGAGGACTGACAGAACTGTGTTTAGGACCCAGCTGAGTTACATTGTGACTCAGTGAACTTTCAGCTTTTCTGGATGCCACTCTTTTCCTCTGCAAACAAGGAGCTAAGGACACCTCACCAGCACCAGGGAGTTGTACTAAGAACTTAGAGAGGCCCAGGCTCAGGGCAGTGATCTTGGATACCAGGACACATGAGTGATCAGGGTCTGATTTCAGGTAGCAGAGGCCCCCAGTGCTCTGCTGAGGGAAGAGGAAACAAACACAGGAGGGAGCAGAGCCTGGCCTTCCTGGACGTGATGAGGATGCTGCTGCTTCAGGTCCTGGTCCAGGAAGCTGTTGGTATCCTGCCACTGGCTGGGCAGTCAGGATGCTGATGGCTGCTGTAGTGGTCACTGGGAGCTCAACACATCTTCCCAGTCCTCCCCAGACACGCATTTGCATTCTCCTCCTCTGTTCCCTGGATTTGAGTGAACAACGGAAGCCACTCCTGGTGTTTTCTGCATCTCCTCCTCTCCTTATCACTTCCCATGACAGCTTTCTCTGACCGTTTGTTTGGGTCCCCAAGTGTGGCAAACAGGAACCAGTCATCCCAGTGACCTATGTGGCATGAGAATTGTGTGTCACTCAACCTGATCTGGACCATTCTGATGGCCGTGCCTGGACACAGGAATGTGACTTGCTCAGGAACTAGAGAGAGCTACAGTAGTGGGCAGTTTAGGCTTAGGCTGTGAGACCATCTTCCAAGCCCAATTTGTATCCAGAGTCCTGGCTCCAGGGAAGCCTAGGAAGTGTGATGGCAACTCCCCAGGCTCTTCTGTTAGCAGCAGGGATCATCCTGAGATGGATGCTGAAGGCCCAGTGAACACACTCACCACAGCAAATTGGTCGGGGGCCTGGGGGTGGGCGGTCAGAGCACTGCAGCTCAGAGGCTTGTGAGGAGGTCGGCAAGCTGAAAGGAGGCAGAGCAGGACAGAGAAGGGAATTGTTGCACAGTCCTTGAGGAAGCAGTGTGTGTGTGTGTGTGTGTGTGTGTGTGTGTGTACGTGTGTGTACGTGTGTGTATATGTATGTGTGTGTGCGCGTGTGTGTGTGTGCACATGTGTGCGTGTCTGCGTGTGTGCGTGTGAGCATGCACACATGCATGCATGCTTTGTGTATGAGTGCTCTGTATGCGTGTGATCTAGTGGTGCTTGGAAATATTTAAGTACTCATAAGGGTCTGGGGATGAAGTTCGGTTGGTAGAGTGCGTGCCTGGCACACACAGGCGCCCAGGTTCAATCTGTGGCACTGCTGAAATCTGTCCTGGTGACACCATTTGGTAGGTGGAGATAGGAGAGACTAAAACTGAAGGTCATCCTTGGCATGGGGCAGCCATGGACTACCTGATACCCTGTTTGGAGACGGAACTCTACTCCCGGCTGAGGAAACGCACTGTGGCTGTCCTTTATCCAGGGCGACGTGAGGTACAGCACTAGGACGTTTCCATCAGGCTGGAAACTGTGTGGGCAGGAATAGCATCTCGTTTACCTCCACCATGGTGCTGGGCACCCAGCAGATATCCAAGACATCTCTTGGGAACCGAGAAGCCTGCGTTGGAGAAAAAAGACCCAATGTCCCTTCCCAGTGTGGTCTGATTAATCAGAGCCTGGTGGGAACGCCTCCTCCCGGGGTCTCAATACTCTACTTCTCTTAACATGGCCCAAGATTATATTAGTCTCCTTGGCAGCCACGGCACACAGATGATTCATATTGAGCTTGAGGTCAACTGCAGTCTCTGGGTCTGTTTCACATGAACAGCTATTAAGTAAGGCAGGGCTTCCCCATCCATCCATATGCAGTTGATTTTTTGAACTAAATGCCTTATGTAACATTTCATCTGACCGGGTGATGGCCCCTTTTCCAGATTCTCGAGATCTATTCAAGTCCTCAGTCTGTTGACTCAGGGAGCTTAATCATCCCTTCACCCTGTGCCCTCCACCCCGTGCTGAAGAGGACAAAACTGTTGAGCAAAGTTGCTGAGAGACTGAGACTGACTTGTTTCCTAGTGTAAACTGGGGGAAATAATTTGGTCAAAATGGCGCATCCTCTCAGTCACCTTGACTGGGCTTGGAATTGCCTAGGAGACACACTGCCGAGTCTGTCTGCAAAGGAGTTTCTAGAGAAACTAAGGAGAAAAGCCCCACCCTGGGTCTAGGTGACCCATTCCGTGGGCTGGGGTCCCAGACTGAACAAGGGGAAAGGAGAGAGGGAAATGAGCAAGCACCAGGCCCCCTCCTCTCTCTGCTCCTTGACTCGGACTCCCACCCCTGTGAGCATCCCTTCCCCACCACGATGCACTGTGCCTCACATTGTGAGCCAAGGCAAACCCTTCCTTCGTGAAGTTGATCTTTTCCGGTATTCAATAGCAACAGGCAGAGAAGCAAACACACTAGCTACGTGGAGTTGTGTGTCCTCATATTCACTCTGTCTACGGAAACTGACAGACACTGACACAGTGGAACGATGAAAGCCATTAAGCTGCTTAGACTTTTGGGCCCTGTGCCTAAGTGGGTTGCATTCAGCCAGGACATTTGCCCCTCGTTACAAAGCTGGCTTGAGTTGGCATCTTCATCCCACTTCTGGGTGACTGGAGACCCTTCGTCACCTGATTGATATCTATTGAGAGTCATGATGGTGTAAATTCTGAGACCTAGTAACCTCACGGACATGTCAGCCAGGAATCCAAGTCCCAGAAACGACAGTGTGGGGCTTTGTTAAGTCCTCCTCTCAATGGAAGAAAAACCGCGCCATTTAAACAGCTGAGAACGACCCAGAGGCCCCCAAATGATGTGCTCTCACACAGAAAAACCTGAAGAAAGAAATCAGAGACAAAGGTCACATGAAGACATTTGATGGAGGAAGGAAGTGAGGTGGAGCATGGGGCTTGCCTCCTCTGAGGGGCTGGTGGGTTCCACAGGACTGACCAGGAAGCCTCCCGAGGAGTGAATACCTTCAGGCTGCTTGTTGGGGAGGCACGTGAGATGCCTACTCCTCTGCCCTTGGCAGTTATCCAGCTGCCCAGGGAAGCACTGCAGTGTCCCCAGTGATATCCTATGGAAGGGGAATGGAGGGCCTGCAAAGGCTGCAACCCCAGCTCTTCCTGGGGCAGTACTGATGAGCCATGAATGTAGGTGTTAGGAGGCAGGTGGGGCTGAACGTGTCTGGGAACAGCAGCAAAACCCGCTCTGTTCTAGTGCAGGGGAGAGGTCTCCTCATCTCTGGCATCCAAAGTCCACCATGAAGAGCCACCTTTAGCATCCATCTTTTATCTCCATCTAAACTTTAGATTCTTTTTTTTTTTTACTGGATTTTTAAATTTACATTTCAAATGTTCTCCCCATTCCCAGTCTCCTGTCCATAATCTCCTATCCCACCCCCTCCCCCTTCTTCAATGAGGGTGTTCCCCCTTCCCACCCACCCACCCCTTCCCGCCTCCCTGCCCTGACATTCCCCTACACTGGGGGATCCAGCCTCGGCAGGACCAAGGGCTTCTCCACCCATTGGTGCCCAACAAGCCATCCTCTGCTACATATGCAGCTGGAGCCATGGGTCTGTCCATGCGTAGTCTTTGGGTAGTGGTTTAGTCCCTGGGAGCTCTGGTTGGTTGGTATTGTTCTGTGGCCATTGTCTTAGAGTCTGAAACCCAGTGCAGGTCTGAGAGAGGCACCCGTGCTTCCCGCACCCACTGAGGCCTCTCAAGATGGTTCCCGGAACCCCCATCCCCCAGCAGAGAGTTAATCAGGGGTGTTCTGTCCTCTTCTAAGATGAGCACAAGAAAGGGCAGGAATCATCTCTCTCCTTACCCATCCTTATGCATTTTGACGCCTTCTCCTGGAGTGCCCCTGGACCACTGAGTTTCGAGTCTAAGGACACATGTGGCCTTTGGTGGAAAGAGATTGCTTTCATCCTGGCTCTCTGGGCTCCCCTCTTCCACCTTGCTCTGTTTGACGGGGTACACTCTCTGCTTTGCTTTTTTTTTTAAATTTTGCACAGAACCTCAGTGTTCTGTTGAGTCATCTGCCTTGGGGCTATATTTTCTCCACTGGAAAGCAATCTACTTTCTCAAGGTCCACCCTGAACAACTGGCTTTGGGGCCACTCCCTTCCTGTGACATTGTCAATGCCAGGGTGATAAAGCCCTCTTTCCCAGGTCCATATCACTTCCATTTCTGCCAGCGTGTGCCTCGGAGCTGCTCAGCCTTGGGTGTATCCCACCAGCTCCCTTTTCAGTGATTAAAGTTATCAACAGGCGAGCATGCAGCAAGTCCTGTGTAGATGTCCTTGTGGCTAAGACTGACTTCTGCCCAGTTTGAGATTGCCCAGCTTGAATTTGGAAAAAGTTTCCCTTCGTCTCTTCACCAAAAGGACAGAGGCTTCATCAGCTCCCGAGGAGAGTCCAGAGGGGGAACTCATCAGCTCTGGCTCTTGAAGCCAATCTTGCAATCTGTTGCAAGCAGAGAGTAGATCCTGTCAAGTTACCATCACTTTTTCGCTGTGTGGCTTGGGGCCAGTTAGTCGACCTCTCTGAGTTTCAGCTTCCAAGTCTATGGATGAGGGAGCTTTCTTGATCGTTCTCCATTTTGAAGGATGTTTTTTGTTGTTGTTGTTGTTGTTGTTGCTGTTGTTGTTGTTGATGGTGGTGGTGGTGGTGGTGGTGATGATGATGATGATGATGACGTTTAATACTTTCTACACAGTCACCGTGGCTTACAGTCAAGTGCAAGATACCACTGGCTACGTCTTAGTGATGGAGAGGTCAGAGGTGTTCTAGGGGAGGGTGTACGTTAGAGTCAGTGAATTGGACCGATAGTTTCCCATGGTCGTGTTTTGTGAGATTGGTTTATAATATGCAAAGCACCAAGAACCACGGTAGGCAGACAGGGCTGCACATGTGCTGGCTGTGGGGGATGTACTCAAAGCATTGTGACATCAACAGTAAGTGAGGCCCCTCCTCAGATAAAAGGGCTTCAGAACAGAGTGTGCTTGGCCCAGCTCTGCTTACCCATGGCATCGGAAACCAGGATCCCTGAACTACCAGGCAGAAGGAAGTTGGGGACCAACCAGGACCACTCAAGTCAGACAGGCGAAGACCAGCTGAAAGGAAGCCAGTTAAACTGAGGGTTATGAGTTGACGGCACCTCCACTACACATTCAGCGCAGGCTGCAGACACTGAGGGAGAGCTTGGAGAAAAACAGGAGCTTGACTTCTAAGCCGTGCCTCACTTCTCCTGCTCCAACACCTCAGAAAACAGTTGACAGCACGCAGCCAGCTGCTGCCGGCCTCCCCATGTACTGCTAACTCCATATTGAAGTTTTCATTAACGCATGGGATATGTCTCTATCCCAAGTTAGTGCCAAGCCCTAGTCTGTTGGGGATCTGCTGGGTGTGGTCCCTGCACAGCTCCCCCACGCTATGGTCAGACCTGCTCCTGCAGCCCATACATCATCCTGACATGAAGAAGAGATCCTATTAATCACAGCACCTCATTTCATCAGCTACAGTACGCCAGGGAGAAGCCCCCACAGAGCTGTGGTGGTAGCTGGGGTATCAAAGACAACAGTCTACACCTTAGGGACTGAAAGCAGAGTGAGGCTCCTGGGCTCTCTCAGACTCCCTCTGTGAGTGACAGGGTCTCTCCATCCCTGCATGGATTCCTCAGAAAGATGTCAGGTCTATCCTGGGAGTGGGAGGTTAACGGATCTCAGCGCCATTACCTAAAATGAGCTGTGAGTTTTGTTTATTTTATTTTATTTTTGTTAAAAAAAAAAGAGTCCCAACACACAAGGTTGGTCTGCGTTTTTATTCAGTGTGTTAGGAACAAGATTCACATGCAGCTGCTCCCAAGTTCACCTCTCAGATCATAAAACGACCAGTGACTGAACACAGGAGTCATCAAGTAGCTTTCAGGCCTCTCCCCTAACTCCTCAGGGCCAGTTCCAAGGAGTCCAAGTGACAAAGTACAGGTGTCCT
This sequence comes from Rattus norvegicus, assembly GCF_021556685.1. Lineage (NCBI taxonomy): Eukaryota > Metazoa > Chordata > Mammalia > Rodentia > Muridae > Rattus > Rattus norvegicus. Next base: position 118,127,710 of record NC_141537.1, read on the forward strand.
GCCGCTAGGCCCCTGATGGCCTCACAGCTTCCTTGGCCTGAGGCAGGTTTCTCATAACTGCAGGCCCACAATTGGATGTGACAAGTTGACCTAGGTTGACCCTCCCAGACTCCCCAGTACATGGCAACTGCACAGCCACCCCCTCCCCAAGTGCTGGCCCTCGCCTGGTCCAGTGGTGACTGGGCTCTGGGAGGCCAGCTGGAATAAAGACTGTCCACAAGGGAATGGTCTGGCTTGGAGAGGAGACAAGCTCTCTGTACAAAGGCTTGTCTCTCCATCCCTCCCAGGACTGTTTCCTATAAACCCTTGCCTGTATTTTGGGCTTATAACCTCTTTACTCAACAAAACATAATGACCAGGAAAAAACAAATTTGATCCCAAAATACAGAAGAAGAAAAGCAAAAAATAATAGATAATTCATAAATCCGTCCTGACTTCATCAATGGGGTGCACTGCACACGCATGGGGTTTCCCCTCCATTTGAAAACGATTTGTACCTTTGATTTCCTCGCCGTGCACAGATTCCTGAGTGTGAGGGTGGCTGGGAAGTCAGGGTCGATCATAAACCAAGACTGTAAACTGCAGCCAAATCATTTCAAAAGCAAAATTATAAAAATTCTTTCCAAGAATTTTATAGCAAAATAATTCTGTTTAATGTGGGATTTGGGTGCATTTTAATTCTTTTATATACTCTGGGGTGGAACCTACAAAAGTTAGACTGTCTGGTACCCAGGAAGGCTCACGTCCCCATCCCTCTTTATCCCCCTCCCTCTCTTTCTCCAGCTCTCTTCTTCTTTCTCTTCAAATCCTCATCCTCTGCACTTTCAAAGAACCACCCACCGGGTCTGTTGCTAATGGTATTTCCTTATTCTAATAATTTCTGGGAGTGGGCTGTGGGTACATGTGTATTCACATACATGTGGAACTCAGAGGACAATCTTGGATGTCATTCCTCGGTACTCTTCACATTGTTTTGAGACATGGGCTCTCCACACTGATCTGGAACTTGCCAAGTAAACTAGAATTGGCTGCCCAGGAGCCCCAGCGACCTGCCTGCCTTTGCCTCCCCAGGCACTGGCATTACAAGTGAATTCTGTCATGCCCCATTCTTTTAAAACAAAAGGTCTTGGGTTTTAGGACTTGAACTCCATTCCCAAGGCAAGCACTCTACTGACTAAGTGAGCTCCTCATTTTCAGCAACACTCCTCAGACCTTCCCTGGGGGTATGCACAGCACCAGGAAGGATCCCCACTTTCCCCTTCCTGGGCCAGCAGATGCTCTGTACCAAATATATAGCAAGATAGATAAATATGCAGACAGACAGACAGACAGACAGACAGACAGACAATGCTGGGTCTATTGAGTAGAGTCAGATGGATAAAAAGATGATTGATGAATAGTTAATAGGTAGGTAGACATATGAGTTGATGGATAGGTGAGTAGATGGACAGACAGACCAATGGATACCAACCAAGAGCTTTCTCTGGCTGAGACACCAAAGCAGAGGCTTCAACAATGACCATGGTTCTGGTTCAACAGTGTTCTGGATTTCTCCAGAGCTGGTACATCAGGCCATAATCTCTCTTGTCTCTAAGACCTCTGTTATGAGGGAGCTTCACTCACTCACCAGTCACAGACACCTGGGCCACTTAGTGCCTTGAGCAGCACTGCCCTAGCTGTCCAGCAGAGCTAAGTCCAGTGGACACGCAGGTGAGCATCCAAGACAGGGGTTAAGGTCAGCTGAGCATTTGAAAGAGGCTCCTTGGTGAGGTAGAACTTGGCTGGGTCTGTGAGCCCTGCAGAATCTAAGTGGAGAAAAGAAGAGCAGAAACACCCAGAAGAAGGGCACAGGGACTCAGTGGCTCCCAGGGTCAGCCTTGGTAGGATTAGAAGAGGAAACAGGAGGGAGGAGAAGGAGAGAGGATCCCAAGAGGCTTACGGGAACCGTTCCAAGCATCTGAGTGGATGCGAAGCTCTGAGTTCTGATGCGACTTTGGGATTATGTCCACTAGGCAGGGCTGTGTGGACAAGAGACAGGCCCTGGAGAAAGCATGGAGCCCAGTGTTTCCTGAGGCGTGGGCCACCCAGGGTGTCTGCAGGTGACATACTAGCCTTGGCTTGGATGTCAGCCTGCTGGGAAAGCTGATCCCCCTGGGACTGCTGGAGTACCTGGCAGGCCTGCGCATCTCCAAGCCTGGGACCTCAGTTATCTCCTTGTGAGTGGGCCCTTCTTCTCCTCCTCATTCCACACTCAGCTTTGCTAAGCATCCTCTCTCCTGCATAAGCTTAGATGATACAGGGAGAACTTAGTACTCAACAGTAGTTATAAGGAGAGAGAGAGAGAGAGAGAGAGAGAGAGAGAGAGAGAGAGAGAGAGAGAGAGAGAGAAGAAAGTGCCCCAGACCCTCCAGAGTGCCCTGGAGACCTGCCACATTTACATTATGGTTCATAACAATAGAAAAATTATAGTTATGAAGTAGCAAAAATAATTTTATGGTTGAGGGATCACCACAACATGAAGAACTGTACTAAAAGATCACAGCATTGGAAAGGTTGAGAACCACTGGTCTAGAACAACTTTATACTTGTGTCTAAAGAGTAGACCCTATGGGAGAACCTACTACAACTACAATAAAGGGCTGGAACATAAAATGGAAAATTCTAGAAATAAACATTTAATGACTCTTAAATAACTTTTATGACTGTATATTGTTATAATTATTCTATTTTATAATTAAATATTGCTGTTTCTTTCTGTGCCTAGCTTGTGAATTCAATTTCATCACATGAACAGGGTAAAATACAATCTACATAATTATGGAGTTCTGGACAATCGTCAGCCTTGGGAATTTACAAAGTATCTGGGCAAGTGATAGGGGAGATTGCCACCACACACATGCACACACACGCACGCATACACACATGCACATGCACGTCCACAGAGGTGCTTGAATTATAACAATTTAATTTGTTGAGCTTTATTCTACACCCACACACTGCTTATCTGCAACAACAAAACAAACCAAGCAGCAGCGAGTCAGACTTTCCTCCTCTCCACCTCAGTGGTCTCGGTGTTGGTGAGGAAGAGGAACTTAGCATATTTGCATGTTAAGTTTGCAAATTCCCAAGGCTATTGAAAATGATATCCCAGAGAAGAGTGGACCCACTGTATATCAAACACAAACTTATAGATATTATTAAAATACACACTAATTGTGTCTCATTAAGATTTTTTAATTTCATGTAGATGAATATTTGTCTGAATGTCTGTAGACCACGTCGATGCTAGGAATCAAACCCGGGTCCTCTGAGAGAACAACCAGTGTCCTTAACTGCTGAGCCATCTCTCTAGCCCCCACAGACACTGCTTTTGTAAGTTCAGTGTTGAACTTTCCATATCGTGTAAATATTTTCAGAAATCAAGATATGAGTGTCTTACCTTTGTGTTGATGCTCTGTCTTTTCGCCAGGTCCACAGAATGAAACTCGGGGAGTCTGAATTGCCTTGTTGCCCAGTCAGTACCCTTCTGAGGAATCTGTCTGGAAGTGAGATTGCTGAGAGAAATGAGATTTGTTATTTGTGCAACACTTTTGTGCCAGTGTCTCCTGAGGGGTTCATAGCTGGTAAGCCTGATTGGTGTTTGCCTCGTGTTTACCAACCTGAAGGACGGGAGAGTGTCTCGTTCCAACATGAGTTTCTTTAAGTGCTGAGCTGGACAAGAACTTGGACCTTCCTTCCAAGGTTGTCACATGTGGATGACAACAAGGCCACAGGCAATGGTATGATTAAATGTCCAGCATTTTTGTCATATATATTACAAATATTTTCGCATATTTGCATTATGATGTATAGAAAGCCACAGGGGGAAAATCACATCATCAGCACATGCATTCCTTCATTTGACTTTTTTCTAAAACTGTAACAAAAAACTTTCCTAGACAAAGTTTATATCAACAAACTGTCAATTTGTCTCAGCTTTTTAAACCTAGTGAAACATTGTCTTGCACTTGCAAGAGCTACATCTCTGTTCCCCTGAGTTCCCTTCCTTTCTTTCCAAATCTAATCATGACTAATTTGTTTGTAATCATTTCTGTTCTTCAGCCTTGCAACACTGTTATAAAATGCCAGATGTAATTAAGTTACAAAGAGACAAAGGTTACTTACCATACAGTTTCAGAGGTTACAACAAAAGACTGAGTGGAACTAGTACCCTGGGTGGCTGATAGAGGTCTCAGCCAGCAGTCACAGAACAAGACTTCTTGTCTTGTGAGGAAGAAAACAAGCAGGGAAGGCCATGGATGTTGAAGCACTTCTGTAACCCCAGCAGGGTCGTCATGATTTCAAGTCTAGTCTGGAATACACAGAGAATACCAGGGCAACACAGTAAGCCTGTGTGTTAAGAACAATAATTTTTGGGGGGGGGGAGTTGACAAGGGAAGAAAAGAACGAGGACAAAGGAAGAAAGCAAGGAAGAAAAAGGGGAGGGAAAGGGAAGATCTGGAAGAGCGACAGAAGAGAAGGGATGGGAGAAGGAAGGAAAGACAGAGGAGAAAAGAGGGGGGGGAGAGAAGAGAAGGAAGGAAGAAAAGCAGATGAGTCCCACAATGCACTTAGGGATATGAACCAAGTGATAATAGGGCTTTCTATCAGATCTCACTCTCTGGTTGCCCCTTTCAATGATGCCATCCTGGGGAACTAAGACTTTGAGACACGGACTTTGGGAACACTCACTCAGAGTATAGAAAGTCTCACGTATATTGCAGTCTCTGCACTACATGTCTGTCCCAGGAGTGACGTGCAGTGACATTCTTCTGTGCTGCATGTTTTAGATGCCATGGGTATCTTCTCATTTGCTCTTGCTCAGTGCTGCATTCTGAATGTGCATCCATCTTAAGAGACACTCTTGGGGTCCTCTCCTTTAAACAGAGGTGTAATGGGATCACTTGTAAATCCACCGCAACCGATCCACTTCCCTGTAATCGAGTATTCAGGCTTCCTGCTACCTTCCCATGGCAGAATGCTGTTCTTGTGATATTTCTACGAACAACTGTGCATGAACAAGTGTCCCTCCAGTGCGTGGCAAGCTGTGAACTGTCTGGGGACTGCACGTCATCAGCATCCCATGGTTCCCCTAAGGATTGCCATGCTAGCTCTTGCAAGCCTTTCTTCTTTGCCTCACGCTGAATATCACTGTTGGATTTTACCAATACTGTAGATTCAGAGGGGCCATCTCACTAATGTTTGCCTGTATTTCCCTTCATCCTAATGAGTTTTTGTTAATCTTTTTAGCCTCTTCTAGCCCCTGAGTTCTCTCTTCTGTTCAGCCTCCGGTCTTGTCCATTCTGCTGTTCGTTCTCACCATCCCTTACCTCCTATTTCAGTTACTGAAGATCACCTCTCAGTTTGGTGACTGACAGTGAGTTTGCATGTCATCTCTGTTTAACTTCAGCTAATTTAAATTTATGAAAGTCAAAACTCAATCTGTGTCAGAATGAGTAAGGTAGGTGGAGGCGGTAACCATGGAGCTGATCTGTTGAGATTAGAAGACGCTCAAGCTTTATAGAGATACATAAGATCATGTCTGTACATGTGACATTGAAGAGAAACCTTCTGGTAGAACAAAGTGGACTCGTGGGATTTAAATTTAAAGAGGATCTCCCCTCATCCTTTCATGGGAATCTTTGGTCTCTGAAAACCTTCTTTTTTATCTTATTTTGTGCATGTATGTGGTTTATGCATGTGCACATGTATGTATGTGTTCATGTGGAGGTTAGAGATTGGCATTAGCTGTCTTCCTCAGTCACCCACAGCTGTTAAATTGGAGACTACACTCCTGCTAGCAAGCGTCATCCTCATCATCCTCCGTGGCCCCTGCTGAGCTTCCTCAGCTGTCAGTGAGCTCCCAGGGTGGAGGGAATCCTGCATGGAAGAGAAAGCAGGCTCTCCATCCTGCTTGGCTCTGAGTTCTTGCTCTGCCTTTCTTCAGTGGTGCATTGTGACCTCAAAGTGTTAGCTAAATAAACCCTTTCCTCCCGAATTGTTTTTGGTCATATTATCAGAGCAACAGAAAGGACTAGAAAAACACCTCCAAATCTCTCTACGCTTCTTTTTCTCTTCTGTCCCACGAGTCCACTTCGTTCTCCAAGATGGTTTCTCTTTAATGTCACATGTACATACATGATTTTATGTATCTCTATAAAACCTAAGCATCTTTTCATTTCAACAGGCAGAGCCAAATCTTTAGAGACACCTGAAGCGTGCACACATTGCTTCCTGCTCCCTTGATCAGGACCGTGCTTAAGCCTCCACCTCCCTTATTCATTCTGACACAGATTGAGTTTTGGCTTTCCCAAGCCCTCTTTTCCAACTATATTGCATAGTAAATTCAGATGTGCTGATCGAACAAGTCCATCTTTACCTCGCTGGTTCAAAATGCCACTTCTATCTCACGATACACTCATGGATAGTTTTGGTCTCGTGGAGCTCCCTCGTCTGTCCAAGCAATCTGTTTTGTCTACCCCTGCACAGTTCCATATAACTGTGGTTATTTTAGCTCATTATATATTTCAGTGTCTGGTCTGGAAACTCCCATCTCATTATTTTCTGTTTCCAAAAGTTCCCTGGATCTTCTCAAACTTTAGTCTATGGAATCATATTGCCTACCTCTGGAAAAAAAAAAGAATCCCGCATGGCTGGTGACGAGGATTACAAGTAACTTACAGTGTAATTTGTGGGAAATGGACAGCGTCCTGGTATTGAGAGCTCTTGAATGAGAGCACAGTCTCTCCCTGGTCATTTCACCATGCATAGATCTGCCATTGCATTGAACGTTGTCACTGTGTTTTTACAGTTTGTTTTGGTTTATTTCCCTAAACCTAAAACTCTATGAATCTGGTATTGTGGCCCATGGTCTACTATAGCAGCAATGAAGAACATTTTATTATTACATCTGACTTCATATTGATATTTGAAAATTCTTTTCCTGAACAACCTTGCTATTTCCAGCAGTTTCCCCCTTCACTTCCTTGTGAATTACATCGTCCTCAAGGGACGTCAATGTTCCTAACTCCACTGCAAGATTTATGCCAACTACTTAGTTTTGCTCATTTGAGTCCCAAATTCCCACACACATCCACAGAAGTGCTAAATTTGTTAAAACCCCCATCTCTAAGTGTCACTAATATGGGCCAATGCTATGACAAAGCACAATAAAATAATCAATGGTGGTTAATTTATTTTGTTTATAAGATTACTGTCAGCAAAATCTGCAAAGTTAACTTCTGTAACTTATTTTGCCCTGTACAGGTTTTTAATTATTTTTAAATTAAATTTAGTTAGTTAGTGGGAGGGGCTATAAATCTGTGGTGATCCAAGGACAATTTGTGGGCCTTGGTTCTCTCCATCACATGGGTCCAGGGTTATCAAGCATGGTGAAAAGCTCTTTTACCCACTGAGCCATCTTGCCAGCCTTTCAGTCTGTGTTTCCCAGTTGTCTAAGAATGGAAAGAGCGTCCATTCTTCCTCTTCTGTGATGAAAGATGAGGCAGGCACAGAGTTTACCCCTCTTGCTTCAGCGATTAGGAATTAGAAAAACATAAATGACAATTGGCTTCAGATGTTGGACAATAGATGACCCCAGAGCACAGAGTAGGTCAGAAAGTGCAGGAGGCTATGATGTCTCAGAGTTGAGAAGGTGCAGTCAGAGTGCAGGGGCCAGACTGCTAAGAATGGAGGGGAAGGCTTACTGGCAAAGTAAGCCATCTAACATAAGAGCCAGAGACTTCACACCCTGGCTCTTTGACCATGAGAGGAGCAAGGGTCTATGAGGCTGTGAAAAGAATTACCAGGGAGCAGCAAGCTGTGTGATCTGAGGATGTTCCATGGGTCTGGAACGCCCCTACAGAGTGCACAGAGCATCCAAGGCCTGAGACTCTAGTGGTGTGACTTAATTAGACTTTAATATGTAGGACCCACCAGAAAAGGAACCTTTGGCAGGTTTAAACTAAATCACCAGTGATATAACTACTGAGCATAACCAAAGCCCTTGATGTTTAACAAACAAAACCCAAAGTCTCAACAATGGATGGTTGACTAGGTCCATCTAGCCCCGGTATGAAATGTTCAGGCATCACAAGAACCGTAAATTGCAACCCAAACACAGAATTAGATCCAAATTACAAACCATAACAAAAAAAATCCTCGCCTGATAGAAAGAACCATCAAACAGTGTTCACACAACTAGCTAGCATGATGTAACTGGGAGTTTAATAAGAAAGAAACGCAGAAAGGGGATGATGTGTACACACACACACACACACACACACACACACACTACAAATAAGACTGGAGATTTTATTGGACAGGGCTAAGAACACATTAGAAATACTAAAAGGAAAGTTGGAGAGCTAGAAGTTACAGCAAAGGAAACTCAAAGCACAGAGAGAGAAGCTGGGAGAGAACTTAGCCAAGTCCCAGCTGTGTAAGTAACCAAGGCTGTGATACACAGCACTTCACTGTTGGGACTCAGAGGGGACAGAAGCAGAAATGCTCAAAGACATTGAGTTAGAAAATTTGCAAAATTTCATGAAAATTAGAAACCCACAGATCCAAGAAGGAAAGGAAAATCTTCAAGAAAGAGTAAAATGAAGAAGACCATATCATCAACAAAAATTCTGAAAACTCACCATAAGAGAAAACCTTAAAGACAGTCAGTGAGGGAAATACAAATGGACAAAGACAAACATCATTGCAGACCTCTGGTCAGAGACTACAGCCATGAAACAATGGAGTGTTTTTAAAGCACCTAAGCAAAATGCCAACCTAGCATTCTGCATCCGGTGACTATTTATGTACAATTAAGTCACATTCAGTTATACAATTTTACTGTAGGAACTTATTAAAGAAGTTAGTTTAAGTGGAAGAACAATTGCACCAGACACAAAGTAGGAATCAACACATGCACACACACACACACACACACACACACACACACACACACACACACACACACACACATGGGGGATTGCACATCGGAAAGGTAAATAAATGCATAAGTATTAAATACATATTTTTCTAAATTTTAAAGTTTATTTAAAAGTCAATTTATTGTTTTAGGAAAAATAAGAGTGTCTCTGCAGGAAAGAAAAAGAAGAATGAGCAAAGCAGAACGTTTTATACCATTCGTGAAGCAGTGAGATGTCATCTGAACAGACTGTGACTATTAAAGAGCTGTATAATAAATCCCACAATGATCTGTAAAAACAAAGCAACATGGCTAATATCCCACTGATGGAGACAAATGGGATCGTAAAAAATAATTAACTCAAAATAGGAAAGGAAGCATAAATGGGAAATAGAAAACAAATAGTGAGACAGCAATTAGCATGGTCGCAGCCATGCTGCTTTAAATGGAATGTCTTTTTTTTCTTTTCTTTTTTTCGGAGCTGGGGACCGAACCCAGGGCCTTGCGCTTCCTAGGCAAGCGCTCTACCACTGAGCTAAATCCCCAACCCCTAAATGGAATGTCTTAAGTGGAAGCTGGTGAGTTTACCTAGAAAGATCCAGACCGCGGATGGTTCTTGTGTTTGTGAGCCATATAGTCTTTGCTCTGTACTGGGGTGCGAGCTCAGTTGTCGGCAAACAGGTGTGGATGGTACCGCTGGATTGGTCCACAGCACGTAGTTGGTGACCATTGGTCTAGAATACTTCAAGCCACAGACACACCGTGTCTACCCAGGTGGAAGAGCCATCGCCAACTATGATCAAATTAATAATAAAATTGCAGACAGATGGAGTAAGAGAATGTGAAAGAGAAATTATTCAGGGGGCGAGAGATGGCTCAGCTATTAAGGGCAATTGCTGCTTCCACAGAGAACCTTGATTTGGTTCCTAGCACCTGAGTTAGGAGTCTCCCAATTGCTCTAATTCCAATCCCAGGGGATCTGATGCCCTCTTCTGGACCCTGTAGGCACTGCACTCAAAGACATGTAGACATAGACATATTTTAATAAAATAAATCTTTAAAACTAACTAAATATTTAAAAGGAAAACTGCAGTCCAAACTTTCACCATCTTGAAATACCTAAAGACATTCATCCCAGTGTTTTTTAAAAAATAGGTATTTAGGGGTTGGGGATTTGGCTCGGTGGTAGAGCGCTTGCCTAGCAAGCTCAAGGCCCTGGGTTCGGTCCCCAGCTCAGAAAAAAAAAAATAGGTATTTAAAGTAAAAGCTCAGAACAAAAGGGAGCTGTTCAATTATGTCATAGAAAACATTAATGAAATGGAGCGAAGCTTGAGTTTTATATGCGGGAAGAGAGGATGAGATAAAAAGCAAGAACAGGGATGCGGAGCTCAGCTGGCAAAAGCACTCGTGGCCCAAGTCTGGTGAGCAGAGCTCTATCCGCAGAACCACGTAAGAAAAAGCCAGATGTTCTGGGTGCAATCCCAGCACTCTTATGGCAATATGGGAGGTGGAGACAAGGCCATCGCTTAGAAGCTCTAGGTCAGCTAGTGTGTAAAACACAGGGCAGGGGCAAAAGCAAGAGAGCCCCTGCCTCAACAAGTGGAAGATGAGAACCAACTCTTGAAAATTGTCCTCCGACTCCCACATGTGCAGTGTGCACCTTGGCATGTGCATCCCCAGCCCCACCCACGCGTACAGTCATAGGCTTGTGCTATGGTTTGAACATGAGATGTTTCTAAAGGGCTCAGACTTGGTTCCAAGATAATGACACCCCCTCCCCTTTTTTTGGAAGGAACCTTTGGGAATAGACCTTTGCAGGAGGAAGTGGGCCACTGGGGGAGGGGGGAGCAGGACTTGAGGTGTTCTAGCCTGGCCCCACTACAAGTGCAGGGGGATCAGCCATCACTGACTTCCTCTTCCTGAAGGACTGTTTCCCCTTTAAACTATGAGCCAAAAAAAAAAAGAAGGCCTTCCTCTGTCAAGTTGCTTCTTGTTAGATGTTTTGTCCCAGCAATTAGAAAAGTAACCACTACAGCCTGAAAGCTACTGTACCAAGATCTTCACTAAGTAATTTGCAAGTATGGGTTTTAGTGTAGCTTTTATTTAAGGTTTGTGCAAAAAGACAAAAAAAAATGATAACTATAGAATAGAAGAGAGACACTGCATGCGATTTAAAGAGTAGAAGACACAAGCTCGTCTGAAAGGTCACCTCCAGTGAACCTCCATCTTGAGGGAGGGCCTGCCCTGTGTTCTGATTGTGTTCTTCAGAGGGTAGCTTCTTACTCCAGGTCTTCCCTCTCATCCCCACGCACAGTGCTCTGAAGTCTAAGATAAACTGACATGCTGTGTCCAGGGCAAAGCCTGCCGCAGTCTCACCAGGCATCTTGGACGGCAGCCTCAGGGAGTCCCAGGGCATCCAGCTCCCCCAAGGCTGGCTCGGACAGCCCTGGCCTCGGATCTGTAGCTGGACACAGACAATAAGACCCTGTCTCCCAGCCTGGGACTGCTCTGAGGTATGTAAGAGGACAGCGAGCCACAGGAAGTGGTGACAGAAGTTAACAGAAATGAAAACGGCCCATGTGAGGAAGCCACGTCTTCCCACCCCAGACCCTGTCTTCTCTCCCTGGGCTGTGTTCAAACCCCGCTGTCTTTGGAGGGAAATCCACCCCATGTGTTTCTTATTCATTTCCTCTTAACTCATCCGAATCCTGTTTTGAAAGAGACTATTGGATGGGCTACAGAGCTGTAGCAAAGCTCTCTGCCGCCACGCCTGCTTGTGGACTCACCAAATACTCTCCTAATCCACCAGGCTGTGGGGAAGGTTGGCCCAGCATCTGCCTGCTCCCTGGTCTCCACCCCTTGGAGTCCTTCTTCACCATTCCTGCCATCTGGTGAGCTCTGGGGCTGGAAACCCCATACCCAAGGCGGGTGAGAATGTGAACTGGACAAGACCAAACACGTGAACCTGGAGAGAAGACCTGGAGTCTGAGAAAAGATACCTAGAACATCTCGGGATACCTAGAGCAGAGTGCAACGGAGCACAGCTGGCTGTAGGAACCTCTGTCTAGAGGGGCACTGTACACCCCTCCTGTATACCCTCACTGTGCAGGAGAGCACTGGGGTGGGAGGAAGGGGTACCTTCCCAGACTCATTACAGAGTCTGAATCTCAGCCTTCTTAGAGTGAGGATGAGACCATATTCCACCAGAAGGTGACAATTGGTTCCTATCTTCAGGGTCTAGAAGGTTCTAATGGATCTTCCATGCCCAGTGTGAGGTATACAAGAATAAGCAAGTTGTCCCAAGCAGACATTTGGAAGTAATTAAGTCAAAAGGTGGTCGACACATGAAGCATGCCAGCGCCAGGAAGGACCTTAGAGAATGCTGTGTTCCACCCCCAATCTCTGCCCTGTGTCTATAAACCCCCTTCATAAGGGTTTGAAGAAGCCTAGACACCTCCAACTTCTGCTTTTGGAAAAGCATTGGGCAGTCGCAAAAGGCCAAACCTGCATCGGGCAAAGCCTAAGGTGAAACCCAAGGGAAGCAGGAAGAGCTAGGGATGGAGGAACTTGGGTTCTTCAGCATGGAGTTGGACCATTCCTGCAGTATCTCCCTCCCCCCATAGTCACTGGCAAGGATGAATTCTTCTAAACCTGCTAAAAGGGTGTAGGCAGTCGGGGACCAGAGGTAAATGGTATGTAGGAAACTCAGGGGGCAATCGAGGCTGATGGAGACAAGAGGAAAGACGACAGACAGTGTCAGAACCATTTTGTAGATAGCTTCTGCAAGTTATCATGAAGCTACTAGCGTGAATGCCAGAGTCTGCATCTTGCGTCTTTAAAATCCACGCAGCCAAAGGCATAGCTGGGGGTGGGTGGGGAGAAGAGATGCTAAAGAAGGTTCTGTGCTAACAGTTGCTCAGGCTGCATCATCAAGGAAGATGGGTGCAGAGTTGGAGGACTAGGAGGAACATGGCTGCTCTTGACCTCTTGACCGGAATGAAGACAGACCACAGCTGGGAAGTAAGTAGGAGACGGTTGGGGGTCTCCGCCGGCCGCCACAGCCTTAATGGTGTGACGGTTGTACTCAGAAGCTACCAGCAGATGGCAGTATTTCAGAACAAGAAGGTTAGGACTGGTAGAGATTCTGGTCTTATGCATGCCAGGTATGTTTGTCAACATCTCATGGCATCATCACCGGACAATCATTAGTCTCATTTTACACACGAGAAGAAGGTTTAGTAGCTTGAGGAAACATGAAGCACGAGAACCAAATTCTAGCCCTGCTAACTCCAAATCTACGCTATCTAGTGACGAGCGTAGTTCGTTTCATTTGAATTCCACTAAATTTCCACTGTGCAGCAAGCTCATGATAGAACCTGATACTCGAAGCTCCTCAGACCACACCCCTGCTTCAGGAGCCAGCCTGCCTCTTGGTGTCACCAATGACAGGCTCTGATTCCCGGTGACCATGGTTCTGGGTACACCCAGGGCAGCAGTTAGCACAGTGGTCCCAGGCTTGGTCCTGGCTCACACATGCACTGGTTGGGTGGCCTTAGGTATGTCAATTGTTATTTCAGGAACCCTGTGTTCTATCTATGTGTGACTAGGCATAATGTCAGCCTTTGGAGAACATGGTAAGAGAACACGTTTGAAGAATTGGCCATGGAGTTGGTAGTGTGTTTTACTGAAACAGCAAACATCAAAAATGACAAGCCACAGAGGCCAGAGGGGTGTTTACCACACTGAGTAATTTGGCTGACAGGGGAGCATGGCTTCCAGCCAGGAGAATAACATGGGTGTGGAGACTCGATAGCTCATGAGCCCCCAGATGACATGGTGGTGGGTAGACAGGAAGCTTAGTAACCCTGTTCCTAGAAACCTGGACACAGTGTGTCTCAGGACTGGGAAATAGCAACTCTCATGGATTTCAGACGCAACCAGACTCAAGTAGATATTCATGGGCCATGAGTGTGTGGGGGTATGCGTGTGTGTGTATGTGTGTGTCTGTCTGTTTGTCTGTCTGTCTGTCTGTCTGGTGTATGTATGTGTTCATGTAGGTGCATGCACATATATGTAGAATGCATGTGTATGTCTTTGCATGTGCTATGGAAGCTAACGGTTGGTAATCAGTGTCCCCCCATCATTCCCCACATTATTTTTAGGCAAGGTCTCTCACTAAATTTGAAGTTTACGGGGGTTGGGGATTTAGCTCAGTGGTAGAGCGCTTGCCTAGCAAGTGCAAGGCTCTGGGTTTGGTCCCCAGCTCCGAAAAAAAGAAAAAAAATGTGAAGTTTACTAGTCCACTAAACTGGCTGGTTCCTGGACCCCAGAGATCCCACTATCTCCACCACCCACCCCTGCCTCCCTACTGAGCTTCTACATTAGGTACTAACATTCTGAACGTAGGTCCTCATGCCTGTGGGACAGAAACATTACCAACTAACTGGGTTGTCTCTAATCATTATTGTATCATCGAACAACAAACAAACAAACAAACAAACAGACACCCTTCTTGCAGGCCCTCTGTGCACCCAACATTAGCCCTGACCGGCTTTGTTCCTTGCCTCATTCCCATGGAATCTCTGGTCCTTCTCAAGACACTGCTCTGTCCCTCACCTGAGCAAGCCCATTGACTCCCTTTCCATCAGCCCCCTACAGGCCATCCTCCAGTCTCTGCCTAGCACATGGCAACACATGGCTCTTGTCAGGAGTTCCTAATTTGCTCTACTGAAAAGTCTCTCCATCTGTGACTCCACCAAGAGAGGAAGACCCAGCTGGGCAGATGGTAACAAGACTATTCATGGCCTCCGGGATATCTAAAATTACTCGGAGGAGATGCTGCCCCAGGGCATTCTGGGAGCTGGAGAGAGGCTGAGTCCAGGCCCCAGCGTCTGCAGGCAGGTGTCATCGGAGCCCACTCTCAGAGGAGAGAGAAGTTCTCCAACCACAGGGCCCCAGAGTGCCTTCTCCCCATCTTCACTTCTGATTCCAAGTCTGGAGAAGTTGGCAGCAGAGACCCCTTTGTGCTCTGCCTCAAGCTCGTGCTCCCCCAGCCCTGCGTTCTGGTCTTCTTCTCCAGAAGAGATAGAAACAAAAACAAGTGACTCTTCAGGGTGGGCGGGGTTGATCTGCACAGAGGTGCATTCCTTCCTGTGACCCTCAGCCCCTCAAACATCATCACTCATTCCATCAGGCACAGCTGGAGCTGGGGAGACCATGACAGGTGGGCCAGCAGGGAAGAGGGGACGAGGCATCATGGCCTCCTCCCCAACCCCCAACAAGACAGATATGTCCCCTCTGGACATGCTGGGGGAGATTATTTTAACAAGCACTTTTGTACCAGGAAATCAGTGTGTTTAACCTAACAAGCAAAGCACGGCCCAGCGGGGCCCATAAATCTAGTTCCCACCTATTAATTTTACGGCCTACATAAAGCAGTGTTGAAGTCCAAAGTATATGTGACCTAAAAAGGGATCGCTCATTCTGACACATATACGACGTGGCCAGGACTCGAACCCTGACCCTGACCCTTACTCCAGGAAGCCAGATCCCAAGCCGTGCAGGGTGCAGAAGATCAGACTACAGAGTCCCGCCCAGGCTCCAGGATGAGGGCAGCTGGAGTAGGCGACTGTGCTGGGGACAGAGGATGTGGATCCTGCTGAAGGGGAGCCAGCAAAGGACCTTCTACTCAGTAAAGCCCACTGCCCATGGCTGGCTGTGTGGTGGTCACTTCCTAAAGCCACCTGGAGGAGAGAACGAATGAGAACAGAAATCCAGCCGGTTGCTGCACAAATCCTCCCTGTGGCCTGGGACAAGTCGGTGTGTGTCCAAGGAATGGGCATCTGGTGTCTTTGGATGAACCCTGGTCTCTTCTCTGACTTCTTGAACTATCACCCCAAAACTCTGAATCACTATCCCACCAAGCAAACCACACAGCCCTCCCAAGGAAACCCACGACAAGGGTTGACGTCGAAGCGGACTTGCATGCTTGCTTCCCCAGTGTCGCCCATGTTTCAATTGTCTCTATCACCACACACTGACCACAACTGGGTCACTCTAGCCAGCCCACAGCAACTGCAGCCCAATCCCCACAGAGTCATTGGGACATGGACCACCCCGATACAATGGAACGCTGAAGTCATACCATCTCAATCCCACACTGACCTTGCAGCAAAAGAAACGGTCGGAGGAACCCAATCCCAGAACATACTTGCTGTATCCCTGGCTCCAGGCCGACCTCCCAAATCCAGGATCGCAGAGTGCTTGGTGCTCCCCCGACTCTCCCTCAGCCTTTCTCTGTGCTGTCTGACCTGAGGGCTGATGTCTAGGGAATAATCTGTCTTTCCTGTTCTTGAGGGCCCTGCTGGGACTCCCCGAAAGCCCTTATTCCTGAATGAAGGAGACTATGTCACTAATCTCACCACAAGAGGGGTGGTTCCATATCTTGAAGGGGTGGAATTCATGCTCATTACATATATTTATTAGCTGAATTACAAAAATGTTTCCCACTGGGTGGTGGTGGCGCATGCCTTTTATCACGGCACTTTAGAGGCAGAAGCAGGTGAATCGGTGAGTTTGAGGCCATTCTGGTCTACAGAGTGAGTTCCAGGACAGTCAGGGCTACACAGAGAAGCCCTGTCTTGAAAAGAAAAAAGAAAAAGAGGAAAGTTTTTCTCTTAGGTTGGGTCCTCAGAAGCAGGACCCAGTCAGGGTGTGAGGTAAGATGGCTGATGTGGGCTGTGATCCCAGCAAATACTATAAAGGGAGTGAAAAGGCTGGGGGAGCGAGGAAGCCCATCCAGTGTACACCATGAGGAAAGACTCCTGTGTTCTGTAAAAGGAGACCTGCACACAGCAAGAGGAGGGGCAGAGGAGGGGTGGTCTCTGGTGAGAAGAGACTGATATATACCTCAAAATGAGGTCGCGGGACACAGCACGGAGGCTGCTGAGCACCGTGAGACGTTGATGTGCAGCGGATGGCGCGTCTGCCACTCCCAGGATGCCACTCACCTGTTGGCACGCATGCTGTAGAAAGTGGAAGGCATGGGCAATAGCAGCATTTGTTAGTTTTTTACCTCGCTATCCATGCGAGCTTGGCTCCAGAGTCCCTCTGGCTTCTGCATTCTGAGAAGCCCAGTTTGAGAAGCTAAGGCCCAGAACCCTCCACCCAGCACAAAGTACCAACCATCCACAGTCCCTTTCTACAGTCCTACTGTCTATTCTCACCTAGTCACACACTGACTTCACATCTCCACCATGTGGGGAACCTGCAGCCCGTGTCAGCCACTCACGGACTCCCAAAATTACACATACCACAACCTCCAACGCAATCAGAAAGTGAGCAACTAACCCCTCCATACATGCTGGCCAGTCCAAACCTGTCTGTATCCTGACTCTTGAATCTTCAATCTTAGGTTAGCCTAAGTACATTGATCGCCCCCAATCCAAGTCTGATCATTCCCGGCTGTGCATCGACCCGAGACACGGCCCTGGGGGAGTATTGAGCAGGCCACATGTTTATCTCTGACTCAGTGACACACAGAGATGTGCCAGTTCCTAATGCACACTGGCTCCTCAGTTGCAAACAACACACAAGCTAATCCTAGACTCCACGAGACACTGATCCCCAAACCCCAAAAGGTGTTCGTCGCCAGCTTTCCAACCGCACGTTGACCCCAATCCCAATTGCTGTCTGTTATGCGCAGCTGAAACCTTACGTAGACTCTTACCATCCAGTGAAAACCACTGTCACGGACGCCACAGGCTAAACACTCACCCTGTGAACCTCAACCAAACAATGACCTCAATCCTAGCTACCCCAGGACCAGGCGTTCTGCTTCCAAAGCAAGGCTACACCCGTAAGTGCAGATACTCACTCGCCCTCAGCCCTAAACAAAGGCTGATCCACCAAACTCAGCACGAGACTCTCTCACTCACACATGAGCCCTCAAACCCCAGCTTTAACCTTCCAACAGCCCAAGAGAGGGACCCTACCTCATCCTTACATGGAGCCCCAAACTTGATCTATACTTTCCCCTTTAGCCCATACGGTTCAATAATATTATTATAACAGAAAACAAATTGCCTGTCATAATTTCAGCTTTCTTAATCCCATAAACCAAGAATCACCCAGGAAGAAAGAACCTCAATAAAGAATCACTGTAATCAGATTGACCTATGGCCATATCTATGAGTTATCTTCTTAATTGCTAATGGATGGTGGGGGCCCTGCCCACTGTGGGCGGCGTTATCCCTAGGAAGGTGGGCTTGGGCTGTGTAAGGAAGCTAGCAACAAGCCAGAAGGAGCAAGCCAGTTAGCACCATTCATCCACCATCTCTGCTGCAGTTCCTGCCTTGAGTCCCTGCCTTAGCTTCCCTGAACGATGGACCGTAACCTACAGGATGAAATAAACTCTTTCCTCCCCAGTTTGTTTTTGGCTGGAGTGTTTTATCACAGAGACAGAAAGGCTAATTAGAGCACCGTCCTAATGTCCAACCTGCTTACACACTGAGTACCCCGTGACAAACCTCATTGCCCTTCCACTTAGGCCACTCTGATAGCAGTCCATCTGCTGGTCCTGGCATCCCAGCCCCATTGAGTGCTCAATCCTGTATGAAACACACGAGTCCAACCCCAACCACACCTTTCCCCTTTTACCTTCCCCATACCAGCAGATTCGAACATCTGGTTTCAACACACCCTGATCCTCTAACACACTCTTACCCAGGGGTATATGCCCCCACACCTGTCCACATGCAGGCATGGTATCCAGCCAGCACCAGCAGAAACCATTCTCTATGTTCTATCTGCACAGCTCAGGGGAAGGCCCCTGGGACCTTCCTGGGTTAAGTTAGCACGTCCTTCTGCAACGTGCGACCTCCTCTGTGACCTCCTTGTGCCAAGTTTGCATTTCCCAGGACTTAGCCTGTTTACTTAATTTGATCACACCAGTCTGTGTAGCATGCAGGGAAGAAGGGTTAGGAGCCTGGGCAACTGTCTTTCCCTGTTGCCCACACGGATGGATGATCTTGATTGGTGGATCTTGATTGGGACGTGGAGAGCCGCCTCTCTTGTGTTTATTTAATCCTGTGTATACCACCGGTTAGCAAATCTCTGTCAGAGAATCAAGTTGGACCAAGCTCACCCATCTACTGATCGTCTGTGGCTGCCTCTGGGCTATGATGACAGAGGGAGGAGTTTTGGGGGAAGGAGGAACTTATGTGGCCTTAAAGTAAAAAAAAAAATAAAAAGTACTATCTGTCTCTTTCAGGACAGATTTTGACCCCACTTCTGTGTACCCCTACTTTCCTCTCAAATGGTAGACTCATGATGAAGAGTGTTGTATGGAGGTCTCCTTCTTTTTTTTCTGGACCTCCCCATAAACACATCCTTCCATGATGTGATGATTTTTATCACAATGGTGGTAATAAATCAGAGCTATGAGATACCTGCCCATCCCCCACCCCCATCCTCACCCTGCACCCTGAAAGGGAAAAGCTGAAGTAATATCCCAGGATCAAAGGCACCCCCCTCAGCAACACTGAGATGCCCCCTCTTTCTGTGCACCACAGAGGGAGACTCCTTTAACGTTATTGCTTTTCTTTATTGAAATCCAACCCCCTGGTGCTCACCCACCCTTGGCCTTGGGCCAGACCTGCCAAGGCCCCAAGCTTGCCAGCCCTGGCCGAGAAGTGGGGGGTTACGGGGGCTAGAAGGAGCTTTAGCCAGGATCCATCCCACAGCACTGCTTGCTTATAGCCTAAGGCGCTCCCAGCCCCTCCCTCCTTAACGTCTTGCTTACAAGACAGCATTTGGAGACAATTTCTCATCAGACCCTCTTGTAAACATCCTCCTGGGTGAAGCGAGCCTGAAGGAGCACTTATTAGAAACACCTGTGCCAGACAGCAGGCCTGGTGAATGACAGCTTGCAGACCCACCATGGGCCCCCGGCCAATCCAGGCTGGTCAAATGGGTGGGATGGGCAGGCAGCAGGGATGAGGTTTGGGTGGGGAGCTGTCTCTCCCCTTCAGACACCTCCCCGCTAATCCTCCATGTGGTCAGTAAGCTGCTGAGGCAGGGCCTGTCCTATCCTGGTGGGAGAGACCCAGGGGCCCTAGTGAGCCCTGGGCCCATTCATCGCCTCTTAGCATTAACACAATTCTTGCCCAATACAGTGGCATATGACTGTAATACTAGCCCTGGGGACATACAGAAATGAAAAATAAAAAGTTCAAGGGCATCCTTAGCTACATAGTTCAAGACCAATCTATGCCATGCTTTGGAAACCCCAAACGATAATAATAGTAATAATAATAATAATAGTAATACCAATACCAATAACTGATTAAATAAATACAACTGCTAATGTACAAACATACACCACCACCACCACAACCATCATCACCATCACCACCACCACCACCACTACCCCATCATCACCACCACCACCACCACCACCACCATCACCACCACCAACAGTGCTAGGTTTCTCATTCAGTTGTTTTGGTAAACCAACAGTCCCTTTGTTGTCACAGGGGCACCTAGCCATGTGTCTGTACTGAATTTCTTGCTATTTTTATAAATTATTTAAGACCCATTGATTTTATTATCTTATGTGTAGGACTGTTTTCGCGTGCTGTGTGTGTGTCTGTGTGTGTGTGTCTGTGTGTGTGTGCACTACATTTGTGCCTGATGCCTGCAGAGATCAGAAGAGGGCATCAGATTCTCTGGGAGGGGAGCCATAGGCAGTCGTGAACCCTATATGGGTACTGGTAATCAAACCTGGGTCTCTGCAACAGTGGGTGTCCTTAAGAGCTGGTCACCTCTCTAAACCCTTTACTGATTTCAATGACGGGATTTTCAAGGTTTTTAGCAGAGCAGAGTTGAGAGGCAACATGGAGGACATCTCAGGCTATAGGTAATCTTGACTTACCAGTAAGGCCCAGAACATCAGGACACACGGTCTAAGGGCTATAACCTCTGTAATATCATCCTTGCTTCATCAAACGCCATAGCTGTATGTAGCTAGTGCTGAGCCAAAGGCTCTTGTTTATGGAATAAAGCAGGAGAGGAAGAGGAAGGCCTCACAGATAGCACTACCTGTCGTACTCTGAGTTGCTAACACACCAACTCTTGCGCTACGGTTGTTCTGCTGCTGGTCTTTGTGTGTGTGCAGTGTGTGTGTGTGCAGTGTGTGTGTGTGTGTGTGTGTGCACTGTGTGTGTGTGTGTGCACACACGTGCAGGTTTATGTGAAGACCAACGTTTGATGTCACATGCCTTCTTCGATTTCTACATTAGCTTTTGAGACACGATCTTTCACCACACCCGAAGCTTGCTGATTTGACTAGATTGGCTGGCCATGAGGGTGTCCTGTCTCCATCTCCTCAGTGACAGAATTAAAAAGGAAGGCTGGCGTGCTGGGTGTATGAACCCAGGTCCTCATCCTAGTGTATCGGGGCACTTTGCTCTTTAACATGGAGTCATCTCCCTGGCTCTGGCTGCTGCTGGTCTTTTGTCTGTCTGTTTGTTTTAGGTTTATTTTATGTGTGCTGGCACTTTGCCTGCATGTATGTCTCTGGACCACAGGACAGCAGTATCCACAAAAGCCAGAAGAAAGCGTTAGATTCCCTAGAACTGGCATCACAGATAGTTAGCTGCCATGTGACTGCTGGGAACCAAACCTACGTCCTCTGGGAGAGCACAGCCATCTCTCCAGCCCCTACTTCTGGTCTTTGATTTTGATGGATACTTTTGGTGTTCCCCACAGTACCCATAGCCACCCTCTGGGTTCTTCTGAACAAGCTCTGAACCTTTTCTGGCCCACATTTGCCCCTCTATTCCTCTCTGAGCAATGGTACCAGCTTAAACCAGGTACTGCCCTGTGTCATCATTGAGCCCATAGGGGAGCCTGGAAAGGAACTTTCTTTCTATTCCTGGGTGGGCCATCCCATGGTAGCACTTTGTTCTTGAGAGAGCATTGCAAAAGGCTGTCTGGGAGCCTCCCTCAAGCAGACCAAGTTCATCCCACCCCAATGTTAGCATGGGACAGAGGTAGTAGATTTGGAGGACAGCTGGAAGGCAGTTTCAGGAGTGAGCTGAGCAGAAGGAAAGAACACAGGACTTCATGAAATAAATCAGTGAAATCTCAATTCCGATAAATCCAGTTTCAAAAAAAAAAAAAAACACAGCAACTGGTAGAAAAAGAAAATGTAATTTATGCTCATTGAAAGGAGGCCAGGTTTAGATTGATGAAGTCTCCTGTTTACGTAATAAATCCATTTCCATTCATGTCACCAATATATTTATCCACACATCCTGGTCCAAGTCAAATCTTCATTATTTTATTATTCAACAGAGGGCAGAGGGGAGGGCAGGGGGACAGAGTTCTGTGTCGAATTAATAAAGTCTCACTCTCTCCCCCAGATGTCTCCTCACACAGGGACGATTTATTCCTAAGAAGGACAGAGAGGAACTGGGTGCAATTTATGTGCTTTGAAAGAGACCCAAACGTAATTAGGCTAAGTCTCAAGTTCAGGGAGAAATAAATCCCAGAGAAAGTAGCCGGGGGTAAAATTTACGTTCTCTGAAAGTCTGGAAGCCTCTCCCCTACCCGCTCAGCCCCTCCCCCAGGCCACCGTGCTTGGTGCTCCAAGCCCACCAGGCCTAGGTGTATTCTCCCACACCCTCCCCTTGCAGAAGGCCCATTAATGTTCTCTGGGGGCTCCCTAGAGGGGTGCTGGCCCTTCCCCTGCATGACTCTCCAAGCATGTCACTGTTCTCAGGAGAATGGGCTAACTCAGGTCCTCTGAGGGGTTAGCAGTGGCAGATGATAAGACAGCCCAGATGTGTATCTAAAAAGTGAAGTATTCCCAGGTCTGCCTTTACCTTCCACAGCCAGCCATGGAAGGTTCTGGAGCAAGAATCAACCAGTCCTCAGATTATAGGAGAGTCTTCCTCTCTCTCTCTACAGACAAGTGGAGTTCTTTTGAGAGTGAGAGAGTGCCAGCAAGCTGGGCACTGAGTTGTCAAGCAAGTGTCAATCAGAATCTCTGAACTCACACATTTGGAGACCCCAGAGAGGCTGGGTTGAGGAACGTGACCAAGGGGACAATGTTAATGTGAGGGAGACCCGTGAGTGGGTGGAAGAACAGAACATTTTACCCCCTTCTGGATATAGAGAATTGTTTAGGGTGGGGGTCTCCCTAAAGAAGTGTTTATCTACCTGAGGCTCTTTTTATCCCCCAACTACATAACTCAGAATAGCTCATTATTCGCGGGATAAACATGCTACAGCAGGAGTTGTCTCTGCGTGCAAGCTCCCCACTGAGCCTAGGAAGCAGCAGAATCCTGTCCTCTGGAAAGAGCCAAATCTCTTTGAGGGACCTTCTCTCCAGCCCAGTTGTTCCAGGAAGCAGGCCCTTTAGTAAACAGACTCCCTGCAATCAGGCAAGAAGAACCCCAGGAAGGACCTAAATGTAGACAAGGTCTGACCAGTTCTAGTCTCTGGCCTCAGAAATCAAGGACATAGGTGTCAAGATTAATGAAACGTTGAAAAACTAGCAGAAGCCTACCAGGAGGCGAGTGAGCAGAAAGGAGTTGGGCAGTACCCAGGTTTCTGGCTTGATCAGCTAAGCCACTCATGGGCCGTTTGCTGCAGTGGGGTTCACACCGTGGGGGCAAAGAACTAAGCGGGCACCAAAGATGAGTTTCCCTGAAGAGTAAGTTTAGCGGAAGAGCAAGGATTTGATGCATTGGCTGAGACCATGCTTCCAGGGCTGGGGCCACGGGGGGCAGGGCGGGGTGTCTAGCAGGGACCAAGCTGACCAGCAGAGAGAAGTGTAGAGCAGAGAGCAAGGGCTGGAGGCTGAGCTTGGTCAGGATCACAGGACATAGAACGGGCAAGGGATTGGGGAAAGGCATACCCAGAGAACATGGCGGGGGTGGGGGGTTGGGTGACAGGTCCACACCAGTGTCCACTGTTGAGAGAGAAAAGGCAATGAAAACTGAAGACCTCGGAGGTGGCTCAGTTGGCAAAATGGTTGCCCCAGAGCCCATGGTAAAAAGCCAGGCATGATGACGTATGCTTCTAAACTTTGTAGAGGTGGAAACCGGCAGATAGCTGGGACTTGTTGGCCAGCTAGCTTAGCCAACTTGGTGAGCTCCAGGCCAGCGAGAAGCACTATCTCAAAATTCAAGTTAAACAACTCCTAACCTCTGGCCTCCACATACCTGCACACACAGACATGTGCACTCTCACCCACCTATACATGTCGACACTGTCGAAACTGCAAGGCCAGAAGCAGGATCCACCTCTCTTTCCAGCCAAGTACCTGGAGTCAAGATCTTGTTGCCACTGGCTATCAAGATGACTTGTTAAGAGCTGGTAGCTGATTGTTGAGTGCCAGGTCTCTAGACTGTCCCTGACAGCCAGTTTCAGCCTTCTTCCTTTGCTATGGTTGAGAGAGTCCCAGCTACAGGAGCCACATGAGCTTCCTAAACCTAGTTCATCCCCAACAGCCACACAGATCTACAGAGAGCTGGAAGGGAGGGAATGCTGACACCTGTCTCAAAAAAAAAAAAAAAAAAAGGCTCCACCTGGGGGCCCTCTCTGGCACCCTGACTCCCTGACTCCTGACTCCGGAAAGCAATCTGCAAGGAGCTCACCTCTGAGAGACTCATCAATGCAGCAGGGGGCTAGTCTGATCCAACTTACAGCTTCTTACTCAACTGCAGGCCACAGCATATACTTATGGGAATGGGCTGAGGTTCAGGCAAAGGCCTGTTGTTTTTAGTGACGCAACAGTTGTCCTATGTATGACATGGAGCCCTTCCCCTCTCCAGCTTGTACTACCTGGAAGTGACCTCAGGCTGAGCCTGCTGACCTGGCAGGTCTGGCCAGGTGTTTATAAGAGTTCTAGAGGGAGCGTGGAGGGACCTGTGGGCCTGAGGTAGAGACTGTGTGCAGGAGTGGTTACCTCTGGGGTGTGGTACTTTCTCTGGAATCGTGTTATTCCTATGGGGACTGTTGAATCTCAGTCTGACCTCCCTGATCTAGACAACAGAGACTCTGGCCATAACTCAATGCTTTTTACAAGCTTCTCTGGGAAGCCAAGACTCCCCTGGCAGGCAGAACAGGGCAGCCCAGAGGAACTCAGCAAAGCAGGACACAAGTGCCAGGCCACTTTCTGTTTCTGTCACTCAACAAGACACTTGCTTCTCACAAAAGCCCAGACACCCGAAGCCACCATAGGAGCGTCCTGCTTTCAGGATGGGATGGCGGTGAATAAAGATCCTACTGTGCCTGGCTCAGGCACTGTGAGGGGATGGAGTGCAGTGGGGGAGGCTGCTGCCAGCCAGTGTCTTCCCACTCTGCTCCACACTGGCCCTAGGAGGCCCTTGCTGGACCTGTTGCCTCAGAGACTGGGAAGACTCTTATCCAGGTGATTTGTCAAGGAAAGGGTACCAAGTAGAGACCAGGCAGAACCAAGAGAGGCTGAGAGAGGGAAGCAGCTAAGCCAGGGTGGGCTTTCAGTGATGTCTCAACTTAGGTCTGCCCTTACAGGGTGCGGTGTATCCTAGTGCTAGGCTGGCAAGAGACCAGGAGTCTGACTTTTTCCTTTCCTACCTTGATTGGTATTAGAGTGAGACTCACTCTTGGCGCAGTAGTCTGTGTCAAGTGACCCTAGAAATCCAAGAGCAGGCTTCCAAGCTACAAGCTCTTCTCAGTGAAGTCCTTGGGAACTGGGGGACAGAAGCACGACACCAGCAAAGGGCACTTCTGGGTTGCCCGATACCAGCCCAGGTCGCTGGTTCAGGATTATCCCTTGGCTTTCAGAGCTCTGAAGCCTTTGCCCTGAGCATTAGCAAAGCTTCCTACAAACTGTCTGCTGGGCCGACCCCACAGAACTGATCTGGTGCCAGTGAAGGGCCAGCTTGTCTGCTCTGCAGCGTTAGATGAGCAGACATTGCCTTCAGACTGAGCATCTACTTCTGGAAACGTCTCTTTTTAGATGATGACGAATAGTTCCTCCTGCTGATTCCTGCCATCCTACTCCACCCAACAGAATAAAAACAGTTGAAAATTACCCATCTTCACTCATCCCAATGGGAACCATGATGCCCTGGTCTTTGCCTCCCAGGCAGGAACCATGCCTGGATCCATTATGGGGTTTCTATGTAACTTGGGTTTGTCCTGAGAAGTTTGGTGACCACCCCGTCACTCTAGAAATCAGAGTTCCTTTTTAAAATGGACCAACAAGTCTTGACCCCTGAGTCCTTCTTTGTGCTTCGGGACCTGAGATGTCTGGCTATGCTGTGACTTTTTTTTGCCACGATGTGTCAAGATTTCACTTCTCCGGGGACACAAGCTTTGCTCATGAGCTATCAAAGCTGTGCAGTGGGGCCAGGTCATGACCCTTCAGAACTGAAGTAAGTGAACTTTGAACCTGAAGCCAAACTCTCATGGAGAAGTAATTCATGACAGAACTCCATGTTCTCATTGTCCCACTTTTTTCTTCTCTCTCTCTCTCTCTCTCTCTCTCTCTCTCTCTCTCTCTCTCTCTTTTTAAGTTTTTGGCTGCTGGGAAGCTCCCATCAAATATTTTGGAAGCAGGAATCAAGACTAGTTTGTGTCTATACGCATTTTATTGGTATTAACCCTCCCCTACACACAACACACGCATACACACACACACACACACACACACACACACACACACACACACACACACACGGGTGGCTTTTTAGCTTTCCCCTCATACCTTTGAACCAGACCCTGTTCTTGTTTGAAATTTTCATAAGTAGGCAGCAACTGCTTTGCCCATGTCCCCAGCAGAGCTCATGGCTATGCCTTAAAAAACCAAGCAGACATTTTACTATGGTCATGCGCTCGCAGTTGTAACCTATACTGTCTTCTCCTCGGCTCTGCTAGAAAGCTCAGTCTATAGTAAGAGTCACTGTGGAATAGAGGCTTCCCCTTTCTGTTAAAACATTTCTCCCTGAATCAGAGCAGGCTGTCCTGAGCCACCTGAGAACTCAGACAGGGGCTGCTTGGCTTTGAACTCTCGACAGCTCTTCTCATTGAACTGTCTTTTGACAGTGTGCTTTGTGATTTATATTTGCATTTCAGAATCAGTTGCACGGAATCAACTAGTCATTTTGTGGAAGTTGCCTAAGTGTTCATTTAGTGAAAGTACCTGTTGTCCTCAGGAACAATCTACAGAAGGAAACTATCTCTGCTCTCACAACCAGAACGCTAGGACCACTAACATCCTTTTCTGCCTTGGTTTTGAGGGCTCTGGAAACAGCTTTAGGCTCCTCTATTATTAGGGACCTTGGTTGAGGCAGAAACATGGGCACACAAGAAGCCCTTCAATGACCTGCTCATTCTCTGAGCCCACGATACCACCACTATCATGTACGGATGGTCCACGGGTGAAGTCAGAGTCTTCACACTCCAATCGCTTCCCAAAAGCCTGCTTTTAAATACTGCGCTGGGGACCAGTATTTTGGAGGGAGACACATTATATCTAAGTCAGGACATCCTCTTCGTCTAAGTTCCCAAGAAGCTCAGGGCCAGAATATCCTATCTTCATCAAGTGTGCAACACGAGCGTGTCTACAGCCTAGCTGAGGGATACAGCATGTCTACAGCCTAGCTGAGGGATGGAATCCTCATCTTCAGACTTATCGGTTCTTATTAAGTTACTGTTGGTGGAAGTTGCGTGATTTCGACTTCCATCCTGTGATCCAGAGTCCATGCTTCTGCCTCCAGTCCTCAACACTGGGATGGGGTGGGGGTGGGGCTTGGCCATGATAGCTTCTTCTGCTAAGCTGAAGGACTTGGAGCATCTCACCACTTGTTAAGTTTGCATTTCCTCATCACTAAGCACTGACCCTGTAACTTACCTGTTCAGGTCCCCTTCTCTTTCCTCACATTTATTTTTGATTTTTGCATGTTTGGCAAGACCTTCTGTCTGCTTCCTTTTGCTGCTGACTTCCTGGGATTTCCCAAACCTGCTGTGGCCCCATCTTGATTTCTTTAGGCATTAATTTGTATGCATTCATGCAAATTGCCCAGAGAGCCTAAGGGTTGTATTAATCAGGGGAGGCTGACTCCGTGATAAACAAGCCCAGATTGAACTGGCTTTACAGAAATGAGCAATTCAAATGCCTGCTTTACTGGTTGGTGACTCTTCCTAGCAGCCCTGTAGGTCACAGAGTTCCCAGCTGGCCCCTGCTTTGCTGGGGGAGGTTCTCAGGCACAAGCCTCAGGACATCATGCACTCCATGTCCCTCCAAGAGAAGCAGGAGATGCCTTGCTCAGGAGTCAGAGGAAGTGAGAACTGGAGTCTGCATTGCATGGTGTGGCTGTGACTGTTAACACTTCTTTTGCTGCTTGGTGACTGCAAGGTCTGTGTTTTCTGTCCTGGTGTCACTTCAGTAAAGGTGAACACAGACAAATGGGGTGAGGCTGGCAGAAGGAGCTGGCCCAAAGCTCAGAGTGCCCTCAGAGCTGTCTCAGACAGGAATCACTTAAACTTCTTCCTTTTTTTTTTTTTACATTTTTCTTTTATTGGATATTTTTTAAATTTACATTTTAAATGTTATCCCCTTTCCAGATTTTCCCTCCAGAAATCTGTTAATCCCTCTCCCCTCCCCCTGCTTCTGTGAGGTTGCTCCCTCCCTCCCTCACCCACCCACACCCTCCCACCTCCCCACCACTGCATTCCCCTACACTGGGGCATCGAGCCTTGGCAGGTCCAAGGGTCTCTCCTCCCATTGATGCCTAACAAGGCCTTCCTCTGGTACATATGGAGAGCCATAGGTCCATCTCTGTGTACTCTTGGGGTGGTGGCTTAGTCCTTGGGAACTCTGGGGGGTCTGGTTGGTTGATATTATTTTTCTTATGGGGTTGCAAACCCCTTCAGTCACCTTTGCTAGAAAAGACAGAGAGAAAGAAAGGCCAAAGGATGGGAGATGTGAGGCTGTGGAAAGTGAGGTCAAGGAGAGACTTGCTTCTAGAAAAAAAAGAGTGGCTTGCATTGCTGGGTAGGGACAATAAGTATAATAAAAACAGTATCAGAGGTGTCCACACCTGCAGGCAGTGAAACAGGCTTGAAAGCAAGCCAGGGAGTGAAGGGACCCGGAGGATGTGGAAGGTTAAGACTAGAGGCTTCTCCCTTGAGAAGACAGGAAGGCTTCTGTCTTCTCGGTGAAGGAGGGCTTAGGCAACTGCCTGTGCCAAAGGATGAGTGTCCGGGACTTCTGAGAGTTGCCACCATAGTTGTCCCCTTCCTGAACCATGCATACAGAAGTAGACACTGGTCCTATCCTCGTGGGGTTTACTGTGTGGAAGGGCAGACGGGGCTCATCTCATCATGGTTAGACCCTGTTATCAAATGTGAGTAGAGTAGAAGGCAGAGGGCTAGGAGCATGCTCAGAAGTGTGAGGGGAATGTACACCGGGGCTGGAAGAGAGCAGCGTAGGAGGGGCAACACCAGGAGTTTGCAGGTCACAGTGCCTGGAGACTTGTCAGCCCAACAGCACCTCCATTGGTTCAGTTAGCATAAGGACTTGAGTTGAATCTCTAGCACTCAGATAAAAAATGTGAGACATGGTGGCAAACATTTGCCATCTCAGTGAGGTGAGGCAGCAGAGACAGGAGGATATCAGGGGTTCGTTGGCTGGCCAGCTTAGCCTAGTCAAAAAAGCACCAGTCCTAGGAATAGATCTTGCTTCAAACAATAAGGTAGTGGCTTCTATAGAATGAAAACCAAAGTTAGTACACATGGGTGCACATGTATGAGTAACACACACACACACACACACACACACACACACACACACCAAGCTTCTGCTCAGCATCATATCACTCATTTCCATAACCTGGTCTTAGTCCCTCTCTGCCAAAGAGGAAATCTAAGTGAGATGTTGAAGTAGCAAAGAATTAAAATCTCACCCAGGGCTTCTACTCTGCCTTGATCATTAAATATTTACATATTTACTGCTACATGAAGCTAGGTAAGAAATGTCCAGGACCTCAGCCAGAGAATGGACCACCTGCAGGAAGTGGGTAGGATAGGTTGGGGGCAAAAGGCGCGTGGTGTGTTTGAAGTACACCATCCAGCTTCCTAGACCCTATACAAGGTTCAGTATGCCAGTGTGCCTCTAGGGCTGGGCCTGGGAGAAGACCTGCCTATTCCTGTTTCCCATCCACCCAGGGAACAGGTCTCTGGGCCAATTCTTCAGCCCCTCAGGAGATGAATGAGATAGCAGGGCTTTGAGAGTTTAAAAGGGGCCTGGGTGCAAAATCAGCTCTATCTTCTTCCAGTGTCTGGGCTGCTGGAAGCTGCTGCTGCTTCTGGTCTTACATTCCCCAGTCACCTGACAAGTAAAGCAACAACATTAATGTCTGGACAATGTTTACGCAAAGCAAAATGAGGACCTTGGGTGTAGGAGTCTTACACAGTCACCCAGACCTTGTAGGGTCTGGGTGGTGGCAGGCTGTGTGTTTAAAATCAGTTATCTGTGAGATTTCTGAGAAGATAGGTCTTCCCAGGTCCTGTTTTCAAAAGCTAAGGACTCTGACTTCTCCATGAGTGTGCAGCCCTCCCACTCTTCCTTGCAGCCTCTGGGGACTGAATCACTGTAGCCAGCTGTCCTGTGTCTCCAATCACTGTACCTATGGGAGCTTTCTCACGTCCCATCCTTGCCCACTCCCTCTGATAACTTCCTTTTGTCTTCCATATAGCATGTATCTCTGTTCTGTTTTAGCTCCCCACACAGTGGCCTCATGTGTTCCTGGGCTAGGAGCACTCAATCCCTATGACATAGACCATAGTAAAGCCCACACCTGCACAAGACCTTCCCAGGGCTATCCCTTATCCAGTATTCCCGAGGGACCCCTCCCTCCCCCAGCACCCTTGCGTTTCTCCTTAGTAACTTTTCTGCCTGGTGGGGCACCCAGTCAAGACACCAACTGAAGACTCCTGTTGGGCTGAAGAAAGAGCTCCGATGGTAAAATGCTTGCTCTCCAAGTAGGAAAATCTGGCAAGAGAAAGACAGGCATGGTGGTATATACTTGTAAACCCAGAACTGGGAAGGCAAAGACAAGAAGATCCCCAGGTCTCATTGACCAGCCGGCCTAGGTGAGTCAGTAAGAGACCCAACTCAGAAGACAGGTTGATGGCTCCTGAAGTTTGACACCAGAAATTGACCTCTGACCTCCACATGTACACGTTTTATATACTTTTATGTATGTACACATGTGCTCTCTCTCTCTCTCTCTCTCTCTTTCTCTCTCTCTCTCTCTCTCACACACACACACACACAGAGAGAGACAGAGACACAGAGAGAGAGACAGAGACAGAGAGAGACAGAGACAGAGAGAGGCAGAGAGATGGAGGGACAGAGACAGAGCAAGCAAGAGACAAACAGAGACTACTTTTGCTAAGATCCAGGCGCTGGGCTGGAGCTGTGGCCTGCTAGAGAGGCCCTCTCCAGAATGTGCACTGGCTGGATGAGCCAGTAGCAGCTTCATCCCTTTCTATCCTGAACCAGTCTGTTAGTTCAGAGTGGGAAGGGCACTGAGGGGAATCCTGAATACCCAGGGTTTCTGCCAGGCTGCAGTCCCCCTCTGCAGCCACTAGGCCATGCTGCTCTCCTGGGCTGCAGCCAGCAGCTCTTCCTGCAGGAGGTGCCAATGCCAACCCCGCCTCCTGAGTAGGGAAGAGCCAAGAGGGCAGCAGAACAGGTGCAGACCACAGAAAACTACAAGTCCCGCACCTCCAGACTCCCCAGAAAGATGAATGCATGTCACCATCCTAGGACAGAGAGGCGACAGGGTCTAGTATAAAGACCTCAGAGACAGGGCAGACATTCCCTAACTCCATTCCCTGTTTCTTCCCTAGCCTGAGGTGGAAGGGAGTCATTTTCCCAGATGGACAAGGTGCCTGGCAGTCTACAACTTCTTGGCAGCCCCCAGGAGCCTAGGTTGTAACCACAAAGCAGCACCCCTGCCCTCTGTCCACTTACCTTGAACCTCTTCTCTCCCGCCTGATTGCCAGAGCTTACCAAGGTGTCTGCTTTGCCCTGGGCAGTCTAAGCTTGAAGGGGTGCATAAGTCACCTTCTGCCTCCAACCAGAACACTGGGCAGAAGAGACAAGGCTGGCAGAGGAACGAGGCTGTCTCTTTGCATTAGGAGGAGCCCATGAGCCCATGCCCAATACTGGGGAGGTTACACACAGTTAACCAGTGGCAGACTTCAGGCCATCGACTCTCTTTGAAAACTATGAATGGATCTGAGTTGCCTTGGGGGAGACAGACAGAGGCCAGGAATGGTTTGGTTTCAACAACATAAAATTTTATGTTCCTTAAACACACCAAATCACCCTAGATGGCCATTAAGACATCACGGTCAAGGGAACGTCCTGGCTGCTTCATAGATAAGGTCAAGGTTCACCTGTGATTGACAAGCTAACTGCTCCCGAGCAGGCTGGTGTTGTGCAAGGGCACGGCGATCGCTGCCATCTGGAACACACTATGCACCCAGAGGCTGACAGGACCTGGTGTGATTGTCTCCATCTCACCAGGTGTTTGCTTAGCACATGTTCCATCGGCAGGGCCCAGGTCCTCCCCAGCCTTGTAAAAGCATCGCAAATTCTAAATTAGATGTCTCTGAGTGAAGGAAGGCCTCTCCCTCCTCTTCTATAGCTGCTTCCATTGTGGGATGCTGACCACACTTCCTGCCTCCCCCTCCCCCAGGGTAGAGCTTCAATTCCACCGAGACATAGACTGTGTCTTCAGTTTCATCAATTCAGAAATTACTGACTGACCACCTGTCATGAGCTTTACCTGCTGCTTCAGGGGACATTAAACGTGACAGGAACATGGTCGTCACCCTCAAGAGAGATGCTATAGTCCATTAATATTTGGTGCTATTTTAGATGCTAACTACTTTGAAAGCCACAGTGTTCCTGAGAAAGGGGCAGAGCTACTCTTGGTCCCATTTTTCAGGTGAACAAACTGAGACCCAGAGAGGTTGACTACTTCTCTCCAAGCCATGAGTACAATCGGGGTGGATCTTAGCAAGAATATCTTGTTTCGGTATGTTCTGTAGTCCCCTCTGTCAGCTTGTACCATGGAATTTGTTCTTGTTTCTTCTATTTTGGCTTCATAACCATAGTCCCAAATGTCCCATCAACCCCCATGTGTCTGGCTTAGCCAGCTTCACAGCATCAGCAGCTGCACACCATCACTGGAGATGCACCTAAGAAAATCCTGGATACAGGGAAAGAAAGCTTTAGTCTTTGATCTTAGCCAAATACTCTCTAGGAAGAAGGCTCTCACTGACAAGAAGCAAGTCCCACTCTGCAGGGTGCCTTGAAGGCTCAATGGAAGGAGGTCTGTGTTTACTAGAAGAAACCAATGTTCAGTGGGGGTATGTGTATTCATTGAGGGGTCTGTGTTCAATGGAGGGGGTCTGTACTCAATGGAGGGGGTCTGTACTCAATGGAGGGGGTCTGTACTCAATGGAGGGGCTCTGTATTCAATGGAGGGGGTCTGTACTCAATGGAGGGGGTCTGTACTCAACAGAGGGGCTCTGTATTCAATGGAGGGGGTCTGTACTCAATGGAGGGGCTCTGTACTCAATGGAGGGGGTCTGTACTCAATGGAGGGGGTCTGTACTCAATGGAGGGGGTCTGTACTCAATGGAGGGGGTCTGTACTCAATGGAGGGGGTCTGTACTCAATGGAGGGGGTCTGTACTCAATGGAGGGGGTCTGTACTCAACGGAGGGGGTCTTTGTTCAGTGGAGGGGGTCTGTACCCAGTGCAGGTGGTGTCTGCAGTCAGCAAGGGCAGGCACAGTGTTCAGTGGAGATGCCTGGGTTCAGTGAGGGGTGTATGTGGTTAGTGGAGGGGTCCGTGTTCAGCATCAAAGAGCTCTGTGCTCCGCTGAAGGCTCAGTGAGGGATCTAGTTTGCTGGTTTAGAGGCAACCATTTTCCAGTGTTGGCTCCACGTTGGCCTTTGAGCTCCTTGAGGATGTCATGTTCCCTTCTCAGAAGTTAGTCAGCAGACAACTGGTTTTATGTCTGAAGACACTGCCTTTTACGTCTAAGCCAGGGGGCAAGAATGAGGGTTTTTTTTGCACTAGGGAGAGAATTCTGAGTGAAAGAAAAGAAAAAAGGAAGCCAAATGACCTAAACCAGATGCGAGCCCTGGACAGCTTTGCTTTAACACTGTCTGCCCATTGGTTCTTCTGTGTGGAGATGTGCTCTTTGGATGACGCTGGCTCTCCTGAAGGCATCTCATAGATGTGGAAGACTTGGCTGCAGACCGGGAGGGAGGGTGAGAGGAAGGCAGATGCTGCCACCTGGCCTGGGGGATGTGAGCAATAAACTTAGAACACTAGAGCCCATGTGGGCAGACACAGCTTCTGGGGATGATGCTGGGACAGTCAGTGGAGAGCCCATGTGGACAGACACAGCTTCTGGGGATGATGCTGCGACAGTCAGTGGAGAGCCCATGTGGACAGACACAGCTTCTGGGGATGATGCTGGGACAGTCAGTGGAGAGCCCATGTGGACAGACACAGCTTCTGGGGATGATGCTGGGACAGTCAGTGGAGAGCCCATGTGGGCAGACACAGCTTCTGGGGGTGATGCTGGGACAGTCAGTGGAGAGCCCATGTGGGCAGACACAGCTTCTGGGGATGATGCTGGGACAGTCAGTGGAGAGCCCATGTGGGCAGACACAGCTTCTGGGGGTGATGCTGGGACAGTCAGTGGAGAGCCCATGTGGACAGACACAGCTTCTGGGGATGATGCTGGGACAGTCAGTGGAGAGCCCATGTGGGCAGACACAGCTTCTGGGGGTGATGCTGAGACAGTCAGTGGAGGGGCTCATGGTGATGGTCTGGATAAGAGAAACATGATGCTTCCCACCTTGACAGAGAACAGAGATATCAAAGCTGGGATTAGGGATCAGGAGCCATAAAATGGGGCCTCTTAGGAGTGTGTGTTACGTGTGTGAGGTGTGTGTGTGTGTGTGTGTGTGTGTGTGTGAGGAGGGGGTGATAAATGTCTCTGTGTGTGTACATTATGTGTATGTGGTGGGGTGTGATGTGTATACACAAGCGTGTGTTTGGGATGTGGTGTTTGTGTGTTGTGGGGTGTGATATGTGTGTGCTATATGTGTGTACATCGGTATGTATGTATGGTTTGACATGTGTACACACAAATGTGTATGCTTGGGGTATGCTGTATGGCCTGCGTGTGTGTGTGTGTTCACGCGCGCGTGCATCACACGGAGGAAAGATGCAACTACTGACTCTGCCTTCAGTTCCCACTCTGTCCTCAGGCAAATTGCCACACCTTTCTACAGCTCTCTTTTTCTATCACTATCACAAGAGTAAATCTGTGGGATTCCTCTCCCCATGTTTACTACCTAGCCACACTCATCCTTCAGGCCACACCAGGGCCCTGCCTTCTCCAGGAGGACCC
The DNA here is from genome assembly GCF_021556685.1 of Rattus norvegicus. Taxonomy (NCBI): domain Eukaryota; kingdom Metazoa; phylum Chordata; class Mammalia; order Rodentia; family Muridae; genus Rattus; species Rattus norvegicus. Next base: position 118,163,178 of record NC_141537.1, read on the forward strand.
CCCCCCTCCGTGGTTTCTACCTTTCCCTCCTATGCCTTTGGCTCTCCACTGGTGAGGCAGGTTGGACCCCTGGGCTCCTCTCCCTGAGACACTGGTGACCCTCACATAATGGGGAGGCACTTGGGAAGCCAGATCCTGCGCCATGCACTTGACTCACAGCAGAGGTAAGAGAAGCAAGAGTGGGCAGCAAGGGATAGGGAGGCCATGTGCTCCCAACTGCTGCGCTAAAAGTGGAAAGTGGGCTGGCAGCCACGGAAGTTTGGCCTTCTTCCTTCCCTCACCATCTGCCTTGCAAGGAAGAGAGCAGGAAGAGGCCACTGCACGCTCCTCACTCGCTGAAGTCCTGGCTTGACGCAGCCAGGGACAGAGCTAGGGAAGGCGGCCTGTACTATGATATGACTTCAATATGATACACCCCCACAGGCTCGTGAGTACACTGAGTGGCTCCCAGCTGGTGTGCTATTTCAGGAAGTTCTGTAAACTTTAGGAAGTTGGGCCTATTTAGAAGAAGTAGGCCACAGGGCAGGCCTTTGAAAGCCACACCTGGTCACCAGTCTCTTCCTTACAGTTTCTGCCGTGAGGTAACCAGGTCCTCACAACTCCCTCTTGTCACCATGACTTCTGCCTAGGTCCACGGAACCAAGCAACCACAGACCCAAACCATCTAAAACCAGGAGCCAGAATCAATAATCCCTTCTTTAAGCTGTTACTGTCTGGTATTTTGATCATGACAACACAGAAGTCATCAATACCGGCCATCAGTGTATCACCTTATCCCAGTGAATGGTTCCTCCATCCACCTTGGTTATTCAGGTTGAGTTTCCTTACATGTCAGGGATATGGTGTCGGGACACGGTGTCAGGGAGAGTGGATGGTGGGCTACTAGAAACCATGCTAAGGTAGGAGGGACCCGGAAGAAAGAGTTTCCTGCCCTGCAGCAGATCAGAGGCAGGGGCAGGATTTTTACATAAGAGGATGCCCCAGTTTTAGCCTTCCTGGTAGAAGACAGGGATGACTCTGAGCTCTGAGTGAGTACTGATTCCTTGTTGTCTCCTGGAGGGAGACAAAGTTCTCCTGCTGTGGTAGGTTATCAGAAAAGCGCAGTGGGGAGAAGGAGCTGTCATCAACACCACAACCCACGTGAGCACTCAGTCCCCTGGTGCTTTTCAGCACAGTCTAGAGAGCCGTGCTGTGTGGAAGTCATCCAGACCGCCTTTATCGAGGAGAGCTGGGAGGGAGACCGGCAATGCCTTTTCATCAGGAGGAGGGAACAGAGAAGAAAAGAAAGTGATGCTCCAGTTCACGTTTGCCCGGGATCTTTATGTAAGAGGAGTGCTGGGCAGTGCTGAGCAGAGAAGAGGCCACTTGGATGTCAGTATCTCAATAAATCCGCTGACTCCCCTAAGAGCCAGCTTTGTTTCATGTGTCAGTTGCTTCAGGGTCGCTCACTATGATGCTCAACCCTGTGCGGTTGATATGAGGCACAGAGACTGACTGTGTCTGGGCCCTACGTCCTCATTCTCACCTGTCTTCCTGCATCTACTGCGTGGTACGGTGAGCTTGAAGGACCAATGCTTCTGTCACTCGGAGTGTGCTGGAACAACTGCATAAGTGAACAGCTAAACACCCATAGCACACTCACAAGCAAGGCTCTGTTCACACACGGGTCTTGTGAGTGAGACGAGGGTAGGGGTGGGGATTTTTGGAACAAAAGGACTTGCTGGCACCTCTAAAATTACACTCCAAAGAGAAGACATGGGAAGAAAGTTCAGAAAGGGCAGGAGGGCACAGCACCGCGTGCTTCCAATCTGCAGACTGGCAAAAGCTAGGAGACTGTGGAGCAGGGTGAGTCTGGAAGTTCCTCCCTAAGCTGCAGCCTGTCACCTTGTCCCTCTGCCTCCATTTCCCCTCTGTGCATCAACAGGGTCAAGAGGACGTTCCCCACCCAGGTCAGCTCCTGCCCAAAGCTGAGTCTGGGGTTCTATTTAAGACTGCTCAGTCCATCTGTTTCCCATTGAGGAGGCTGCATTTTCTCAAATGCCGCCCCCCCCCCTCTGCACTCCACAGATTCCCACCATGTGACCCCTCCTCTCCCAATGGTGTGCTGTTTTATGGCTTGTTGTTCTGTGTGCGTGATTTGAGTTTGGGGACTTTTTTTTTTCATCCCCCACACACAGATTTCCCCTCCCTCTTCCAGAAAACATAGAGTCTGAACTTTTCCCTGCCAGGAACCCACAGGAGGACTGTGCTGAGGACAGGGGGCAGAGGGAGATGGATGTCTGCACTCTCTCCCACTGCTGGTCTCCCGGCTTCTTCATTTGTTTCTTTCCTTCTTGAAGTGCTAGTCCTGATGGCCCTGCACATGAATCAGTGGGATCTGAGGCCAGAGGGGAGGCTGGGGAGAGAGACCCAACTCAGTTCAACAGTTCAACCGGCTTTTATTGAGCCACCAGGGCCTGTGTGCTGGAGCTGCTGGAGGGGAGAGGCCTGGCTGGAGTAGGCCGCCTGGGAGGGTTAGGCTCCCAGGCAAAGAAGCCAGCCTGAGGCTGAACGTTTGCAGGGGGATGTTCAGATGGAAGACGGGGACTCCTCTAGCCAGGGAGGCCGCAGAGAAGGCTGCCTTGAAGACGTGATCCTCAGTCATTCATTTAGATACTCCACAGTTGCACAGTGGGTCTCCTCTAGGAGTCAGGCCCTGTGATCCTTAATGGTCAGGCTTTAGGAAGAGGGCACCAAACAGATAAAAGCATGTGTACATGTATATTACATATATGTGCATGCGCACATACATACTTTTAAGGCACAAAAATTCTAAGAGCCTACTCTACAGGGGTCTCATGTGAACTAGCTAATCCTTAAGGAAGTGACATTTAAGCAAGGCAGAAAGAGCAAGAACACACAGAGGGGGCCCCTGGGGGACCAGGAGCATGCATTTTGAAGGTGCTGAGGCCTGGAAAGACTTTGCACCTCCAGGCAACTGCAAGGGGGAGGGGTAAGCAGGAGTCAAAACGAGCAAATGAGCAGGAACAGGAGACGCTGGGGGAGGGGGAAGATCGCTAGCCAGGTGAGACCAGACTCAGCCTAGAGTCAGAGGCAGGGGTCATTTTGAGGTTAAGATTAAGGGTCATCTGAAGCCAGGCTTAGTGTTCAGTGTTCAGACACAGGAGTGAGAGGCTGGGTCAGGCTGTGGCCAGAGTTAGGTCTCTGGTGCCAGAATTAAGCATTGGTCCGTGGCCAGGGTTAGAGTCAGTTTGAGGGCAAGTACAGGGTCAGTCCGGGGACAGTGTTAGGATCAGTCACTCATTAAACATTCAGTAAGCATCTCCAGGGCCCCCGGGAGGACAATGATGATCTCGAAAGCATTTGCCCTCCCAAATGTGGAGTTGAATGGAAAAATAATCCTTAAGGAACCGCCTGCCGGCTCACTAATTCCCATTGAGTGATGTGGGGAGAGTGCCAGGCACACTGAGACCTCAGAGCGTGGTTACCACAGACACACTGCAAATGATGCCACCATCTCCCAGGGTAAAGCAAACACCTATGGTGCTCCCAGGTTCTGTGGGCTGGGGGTGAGAAAGAACTGCACCGTGTTTGAGGCAGTTCCATGGGGTAGGCCCAACAGCTGGACCAGGGGCTGGAGCCAATCTGAAGACTTCGTGCAAACACATTGTCATACACCACACTGACACACGTGCGCTCTCTCTCTCTCTCTCTCTCTCTCTCTCTCTCTCTCTCTCTCTCTCTCGTGCATGCATGTGAGCACACACACACACTTATATGCATGTACATACACATGTACTCATACACTTACTCATTCTCTTTTACACACACACACACACACACACACACACACACACCTAACCGTGTTACCAATAGTAACAGTTTCTCCCTATGGCTTCCTCAACACATCTCAGCTTCATGAATGTTCACAAAGAACATGTAAGGAGGGCAGAGGTAGGCCAGTCACACTGCAGTAGGACATGCAGACAAAAGCTTCTCGGACACCGGTGGGAACTCCATCTTCCACGGCTGTCAGTGAAGAGCAATGCCAATGGTAGGGTTCCATCTGTGAGAAAGGAAAGACAAGAGTTTGCTCTTGGAGTGTACCTACCCTCCCACACAGAGAAGCCAAGCCCTTAGCTAGGTAACCTCAGGCCTGTAGGACACTGGGAGATCCAGGGGAGGATTCAAGATTGAAGATGCTTCTGCAGGTGAGACCCAGCACACACCATCCTGAGCACAGTGGGGATGGCTGACACCTCCTGGACTTCAGTTCTAATCCTTTGCTCTCAGTTTTCCTTTTATTGAAAGGAACTTAGGAGCCTGATTTGGTAGCCTGGGTCTGTAATCCCAGCTATTCAAGAGGTAAAGGCAGAGGCGAAGGATTCCAAGTTCAAGGTTGATGTGACTACAGAGTGAGTTCTAGCCCAGCCCTGACACTTTAGTGAGAGCCTGTCTCAGATTTTACAAAGAAGAAAACTTGAGACTGAGCATGTATGCCAATTGGTAGAGCGCTTGTCTAGCATACATGTAGCCTTGGGTTCTTTGCCAGCAAATGGGAGGTAGAAATAGAATCATCAAAAGTTTAAGGTAATCCCAGGCTACAAAGCAAGATGAAGGCTAGTGTGAGCTACAGGCCCTATCAAAATAAATAAATAAATAAATAAATAAATAAATAAATAAATAAATAAATGATAAATAAGCAAGCAGAAAAGAATTGGGAGTGTGGCTGGGTAGTAGAATGTTTATATAGCATATTGCATGTGGAAGATCCTGGGGTTAAACCTATCCTAAGTAGATTGGGTTAGCATAGTCCAACTGATATGGGGTTTCCCAGAGCCTGAGGAACCCACAGACGGGTCTGATTTTGACTAGATCCTGTCTTCAAAGCCTTTGATGCCTTGTAAGATGGCAACTATAATAATTCTGCCTCATGTTTCCATAAGAGCTCCTTCCCTCGTGGGATCCTGAGGTCAAATCTTTTCTCAACCTTAACAGAGGGGAGTTGGTGTAGGTGTTTTGAAAATTCAGACTGGTATTTAGGGGTCTTACTGTATGCAAAGACCTTCCTAGGGCACCAGATTCCAGGTGGACCGTCTCCTTGGCTTTCGTGGGTCTTCCTCTACGTTTTAAGGCAGGACTTAAATCTGATGAGGAAGGTTGAGTTATGATGCGGGCAGCCAAAAGGCATCAACCTGGAGATGAGCTGGAGGCCTCAGAGAGCCTGGCTTAGAAAGGCCTGCTCTCTGGATGTTGTGTGCACTGATAACCTCTGAGTGACCTCTCACTGGGCCTCAGTTTCTTGGCCTCCTTAGGTCTCCCTAGAGTCAACTCCTCTTCTGCTCTGGGATTCTGTCAGCTCCAGACCAACTACCTCCCCACGCTTGGCTGTGTCTGGTGTGCTGTAGTGGCTCTGGCACGAATGGCCCTCTTCCTTACAGGCCTCAGGGAAACTCCCTGAACTTGGCCCCAGGGCTGGGGTCAGGCGGGAAGTGTGACCCAGATGACCTCATGTTCTTGCCCTTGCAGCTAGTGACTCACCTCCGGGGTGGGGGCCGACTCAGGATCTGAGATCCAAAGCTGTTTGAAAACTGAAAGCCTTGTGAGGCTCCTCCCTTTCAGAGCTCCAAGAAGACTTTGGCAGTTTTTAGCTCTTCCCTTCTCAGGGCCCAGAATGATAGATTAGATATTTCCCCCAGGGCCTTCAGCCCGTCTAGCTCCCTCACGCCAGAACCTCGGGGCTCAAGGTCCAGCCTGGCTGTGTGTTGGTGACTAGGATCCTGGCCTCCTCCAGGCCCGTGTCCATGACTTTAATCTTACCAATCAGTAGAGATTAGGATCTCCAGTCTCAGAATCTTGTGCTCCGTCTGGGTCCTTTCCCCTCTCCAGCTAGATGTCAGTGCCCAGAGCCTCACACATGTTTGACTTGGAAAACCTGAGGCAAAGTACCTCTTGCTCTGAGTATCTGTGTGTTTCCCCAGTTTCATCAAGTCAGGGTACTCACTTCTGACCTATGGTTACTGCTTGGCTAGGTAGAGAACAGGTGAGAATTCCTCTTGGGCACTCTCCTCCTCATGCCTGGAAGGTGAGCAAAGAGACCTCAGAGGCCTCCTGCTACAAATAGGTGTAGTGCAGTGTAGGGCCACCAGTCACACGTGACCATTTAAGAAAATGAAATTGAAGACGGCTCAGTCAGTAAGCTGTTTGCTTTGTGAGTATGAGGACCTGAATTTAATCTCTAAAATCCATATATCAAGAAGAAAAATCAGAAATGGTGATGCACACTTACGATCCCAATGCAGAGGAGGAAGAGGAAGAGGAAGAGGAGGAGGAGGAAGAGGAAGAGGAGGATGAAGAAGAGGAAGAGGAGGAGGAAGAAGAGGAAGAGGAGGAGGAAGAAGAGGAAGAGGAAGAGGAGGAGGAAGAAGAGGAAGAGGGGGAGGAGGAGGAGGAGGAGGAGGAGGAGGAGGAGGAGGAAGAAATAAGTGGATCCCTGGCATCTATTGGCTGGCCAGCCTAGCCATTTAATAAGTCCCAAGTTGATGAGAGACAAAAAGTAAGCATATCTGATGAACAGCAGCTGAAGTTGTCTTCTGACTTTTACGTGTGCACATGAATTCATACATTTAAATACATCTGCACAAAGAGAGAGAGAGAGAGAGAGAGAGAGAGAGAGAGAGAGAGAGATTAAATGCAAAATTCCACTCCTTCGTCACAATAGACACAATTCAATTTCTGAAGGGCTGTATGTGACTAGGAACTCCTCTGGCATTTTCCATAATTCCAGAAAGCTCTGAATCATTCTAGAAAGTTCTACTGCACAGCCTTCTTCCAAATGGTGAACCTAAAAGGTGTCAAGTCAGGTAGGCTTCAGCCTTGTCCTCAAGCCTGAGGAGTGGAGAGACGCAGCAAGGCATGAGCTTATACCATATAAAGTTCCTGAGGCTTGGGAGTGGGGTCCTTGTTTCCACAACTGACTTTCTCCTGCTTGGCACAGCCTATCTGTGTGAACTAAACAAAGAACAGGGGAAGCTGGGGAAGACAACCAAGTTCTGGCTTGTCGGGTGAATTCTGTCTGTGATCTAAACAACCCGTGTGATCGGTGATCCATTCAGAATCAGTTCCCCCAAAGGCCATGCTGAGTAAAATTTGGAAGACTTCCTGTAGGAGGCTAAATGGGAGGTGTGGGTTGGATGGTGAACAAGGCTTTTATGAGGCTGGTAATCGACCGTCACACTTTTGACTGCCTACCCGGGAAGCTGAAATGGACCCAGGAAGCTGGCAAGCCTTCCATCCATTACACCAGAATGGAGAAAACACCTAGCACAGATGTGACTAGGAACAGAGTGGCACCAGGCCATCCAGTCTTCCTTGAGGGTGTCAGAGAACCCTGAAGAAGCCATGGAGATGAGTCAGAGTGGGGACTGAGAAGCAACTCCCTGCATCTTTCTACTCAGAGTTGGCCAAGAGTGTGGAATGGAATGCACAGAGAATAAAGGGTGAATTGATGTTATCATTACTGATAGCTAAGGGCGGAGCTTATCTCAAGACTGAGAGACTGAAGTGAAGTGGGTGGGACCGCAGAGTCATGACTGAGAGTCAGGAAACTTACTGGCAGCAATCTGCATAGCCACAGCAGAAGTTGATGAACTCCAGAGCACCTCCCTTCTGAGGTCTAGGATTAGTTTCCCAATGCCTCACTGGCCTTCCCGGCTCTGCCTCCTCTCAGAACCTCACCCCAGTTCTCCTACAACCTGGAGTCATGTACCATGACAGTCCAAGGCTTTCAGTACCATTGTCTTCCAAGCTCATTAGGGTGGCCCACTTAGCTACAAGGAGGAGCTTTTCAACAATGGTTGGAGCTTGAGCATGGCAGGAAAACTCCAAAGCCAACCCCCACAGTGACAAACTTCTTCCAACAAGGCCACACCTCCCAACAGTACCACTCGCTATGGGCCAAGGGAATTCAAACCACCACACCAGCTGTCTTCTCCTACACTGCTCTTTAGGTTTGCACCTCACAGTAGCATTTTCATTTCTTCTATCCTATCGTCATTCAGGATGAGGTGTTGTGAAGACAGGGACCCACTTCACCCATCACTACTTAATCCTCTTCAGTGAGCCCGATGTAGAATAAGTAGTGGATAAAGATTTGAAGAACTGGGGGCAGGAAAGATGGATCAGAGGGTAAAGGCACTTGCTGCTGAGAATGACAACCTGAGCTGTTCAATTCCCAGGACTCACATGGTAAGACAAAACTAACTCCTGATAGCTGTCCTCTGACCTCGACATGGGTGTCGCACAATAAATACATGCAATTTTTAAAGTTTTTCCCAATATTTGAAAAATGAACGAATGGTTGTGAAAGAAGAGATCACTTATGTGTTGTAGGTACAAATGAGCAGAGGTCGCCGTGGTGTTGTTCTGTAGTTGCTTCTCACTGTAGTTTTTGAGACAGGGTCTCTCGCTAGGGCCCAACCCTTCTGTTTAGGCTAGACTGGCTGTTCAGTGAGCCCCAGGGATCTATCTGTCCCTATTTTCCCACTGCTGGGATTACAAGTGCAGGCCACCACACTTAGATTTTAAAAAGAAATCAATACCGGGATCGAGCTTAGGGCCTCAGGTTTGTGCAATAAGAATTCCAGGGACTAAGTTATCTCCCCAGCCCCCAGGAGAAAAAAATTAATGACAAGGGAGGAACATGGCTAGGCACCCTCTGGGCCCTGTCACTTCCTTGCTCTGCTTTCACTCCCTCCCTACCCTCTGCTTCCATTCTGTACTTCCTCACAGCCATGGGAATGAACTACCCCATGTGGCTTGGACTAGCCTGGACCTCACACTGAGGCTGGCAGGCCTGGATCTATGGAGAATAAGTAGACCTAATCCAGACATGCCTTGCTTTGCCCAAGAAGTGGGTTTAGAAACAGAATTCTGTGACTGTGATTTCCCCAAGCTGTTGCCTCTCACTGGGCCTCTGGACAGGAGCCAGGACTCTGCCACCCTCAGGGTCTTTTGCCTCCCACAGTTCTCAGGCCCCTCAATGCATAATCTCTCCTCCAGGACATAAAAATATGTTTCAAGGCAGTAACTAGGGAGGTCATTACTTCAAAGACCCTCTTGGCAAATTCTTTTATTGGTCCCAGTTTAAAAAGCCAGAGTCTTCTTATAAAGGGGCTTCTTAAGGCAAGGCCCACCTGTGAAAATACTGCCCTCTTTAGGAATGGAGCCAGGGAGGGAAGGGCCAGCACCAGGCCCTGGGCTTCTCCCAGAGGAAGGGTTGGGAGGAGGCTCTGAGGAGCTTAAGGAATGGGCTCTTCCTAAGACAAAGAAAGTACTCCAGGCCCCACACTCCAGATGGGAATTAACACTTTCCCAGCCTCCTCAGGCCTCTCACCAGCCTCCGAGCTGGTGCAGCACAGTATGCCTTCTAAACAGTAATTCAATGTGTCGAAGGGGTGTGGCCAAGCCAAACATGTTCATGACTTGCTCACCAGCTTTCAGAGCCACCAACCCCCACCCCATCCCCATGAAGAGGAAGGATGGAATAAAGTCACCAGATCTGCTGCCCCTGTGAGCAGAACTCCCTAGGCCTGGTCCCCTGTGGCCTCAGTTGCTCCCCTCCAGTTGATAAGGGAATGCTGTCTGCTGAAGCCCTTACCTCTGCTTTCCCAGGCTATGGCTCTTGTAGTTAGCCCTGGCTTCATTCTTCATCCACCACTCTCCATCTTCCACTCCCACGGGCGTTTATGGTGCTCCAGTACCTGACAACTTAAAGCTAAGCCACTCTAGCTGCAGCCCAGTTCCAGTCTCCCATCCACTGCTGACTTCTTATAAGTGCACACACTGGCTGCCTTTCCTTCTTCCTTGTTTTTCTCCTTAGAATTAATCTCCATTTTTGTCTCTATAACAAAATACCTGGGGCTGAGGACCTTGTAAAGGAAGGTGATTTATTTAGCTTACAGTCTAAAGGTCCAAGATGGGTTAGCCCCAAGTGGCACATCTCTGTGAGGACACCTCAAGGGATTACATGGTTAAGACAGGAGACAGAAACAGTCAGGCTTAGATTCTCTCTCTCTCTCTCTCTCTCTCTCTCTCTCTCTCTCTCTCTCTCTCTCTCTGTGTGTGTGTGTTTGTGTGTGTGTGTGTGTTTGTGTGTGTGTGTGTTTGCACGTGTGTACATGTGTGAAAGAACAATCTTGAGTATTCGTTCTCACCTCCCTCCTTGTTTAAAACAGTCTCTCTTTTGTTTTTTACTACTGTGTATGCCAGACTATCTGGCCCAAGAGCTGTGTCCACCTCTCATCTTACCATAGGAAGTCTACATTACAATTTCTTGCTTCTGTACCTGGCTTTAGGCAGGTCTAGGGATCTGAATTCACATCTTCACACTTACACAGCAAGTGCTTTACTAACTGAGCCATCTCAAGGCTAGGTGTTAAAAATACTTTAAAATACTTCATTATTTTCATTTTATGAGGATGGGCGTTCTGCCTCTGTGTACCATGCAAATGCAGTGCACATGGAGGCCAGAAGAGTGAGGGCGTTGGGTCACCTGGGGCAGCTGTGATGCTATATGCCACTACAAGACTATTAACTTGCTTAAAACATTCCGAGATGATTTTAATTTTTTTTTTGTAACTTCGTTGTGTGCTTGGCATGAATGTACTTTGCAAATGACAGCACCACATCACAGCGCCACACAAAATAAATGTAGGGATGCTCTTAAAACCTGGACGCCTCGGGTCAGACACCCCAGACTTACTAATGTGTGGCTGGAGACAATTTCATCTTATATAGTCCAGGTAAGTCAAAAGTGCTCTGGAATCTTTATCAGCTCTGATCTCTCTCCTGAGCTTGTAAAAAACAGTAATCCCCCATCCACCCACTTACGTTCACTCTCTCACTAGACAGATCGAGCACACTGATGTGCTAGCTACTGTTCCCAAGAACAAACGAGGCCAAGTCTCTGCTCTTGGGTAGTTTAGCAATGCAGTGGCAACAGTATACATCAGAACAGGAGATAGTGTCACTGCATATAGACAGCAAGAGCCTGCAGAGAAACGGGTCAGCACAACTGCATGGGTTAGGGTTTGCAGTGGTTTGAATATGCTTAGGCCATGAGAAGTGGTGGGATTAGGAGGTGTAGACTTGTTGGAATAGGCCTGACCTGGTTGGAGGAAGTGTGTCACTGTGTAGGCTTTGAGGTCTTCTAGTGCTCAAACTCAAGCCCAGTGTGGAAGAGAGCCCCTCCTAGATACCTTTGGAAGAGAGTTTCCTCCTGGTTGCCTTTGGACTCAGTTCCTCCAGCAACCATGTCTGTTTTCAGGCTTCCCACCATGATGCTAGTGGACTAAACCCCTGAACCTGTAAGCCAGCCCCAACTAAATGCTATCCTTTATAGGAGTTGCCTTGGTCATGGTGTCTCTTCACAGCAACGGAAACAGGGTTAAGACAATTAAGCAATTAAGACAGGGTTAAATAGGAAGCAGAGGTATTATAAAATATGAATACACATATTTGGTCTGGAAAGATGACTCAGCATTCAAGAGCCTTTCTTGCTTCTGCAGAGGTCCTGGGTTTGGTTCCCAGCACCCGCATAGTGGCTCACAACTGCTTGTAATTCCAGCTCCAGGGCATCCAGTGCCCTCTTCTGGCCTCTAAGGGCCCCTGAATGCATGGAATGTACCAAAACTCATACGAGCAATACACATACACATCAAAATAAGTGAACAAACAAATAATGTTTCTTAAAAGAATGGGTATGGAGAGATGACTCCACTTGGTACAGTGCTTGATTTTTGCAAACATGGGAATCTGAGTTCAAAATCCAGAATTCATGTATATATTTTAAAAAGCCTGGCGTGATGCTGGCACATACTTGTAACCCCAGCACCATGAAGCAGTGACAGGCCGGTCTCTGAACTCATTGGCCAGCCAGCCTAGCCTTCTAACAAGATCTAGGTTGATGAGAAATGCAGTCTCAAACTTAAAAGTGGATGGCTCCTGAAGATTGTCCTCTTGCCTCCATACCACATGCTCACAGTTGTACAGGCCCACACATGAACACATGAACACACACATACACACACATATACACCAAAAATTAGGGAATATATAAGAATATGAAATTATATAACTGTGGAGCAAGCTAAGGAAGCAATGTGCCCAAATAGAACTAGGTGAGAAGAAAGTGGACTTCCCCACCACTGGCCAGCCATGCCAGGAGGGAACCCCAGCAACTTTCTTGGTAGAGAAGTTTGTTACGCGAAGCAGGGCTGAGGGAATAGAAGACTCCTCGGCTTCTCTTGTACCTGGGGAGTACCAGGGTCTCCTAGCCAAACTTGCTAAGGCTTCCCTTAACTCCTTCAATCCGTGTGTGGCAGCGTAGCACAGCAGAGCAGTGCTGAACTGCAGGTCCTGCTCACCCCTTCCCCGAGACCCTTCTACTGTGGCCTTGAAGGTGCTCTTGAGGCATCTTTGCAAGGCCCATGCACTGACAGACTCCTGCAGACCCAACCCACACACTGAGCTCTTTTCTTGCTCTCTTCCCCCATCCCAGAATAATCAGAAAGTTGCCAGAAGGTATTTGGTCTTTTCACCCCTGCCGTCTGTCAGACTGTAGAGCCCCTCTCCCTTACCTTCTTCTCCTTGCTAATCTTTCCGTCCACTTGCTCAGGCACAGCTTCCTCCAAGAAGCCTCAGTGACACCTACCAACACATGTGCCTGCCTCGTCCGTGTTCCCACAGGATCCTTCCTGCCTCCCTCTTGGCTCTTACCTCACTCTTGTGGAATTACAGGCTTACTTGTCCATATGCCTCTCTTGACTGTGAAGACGTGAGAAAAGAGCTGAGGCCGGGAGTGATGCAGGTACCCGGTATGCATTTGTTCTGAATTTACCAAAACCTACAAGAGATGCGCAAGAATATGTAAATACATGTTTTCTGCAATGTTATTGTGAAAGACAGATCACAATTTTTCTCTATAGGAAGATCTCGATTTATAAAAGAGATAGTTGAAAACTATTGGAAAAATCACACCATGGAATAAAGTGAGAGACTAGAAGGGGCCGGGTGTAGCTATAGTTGAGGCTCGTCTCCTGGGACTTCGTGACTTTGCCTCTTCTGACAGCTCAGTTTTACACTGTTGCTTTGAAGTTGGAAAAAAAGGGGGGGCTTTTAAACTTTTTTTCTCAGAAGCAATAAATTGCTCTTACCACCCCATCGTAATTTCACACTCACGTTCTTCCTAATTTTCTCAGAACGAGAAGCTCTGTCTTGGACAGGAAAAACCAAATTTTCCCTTTCAGTGGGAGCTGACTGACCTGTCTCCTCCTCGTCAGCTGTTCTCAGGAGCCATCTGCCAGGAAACATGTTCTCACTTCTTCCTCATTCTTTAAGCTTTGTGAGGCAAAAGTTATCACAGGGGAGGGCTTGGTTCATCAAAAGGGAGCTCTGATGAATATTTATACAGACATGAACACCCCAGGTGTGGCCTTCCAAATCCTGCTTCCTGTCCCCTCAAAGAATAATGTAATCCCCGAAGACGAAACGAGGCGATAGGGCTCATTATTCCCAGGTGGTATTTTGTCTCAGGTCCTGGTGTAGAACTGAGCCAGGTCTCCTTTCTGAATGAGGTCCATCTTGGATGCCAGGCCTCTCACCAAGCAAGAAACCTCAATCCTACACACTGTAGGCTTGGGGGAAGCATGTGTGTGGTGTTAACAGCCCCAAGCAGCAGTGATCCTGCAGAACAACCCACTTACCTTCCATACCTGTTAGATTGCCTTCTTCTGTCGGCTTCATCATTTGGGGCCAGGACAAGACACTTGGACTTAGGGACTGCAGAGATGATGTGGGGTCATTAGCAGTGTCTGCTCTTGGAAGGTCCCCGTTTTGGTCCCCAGTGCCTATGCAGCATCTCATAACCATCTGTAATTCTAGTTCTGAGATCTAATATTCTCTTCTGGTCTCCTTGGGCACCTTGACCACACAGGGCACATGTACACACATGCATGGAAACAGTCATACGCATAAAAATAAGAATAAATCAATCTTAGAGGAAAAAGATACTTGGACAGGACTCCATGAGCTAAGGGGTGAACCTTCAAAGTTCCCAGTCAGAGAAGGCCTTCATCCCACGTTCACAGCAGGGAGCATGCACTGGGACTTCTGACAAGAAGTCATACTTGTTTAGTGAGAGATAACAAAAGGATGATGTTGTCATCTTAATATGTCTACTAAGTGTCATGAGCTTGAAACTTAACCCCAATTTTTTATTCTAATAACATTTGGAGGTGATTACATCAGGTACTTGTCAGAGAATTAATACACAGATTAATGGATTATAGAGCAGGTGGTTTTAATCTTTATTATTTTCATCCTTTTAGAATTTCATATAACTAATTCTAGATCCACCCCAACTCCTAACCCCTAACTTTGTGTCCTTTTAAAAAAATGTGACTTAAAGCTGAGTGGTGGTGGCATATGCCTTTGAACTCAGCACTGGGAGGCAGAGTCAGATGGATTTTTGAGTTTGAGGCCAGCCTGGTCTACAAAGTGAGTTCTAGGACAGCCAAGGCTATACAGAGAAACCCTGTCAGGAAAAACAGGACAAACGTATGACTTAAATGCAATACAATTTGTGCTGACAATATACTGCTAGGTATGAGGCCATCCACCAGAGTGTGTTTGACCTATGAAGAACCACCCCAAAGAAAACTGACTGTCCCAGAAGTCATCAACCATCTGTAGTTCCTCAGTGAAGGCTGGAGGCTCATGAGGCCCTGCCACTCTATGATTCAGCGTCGACTGGCTTGATCTTGTACAGGTCTTGTGGCAACCACAGCAGTTCATTAGTGTAGCGATCTCATCACGTCTAGAAGACACTGTTTCACCCTGACCTTCCCTGACCTCTGGCTCTTAAGATATTTCTGATCCCTTTTCCAGGATGGCCTCTGAGTCTTTGTAGGGGGGTCTCAGTTGTCTCATTTATGACTAAACAGACGATTCATTCATTCATTAATTCATTCATTCAGTTTTGCAAAAGCATGCTCTACCTGGTTTGCTTATACTGCCTCGTCAATGTGAAGTCAACTATCAGGTGGCATGAAACAAGAAGCCATACCAGACACAGAATTGTTGATGGGGCCTTGCTCCTGAACATTTTAGACTCCAAAAGCATGTCCTCGAAAGAAAATATCCAAACTCAATGAAATATATGATCTCAGATATTTGTTACAAAAACAAAAAAGAGCTCAGTTTTGAAGAAGTGGTTCCAATGAAGCAGGAAAAGATTTGGATTCTGATTAGTGAGATTAGAGGGAGGTGGTTGGGACAGGGGGGCGCTTTTACATCCAAAAGTCAGATTTGGAAGTGAAGTTCGCAGTGATGAGTCTCCTCGAGGCAGACAACTCACGAGGGAACCAGGCACTAAAGAGAACGATTTGAGATACTTGGGGGGAATTTTTAGGATATATATAACACGTGAAGCTAGGTACACCAAAACTAGGTACAGATATGTGGTAGGGGTGAATATAGTCCTACACTGGAGTAGCTAAAGCTCGGGGCTTTCGTGTGAACCGTGTGTGAGCGTGTTGAGAAGAAAAACTCCGGAGCTACACTTAGAAAAGAGACAGAAGAGTCCTACGTCCTTCAAAGGTAGGGGGAGTGTGGGGACTGCCACAGCTGTCCAGATGGACAGTCAGAAACTGCAGAAGCGAAGAAGGGGAACCAGAAGAAAGACCCCCAACACATTTCTCTAGAACCAAAATGCAATTAAAGCTGTGAGGATTGAACCATTCCCTGGGATACATGAACATTTTTCAGTAGGGATACTAGCTATCATACTTTGACTATATTACCTCCCAAACTCAGGAGTGCCTTGTGATAGACTAAGAGTAAGAGTCTTGTCTTTTTAATGTATACACTGTAGCTGTCTTCAGACACACCAGAAGAGGGCATCAGATCTCATTACAGATGGTTGTGAGCCACCATGTGGTTGCTGGGAATTGAACTCAGGACCTCTGGAAGAGCAGTCAGTGCTCTTGACCACTGAGTCATCTCTCCAGCAAGAGTAAGAGTCTTAAAGTGCTTGGTTTGCACAGATGCCTCTGTGAATGAGGTCAGATGCCTTGTAAAAGGGCTCGGGAGCTGGCCCTATCTTCCCCTCTGCTGTCTACCATCCACAAACCCAGAAAGCCAACTCTCATCACGTAATACATGCTCTGTCAGACTTCCCAGCGCCCAGCCTGTAAGAAATTAAAATATTCATTCTAGAAGAACAAAAGTGACTAAGACATTAGGTGATTAAGAAGCAACTATAAAACATAAAGACCTCCTTTCCAACTTGGGCCCGGCAGAATGGCTCCCGCAAAGAAGGGTGGCGAGAAAAAGAAGGGCTGTTCTGCCATCAATGGGGTGGTGACCTGAGAATACACCATCAACATTCACAAACGCATCCATGGAGTGGGCTTCAAGAAGCATGCTGCTTGGGAACTCAAAGAAATTCGGAAATTTGCCATGAAGGAGATAGGGACCCCAGATGTGCGCATAGACACCAGGCTCAATAAAGCCATCTGGGCCAAAGGAATAAGGAATGTTCCGTACCGCATCCGAGTACGTTTGTTCAGAAAGCGTAATGAGGATGAGGATTCACCAAACAAGCTCTACACACTGGTAACTTACGTGCCTGTTACCACATTCAAAAATCTACAGACGGTCAATGTGGATGAGAACTAACTACTCAATGTCAAATAAAGTTACAGAACTGCCTCCAGGTTTTGCTTTTTCTTTTTGTTGTCTGCCCCATAAGTGGAATTTTTAGGTCTAAGGGTTATTTTGTTGGAAATTAATCTGAGAACCTCTGTTCTGGACACACAGGAAATTGGAAGTATGTGAAACATTTTCAGAGAAGTCAGTGTATTAGTTGGGGTTGTGGGTTGTTTTTTTGTTTGTTTGTTTGTTTGTTTGTTTGTTTGTTTGTTTTTTTGAGGGGTTTCTCTGTGGTGCTGCTTGTTCTGTAGACTAGGTTGGCCTGGAACTCAGAATTGACCTGCCTTTTCCTCCCTAGTGTTGCAATTAAATGTGTGCCACTGTGTATGTTTGTGGCTTTAACTACAAAAAAAACCCAAAAACATAAAGACCTTTAGATACACACACACACACACACACACACACACACACACACACACACTCACACACACACACTCACACACACTCACACACACACTCACACACTCACACACACTCACACACACTCAACACACACTCTCACACACACACTCACACACTCACACACACTCTCACACACACTCACACACTTACACACACTCACACACTCACACACATACACTCACACTCACACACACACTCACACACTCAATACATACTCTCACACACACACTCACACACTCACACACACTCACACACACATACACACTCACACACAGTATAACAATAGTTGAATTACACTTTAAATAGGTATCTGAGTTTTAAAGAAACACATCTGTAAGCTTCACTAATTTTCCCTTTCACTTTATGCAGTGTGATGCTAGTCTTTATATTTCTATAACAATACTTTATTGGCTGTATGTAATTTTATTGTACTGCATCTCATCATTCCAACTCCCCGCTGGAGTCATTTAAGCAGTATACAAGCTCTTAAAGGCCTCTATTGCTTACAATGAATTTTTGAACAAATTTCTGGACATGCAATTTCTTAGGAAAATAATTTGTGCCAAAATGGCCCTTCAGAAAGACTGTGCCCATTCGCATTCCCAGCAGAGTCTGAAGGCACCGTGCCTGTTCCCTTTGCCAAGAATGTGTCTTTCTTGCTGGTGCTGTTAGAACAATATATCTGTTTACTACTGAGAATATGCTACAAAAATTCCTCCTTTTAAGATTTGGAGACTAGACAATTAATTGACTTTTCTATCAAGTTCTAAGAATTCTTACAGCTAGAAATGAGCCCTTTGTCCTATGTTTGTATTCAAATCATTTCTCCCTTGCTATGACTTTTTAAGCATTTGCTTTTAAAGTTTTTTTTAATTAAAAATAATCTCTTTAAAAGTTTTTGAGACAGCCTTACTTGAGTGGCAGGATTATTTATTTATTTATTTATTCATTCATTCGTTCATTCATTTGTTCATTCATTCATCTTTCATCTGGATCACAGCCCCACCTGGCTCCTCTCCTCCTAGTCCCACCTTTACAAACCCCTCCCCAATTTCTCACTTTCCTTCACCTCAGAGAAGGGGAAGCTTCACATGGGTACCAATCCCCCTGCACATCAAGTCCCAGCAGTACAAAGTGCATCCTCTCCCACTGAGGCCAGACAAGGCAGCCCAGCTATGAGAAGGGATCCAAAGACAGGCAACAGAGTCAGAGAGCCCCTGCTCCACTTGTTACAGGACCCACATTAAGACCAAGCTGCACATCTGCCACAAATAAACAGGAGACCTAGGGAAGGCCCTTTCATGCTCTTTGGTTGGTGGTTTAGTCTCTGTGGGTCTCCTTGGGCCCAGGTTAGGTCTTTCTTGTAGTCCTTGACCACTTCGGCTGCCTCAGTCCTTCCCTCCACTCTTCCACAAGACTCCCTGATTTCAGCCTAATATTTGACTGTGGGTTTCTGCATCTGTTTCCATCAGCTGCTGGATGAAGCCCTTCAGAAAACAATTGTGCTAGGCTCCTGCCTGCAGGCATAGCAGAGAATCATTAATAATGTCAGAGGTTGGCTCTCTATCCTGGATGGGATGGGTCTCAAGTTGGTCTAGGCATTGGTTGGTCAATCCCTCAAACTCTGTTCCATATTTATCCCTGCACATCTTACAGGAAGGAAAAATTTGAGTCAAACGTATTGTGGGTGGGTTGATGTGCCCCTTCTTCCACGGAAAGTCCTACCTGGCTACAGGAGGTGGCCACTTTAGTCTCCATATACCCAGATGATAGGAGTCTCAGCTAGGGTCACCTCCATAGACTTCCTAGGAGCTTTCCCTGTCCCAGGTCACAAGCTCATCCCAGAGATGCCTCCCCCTACGATTTTCATTCTCTCTTCCAGCTGTATCATGCCCCCTCCACCTGCACCCCTGCCTGCTTTCTTCCCATCTGATCCCTCCCTATTCCCCGCCACACCCCCTCTTCTACCCAGTTCCCTCTCTCCACCTACCTTCGATGTCTATTTTATTTCCCCTTCTGAGTGAGATTCAAGCATTGGACTCTCCTTGTTTCTTAGCTTCTTTGGGTCTGTAGATTGTAGCATGGTTATCCTGCATTTTAAGTGTCTACTTATAAATGAGTACATATCATATGAGCCTTTGGGGGTCTGAGTGACCTCACTCAGGATGCCTGCAAATTTCATGATGTCTTTGTTTTTAATAGCTGAGTACTATCCCATTGTGTCAATGTACCACATTTTCTTTATCCATTCTTCAGTTGAGGAAGATCCAGGTTGTTTCCAGTTTCTGGCTATTATGAACAAAGCTGCTATGAACACAGTTGAGCAAGTGTCCTGTGGTATGGTAGAGCATCTTTGGGTATGTGCCTAGGAGTGGCATGTCTAGGTCTTGAGGTAGAACTATTCCAAGTTCTGAGAAACCACCAAATTGACTTCCAAAGTGAGTGTGTAAGTTTGCACTCCCACCAGTAATGGAGGAGAGTCTCCCCTTGCTCCACGTCCTCACCAGCATGTGCTGTCACTTGAGTTTTTGACCATAGCCATTCTGACATGCGTAAGATGAAATCTCAGGGTCGTTCTGATTTGCATTTCCCTGGTGATTAAGGACACTGAACATTTCTTTAAGAGCTTTCAGTCATTAGACATTCCTCTGTTTGGCTTGGAACCCCATTTTTTAGTTGGGTTATTGTTGGTGTCTAATTGCTTGAATTCTTTATATACTTTTGGATATTAGTCCTCTGTCAGATGTAGGATTGGTGAAAATCCTTTTCGCATTCTATAGGCTGCTGTTTTGCCCTATTAATAGTGTTCTTTGCCTTACAGAAACTACAATTTCATGAGGCTCCATTTACTTATTGTTGATCTTAGTGCCTGACTTCTTTTTCTTTTCCTCCATCTTTATTAAATTGGGTATTTCATATTTACATTTCAATTGTTATTCCCTTTCCTGGTTTCCAGGCCAATATCCCCCAATCCCTCCCACTCCCCTTCGACATGGGGGTTCCCCTCCCCATCCTTCCCCCATTACCGCCCTCCCCCTAACAATCTAGTTCACTGGGGGTTCAGTCTTAGCAGGACCAAGGGCTTCTCCTTCCACTGGTGCTCTTACTAGGATATTCATTGCTACCTATGGGGTCAGAGTCCAGGGTCAGTCCATGTATAGTCTTTAGGTAGTGGCTTAGTCCCTGGAAGCTCTGGTTGCTTGGCATTGTTGTTCATATGGGGTCTCAAGCTCCTTCAAGCTCTTCCAGTTCTTTCTCTGATTCCTTCAACGGGGGCCCCATTCTCAGTTCAGTGGTTTGCTGCTGGCATTCGCCTCTGTATTTGCCGTTTTCTGGCTGTGTCTCTCAGGAGAGAACTACATCCGGTTCCTGTCAGCCTGCACTTCTTTGCTTCATCCATCTTATCTAGTTTGGTGGCTGTATATGTATGGGCCACATGTGGGGCAGGCTCTGAATGGGCGTTCCTTCAGCCTCTGTTCTAAACTTTGCCTCCCTATTCCCTCCCAAGGGTATTCTTGTTCCCCTTTTAAAGGAGGAATGAAGCATTCAAATTTTGGTCATCCTTCTTGAGTTTCATGTGTTCTGTGCATTTAGGGTAATTCAAACATTTGGGCTAATAGCCACTTATCAATGAATGCATACCATGTGTGTTTTTCTGTGATTGGGTTACCTCACTCAGGATGATATTTTCCAGTTCCATCCATTTGCCTATGAATTTCATAAAGTCATTGTTGTTGATAGCTGAGTAGTATTTTATTGTGTAGATAGTACCTGACTTCTTTCTTTCCAGTCTGCAGCCCCCTCACCTCCTTTAGTTGTCTTGTCAATTTATATTGAATAGATACAGAAAGAGTGGGGAGCCTTGTCTTATCTCTGATTTTAAATCTCTCTCCATTTAATTTGATGTTGGCTATTGGCTTGCTATATATAGCTTTACTGTGTTTAGGCACGTAGCTTGTATCCCTGATCTCTCACAAACTTTTAACATGAAGGAGTATTGGATTTTGTCAAAGGCTTCTTCAGCATCTAATGAGATGATCATTTGGGGTTTTTTCTTTCCTTTGTTCATACGATAGATTACATTGATGGATTTTTATATATTGAACCATCCCTGCTTCCCTGGGATGAAGCCTACTTGGTCATGGTGGATAATGTTCTTGGATTTAGTTTGCAAGTATTTCATTGAGTATTTTTCTATCAGTGTTCATAAGGGACATTGGTCTGAAGTTCTCATTTCTTTGTTTAGTCTTTATGCAATTTAGATGTCAGGGTGACTGTGGCCTTGTAGAATGTGTTTAGCAATGTTCCTTCTGCTTCTGTTTTGTGGAATAGTTTAAGGAGTACTGGCATTAGCTCTTTGAAAGTTTGATAGAATTTTGTGCTGAAACCATTTTCATTTTTGTTAGAAGACTTTAGATGACAATTTTTATTTCCTTGGAGGTTGTAGTACTATTTAAATTGTTTACTTGCTCTCGATTTAACTTTTGTAAGTGGTATCTATCAAGAAAGTCATTCATTCATTTAGATTTTCCAATGTCGTGGAGTGTGAGTTTTTGAAGTAAGACCTAATGATTCTTTGGATTTCCTGTTTGGATTGTCTGGTTTTATGTCCCCATTTTCATTTTTGTTTTGTTGATTAGTATAATGTCTCTCTGTCTTTTAGTTTGGCTAAGGATTTGTCTCTCTTGTTGATTTTTCTCAAAAAATGAGCTCTTGGTTCCACTGATTTCTTTTATATCATTCTCATAGTTTCTAGCTTATTGATTTCAGCCCTGAGTTTGATTATTTCTTGCCATCTACTCCTCTTGGGTGTGTTTGCTTCTTTTTGTTCTAGAGTTTCCAAGTGTGCTTTTAAGTTGCTAGCATGAGAACGCTCTAATTGAGCACTCTAAATGGAGGCGCTTAAGTCTATGAGCTTTCCTCTTAGCACTGTTTTCACTGTGTCCCATAAGTTTGGGTATGTTGTGTCTTCATTTTCACTGAATTCTAGAAACATCTTATTTTTTATTTCTTCCTGACCCAGTGGTCATTAAGGAGAGAGTTGTTCAGTTTCCCTGATTTTATAGGCTTTCGGTTGTTTCTATTGTTCTTGTGTTCCAGCTCTAATCCATGGTGGTCTGATGGGACACAAGCACTTATTTCAGTTCTGTTGTATCTGTTGAGGCTTGCTTTGTGAGCAACTACACAGTCAATTTTGGAGAAAGCTCCACAAGGTGCTAAGAAGGTATATTTGTGTGTGTGTGTGTGTGTGTGTGTGTGTGTGTGTGTGTGTGTGTGCGTGTGTGTTTGGATGAAATGTTGTGTAGATATCTTATAGGTTCATTTGATTTATAAACTCTGTAATTTTCATTTTTTTCTCTTTAGCTTATGTTTCAGTAACCTGTCCACTAGTGAAAGTGGGATATAGAAGTTTCCCACTATTACTGTGTGGTGTTTGATGTGTAAGTTAAGCTTTAGTAATGTTTCTTTTACAAATGTGGGTACCCTTGCATTTGGGACTTAGATATTCAGAATGGAAACATCATCTCTTGGTGGATTTTTCCTTTAGGAAGTGTCCTTCCCAGTCTCTTGATTAATTTTGATTGAAAGTCTATTTTATTAGACATTAGAATGGCTACTCCAGCTTACTTTTTTTTTTTTTTGGTTCTTTTTTTCGGAGCTGGGGACCGAACCCAGGGTCCAGCTTACTTCTTAAGCTTGTTTGCACAGAAAACCCTTTTCCAGCCCTTTACTCTGAGGTAGTGACTATCTTTCTTGCTGAAATCTGTTTCTTGTGTGCAGCAGAATGATGGACGACTTTCTTACCAATTCTGTTATACTGGGTCTTCTTTGAGAATTGAGTCCATTTGTGTTGAGATATATTAATGTCCAAAGATTGTTAATTTCTGTTATTTTAATGTTGGTGGTGGTGGAGGTGGCGATGGTGGTGGTGAGTGGTGATGGTGGTGGTGGTTGTGGTGGTGAGTGGTAGTGGTGCTTGTGTGTGTGTGTGTGTGCGTGCGTGCGTGTGTTTCTCATGTCCTTTGGTTTGCTTGTGTGGGTTTATTCATTTCCTGTGTCTTCTTGAGTGTAGTTAGCTTCCTTGGGTTGGAATTTTCCTTCTGATATTTTCTGCAAGGCTGAATTTATGGATAGATATTGTTTAAATTTGGTTTTGTCATGGAGTATCTTTTTTTCTTTATCTATGGTGATTGAAAGTTTTGCTAGGTATAGTAGTCTGGGATGATATCTGTGGACTCTTAGAGTTTGCAAGACATCTACCCAGGCCCTTCTGGCTTTTAGAGTCTCCATTGAAAAGTCAGGTGTAATTCTGACAGGTCTGCTTTCGTTTGTTACTTGCCCCTTTACCCTTGCAGCTTTAAACATTCTTTGTTCTATACATTTAGTATTTCCAATATCATGTGGTGGGAATATTTTCTTTTCTATTTGGTGTTCTGTAAACCTCTTGTATGTTTATGGTCATCTCTTTCTTTGTGTTATGGAAATTTTCTTCTGATTTTTGTTGAAAATTTATTCTGGTGTATCTTCTACCTCTGAGATTCTCTCTTCCATCTCTTTTATTTTGTTGGTGATGCTTGCCTCTGTAGTTCCTGTTCTCTTCCTTAGGATGGAAATCTCCAGGATTCCCTCAGTTTGTGTTTTCTTTTTTGCTTCTATTTTCAGGTCTTGAACAGTTGTATTCATTTCCTTCACCCATTTGATAGAATTTTTCATATTTCTTTCTCTTTAAAGGCCTCTGCCATCTTTAAAAGATTGAATTTAAGGTCATCTCTTGGGCTTCAGCTGTGCTGGGATGTCCAGGGCTTGCTGCAACAGGACATCTGGGCTCTGTGGATACCATGTTGCCCTGGTTCTTGTTGATTGTGTTCTAATGCTGACCTTTAGCCCTCTGCTTGTCCCTGGTGTGGCTGGATGTTCCTGATGCTGGCAGAACTCCTCAGAGAGACAAGCAGTGCTGTGGGCCAGCTCATGGAAGTCAGGGGACATCACGCAGCTCACCTCTTGAGCGCCTGTTTTAAGAAAACAACTTGCTTGTAAAGCAGCTTGAGCCTTTCTGAACACACAGTATCATGAGAGTGCATTCAGAAAGATGAGGGAAAGTGGAGAAAGCACAAGGGATGACTTATACTTAACCTAGTCGCATGGACACTTGACACTTCAGGTACAGTTTTCATTTGAGATTCAAACTACACTTGGAGTTTTAACGTTTGCCTATTACAAGTTAGTATTTGAGGTACTGCTGTACCACTTAAGAAATTATTTCTTTTTCCAATTTTAAGATTTTTGAAAGGGCTTGGTGCCAGGAATGCACTCTACATCCAGAAAGCTCATTTTACTTTTAACTTTCTAGAAATTCTGTTCTAATGTCTATGTAATTGTTTATTGGTATAATGAGACCCTTTAATAATGAATCTCAGTAAAGATATGGAAAGATGAGAATCCTCACTACTGAGAAGGGTGTCACGTGACCAGCCACTTTGGAAAGCAGATTAGAAATCACTTTGTAACTTAAATACAGTTGCTGGGGTAGTGCAGTGCTTCTGCTCCTTGGAGTAGACCCTGGATTAATTACCTTTCTCATTTCTGTAACCAAATAGCAGACAAGAGCAGCTCCAGGAAGAAAGAGCTTGCTTAACTCCTAGTCGGAAGGACAGCCCATCATGCACGGTGGCATTGTGGTAGCACTCACAGCTGTGGCTGTGGGAGCTTGCTCACATCTGCATGCACCAGGAACAGAGCAGCAGACATGCCCACACATGGCTGCTTTTCTCCTTTCTCTCTCTTGCCACTCACTTTCAGGCAATCAGTGTCTGGAAATGTCCTCACAGACACACCTAAAGTGTGTCTCACTGATAGCCTGGGAGGTTCTTAGTCCAATCGAGTTGACAATCTGACTGTCACATGCCTCAAATAAAATGAAACAAAATACAACAGATGGGTGGCACAGAGGTCCAAAACAGCATCACTTATAACTCACATGCACAGCAATCAATTGTCAGATACATAAAATAAGGCATACAAGCACACAACTCAGGCACGGGAAAGGATAGTAACATGCTACAACACAAACTGTGTGTGTGTGTGTGTGTGTGTGTGTGTGTGTGTGTGTGTGTGTGCATGTAGAGGTCCAAGTTGATATGAATCATCAATTGCTCTTCCACTTTATTCACTGAGGCAAGCACTTTCGATTAAACCCAGAGTTCAGTGAAATGTTTGGTCTTGCTACTAGTTTGCTCTAGGAATCCCTTATCTCATCAGTCTGAAGCTGGGATCCCAGGCTGGCTGCCATGCATACGCAATATTTATATGGATTCTGGGGATCCAAACTCTGGTACTCAAGATTAGAAGGAAAATGCTTGACTGCTGAGTCATCTATCCAAACCCTGATAATCGATTCTTGATCTGGATGCCTTGTTCACCCAGGAGACTTAACCTCTCTGTGTACTTGTGGTGGTGCATGCCACATTCAACCTGCCACTCGGAAGGCTGAGGTACAAGGGTTATTATACGTTTGAGGCCAGCCTACACTACAAAGTAAGATCCTGTGTCAAAAGTGTATATACATATTCAGTGACACGTTTCTCTCAGAGCTAGAAAAAGGACAGCAAAAGAGACACTGAATCTTCTGTGCTTCAGTTGGAAACAGAAGAACCTGCGGAGCTTAAGTCATATCATACATAAAGAATAAATGATAAACTTGTAGCCTCATGCTACCCGGTTAAGGTATATACCACAAAACTGTAAGAAACAACACACCAACACAGACTTAGGGAGCAAAGGAAAGGAACAGTGTGGAGAGTCTAGAAAAGAGGTCACAGGTCCACAGCCAACAAAGGCATCAGAAATCCACAATGGCTGTCCTATCATCTCAGCACTTGGGAGGCCAAGGCAGGAGGATCTGGAGTTTAAAGTCACGATGCACAACATAGTGAGTTCAAGATCAGACTGAGCTAGTGAGATACACTGTCCTGGGGTTGGGGCAGGCCAAGGATTAGGGATGTAACTCATTAGTCAATTGTAGAGTACTTGGCTAGCATGTACAATGCCCTAGATTTCATACCAGCATCACAGAAGAAAAGAGGGGAGTAAAGGAGAAAGGGATGAATGAACAGAAGGGAGAAGGAGGAAAGAAGAGGGAGGTAGGGAAAGGGGGAAAGGGCAGCCTGAGAGAACAGAAAGCCTCCTGATTAAACAGAGGTGAGAAAACTGGATAAAACCTATGCAGATGTGGATTTGACCCCATCAACTTAAAGTGGATCAAATTCTCAAATTTGAGATACAAAAATTGTGGAATTACTAGAAGAAAAAAAGAGGAAAAAATACTTAAACACATCAGTAAAAGCATCTATTTAGGGATAAGACCTACAAGGCACTGGCACTGACAATAAAAGCCAACAAATGGGATTCCATTAACAGGTGTGTGTGCAGCCGAGGAAGGCACCTCACAGATACCATTTGCAAAGCATTCACCTGCAATGGATTAGTATCTAGAATATGAAAGGAGTATAGATAATTGGACAATGCTGTAAATAATACATTTTAAGTGGGCAAATATGTGAAAAGATAATTTCAAAAGAAGACATGCACATAGCCAAGAAATATCTGGAACACAAGCTATAAGCATGCTTAATATATATATATATATATATATATATATATATATATATATGTGTGTGTGTGTGTGTGTGTGTGTGTGTGTGTGTGTGTGTGTATGTGATAAATAAGAGCATGTGCCCTGAACACTAAACTGATATGGATCTAGCCACAAAACTCACATACGAGCATGTATATTAAAGAATACTTGCAACATTCCCATTTTGGTAATAAGAAAAGTCACAAAATTAACTGTCATAATTAGGAGAATAGCTGAGAACAGGTGGCTCAGACATGCCATGGGATATTATGCAGCTACTGTTGTTTTGCTTTTGTTTTCTTTCAACATAATGTTTTTATTGATTCTTTAGAGATTTCACATTATACACCCCTACCATACTCAATTTCCAATCCTTCCCTGTCCACCCCCGCCCCCGCCCCTGTGACCTCCCCCTCAGAAAAAAGTCCAGTTTGTGTTATTTATATACTCACTGGGGCGTGGCCAAACTCTCAGTGGCTGCCCCCTAAATGAAGAGTCCTTCCCTTTCCGAATCCCTACTGGATGTCATCTACTATAGAGGGCAACACTCCAGTATCCTATGACAGCTTTCAAGAGTTCTTTCTGATGGCTTCCAGTCTAGGCCATTACTGTTTGGAGGTGGTGGTGGGGTGGAGGTAGGGGTTGTCACAGAAGTCTTCTGTGTCCCTCTTTCTCAACTATGCATCTGCGGTCATCTATGTGACTGGGAGAGCAGCTTCTTTGCTGTTTGCAGGCCTCTGGAGCATGGATATTGAGCTTACACATCGTTTCTGGAGTCAGCACAAACATGAAATGGGCTCCCAGTTACAGCAGGGCCTCAGACCCAGATGAAGCCTTCCAACCCAGCAGGGATCAGGGACATTGACATGGCTTCCAGACACAGCATAAACTACAGACATCCACCCAGCATTCAGTTGCAACTCGGACCACAGCACAGACTCATACATGGCCCTCGGTGGCATCATGAGTATTACCATCATTACCATGGCCCCAGGTGGCAGCTCAGGCCACATTCATCAGCATGGCCCCTGGCAGTGGCATTTCTCACGGACATCAACATGATTTCAGGCTGCAGCACAGACCACAGACATCTCCATGGCCTTCAGTGACAGCCCAGGCCATGGACATAAACACAGACCCAGTTGCAGTAGGATCATGGACCTAGACAAGACGCTCTGCAGCAGCTCGGACCAGTTACTGAGGCATCTGTGGGAGTTAAATAAGCCAGTGACTCTGCTTCCTCCATTTTCCTGTCAGAGATCAAAGTCAGGGCTCTGAGACGAAGTACCTGTTGTTGTTATTGTTGTTGTTGTTGTTCTCCTCCTCCTCCTCCTCTCCCTCCTCCTCTTCCTCCTCTTCCTCCTCCTCCTCCTCCACTTCTTCCTCCTCCTCATTCCTTCTTTCCTTCTCCTTCCTTGTAATTTTGTTTTACCATTTTCAACATTCTTTCTTAAAATTCTTATCTAAAACAAGCCCTTAAAACATCTGGTAGAGCAGCTATGACCTCCCCACCACGTGTGTGTGTGTGTGTGTGTGTGTGTGTGTGTGTGTGTGTGTTCATATGCACCTTGCCAACTGAGAACATCCTGTCTGTTTGTCTTCTATCCTCCACATTAGAATATGTAAGTGCCTGGGCAGGCCCTGAGCCCTGGACCCCCAGTGAGATGAAGGGTGTCCAGACAGTAGAAGACACCTTCTCAGACAGTAGGTGCTCAATCAATGTTTAGCACAGTTAGAAGGAATCAGATCTAATGAATGAATAAATGAAAGTGTTTTGTATTTTGACTTCTCTGTACTTGAGTTCATTCAACAACTCACAGATTTACTTACCACAGGCTTAAAAATGTTTGCCATATTGAAGAATAAACACTGAACCATTTATTAGTAGGAACAAACAGAAAGAAGCCACAATCCCCTACATAGAGATGTTGTTTCACTGGGAGGCAAGGAGGCAAATGACGTGGAGTAAGGGATCCTTTGGACTCTGTTGCCTATCGTGAAGGTGCAGGTGTAGGGAAACTTCCAGAAGGCAGTAAGCACACAAGGAAAGGTTGAGGAGCACCCACATCTGGGGATAGCATGACTGGTCCACTCCCAAAGCTTGTATGCCCAAGGGAAGAGCTAAAGAGTGTGAGGTGTCCACAAGAAAAGAGCCAGATGGTACAGGGGTATGCGCAAAGAAGGAGCTAGAGGGTACAAGAAGTGTGCAGAAGGAAAGAGAGACAGACTAAAAAGGGTGTTAATGTGTGTAGGGAGTGTGCCCAAGGCAGGAACTGGAGAGGGGCACGGGGCATGCTGGGAGAGACTCCTGAAGTTTCTCCCACCAAAGCCAACTTGGAGGAGAATAGGCTCATACCACAGCATCAGTTCCCAGCCGTTTTCTAGGTCAGCCCTCTTGCTTGAATTAGCTCTGGGAAAGTGAGGCTTAGAGATGCTACTGTATCGCCAAGGGCCCAGTTCTGTCATCGTTTGCAGAGATGGGTCAGCTTGAGTACTCAGTGGGATTTCTCATCTCAGTCTTGAAGAACAAAGAATGCCTCTGTTTTCTACACCTGGGATGATATTGGCAGACATCTGTAGGGAGTCTTTGCTTAATTCTCTAACCCTCCCTTTCCCAGCATTTCCAAGGTTAGCAAGGATGACATTAACAGCCTCTGTGAATCGGGCTATTCCTGAGGCTCATTTAATCTTTGTGAAAATCCTATGAGTTTGGCCTTCTTATCTATCCCTACTTTCTAGACTTAGAAGTTGATAAGGGCACTAATACAGTCTGTAGGAGACACAGCTGCTCTTCCTAAAACCCCAGGCTGTGCGGGTTTAAGAAGTCATACCTCTCCCTAACTCGCAAAACATAAGAGGCTGATGCTGCCCCTGTCAGCTCGCTCTATTCCTGGGGACACTGGTCCGGACACGGGTGCAGGAAGAGCTCCCTCCTCTGCTGAAAGCAGCCTGGAGTGGAGAATTCAAACCCAGCTAACGGACTGAAATGGTGCAAAGTTTATACCAAGCATTGTCAGTGGCTGCTGCTTTTAGTACTAGGAACAATCAACTTAACAGGATCTAGAATAACCTAGGAGGTAGACCCTCAAGCATGTTGGTGAGGAAGGTTTTAGAAAGTTAACTGAGGTGGGAAGATACTCTACGTGGATGACATCATTCCGTGGCTGTGGTTCCCAAGCTGAGTAAGAAAGAGACAGATAGCTGCAGGACCTAATCCTAGTTGTCAGTTTTCACTACGTTTGGAATCAACTAAGACCTCAGGCACTAGACACTCCTGTGAAGATTTCTTGATCAAATTACTTGTGGTGGAAAGACACACCCTAAATCTGAGCCACAACATCTAGTGGCAGCTCACACGAAAGAACATGGAAGAAGAAAGCTTTTGCCTGCTTGCCCTCACTCTTGCTGGCAAGTTCATCTACTATACTGCTGAAGCTATCCTTCACCGGTATTACAACTAACTTCTTCAGGATCTCAAGGTAGACTAAAGGCCAGCAGCTCTCCAGGGATCCTCTAGGACTCTTGTGCCAGATTAAGACTACTGAGACATCCAGCCTCATGATCTGGGCAACTACCGGACTCTCTGCCTTTTCACAGTGAGACAGCCACTGTTGGACTGCCTGCATCACAGTCTGTAAGCCAGCCTAATACATCCCCTTACATCACACACACACGCACGCGCGCACACACACACACACACACACACACACACACACACACACACACACACACAATCAATTCTGTTCCTTTAGGGAACCCTGACAAGTTCAAGAGCTGAGAGTCAGCATTCGTCTCTCTGCTTCTTGACGATGGTTGCTGTGTGTCCAGCTGCCTCACACTCCTGCCACCACACCTTCTTCACCAAGATGGACTGTACCCTCAAGCTGTGAGCCTAATAAAAACCCTTCCTCCTTCAAGCTCTTGCTGTCAGGTGTTTCATCACAGGATGTGAAAAATAACTAAATCAGATGACCACACAGGCCCAGGGCCCTCACTGGGTCAGCAGCTACCTGCTTCTTCCCTTGTTTCTGGTCTGCCTTACTGAGATAGACCCTGGCCCCTCTTTCTTTCCCCATTCTACTCCTTACCACTAGGTGTACCCCAAAATAAATACACTTAAGGCTGAAGGCCAGGGCAAGGGCTAGTTCAATCATATCTCTGGTCCACAGAGGGGTAAGTTTCCCCTAACGTAACTCTGTGTCCCAGCCTCCATGTTCTTATTGTCTTTCCTGGAAAATAGGAAGGACTTCTCAAAAATATGGTCAAAGGTAGAAAATCTTAGATCCCACTCCCCAAAACACAATCCCCTCTAATTTCCCTCAAAATGAACCTAAACCTAGGGACAGGGAGGTGACTTAGTAGACAAGAGCACTGCCTTGAGTGAGCATGAGGACCTGAGTTTGAAACCCAAGTAACCAGGTGAGAAGTCATGCACAACCATGGGCCTCTGTGACCTCAGTCCTGGGGAGTGAGTGGTGACTGAGGCTTGGTGACAGGGTCAGTGGCAGACTCTGCCTCAAGGGAATAAGGTGGAGAGTGATAAAATGCCACTTATCGTCCTCCATAGAAGCTGTAGGTGTGTGCACTTGCACACACATATACCCACACGCATTTACCGTGCATATACAAGCATGTGTGCCTATGCCAAATACATAGAGCTAGGGAGATGGCTCAGGTGATCAAGTGTTTGCCTTACAAACACAAGGACTTGAATTTTCTTCCCAGTACCTGTGTTAAAAAAATAAATAAATTTTCTTAAAACTGGGTGTGTTGGCATGCACCTGTTATCCCAACACTGGAGGAGACGGAGGTGAACTGAGAAACCACTCCTGAGGTTTCCTAATGCATGTGTGCACACACACACACGCACACACAAACACAGAGAATATCTAAACGTAAATACAAATAAAGATATTTCTGAAACTGGCTTAGTTTGTCTTGGAAAGGCCATGTGTAACCCATTGACAGACCAAGTTGGCAAGACCAAACTGTTCCTCTCCATCATTGCTCTCCCGGCTTGCTGATGCCTGCAGGGTCTCCTCTAAAGCTTGTGACCTAAGGCTTGAAGGTCACATAGACACAAGAATAAGCAATGTTTTATCAAGGAAGAGCCCAACCCAGACATTGCAAAAGAGATTTCTTTCAAGGAAGTCCCTGCATCTGCAGAGGAGAGACTCTGTCCACGCCTCTCCACCTGCGCCAGCCCCATCCAGGGGAACCGGTGAACAGTTGTCATACAGAGAAATGAAACTCTTTGGAAATCATGCTTTCTTTGGGATCATGCTTTGCTTAATCAGAAGGGTCATTGCCCAAGAATAAATCCATTAACCAGCCTCTAGCAACAAAGAAGGACTCTGGAACCTTTGAAATCACGACAATCGAGGCTGCCAATACTTCATACTTCCTGATCTGGATGACATGGGCACTGCCCGTTTTTTGCTTTGAAGAGCAATCCCAGAATGCCTCACTCGACCTTCTCTAACCATCAAAGTCTCTACAGGGAAGACGTTTCCAAAGCAGGTGATTCAATACTGGCATTAGTTGAACAGTCTGCACTTATTTCCAGAGAAAAGAAAAAAAAAACAACTTGAGAAAGGTTAGGTGGCTCTCCCAGGGTCCCACAGCCAAGAAGCACGAAAGCCATCCTGTGAATCATGCACGTCTGACTCCTTCCCTCCTTTCCATGGCTTACATTGCTTCCCATGTGAAGAATCCGAGGCCATTCCAGGTAGTAGAGAGCAGACCATAGGCATCCCCATGTTCTTCTGGTAGACACAGAAAAATCATTGTTCCTGGGCTGGGGAGATGGCTCAGTGGTTAAGAGCACTGACTACTCTTCCAGAGATCCTGAGTTCAATTCCCAGCAACCACATGGTGGCTCACAAACATCTGTAATGGGACCTGATTACCTCTTCTGGTGTGTCTGAAAACAACTACAGCATACTTATATATAATAGATAAATAAATCTTTTTTTAAAAAAGTCATTGTTCCTCCATGATGCTTAAAGCCATCGTGTGACACCTGATCATTCACAACCTGCAGTCCTTCCTCTCCTCTACCCTAAACTCGGAGGAGAAGGCAGCTTTGGATCCAGCCTCCACTTCTCACTGTCCAGGAGAGCTGCAGAGCCTTCCCTGAGTCTGTTTCTCATGCTGCTAGTTCTCTTGACGCTGGCTTATCGTCTATGAGTGGTCAGTCCAGAGAGCCCATTGGCTCTGCCACTCTGTCATCACCACGGTGATTTTACATGAGAAAATCAGCTAAGAGGTCTGCTTCTGTTCTAACGAGTCAACACCACAGACTAAGTTATAGAGGGAAGAAGTTGATTTGGGTCAAGAGGCCACACCTCGTGATGACCGGCTCACTCGCAATGTCCCGGGACAGCGTATCACATTGTAAAAGACAGGGGGTATGAGAGAGACCCAGTCAAACTGGCTTTTACAGTAGACCCACTCTCTAGATAACCCATTAGGTCTTTAAGACATTCATCAATTAAACACAGGAATGGGCTAACTCACCCACCCATGAGAGCAAGACCCTAACCACCTTTCAAAGGTCTCCCCTGGCTCCACCTCCCAGTAGCTCCTAGTGAGGAGTCAATTTCTACAATGGTGTGGAAGGAACCATAGCACCTAAGACTCCATATCAACAGCATGGCAGCTCTCTGGTTGACCTCTGGAGGAGGAAGAGGTTATTGGTCAGATAAAGAAGAAAAGGAACTACATTCCAAGTTAGAGAGGTTGTCAATGGAACTCATTTTATTAAAATGTAGTGTGTGTGTGTGTGTGTGTGTGTGTGTGTGTGTTCACTTATGTATGTGGATGTGCACATGCTTGCACATGTACATGCAGAGGTCAATGTCAAGTGTCTCCCTCAGTCACTCTCCATCTATGTATTCTAGAACAGTTTCTTACTGAACCTGGAGCCCACTGGTTTGACTCTATGGCTGGCTAAGGAGTACCAGGGAGCCACCTGTCTCCCCCTGCCTCCAGCACCCAGGCCTGGGCTTATAGACATGAGCCATGGCTCTGGTTTTTATATTGGGGCTGAAGATGTACTTTGCATATTAAATATCTCCCCAACCCAGCTAAACACACTCTCAAATGTTTGGAGAGGCCTGGCTTGTGTCTATAGCTCTTTCACTGACAGGAGGCTTCTCTCTCCCCTTGTTTGCCACACAGCCAGGCTACTTGTCTTGGATGCAAAGACAGAACTCCATAGCCCTTTGGGCTATTCCTTCATCTCACTTAAAATCTGTGATGTGTAATTGAGTATGTAGACCCCTTTACTAAAAGGCTCCTGCCCACGAGATGGCTTTAAGTGACTCCAAGTCTTGGATGCCTTAACTGTCAAAGCATCCAACATTAGCGCCAACGCAATTGCTAACCTATTACAGCACCGCGGAGGTCAGGAAGAGCTAGAAATGAGCCATAAGACGGGAAATCAGTAAGTGTTGAGTACTGCTTATTGGCCAGATGGGAGACATATGGGGAAACCGCACACTGGGGATGGGTGTCATCTTTTGCCCGGAAGACACGGGAATGCGTTAATGAGTAGACAGTTCTTGCACACTAAATCACCCCACATAATCATTGGTTCTTGGGGAACAGCTCACCCCGAATGACCTAGTGTTCCTGTGTGACTGTTTGACTTAAGGATGAGGGAGTACTATGGGAATGGCTCTTCCTGGCTCTTGTCAGACAACAGATGAAGCCTCTGTAGAAACCTTAGTAAGAAAAGCTCCAATCAGCTGCTGGCAAGTTACGTTATAATTGGCTAAGCAAGTAACCCTGAAGGATGTTGGCATGATATGTTTACCCATTCATTGTTTGTTTGTTTGTTTGTTTGTTTGTTTGTTTATGTTTGTGTGTGTGTGTATGTGTGTGTGTGTGTGTGTGTGTGTGTGTGTGTGTGTGTGTGTGTGTGTACCATGTGTATGAAAACAACCGAAGAGGTAGGAAGATGGTGTTTAGTGGTTATGAGTCACTCAATATGGGTGCTTGGAACCAAACGGTGGAGCCATTTTTCCAGTCCTAATATAATACTCTTTAATTAGTAACTCAGACAAAATACGTATGACCTTGGCAGGTTTGCAAGTGATGCCAAGTTACAGGAGGATAAAATCAGGGCTCCACAGACTCCTGGTGACCTGGAACTGGATCTGGAACAATCACAGAGCAATGGAGATGGTGTGAGGCCGAAGAGAAGTATGGGCGTGAGTTCTGTATGATTCTGTGTGTTCCATAGGAATGCTTTGGGCTGCAAGTGACAAGCTGATTCAAGATGGATGTGGTCATGCATCACATCCTGTGACGAGGGAGTCACAAGACAGCTACAGAAGGTAGGAGAGCTTTGCATCTCTGAGGTACTGTAGGGTGGTAGCTCCACACTGGCACAATTTTACCCCCAGGGGACATTTAATGACTGAAGTCATAGTTTTCTGTTGTCATAACCGAGAAAATGGAATGATCTACTGGCATTTGGTGCATAGAGAGAAGCCAGCAGTGCTGCTAAGTTCCTACTGTGGACAGGACAGGGTCCCCAACAGAGTTTCCTCATCCCAGATGGCAAGAGTTCAAGACCTTGAGAAACTCTGACTAAGTAATAATGATCTACCCTCAAATGAGGGAGAAATGCATTTCCCATGTTGGGAGCAAAGGTGGGGTTTGTCACAAATCAGGGAGACAGAGATTTCTATACAGGGAGCCACTCATATTAAACTACCTTTCTCTCTCTCTCTCTCTCTCTCTCTCTCTCTCTCTCTCTCTCTCTCTCTCTCTGTTCTCTCTCTGTCTCTCTCTCTCTCTCTCTCTCTCTCTCTCTCTCTCTCTCTCTCTCTCTCTCTCTCTCTCTCTCTCTCTCTCTGTGTGTGTGTGTGTGTGTGTGTGTGTTTATGGAAGCCAGAGTTCAGTGTTGTTCCTCAGAATGCCGGCATCCGCCTTGTTTGAAACAGTCTCTTTTGTTTTCTTTCCCTGGAACTCACCAACTGGCTCGCCTGTTGCGCTTCACAGGTCAGCCTGTCTCTGCCTCCCCAACACTGGATGGAGTCACAGGCAGGCAGCATCGCACCCAACTTTTTTATGTGAGTTCCAGGGATTAAACTCAGGTCCTCGTGCATGCACAACAAGTGTTTCACCAGCTAAGTCATCTCATTAACTCCTGAGCAGGACATTTCCCTTGGGTTGACTTTGAGCCAGGCACTGCTGACCCATAGGCCTTTGCATGAAGTGTGAAAGGCTCCTTAGACACTGTACTGCCACCTGCTGGGAAATATTAAAGGGAATCAATAAATCCAGACTGTCTCATCAACAGAGCCCCCTAGAGGTGTGCGGAGCATAAGTTCACAGTAAGTTGACAGTGTCAATCTGGGAGTCTAATGTGATCCATCCGGGAAAGTGGCTGCTATCGATATAGCTTAGAATTTTATAGCCAGAAATTGTATGACCCAAGTAAGAAGAGCCAATTCTCACTAAGTCCTATGCTGATGTTGGTCAAAACATATTAGAATCTGTCAGCCAGAATTCTTGATTCCATCCTTGAGTATAAAAAGAGAAGAGACCAAGAGGCATTGGGATAGAAGAGTGAAGAAATGAAGGAGTCAAAGCAAGCGGATGTAAAGAAAATGGAGCTGGGCTGGTGGGCCCCGAGACCCACAGGGCAGTAGGAAGGAACTGACCCCCAAAGTTGTTCTCTGACCTCCACATGAATGCCTGTGCCCACAAAATGGACAAATAAGTTAATTGATTAGTTAATTAAGTGAATAAATAAAAATATTTGTATAAAAATGCAACAATACAAAACTTCGAATAAGGGGGAGGACTGGAATGTAGAGTGTTAAAACAAACATTAGTAATGAGTTAAAGCCTTGTCTCCAAATACCTGATAGGTGATGGGAGGAAAGGCGTTCAATCAAATCTGTTTCTCCAAACACCAAAGCTGGGTCCAAGCAGTAAAACCGTAGACTTCTGAGGACCAGTGGCTGGAGGTGACCTTGGCCAGCCAGCCGGCTTTTGTTTGGTATTCCTTCTAGAGCATTCCCAGCAATGAAGTATGTGGGCCCCAGGCCGTCGGTGAAGGGCCAGTTCACTGGTCTTCAGCTAACACGGTGGTTCCCGTCCTCCTTCTCCCTTCCACTCGGCCTTTGTCTGTGCTCTGACCAGGAGCCTGAAGATAGCCTTTTCTCTACATAAGAAGTTTTGTCATCAGGGTTTTCCCCAAACGGCTTTGAGTCAAAGATGAGCAACCCTCGACCAGCAATCAGATCCCTTGTGTATAAAACAAAGAAATGAAATCTGGACACTGGCCAAGATCTCTCTGCTGTCCAGGTGGAGTATGCCCTGGTCACAGAGTAAGAAGTGCTTCCCTGTGCCTCCTGAGCACGTGTGCCTTTTGGTGTTTGAATTCACCATAATTAATTTTACCAGTCCCCAATTCAAGAGCCTTCAGGGTGTTCCCCATGTTTCTGTTCAAGTCATACTACAATAAATATGTTTTAATATCCCCCTGAGACACTTACATACATATTTTTTTACAGGTTAAGTTCCCGAAAACAGGACTGCAACCTGAATGGTTCTTAGTGACCCTCCGGCACGCAGCTTGGAGACACCATCAGTTCTGTGGAACAAAAACCTGGATTTAAATTTCATGACTAGTGTGGAAAACAAGTATCTTATGGTTACTGAGTTCCTGTGAGTTCTTCTTAGATTGATTGATTGATTGATTGATTGATTGATTTATTATATGTGAGTACACCGTAGTTGTCTTCAGATACACCAGAAGAGGGCATCAGACCCCATTACAGATGGTTGTGAGCCACCATGTGGTTGCTGGGAATTGAACTCAGGACCTCTGGAAGAGCAGTCAGTGCTCTTAACCACTGAGCCATCTCTCCAGCCCCTTCTTAGTATTTTTAAAAGTTGTGTGTGTGTCCGCCCATGTGTGTGTGCACACATGTGCCCATGTACACAAAGGCAGGGCCCACAGAGGACAGAAGTGAGTGTCAGATCCCCTGGAGCTGGAGTTGCAGGCAGTTGTGAGCTGCCCAAAGCAGATTCTCAGAATCAGCCCATGTCCTCTGGAAGAGCAGCCCTCTTAATGCCGAGCCGTCTCTCCAGCCCCTGTGCACGTCTCTCCGATCTTTGTCCTCTTTACGAGTCGTCAGTACCTTGTGTCATTTATATATCTTCATTTAGGTGAATGTTTCTGCATATCCTTATCCATTATGGACACATATATATCCATATAGCAAGGTTTTTTTATAGTATTTTACTCATTATTTGGGAATTTTACATCATGAACCTCAATCATATTCACTTCCCAGTCCTCGCAGGTCAACTCCTCTACCCTTGTGACCCCTTCCCCAACAAAAAAAGAAGGAAAAAAAATACCCAAGTTCAATTTGTGTTACCCATCTACTCCAGAGCACGGTCACACTCCCAGCGCCCAGCCCCTTAAAGAAAACTGAGTCCATCCCCACCCGCAACCCCACCGGAAGCCATCGACTGTGCACAGCTGCATTTCAGCCTCCTTACCACCACCTTAAGAGTTCTTCTCTCTCGGTTGTCACTTTTCCGGGGGAGGTATGGGTTGCCACAGAAGCCTCCCATGTCAATGATTTATTTGTCATATTTATCTTCCATAATTTGGTCTTCATTTTCTGCTATCTTCTAGATTTTAGTAGCAGCACTAATGAGTCTCGTAAATTACTAACAGATAGAATCACTTTATCTCTAGCTATAGATAAGGCCTATTAGTCCTTTGGAGATAAGCTATAGCTGAGCTCCAAAGTCGGCCAGCCTGAGGTCTTGTGGGCGTTAAGTATTTTATGGCTTTTTACATTCTCTTTAGCGTTTCTGCTTGCTCCTGACGCATTTTTGCCATTTATCCAGTAGGAAAATTCCTCATCTCCTTCAGCATTTTAAATCACATGAATCTATGCATGACAACACGTCTTAAAACTGCCTTTCTGGGTTTGTTATATCTGTGTTCTTACCAGCCTCCTTTACTCCCCTTTGTGTTTTTTTTCTTGTTAGTCTTAAAAGACTTTTCTTTAAGAATACAGGAATAGTTAGGCACGACAGGATACACATTTACTGGCAGAGGCAGGCAGATCTCTGTGAGTTCAAGGCCAGCCTGGTCTATATAGTGAGTTACAGGACAGCCAGAGTTCAGAGTTATATAAGTAAGATAAGTAAGTTATATAGTAAGTTGTCTATATTTGAGAGAGAGAGAGAGAGAGAGAGAGGGAGAGAGAGAGAGAGAGAGAGAGAACTAGTA
Organism: Rattus norvegicus; assembly: GCF_021556685.1. Taxonomy (NCBI): domain Eukaryota; kingdom Metazoa; phylum Chordata; class Mammalia; order Rodentia; family Muridae; genus Rattus; species Rattus norvegicus. The sequence goes on from NC_141537.1 coordinate 118,202,261, forward strand.
AGGGATTCCACCTCTTGTCCATCTGAGTATCATTCTTGAGAGCACAGACTGACTAGACATGGGGTAGATATCTATTGGCATTCTAAGTCCAAAGAACCCTGTTTTTATTTTTCCTCATCAATTCCATTTTCCTCACGACTTCAATTTCCTCTTTCTATTCTCTTCTGCCTCTTTCTTTTCTATCAGAAATAAGTTATCAGAATGAAGATGTCAGTTCTTTCCCATTCTTAGAATGAAGTAAGTAAATCAACGAATCCAGTTCTGAGTACATCATTGGTTTTGCCATATATGATTTGATATATTTGATCTCTCTCTCTCTCTCTCTCTCTCTCTCTCTCTCTCTCTCTGTGTGTGTGTGTGTATGTGTGTGTGTGTGTGTGTGTGTGTGTGTGTGTGTGTGTGGACTTGTGGGAGGGGTTACAGATGGTTGTGACCTGCCATGTGGGTGCTGGGAATTGAGCTTTACAGGAGCAGCCAGTGCTCTTCACCACTGAGCTGTCTTTCCAGTGCCTGAAAATGATTAGGGAAGGTTATGTCCAAGTGCTTTGCTCACCCCTAGCTTCGCTAATGCCCAGTAGCTTTGGAAATTGATGGATAATTCATATATGTGCATGTATATAGTCTACTTTTTTAGGCAAATCAGAGGTATCTGGATTTTTTTCCCAAGTCTGGGATATGATATTCTATCGTACATTGAACCAGAGTTAGTAGCAATGTCACCTGAGCCTGCTGAGTGCCTTGTCCTGAGGGAAGTGTGGTACACTTCCCACTGCTCTTACCAATGGATCAATAGTTGGACCCTCACTGGCTTCTTGTGTTTCTCACAGTTTCTGTCTTTCCATAACTACTTGTCGATGCACCCGGCTTCATCACAACCCTTGACTGAACTTTTACAACCAAGCTGAAGGCCTTTTCCCTGGAGTCTTTGCTCCGCCTCACTAAATATCCTTCGTTCGTTCGTTTGAGCTCACGCCTCACGTCTTACCTTCCCGCCTTTAAATTTGTTTCCTGTTTCTCCTTTTGACATTGCACTCAATAAAAGTTTTGTTCCTTTATATTTATTTATTTCACTACATTTATTTATTCGTTTAGTGTGTGTGTGTGTGTGTCTGTCTGTGTGTCTGTCTGTCTGTCTGTCTGTCTCCCGCTGGGCACTTATGGAGGTTAGAAGATGACTTGGAAGAGTCAGTTCTATTTCCAACGAGTACGTCCCAGAAACCGCCAGCTCCTGCTCCAGTTGGTCCGTCCCACCAGCCCCTCGTCCTCCAGTTTAATGCCCTATTTTCAGCTTTCCAATTTTGGCATATAAACATGAACAGAATTTGGACATTAAACAAAAAAATCTATCTCAACAAAAATGAATATTTATTTCAGTGTTATTCTTTTGATTATAATTATTTATATTTTATTATGATTTTCTTGTCTCACCCATGTTTTCTTCCCAGGATTTTACATTCATATTTTTCTGTGTTTATATCTGGTTAACTTTCTAAATCCCAAGGCTGTCATATTTCCTTACACTGAACTCTTTCTTTTGTTCTGATTTTCCCTCTTATTAGATTTATTAGCCCTGGTTCTTGTTTGGCTTGTCTTTCTCCTCCCTTCGGAACAGGCTCACAATAGGCACAATGCCTCCTGATCCACAAATGTCCCTCTTGGTCTCTCAAAGGTGATCATCCACCTTTGAGCAGGTTAGATATCTAAACACCAACACTTCCCCTCGGGAAGGTGGATGCACCAAAACTTCCACATTCCAGTCTGCCCGGCTTCCAAGACACTCATGGGCACCTTCCCTTCAAAGCAGTAGTATGGAGGGTGGCCACACTGAGAACAGAGAGGTCCCAAGTGCCGGTGGCAGCTGGTGTGCAGTCTGCGTACCCAGTGGCGTGTCACCACCTGCAGGCCGTGAGGAGTTAAACCTCTCTCCTCTCATTCTCTCATGGTTTGTCCCTCCCTAGCTCCCTGGGCTGCTGCTCCTTCCAAGGCTTTCCTTCGGAGAACCTCTGGAGTGAAAGGCTCCGGGCAGGCCCTGAGATTAGGGCTCTGTGAATAACTCCATGATCTCACTCCAAATGCCTCAGGTGTGTTTGTTCTGTAGGAAAGGAGCTATGACCCCATGTCAACAAAGAGGAGGAGAAGAGGTGCCCCAGTGGGTGCTGAGGCCTCAGGGACCATCACCAACCATAAGATTCCTTTCCATCCTTCAGAACCAGGATGCCGTCCAGAGGTCACAGAGCAGCACCCCACCCACACGGCATGCTCAGTTGGTTCCAAGACTCAGAAAGCCGCATCTGGTGACCCTGCACTCACATCAAGGCCAAGTGACCCAGTTTCTAGTTCAGGTACTTTGAATTTGTCAACAGGGCCACACGCCCTCCTTGGTCATCCCTGTTGTTCCAGCTGCTGGCCCTCTGGGGATTTGTAGGGAAGTCTGGCCTGGAAACTGCTGGGGATTCCTCCTCACTTGCTCAGCTAAGTCCCAGTCCTGAAATCCTCCCTTTCTCCCAGGGCCTGGTCAGTTAGTGTAGACCTTCTCTAACTCTGGTATTGACAGTTTTAGAGAATCTTCAGGAAGCAGAAGAGGTGCAACTTAATGCCCTGAGTCAGATACGCGAAGCACATAGGAAAACCCTGGAAGGAGCCGGGGAGGGGACAATCCACAGGGAGATGAAAGGAAGGAGATATGACCCCATGCGGCCTGCAGGTGGTGACACTCCAGGTATCATCTGACAAAAGGCAGTGTCCCAGCAAGGGCCAGGGGGCAAGCAACGGTTTGTCCCAGGCCAGAGACAGGGGCAGACAGGGGTGTGTCCTGGGCCAGGGAGGGGCCTGGCAGGGGTGTGTCCTAAGCTAAGGGCAGAAGGCAGCAAGAGGCCTGTCCTGGGCTAGGGACAGGGGACTGGCAGGAGTGTGTCCTGGGCCAGGGCCAGGGCCAGGGCCAGGGCCAAGGTCAGGAGGCAGGCAGACAAGCAGGTAGAACCTAGTTCTCAAAATCCAGCATGCAACTCTAGCCTATGACTTTGTCTGGGAGTCATAGAAATGAGAAGGAAAGTAAGGTTTGTGTTTTAGAAGCTCTGCTGCAGAGACAAGGTGGAGGAAGGCTCTTGGCCAGAGGTGGGGAGGAAAAGACCATTGCATCACAAGAAGCAGGAGATGCTGAACCCCTGAACCTGGGCAGTGACCAGAAGACTGAGAGGAGGAGATGGATCATCAAGATAAGAGAAGTGATGTTCGATTGAACCTGGAGACCTGCTGGATACAGGGAAGAGTTGGGAATGACTCAGAGGCTTCTGGTTGGGGCAACTCAGAGGATTATGTTGCTATTCATCAAGAAGAAACTTCAGGAAGAGAAGCAGGTTCGGAGTGTGAACCTGGGCTGGGACTTAGTGCTTCCAACTTCAAAAACGACAAAGGGCTGAATGAGGTCAATAGGTTGATCTAACATTTGGCTCTGGGGTTCAAGGAATACAATGCTTCTGGTGGGAGATCCTCCACATGTGTGGTCATGAATGCCAGCAAGAGAGCCCACAGATCAACCAAGACTGGGCTCATGGGCCCCATGCTGATCTGAACACTACTGCAGCCATCTGCAATTGCTTAATAATTTTCTGTGTGTGGAGAGGGCATGTGTCTGTATGTACGTCCTCTCTCCAGACTGGGTGACTTCCACCATCACTCTCCACATTACGTTTTTGGTACAGGATCTCTCACTCAACCTGAGCCTCCCATCCTTTTAAGACCCACAAGCCAGAAAGCTCCTGGAATCCGCTTATCGCTACCCCCAGAGCTAAGGTGACAAGCATGTGCCACCATACATGGCTTTTTTGTGTCCTGGGGATCTGAACTCAGGTCTTTAGGCATGTGAAGCAATCACTTTATTGACTGAGCCATTTCCCCCAGCTCAAATTTTTTAATAATCTTTGAGGTAGGAGCTCACAGTTTCACTGTGACTGGACCCTGAAAATGATAGTCATTTGTAAGAGTAAAAGGGACAAAGCCAGGCCTGAAGCCAAGGTAGGAAAGGTTCACCACACACACAGAGAAGACTGACAGAACCCTGTGTCATGCAAGAGGGAATGCTGGTGAGGGGCTGGTGAAAATGTGCAAAACATGGAGGGCACCATGACATGAAGAGGGGGCAGTGACCTAGAAGGGGATCAGACCAGCATACCCACAACACTATTTGGGGTCCAAAAAGTGATAAAAAAAAAACCAAGAACAAAAACATGTAACATAAAACTAACTGCAAAACTGAATGCCAGGACTCTGGTCACTCTGTGAGTAACAAGTTTGCAATACAAGAAACAGGACCTGCATGTGAGTCCTGTTAGTCACAGAGTAAGAGAGGTATTTGAGGATATACTTGTAATCCCAGCATTGAGGAGGCAAAGCCAAAGGAACCATACCGGCCAGCCAAACTCACATGGTTGGTGAGCTCCAGTAAGATAGCCTGTCTTTAAAAACAAGATGAATGGCACCTGAGAGTTGGTGTGTGAGATTGACTTCTAACCTCCACAGATGAGTGCATATCTGTGCACACACAGCCCCACATACAAGTGCATCAAACACACCCGAGTGCATCACACACACACACACACACACACACACACACACACACCTGACTTCTAGTCTCCACAGGTACATGCACACCTGTGTACATGCACCCCACACACCAGTGCATCTCTCTCTCTCTCTCTCTCTCTCTCTCTCTCTCTCTCTCTCTCTCCGTCCCTCCCTTCGTCCCCTCTCTCTCTTTCACACACACACACACACACACACACACACACACACACACACACACACACACACACACTTCTAGAGGAGTCATCTATGAAATATGGAGAATTCTAGACTCTGACCACTGCCATGATTTCAACCCTCATTGCTGTCTGGACTCTGTAGACTCCCCACTTCATCCTTGTGCCCTGTGGGTCACAGTGATTGTGCTAGCATTTAAGTCTGATCATGTCAGGCCTCTGCCCAAACCCATAGAAGGCTGGTCATGTCAGAGCACAAGTCTTTACTGCCTGAGAGGACCAGTCATCGTCCTCCTCTTTGCTCGCTCAGCTTGAGTACCACAGTCTCCACACTGGCACTGTGCCCAGCCCTCCGCCTGCCTGCCTGCTCTCTTGTTTAGATGCCCTGACTGTCTCTCTTGCTTGGACTCGGCTCAGATGTCCCTCTCAGTGTGTCCAGCGCCCTGGGCAGGCCGCCTCTGCCATTCTGCTTGCTTCTCCCACAGCCCTATCTCCACCTGACTTCCCGTGTATAGTTTGCTTTTTGTCTCTCCACTCCTAGGGGAGGAGGGAGACACTTGGCTCCGTTTATCTGCCTGGCTGGTCTTGTTGGAGAACAACAGCCCTGAGGGACATTAAGAGCTGTTGGGGATCCTGTCTTCCAAGCCAAAAATTATGATATGCTGACGAGCAGAGCGAAAGGGTATTCCCTTGTTTGTTTGTCTGTTTGGGAATGCGTCCCTTTGTTTCACAGGAGGATTTAAGACAGCTTACAAAGCGCTCAGCAAGACGACATAAATTAGAAGCAGGTGGAGGGGGGGTGTCCATGCAGAGTAGAGCTATAAAGTGGAGCCAAGGATGGGACTAATGCAAAATAAACATCCCATAAACTTTGATCCATTCATGAGGGGTGGGCCACAAATTTGGCTCTAATATTTCTTACTGCCAGTGCCAGGATGTAACACGATCCTCCTCGTGACTCCCAGGATCCTCAAGATGAAAGCGGACCACCAGCCCTGGACAGACAGCCACATTCCTGACGCCCGGAAGACGGAGCAGCATCTCCCGCATCCTGCCCAGAGGGGACAGGGGCACTATGGGGAGGCCTCTCAGGCATCTCTGAGCTTGGTTTCTTAGGTTTCCCAGCCAAGCTCAGGGGAGTCCATTATCTGGGGTACCAGCGACCCCAGTCAAGCTACACATGTGTTTTAGCAGGTGGACAGTGAGGAGTAAGGAACCCTGGAGGTATGTTACCTGAAGGCCCTAGGCCAAGCTTTGGGTGCTAGCAGGGGACTGAAGGGTCTCAGGATCAGCGCTTGAACTGAAGCTATTTTAGGTAACAAAGCTTTCTGTGATCCCAAGAACCACCAGACATTAGGCTGAGGAAAGGTTGAGCGGTACAGGAGGCCCTAGAAAGTCATGTCCTCTCTCTGAGAACATTCCTCTATCACAAAATGAACAACTAATGACGTACAGCATAGGCAGATGTGTGCGTGCGTGTGTGTGTGTGTGTGTGTGTGTGTGTGTGTGTGTGTTTGAGTGTGAATGGGTATGTGATGTGTGTGTGGTGTGTATAGTTATGTGGTGTGTGTGTGTGTGTGTGCATGTGTGTGTGGTGTGTATGAGTGTGTATGTCTGGTATGTGTGGGGGGGGGTGTATGTGGTGTGTGTGTGTCTGTGTGGTGTGTATGCGTGTGGGGTGTATGTGGTGTGTGTGTGTGTGTGTGTGTGTGTGTATGACAGAGAGAGAGAGAGAGAGAGAGAGAGAGAGAGAGAGAGGTGCATGTGCACATTTGTTCAGGAGTCCATGACTGTGCGTGTGTGTAAAGGCCAGAGGAGGGTATGGGGTGTTCCTCTCTATGACTCTCCACTTTATTCCCCTGAGACAGGGTCTTTCATTGAGCCTACAGCCAAATCGATGGCTCAGAAGGCCCAACAACTCTCCTGCCATCTGCCTCCCATAGCCCTGAACTTTCAGGTACATGCATACCCATTGCTCACCTTTCTACATGTCTACTGGGGCTCAAACTCAGGTCCTCATGGTTGTACAGCAAAAGATCTGACCTACTCAGCCATCTTTCTAGCCCCCTAAACACCATCAATGCTGAGCACCTTCAAAGACCAAAGCCCACGATATGTGTGTTTCAAAGACACTGTACCACCCGTTCTTCCTGCCACCTGTGGCTTCCCTGGCTTTGAAGGCTCCCATTCATCTGACCTTTCAGCCCCTCTCCTAGCCCTGGTCCATAGATGCACAGTGTACCCTAGCCTGGATTAGCCGCTCTGGCTGACCACTGTCTTCTTGGTCCTACACTCCAGCTTAGTCCTTGGGCTTAGTCATAATAACTCCTCGCATCAGCAGAGCAGAAGATCACCTTACATCTTCCTCACAACCACAAAGAGGTGGATGGTGGGAGGCTAATTATCATCTCAATTTTACAAATAAATAAACAGGCTCAGAATCGCCCCATGGTTTTCCCACAAACATGTCATAGTGAGTGTCCAGGCAGGAAGTACAACTCTGTACTCCAAGCTCTGAACTTGTGTTACATGCATCCTGATCCCCCAAACCAGCGCCCCCCAGATGCAGGAGGGGTCACCTGCATTAGGGGACATGCAGAGTACACAGTCCTAGGGTTTATGTGTATAGAGACACAAGGCAAATGGGGCAGGATCCCTCTGGAACCCCATTATGATCTTACCTCATGTTACCAAGGAACCTGAGATTCTCCGTTTACCTCTTCATTTTGCAGGTGGGGAGACTGAGGGTCAGAGAGGAGAAGGCTCCTCTGTTGAGTGCTCAGCCCACGACTCGAGTTGGCTACCAGTACTTCAGTGAGTGCTGGGGTGACAGAGTCTCCTTCTGCAACACATACCCCCATGTTCCCATCATTCTTCATCTTTTATCTGTCTAAGCCATCCTGGGAGGAACGCAGAACTGGGCATTGCCATCTCTAAAGCCAAGAGCTTATTCTCAGTCTTTACCACAAAGCGGTTGTTTACCAGTATGAAATTCGGAGTCTTTCTAGCTTCTATCCATTCTCGAATTCAAGACTTCTCAGTGGAGAACTAAACTGGATCTGCTTTCGGTGGGACCCTGTGGAGGGCAGCATTGATGGGGATGAGTGTTGAGTTGCATTGGGGCTTGGGGCAGGAAGACCTCCTTGAAGAAAGCAGAGAAGCAGAGGCCTTGAGAAGGAGGACCAGGAGGCCCAGGCTGAGGAGAGGAATGGAGTTGGAGAAGGGTAAAGGTCCACTTGAGCTACATGTGGCTACAGCTCGGTCCAAGACTTGGGCAAAAAGGTACAATCCCTTCTTTCTCCAGACAGGAGGCAAAAACCAACCAACCAACTAAGCACACCAATTAAACAAACAAAGAAAAGAAAACTCACAGCCCAAATGTTAATTTGGCCTGACCTTGAGCAATCTCTGCCAACCAAATGTCCCTGCAGGGTCTCATTGCTGCTCCACTGCCTAATATGCCACTAGGAATAGAACCCCCTTTCTGCAGACAAGAGAACTGAACCGGAGCAGTAGGGCCGGTGCAGAACTGCAGCAGAAGCAGGGATGGCAGGGCCTGAGCCAGTGCCTTCTCCACTGTGGAGCTCTTGGCCCCAGACACTGCTCATTGGCTAGATCCTGTTCACACCAATCTACTGCGTGCAAATGCTTAGGCCATGGAAGGAGGCTTGGCTTCAAAAACTGCTTCTAGTTAACCGTTTTTGCAGCACCCATTCTTTGTAGTTCTGGCAACGTGTGTGTGTGTGTGTGTGTTTGTGTGTGTGTGTGTGTGTGTGTGTGTGTGTGTGTGTGTGAGAGAGAGAGAGAGAGAGAGAGAGAGAGAGAGAGAGAGAGAGAGAGAGAGATTGAAGCTAGGGCTTCATGCACAGTGGACAAGCACTTCATCTCTGAGCTACATCTCTAACTCTTGTTCCTCTTAGGGAGTCAGAAGCATTCAGCCTCAGATGTCAGCATTAACCGTGCAATACTAATTTATACAGTGATTTTTAAAACTGCATTTCACCCATTAAACAAACACTGGGTCCCTTCCGCAGGGGCTCCTGTGATGTCATTGTCATTTGTCTGGATGTCAGGCGCACATGCATCTGTTGTTGCATCCAACTTGAGCATTACTGGTGTGTTTGGGGACAAGTCCTACGCCAGCCGTTGACCCCCTCCAGGAAGCTGGAGTGGACAATCGGCCCCACAGACTGGAGACTGTGGGAGTCGAGGAGGAGGGAACACAACAGAGCCACAGAGAGCTGTAAAGTCAGGAGTAATCGCTGGAGGAGTTCCTCTCCTTCATTAAAGACGATCTTAATTAAGGTCCCTGAAATAGATACTCAAAACAAGCAGCTGTGGGAACCAGATCCGCAGGGGATAGCACAACCGCCCAGAGCTGCTGGGTGTTACTAGTTCTGCACCTGTCATTAGGGAGTGGGAATCGCCCCACATCAAAGCCAGCCAGGAAGGAATGTGACAAATGCCATTCACCTTTAAAACAGTGTTGAAAATGAACGCCAGAGTCTGCCAACCATTGTGTACGAAAACTCCTGGGGCAGAAGGACAATCTCCAGAGAGCGAGGAAAGGTGTGTTCAGCAGGAAGCAGAGATGGGTGCCTAAACTGGGCACCTGCTTGACTTGGACACGCTTCTCCTGACCTTTGACCCTAGTTGACTGGAACTGAGACCCATCCCACCACTTCTGCCACCCTGCTTTGGGTTCGAGAAGGGTCATGGTGACAGAAGAACTAAGAGACAGAGGCAGGAAGACAGAACCAAAGAGACTCAGGAGACTGTCTTGAGTTATGTCAGCTGTGAGAAGACTCCACTGAAACACCACAGCTTCTCAGATAGCTTTCGTTTGCCCTTCACTTCCAAATCCAACACATGGAACAACAGCCTATACCCTTGAACCTTTGAGCAAGTTCAAAGTTCATCCTTCTGGCAACCAGTATGGATGAGGCCCCATCACGGCTTTCAGTAGGAGGATGCTGAGATCCAGTGAGGAAGCAGGGCAGGTCTCAATTTTGGTCTCTGAAGACACATTGCAACCTTTAGTTATCCTGACCAAATATCAACCAACATGGAGGTGGGCAGCTAGGATGAACCCTCACAAGCTTGGCCCTGTTCATATTGACACCAGGAGCCAGAGAGGCTCTGGGATCCATGTGGATTAGAGTGGCCAGAGGAGGCTTTCGGATGGAGAGAGGGTGCAAACCGAGCCTTGAGGATGGACTGGAGTTGGCACAGAACAAAGAAGGGCAATGTCAGCTGTATCTTTCCTGCCTTGGCCTCAAGCTGGGGGCAGGGGACACAGCTTGGATGTCCTAACCAAACTCATGTTGAAATCCAATCTCCATTGTGACTGTTAAGAGCCAAGACCAGGTGGGGCCTTTATGAGGAGGTGAGGTCATAAGGGCTCTGCCCTCGCCAATGGTTAATCCACTCATAGATTAATGGGCTATCGAGGCACCTGAGAGTGGGTCTGTTATAAGGGAAAGTTTGGCTCCATCTCTCCGATGAGTCCCTCTCCTCTTCCTGTTGCTCTGTGCCACTCCAGGACTTTGCTGAGTTCCTATCAGCAATAAACCCCTCAGAAGACAGAGTCTCTCGACCTCTGACCTTGCAGCCTCTACAACCATGAGCTGGATAACCCTCTGACCTTTATAAGTTATATAGTTCCAAGTCTTTTGTTATATTAAGAGATAAAAATCAAGATAAGGGACCCATGCCCCCAAAACTATGTTAGATGAGCTTTCGCACGGCTCTAACAGTCAAAGGCTGCCAGAGATGGGGAGTGGACAAGATGAGGCCATTATCCCAAGCCCTGATGGGTATGCCATTTGGTGTTTGAGTGGCTGTCATGTTATGAGGCAAAGCTTCTGATATGGGGGTCAAGAATAAAATAGCTTGGCTAAAAGGTATCTGATCATACAACTAAAAATTAATTTAAATTCAAATGCATAATGAATCACAGTGGGGGTGGTTTACAGTACTCATCTGTGTTGTATCACATGACCTCACTGCAGCCTTGATTCTGAACACACGTGAACTTTCCTACATGCATACAACCACATCAAGCATGCTGACAAGTGCTGCTTTTAGGACCATGGCTCAAAGTCAACGAGTGTCCAGGAACTGCAGGGTTTTTGTTGTGCCAAGTTTCCTGCCCTTACAGAAATAGAATGGTTTCATCACAGAGAACCAATGACCTTTGCCATCTTTCATCACCATTTCTCGGCATGTGAGTATCAAATCAGTGTATCTTTATATTTTATTGTATTAGGCATTAAAAAAACCCATTAGCATGCAATTTTACTTTTGTCCTTAAAAGGGTAAAATTATACATAAAACAAAAACATTGCCTAATAAATTGCTTTACGACTTATGAATAGTACTTTTGATTTACTGTTTACTAAGTGTTCGTTCATATATGTGCACGAGTGGGCCACGGATCATCTTCTTCAATAGCTCTCCTCATGTTTTGAGACAGGGTCTCTCACTGAACCTGGAGTACATGAGTTTGGCTAGGCTAGCTGGCCAGCAGATCTCAGGGTGTGCAGGCTGCTATGCCCAACCTCTGGAGTGTGGATGCTGAGAATTGAACTCGCGCTCATCAAAATTGTACACCTTTGCCAACTGAGTCACCTCCCGGCCTCCTACATGCCCTTAGGTTTTATTTATTTTACTTTATGTGTGTGAATGCTTTGTATGCATGCATGTTTATGTACTGTGTGGATGTCTGGTATCTGTGGTGGTCAGAAGAGGGCATTGGATACCCTGGAACTAGAATTTCAGATGATTGTAAGTACTGGGAATTGAACCTGGGTGCTCTACAAGGGTAAGAAGTGTTGTTTACTGCTGAGCCATCTCTCCAGCCCCTACCTATTCTATAAATCAATATATCCAGGGTCAGGGAAAAAGAGCTTATAGAGTGAACAGAGCTTCAGATGTGCTGGGTTGCGATGGATTTGTGGTACCAGGACCATAGGCATCTGGGCACTGGGGCTGGAAGAGCCTCCTGACTTACTCTTACAGCTTTGCTCACTGGGATTCCTGGTAGCCTGTGAACCTGTCAGGCTTCTCTGTATTATGCACACAGAAAATCCAGGGTGATTTGGCTGCAAAGCACAGGCAAGATGTCTGACTTGAGACAGAACTTGGTCTGAAACACTCCCTAAGCGTTAAGGGTGGTCTAAATCCTTTGCCCTCGAGTCTTTACCTAGGAGCAGGAAGTGATAGACTGGACCTGTGCCTCACCTACCCAACTGCTAAGGATTCTGGGAGGCTCTCATTGCTCATGCTTAGTAAACCTTTTAAACCAGGGGAGCCAGGATCCATGAGAGGAGAACCTGATCTGTTGGGAGAGAAGGAAGAACACACACAGTGTGCACTCACTAATAAGTGGATATCAGTTCAGATTACCCAAGATACAATCCACAGATCACATGAAGCTCAAGAAGAATGACCAAAGTGTGGATGCTTCAGTCCTTCTTAAAAGGGGAACCAAAAATATTCATTGGAGGAAATATGGAGACAAAGTGTGGAGCAGAGACTGAGGGAAAGGTCATCCAGAGATGGCCCCACCCAGGGATCCATCCCATATGCTATCACCAAACCCAGACAATATTGTGGATGCCAAGAAGTGCATGCTGACAGGAGCCTCTGTCTCCTGAGAAGCTCTGCCAAGACTGACAAATACAGAGTCAGATGCTCTCAATCAACCATTGGACTGAAAACGGGGCCCCTAATGGAGGGGTTAGAAAAAGGACTGAAGGAGCTGAAGGGGTTTGAAACCCCATAGGAAGAACACCAATATCAACCAACCAGACACCCCAGAGTTCCCAGGGACTAAACCACCAACCAAAGAGTATACATGGGGGACCCATGGCTCCAGCCACATATGTAGCAGAGGATGGCCTTATGGGACATCAATGAGAGGAGGGGCCCTTGGCCCTGTGAAGGCTTAATGCCCCATTGTAGGGAATGTCAGGGCGGGGAGATTGGAGGTTGTAGGTGGGTGGGTGGGGGAACACTCTCATAGAGGCAGGGAGAGGGGGAAAGGGATAGGGGATTCCAGAGAAAGAAAATATCCAAAAGAAAGAGAAAAAAAGAAAATAGGCAAATCAAAGAAACACTCAAGCCCTCCGTAACCTTCCGAGCACCACTCAAACATTGGGGCTAGCACTAAAGCTCAGTGTAGCATGCATGCCTAGCATCACCAAACTCTGGGTTCAATCCCTAACAATTCACTGTGCTCTAAGTTATTAGTCAGCCTGAATTTCCCTTTAGCATTTACATAATAAAGTGATTTTGGAAACTTGTCATTTAAAACCTAAAAATCCCTCCACTCTTGTGGGTCATGGTGGGACTGAGAACATTCAGAGTAGAGCCTACCATCCGCACCACGGTAAAAGTCATGATTGCTGCTATAGTAAAGGAGACTCTAGGTTCTAGCACTGGCCTCTTGGGCCCTTTGGATGGAACTGTGTGATCCTCATATAGCCCTGTGAGGTGCTGTCAACCATTTCCACAGTGGAGAAAACTATGGAGCAAAGACAAGGAGACCCACATCACCTAGCAACAAAGCAATTGGGTTTGGGGTCTGAAGCCCAGTGTCTGCACTGGCTGCATACCTGCCTGTCCTCACTGGTCTTCTCCCACTGACCTCATCAGCATTCTCAGCAGGAGCTTCATGCATAGCCAGATGTACAGAATCTAACATTCAAAAAAAAAAAAAAACCAACCTCCACAGTGATCAATCACACACATGTCTGAGATGCTGTGAGTCAGCCATGTATAAGACAAAGCTTGGCACTCTAATAGAATAAATCAAGGGACTGTATTTCCAAATTCTACATGTGAGCCCAGTGCCTGGCAAAGGGTTGAACTGAACACCAAGCTTTCCAGGAAAGCCATGGGTGTGTGATTTTTACAAGACTCACAGGGAAGCTGGGACAACCTAGAGATGCCTTTGTAGAGGGTGAGGGGGGTATTGGGCACTAGACATAAGTCACACAGTGTCACAGTGGAGAATGGGCATGGTGATGCCCTAATGACCCTGAATGTGTGTGTAGGAGAGTTTGTCAGGCAATGAATGGTCAGGGTTACCAGGCTGCCATGCTCTCGAGTGGGCATCACAGCCCAAGTACATTCTTGGGATCACAGTATCTCAGGGTGGTTTAATAAAAAAGTACACAGGTAGAGAGACCAGAAGCCTTTGGTCAATGCCAGACATTGGCAAAGGCTATGAAGATGTTCCCATCATCCTGTGGCTAAATCAGAACAGTTCTTCAACCTTTGAGACTTCCAACTTCCCAAGGGTAAACACATCTGAAGAGGAGAGTGAGATGAGCTATACATCCAGCCATCATTGATGCAGCAAAGTCAGTGTTTTAACTGTGTCACAGACTATAAGCTGTTGTGTAGGGCAGTGACTGAAGCTGGGCACGCACTGGGATACGCTTCCTGGCAGAAGATTCCAAACATGTACCTGGCAAGTGGAAATTCCAGTCCCATCCCAGGAGAACAGGGCACGCAGGAGATTAGCTCACTTGTTTTAACTATCCTGAAGTTTCCCCTGCCCCAGAATCACGGCTGGGCAGGTCCCCAGCTGGGTGAGTATGGGCCAGAGGGTGTTAGTGATGGGCGGAGGCCCAGCCTTTCTCTGATGGAGAAAGCTACCTATGACCTCACGGGATAAAAGGAAGCAACCCAGGCCTACCTAACTGTTATTACAACAATTACCAAGACCCATCGCCTCCCTTTGGGAAATGTCCTCTTTCAAGTTGCAAGGCCCTGGTGTCCCCTGGTTCACAGTAGATCTCAATCGTTACTGGGTACCCAAGGCAATGTTTAATTTGTTTCTTTTTTTTTTTTTTCCCACACGAACTAAACAGCCCTGTTGAAAAGGTTGTAGCCTCTCAAGGAATTCATATAGGGCCACTGCAAGGCGTGGTCAGGAGGCAAAAGCATGTATATTTACAAGTGTGGAAGTGCTGGGGGGAAGACACACGTGAGTGCCCGTGTGCATGTATGTGTTCCAAGGGAAGGCGTATGTGCAAAGGTGTGGGGATACTCTTCCTGCTCCAGCCCCCTCGGCCCCGTCCCGGGCTTATCCTGGTGTGAAGCATGGTGACGTCAAGAGGTGTGGCTGGCTTTGATCCTGCTCCACATCCCTACTCATGAGCAACAGGAGGAGGAAGGGAGGACCACGGGAAGGTTTTCCTAAGTTTTTTTTTCTTGTTAGGTGACTCACTCTTACCACACCCCAGCTGCAGAAGCTTCCAAGGGTTTGGGTTGAGACTCCAGGGCATGCAGGGACCCTATTTCTTTCTAGAAGTTTATTCAAGAAAGGGGTTCTCCCACCTGAGTCTCTTCCGCTGTGTCCACGCCTGCTTGGAGGCAAATGTCTGCTTATACCCCAGCCACCCTGAGGTTGTCACCACCTTCAGCCAGTAGGGAACGGTGGCAGTGGGTTCTTGAGGAAAACCTGTCATAGCTACAGGAACTTTAGACTTTTCTGTGGCATCCACAAGTTTGGTTCTTCTTGTAGATCAGGAAAGCCCAAGAAGGCAGATGTCCCACTGAGGGGCACTTGACTGGCCAGTCCGATACAGAGTGGAGGCCATCGCTCCTACTCTGGGAAACCAAAAGACAGTTGCAGGTATATGCAGTTACGTACCAGGTTGCTCCTGTTTCATTTTTAAGTGTTTTTGAGGAGCTTGGGAAATGGATCAGTTGGTAGAATGATTATCATACAAGTGTGAGACTCAGTTCCCAGAATCCACATAGAAATTCAGGCATGGTGCTGAGTGCTTATAATCCTAGCACAGTGAAGGCAGAACCAGGCAGATCCTCAGGACTCCCTGGTCAGTCAGCCAGCTTAATCAGCGAGCTGAAGTGAGCGAGCGACCTTGTCTCAAACCAAGTGGCTATCTCTTAAGGAACGACCTCCAAGGTTGACTTCTGCCCTCCACACACAATGACACACGTACATAAACACCCAAATACCCAAATGTTCTTAAAACGGACCACTTGAGCCAGGTGTGGTGGGAGGCTCCTTAGTCTGAGCTCTGAGAAGGTAGAGAAAGGTGTGTCTCTGGGATTTCAGAGCCAGCGCGGCCTACATGATAGGATCCAGGACAGCCAGCACTGCAAAGAAAGACCGTCTCAAAACAACAACTGGAATGCCTTTTGCATGTTTCGAAGTTTCAGATATACTGTGTCATCTAAGTCTTGTGTTCACACCAAGAGATTGCTATGAAAATGACCGCCACCCTCTAGATGAGAAGACCAAGCCGCCAAGAGCCACATATTCGTTAAGGCTCGCAAAGTCAAAACAGTGCTAGAATTCCAGGCCAGAGAAAGCAGGCTTGCTCTCCTCACTACTGAGTTCCCTATTCTGCTCGTCTCCTTCAAAGCAAACAGCTCATTCAGAAGGCTTTCCCATCCCTCAGACCCAGCCAGTAGTGGCCATGGTGATGCTTTCTATGGCCCCCTCAGGAGCCATCAGAGGCCGTGAGCTACAGAGAATGGCCTCTCCACAACACCACCCAACTCTGGCAAAGTGTTTGTCTCCAGTAGATGTCTCTGCCAGGGCTGAAGGGGGCTGAGAGGGAGCTTAGCCTCTTCCAGGTACACTCCCCACACCACCCGGCTCTCAACAACTGTAGGTTGTTTGAAAGCAGCATCACAGGGATCACCTAAGACCATTGGAAAACAAAGATGCTTATGTCATAATTCATAACTATAATTCATAACAGTACCAAATTATAACTGTGAAGTTGTAACAAAAGCAATTGTATGGTTGGGGATCACCATAACATGAAGGACTGTATTAAAGGTTCAGCAGCATCCAGGAGGTTGTAAGCACTGTTTTAAAGGCTCAAAAGGAAACTGTCCTCTACTCCCTTGGGCTCATTTGACTTCCTGGGCAGTAAGGTCAACAGTTGCTGACATACCTGGACCAAGCCCTCCATCTCCTCCCATGTGGATTCGGGAAGTTTCTGTGTCTTGCAGGTGTGAAGGGTACTCCTGTCTCAGGTGATGCCAATGGAGACATCAGGACTGGAAAGACAGACTCAGTAAGGAAGGTGGGGGGGATACAGAGAAAAAGACAGATACAGACAGAGAGAGGGGGAAGAAAGCATGTTGGGGGTATGTGTAGAGAGATAGATGAGAACAGGGAAGGGGGTAGGTATTCAGAATCAAGAAAGAAAATAAAGGTGGAGGAAGGAAAGGCCAGGGACAAGAGGAAAGGGAAAGAAGATGAAGAGGCCCTAGGGAGGAAGAGCTGTGGGGGAGGGGTCGGAATTCCTGTGCTTTGGCATGTCCTAGGCACAGCTGCCTCTGCCCATGGTCAAATGAAAGCAGGAAAGAGAACAAGGAGAGATAGGAGTGGGAATGGCCTTCCCAGGAAGCCAGAGACACAGGAGTGAGAGAAAGGAAGGGAGAAGAAGATCCACTTTAGGCTGGTTTGAATTCTCTGCCTTCTGATCCAGCCCCACCTCATAAAAAGGATCTATCCTGCCTCTGACCCACATTTTCCCAATCCCAGAGGCCAGTGAGGGAGGCAAGGCAGGCACAGAACCCCTTGTCACTACCCAGCAGGGGAAGTTGCTGGGGGTGCCAAAAGAGCTCGGAACAAAGCCTCCCATGGCAGCTCCTTCCTGCACAATATCCCAAGCAGCATAGTGTCAAAACACTAAAGATTCTTCAACCCACTCTACTGATGGGGAGATGTCAGAGTGAGGCTCCCGGAGTCAGCCAGTCTGTCAGTGGCAGGGGTCTAAGGATGGCTAATACTCAATGTGGACCACCTCTGGGTGTTATTACGTTCCCATAGTGCAGTCACTGCACATCCATTGCTGCGTCCAGATCCTGGCCCCACTCCAGGGGCAGTGGGGCATCCAGAGGACCCACACAAAGATACTGACTGGAGAAGAGGAAGGGGACAGCAGCTCCGGCTGCCCTGTGCAGAGCCCTCCAGGGTTCTCAGTCCAGACTTCTGGAAGTGCATATTGACCGCTGAGAGGTCTCCATTCCTGACTTTCGATTTCATCATTGATAAGATGAGGCTGCTGATACGTTCCTAGAGGAATTAAGGGGAGAACCACAGAGCCATCACTTGACACCTGTGGGCAGAGGACAAACACTGACAGAGTCTTCCCTTTACACAGTCAATGGTGGCAGTGTTAGTTAGCGATGCCCTTGGGAGGCTGGCTCAAAAGCTGACCTTGTGCCTGAGACCCACCACAAGGGTCTGGGTCTGAGCCCTATCCATGGGCTGCTGACAGTTCCACCCATTCACAAGGACACAAGGCCTTGAGAAACACAAGTGTGGAAGTCAGACAGTGATCCCCTGGCCTGTCTCCCTTGCCTGCCTCCTGATGCCTTTCGTGGGGCATATGAAGGCGAGGGAAATCAGTGCATGGAGCCCTGTAGGCTGAGGTGGCCAAGGAGGAGCCAGGGCACAGGCCTCCCTTGCAATAACAGTTGCGAAATGCCAGTATCATTAGGAAAATGCGAACGCAGGAACATCTGCTTGTGGGAACTAATGGTTTTTAATGAAGGTAATCGGCTTGGTTAAATCACATTATTAGCTTGGACAATAGATATGTAAACAGGAGCTTAATGAATCTGTTGGTTGCTCTTGCCTGCCGAAAACCCATACAGTTGTCATGTAGCCTGGAGAACACACGCAGGCTTCCCTTTCTGGGTTGGGCAACATCCAACCCTCTCTAACACACACACACACACACACACACACACACACACACACACACACACACACAAAGAGAAAGAGGAGGGGAGGGAGACAGACAAACACAGATGCAAACAGGCTGGGAGCTCCCTCCGGCTGAGAATGTATCTCTTCCATCAGCTCCAGATCCTAAAGGGTGGGGCCTTTCTGTTACTTTTGTTTTGCTCTCTCTTCTGGGATTCTCCTTGCGTGCCTGTAGCTCAGGACTCTTGGGCTTTGGGAAATCCAAGATGAAGGAAATATAAGTCATGGTGGAGATGGGTGGGGGTTCCTGGTTCTGGCAGTATTGCTTTGGGGATCTTCCTTAATGCCAGAAGGACACTTCATGGTGTTATCTCCCCGAGTCCCTCCACAGTGTAGAAGGGCTGGATCACAACTAGTAGGAGAAGTCAACAGGATGTAGGAGAATATATTAAAAAATAGGGGGCCAAAAGGTCTAGGGAGATTGGCTGGGGGTGGCGGGGTGGGCCTGGGAAGATGGTAAAATGCTTGCTGTTCAAGAATGGGGACCTGGATTCAATCTCTAATACATTTAAAACACACACACACACATGGGGGACGGGGGAGAAGGAGAGAGAGAGAGAGAGAGAGAGAGAGAGAGAGAGAGAGAGAGAGAGAGAGAGAGAGATCCATCAGCATTGGGAAGATGAAGACAGGAGGAACCCTAAGGGCTCGCTGGCCAGCCAGGCTTATTGAATGGGTAAGCTCTGGTCTCAGTGAGAAACTCTCTTAAAAGTAAGATAGAAAGTGATGGAGGAAGATACCTAGTGTCAGTCTCTGGTGTACATAAATGTGTATATGCACACACACCAGAGAGAGAGAGAGAGAGAGAGAGAGAGAGACAGAGACAGAGACAGAGACAGAGATGCGCACACGCAGACACACAGATGCTCTCTATCACAAGAAAACATAAAGAAATGGGGGAACCAAAGTTCAGAGCCCATGATGGGGTTCTTTGTGAGTCTCTTATCCAGAGATGCATTGGGAATTGTGATAGTTCCAAGGCTTCTATTTAGGAGAAAGCTTAAGATTCATTCATGAGAGGACTCCTCTCCTATGCAAGCACACACACACACACACACACACACACACACACACAAGCACGAGCATACTGCACATACACTTACAGGCCTCTCTGTATGCACAGGTTATGGTATCAGCCAGCCAGGCATTTCCACAGTGCTGGGGGCAGGGATACCAGCCTTAGGTTTCTGTAAATATTCACAAAGCCCAGGCCAGGACTGGGGTGGGGGCCAAGTATGGGCTGAGCAAGCTGCAGGCAGACACTCCTAGGAGACAGCTCACCCACACCACTCACCAAGATACCATCTCAGGTACGCTACAAGCATTGCTGCCGGCTGGGGCAGTGGCAAAGGCAATGCTGTGGTCTCTCCCCTGGGGCTGGTGGCTGGCAATATTAGTCAACCAGACAGAGGGAGGGAGAGTGCACTGAAACCACCTCAGGCTCTGGCCAGCTTCTTTGGGCCACAGGCCAGTCCAAGCATCTCCAAAGGTCCTTTCCAGACAGAGCTGGGAAGGGAGAATGAGGACAAGATACCAGCTCTTACCCGAGGCCAATGGAGCAGAGGGTATCGGGTCCTGAGCCCTGGGCTATTAGCAAAGGTTGGTGCTACACTATCCAGCAACATGGGCTTGAGAAAGAGAATCACAATCCCTCCACTCTGACCCTTGAAGCCTATAATCAATTATATTCCCATACCTAGGTGGGATAGCCATTACTGAGAGACATCAGAGGCAGAGAGGTGGGAGGGGGTGGCGTGCCAATGGGGAACATAAGTAGAGCCTCGTGCTCAACGTCCATGAGGACAAGTCTGGAGGAGTGGGGAGCACTCCAAAGGGTAGACATCCTATGTCAATGCATATTAACCAAGTCAATGTATAGAGGTACCAAGCCACTTAGTGTCACTAGTGGAATGTTTGTAAGGAAGGTAGCCTGTCTTCAAGGGACTTTGTCAGGGTGCCTGGCAAAGTGTGGTAGAGAGCTTTGGCTATTCTAGCTCCTTTCCAGAAGGACCAGTTCTCTGCGCAAATGAGCCTGGTGATACACAAACAGGAAGCTGAAAAATTGACCTGGCACTGGCCCCAGCCCTGGGACACAGGTTACCACTGGGGTGGAAGAGTCAGTTCCAAAGACGGAAAAGAGAGGCCTCCTTGGCTTCAGTAATAGATGGTTCCACCCTCTCCCCAACTCTCATCACATACTGTACATTCCTCTCCTAGCACAGTGTGTAGCAATTAAATGTGTACTTCCTTCACTAGCTAATGAGCTGCTTTAGTGCAGGGAACGCATTCCTGACTCAGAGCAGGTGTTCAAGATTTGTGATGATGGATGGATGGATAGATGGATGGCAGGTAGATAGGTGGACAGAGGGATAGACTGATGGTTGAATAAATGGCAAATGGATAGATGGATGACAGAGATAGATGGCGATGGATGAGTGAATGGCAGGTGGATGAATGGATGCTAGATGGATGGATGGATGGATGGATGGATGGATGGATGGATGGATGGATGGATGAAATGAGTGGATAGATGAATGAGTGGCAGAGAGACAGAGAGCAGATGGATGGATGGACAGATAGCAGAGAGATGATGACAGATAGATGGTGGCAGACTGATGGATGGATACATGGGTGGCTCTCTGTCTGGCAGAAATATGTTTATGTATGGGTGGGAGGCTAGGATGGTAGGCATGTGAATGAGCGCACCACTCATATCTCCTTTCCTCTGGCTAACCTGGGGTTTACCTTCCTGAGTTGGAGCTGGACCAGCCTTCTCTATTCTAGTTCCATGTAATTAATTCAAGTCTCTACACTTGGATCTTCAAGGCTTGAAAGATGTCATTCTCAGAAGGGATTTGAGGACCAAGAACAATGTCTGCATACTCTCCCTAAACACCATTCAGGACTGTAACTCTATTAGGAACTCCCACCATCCCGTTGGTCAAGGGTGAAGTTCGGAGACAAAACTGACTGAAGAATGGAGACCTTCTCAGAGGGGGCAGAGAGGCAGAGCCCACTCTACCTCTCAGTTCTAACCCTCTAGACAGGGGCCAAGAGAAGGTGATTGCAAGGAAAACAGGTCCAAGCCCTCCCCAACCTCAGACCCTAGGGACTAGGGGGTAGAACTTCAACTACTAAGTAGAATTGTGACCTATAGTTGCCCTTTCTTTGCAACCCAGCCTCAAGCCCTAGCCTAACATAGTAACAATAGCAAACACTTAGATAGGAACTACCAAGCGCCAGGCATGGGTCCAAATGCATGAAACACATTAACTCATTGAAACTTTACAACAAGCCTTACATATTGAACATTCCTCCACTAGCACACCATGTGAGCATTGTTGTCATGCTCATTTTCCAAATGAGGAAATACAGACAGAGAGACATTACATAAGCTATTCAAGGTCAATAGGTAATTAGTGGCTGGATCATGATTTCAACCCAGAAATCCCAGATCCTGAGTCTTTGCTCTTAACCATCCATCATCCTGCCGAGGCAGCCAGCTCTGACCTGTATCCAAGCCACAGCCAAGCCAGCCC
Source organism: Rattus norvegicus (assembly GCF_021556685.1). Lineage (NCBI taxonomy): Eukaryota > Metazoa > Chordata > Mammalia > Rodentia > Muridae > Rattus > Rattus norvegicus. The sequence continues at coordinate 118,224,328 of NC_141537.1, forward strand.
TCCCCAAAGCCTTTCCCAACTCTCAGCTGCCCACCTCAGTTTACCCTTGATATTCTAACCCTGACAGTAATAAAAATCTCCTAGAGAGAAATTCTTTAGACTGAAATATAAGAGATAAAGGGACAATGTCAACACCAGAAGAAAAAAGACATCTGGATGGGAGCCTTAGGCAAGACAACTGATAAGGTTTCTACAGTAGCAAAGGGAGATATATACATTCCCCTCAGACATATCAGAATCAGGATAACCAGATATGAACTTTTCAAACACTATTTCAATAAGAGACAGTTCGAAGACATTGGGGACACTTCCTAACAGGTTGAATGTTGGATGGCACCAGGGAATGGGTGTTGATTTGCTGGGTATGACATCATCACCATGCTGTAAGGAAGCACCATGACAAGAACATAAAGTGGATTCTTGTCATTTGTCATAAACCTGCCAAAGGAAGTCACTAAAGCACGAATGTCACTCTGTCATTTTTCCTGAGGAAATCCAGGATTGCGTTTCTTCTAGCGTTTGCTCACCATGTCTTCCTCAGCTGGCCCACACTTAGGCTTGTTTTATCTGTCTGTTGAAGGACGCCTGGCATAACACATAGGTCTGATGCATTGATTTTGAACTCTTGACAAGACTAGCACAACTCAACCCTGCATGGAGTGGATCCTACACACCTTTTCTCTGTGATGCATCTGGGAGCTCTCGTACTTAGGAACATCCTGTGCTTGGGACACTTTAAACAACAAAATGAGCAAAACTCACAGGAGTAGGGTCTGGGAAGATAGGTCAGTGGTTAAAAGTGCTTATACTACGAGCATCAGCACCTGAGTTTGAATGCCCAGCACCCACATAAAATACCGAGAATGCCTACGTATGCCTGTAACCCCAGCACTGGGTGGTGGAGACAGTTGGATCCCAGGAGCCTGACGGTCAGCCAGCCCACCTGAAACTTCTGGCCTCTGGTTCAATGAGATTCTGTCTCAAGGAATAAGGCAGGCAGATACACACACACACACACACACACACACACACACACACACACACACAAGAGCAAAAATGCAAACAGTGCCACTAAGTAGACCATGAATGGCATTGGTGCGAGTCTAAAGCTGTAACAGTAAGGGCCAATGGCACCTTGTTAGACTCGGAACATCACGTTTCCTCTCCGATCTGTACTATTTAGTTGTGAATTACGCAGTAATTGTGCTTGTATGGTAGGCAAATATGCAAATGAGGGCACATATGCAAACGAGGGCTCTGTGAATAAAGCACATGCTATCTTTAAATCGCTAAGGCTTGGCTTCTGGGATTGGCTTTTAATCATTTCAGTAGATAAAGAAAGAAGGAAAAAAGGATGAGGCAAAATGAAACCAGCATTAAAAATATTACTAACTGCTCCTGGGAATGCTGGGCCTGCAAGGTCAGGTAGTCCAAGCCCTCCAAGAAGCAGGCACTAGGACAGGATAAACTGCTTTGATCCTATTTGGGGAAGTGCCTGTGAGAAGAGAAGCAAAGAAAGAACCAGCAAGCTTGGAAGAGCCAACAGTATCTGAGACAATGGGACCCCAGAGGGGTGGAAGGGAAGGGTAGAGGGGGAGGAGGGAGAAGTAGAGGAGACGGAAGAGGAAGAGAAAAAGAAGACAGAAGTGAGGAGGAAGAGGAAGAGGAGAAGGGAGGAGTGATGGGAGAGGCAGAAAAGGAGGAGGGAAAGAGGGAAAGAGAACAGGCCATGGAGCCTGAACAGATGAGCAGAGTAGGGGCAAGGTGCCTGGAGTTATGGAGTGCACTGTCCAGAAGAAGGTGCATAAGGCAGCTCTCTCTACTTTGAAATGTATTTGAATTGTCCTCAATGAACATTCAAAGTGGACAAAAGAATGATGGTAGCAGGCAGGACCACAGAACCACAGGTTTGTATAAGATGCAACATGTTTCCGCATGTTTCCATTCTACCTGTAGTTCCCACTCACCCACTGCAGAGAAGAGCAGGCGCATCAGAAGACCTGGTGTGAACCCTGATCAGAAAATAAATGAAACCGAAAGGTCTTAGGAGGTTCCTGAAACGTACAGGATTCACAGGACCACTAGCTGCTTAGGAGAGGAGGCTGCCCCATTGGCAGGATGCCGCCATGTTCTGTAGGGAAACAGCTTTCATGCCTTGTCACGTGTGCTGGGATGGGCTTTGCAATGATGCTGTCTTTGAGTCACTCGTGCACTTGTAAGAAACCCCAGGGGTTTACTAAGCTAGATTTGGGTGGAATCATTTCTTTGTCTGAGATGAATACATTTTTGTTCATGTCTTGCCAGGGAAAGCCCCACACTAAAACAGGAAGCTTAGGGCTCCATATGAGGTCACCTTTGGGGACAGATTAAGGGACCCACCTGCCAATTAGAGGATATGGCATTCCTTCTACCCAGTCCTGTCCTCCCTCCCACCTCAACTTGCTCTCATAGTCCCTCACCAGGCTCCCTTCAGATCCTCTGACCCTGGGAACAGGAGAGGTGACCATCTATTTCCACAGCAGAAGTGCTCTGCGTTTGTCCTTCGGGCCCATTTGCATGTCACAGCTGGGGCTGTCCCGAGAGGATTTCATAGGGGCATGTTGTAAACCACCTACCCGGATGTAAGTCCACTGACATCAGGGACAACTTTGGGACCTGTTGGATCCTCTTCCCCTTACCACAGACTTAATTACAGAGCTGGCCCTAGTGAGTGTCCATCTCCCACCCCATCCTGAGACAGAGAAGGGGATAATTCGTGTTCTCCTTGGCAGAATTGATAGAAGAAAGCAAACGCCACTGGGAATGTGGTCCATCCCTCTGGAACATGAGACCCTGCTCGCACACATACCCCACTTGGTGTTCTCTGCCCCATTCGTTCTTTCAAGAAGGGAAGATAAGGGATGTCTGTCATTCTGTGAAGGGAATCTGGAAAGGACAGTGCCCAAGAGAGGGCAGCCCACTGATGGGCTGTCTGTTACCATCACAGGCAATGTGGAAACTAGTTGTGTCCATGGTCTTCCTGGTCTCATAGAAACAAGACTCCGAATGGTCTCCTGGAGCTGAGGGAAACTGAGCACACAAACCAAGTCATCAGCCTGAGCAAAGGCTGAGTTAGACCCCAGCACCACAGAAACCAGGTGTGGTGACCCAGACCTGTAATCCCAGCACCCAGGAGGCAGAAGCAGGAGGAAGGAGTTCAAGATCTTCCTTCACTACTCAGTGAATTTGAGGCCAGCCTGGGCTGCAGGAAACCCTGTCTCAATAGAAGAACAACAAGATATCTAGGTTATGCATCCTTCCCATGCTGCCTCTGAGCTGAACTCTCCTTCACCTCCTGCCAGACCTGGGCAGATACTGCTGGCCACTTCTGCCCTCTGTGACATGGCACTTCAAAGATGTCATTCCTCAATAAAGCTCATGTCCCACTGGGCTAATCAAGGTCACAGGTCACAGGAGGACTGAGGGCTATGTCTCACCCAACACCTGCTGTGCAACTCCCTTCCAGGTGACTGCTTTAAACAGACAACCTTGCAATCCTTCTGACCATCCCAGAGACTTATTTCAAGTTCAATTAAGCTAAATGCCATGACTCCTGGGAAATCCCACTCTTTGCCTCAGTATGCCTGTATTCTTCCCAAAACCACATCCTATCATTATTATAATTTAAATTCCTATGACTAAAGAGCTTGTAGAGATGTATGTCTTCTCTTGTTTTAAAATAATCACCTATTGTCTCACGAGTGTCCCTCCTTTGGCCTTCAGAATCGAAAACGCCCCTATCCAGCCCTAAATGGTGAAAGTTTTCAAACAAATGGTCTACCAGGTGTGACTGATCTGACCACACGTGCTGAGGACAACTGTGAATAATGTGACTGCATGGAAAAGCACACACTTACTGAAAACATTATGAGATTTGGGGTCAACTAACTCAGTTACCCGAGGGTGAGCTCTATAGACGGCAGTGTCGATGATGGCCTATCTTGATGTCAAAAGGTTGCAAACACCTGGAACTCTCCATCAAAGTGTTCAAATCCTGGAGCTGTGAGCATTAGTGTTCCCAGGACCCCCCACCCCCGCACAGCCAGCCCTGACAAAACACTGGCCTGAGGACTATCAACACTATTCAAGGTGGAAAGGGTTGGGATTTAAAGCAGTGTCTGCCACGTGCTAAGCACACATTTGATGAATGAATAGAACCCCTGTCCAGTGTGGCCTCACGAGCACCACGAGGCCCATCTTCTCCACATTGCTTCCTCCTGTGTTGTCTCTATCTTCACTGCAGATCTTATCTATGGTACACAGTGCACAGAGACAGACAACTGTCACTCTGCAGCCTCTGCTCCATTCCTCACATGCTCCCCAAGGGCAGGAATAATGCCCTCTCTTATTTCCAAGATGATAGCGAAGCAATCATGAAGACAGACAGACACATGGAAGGACCAAAACAAGTGCTGCTGAACAACTAGGCCAAAGAAGGACTTTCATAAATGGAAAGTGAATAAAGCCATTCGCTAGAGAAAAAAAAATTCACTTGCTTAAAATTTGCCTTCTCTCCCTCTCTCAATAAAACAAAATATGAAATCAAACAGGATACACGGAAACAGTACTTGAAGCATAGTGAGTGGAAGGAGAGATAGTATCCTTAATATGTAAAAAGCTCTTACAAACCAACATCAAACTAGGTGTGTGGTGGCTCGCATCTGTGATCTCAGCACTTGGAAACTGAGGCAGAAGAACTGCTAAGACTAGTTTGAACTATATAGTAAGTTCCAAGCCAGCTTCAGACCGTGTCTCATAAAAAACATAATGTAAAAGTAAAAAAAAAAAAAAAGATTCTAGGACCAAAGTAGATGAATAGGATTACATAGAAAGGTGAAATTTTAAATGACAAGCAGGTAAAAGGTGTTGGTCATTAATAGTACAGAACAAATTAAAAGGGCGAAAATAGTAAATGATTTTTAATAATGGTGCCCTGGCCCAGCAGGAGGACAAGAAAACAAGCCTCGGTGTCACACATATAATAAGCTGATGGGATATACTATACTGAACTTGATGGTGAGAACCCAAGACTTTTTTTTTTTAAGCTTTGCCCCTTGACCCAGCATGGCAACTTCTGGGAAATCATCAGATAGGTGGATAAAAGTTTCTGCTTGGTGTTATGAAAAACAAATATAACCTCTATCTTCAGTAGCAGGGGATAGGTTTAATAAATTATGCTACACCCGCGTGTCAGTGGTTGTGCAAGGGTTGAAAAGAGTGCTTACAAAGAAAGAGGTAAAACCCACACTTCTGCCACAAGTGTGAGGCCGTGTCATTTGTTCCCTAAAACAAAGTCTCGCTGCCCTGGAGCTTGCGATCCTTCTGCCTCAGCTTCTCAATGTGCAAGCCTGTGTCCCTCATCCTGCCTCCAGTGTGAAGATGGGAGGAAATGTGAAGGTGTCCCACACATACAGTGCTTCAGAGAGCTAACCCTGACCCAGAGGTGTCTGGCATAGATGGATGTGGCCCAAGATGTGCAATCCCGCACAGAGCATGCTTTGAGTGTGTGCTCCTGTCTTATGTAGAAGGCTGTGTGCATAAACAAAACAGTTAGCCCCTTCACATCTGGCCTGTGAGGGTGCCAGAAGTCAGGTTCTTTACTCATAAATGTTCTTTGTCCCCAAGCCGACGCTTCCCATAAATTTGGTCACATTCATGCTGAGTTCAACAGAACTCAGAGAACTACAGCTAGGGCATGTCTGAGACTGCCAGTTCTGAATAAAGGTGACTAGAAAACCTTAAACTTATGGTTTATTACTGCGGTGCTCCCAATAGCCAAAAGTTGAAAACAACCTACCAGTGTCCATCAACCAATAGAGAAGATAGAGTTCGCATGCAATGGAATACTGTGGAGCTGTAGAAAGAACCTGCTGCCTGTGATGTGCCCTTGCCACACACGGGTGTGTGGAGACCATGATGTGTGTTAAGTTGGCAGTCATGATGTCAAGCATGTGGGGCTCTTGGTCACATGTGAAACTTGGTGTTTAGCGTTGGCTGAAGAGTGAGGGATAAGAAGCTATGGTGACTGTCACACACTTGGGTGACAGTGGACAACAGTTGCATCCTATATGTTTTGCAAAGCCCAAAGAAGGATGTTTTTCTCATAAAGAAATGTTAGTGTCTAAGGAAACTTATGTTTAATCACGTGTAGTCACTGCACAATGGCCACAGTCATTAAAATATCTCATGGTACCCCATAAATACATACAACTTTTAATGTTTTGGGGTAGCAGTTAAAAATGAAATCAATTTAAATTTTTTAAAGATTTATTTATTTATTATATATAAGTATACTGTAGCTGTCTTCAGACACACCAGAAGAGGGCATCAGATCTCATTACAGATGGTAACCACATCTCTCCAGCCCCTTAATTTAAAATTTAAAAGATGTGGTTAGAAATGTTGAGTGGCAGGAAGAAACTGCTCTTGCTCCAAGATGTCCTAGAAGGCCAAAATTCAGAACCCCGATCCTCAGGTAGGCTGACTCAACCTAAGCTATTCATGTGGGCGTGACAGGGAGAAGGCCCACCCGCCTGTCCCCATTAGAGGGTCCTGAATGCCTTTCCCAGGCCACAGGCTTCATGGCAGTTCTCTGACCCTCTTCTCTCTGTTCCGATTCTCAGGAAGGGGTCACACGGTGTGGTGATTTTCCACTGAGGAGTGTCAGTGGCATGATTGTCATCTCCCCAAAGCTGGGCTGACTCCACCCGCTAGCCTGGTTGGTGATAAGTGGGTCCCACCTCCTACCCCCGCCCCAGGAGAAGGTGGGGGCAGGCCAAGGGTAGTGCCAGGATCCTATCTAGAGCACCCAGCCCATATCACAGGGCTGGAATGTTGCAGGCACCTAGTGCCTCCCCAGAGCCACCTGACTGGGAAATGAACCTTGACTGCAAAAACCTGGCCTCTCTGTTCTTTCCTCCCAGGGACCACTGTCTTCCAACCAGGTCATGCTGTCCTTCCCTCTGCCTCCAAGCTTGGCCGATGCTCAGCTTGGCACACATTTATTGAGCACCTACTCAGCTGCAGCAAACTCCCACGGAGCCCAGCCCTGCTCCATGGTTTCTGAGTCATGAGTGCGCTCCTGCAAAACAACGAGAGTCAAGAGTTGAGAAGTTGAGGCAGGCAGAGAGGAGAGCAGACATTGATGTTGCCGGCTTATCTGGGAGAAGGGAACAGACGATGCTCATATCCTGACACAGCATCCACTAACTGCTTGCTAGACTCTTTCTGTTGTCTGCTTAGAGTCGGCTAGGAAGACACAGCGACCAAAGAAAAGTAGCATTGCAGATCCAGGACAAGGTTCAAGAAGGCAGCAGCTCACAGTGCCAAGAGAATCCACATGAGGAGGGCAACCCCTCTGAACCCAGGTCCATGGTCCAGGTTTCCAACATCACCCCCAATATGATATGAGGATGGGCCTCCATCCAGAGTTCTTTCTTATGTCTTGTTGATTCTCCTGGAGGCAATATGTTCAAATATCACACTCATGTGCACACACACACACACACACACACACACACGCGCGCGCGCGCGCGCGCGCGCGAACACACATCTGGGAAGAGTAAGAGCTTACAGGGTGTGGAGCCCATGGTAGTACCCTAGTAGAGGTACACACAGCACATGCTACTGGTGGGAGTGATCCAGAAAGCCCCGATGAAAGATGACAGGCAGCCGGGTCACACCCTTGGAGGCTAATGTCTGCCTGTTTGTCTGAGAGTACTAAGGAGAATTTTAAGTAGAGTGTGCCATGAAAAACTCTGTCCCTTTGTGTCCCTCTGGTCATTGTGTGAAGAACTAGTGGGAGGTCAACAAAGAAGCAGGGAGAGAGAGGCCTGGCTCACAGGAGGCAAGAAAATGGCACCGGTAGACAGGTATAGAAACAAAGTAACTGACACCAGGGGAAGGAGCTGGGAGCAGGGCCCTGGTGCAGAGAAGATGTGAGCACCAAAGAAGGGGTGCAGGGGCACACACCCCATGGGGAGGTCAGCCCCAGAGTCTGCAACTCAAAAGTGTGCCAGGCAGCTGGAGTTCCATGATGTGGCTGATGCCCTCTATCTCACCTGGGAGCCTGAGGAGAGAATTGGAGGGTCTGGGAACAGACTGGGAAAGAAATGACCCTGTGTTTTCCCAGTCCCGATTTCCACCCAATTGTATACAGAAACAGCGAACCACAAATGTCTACTAAACACCTACAGCGTCCCTGATTGAAAACAGTTGTTTCGGTTATTATTGTAGTTGGGTGAACATCTGAAATACTACAAGTGTTTATCCTTACTTGGAAATGCCATGAATGAGCAGAGCCGCCCGCTGCTGGCTACAGTTTAACCCCCTGGTGAGAAGTGTGAGTGTGCAAATCCCAAACTGAAAGTTGGTGGTGTCCCCCCTTCCCACCACAGTCCCGAAAGCCATGGTCCTCAGGGCATGCTGCTCAGCCGACAGAGAGGAATGGTTTGGTTATCCAAATGATCTATCAAAACTGGCTTTGTCCAAGTATGAGTAAGAAAGGAGAGCAACAGGTTTTCTGCTGGACAATATGCTTTTTCGTGTTTAGAATAAGGAACCGGATATATCCATGACGGTAGCATGTGTTCATGTGCTTGAATTTATCTATAATTCACAGTCTCTCCTTTTCCTAGGACTTGGGCACATCACTGCCAACATAATATGTTTTTAATCATTTTGTTCTGGTTTGTGGTCACTCCGTGACCTTGCTTCTCAAGCTCCTGGCTTTTGTTTTTCTAAAGTGCACCTGTTTCTAAGAGTCAACATCAAGGCTTTCTATTGCAAAGCTAAGCATATGGCACATGCCAGAAATCCCACCACTCGGGAGGGAGGCTGAGACAAGAAGATTGATCTGAGTTTGAGGCCAGCCTGAGACACGTAGTGAGACTCTCTAAACAAGCCAGGTGTGGTGGTGCAGATCTACAATCCCAGGACTTGGGAAGGAGGGGCAGGGGGTCAAGAGTTCAGAGTCCGCCTCTGCTACATAGAGAATTCAAATCCACATGTGCATGATTACTGCAGGAATACACAAGCAAAATGGGTTGGTACCACACTTTGTCTCCCCACCCCACCCCAGGCGCTGTCCACATCAGGAGGCCAGAACGAATCTGCATCTTCTCAGGCTAAGAATAGACTCTGAGACAGCATGGTATTTACTTCTTGAATTTCCTGGACCCTGTAAACATTGACTGGCATTTCTTTTTTTTTTTTTTTTTTCGGAGCTGGGGACCAAACCCAGGGCCTTGCGCTTGCTAGGCAAGTGCTCTACTGCTGAGCTAAATCCTCAACCCCGACTGGCATTTCTTAAACTTGCATTCTTCCTGCAAAGAGGAGCAGTCCTTGCCCTGCGGATAAGGAAGCCATGGGCAGTCTCATTGGCTGGTCACATTAGACTTTCTGTGGGGACACTGGTTGTGAACTACCTGGGTGGGCATGGGGCTGAAATGGCTCTATGGGCCTCTGCTCTGGATCTTCCTGTAGGTTCTAGGTCTTCCTCCTCTTCTCTGAGTCCCTACTTACAAAGCATTTAGTCCTGGCATTCTTGGTAATGGGTGAAGCCATATTCCTTCAAGAGGATGCACCCAAGTCCATAGAGGAATCATTTTGTCTACAATTCTATAGCACAGCACACCCTGGTGCCCTTTGGAGAGCAGATCCTCACTTACATCAAATAGCACACAGTCCACCTCTCTGTGGGGATGGCTCTCTTTCTAATCGCTGATCCCTCTTGGAAACATCTTCGGTCTTCCTGATATTTTAATGTCTCCATCATGGTGCAGATGCCCTGGAAGCTGCCCAACTCTCCTTTCTAAGACAGCAGTTATAACCCAGGAAGTCTGGAGCCTTCCTTCTCAAATACAGACTAAGGAAGGAAGGCCTGCTGGGGTTGAGGAACCAGAGGAGTTAATCAAGGAAGGCTTCCTGGTGAAGAGGCAGCAACCCTGGGCCCCTCACTGGAGTGGCTCACAACATTCCATAGAAATTCAAAACTTGTGCAATCCAGAGGTCTCCTCACCCTATGTCCTTGGCCTCTGAGAGCAGGTTCATTCCATTCCTCTGGTGATTTTTTCTGCCTGGAACTTCCTCTAACCAACTTGCTCCTTTGGTATTCTTCTGATTTGGTTTTTCCATGAAGCTAAGGCTAACTCCCAGACCACCCAAGATCTCTCATGGCTGTGTTCCGGACCCTGCTGGACTCACTCACCAGCCTGTCCCTCCATGTATCCTTCACCCCTCACAGTTCAAGGCCAATCAACATATTTCCCTAAGGCCATAGTTTTCCTATCTAGAGCAGTGTTGGAAAACAGCCTGGGGGTTGCCATGGACAAGCCCTTGGTAAAGACTAGACCTGTACCCAGTTCCTCTGTTTCCTAGATGGATACCCTTAAATCAGGCTTCCCCTCCTTGAGCCTCAGTTTACCCACCTGAAAAATAAGACTGTTTGAAAAGTTAGTAAACTACTGATAGAGATGCCCCTGGGAATTACTGGCCCATGGGTAGAGACAGAGAACACATTCCATACAAAGACAGGGTTTTGACACGGGCGTATGAAACTACACTCCGTGCTTCTCCTTAGACTAAGCCAGGCCAGCAGTTTTCCTTACTGCTCCTGGCCTCCTAACCCTCCCCTCCCCTCCCCCATGCATCCCAGGAACCCAAAGGATTTGCCCTGGTTGGCAGCTCTCACCTGGAAAGAAAGTGACTCAGACCTCTGGGAGAACTGGGATGAATCAGGGAGACAGGACAGAGTGTGAGGCCCCCACCCCAGAGCCCAGGCCTCTCCTAGCAAGAGTATGAGCCGTCCCCAGTGATCACTGGGCAAGAGGACAATTCTGCTGAAATGTGCTCCTGGCCAGTCAGTGGGGCACCCTTGTAATCAGACTCCCACATTCCAGGCCTGTCCAGACAGACACCTTCCCAGAGCTACCTTGTCATATAGTCCTACAGAGAGGCCAGGCAGTCCCATGGGTCTCTAATCTCTCTGTAGAAGGTGGCGGGTCCCTTCATGTACTTCTGGGAAAGTAATGAATACAGGACATGGAACAGCCCCCAGGAGACCCTGTGGACCAGCAGGGGCGGGAGCCAGTCATGCCTCACTATGATGTAGCATCTGTCACTGCCCACTAAGGTCTCCATCCTCTCTGCTGCCAGGGAGACCCCAGAAGCAGATCCTATGCCTGGACCTCTCCCTGTCACCAAGCCACCTCACCCCCACCCCTAGCTGCCAGTCCAGCATCGCGAACTCCCCCTACTCTGGGCTGACGACTGATCAAGCCCCAAATGCTCTTAAAGGACTTTTTCCGTCCTAGACCTCACCATAAGGCAGCTCCATCCTTCCAGGTGCCTATGCTACATGTTGAATTATCTTTCTCCTCATCTCTATGGTTCTACCTACAAAACAGATACAGAAGCCAACATGTCTCATGCCCTTGCTCCCTCTGATGGGTGTTTATGGTCCTCTGGACCTCATTGGTAATGTCCTTGTGGGTCTCGGCCTCACTCTTCCTTCTTGCCGGACTCCTGACTAGTCAGGGGGTTTTTCATAAGTACAAAGTCAGACCAGGTTCACTGAGTAAGTCATACACAGAAACACAGCCAATCTCCTTTTCTTGGGATAAAACCAACTTGATTTGAGAAACATGCAAAGACCTAGCAGGTGCCCACAGGACCAATGGGCTCCTCACTTCACCCACTTCTCAGGAGTCATGCCCCACCCCTACTCCCAACAGTATCCCCTCCCATCTTGCTCCTCTTCCAGGACCTGTTCAGGTCTTCCTCCTGGACATGCACAGGCTTCTTCCTTCTGCTTCAAGTCTGCCTGTGCTATGAACAGAATCCGAAGTGTGTCTGTAAGCTCATGTTTCTCATGCTTGCTGGTTTGGAGAGGCTGTGGGACCTTTAGGAAGTAGGGCTTAGCTGGCAGCAGATCACTTTGAAAGTGGTACCCAGACCCTAATTCTAGATCTACTGTGACATGAGCAGACTCCACCACACATCCCCACCACCATGCTTTCTCCACCACAATGAACTGAAACCCTCTGAAACAGTGAGCTAGAATAAATGCTCTCTTAAATGGTCTCTTTCAGGAAACATGATCCCAATGAGATCAAACTAATGAATACAGACTGAAACAAGATTCGCCTATCGACTCAACACACACACACACACACACACACACACACGCGCGCGCGCGCACACACACACACGCACACACACACGCACACGCGCACACACACGCGCACACACACACGCGCACACACATGCACACACACACGCACACACACACGCACACACACGCGCGCGTGCGCGCACACACGCGCACACACACACACGCACACACACGCACACACGCGCGCGCACACACACACGTGCACACACACACACACACGCACAGTGTCCCCAGTCCACATTGTCTCCTTTATGTTTTACCCATGCTTTAAATGTTGTCCATCTGTCTTTGATGTTTGTTGACCAAAGTCTGTCTCCTTTGGAGTGAAAGCTCAGTGTGGGCAGTGTTTGGGGTCCATAATGGCCACCCCACATGAATCCTCGACACCTGATCCAAGGAATGCACCTAGCTGATAGGTGAAGAAAGGAAGAGGAAGGAAGAAGAGGGGAAAGAAGGAAAGGGGAGGGAGAGAAGGAAAGGGGAGGAAGGAAGGGGGAGGAAGGATAAAGGGAGGTAGGAGGATGGATGAAGGAAAGGATGGAGGGAGAGAGAAAGGAAGGAATGGAGGAAAGAGAAAGCTGAAGGAGGAGAGGGAGAAAGGAGAAGAAATGAGGACACGAGGAAGAAACAGAAAGGAAGGGAAGGAGGGAAAGAGGAAGGAAGAAGAAAGGAATGGGAGGAAAGGAAGAGAGGGGAGAAAGGAAGAATAATTATGATGATCTTAACTTGTCATCCTGTCATTCCCTAACTCTGTGGTATTTCTTTCTGCCTCTGTCTCCTTTATTTGCAAAGTTAGCTAATGAGACTAACTGGTTGGCTGAGCTGTAGTGTGGTTTGGCCTGTCTACACTCAGTAAACACTGTTTCTGTGACATCACCTGCACAGCCACCAGGAGGCAGATGACCCAGTCCAGCTCTGTGGAACTCATTTCCAGCTTAGAAGATGCTCCTGGGAAGCTGGTCCAGGTCCTCCTGCTGGGGCACAAGAAGGTGCTCCCAGGCTGTGAAGCAGGCTTCTTCCTCAAAGGGGCACAGGCTAGCCCTGCTGCAGAGGTGCATGAGGGACGGCAGAGAGCACAGGGTTTCTGGGCAGGAACAGGTTCAATCATTTGTGTCATATGTGGATCCATGTGCTGAGAGCTGGGAGTCAGCCATCTTTCCAGGCCTAGAGTCTGAACAAACCTTCTCAAGTTTGTGCTCCATGCTCAAGCCAGCAAAAGGAGTGCATAAATGAACTTGAGTCAGATAAAGTATTTAATCTATCCACAAGCCAGTGAGATGGCTCAGCAGGTAACGGCGATTGCTACCCAAGTCTGTGAATCTGTGTTCAATCTCTGGGATGCATGGGAGAAAAGAGAACTGACTCCCAAAAGTTATCCTCTCCCTTCACATGCATGTGTACCATAGTGCACATACAACCACACACACACACACACACACACACACACACACACACACACACACACACACAGAGGTAATAAACTACATTAAGACACATTAAGACTTCTCTTTGTGAGGACCAAGCTCAGACCTTCACCATACCCATTGAATACCCAGATGAAGTGAAGCCCGAGGGTGAAGAGAATCTGCTGAGGGTCCCGTTGCTGGAAAGAAGTAAAGATGGAGCCAGCCTCTCAGATAGTTTGCAACCCTCCACAGAGAGCTTCGGGGCGATCCAACTCCCCTCAATGGAGGATGTGACAGCTGGGACCTGTTCCGAATGCTTGGCTCTAAAGCGGCAGCTGCTCTTCACTCGGCAGCTGGAGGGGCCCTCCAATGAGAGCAAAAGCTGCAAAGTGTGTGAGCATCTCTGTGCCCCGCCCGTTGATGCTACTCTATCTGCCTCCAAAAAGGAGCACACGGCATCTCAGCACACAACATAAAGGACGCTGATGGGAAACACAGGTGCCCACAGGGGCCTCACAATTGGTCACACCCCAGCTCCCACAGTCTCTGCCTGAGGCCAGCATGGACCTAGCTCTGACCTACACTTGACCTTTTCCTGCCCTATGTAATGGTCCATGGGCAGGACCCCCAGGCTGCCCACAGGAAGTGCTAGGGCACAGGAGGTCATGGCTGACTTTGGCACCTGCCCTGTTGCCCTAATAATGAGTCAGGGCTCACTAAGGAGAAAGCCTCAAGTGGCAGCAGGAGTAATTCCAAATGACTTAATTGATTTAATTCATTGAAAAGAGGAAAGGAAGCCAAGCCCTTCTGAGGGCTGTCTGAGAGCCTGCTTGGGTCATGAGGGCTGTTGAGAGGTCCCCAGCATGTGACTCTGCACCAGGGAACTCACCCCCCTTCCACACACACCCATTTCCTGTAGAAAAGACAGGCCCGCCTGGATCCTCATTGTCTTAGGAGCACCAGCAACCAGGGATCACATGGAGGCCATTACGGTGAAGCATCAACAATGACTTTGTGGCCTAGCCCCAGAAAGCCAGGTCTGGGAAGATGCTAAACCTGGAAGCTTCTTTGACACGGGAGGGCTGGGTCAGGCAGTGCAGAAAGGATTGGAGGTGAGGATTTCTGATGGTGCTGAATTATGGGCAGAAACCCAGAGAAGCTGTGAGAAACAGTGGTGGGCAGCAAAGCCCTCATAAACTCTTCCCGGTGAGAAATACCTACTCAGTAGGCAGAAGACTTCGGCCTCAATGAGTCACCCTGAATGGAGAAAACCCAATAAGAAGCACAGACTACCTATGACCCTCCCTGAAGTTTATCCCGTTTAACCCTCACAGTTCTGTGAGGTAAGTCAGGCCACAGATCCCATTTTACAGTGGGGAAGTCAAGCTCCAGAGAGGTTAAGACTAATTGGCTCATAGTCAAGAGTGAAGCTAGGGTTTGGATCCAAGTGTACTAAACTCCAGCATCCATGTTGTGGTTGAACACTCTCCAGAGACTCCATGCCTGGAGTCTTCTCAGTGACTGACAGGAACCCTGCTTGAACAGATGCACCAACCTGATGGACAAAATGCATTCTTCAAATGCTGGCCTATGCTGGCCTTGGGGACACATGCCTTTAATCCCAGAGTCTGTGAAGCAGAGGGAGATGGATTTCTGTGAGCTTAGAGCCAGTTAGGTCTACATAATGAATTCAAAGCCAGTCATGGTTACACAGTGAGATCTTGTCTCATAATGAAAGAAACAGACTCTAAACCAGTCCATGACTGCTCCAGGAGAGCCCCTCAACTCATAGCAAGGGTTTAAAGGTCCCTAGAAACTGAGAGCCGCAGTCAGAGGGGCAGGAGAAAGGAAGCTCCAACTTGGGTATCTTTGACCAGCCAGACCAGGAGAGGACCAGCAGATCTTACTGTTCCATGTCTCAGACCACGACCAGCAAGCAGGACAGGCTGACTCCTCCCTGGTGGGAAGGGGCATGCACATGTACAGTAAGGCCCAGAGCCCCCCTGAGCACCTGCCAAGTACCATCTATCTCTGTGATATGGGTCCATCTGCAGCTAAAGCCCTGATCAGCCACGGTGACTCTGTTTGAGCCAGTCAATCCATAGCCAGGGTTAGAGGTTAGTCAAAGGTCAGGGTCATATGTCAGGCTGGTTCAAAGTCTCTACTAGAGGTCGGGATTATTGCTTCATCTGATGCTTGGCTTTTAAGCAATAGATTACATGAAGGAAGAACTGGGAAGTTCCGTGCCCTGGGCCTAGATCAAGATTCTGTTGTGAATCATTGGGATGGCCCTTGGAGTGACCCCTGAAGTCTGGCTACCTGTGGGTCACCTGCTAGGGATTTGGTACAAGGTGGAGCTGGAAGGCTCCGGGGGTGGGCAGAAGCCTGTGCCCAGCCCTGTAGACTCCTCACCCCTCATTCTTCCTAGCTGAGGTCATTCCATGGGCCCAGCCACCCCAGGCCTGGGAGGGGAGCAAAGTCTCCACTTCAATTCCTCCAGAGGACCTATGAGTCAGGATCTCCAGGACTGCAGTTACTGGGTTTCAGAAGATGGGGTACCCCACTGCACTGATGCCAGGATCTCACCTTATGGGACAGCAGTGTAGTCAGAGAGTGGTGAGATCATACTGAGCCTTAAGTGCATGCAAGCCATAATACACATCAGGTTCTCCCCCATTTCCTTCCTTCCCTCCCTCGTGCCTCCCTCCCTCCCTTTCATCCTTACTTATTTATTTCTATTTTTAGAGACAAAGTCTCATGTATCCCAGGTTATCCTTGAACTTGCTATGTTGTGTACAGTGGCCTTGACCTTCTGGCCCTCTGAGTGTTGAGATTGCAGATGAGTACAGCCACACCTGGTTTATTTGGTGTTGGGCTCACACCTGGGTCTTCAGGAAGTCCAGGCAGACATCCTACCTGCTGAGCTACAGCCCCAGCCTAACGTGTCTCTTCCAATCCAACGATGCTCTTTCTGAGGCACAGCTTTGGTCCCTAAAACCCAGGGGGCCAGCCTCATTCTTAGCCACAATTGGGAATAAGAATAAGAGCAACATGAACCCACCCATGCAAGGAGGCCATGGAGTCAAGAGTTGCCAAATGCCTCCATCCCCTATATCCTTCTGGAGGAAGTTTGAAGCTCAGACTCTGAATGAAATAATGAGTTTCTGCAGGGTGATTGTAGAGTAGAGATACCTCAGGGCAGCATTAAAAGAATCACTACTCCTCTTTTTAACTGTCCTTATATGTGTTTATCATGTGGGTGTGTACAGTGCAAGGAGATCAGAGAGCAATGGCTGGAGTCAGTTCTCTCCTTCCACCACGTGGGTCCCAGGGATGGGGGTTCCAGGGATAAGATTCAGGTCGTCAGGTCTGACAAATGCCTTTTTCCTCTCGGGCATCTCATCACTGGCTTCATTGCTGTGATCCTTTGTCCTCAGTTCTTGGTGCTATCATCCCCATTTCTCTCTGTGGACCCAGAGAGTTTCAGCAGGCAGCTTGCTCTGAGAACAGCTCCCTATAGACTTTTCTGGGTCCCTAGGAGAATGGGTGAGAACACCAGCAGTAGTAGGATGCTCCCAGAACAGAGTTCATATAGTAACTATGGTCCACTGGGCAGCCTACAAGACACGAGTTCCCAAGGGAGGTGCAGACAAGTGAAGTATTTGGGACACCAGGGCATTGCACTGGACCCATAATTTCTTCTTGCTGGGGACTCCCAATTTTATCCTGAATGACATTGTCCCAGGCACTTGCTGGGCATGGTCCGAGGAGGTAGGACAATGGGTGCTGTTGGCCCTCTCCTTCTGGGCTACTTCTCAATGATGGTGGAGCCTCCTTCTCCAGCACCTATGGCTACAGATCACAGAGTAGAGCCTAGGCTGCTGACCCTCTCAGATCTAAACTTTTGATAACAAATCTAGATGTCCTACAATGAAATTCAAACCCAGCATACTAGAAAACAAAGTCGGGGGCTGGAGAGATAGCTCAGCAGCTAAGAGCACGGACTGTCCTTCCAAAGGTCCTGGGTTTGATTCCCAGCACCCACATGGCATCCCACAGCTGTCTGTAACTCCAGTCTCATGGATTCCACACCCTCTTCTGGCCTCCACAGGCACAAGACATACACATGATGCACAGATATACTACAGGCAAAATACTAATGCACATAGGGTAAAGAAAGTTAAAAAAGGAAAGGAAAAAGGATCAACCCAACACTTTAGTGGATACAGGGGAGGCATGAACAGAGAAGTGATTTCCCCTGTAGCCCAGGTTGCAGCTGCAGAGGGCCAGCAGGGCCACACCCAAGCAGGCAGCAAGCATTGCTGACCCAGAGCAGTGTGGTTACTCCTGCTGGGAGTGTGCTCTCCACTGAGGTTCCCAAAACCCTCAGAAGTGGTAGATGGCTCTTGGCCAAACACCAAAGAAACCACGGAGTGTTTTCCCTCAATTTACCAGGTAAATCTTAGGCAAGAATGAATCTATAAAGCAGAGTTGGAGCTTGGGACTGGATAATAGAAAGCAGGTTTTTCACCTCCAAGATTGACTGGTGTGACAATAGGGGTCATGGAAGGGACAAACTATACTCCCACCAGCTGCTGCTTAACTCTGCCATTACAGGTCGCCACTGCTATCACAAATCTCCAGGGATCCCCCGAGAGTCAGTGCACGGAGGCTATGGCAGCATCTTCCTCCCCTGGCCTGTCAATCATTCTTGCTCAATGGAACATGTGGACTTAGGGAAAGTTTGCTCATAGGTGGTCATTTTTATCACTTGCCAGCCTGAGGGATACCACAAACTGCTACCTTAGATAAAGGACAGATGGAAAGTTCAATCCCTAGATCCCCAAGACTAGAATCACCCTGCGCTGAGACTCCATGATCCGATAAACCCATTTTGTTTAAGCTGCTCAGAGGCTGTCCCTTGGTTACTCATCCTCGTGAGTGTCTAGAAGGAAGGAGTCTCATTCCTATTTACAGCGCTGGGACCAAACCTGGAGCCTCGTGTGTGCCAAGCAGAGACTCTACTGAGCCGTATCCAAGAACTAACTGCAGACTTTCCAGCTGCTTCTGAAGGCAGAGGTCTCCTGATTCCTGCTGGGTGTTACTCTCTCCATATATCCAGAAAAATAGAAGAAGCCAGTCAGCACCTAGTGGAGCTTCCTGGAAAGAGGGGCGGTGTCTCTGGAACCCCTGGGGTATAGACTCAGAAGGCAGATCTTTTGGAGATGACATGGGTCCTGGGCAGGTAACAGATTGGTTGGTCCTACAATGCCTGGGGACTGTCCCCTCCCCAGCTCCTCCTCTGACTCAAGAGATGGGATTAATGCCACATCCCTTATCCCTGTCATCCTTTATGCTGTTAAGTGCTTTATAGGCACCAATTTGCCAAGCGCCCCACCCGAAGATGCCTGCCCAGCAGTCAGGGGTTCTAAGGGTGACACAAAGGCAAGACCTAGCCTCACCTATCCTAAGCTTGGAAGGCCTCCCCAAGAAAGCCCCTGCTCAGCCTCCAAGGGTGGAACCCAAAGACGGAGATGCAAAGGCCATGTGGAGGCTGCTGAGACCCATAGCCTAGAGACACTGTGGAGCACAGGATGCAATCCCTCAGGACACAGACCACAGAGCAGATCCCAAGACTCACCACAAGACATACAGAACCACCGGAGGCTTTGAGCACAAGCTGGTGTGGCTCTCTGGAGTCTTCCTCTCCCTGGTTCTCTGGGCATAGGCAAAAAGAACCTCATCACCTCATCCCCAGGTCTCCTCTGTACTCAGATGCAGTAGCCTTGAGTTTTGTCTTCAATGGGGCTGAAATCTGCACCGATGCCTTTGGGTACAACCTTTGGGGGTTCAGACTTGAGAGAATGAAGTCGGTGGTGCAGCGTGGTATCTTGCTTCTTGATAAAAATCTTTGCATCCCAATCCTTCCATGTTGAAGAGACCACTGCGACTCTAATTGCCAAGAGTTCAGGTACAAGTCTGCCATCTTGGCTCAAGTAGCCTCTCACCTTTTTCTCCTTTGTGCTTAAATGTCACAGAAACTGAGCTCTTGGGCTCTGATGTCCCCTTTTTTGAAACTGTCTGCCCTGAAGCGACACCCTATTCCTCCCCATCACACAGTTCAGATACACATCCCTGGGGTCTTATCAGCTGCTTCTTCTCTCCCAAACTCCATCTCATCTTCAGGAGAGCCAGGCCAGGGCTGGAGCTGAGCTGGTGGAGCACTTGCGTCCCACAGAGCCCTAGGTTGCATCCCTGGTGCAGCACAACCAGATGTGGTGGTGCACACTTATAGTCTTAGCACTTAGGGAGTGTAGGGTCAGAAGTTCAAAGGCATTCTCATCTATGTGGTGAGTTTTCAGTCATCCTGGGATGACTTGTCTCAGAGAGGGGAGTGGGGGCTGCACCCTCAGTAGGTCTCTGGTATTGATTACCTTGAACCGTTAACACTACTGAGAGTTCCTATAGGGAGACAATTGGGTAAGGTATACTAAAGAATGACCATTCTCACTAATTATCATCATTGTCACTGGGTCTCTGTGGCCAGTCTTTGTTGTAGGAGAATGTGGAAGGAGATGTGCTCTGGGATGATGGGGGGTGGGCGTGGGCGTGGTCTGCAAGCAAGTGAGGAAAGATGCAGAAATGAAGCTATGCATGGAGGCTGGAGACCAGGCAAGGTTGGGGATGTATTGACACCATGAGACAGCAAATGGGACAGTGGAGGAAAGATGAGGATGGGAACAGAAGAGACAGGAAAGGCAGGTAAAGAAAAAGAGAGAAAGGTGGGAGAAGAGGAGGAGGAAGATAGAATAGAAAGGAGGAGGGAAACAAGAGAAAGAGGAAGAGAGGTGGTAGAAGAGGAAAAGAAAAAAGAAGAAGAAAGAGGACAAGAAAGAGGAGGTAAAGGAAGACAAAGATGATAGGAGGAAGAGGAAGATGAGGGGGTACAGAGGAAGAGAGGACAAAAAAGGGAAGATAAGGATAAAGAGGAAGGCAGGGTAGACATGGAAGGAAAGGGAAGAGAAAGGGAGGGGAGGGGAGAGGAGAAGAAAGGGAAGGGTAGGGGAGAAGATGGGAGGGGAGGGGAAGGGGAGGAGAGGAGGAGAGAGGAAGAGAGAGGAGGGGAGAGGAAGAGAGAGGAGGGGAGAGGAGGGGAGAGGAAGGGAGAGGAAGGGAGAGAAAGGGAGAGGAGGGGAGAGGAGGGGAGAGGAGGGGAGGGGAGAGGAGGAGAGAGGAGGGGAGGGGAGAGAAAGGGAGAGGAGGAGAGAGGAGAAGAAAGGGAAGGGGAGGGGAGAAGATGGGAGGGGAGGGGAAGGGGAGAGGGGAGGAAGGGGAGGAGAGGAGAAGAGAGGAAGGGAGAGGAGGGGAGAGGAGGGGAGAGGATGGGAGAGGAGAGAGGAAGGGGAGGAGAGGAGGAGAGAGGAAGAGAGAGGAGGGGAGAGGAAGGGAGAGAAAGGGAGAGGAGGGGAGGGGAGGGGAGAGAAAGGGAGAGGAGGAGAGAGGAAGGGAGGGGAAGGGAGAGGAAGGGAGAAGAAGGGAGAAGAAGGGAGAAGAGCAGGCTGCCTGAAGGAGGGAATGTGGTCCCTCCCTTGGAACCAGGCTGGGCTTTGCATATGCAGAGCCACTCCTGAAACTCCTGCATGTCAGGGCATGATTGAGGGCTAAGAGGAAGACAGCCAAACTGGAAGGCAGCCATTGCCAGGAAGGTGTGCACCCTGGAGAGTGGCAGTGACAAGGATACAGTATTGGCTCTGTGGTCCCCGGCACACTCTCTCCACCCTGCTCTTAGCTGGCTGAGCTGGTCAAGATGGCAAGTCCTTCAGTGGCTGCTGGGGACATGGCAAGGGTGTGGCCCAGACCATGGTGGCTGGGGGGATCAGGAACCAAAGGAACACTGGGATTAAAGTTTCACTTACCTGCCTCGAAAGTGCCCAGGTATTGTGTGGGCCAGGATTCCAGGCTGCTGAGTAAGGCAGCTATCCCAGCATGGATAAGGAGAAAAGCCCTAGCCACTGTTTGGGGGGATGGTCAAGGGGACAGGGATCCCAGCTGTCTCTTGCAAGAGAATAATAATGTCACCTTCCACTATCTCCTCCCATGATGTGGCCCCCTTTCTCACAGCCCAAGTCGGACACCCATTGCTGAGGGCCCAGCTAAGAATGGGGTGCTATCATGCAGCAGGCAGATGGGGAGTTGTTGGCTACATGGTGAAGCCTCCTCACCACTTCTCATCAACATAAGAATGGGAGAGAGGAGCTAGGTGGAGACTTTGGGGTCTATGCAGAGGGATTAGAGAGAGATCAGGTACCTAGCAGGAAGAGACCGAGAAAGACAGTGATGAAGAAAGGCAGAGGTGTAGAGACCAGCTGGCTAAACTTTGCTCTGTTTTGTGCAGGTGACAAAGAAATAAATTGGGTCTAATCAGAAACCAGTGTGTGCTGATAAACCTGAACCCCAATGACAGAGCAAACATCATGCTTGGCCTCATACTAAACTTTGACCTGGCTTCAGACTCACTGCTAAACCTGTCCTCAGTCTCATCCCTAATCCCAACTCCTCCAACCATGCTAAGCCCAAGCTTGGCAGCTAGCCAGCCCTCAGACCGAAAAGGTCTGGGGAGAGATGGTGTAGACATTTCTAGAATAATCATGCAGCTAGCTGGTAGACTCTGTGGGAGGGCGCTGGGGTGGTGTTGGATGTGGTCGGACAGCCAAGGAAAGCCTGTGGTTTAGCATGGCCCTAAGACCCTTTGCAGGTAGATACAGTCTCAGACCACTCCCCCTCTTCCCTTGGTCTTACGATTTTTTTCCACGACTCAGGGGTCTTTCCCATCGTGTGGCCTTTTGGTATGATTCGGACATAACCAATCCCCCAAAAGTTCACACGCTGGCAGTGGTGATGCCGATTGTGATATTTTTAAAAGACAAGGTTTAGTAGCAGCTAAGTGGAACACGGATACTGCAGGTCTTAAGTGGACTAACTATCTCATGGACATATGTCCTGTCTCCTGTGACGAGGTCAGTTATCACAAGAGCAGCCGTGATGATGTGAGACCACCTCACGCCTTAGCAGATAGTTCCCTTTCACTTCTCTACCATATCCCGACTGTCACAGAGGCGTGGTAGTGCTATGGTGTGTAGCCCAGCAAGCCTTGTCTCTTTATGTATCACCTAAGAGTAGGTAAACTCTGTTGTCACAACATAATAACTAGGACTCCTACTTCAGGCCCAGCCTTACCCACCAAGACATCCCATTCAGAAGAGTCTATCCTTCCCAGAATGCCTACCACGATGTGAATTAAGAATCCACCTAGAACCCACCCACAAAACATTTGACCCAGAATGTGTCCTGCCTATAAGATGTGCAAGGACAAAGACGGAGCAGAGACAGAGGTAATGGCCAACCAATGACTGTCTCAAATTGAGATCCATCCTATCAGCAAGAACCAATCCATGATGATGATACTTGGTTATGTTTGCTGATAGGAGTCTAGCATACATGTCTTCTGAGAGGCTCTACCCAGCAGTCAATGGAAAGGGATGCAAAGTCCCACATCCAAATATTAGATGAAGCTCAGGGAATCTTACGGCAGAGTGAGGGGAAGGACTGAGGGACCCAAAGAGGACAGGGACTCCACAGGAAAACAGAGTCAGCTAACCTAGACCCTTAGAAGCTCCCAGAGACTGATCCACCAACCAAAGAGTGAGCTGGACCCAGGCCCCTACACACATGCAGCAGATGTATTCATGTGGGTCCCCCAACAACTGGAGCAGGGGCTGTCTCTAAGTCTGTTGCCTGCCTGCTTGTGGATCCTGTACCCCTAACTGGATCACTGTGTGTGGCCTTGATGTGTGGGAGAGAGAGGGTGCCCAGAATGGGGTTCCCCCTTTGCAGAGGAGATAGAGGAAAGGTAGGAATTAGAGGAGGATCTGAATGAGGGGATACTGGGAGGAGAGGGGCAGCTGATACTGGGATGTAAAATAGATAGATAGGTGATAGATAGATGATAGATAGATAGATAGATAGATAGATGATAGATAGATAGATAGATAGATGATAGATGGATGGATGGATGGATGGATAGATAGATAGATAGATAGATAGATGATAGATGGATGGATAGATAGATAGATAGATAGATGATAGATAGATAGATAGATGATAGATAGATAGATAGATAGATAGATAGATAGATAGATAGATAGATGATAGATGGATGGATGGATGGATGGATGGATAGATAGATAGATGATAGATAGATAGATAGATAGATAGATAGATAGATAGATAGATGATAGATGGATGGATGGATAGATAGATAGTTAGATAGATGATAGATGGATGGATGGATGGATGGATAGATAGATAGATAGATAGATAGATGATAGATGGATGGATGGATGGATAGATAGATGATAGATAGATAGATAGATAGATAGATAGATAGATAGATAGATGATAGATGGATAGATAGATAGATAGATAGATGATAGATAGATAGATAGATAGATAGATGATAGATAGATAGATAGATAGATAGATAGATAGATAGATAGATAGATAGATGATAGATGGATGGATGGATGGATAGATAGATAGATAGATAGATGATAGATAGATAGATAGATAGATAGATAGATAGATAGATAGATAGATATCCACCAATGAGACGAGGCAATGGTGGTGCAAGACTTTAATCTCAGCACTCGGGAGGCAGAGGCAGGCGAATCTCTCTGAGTTTGGGGCTAGCCTGGTCTACAGAGCTACTTCCAGTACAGTCAAGGCTACCCAGAGAAACCCTGTCTGGAAAGAACAAACAAGAACAGCAGCGAAAATCGCCTTAAGCATCTAGAACCCTCCATTGCCTTCTTTTTCAATATTTAAAAATCTTTTATTTATTGACAGTTGTTAGGAACAAGTCTGTGGGTATATTGTATCTAACTTTTCAAATTTATAGTTTTAGAATTCATACAGGAAATCAATCACTTTGATAAGCAAAGGGGGAAATAGCTATACAAAGATTATCTGGTGGCTTTTGTTCACTTTTAGTTCTTTTTTCCCTCACCTTTTATCAGTTCTTTGAAAAGTCCATACAATGTGTTTCGATTGTACTCATGTCCTCTCCTTGCTCCTTCCACACCCACCCCTCACTCCTTCCACATCCACCCCTCACTCCTGCCACACCCACCCTCACTCCTGCCACACCCACCCTCACTCCTGCCACACCCACCCTCACTCCTGCCACATCCACACTTCACTTCAAATTTGCATCCTCCTTCTTTCTGTTTAACTCATTAAATACAGTCCAGTAGAGCAGCTGCAATGGGAACTCACAGCAGATGAGACGGCCTGCACACGACCTGCACAAGCTCAAGCCAGACACAATCCAGTGTGGAGAGGGAACCCTACCCCTAGCTCCTGGGAGAGTCTTTTCTGTTTTCTTCCAAAACTGTAACTGTAACTTTTACAGAGGGCTGCATATGTGGTGCAGCTCACACTCTCTCCCCAGACAATAATTGTTTTCACAGATGATCCTGCAATGAACATCTTTACATTTTTAAAAAGCAAAACATTTCCAGAAGAGCATGCTAAACATCATTTTAGCAGTGCTGGAGATTTGAACCCAGAACCTCATTCATGATTGTAAGCAAATGCCATATCTCTAACTCCTCAAAATATTTCAAAAGTCAAGTCAAGGGGCTGGGCATGAGGACCCATATTCAAAATTCCCAGCACCCATGCCAAAAGCCTGGCACTGTGGTGCGCTTCTGTAACTCCAGGAAGACAGAGACAGGTGGGGTTCACTGGCCAGCCAGTCTAGCTAAGTTGGTGAACTCCAGTTTGAGTGGGAGACCCTGCCTCAAAAAACTAAGGTGGAGAGCAGTAAATCCACCTAGCTTTGATCTCTGTCCTCCATTCACAGATACACATGTACACACACACACACACACACACACACACACACACACACACACACACAATCAAGCCAAAAATCTAGTGGTAGCTGCTTATGGTGGTCTTTAATCTCAGTACTCAAGAGGCAGAGGCTAACAGATTTCTGAGTTTACTGGTCCACACAGTGAGTTCCAAACTAGTCAGAACTGCACAGTGAGACTCTAGCCAATCAATTCAGTCAGTTAATCAATCAATCAATCAAATAAAAAGCAACAAAGTCTAGTGAAAATTCACTACCCTTCCAAACACTGGCAATCTTTTAGGTGATTTTTCTGGTGGCAGTCACATTGTCTACACACTGCCCCCACACCCCCAAACCTTCTAACAGATCCCAGCATTGCCTGATGTGAGCCACGGAGCACAGTAGGGTCAGCTGCTCTCCTTAGTGCTTCTCCGTCCTTCTGGTTTCAATGTCTCACAGGTATAATTTGCCTTTGTCAACACACTTACTAATTCTTGCCCAAATTCAGGAAAGAACACAAACCTCTTGGAGTAATGTGACATCCTGAGGCACCTCTGTGTTTACGAGGCTTTCCCCGTGGACTGGCGAGGACAGCTGTACGGCTGCCACCACCTGCTCTTCAGCTTCAGCGTGTTGGTTCCTGGTTCCTCCAGCGTCTTGCGGGCTCGTGTTCCATGTTCATTAACTCTGCCTGGGGAGTCGTGAGCAAGTGTCTGCTCGCTGAATTATCCCTCCATCATTCAGGCCAGATAGTTTTTGTGCTGGCTTTTCAATAATGTAAGGTATAGAGCTTAAAAAACAATATTGTTAGCCCAGAATACTAAGTAGGGAGTAGGGAGTTACATATTGTGCTAGAGAAAGAAACTTCTGGTTATCAGGCAAGAGGTCAGTTCCAAGAGGGACTGACAGACAGACCCCAAGATAGGACATAAAGAACAAAGAGTGGGCCAGCTCAAGGCCCTGGAACAGGGAGTAAGGTAATGGTGGTGGTTGGCTATCGAACAAGATATAAAGGCAGTGATGGGACTCAGCTTCAGATGGGTCAGCTCAGAATGAGAGGGACAATAGTTGACAGTGGTCCATGCTAGCCAAGTCAGATTAAAGTTGCCTCAAGAATTCTTCCCAAGGGGAGCATGTGCAGTGCGCCTCTGTCCTCTGCCCTAGTGAACTCTTCAACTCTGGGATACTTAAACCCTATGCATATTCTTGCATCCTGTACTGAGTTGGGAAGAAAATGGATTTCTGAGAAAAAAAACATGCCACTTTCCTAGATGTGCCACCCTGGAGAAAGTGCAGGGGAGGAGGCAGCAGAGAGAGAGAGAGAGAGAGAGAGAGAGAGAGAGAGAGAGAGAGAGAGAGAGAGAGAGAAGGAGGGAGGGAGAGGGAGGGAGGGAGAGGGAAGAAGGGAGGGATGGAGGGAGGGAGAGAGAGACAGAGAGAGAGAGAGAGAGAGAGAGAGAGAGAGAGAGAGAGAGAGGCCTCAGCAGAGGCTGTTGCAACTTAACTCACTCCCTCTTCTAAACAGTGTGTTCTTGTGCCAATACTCACTCTTATTCAACTTCTGATCATTTGAGCTCCCACCTTGTCTTGTTTGAAGTCTTCCCTCTCCAGAGCATAAGAATCAGGACTCCCACAGGTATCAAAGCCAGAGGAAACCAGAGATGTGGATATTTAAAACAGTCTCCCTGTGCAGCTAGCCTTGAACTTGCCATGTAGCCCAGGCTAGCTTCGAACTTGTAGCAACCCCACACTCCAGCTTCCAAATACTAGGGTTATAAGCATTTGCCCCATGCCCAGCTTAAATTGCAATGTTGTGTTTATTGTGGTAAAAATGTACACAGCATCAGATGTACCGTGTTTACTGCTCCAGCTTTGATCATGTGCACATTGCTTTTGGCCACCATCAGTGTCCAGCTTTGGGAAGGCATTCAGCTTCTCAAGTTAGAACTCAAAACTCATCAAAAGTAGCTGTGTGTTTCTTCCCAGCCCCCAGTCCTGGCCATGCACATCCCTCCCACCTTTATATATTTGATTCTTGTGGGCACTTCGTACAAATGGAACTGTGCAGTATTTGTCTTTTGGGATGGATGTTTCCCTTAGCATAATGTCCTCCTAGACCGTGCTTGTGCTAGCATGCCACAATCCTATCCTTTTAAGACACCACAATGTTTTTTGTGTGTATACTCTCGGTTTAGTTTACACATTCACCCTCGGATGAACACTCAGTAGCTTCCACCTTTTTGCACACATATGTTTTCTTATGCCCATATGAATGGAAGAAAGAAGCAAGGTCTCACTAGGCAGTGCTGGCTGCCCTGAAAGTCACTCTGTAGACCCAGCTGTCTTCTAATTCACTGAGAGGCACCTGCCTCTGGGGACTGGGATTAGAAGCGTAAGGTACACACTTGCTTTGTCTTCTATTAACACAAAACTTGTCTCTTCCCATCAGTACACTCAGGTACACCGACTCACAAATTTTAGGGCTTCAAATGCTAAATAAAAAAAAATCTACCTCTGGGTTAAACAGAAAGCAACCCAAGAACAGCATAAAACAGCCAGAAAAAAAAACTGGAATTAAAAAGCAAACAGGATTCAAATAAGTAACATGAGGCCAAAATGTCCATCTTATCACTGACAGAAGCAAAATCAACCACAACGCTCCATTGTGGGGTAGGGGGAGCGGTGCTGAAGAGAGCAGTTAAGGAGGACCCAGGCTTGGTTCCCAGCATCCACATCAAACAACTCACAAACACCAGCGACTCTAGCTCATGGGAATCCAGCATCCTCTTCTGGACCTGGGCACTACATGCACATGTACATGCCTGCAATCAGACACACACACACACACACACACACACACACACACACACACACACACACACATCTAACATAATCTAAACATAAATCTAAAATGATAAGTATTTTTAATATTCTAAAATCGATCAGTTTGATTTAGTATGTGTGGAAGGCTGAAAATGACCCTCCAGAAGATACCTACATCCCAGTTCATGGAACCTATACATTATATTTACTTGGTAAAGGGGGTTTTGCAGTTAACACTAAACTTGGAGGTGAGGGGGTTATCGTAGGTCACCTGGGAGAGATCTAAATGTCATCACAGAAGAGGGAGATTGCAGGACAGAGGAGAAGGCAAGGCAGCCACAGAGACTGAACTTGGCAGGACATGGCCATAAATCAGGAAGTGCCCACAGCTGTCTCCATACCTGCTGTCACCTGCAGGGTAGGAGAGAGGAAAGTAAGGGGCAGACGTGGGGAAGAGACCTAGAGATCTGAGCACCACTGTAACACGCATATATTGCCAAATTGTCATGTGCTGGCTGAGGTCATGGTGAAGCTGGCTCTGAAACTGGCCCCTTCCTATTTCAGATCCAAGAATGTTTGTTTGAAAGTGCCTTCCAAGGCCCCTTGTCTGTGGATGGGCTGGCCTCTCCAAGTCTGACAGAAGGGAAGAAGAGAACAGGAATCAGACCAAGAGTAAAAACAATGTGTCTTTGAGACCAGCTAGCAGCCAAACCATTTCCAAGGAAGGTTATGCCTGTATCATGCACCATGTGAGAACAGGTGGAAAGGGAAGCTAGGAGTTTAGCCTTGGAGAGAACACTCAACCCAGACTCCAGGCCATTGCCTCAAGTTCCCCAGCTGGCTCTGCTGGGTATTTATGAGACCCTAATTCGATGTTGTCACCTTCCTGTGTTTGTTCCTTCTTTTACTTGGAAACCTTACCAGAAGGAAGACTGCTTCTGGGGCTCTCCCTATCAGGAGTCATGGCTGACTGAACCAGCCTGGCTTCACCAGTCATTTTGAGCAACTGATTTGATCATATTTTGCTCTATCTATCTATCTATCTATCTATCTATCTATCTATCTATCTATCTATCTATCTATCTATCTCTATCATGTATCTGTCTATATCTATCTATCACCTATTTATATCTTGCTACTTACTCCTTTACTTTTGTTTGCCTGTATATTTAATAAACTCACTCATTCGAAACCAAAACCGTGCTATTGTAGATCATTCTCCAGACTGCACAAAACCACGTCTTACGCAGCTTTTGTTCACAAGCTCACCTAGTTTTTATTTGCCACATAGTTTTCTTCCCTCATCCATTTCCTCAGGCTCCTTAGTTATTGGATCTTGAGGATTCAGGTGAGTTCCTGGCCTCCTCAGAGTTGACTCACTCTCCTCTACTGTCTTCCAGTCTAGAGACTCATGGCACCTTTTCCGTCTCCTCTCATCTCTACCCTTGTGAACTGAGTCAGGGTCTCACTGTGTATCCAGGTTAGCCTTAAACTTACAGCCTTCCTGCCTCAACCTCCAGGGTGCAATGCTGAAGTGGCTGAGCTCAGGCCTTTTTGAACCATCTACTACTGCAGGATAGTGAGATTCGGGGGAAGGCAAAGTTAGGCAAGTCCGTCCAATTTTTTTGTTCACTGCTCATGTATCTACGTCCCAACTTCCGAGGCTCTGCTGACAACTCCATCCCCCTGTCATCTCCTTGTTTGTTGTCACTTCTCTTTTAACTTGATGTCAGCCTGGTGGGGCTGGGGGAGGGGGAGGGAACAGAAGAAAGCCATTCCTCTACCCATCATTCTACTCGGCGGCACTCTCCAGCTCTTTGTGGAAAACTTTCCATCCCAGAAGTAGAAATCCTGAGTCAAAGGACTTGCACAATCTTGGGACTTAATGGAGACAGATGACAGCCCTGGGGAAGGCCTCGCCAATTTACGTTCAAATCAAGTTAGGAGAGTGCCCGAGCTCAGGACAGTGTCCTTCCTTTTAACCTTTGCCAGTCTGCTCAGTGGAAGAGATCTCATTCTGCACCGAGTTCCAATAATTTGAGTATAATCATAGGGTTTTTTTTCTTTTTGTCATCTCATGGGCTTCCTGATGTTAATTTACCAGCATTTATGATTAAGATATTTATTTCCTTACTGATCCTAAGAGTGCCTTATATATAGAATATTGACTCCCACGCCCTTGTTGCAAAAATACTCTCACGTTGCTCTATCTTTTCATTTTTTATTATAATAGTTTCATAGTATGCGTTTGTATTTAAAATTTTTGACACTATCCTTGTGTAGAGGTCTGAGGACACCTTTCAGGAGTTGGGTCTTTCTTTCCACCATGTGGGTCCTAGAAACTGAGCTCAGATTGTCAGGTTTGGCAGAAAACACCTTTACCTACAGAGACTTCTTGCTGGTCCCCAGGTACATTTTTTATTTAGAAGAAGCCATTGTGGGCACAATGTTTACCAGAGATCCTGCCCTTCCCTTACTGACAGGAATATCATCTTTACTTTATGCTAAGTCCTTATAAACATCTATCCTGGCTTTGACTTTCTAAGCCCAAGCTTAGTGGCTTAAATGCCTTTTGTTATTGTCACACTTCATGGTTCTCTGGGGTTTAGCTAGAACACAGAGGGCTTACCGCAATTCCACAAAGGTGTGGGTCTCATCTAGGATGGCAACAGTGGCTGGAGACTAAAACATCCCCATGCTGGCCAGACAACATTTGTCTGCTGCTATTTGTGGACAAGCTTGGGCTCTCTTATAATATGCCAGCCTTGGGACAGCATGCCAGTTGTGGGGTACCTGGACTTCTTACATAGAAGCTTAAGACAAGGGAGTTGTAGACTCTACTTCTCAAAGTAGTGTGAACAGAGCAAAGGGAGGGACTGACGGTCACTCCTTCCTTCCTTCCGTCTTCTCTGCCTTTATTTCTCCCTCCACTTGGTGTTGGGGCTCGGACCCAGTCTCAGACACAACTACCTCAGGACTTGGTAACTTGGCACTAAATGCAAGTGCAGGTCATGATGGGGCAAACCAACGGAGACAACTTCAAGGGAGGTTTCCTCTTTCCAGGAGCATCACGTCGTCAACCCATCGAACAAAACGAGTCATTCGTGTCTGGGTACGACTCGTTGGCACGCACTCTTTTGTTTTGTTCTTGAAATAGGATCCACTTTACTCCCCAGCTGGTTTCAAATTCTTGGGTTCAAGTGATCTCCTGTCTCAGCCTCCTAAGTAACTGGGTATGCCAGTGTGCTTGATGTACCCAGCCTTCTTCTTTTTCTCTCCACTTGCTCTTTTTTTGTTTCTTTGTTTCTTTTTCTTTCTTCCTTTCTTTCTTCCTTTCTTCCTTTCTTTCTTTCTTTCTTTCTTCCTTCCTTCCTTCCTTCCTTCCTTTCTTCCTTCCTTCCTTCTCCATTTTGCCCTTTTCTCTCCCTCTTTCTATCTTTTCTTTCTTTCTCCCTTCTTTCCCCCTCCCTCTTTTTTCTTACTTTACCAGTGTGATATTGGGGTTTGAAGCCAAGAACTCACACATGCCAGGCAACCATCTACTTGTGATCTCTTTCCCCAGCTCTCTGCTGTTTCTCTTAACCTCCTAAACTTATCTCAATTTTCTGGAATGGGCCCCATGGAAGTGATATGTGTTGATGGCCCACTTACAAGTTCCCTTTATTAAGTACTTAATATTTTTTACTTATCTTTAGTTTTCATTTTTAGGCTATTTTGTTAAGGTTTTTTTTATATGGTATTAAATCAATTTAACCTAATAACTTATTCTTGGGGCTGGAGAGATGGCTCAGTGGTTAAGAGCACTTGTTGCTCTTCTAGAAGACCACCTCAAAACCAAAGTCACTCGCCAAAAGTTATTCACACTAATCCCCAGACCCTGTAAATGTTACTACAGGGAAAACTCCGCAGGGAGGATTAAACTATAGATCTTTGGTACCTGGTGTAGGGAGTGGGGTTTGCCCTGGACTATCAGGTGGGCCCTGCATGCAATCTCCCGAATCCTTCACAGAAGAAGGCAGAGAGGTATTTGACACATCGTCAGAGAAAAGGGAGGGCGGAAGACAGAACAGAGCAGAGTCCAAAGGAGAGGAAGTGATACAGTCACACCCCGAGGGACACTGGCAGCACTGGAGGCTGGAAGAGAAGTCCCAGACTGTCACCCAGAGCTTCCACACAGTCTCAGCGACACCAACACCTGCATTTCACCCACAGAAAAGGGGGAAGGACTCCTGATTCCAGAACTAGGAGAATAAACTCATGTTGGTTTAAGTTATCAAGTTTGCGGTCATACTAACATGATGGCCTTGGGAAATGAATTCAGGGGTGTTACAGACAAAACTGCTATAAACCTTTGTACCAGAGTTGTGTGTGGACATGATACATGTTTGTCTGAGCAATTTGTCACTCGGAGGTGGAGTGGAAAGGGTAAATTTAAATTTTACGGGAAACCGACTTTTCCCAAATGGCTCAGACATAGTCTGGTACTTGCTTATGTCCAGAGTAGGGGCTGCACATGGTTCACATTCTCACTCCCACTGGCTATACTTCCTTCAATCTTAACTGTTCTGGCATATAGTAATATCTCGTTATGGTTTTAATTTGCATGTTCCTGATGTCTGATTATTTGAGCAACTGTACACACCCCTCTCCACCAATAGTGCATCTTAGGCTAAGTGTTTACTCAAACAATGTATCCATTTTCCTGCAGCCTTTGCCTTATTAGGAAAAGAATCCCTTATGTGGCCTAGCAGGACATCTGCTGTAGCTCGACTTTTGAGTTCCTTAGAATGTTCTCCAAACAGCAAGATGCTTCATTCTGCTTTCTTTTTATACTTTTGTGTGTCCGTAACCTAAGGAACCTTCCTAAAGCAATGTCTCGAAGCACTTGTGTTCTCTTTTTAAAGTTTTAGGATATTGTCACTGACATGGGAGACTATGATTGGCTAACTCTCTGTGGTTTGGCTTAGAACCAAGGTTTTCTGTCTTTGCTTACAGATAGAAAGTTCTAAGTGTTGGGGAGAGCATCACATCCCCAGTGCGTGCCTCTGTGGGAAGCCACCGGGCGGCTCTCGTCCTACAAATACGTTCATCTGCTATGACCCCATCCCACACAGGCTCAGTTCTTACCATTTCTCAGCCGTGAAACCAAATCGCCCAGTCCTCTCACATAACCTTCTTTTGAAAAATTGCTTTGAATATTGGTGTTTGATTTTTTTCCCATATAAAATTTAAATGCATTTATCAGTTTTATCATCACTTCTTCTTGAGCCCCCAAAAATATCCAGCTGGAATTTTGAGTTAAATTATTCTAAGACAAAAAAAAGTCTTTTTGTTGGAGGAGGTTTCAAGACAGGATTCTCTGTCCAGCCCTGGCTGTCCTGGAACTGGCTCTGTAGACCAGACTGACCTCAAACTCAGAGATTGGCCTATTCTGCCTCCCAAGCACTGGGATTAAAGGCGTGTGCCACCATGACTGGCTTTTTTAAAATTTGTAATTATATGCATGTGTATATATCTCTGTGGGTGTGAGCCCAGGAGTACAATGCTCTTGGGACAGGAAGGGTTTGGACATCCTGAGTTTAGAGTTGCAAATGGATTCTGGGAACCGAGCTCAGGTCCTCTGCACTAACAGCATATGCTCTTAACTTCCCAGCCATCTCCCTCTCCAGCCCTGGTTCGGGTTATTTAAAACGATAGGTCATTAAGGGGACATTTTAGACATTCATAAGCATGGTATAGTTCCCTCACCAGGATACTGGTTTTAATTCCAGGATGACTTTTGATTTTGAGTAAGCATATTTTGAAATGTCTGCGTGATTATTAAGTTTGCTGTGTTCTTGGAACTAGTATCTATTTATTTCAATTTCCAATTATTTATTGCTGTCTTCATTTTAGAGACCACTCTTTCTAGGATTCCGTGCTGTTTCTCGTTTTCAATAGTTTGTGAGAACCCCTTTGTTTTATAAGCAGCCACGGGATTTCTTTCTTTATGCAAGTAAAAACTTGACTTTGCTTAATAAGCTCACTGAGTCTTCATTTCCTAATTTATTAAGTTTTGCTTTGGTCTGTATTAGTTCTTTCATTAAGCTTATTTCGTTGGTCTCTGTAAATTTACGAGTTAACTACTGGATGCCTTTCGCTTTTATTCCCTCTTATTGAATTATTATAATGGCTTTGTACTGTGACCACTCAGCTATACTGAGAAAACTGAATTTCACTGAGTGGCCCCACAGGACATCGATGTGGGGTCCAGAAAACAATGTGAAGGAACAGCCCTGTGTTTACACCAAAGGTCAGAGCAGTGCCAGGTACAAACTGCTAAGCATCTTCTGGCTGACCTCACTGGAGTGGCCAGGGGCAAGGACCTCAGCTCTCTTTGCTCACCTCCTGCTTCACAGGGCTTCCTGTCCAGTTGCCTGTGCAGCTGGTGCCAGCTCAGTAGGGGCACGAAAAATACACCAGGGTTTTTGTTAGTAGGCTCCAGTTTACTGTTTCTGTTTCCTGTTGCTGCCCTCTCTCTGGCATAGTCTGATCTGAAGGTTTTCATAGGAGTAACCAAAGGTTTGAATCCTCATTATTGCTTCAAATTATCATCACTATCATCATCATCATCATCATCATCATCATCATCATCACCACCACCACAACTACCACCATCATCATTATTACCACCACTATCATTATTACCACCACCATCATCATCCCCACCACCATCATCATATTTTGGTTTTGTTAGTTCTCTAAAGAGTTTGATATCTGGGGGGCTGGGAAGATGGATAAAAACATCTCAAAATCATGAGGTCCTCAGGTCAAATCCACAGCACACATGGGAAAAAAGCTTGGTGTGGGTCTTGCCTACAGAGAAGTCTGTTCGAAGCCCAAACTCCAAAGGAAGATCCCATTCCTGCTGGACTCTGACTTCAAGCGAACCTTCCTCATTTCACTGCAAATAGGAACATGCAATATTTCTTTGTTTGAGGTCTAGTGAACTGATTCAAATGTTGGCTGGCTTCGTTTTGCCTGTATGCCAGGTTTATATTTCAGTCCTAGACTAAGATTTGACAGAGCCCGGCAGCTATTGTGTGTGTTGTCTCCATGCAGCACACATAATCCCAGATAAGCAGACACTTCTGATGCTTGCTTCTGCTAGACCTTGCTCCTAGTTGACCGAGGACAGATAGCACCATCTCAGGGGATCCACATAGAGAGAATTCTGTTCCCATGACAGCTGGTCCTTAGGAATGAGTCATTGAATTTCTTACATGCATTACATGTAGGACGTCCGAGATAACCTCTCAGAGTGTAGGCTGTGGCAGTTCACAGGACCCATCTCTCTCCCCTGGCCTCTGCCTGTCTCACATTCTAGAATCTTCCATGGGATGAAGATTCTGCCTTTTCTCTGTATCCACAGCTCAACTCCACAGTATTATCCCAAGTCTGTCAAAGCATCCCTCAGTTCTGCCTCTCCACTCTAACTTTGGATTTTTCATAGGTTTCAACATGTTTATAACCTACTATTCTATTGCTGTGAGGAGACAACCTGACCTAGGTAGCTTTTAAAAGAAAACATTAACTGTGTGTATGGGGGGTGGGGGATCTTGCTTACAGTTCCACATAGGAAGATAATTGCATTTGTGTCCAGTGGTATCTGGGCAGTTAGTGCAGAAAATATGAAGTGTCTGTCTGCTGACAAGCCTGCTTCCCTTCCTTTTACAGTGTCCTTGCTGTCCGTCTGATGCCACCTTCCCAGTCTTCTTGTCTTCTTTCCCCACAGTAAAGCTACACAGCCAGTCCCAAGACAGAATCCCAACTGCAGGGACTTGCAGCACTGCCCAACATGATCCAAGCTTCTACATCCTCCACATGGATCCCTTCAGCTGAAAGAGACCATCATGCTAGAGTGTGCTTGGAGGCCAATTCACAAGCTGGCAGAGCTGTTAATGGCCTGCCTCCCCAAATATCCTGCAAGATCAGAGAGATGGATAGTGCACCTGACGCCAATGGAGAGCCCCTGGAACTGAAGCCACCCAGGAGGGTTCTGGAAACCAAAGGCAGATCCTCTGCAAAGCATCAAGTGCTCAGAACCACTGAGCCATCTCCAGCCCCAGGACATGATTTGGAAATATTCAGGAAGCTTGTCGTTTTACCCAACCACCAATTGAACTTGGCAATGAGACAAAACCCAGTTCCTCCTATTGAGAGTTAACCTTGACTAGCATGTTGACAGGATTCAGAAGCACATGGGAGGTGAACCTCTGGAAATGTGTGTGTGTGTGGGGGGGGGGTGTTCTAGACTGGGTTGTGATGGGAAGGCACCACTTCATGGTCTGGAGTTCCTGAAACAACTTTGGTTGGACACAGGAAAGATAATTAGCCAATAGCATACCTTTCACCCTGATAGAAGCTTACATCTTCCCCTCTATAGATGAAGCTGAGGCGCTCTGAGCATGAGACAGGCTCTACACTGTAGAGAGGGGAATTTAGTAAAACAAAGAGTATCCTTCAAGCCCCAGCTCTATATCAGGATTTATGCTAAAACAGGAGATTGTGGGTCCCTTCTTTATTAACCCAAAGAAATGGCATAGATTCTGACAGTGGCTGGCATCTAAGGAGTCGGCCCAGCCATGTAGCCTCTCAAATGTCAACCATGGTCAATAAGCTTCACCCATACAAGTCTCATTTCTGAACTAATTTTTAACAGTAGGGCCTGACAGCAAAGGATTGCCAACTATGATGAAGGATGCTGAAAAGAATGAAACAGATCCTATTGGTTATCAGTGTTAATTACAATTTGCCTGAATATTTTTATTATCAATGGTGTTACTGCTGCTGATTATTGATGTTACTTATTGTGTGGCTATTGATTACCTGAGTATCTGTGAAATGAACTGCAATCCAGACATGGAGGGCTCACCTGTGACCCAGATCTTGAGGCTGGTAGGCACAGGCTTTTGTTCCAGATCTTGAAGCATACTGGCCATACAGGCAAGTTGGTACATGCCTTTAATCCCAGGAGACAGAGGCAAGCAGATTTCTGAGTTCAAGGCCAGCCTTGGACAGAGCAAATTAGAATTCTTAGAAGAACTTCTTAAGTCCAGGTGTGGCGGTGCACATTTTTAATCTGGGCCATACCTTCTGCTGAGGCCTACGTAGGACCATGGGAGAAGGAGGCTTTCTTCTTCACCTGCTTGCACTTACGTGTCAGCACATTTCAGAAGACCGGCTGCACCCAGCCTCATGGGACTGAGCAACCATTAGATTCTTGGACTTCTCATTCACAGCTGGCCATTGTTGGATTAGTTGGGACTGCAGGCTGTAAGTCATTCCAATGATTTCCTTCACTATATAGAGACGATCCATGAGTTCTGAGACTCTGGAGAACCCTGACTAATACAATTAATATGTCAGTCATAAGCAAGCCTAGATCTACTAAGGTTTCAAGTCCATTCCAGGAAGAGGATGTTCTCTGCCACTCCGGATCTGCAGCCCGGAACATCACCCCTCAGTATCCAAGGGTCTTTCATTCCCCGAACTGGAGAAAGTTCTCTATTCTAGTTTCATTCTGATTCTGGCAAACACCATGGCCAAAGCAGCATAGGGCAGGAAAGGGTCTATTTTAGCTTACAAGGTCACAGTCCATCCTCGTGAGAAGTTAAGGCAGGAGCTCGAAGGAAGGCCTGTTTGCCGCTAACCAAAAAGCTCGCCCACAGCCAGGGATGCACAATGGGAACCATGGGAGAGGGTGCTTGTGAGGTGGAGAGCAGACCAACACTCAGTTTGCTTTCTTGTCCAGTTCAAAACTATTTGTCCAGGGATTGGTGCCACCACAGTGGGCTGGGGCTGCTATTTCAATTAATAGTCAAGACAAACAGACATACCCACAGGCCATTCTGATCAGGACAACCCTTCTATTGAGCCTCCTTTCTCAGGTGACTCTGGGCTGTGTCAGGTTGACAGCTAAAGCTAACTGCTGAGCACAGCTCCTGAGCTGGTATTTCAGCGTGACTGTACCTGGAGCTGAGGGGACAGATCATGACAACAGGTATCAGCCTGACCCTTGATCAATTTCAGTTCCTAAGGCCTGTCCTGTAGTCTTCAGACTATAGTACATGGCCACATCTTTCTCTCCTTCTTCTCTGGGAGAAGTCGCACCCTTGTTGGGAAAGTCAATGATGTTAAGGACCTAGAATGACTTCTAGGTAGTTCATCTTCAAGTACAGAATGTGATGCCTTTAGATCAAATCATGAATGAGAGTAAGGTATGTAAAGCCACTGAAAGGTTTTAACAGCCTTCCCATAAACATGGGATCTACTCCTCCCCTCTTGAATGTGGGATGGGTCCACTCAGTCTGTGGACCAGACATTCCCACTGGAATTCCCACTGGAGACAGCCTCCTGGTAGTACTCTGCTTGACAGAGCTCATCCCAGCCTTCCCCCAAGGATTGTTTGCTCTGAGGAACTTAGCCAGGAACACTTGTTGTGTGAGTTTAGCCACTCCAACGCCTCCCTAAAGAGCCTTCACCGGATGTGGTTACTGAGTAACTTCAGTGGGTAT
Organism: Rattus norvegicus; assembly: GCF_021556685.1. NCBI lineage: Eukaryota > Metazoa > Chordata > Mammalia > Rodentia > Muridae > Rattus > Rattus norvegicus. The sequence continues at coordinate 118,263,241 of NC_141537.1, forward strand.
CACAAAGTAGAATTGTCAAGCTGAATTCTATCAAGTGCTGACCCATGAAATGTGGGGTATAATAAAACAGTGACTTCTTAAGTCTCTGAAGTTTGGGAGTAATTTTTCAATCATTAATAAAGAGCTGCACCCAGTCAGTTGGGTCTTCCTGGCCACACACACAAAGCCTTCCTGGGCCAGAACATTTGTGTGGATATGTCAGGGACAGAATTGTCACGAGAGACATAAAATTTCTGATTTGTGTGGGAAATGATGGTGAATGGTAAGGAATATAAGGCGCTGTACTGGAGGAAAGGAGCTCTAGTGATGAAAAAATAAAACAAACAAGCAAACAAAGAACTACAAAGAAGCCTTTGCTGGTTAGCAGAGTCCCTAAAAGAGGAGGTGAAAAGGGGGGCTTGAGAAAGATGCTTTAGTTACTGCCTTAGGGCTTCTATTGCTGAGATGAAACACCATGACCCAAGCAAGCGGGGAAGAAAAGGGTTTATTTGGCTTACACATCCACATTTCTGTTTATCATCGAAGTAAGTCAGGACAGGAACTCAAGTGAGGCAGGAACCTAGAGACAGGAGCTGATACAGAGGCAATGGAGGGGTGCTGCTAACTGGCCTGCTCTCCATGGCTTGCTCAATCTGCTTTTTTATAGAACCCAGGACTACCAGTCCAGGGATAGCACTATCTGCAAAGGACTGGTCCCTCTACCACTGAACACTAATTGAGGAAATGTCTTACAGGTCTGCCTACAACTAGATCTTATAGAGGCATTTTTTAAAATTGAGGTTACTTCAGCTTGTGTTAAATTGACATAAAACTGCCCTTTTCTGTTGCTGACATAAAATACTTTGACACAAGTAAGTTAAAGAGGTAAAGATTTATTATTGTTCATTGAAATATATAGTCTTTCATGGTGGGCAAGTCAAGCCTACAGTAGCTAAAAGCACCTGGTCACACTGTATGCAGTAAGGAAGAAGGACAACTGCTTCTCTGCTCACTCCTCTCTTTTATACAATCCAGATTCTGGCCCAGGGAATGGCGCCACCCATGATGTGTAGATTTTTCTACCTCAGTCTAATCAAGCTATTTCTCCTCAGGTGTGCCCAGAGAGGCTATCTAAGTTGATGGCTGGGGTTAACCATCACAGAAGAGTACTAGGAAGAGGTAAAAGGGCATGGGCCCCAAGAGCCTTTGTAGTTCTGGGGTTCCCAGCCCTCTATGCCTCTCTGCTTGAGTCACACAAGGAGATGCATGTAGAAAAACCCACCCAGGGCCAACATGGCAATCAAGGGCCCTTCGGAGCTCTTCTGCCCTCTGTAGGCAAAATAGGAAAGGAAATTTAGGCTCCCAGAAAAACCAAGGCTTGAAGAAAACCAGAAACTCACTGGGGTGATTTAACCATCTAAGGGTGGAGATGGTGTACTGAGGCTGTTGGATTCCTACTCTGTTCTTCCCTAACCAGCTCAGGGAAGAAACAAGGGGAGGGAAAACCAAGAGAAGATTGGTGGCTCCTGTGGAAGTTCAAAGCCAGTTTCAGGCAGGGCCATAGCTGGGTAACACTTTCTCTCTCTCTCTCTCTCTCTCTCTCTCTCTCTCTCTCTCTCTCTCTCCCTCATTCTACATGTATCTGTCTGTTTCTTTCAGTGTGTCTATGTAAAAGAGAGAGAGAGAGAGAGAGAGAGAGAGAGAGAGTGTGTGTGTGTAAAAGGACCTACAACTTATATGCCATGTCATCCACTAGAGAAAGGTGGGCTTTGAAGAACCTTCTAGAATCATGTGGGTGCTAAGACCAGGCAGCAGGATTCCAGACCCAGCCTTCTCCTGTCACTCATAACCAATAAGGATTACTAAGAGAATCTGGTAAGGAAGAATGCTTGAATGGATTTCTGGTTTACTGACCCTCGTCTAAGGCCACTCTCATGCTTAGACCATGCATGTCAGCTGCAGACCACTTGGAAGAAAATGTGGGTGAGCCCAGGACTTGAGAGCAGTTCTTCACCCTCTCTGAAGCCACTCAGCCCAGGGCCCACAGGCAGGAGTGGGAGGAAACATGCAATCTAGGTATCAAGGTTCTTCTTGCCTCTCTGAAACTTGCTCTTCACTCCCCTGCAAACCCAAGTGCCTGGGATCTGTGGGGCTCCCAGATCTTCCTCCCTGGAGCTTAGCTGACAGACCTGAATCATCAGAGGGACCTCGAGGGCCAGAGCAACTCAGGTTGTTTGTGGAGACCAGAAGAAAAGCCCTGGTTATAAATGGTGATCTTTCTCAGAACCTCCAAGGTCTACCCATGCCACCACCCCCAACATAGAGCAAGCAGCTGCATCCTGCCTCTCTCTTCCACCCCTCCTCAGTCTTTCTTGGTCTCCATCTTGTTCAGCTGGCCTCGACACCCCTTAGGATTCTGGGAAGAGCAGAACTGAATGGAACAATGGCCTAAAATTAGAACCCACAACAGAAGCATGGAGGGCTGAGTCATGCATTGTTCTACCATTCTCCAGGCTGCTAGTAACCACAGTAATCATACTGGTTATGGCCCCAAGGAGTGATGACATCAGGGTCACAGCCAGATGGGCCTCAGGGCAGAAGCCTGTAACGTGGTAGCCTACAGGGCCTGGCCTTCTGGGTGTTGAAAATGGGGTCAGAACACCAAGAGCAGAGGCTTAACCAGGTGCGCACCCTCCCCACATGCATTCTCCACCTATGACAGACAGCTTCCTCTCAGCATGTCCCCAGAGTATTGCGTGGATATACAAAGGTACAGCTTCATGGAAAAAATGGTTGGTTTGGAGGACAAATCAACCATAGTCATTTCTGCCTTAGAAATTGCTAAGAGCTGGCTCTTCATTCAGAAGCCCTGTGAATGCCACTTTCCAGAAGAAAACGGATTCACATGAACCCCAGGAAGAAGATTGTCACATGCTTTGGCCTCAGAGTGAGGTTCCCTCCAAAAGGAATTCCCCCGGACTTCATTTAAGGAAAAAATAAAGCATAGGATTGAAGGGTCCTCTGCTTGCAGCAACCCCGGCATCGCTGGGGAGTTCAGCACCCCCACCTCCAAGCAGGCCATCCCATGGTGGGGATGGTCCGGATAAGAACATGGCTTCCCTTTGTGGGCACTGAGCTTTGCAGAGGTGGGGCAGAGGGGACAGTGCCCACCACTGTCTTCATGTATCTCAAGGCTCCCAAAGTCAGCAAGTCCCAGAATCCACTATCCAAGCAGCTGCGTTAGTGCTACCTCTCCATTTTCAGAGCGTTGGAGGCTGTGGGCCAAGAAGGGCCCTGCCTTTCAGAGTGGAAGGTGGAGAAAGGCCACCTTGGAAACATGGCTGAGCTCTCAAAGAGCCGGATTCTGAGGTAGAGTGCTAGGCACACCATCACAGCGGCTGGGGACAGTGAATGCCAACCAGAAGGTTCTATGGGCTTGGAAGGTGTGAGAGTTAAGGTGGTCAATTTGACAAAACAGAATATCACTAAAGAGTCTCCTCTGAGGGAAACTTTCTAGATCAGGTGAGGAGAGAAGACCTCACTTTAAACGTAGCAGAACCATCCCATGGGCTTCAGGGGTGGGTGTGGGAGTCCTAGACAGACTGAAAAGGAGCGAGTGAGGCCCACAAGCTTTCAACTCTGCTTCTTGATTATAGACACAAGTTGACAAGGCACCTTCGAGGCTCTGGGCAGATACAGACACAGGGCTTCCTAACTTTGCTTTCCTGCTGGATACACGGCTCTGGAGCAACCCATAGCACGTGTAGGTGAAGAGAATTGCTGCCTGGAAGGGGCCACTTCGGCTGAATTAGGCCAGTGAAGAGGGAAAGGATGGAAGAAATGTGCTGGGAAAGTGGGGCGAGGCTAAGGGAGGCCTTTGTCATGCTTCCCTGACCAGAGTGGGAGATAGAAGAACCGACACTAGAAATAAGGACTCCAGAAGTTGGGTCTGAAGGTGATGTTCTTCTGCCTGCCTTCCAGAGACGACTTCTGCCCAAGAATCTGGGGGAGAGGTAATGGGAGTAGCAAAGAGATGCGGGACCTCACACTGAAGCTGCACATGAACCCTGTAAATTAGTTCTCAGGGGTCTTTCTGAAGGTATGGCTCAATTCCCACACACAAGGTCACGTGTCTGGATCTACCGGTAAATGTGCTCTGACTCTCTCAAAGAGAGCTTCCTTCGAGGCTCACAGTCATCTCAAGAGACTGTTAGCATCTCAAGAGAAGTTTCTAGCAGCTGGAAGAATTCTGCACAGCTGGAGATTGCCGGCACGTGGCAGGGCTGCGGGAGAGGGAGGCGCAGGCAGCCACTGGCATCCATGCCTGGAGGAGAGTGAGGGCTCTGGAGTGGAGAGGGAAGGACTCTGTTTAGATTGAAAGAAAATCGTCAGAAAACCCAGAGCTCCGTTTTCAGTTCAGGCCAGCTCACTGGTTTATTCTCTTTTTAACACGCTGCTTTTGTTTATAAAGTCTGTTCATATATTTCCATCTGGGACTGAGCAGATGAGCCGGTGCATTCCAGGGTCTGCTTCACGGATCAACTGTGCTCCAACACACGCACATTCCACCCTCTCTGTCTGGGGCCAGTCCAGGGATGTGCCGTCTCCTGTCTGCCTGCTCCCCACACAGACGCAGGATGAAGGGTGTCCTGCAGAGACAGGAGCCAGGGGAGGCCGGCCAGAAGGAACAAGGCTCAGACGTTACACTGGACCACTGTGGAGATTTCTAGTGTGCCCAGTCATGGATCAATTCATTTCGACTCTTTGGAAGCTTCACCATCAGAAGAATCAGAAACCCCATTTTTGCAAACAAAGATGGAAATTTAGATATTTAAAAAGCACGCCCACAGTTGCTCTGCTGGTACATACAGAAGTAGGATTTGAGTCTACCAGGCCACTCGAATACTAGTCTTTGCTACTGTCCACATGAGAGGTAGCTCCTCTTACTAGAGGATGCCAAATGGGAAGGAGCAGAGGCCAGCAGCTCAGGAGCTGGTTGATCCGCTTTGACCACCCACAACTTCTCTGAAGCAGATACCTGTGAGAGTGGGGCAGCCAAGACTGTGAGCTACTTTCTTGCAGCCTCCAGCCAGGTCACCTGTGGATGTGTGGGACCCCAGGCTGCAAGGGCAGAAGCCAAGACCAGAGAGGATGTCATATCTTACAACAGCCTCCTTCCTTTCTGGACATCTTCTGGCAAATCATCTTCCCTCAGAATTCCAGTCAACATCTGGGAAGCTGTTCACACCCTAACACCTTCTGTCCTATAAATGTATTTCTGGGGAAGGGACCCAGGGAGGGGTGGGAGGGAAGCCATCCTTGTGAACAGATGCTCAGCTGCTCCTGAAACACCAAGGTCAGAGTAGCGAGGACTATCCATCAATAGCAGTGTTAGCATGAGGACTGGGAGGCGGGGCTCCCAGTGGGTGACCCCTTAGGAAGATGGAGACTCCTGGCTCTCTGACACCTGGGAAGGACATCAGAAAGAAGACGACGACGACGATGATGATGATGATGATGTCTGGGGAAGGGTGAACCGTGGCATGCATCAGAACACAGCTGTGTAGTCTTTTCTCTTCTGTCTTAACCTGGGTCCTAGGATCAACTCCAGTCACCAGGCTTCATGGAAAGCACTTTACCCAGTCACTGACCATCTTAGTCCACTGCCGTTCTTCATGTGTGTGTGTGTGTGTGTGTGTGTGTGTGTGTGTGTGTGTGTGTGTGTGGTGTGTGTGCACATAAATGTTCTCACACATGTGTGGAGACCAGAGATTGATATCAGAATATTTCTATTCAGCTTCCCTCCACCTTATGAGTTTTGAAACAGCTGCAACCTGAAGTTCATCATTTTAGTTAGACTGATTGGCCATCGAGAGCTTCCTACATCTGCTGCCAGAACAGGGTTATGGTTGTTCACCTCTACGCCTGACTTTTACATGGGTTCTAAGGATCCAAAATCTGATCTTCATGCTGGCATAGTAAGCGTTTACCCACTGAGCCATCTCCTCAGCCCAGAAGCAACTTTCTGAGCACTGCTGGGGCTCCAAGGCCACGCTGGGCTAGTTGGTTCTCACAGATCCATGGAACTCGTTTTGCCAGAGGTATTAATAAAAAGGAGAGGAGAGGTGGGCATGACTTGGGAAGAAGTGAAAGGCTTAGCCATGTCTAGTCTGGCCACCAACAGACCTTTCATGCTGTATTCCCCTGCCTGAGCATGGTCCCCTCTCACCCCTACAGGCCTCAGATTCCAGATCAGACACCACAGCCCCTTCCTTCCTTTACTGGCTCCCAAGTTCCCCTACACAGTTCAGCTGTCCAATGACCCCCCCCCACACACACACACATACCTTTTTCCTTTCCTTCTCCTATCTCCTTTGCTAGGACTGCCACATCCTCAGAATTCTTGGGGGGAGATTTTTCCCTCCTTCTCCAATTCTTCTGCCCACCTAGAATCTGTTAATTTCTTTTCCAACAGTGTGGAAGGATGGGCCACCATGAATCTCCATATCTAACTTCCCCTCCGTTCCCTGCCCTGCTCCTCCATAGTTCTGCTCAGAAATTACCAGTGGCTTCATAGTGGCCTCTGGCCACATCCCTGACCATTCCAGGCCCATCAGAGCTCTTTCCCCATGGCATCTCCTGAACCCCACTGCCTCAATCCTCCTCTGTGCCCTCATCCTCTGGGCAGATCTAGGACATTGGCAGCTTCCTGGAGTCCCTCCATTAGGTATCCTCCTTCTTCTTTCCCACCAGGCCTGGGTCATTTGGCCAACCATATCTTCTTGTATTATATAAGAAGTTCCCAGTCCTCAGACGCCATCCTGTCCCCCATACAAGCACTCCCCAGGGTCAGCTGACTGCTAGCACCATGGGACGACTCTGAGCAATCCCTCACCATGATCCACACTCATCTTCCAGCGACCACCTCTTTCCCTGACCCCCGTCAGCCCTACCTCACCTCTGGCTGCTCCCTCTTCCTTGCATCTTAGGGCCAGGGGCACCAAGGCTGGCTGAGTCGTCCTCCCATTGTGGAACCATCTCACTTCAAGGAATGAGCCTCTTCCTTCCAGGCCACAGCAACAGCAGCCTCCTCTGTTGGGCAGGATGCCCTGAGCTGTAGTGACAGCCTGCCCAGCTGACAAGGATGCCATATGCCAGTTATTTTACACACACGCGTGTGTGCACAGAGAGAGAGAGAGAGAGAGAGAGAGAGAGAGAGATAGTCTCCCCCACTCTCTGTGCATTAGTGCCCTAAAGTAACAGATAAAGCCAGCTTGAAGTGGATTTATCTACTCAAAGTACGCATCACTCGTATGGAGCTATTGAGACTTCCATGCAGGCATTGCGTAGTGAGAATCTTGGTCTCCTTAAAAACCCAGTTATGCTGTGTGACTCTGTTTCTGTTTTAGTCCCAGGTGTGGGATATGGTGCTGCCTCAGACTGTCTGCAGCCACTAACTATGATTGTCTTGTGCCCTAGAAGTGTGGGGTTCGTTGTTGTTGTTGTTGTTGTTGTTGCTGCTGTTTTGCCAACTGCAGATAGTTTGTTTACATTTGGGACTGTGGAGAGGGTATAAATGAGAGAGCCCCAGGTGGCCTGTGGTAGCTGCTGCTCCCCTGTTGCTGTGTTTGCTACTGCTGGGTTGCTGAGTTTCTGAGGTGCTGGGTTGTTGAGTTTCTGAGTTTCTGAGGTGCTGGGTTGCTGGGTTGCTGAGTTTTTGAGGTGCTGGGTTGCTGGGTTGCTGGGTTGTTGAGTTTCTGAGGTGCTGGGTTGCTGGGTTGCTGAGTTTCTGAGGTGCTGAGTTGCTGGGTTGCTGAGTTTTTGAGGTGCTAGGTTGCTGGGTTGCTGAGTTTTTGAGGTGCTGGGTTGCTGGGTTGCTGAGTTTTTGAGGTGCTGGGTTGCTGGGTTGCTGAGTTTTTGAGGTGCTGGGTTACTGGGTTGCTAGGTTTCTGAGTTTCTGAGGTGCTGGGTTATTGAGTTTCTGAGTTTCTGAGGTGCTGGGTTGCTGGGTTGCTGAGTTTTTGAGGTGCTGGGTTGCTGGGTTGCTGAGTTTCTGAGGTGCTGGGTTTCTGAGTTTCTGAGGTGCTGGGCTGCTAGGTTGCTAAGTTTCTGAGGTGCTGGGATGCTGGGTTGCTGGGTTGCTGGTTGGAGATATCCTGATGATAGAGAATGACTTGCCTCCAAGGAACCTGAAGCCGCTAGTCAGCAGGAAGTAGTCTAAAGAGTTCTATGCACCGTTTCTCCTCTAACCTTCTTTCTCTCCTCCCTAGTGTTCTGGGGTTGGAGTGGCATAAGGGTTGGAAGGTGGTAGATATGAGAACCTAATAAGGTAGCCCAAAAATGTACACCTCCAGCATTGTGTGTGTCGGTACAGCATGGTGGAGTCTTTGATGCCTCGCTGTGCCTCCTAAGGAAGGTGCTGTTCAAGGTCACTCTCTGCTGTAGCCAGGGCGAGCTGAGGACCCAGGCCTAGTTCACTCAGCCCCAGAGATGTTAGGAGTCTCGGACTCACTGGGCTTTGTGTGGAGTGCTCCAGACTGTCTTATACCACACTCCCCCAATAGAGTAGAAGGCGTTCTCCTCCTCTGTGCCTCTTTAATATAGAGATAGCTCTCAGACAACCGAGTGTAGTGGGATGCTGCAATCAGGTGAAGGGAAGGCACCTCCCCCAGGTGTCCACCTCAAGAGTCATCCAGTATAATTTGGCTCCATCTTTCTGGTCTGACCAGGTTGCTTTGACCTTTGACCTTGTTAATCACTAATCCTTCTCAGTCCTGGGTCATTACCCCAATTTGATAAACATATAACATCCAAGCCTTTGTCTCCATAGCTACTGCAGTCATTAACTGGGCCAAGACATTCTGAAGAAATCTCTTTCCATCTGACCTGGATCTTTGCATCCAGCTCCCTTGGGGTGCAGCCATTCACCCCGAGAGTGGGTGACAAACAAAGCAATGCACAGGTGACCTCAGAAACCCAGGCCTGTGGGAGATGGAGGGTGATACAGACTGACCCGAGACACCCAGAGAGGCTCTCAGTGACTGAAGATCCGTCTTCTCCTGGCTCAGAATCAGACAGGCCTCCACCCCTTAAGTTCTGACTCTGTCGTTCAGATGGGGCCGAAGGAGTGGAGTCCAAGAGTAGAACCGCATAGGCTAGTACTCTAGCACCCAGGCTATGAAATGGGTCTGGGGGACTTGTAGGTGGCGAGAACACTGTGATTTAGAACTAGACACAGTTCTGGAGCAGCTCTGCCCTGAGGATTCCACCAGCTGTTAGAGCAATGCATGCAATCGGGCAAGCAATCAGGCTAATAGAACAGTAGTAAACCATAGGATTCTTCCCCAGCAGGGCCAGCCTGGGGACAACCTATGAGAGAAGAAAACAATGATGGGCATCTGTGAGCATCCCAGAAGGACAGGTACCCAAACAAGAAACATCCACAAAGTAGGGTTCACTTAGAAGAAGGGAACAATGGCCCAACAAGGGCAATACTGACCAACACCTGTGTGGACTGGAAATCCTAAAAGCAACCAGGCACATTATAGGCCAGAAATCCCACGGACCACCCCCACCCTTGTGTCAGTCTGGATTTAAGGGAGGATCTTGTCTCTGCAGCTCTTAGGTCCCAGAGAAGTTAAAACATCACTTTTATATCCATCACAAACCTAGATCCTCCCAGTCTGTATAGCCCTCCTTTCCTGTGATTTATTCTCCATCCAAACCTCCTTCAGCCTCAGCTTTAGGGAAGGAGGAAGGTCAGATAATGGCCAGGCCATCCAGCTCAATGGTCCCCACCAGATTTCCCCAGCAAACTGCCCACACCCTGCCCGCCCTTTACTCCCACCACCTATTGTGTAGCCCATCAGGAATGAACGGATAGCTCAGCAGTTAAGAGCACTGACTGCTCTTCCAGAGGTCCTGGGTTCAAGTTCCAGCAACCACATGGATCCAATGCCCTCTTCTGGTGTGTCTAAAGACAGCTACAGTAAATATATATATACATATACATATGTGTGTGTGTGTATATATATATATATATATAATAAACAAATCTAAAAAAAATTTAAAAAGGAATGAACAGGAAGGCATTTCTCGGGGCTGTTTCTAATGGTGAACATTTTCCGTTCTTCAGCTTCTCACACTACTTTGACCCACATGGTGTAAGACCCTATGTGGGTGTTATACCACATTCCAGCTTCTTTCTAGGACTTCCTATACATTTCTGTAGTGTGTGTGTGTGTGTGTGTGTAGGACAACTTGGGATGGGGTGGGAGGCTCAGTTCTCTTCTTCTACCATATGTGTCCCAGAGTTCGGAGTTATCTTGCCAACCTTTTCACCGTTGCTACTGTTAAAAACTAGGTCTCTTTTAATTTTTAAAAAATATATTAATTTGTTATGTGTACATATATGTGCTTGTGCATTCCATGGAGCACATGTGGAAGTCAGAGGACATCTTTCAGGAGTGGGCTCTCAAGATGGTCTCTCACACTAACATGGTAATCACCATTTCAGCTACACTGTCTACTCAACCCCAAGGATCCACTTGTCTCTGTCATACTGACCCAGGGACTACAAGCACGTGCTACCTACAATGCCCAGCTTTTAAATGAGGGTCTCCGGAGCTGAACTCGTGTCCTCCTGTTTGCTCAGCAAGCACCTTACTCACTGAGCCATCTCCCCAACCCTTCTCCCTAGCTTTTAAATTCAGACCAATCTTCCTCTAAGTTCCACAAAGACCTTACAGAGCTGCACGGATCTCCCAAGACTTGCCTGATAGTACTCCCCAACTGGTGTCAGAAGAGACATGAAGCACCCCAGGGCCATCACTGAGTCCCTCTTGAGTCATCAAAAGGGCACTGTAGGAACTACACCTCTGCACTGGTCACGCCTCATTCAACCCTGGAAAGGTTAGCTTCAGCCCTGGGCAGTGGGTGGAGTCTGTTTGAGTAAAGGAAGACTCCTGGAGGGGTGGCAAGGCAAAGCCAATTCCTCACGTATTTTGTAAGGTCAAGTCTAAGCACCTCAGCATCTGTGAGGAAATGACTACTGTGGACTGCAGTTTCTCAACTTATCTTTATTTTGCATTTCGAAGCGAGTAATGATAAGATCCCGGAAAATCCTTACACACAAAACGCCAGAGGGGGATCCTGAAGCTTGAGAGAAAGGGGGTCAACTCAAGCTGCAAAGGGCTTGTTCATCATCCCTTAACCCCAAGTGTGCTGTAAATCAGAGTTATCCTTAGAACTTTGGAAGGGTCATGACCTTGGTAGCAGAAGTCTTATTCATTCTCTCTCTCTCTCTCTCTCTCTCTCTCTCTCTCTCTCTCTCTCTCATCTTGAATTCCAATGAACAGGAAGAACGGTTAGGAAAGGGTTAAAGAAAGCATAAGAATCACTTACCATTAATATGTATTTAATTACCAATAAGAATTTGATGCAGTTGGTCTGAACGTGTCCTGCTGCCATTACTTAAGTTTAAAGTTCTTTTGCGTTTCTTTTATAAGAAAAAAAAATCCCAGCATTGCTCAATCAAAACCAAAACAAAAAAAATGTATATTCAAAAAACTTCAACCCCCCACCCTTACATAAACACTCCTCATTTAATTCCTAGAAGTCTGTTAAGGTCATCATCAGCTTTTCTGAGAATTTGGGTTTTATTTAACAGAAGTCTCTTTCAGTTCCCTCTGAATCATGGATTCATCCTGTTCTCTCTTCCCTCTGCCTCACCTTTCTGTTCCCCTTCTCCAGAATCGAGTTCCATCACTAGCCGACCTGGAGCCCTGAGTCTGAGGATGCTCACCTCTGCAGCGTGCACTGTGTACCAGGACTCGGGCCCCTTCCACACACCCCACTTTTTCTCTGACTTCTTAGCAGGCAACGGTACTCCGAACCACCAGGTCTTATTCCGAAGTCTTTACAATTGTGTTGGGTTGGCCAAGGTCTCATCAGGCATTGGGAAGGAATGAGGTCAGTCACTCTGTTGATAATAACCTGGGTTTCTCTGGTCCATGTCATGCAATCTCCACAAGTATGCCTAGGAGTCCCCAGAGTCTATCAGTTGCACTCACGCAATATTTCAGTTGCCACCTAGTGGTCTGCCGAGGACACAATATTGTCTTCCCAGCACCCATTTCTCCCTCACCCACTGTGAACCAGCCAGGCAATCCAAATGACCCCAACCCAAACCCCATCTTAGCTCTAAGGTGGGTCCCCATTGCAATAAACCGTTCTCAATATCAGTGCTGTTGGTTTAGTGGCTACTTGGGGGAGGTATGCGGTTGTCCTGTGTACTATGAGATGTTTAGCAGAATTGCTGGCCCTTAGCAACTAGATGCTCATCACATGCATGCCTATATTATGACAGAATGTTTCAGACGTTGCTAAATGTCCCCTGGGTGCGGAATTACCCCTAGTATAGTGGAGCAGGGCCAGCTAATGTTGTAAATGCCATTCTCTTCCACAAATATTAGCCAGGCTTAGATATGTGGTCTAGACTGGTCTAATTAAATGAAGTCAAACCTAGAACCTGGAAGTAGCCATCTTGCAAACCCAATTTTTGCCCTCCTTAGGAAGAGGCAGTTACCATGGAAACTAAATAAAGAGGTGGGGGAAGTCCAGACCTAAGCAATGTTGGGGACTTATAGGTGGAGGTGTCTTCAGCTTGTCTTGCAGCCAGACTTCCCATTCCCGGTCTCCCTGCTACTGATGGTATTGATTTCTAAAGCCTTCACTGCCTCATCCTGAGATGGGTGTACCATAGGTAAAACTAGAACTTTATGGTGATACCTGTGTGGGACATTTCCCAGTGAGCATAGCCACTGGCATTCAAGATTGTTCAAGACAACAAATCCAATGGGAAGTCCAGGGCCAAGCGGCAAAGAGACCCACCCCCCTCTAGATTTCGTTACTCTCTAGGGCAGGGTATCGCGACCAGTGTTCAGAGTTTTGGGCTGAGGGCATGGCTCAGTGGATAAAGTGTTGACACATAAGAATGAGGACTTTAGTTTGGATCCCTAGCACCCCAGTAAACAATCTCATGCATGTGTGCATACCTCTGTCACTCTAGCACAGAGGATGGTGTGAGTAGAGACATGTAGAACTCCAGAGTTTGCTTTGTCACTAACCTAGCCAATTGATGAGCTCTGGGTCCAACTAGAGACCCTGTCTCAAGAATTAAGGTAGGAGGAGATAGTTGAAGTCTCCCAGTGTGCACTTCTGGTTCCACGTGCACACATGCATACACATGCACTGCACTATATTACACATGTGTGTATGTGTGCGCGCGCACGCGCACACACACACACACACACACACACACACTAGAATTTTAGTAAAACAATTTTGAGTTTGCCTACAAATAGCACTTTCTTCCCCTAAAGAAACAAGTTCAAGGATATGAGATCTTGGAACATGACCAAGGCTGTGTTTAAGTTAAATACATACATACATACATACATACATACATACATACATACATACATACATACATAATACCATCCTATGTTAGATTCCTTTAACCTCTTTAGCAGCCAAACCAAACATTGGAGAGATCACACTCTTCAATCTTACAGCGTCTTTTCCAGAAGGTTCCTCAACTCATCACCCAGACCCTGGTTCACCAGAGTATCAGCAAAAGATACTGGTATCATATAGAGCAAACCTCTTTACTGTGTAAAGAGTCAGTGTACATCATTAAGAAAATGTAACCAGTCTAGCACAGCAGCAAGCTTGTAGTGGTGTGGGCTGTGGTAATGAGCGATATTTTCCCACTGTGGACATTATACCAACAAGGTAATGTTCCGTGTGTAAATTTAGACACAATCATCACTAACCTTTGAGTGTGCCGGTATCTCCATTCCAGAGTTCTTTATTTAGCAACGTTTCTCGATGAACTGGATTCCATCACCAGGTAGGTTTTTCCAGAAGGATTTATAGTGCAATAGTCCTGGCATATTTCCGTGTTTGTGAGTGACGACTGCCTTCACACTTGAGGGACAGCCTGGCTGAGGGAAAACTTGTTGGGTGACATGTCTCTCAGCGCTCTGCAGACAGCACCTCACCCCTTGCAGCTGAGCGTTGCTGGGGACCTGCCTGAGCTGGCTGACACTGCTTTCTTTATTGCCTTGTTCTTTTTTGTTTTCTTTACTTTGAACAAAAATGCAATTACAGAGTTTTCCTTCCCTTGCCTCTCTTCACCCCCTCTCACATCTTACCCCTAGGAAATCTCAACTTCATGACCTCTTTTTCTTTAGTTGTTATTGCTTCTTATAGAGACATAAAATGGGTAGACGCAACCTACCACGTCTGTTTAGTAGAGCTTGTTTGTATGTGGGTTCAGAGCTGACCACTTGGTTTTGGATAACCAGTTGAGGGGTCATCCCTAGGGAAAACTAATTCTCCTGCTCTGAGCACTCCTTAGTTGCCTGTAGTTGTTTGTCTAAGGGTGGGGTCCCTGAGCTTTCCCCCACAACTCCATGTTAGCATGGATATTGGGGTCTTGTTTAGACAGCCCTGTGGTTGGGGCATCATGGGAAAAAACTACACTTCCCTGTGGGTGTCCGTACTTAGAAGGCAGTTGGAAGTTGTTCCGGCCTATAAAGTGGTGGCAATAGATTCTCCTTTCAGACCCATGATGTCACTAGTCTCAGGTAGTTGGCTAGGTTTCCAGTAGCAGAATTCCCTCCTTTTGAGTGGCTCTTAAGTCCAATTCTATAGCTGTTGGTTACTGTCAAGACATGTGAGTCGCTATTGCACCTTAGGGATATTTTCCTGGCTCAGTTGTGGTTCCTAGCATCCTAGATAGGCAAAACTATGGGCTGCTTCCTTCCCCCAGCACCTCTGGATACTATGAAAGCAACCTTAGGGAGGATGCTTTCAGGTTTGATCCAGCTCAGATCCTCCGAGCTCTGTGTCTGAGGGATCTCAACCTCTAGGAGACCGATAACTGTGACTTGTGACTGACTTGATTCTGGCTAGCTGGCCCCATGAGCCTTTCTATTCAATGACCTCCCAGCTCCATCAGCAATAGATCTATATCCTTTCAAGCTCCCCTCATCGGACAGCTTTACCTTAATCTTTTCTATTCCTTTATTCTATGCAAACCGTTAGGTTTATGCTGGACTTTGTGTGTGTGCGCACCCACAGGTGGTGTGTGTATATATGGGGGGGGGGAGGTGCATGCATGTATGTGTCTGCATCTGAGGAACCTAAATGTTAACCTTAGGTGTTGTTCCTCGGGCACTGTTCATCTTACATTTTTGAGACAGGGCCTCCCATTTGCCTGACCAAGAAGAATAGGTTGTTGGTCAGTGAGTCCCAGGGATCTACCTGTCCCTGCCTCCCAGGACTGAGATTATAGGCTGTGCTCCCACACCTGGCTTTTCCACATGGGCCCTGAGGATTGAACTCCAGTTCTTGTGCTTGCAAGCACTTTACTGTCCAAGCCATTTCCCCAGCACTATGCTGGCTCCCTCTATCTCTTTTGGGCATCAGCTTACATTTTGCCTGTTTTCTTCTCCATTTCATTTCATTTTATCAGATTTCCCCTGGCAGCTGCCATGCATCTTGCTCTACTTGCAAAAGTCTACGCCACTCTTGAGATTGTCAACAAAGCTTGTGTCTTCCCAATGCACTCACATGTCACGGTTCTCTACTAGTCAATTTTCTTCCCCTTCTTTCTGGGCTCTCCTTCCTCTCTTTCCCTTCCTCCTTTCCCCTCCCTATCTTCTTCCCTCCATTCCTTCTTTCCTTTTCTAAGATAAAGTCTCATATATTCCAACCTCCAACTTGCTTTCTATCTGAGGCTGGCCTTGAACTTCTGATCCTCCTGCTTCCGTGTGCTGGGATTACAGACATGCAGCCCCACCCTGGCTTTCTAGTCTTTTCTGTTGCCAAGTGAATCTCTCCCATCCGTTCTCCGGGTTCTTCCTCTTCACGCTTAGGAGTTCATGTTCTCATGCATTCCTTTGAGATGATGGACGGATAGTTTCTAAATGTCTATCTCCTTAAACGTTTCTTTCTCTGACACCACTTGTCATCCATTTGCTCACAAGGCATCATCTCCTTCCTCTGTTGAAATAGTTTTCATGGTGTCTCCTCTATGTTTCTCACTCATCTTTCAGTAGAGAAAGTTCTGCCTAGAGGCAGAACCTCTCCTAAGATCCCGGAGGCCAGCAAGGTGGAGATGGAGGTAAAGGCACTCGCCACCAAATCTGACGGCCTGAATTCCATCCGCAGAACCCACACACTGAAAGCAAAGAGCAAGCTCCTTCAAGTTGTCCTCTGACCACACGCATACACATACACACAAGTACACACAACAGGCACAAACGAATAGGACTCATGGTGACCGTGGGAAAGTGGGGTAGGGCTGATGACATCATCAACTGAGCCATTCCTCTAGAACTTCCTTCTCACCAAAAGCCCCACGACCCTGGTCAGGAGTGCAGGCCCACTCAGGTGCTAAGACTCCCTCACATTGCCAGCTCTGAGGACCAGCAAGATTCCCGACGTCTTCTTGAATGGCAAGTATCTTCCTCTTTTCTTACATTTCCCCCCTTTATTTGAGAAATAGGCTTTATTCGGGGATATAATTTAGACATATTAAAAGTCATCTATTCTAAATGTAGCTTGAAAAATTATGTAACTACACAACCATTAACCCACGACATTTCCATGTTCCTAAAACATCTCCCTGTGGTTTTCTGCACCAGCCTATTCTGGTGTCCCGCTGCCAAGACAACCACCTACACTTTCTGCCACTGTAAAGGGACACAAAGGGACTGAGAGGGGACTGCTCTGTCCTGAGGCTCGTTCACTCTTTGCTGTAGCTTCACAGCACGGGGTGCTCCTAGCTTTCTTGATGCACTCATTACTTGCTGGGCATCTGAGTTCTTCCTAGTTTGAGCACTGGGAAGGGCCTTGCTGGGCTCTAGGTTAGAAGTGAGCCACACTGCTATGCACAGTAGATGTCTTGTTTTAAGTCCCCAAGCAATCAATATGTTACCTTTGTCCTCAGCAATGCATGGACCATTCTCAGCCTTTTAAATCGGAATCTGGCAAGTGTGGTTCAATTTCCACTTCCCTGACAGGCAACTACAAAAGCATCAGCCCTTTGATCCAGCGGTGATAGTCATTTGGGGAGAATTATCCCTTCAGATACATTGCCCGTGTTTCGTTATTTTTATTTATTTGTATGTGTACGCAGATGTACCCGTGGTGCCCAGAGAGCCCCTGCAGCTTGAGTTACAGTGGTTGTGAGCTGTCTGGTGTGGGTGATGGGCACCGGAACCAAATTCATTTCTTCCTTTGCAGTCGCAGTGTGTGCTGGGCTGTCCCTGCAGCCCCTATGCTGCTCCTTATAAATTGTTGCTCCTTATAAATGCTGGAATACTTAGCTTATTACTAGGTTATATAAGAGAGATCTTTGATTATTCTAGATACAAATCTTTGGTGCTCCCTGGCCAGTCAGCCTAGTCTACTTGGCAAGTTTCAGGCCAGGGAGAAAAACCTTTTAAAAAGAAATCTAGTATTTGAGGAAAGACAATCTGGCTTACACACACACACACACACACACACACACACACACACACACACACACACCAGAGACTTATGTGTGCACCTAAACTCATACTTACACTCACATACAAAAAGAAAAGACTGTAAATTTGGCAGAATTAGCTGGGCATTACAGGACATGCCTTCAGTTCCAGCACGGCAGAGGCAGATCCAGGGAATCCATTGCAGGGAGACCTTTGTGAGTTCCAGGCCAGCATGGTCTTACTATAGCAAGTTCCAGGCCAGCCAAGGCTACAGAATGGGGAGAGAGAGAGCGAGCTGGGAATCATTGGGTAGAAAAGTTTACCAAGTATTAGCACTTCATAAACTGGATGTGATGGCTCACGTCTGTAATCCTAGCGCTGTGGAGACAGACACAAGAGAATTAGAACTTCAAGGCTATCCTCAGGGCTATGTATTACATTCAAGTCCATCCTGGGCTACACAGTGAAGAGACACAAACAAAGGCCATCCTGAGAGATGAGACCTCTGCAGCAGGCTCCTGAAGACGCACAATCAGGAAGGCATGACCCCATACCGCTGCCTAAAATGAAGCACTTGGGCAGGGAGAAGACATGGTGACCACTCACTGACAGATGTCCTGCTTTCTGTGCCTACTGCTACGATTAAACAGTCTGCAAAAGCCACTTAGCAGAAAGCTGGCCTGTTCCGGCTCCCAGTTCCAGGTCACTGTCCATCAGCCTTAATGGGAAATGTGCTGCAGCCACGGTCCAGCACGGAGCAGCAGTGCTCCCAGATCACTGTTTTTCTTTCTCCCCTCACAGGCATGCTCACACGTCAATCTGTTCTGGACAACCTCTCCCGGAAGATTCCAGATCCACCCAGTAACCAGCTGACATCTATTTTACACTTCATTGTTATTTACGTGTTGGAGGTGCATGCCAGTGAGAGGAGACCTGGCTGGAATCAGTTCTCGCTCCACCTTCTGGGTCCTGAGGGTCAAGCTTGGGCTCTCAGGCTTGGTGCCTTTACCTGCTGAGCCATGTCGCCAATCCCTAGACCTTATATATTGATTAGTCATGTTCCCAAGCACCTGCAATACCTCTGAAATCAATAATCAATAATCAGCCTCGTTCACGTTTGGATCTGGCTCTGCCTTCTGAAACTTTCTTCTCTGTAAGTTCGTGTCTGATGTGTGTGTGAGGGGCCTTTCATTATGTTTCCCATCTGCAGAACGAGGCTTCGTTTTGCTCTTATTCAAAACTGTCCTCTCTTGCGCAACTGCTCTTCCAGGGAAACACACAGTAATTTTGTCAGATGTCCTTAACGCAAATCTCACTCAGACAGTCGTCTGCCCCTCTTCCCTTTGTCTGTCTCTTTCTACCTCCCCCCCCCCCCCCGCCATAGGGCTGTGTGTGACGGGGAGGAGGTGGAGGTCGGGGAAAGCCAGGGTCAATCTTGGGTGTCTTCCTCTGTTTTTTTTATACAGGGTCTGTCACTGAGTCTGGAGCTTGCCAGTTTGGATGCAGTGGCCACCCAGGCAGCCTTCACCTCGCTCACTCTGTCCCACCCCCATGGCAATGGCAGGACTGCACATAGGCTCACCCTCTCCTGACTTTTCCGTGGATGCAGAAATCAGAACTCGCGCTCGTGTAACAAGCCCTATCCCCCAGAGCCATCTCGCCAGCCCCGTAACTTGTTTGCTTTTTTTTTCTGTAAGCTTTGTTTGGAGTTCTGCAAAGTTCTTTCCTTTTCTTCACATAAATCACGTATATTTCTTGTTAAGTTTAGCCCCATAAATTCTGTTGTTGTTGTGATGGCAATATATCTCTGTGGTGCAGCCTAACAGTTGCTCATCGTCAAAGGAAAGGTGCTGGAGTTTATGGCTGTACCTCAGCTTCTCATTTGTCAGCGCGGTGACATTTTCAGTGGATTTTCTCTTTCAGATGCACAAATTAAAAAACCATATTCTCCGAAAATGATGGCAATAATATTTTCCCTTTGGGAATATTTATGTCCTCACTTTATCTTCTTCTTTAATTGCTTTGTTAAGCTTGCAGCACTGGTGGGGGCAAGCGGAGCGGGGGCACCTTTGTCTGGGCGGAGGCTGTCGTTTCTGACTGGAGAGAGTAGCTCGAATCCACGGTATGAAAGGAGCGTTCCTCACGGCCGCTGTTTACAGAAACATCATCAGGCATGAGTGGCCTTGCCACAGAACTTTCTAAAATGCTAACCTACCAAGCCTGGTTCTGTGCCTGAGCTCAGTGTGAAGAAGTGTTTGTTACTATTGTTGCTGTTGGATTTAGTCTTCCTAAGCCCCTAACCTTGGGACACTTTCCAAGTGTGTGTGTGTGTGTGTGTGTGTGTACACGCATGCATGTTAGGTAGTGGTGTTGTTTGTGTGTGTGTCTGCACAAGCCTATGGAGGCCAGGGGTCGGCAGTGGGTATCTTCCTCCTTACTTCCCACCTTGTGTTTTGACACAGTGTCTCTCACTGAACCCAGAGCTCATTGATTCGGCTAGGCTGGCTGGCCAGTCAGCGAGCCTCAGGGAACCTCCTGCCTCTGCCTCTCCAGTGTTAGGGTCACAAGCACACTTTACCCACTGCACTATCTCCTCAGCCTCCCTTTCCAAGTTTTAAAATAGAAACAGTGATCGGTGACCCACAGTAGGGGAGTGAAAATGAGCAGGATTTAGTCGCAGACTCAGGGGAGATGGCTCAGCACTAAGGTGGGTGGAGACAGGAGGGTTAGAGGGCCTCACTGGCTGCTGGCCTAGACAGAAACTATCTCCAGATTCATGAAGAGACCCTGTCTTAACAGCAGGAAGCTGGACCATGATCAAGGAGGACACTGGATGGCCTCCTCTAGCCTCTGCACACCATAGAAGCATACACCTAGCATGCACATACACTACACTACACACACACACACACACACACACACACACACACACACACAAAGTGATAAATGCAGAATTTAAGGTCTCTCTGTGACAGAGCCAATGCTGACCCACAAACATAGTTGTTCACGGTGATGCCTGCTGAATTCAACATTTGCCCAGCGAGCGTCAGCCCCTGCTGTGTGTGAGACCTATTGGAACCCATGGCCAGAGTCAGTTTTCTGATCCTCTCAGTCTGTTTCTGTCATTGGGCTGAGTTTCTCCTGCTCATCTGGCTGGCTCTGGCACTGGATGACGCTAGCTTAGTAAAGGACTGGTCAGGGCTGCCCTCGTTATCCACGGCCTCTCTCCCTCTACACAGCACAGAGGTCCCATCTCTGCAGGCTTGAAACGCCTCTGAAACACTCTGGTTAATTTGTTTTTACCACGCCGTCAGCCTCCTCTCAGATTATTAGTCTATCCTGCCTTACGACCACTTCTGCAGTCTGAGTTAGTCATTTATATTTCCTAGAAAAAGCTCCACTTCGTTGGGATTTTCAAGTTTATTAGCAGCAAGATGGAAGCTATTTCTGTGGGGTTTTCTTTTTTATTGTTTTATTTTACTTGTCCCCCATTTCTTATTTCACATGCTCATATTTTCTCTCCCCCTTGGTCAGGTTTGTTGATGGCTCCTGAAATTCATTGGTCGTCCTAAAGAGCCAGAGCCCACTTTTATTCATCAATTCATGGTCTATTTTCTAACCCATTAGTTCTGTCATCTGCTTCTCTCATTTCCTTCGGTGGCAGTGGCTGTCTTCCCCCCACCCCACCCCCGCTGCCCCCTTCCTGAAAAAAAGTGTTTGGTTCATTTATTCCTCTTGCTGCCCTCACGATTCATCATTCTGTTCTGGACATCTGTCACGAGCCAGTGAGGTTTACAGTTCCTCTCAGACACAGAGACTTAGGGAAGGGAGCTAATGTCCCAAGTGGCTTTGCCTTTTCTATTTTCTTTAGTTCTGCTAGAGAAGGTAAGCCACTGTCCCATGAGACACCCCAGAGGTCGCTGATGACATCTCAGCAGTGGCATGGAAAGCTTGCTTTCTCAGATGGCCCCTGAGAGCACAAGTACATGAGAGAGTGATCCTATGGGCACCGGTGCATCGTGTGTGTGTGTGTGTGTGTGTGTGTGTGTGTGTGTGTGTGTGTGTACGCGCTTGTGTGTGTGATGATTTATCTTCATTGCCAGCTTGTTTTGGAATCACCTGGATGACACACCTCTGGGCATATCTGTGAGGAAGTTGATGAAGAGGTTTAAGAGATCAAGGAAGATCACCTTGAACGTGGGTGGCACTGTCCCATAGGCTGGGGTCTAGGACTGAATAAAGAGGGGAGAAAAGAGAAAGACAGCAGAGCACCCCCTTTCTCTGATCAGACAAGGTATATGAGGTCCCAGCCCTGTACTCCGGCCACTGCAAGCTGCCCTATGCCTTCCACACCGATGGACTGCAGCCTCTCACCTCATGTCAGGAGCCAAAGTCAGCCTTCTTCCCAGAGTTTCTTGCTGGGTATCTTGTCACTGTGTAAAAGGTAGATGAATGCACACTGTTGTCCGTAGAAGCAGACAGCTTGAATGAGCAGTGGGAGCCTCCATACCTCTTGCACAGTAAGTTCCAGATCTTTCTCAGGTAACTGAACCGGAAGGATTCCAGGGATTTGATACCTCAGATAAGGTGTTTTATAGATGAGGTGGACTTACTTCCCTCAGTTCAGGAGCCAGCAGATGTGTGAGGGCTCCTCACATGCTTTGACTACTCCCCATTTTTGTGGGACGGAAGGACAAAGGACTAAGAGATTCCTCAGCCCATTTTCAAAGCGCTCGCCCCGCTGGCAGGCTGACTGGTTAAGCTAGGAGAGCACCTGTTAGTGGCACTGTCCTGGGGACTGAGTGACCGGTCCTCCTGCACTCAAGTGGAGGCACTGACTCCCGGGTGTCTAAGCTTTATGTGGTAGCCAGCCTTAGGAGTCACCCTCGGCCCAAAGTTGAAATGGGCTTTTCTTCTCTCTCTCACTTTTAAGCAACAAGTCCCAAATAACAACTCCATTCAGAGATGGAGTCTCACGTTCCTGGTGATGACTAAGGCTTCAAAGGCGTGTTTTATTTTCTTCTTTATCTTTACGAGGGTTTGCACAGGGGATGCTTTACCGGAAGGTGGTGTACAGGGTAGACTGCTGGGTCAGGGATTGGCGCTCATCTTTTTCTGACTCTCATTGGTTGCCATTTATCTACCTCCTCCTGCCCAGTAACTGTGATCCTGTAACCCCTCAGCACCACCAAAGTTGGGGTCCAGTAGGTGAGAAGAGAGATTAATAGGTATCACCTGAGGTGCTGCTCACAGAGGGCTTTTGCTCTGCTGAACATAGGTGACAGACTGTTCATGGCCTGCAGAGGCCATGTGGAAAAAGCCAGGCTACACCAGGCAGCACCCGCTGGCTTTGAAGGAGGAGGTTACAGCTTCTGCACAGCTCTCTGCTCTCCTCCACTTTTACATTGTCTGGCTGTCACCCCCACCCCAGCCCTTTCCAAACATCCTCAGGGCAGTAATAGGCAGCTCCATGTTAGCTCATGGCTCTTGTTCTGTGTGGCTCTTTCAAGCATGTGAGAGGCTGGAGCCTCCACACTCTTCTCACTAGAAACTGACTCCCTCTGCTCTGCATGGGAACCCAGAGGCCACAGCCTCTGCCTGGACCTGGAGCTCAAGAGGGCTTCTCTCAGAGGAGAAATGAGTGAGAGTCTGAGAGTCACTGGCTTTCAGAAGAAAGTTCCCACTCAGCCTGTCTCCCTCCCCACGCCCTGCTTCTCACCAGAGTGAGCACCTAGTTCTTGGGTAGCAGGAGGGAGCCAGAACCCCCCTCTTTATCTTCACTCAGTTACCCAACATGTGCTGTCCTAAGCTGGACGCAACAGGAATATCCCTGGGAGCTTTATGACACCGTGATGTCCGGCTCCGCGTCCCCAGGCTCCCGTTCGCTTGGTCCACAGAGAGTTTCAAGGAATTCTTGAGAGTAAGAACTGACATCCTCACACCAAACATGGAGGTCCATCGATGCCCTCAGACTTGGTCCTGCTCCAGCAGCTCTGGGGTGAGGCAAGATCTCCACGCTGCTCCCACAAGGTGCTGACGCCGTGGATAAGAGGCCACCAAAGAGCAAAATGACTCCGTGTCTTGAGAGAATTCAGATTTTAAAAAAAAGTTTGTCTTTAAAAGATGGGTTATAGATTCTTCACAAAATTGGTCAAAGGTACGGAAAATTCCTGTGGGGCTGCTACCCCTTCCTATGAGAGCCTCTCCTCACTGGAGCACTTGCTTGTGCTGTTGAGATCCTCAGTCATCTGGAGTCCAGAGGCGGAACTCACAGAGACATTGCAGTATGCACAGGTCGGAGCCAGATGACAGGACTCAGTGCTGATCCGGGAAGAAGACATCCAGCCCTAACCCAGAAACTCTCTCCAAATGACAAGTGTTGGTAAAGGGAAAATTCGTTCTCTCCAGGGGAGTCTCACTAGGACAAGCCCATGGCCTGAAGTAGATGGCCAACAGGAGACAGACACTCCATGATACTTTGGGGAGGGTTTGGGGGTTTGTTTTGTTTTTAAACCCTACATTTCTTTTGCTCCTATATTATGGTTTGTGACTTAGTTTTTAAGGGATTTCTATGTGTGAAAATGGGTGTGTCCCATTTGATTTTACCTTATTTACTTTATTATTATTATTATTATTATTATTATTATTATTATTACTATTACTACTACTATTACTACATTTGTGTTTTTATTCTAATGAAAGAGAAAGGGTGTGGATTTGGGTGGGTAGGAAAGTGGGGGAGGACCTGAGAGGAGCTGGGGGAGGGGAATTAGCATCGGAGTATCTGCCTTCCGTGTGTTTGTTTGGCAGCCTTGATATTGAGTTAGAGGCCAGTGAGATGGCTCAGAGGTGACTTCAGCTAAGCCTGAGGATTTGAGTTCAATCCTCGGTCCCAGATTTGACCTCCACAGGAACACCATGGCACATATACACATAAACACACAGTAAATAGACATTGTTATAGGGTCTGATATCTGTGGTACAGTGTCTTGTCCCCAGGGCAGATTACATGGGGCAGAACCTCTGCCCCAAGGTCCCCTGGGACTGCTTGTTCATACAAACCCCAAATCCCCACACGCTGGTTTGGATATGCTTGTGCCAGGGAATGGCACTATTAGGAGATGTGGCCTTGTTGGAGGAAGAGTGTCACCTCCCCCAGGCACATGGGAGACAGTCATCTCCTGGTCTCCTTCAGATGAAGATGTAGAACTCTCAGCTCCTCCTGCACCATGCCTGCCTGGATGCTGCCATGCTTCCTGCCTTGATGATAACGGACTGAACCTCTGAACCTGTAAATGTTGTCCTTATGAGTGTTGCCTTGGTCATGGTGTCGCTTCAGCAGCAGAACCCAAACTACAACACCCCAACAAACACTTAAAACTTTCAGACATTTGTTTCTTACTTGCGATCTCTAAAGTCCCCAGCGTCTGCTGGGCTTTGCTCTGTTCCTGACCTGGTAGGGAAGGTGACTTTTTGCCCTGTGGCCTCCAGGTGACCAGAGATAACCCCAAGCTCCACCCATGCTGTCACAGAAACCCTAGTGTGCCCAGACATCACCAAATGTCCCCTGTGATCAGAATCAATCCCTGCTGTCAGCCGAGACCTGAGGGAGAGGCCCACAGACATTTAAATGGTTCACAAGTGAAGTGTCAGTTCATGGATCATGGGCTGAGTGACTTTCCTGCGTGAGCAATGTCTTAGCAAAGGGTGCAGCGGGTGAGAAGTGATCAGAGCGAATGCTCTCTGACTTGGCATCAAGCTGTAGCTAATGCTTGAGAAAATAAATAGGCAGCGCACGGGAAGGGAAGGAGGTGGCTTGCAGAGGCATGCGCCAGAAGGGAAAGTCCCCCCACAGGGAGGCAGGGAAGCCTCTTCGAGAAGGTGACTTTAAGCAGGAAACTTTAGGGCAGGTGAGTCAGAGAAATCTGGGGTCAGAGTGGAGGGCTGGCGGTTATAAGCTGAGAGGGAGCCAAAGCAAAGATACTGTGGTAAGAGAGTGGGCTGAAGCCAGGACCGTGAAGACGGTGAAGACATGATATAGGCTCGGGAGGCAAGTCTTCCCTGTCAGATGTGGTCTCCACACTCAGCCTTTGATGCTGCTATCACGTCGTTTCACTTCATGGCCTTTGTCTTCAGATACAGAGAGACACCTGTTTAAATCTCCAGTCAGGTGACAAACTCATGAACTGCTACTGTTTGTGACAGTTTTCACTTCCTAGGTTTCTAATGAATAGTATAGGATGGGTCCTTATTACAGATTAGTGTTTTATAAACAGCAACACTCTTCTTTCTTAATTGGCTTGTGGCTTATTTGTTTTACATTGTTACGAATGATTTGCCCTCGTGTAAGTCTATACACCGTGTGCACGCAGTATCCCAGAGAAGCCAGAAGGTGGCACTGGACCCTATGGATCTGGAGTTACAGCTGATTGGGAGCTGCCATATGGGTGCTCAGAACCAAATGTGGGTCCCCTGGAAGAGCACAAAGTCCTCTAAAGCCCCTGAGCTTCTCTCCAGATCCCACCCTCTTCTTTTCCCTTCAACTCCACCTGGTATACTACTAACATTTTATATCTGTGTTTTCTCTTCTCTTCTTTTCATTTCTTTTTTTTTTCTTTTGTTTTCGTTGTTTTGAGAAAAGGACCCACTATATAGCCTTGGCTGCCCTGAAGCTCACTCTGTAGACCAGGCTGGCCTTAAACTCACAGAGATTTACTCTGCCTCTGCCTCTGCCTCTGCCTCTGCCTCTGCCTCTGCCTCTGCCTCTGCCTCTGCCTCTGCCTCTGCCTCTGCCTCTGCCTCTGCCTCTGCCTCTGCCTCTGCCTCTGCCTCTGCCTCTGCCTCTGCCTCTGCCTCTGCCTCTGCCTCTCTGCCTCTGCCTCTGCCTCTGCCTCTGCCTCTGCCTCTGCCTCTGCCTCTCTGCCTCTGCCTCTGCCTCTGCCTCTGCCTCTGCCTCTGCCTCTGCCTCTGCCTCTGCCTCTGCCTCTGCCTCTGCCTCTGCCTCTGCCTCTGCCTCCCATGGGATTAAAGCCGCTTGCCACCACTCCTGGCTCACTTTAAAGTTTTCTGACACAGGATCTCAGGTAGCTTAGCCAGGTTGTAAACTCACTCTATAGCTTTAACTCCTGATCTTTCTGCAACCCTCCTGACTTTTGGGCATGAACTCAGAACCTTGTGAATGCTAGGTAAGCATTCTAATGACTGAGCTGTGCCCCTGCCCCGTCCTATAGTTCTTAAACTTGCATGTCATTCTGTGCTCCTGAGAGCAGGATGTATTTATGTTTGTGTTTGTTAAGGGACTGGTGTGCTTGTGCTGTCTCTGGCCCACTCTGCTTTATGTTCCCTTGCTTCCTTATCTGAGCTTTTTCGTCGACTGATTTCCCCTTGTTCCTTCTCTGTGCAGGTTTGTAGGTCCTGTAGCTGCAGAAGAAGACAGCATCCTGAAGCAACAGCATCCTACTGCGAGAGTTAAACAGGAAATCTGGAGGTGAGAAATGGCTCAGCGGTTAGGAACACTTCTGGGGCTCCTGACGCACACAGAAACATATAAACAAGATAGAATACACGTATTTAAACGCATAGGAGTCCAGGACTCGTCAATTTTTTTCCATTCATCTCCAAGTAATCACATGCCTGGAATCTTCAAAAATTCCGTTTGATGTTTGCGTTTTATTTTACAGCCAGGGCTCTGAACAATGATGTAGACATTAGCCTCTCTTGCGGCCTGGTTACTCATGCCCCTGCAGTCTGTCCCACCTCTTCCAGTCCTGGGTTCTCGGTCTGACTCACGTCTCCGCTCACCGGTGGAGCCTTGGAACCATTATTTTTCAGGAGTTTACATAAGCCTTTACATGTCCAAGAATGGCACTTTCTTGACCTATATATGAGTGATGTCACAGCTATGCACAGCATTCTTTAGAATTATGTTGGTTGTCCAAATAGGGTGATTCTTGCTTCGTGGTGAAGTTTATAATTGTGTAACGTCAAGTCCTGGAGAAGCCAGGACTCTCCGTGGGAAGTCTCTTCCTCTCGTGCTGAGATGGCTTCCTTTCATCCTTGAACACGAGATTTTGTAGGGCTAAGTGTCTACAGTCGTCTCACCTCAGTTTTGGCGCCTTGAATCCGATGGCTCTGACTTCTCTTTGCATCAGAGAAGGTGCTTTCTATGATTTATCTGTGCTTGTTTTTGTTTATGTTTGGTTTGTATTTTATTTTGTGTTTTGATTGTAGAAATAGAAAACAACAACCAGGCATGATGGTATATGCCTTTAACCCACGGCACTCAGGAGGCAGAGGCATGCAGATGTCTGAGTTTGAGGCCAGACTGGGCTGCATAGCAAGTTCCAAGCCAGCCAGGGCTACATAGAGAGACTCTGCCTCACAAATAAGAGAGAGGAGTGAGACAGAGGAAGGATGGTAGCTACTTTAAATATTTTAAACAAAATAATATACTTTAAATAAATATTTAAATATTTATTGTACTATTTTAATTCTGTGGATATGTTTGCACAGAGAGCAGAGGTGTCAGATCCCCTGGAGCTGGAGGTTGAGACCCACTGGACATCAACTTGGTCCTCTCCGAGATCAGTAAGCACTCGAAGGTGCTGAGCCATCTCTCTGGCCCCTATAAAAGTATTGAGATACAAGTTCAAGTAGAAATTAAAATGAAAAATTAAAACCTGCATTGATAGTTGGCTTATAATGAGCTCAATACAAACATGATTTGTTAGTATTTGTTAGTTGGGTCTCCTCCCTTTCCTGCTCTTCCTCCTCCTCTTCTCCAGCCTGTTCTTCCTCTTCTCTTCCTCCTGATTTTCCTTCTCTTCACCCCTTGCCATTTTCCTTCTTCCTTGCAGCACCCGGCATTGAACCCAGAGCCTCACACAGTCTCAGTGAGGGCTCTGTGCTGAGGGCTCCCCTTAGGAGGGAGAAAAGAGGCTTCCCGCTCCATCAGCTGACTCTCCGCCTTCCTCTGTCTACCCCTCTGGTGTTCAAACCTGTTTCCCAGGTTCTCTACACTTCTCACTTTTCTTGGAAAGCCTCAAGCCCACTGCCCTGCTCGTTTGGTTTCCTGGTGTGCACATCTTGCCTTTTAAACGTTTCTAGTAGTAAACTCACATTACAAACAACTTCGCTACATTAGGATATCTATCTAGTGTTTTCTTTCATTTCCTTCTCCTCCCTTGCAGTGACCCTCTTAGGCCATGGGTGTGGGTGTGGGGGTCAGGGGTGGGGGTGTCTGTATCCCTTGCATTCACCCTGTTGTGACTTCAGGGCGTCCCTCCAGGCATCCTTGCTGTGTGGCCTGGCTCTGGTGAGCCAATGATGTTCCTACAATGCAGAGTGATGACCTATGGCTTCTGAGGATAAGACCCACTCCCTAGGTTCTCACATAGAAAGTTACCTTTGAGTCCTGAGGAGGCCATAGCTGATCTCTCACCCTGGAGGAGGCCCCTCTGGAAGGAAGGAGCAAGCTGTCTCAACAGCATGAAGCCTTGTGGCTGGACCACCTTGCGGGCGGGAGGATCCTTCTGACCCCCACTGCCTTCTGGTGGTAGCCAGCCCCAGTAACTTGTTGGAAGACCTTGACCCCACATGGGCTCCCAGGCCAGAGCTACCCCACCAGCCTTCCCCAAACTCCTGACCCACTGAATTACAAAAGGTCAGCGTGTTTGCTCCCATTCAGCTCACCAAGTGAGCCCAGACACCGCCTCCTTCTAGACAAACCCGCCAATTGAGTAAATATCACCTTTCCTGTTTCCAAGCCGTTGACATTTTCACAGGGTCTGTCAGAGACAGAGCAAGCTTCAAAGTCTCTTTTCCTCGGGGAGGGAGGAGGGAAAGAAGGGGCCACCGTGGCTTCCATCGCCCACTCACAGACGTGGGTGTCCAGGTGAGCAGAGGCCCCTGTGGTTTAGGAACCCTGATTCTGAGTGCCCCGTCACAGTGCAGAGGGGCTTTCCCTAGGGAGCAGGGTATCTGAGTGACATGCAAACAGGAGTTGGTCAAAGCTGAGGCCATCATCGCCAGAGCTTGGGGTATGGAAGACACAGGGCCACACATTGCCGAGGATCCATTTCATCTGCTTCAGTCCTGCTTGGCGCCTGCACCAACCAGACAAGAGTGTGGAGATCCCTCAGCCTCTTCTCCTTCACCGAGCTCCAGCTCATCAGACCAACTGACTGCCCAGGTCTGCCCAGGCTATGGGGGGAGGCGGCACTGCTGTTAAACAGGGAGGAAAACTCGGAGAAAAAGCTTGACTTTTTTGGTTTAGCCAAATCCTCTCACACAGACTCCACCACCGACTTTCAAGGAAACTGGCTCCCTCAGGAGTCACTATCCTCCGCTAGACTCTTGCTCCATCTGCTAAGTGGACAGCGCAAACCAACCCAGGTCACACCCACTGTCTCTGGCCTTCACATTCAGCATGCGAGGATCCCAGAGGAGGGCTACAGGATGGGGGCCCCTGACAACAATGGGGGCCCCACAGCAGAAGGTGTATGTCAGCAGAGAACTCAAGGAGCCAAGGAACATGCTCAGAGACCAGGCTCCGAAGAAGGTCACCCACGGAGGCTGTACCCAGCTCACTTGAGAATTGAAGCGGGAGCGGGTGTATCCCTAGGTTCTGTGGCCTTACAGATGAATGGAGTTTGGGGACAGAGCTGAGGCCTGGCAGGACTGTAGGAGAGGGAAGGCTTCATTGTTCTGCTGTGGAAAGTCACAGCCAGATTAGGATAGCAGTACAGGGGGACTCAGGGACCTGTGGGGAGCCATGGGTGGAGGAGCCTCGAGAATGTTCTGGAAGGTGTTGTGCTCTCCCTAGGTGAGGTTCTGAAATGTTGAGTTGAGGTCACCCTCCCCAGATGCTGACTACTCAGTCTCCGTCTAGACAGAATGTAGAAATATTCTAGCCCCAAGTCCGCCGGACCCAGAAGCTGCATTGGTTTCCCCAGGCAAGGAAAGCAGTCTTCTCTGTCCCCCTGACCCCACCCAACTTCATTCTCATGGGGGAGGGGGGCACATGCTTGTGTGATGTCCGGTGCAAGGTGGGCAGTTCATGGCTGAGCTAAGAGAAAGGAATGGGAAAGGATTGGCTTTTCTAAAACCAGGCCCTACGTGGCCTCCTCCGGTGCTCACTAGTCCAGTGCCCAGGAGACCAGAGTAATGGCTCCTGGGAGAAGAAAGCAGTCTGCTGAGAGGGACAGCCACCTTCCACAGCAGGCTTTCCCGTGATCCTTGGTCTTCCTCCCACTCTGATTCCTGGTCCTTCTGTGATGCTCCGGCAGCCCCATTTCTGGAGAGTCCCTGCCATGTGGTTTGTCTGCTTCAAAGCAGGAATAAGATGCTTCCCCAGGGAGGACTCTGAAGCCTCTCCTGTGGAGACCCCCGTTCTACCGTCTCCCTCTTAAAGGGTCTTCTCACTTTAAGCCACAGCCTTTCCACGTGGCCTGCGATTCTGCCTCCCTTGGTAAGAGCTATTCCAAGTTAGATTCTGTTAGGTTGCAGAAGGGGTCTTGATTGGCTAGTGCATCCTTGTTCTCGCCCTGAGTTCCAGAGACAAGGGGATGTACTTAGAAGGGGGAGGAAGGTAGGAAGCTGCTGTGCTAAGCCTGCCCTGCTGTGCTCCTAGGGCCCCTCTGAGTTGTAGCCTGGATCTTGCTAGGTGACAGGAAAATCTTAACCTTTGGCAAGGACCTCTCACCTGGTGTGTGGAGAGGTTAGTGGAGCATGAAGGAGGAGGGAAGGACTAGGGAGGTACATTGGACTACTGGGGCACCCAGGGCGGGCCACCCTTAGTGCCACCCCTTCCCAGCACTTTCACTGTGGGCCCACTGCCTGTCAGTCAGTGGCTGAATCACAGACGCCCTGGGCTAGGGGCTGTCTGCCAGAAGCTTGACTCACTATGGATGACTGGTTTGGCTGGCCTGTGCCTTTCTTCCCCTGTCACAACATGCCAAGGGTCTGCTGGAGCTCCCTCTTGGAACACTCCTCTCTTAGAAGCATCCCTTCCTGAAGCATTCTTCTCCTGGAGCATTCCCTCTTAGAGCACCCCCCTCCTGGAGCATCCTTCCCCTGGGCTTCAGACTGTGACAACCCATTCCATGGCAAGCTTCTTCCTGTCTCTTCCAGTCTAACAGGAGCCAGTATGTACAAAGTCTGTGCAGTCATAGAGAACTCATTCCCTCACAGTTCAAGCCATGCAGCACCCCAGCCTCTTCGACACCTCAGGAAGATAGAAGCTAAACTCAGGTCTGGTAGTGATTCAAAGGGGCATTTTCCCAACACCCCACTTAGTACCATCATTGGCCCCAAGGTGGCATTTTCTATTAATCAACAGCCCCCACTTTCAGGCTAAGGAAGTAGCATGGCTGTCTGAGAGCTGGGGCCTATGAATGAGGCCTGGGTCAGAAGACTGAAAAGCAGGTGCTGAGCCTCCGTCTCCAGGGTAGGCATCACCCTGTCCCTCAGCCATGGGAGGTGAGGCCCTCAACCACGGGAGTGGCACTAAGAGCCTCGAGATCACTTCCTGACCCCAGCCTTCCCACACCCTGTTGCCATCATTTCTAAGCACTGCTCAGAGCCAGCCTAGAGTCAGTCCTGACCCCCAGGTCTTTTGTCAAACCTCCCCACCCTACATTCATGCTGCCAGCCGGCCCCTCGGGACACACCTTATGCTTAGTCCTTTGGTTGCAGCCCACACATGCCCTGACTTTTCTCTCCCCTCCCAGCCTCCCAGGCATGGCTTCTGGCTTGCCATGCCAAAGTTGTTCAAGAGGCAAGATCACCCCTAGCCCAGGGGCCACCAAAAACCCAGAGCAGGGAAAGCTGGCACTGGGCCTCTGCCCACTGTTCAGAGCCCCCTCCTTGAGGCTCTTCTCGGTTACTCATCCTTCAGGGAGATCAGGGTAAGGTCATGCCCAGGGACTTCCTCTCAAACTGGGAGACAATGCCATTCCCTAGACCCACGAGCAGCCTCTCCACTCCTGGCTCTGTGAGCCAGGAGATCCCCCACCCCTACCCTACTGCCATTTTCCCAATCCTAGACAATGAGTCTGAAATCAAGGAATCCTACCTTCCAGATGAGGGA
This sequence comes from Rattus norvegicus, assembly GCF_021556685.1. NCBI lineage: Eukaryota > Metazoa > Chordata > Mammalia > Rodentia > Muridae > Rattus > Rattus norvegicus. The sequence continues at coordinate 118,295,851 of NC_141537.1, forward strand.
TCCTGGGCCTGTTACCTAGCACTCAGAGCCAGCTGTAGAAAGGGACCTTAGAGCAGAGGGAAATGAAGAATAAAAAATAATCCCAAAGATTTTTAGCTCCACCCACAGCATGCTAGCCATGCTGAGGACCGTGCTGAAGTTCAATCCTTAGGATCCATAGTGTAAAAGATTTAGAATCCCCAGGGCAGGGAGCCCAAGACAGGAGAACTCTGGTGCTCAAAAGCCAGTCCCCCCCATCTATCGACTGGTGGAGTTCTGGGCCAGTGAGAGACCTCATCTCAAAAACCCAGGTCCCCACTAGAGAAATGGCTCAGCCTTTAAGAGGATTTGCTGCTTTTACAGAGGACTTAAGTTTGGTTCCCAGCACCCACTGCAACAGGCTCACAATGGCATTTAACTCTAGCTTCAAGGCATATGATCTTTTCTGGCCTTCATTGGTATTTACACACAAAGGTACAAACACACACACACACACACACACACACACACACACGTAAAAAAAAAAAGTGAGTCAGGTGTGAAGGTCTTTAACATCAGCACTCTGAAGCAGAGGGAGATAGGTCTCTGAGTTCAAGGCCAGCCAGGCCCGCATAGCAACTTCCAGGTCAGCCAGGGATAGATAGTAAAACCTTGTCTTAAAAAAAAAAAAAGTAAAGGGGTTGGGGATTTAGCTCAGTGATAGAGCGCTTGCCTAGGAAGCGCAAGGCCCTGGGTTCGGTCCCCAGCTCCGCAAAAAAGAACAACAACAACAAAAAAAAGTAAGGTGGATGGTTCCTGAGGAACCACACTTTGAATCTCCTCAGAACTCCTTTGAGGGGCTGTGGAAGTCAGAAACTCATTCTTTCAGGCTGGAACATACAGAAAGCAAGGCCTTCCAGAGTCGCTCTGGAATCCAGGCTGAGACCCCATGCTCTACAAAGGCTGTCTGGGGCAGACTCAGCCCCAGGCTCTAGTCCAAGGCCAGCATTTACTATCTCTGGGCAATGTCTCTGCCCTGATACTGGCCATCCCAGGGGTACTGTTATTAGGACAGGAACTCTGTGTGGCCCTGGGCCTGATGCCAATCAGGGCTTGGAGATGGCAGAGCCGGGGATGCCTGTGGGGTAGGTCACTCTCTGAGGACTGTGAAAGTTGTCACTTCATAAAAGCTGTTTGACAACCACAGCATCTGCACAGGGCATCAGGCAGAGCAGGAATCCTCATAGAGGCACAGCTCCAGGCATGATTGCCTCTCTCTCTCTCTCTCTCTCTCTCTCTCTCTCTCTCTCTCTCTCTCTCCCCTCCCTCCCTCTCTTTTATAAGCTGTGTACGTGTGTGCATGCATGTGTGTTTGCTTGTGATGCAGCCATCCCGTGGTCACACATGCACTGGGGTATGACACTTGTTCCAGCTTCTTCAAGCTGTTGAAATTGAAAAGTAAACATAAAGGTAACAGCCACAGTGCATTGCTGGAATCCAGAAGAGGTGCTGTCACCATGGGGGCGCTCGTGTGTGAGCTGTGGCCTTGATCTTTCTGCCGCTGTACACACCCTGGGTGAATCCTTATCAGTACACTTCATCCCACATATATGGAGGTGCGGGGATGGTTCAGTGGGCAAAGAAGCTTGCCACCCACCGAGCCTCCTGACCTGAGTTCCACCTGTGGGACCCCTACGCTGGAACAAAGAAGTGACTGCAAATTGTCCTCTGACTCCCACGTGGACAGTTGAAAAATAAAAATTAAATAAATTTGGAATCACATGTATGCGTGTGTGTATTAAAGCTTCAATCCTCCAGCACCATCAAAATACCACCATATATGTATGTATAGTAATCAAGTATGTACATATATGTGTAAATGCATGTCTGTGTATGCGTGCCTCTTATTTCACATCTGCTCTCTGTGGTTCCGCCTTCTCCTTGGGCTCCCCACCCTGCTCTCTCACACCAAACACAGTTTCAAACAGAATCCTGGGAAAGCTGGGCAGAGTCCGGTCCCCCAGAGCTCGTGCCTGTGCAGCCCCTCCCCTGGGGCATGAGAAGGACAGAAGCCACTTTGATGGTGGGGATGCGTTCTCAGCAACGTAAACGGAAGAAAGGTCCCTAACCTGTTAGTTTAGGTTAAGTTCTTTTCTGGGAGAAGGAAAGAAGGGAAGGAGGAAGGGGGAGGGAAGGAGAAGAGAGGACAGGCAGCCAGGAAGGAGGCTCTTGAGTGGCCTCAGCCTAACTGGAGATCTCGAGGCCAGAGACAGAGACAGGAGAGACATCTCTGTTGCCTGAAGGAAACAATTGCCCCGGTGTTGGAGTGCTATGTGGTGAGTTAGGATGAGTTAGGAGGTGGCCTTTAGGACCAGGCCTCTGTAGTCCAGCTCTGAGAACTTGAATCGTGCCACTGACCTGAGGCTGAGGAGGAGCAAAGTCTCCTCTGCCCTCTGCTTCAGGCTGTCTGCCATGACTGCCCTACTCTGGGGGACCAATCAGAAGTCAGATGCCTGGCCAGGGGTTGGTACCTGACTCGAGGTGAGCCAACTAGGGTCCTTGAGTGAGCTGGGTAGGGAGCATCTGAGGTTATTGGCTCATAGTGAGATCTCCAGTGTACCCCAGGGCCACCAGTCACCACATGCCCCACTTACCTTATCTCACCAAGCCAGAGTCCCAGGGCAAGAAGGTTCAAGAATCAAGGGCCTAAAATACCAAGTTGGCTCAATCAAGAAGAGCTTCTTATGGGTGAGGCCAGGACTCCAGCCTTCCAAACTACCTCTATTCCCTCCCAGGTTAGCCAGCACCCTGTCCACATGGCCAGAACTAAGGAAGGGTGAGGAAGCCCAGTAGAGAGCAGAGCTAGTGCAAGGCGAATTCTGGGCCAGACCAGCCTCTTCTGGGGTGGGAGATAACTATGGGAACAAAGGCCCCAGGCTGCTCATCACTGTCCCATGATCAGAGCCTAGAGCCTCAGCCAGGAGTGAAGCCTGCTCCGCTTTTACCTCCTTCATCTCTCTCCTACCCTTTCCCCTCTCCCTCGCCCTCTCTCCCCCTCCCCCTCCTTTTACTCCCTTCCCCTGACCTGCTCCTTCCCTTTCTCTGTCTCCCTCCCTTCCAATCTTCAAGCACAGTTGGCTGCCTCTCACAGCCCTTGCTCAGCTCACCCTGCTGGTCCTGAGGTCTTGGAAAGCCAGGCCCAGCCAAGGCCCCAGGGAATTTTGGAGAAGGCTGGGAGATGGCTGAATATGTCTCCTCTAAGTTCTTGCCAAACTGGTGTCTGTATTCACCTTTCCGGCCTGTGGAACCCAGCTTACAACTAACTGAGGGAAAGGGCAGAGAGCAGGTAATGTCATTGTCCCCCCTCCCCAACACCAGCAGCCCAGCACTATTTGGAGGAAGAAGCAGGGACTGAGCTGATGAGGGGACCAGCTCCCCAACTGCCTCTCTGCCAGCCCAAGCCAGGGGGTCCGGCCAAGGGTACCCCTGGGACTGTGCTGCAATTCCATTTGCTGTCCCCATAATGGGTGGAATTTATACCCAGACAAACCACTGCCTCCCTGGAAAGGTTCCTGAGACATCCAGTTCCTGCACTGCTGTGACTGCTGACTGAACCTGAGCCAGTCCAAGAGAGCTGCAGTGAGTGCCGGCCACCACAGGGCACCTGTCCCCAACCTTTCTGTTTCCCTGTGACCTTAGGAAGGTCACCGCCACTGCAGGATTCTGCTTTTAGGGAGATTCACCCTACCTCTTCTCCACTCTGAGGAGGGTGGAAGGTTGGGGGTGAGCAGTTCCAGGGATGGGAGGTGGGGAGACCGCAATCCCCACACAGGAGAATAGATACCCAGGGTTGTAACCATCCTGCCATTATCAGTTGCCTAGGTGGCCAGCTTCTGTGATTCACGCTGGACAAACAAGGCCCTGTGTCCCAGTGTGCTGCGGGCAGAGTCATGGTCAGGTTATGAAGAAGAACTGAGGCAACCACATGATGACTTTTGTCAGGTCAGCCAGGCAGTGGCCATCCCAGGATGTGAGATTCCAGTTCCTGGCCTCCCCTGACGACCCCACAGCCTCGGTCCCTAGGACCCTCGTGAGCATTGCTTGTCCCCATCCCGTAGTCTTGTCTTTCCGCAGTCTCCACCCCAGGCCATCCTGTGGATGGAGTAGCTTGGGAAATGGGACACTTCAGCTACTGATGTGACTTGCGGACCCCCGTAGCTGGTGGCACACTGGCCCCTACGATGGATCATCCTGGGCTCAAGACTCACAATGCCAGAACCTGGTTTGTTTCATTTGGTGCATTTCCCAAGCATATGTGATTGTGGCGTGTACATGATCCTGTGATACCCATGAAACAGATTTGGAAGATCACCTGCCCAGGCAAAGGCCACTCCTGCACCACCCACGGCTGCGAATTTCAGCCATCCTGGCTCAAACTGATCAATAAGCCTTTGGGTCATTGGGTCCAGTGTGAAGACCTGATACCTGGTCACAGTCACACCTGGCAGGGCTGTGGCCTTCCTGCTGTCTATTCCCCCATCAGCCCTGGACCTCATCACAGCCTTTCCCTTGTGTAGGACTGTGGAGCAGAACTTCACAGTGCGTTCTAGAGCTTCCTGACAGGCTGGTCTAGGCACTGCTGATGGGAACACAGAGAGCCCCAGGAACCTTCTAACGAGTCTAAAGGGCGAGAGACCAGACAGCCAACAGAGACGAGGGTGAGTCCCCACAGTTTATTATGGAAGCCAATAAAAGAGCACATTGAGTATTTCACAAAATGCAGGACATTCGTTGTTGTAATATGCAACGTGGAATATTATATATACATCAAAACCACACGACAGCCAAGACACACACACAAGCACCAGCTCATACCAAGACGAGACACACAAGTGCTTTTTCAATATTAAAACAACCGTGATAAAAGCATATTAATATTTTGAACCATGTTTACAATAAAGAACAATTCATATTTTACTAAATAACAAATATTTAACAGCAAAAACTTTATACTAAATATCTATTTTGAATTATAACAAAATAGTACTTATAATAGTTTATAAAGACGGACACAAAATTATAACATTTATGAAAAAAAAGTTTTGTGTATAAAATAACAGAAACCTGGGCAGGGTCAAAACGGTTGCCCAGAATGCACACGCCAGCGTCTAACTTTGAAAGTGCTTCAATCTGCAAGCCTGTGGCAGGAAGTTTTTGTGGGGTTTGTTTTTGTTTTTTTTTTTTAATGTCAAGTTACAATAGTTAGGAATGTGAGAATACATCACCCATTAATGCTACCACAATGAAACACACAAACACGGAACAGACACAGCTACAGAGGTGAGACGGGTGCCACACCCACAGGTGCCTAGGCTAGGTCCCTTTGCCTGTTACCTTTGAGACCCATCCAGGCAGACCATCTTTCCTTCCTCCCACCCTCACAGGGATTCCCCTCAGCTTTTCCTTCACCACACCTCCTGGGCTGGCCCCCTGAAAGGGAAGGCCCCCGACACCTGCTGGGGCCCTCCAGTCCCTCTGTCCCTTACCAGGGACAGAGCTATATGCCACATCTTCAATCTGAAACAGTTGGCTGTGGGCAAGCAGGGTTAGTGTGCAGGAAGATGAGTCTCCCCAGCACTGGTTTGTGAAGTGAGGGCAGCATGCACCTACTTCATAAACGTTGATGAGCTTCTACATGGTGTGGTCTGTTTCAGAGCTGGGAGGGGGGGGGGTGCGGGTTTATGGTTATTTTTGAACTCCACAATAATTTCCCTGGTATTCTAATGCTGCAGTTTGTTCTGTCAGAAAAAAAATGCAGAGCAGTGAAACATTTGGGAAAGGCGGCTTCTAGGATGTTCTGTGTGGCTCGGGAGATGTGGCTGACCCTCGTGACAATGGCCATCCAGGGTCAGGTCAATAAGAACTGTCGTTCTATGTTCCTGTTTTCTAGAGAAAATGTGCCACTGCCTGAGTGACAGGCAAAAGCAATGGATGGGAAACAAAAAGCCCAGAGGAATCTGAAAACAGACAAAATTGCCTAGAGACACACCAGAGCCCCAAATCCTTCCCAGGAAGGTCCCGCATGGCCAACCCTCAAAATGCCAGTGGCAGGAGCCCCTCACCTTCTACCCAGTCACCTTCCACACCCCCCACTGGCCCTTCTGCAACTGAACCACTTCTGACAACTCACTTATGCCCTGTCCTCATCTTCCTCCTCTCCTTCTCTATTCCTTTCCAGCTATAGCCTCCCCTGCAGCTTCTCCAGACCCCACAGGGCCTGACACAGCTCAGAGAGAGGGCTCTCTCCACCTTACCTCTCGGCTTTCTTCTCTATCCCAAATTCTGAGCTGGGCTTAGCAGACTGTGGCATGGGGTTGGGAGTGGGTATGGGGTGGAGGACTCTTCCAAGAGCAAAGGGGCAGAGAGTTAAGGAAGGGAACAGAAGTCCCTTCAGAAGAACCCGTATCCTCATGCATCCTCACCAGGGGAGTGGCTGGCACTGGGGCAGGCAGTGAGTGAACAGGAAGTGGTAGCCCCTAGGCCCACATGCCCGGGGGCTTTGACCGCCTGGGAGCAGGTGCTAAGAACACCTGGCAAAGATGCTGGGTGTCTGACTCTGAGGTTAAGCTACATCTTTTGCCTAGAGCCCAGGAGGGCTGTTAACCCTCTACCAAAGAACTGGGTTAGACCAGACACACATCTTCTTGCCTCACATTAGCCCTGAAAAGGAGAGCTAGGTCAGAGGCTGGCAGGTGTGTGCATGTGGTGGTGGCAGTGTTGGTGGTGGTGGGTGGGTGTTGGGGAGGATGCTCCAGACCTCAGTGTAGCCAAGGTCAGTGAATAAATATGGGACAGGGGGACAAGGGTGGGCAGCTGGGAGCCCAGCTATAGCCAGAAAACACCTGGCTCAGTTGGTCCCATGGGGGAGGAGTGCTGGTGTCCCTGCCCAGGGCCACCAAGGAAGATCTGAGGATTAAGCCTGTAGGCTCCTGTACCCCAAGGTCTGTACCCCAAGGTCAGAAGAGAGGACAAATAGCAGCGATAGGTAACTTCCAATGTCCGAACTAGGTAGGCTGGTATGGGCCCCTCAAAGCCGGTGTCATCTCCTTCCCTGTCAAGGCTGGCTTAGGTGAGGATTCCCACAACACTGTTCTGGGCACCATTTGAGCAGTGACAGAGGGGGGATGTGAGAGTGTCAAAGAGTGCTCCAAGGCCCCCCCCCCCACTTTCCTCCCTCCTGGCTTCACAGGCACCTGACCACCAACAAAAAGACAAGGGGGGTTAGGGAAGGAAGCGTTCAGAGGTCATAAGCATGTACTGCAGCTCACTAACACTGTCATGGGCAAATTGTCCTGGCTCTGTCCCAGGAGCTAAGCTAGGGGGCAGTGGAGATCCAAGAGGGTGGGAGTCAGGAGGGGGCGGGGCACTTTTGTCTTTAGGGAGGGTTTGCCGGGGAAGAGGCCAGAGAACAACATAGGGGGGCTGCTGGCCTCCCATCCAGCCCCTCCCTACCCCACAGGTTTCTATCTCTGTCCCCCACCCCCGCTGCTGGGCTGGGCTGAGACCAGAGTGAGGCTACACCGTAGCACTCAACATGGCCTCTGTCTCAGGCAGAATCTCATTCTGATTGGAGTCTAGACCAAAGAACTTGACACTGAGGCCATCCACGGGGTGCAAGACAGGGACCAGAGTGATGCGAGGGAAGGTCCGGGTGGCCAGCTCGAAGCGGCTTGTGCTAGCCAGCTCCACTGCCAGCACCTTCAGGAACAGCTTGGCCAAGTGTTTGCCCAGGCAGGTCCGCACACCACCGCCAAATGGGAGGTAATGGAAGCGGCCATCCTTATCCTCACTGCGCGCCTGGCTGAAGCGGTCAGGGTCAAACACATTCACATCCTTGAACACAGGCGCTGTGTCGTGAGTGTCACGGATGCTATACATGACACTCCAGCCCTTGGGGATCTGGAAACCCTGGAGGAAGACCGGGCAGAGAGTAGGGTGGTAAGAACCAGAAGAGGCCCACTTACCTGTCCTCATTCTCTATGCACAGGGCCTGTCCCTCACCAAAGTTGCTCCCCCAGTCTGCTAGATCAAGTCCCCGTATCTATAGATCACAGAAGCAACCCAAGTGCCACACAGGTTGGTTGCATTCAGTTCTGCATTGGGAGTGAAGCATTTCCCATAGGACTGAAAGCTACTAGAATCAGGCACTGGTCCCTCCCCCTTCGCCTTACTGAGGACCCCAAAATGGCTGCCTTTTCCCAGCGTCTAGGCAAAGCCCCAGCCACCCCACCACCAACAGCGCTGGAGCCCAGCCTCACATCCAGTTCGAAGGTCTGCAGCACAGTGCGGTAGCCTCCTGAGACGGGCGTGAAGAGCCTCATGACCTCCTTGATGACGCAGTCCAGGTAGCGCAGGCCACTGAGCATGTCCAGGCGCAGGGTGCCCTCGCAGGGGCAGCCACCACCATGCAGCAGGCCCTGGGCCCGCAGTTCCTCCCGTAGCTTTTCCAGCACTGCAGGGTGTTTCAGTAGTTGCATGATCAAGGATGTGCTGGCACTGGCCGTAGTGGCATAGGCTGCGAAGATCAGCTCCAGGGTCCCATCCTGCACAGCAGAAAGACAGGCATTCTGGGCCATTTGCAGCGACCACTTAGGATGACCTTCACAGCAAACTTTTCCCAGAGCCCTGGGTCCTACCTCCTGCCTGCCAACAGTGCTGCTCTGAGCCTTATTCTCAGAAGGCTCATGGAGGCCACAGCCTGGTCCCTAGCTTGGGTGCAAACGCACTGCCACGACTCAGAGCAGAAGCATAAACCTGCTGGCTCCAGAGCCTAAGGTCACTTCTTGCTCAGGGCTGGACTCTTGGCCAGCACCAGCAGACCTACTTAATGCAGAGAGCTCATAGAAGAGAAAGGATATATGGCAGTGGCTCAGCACTGTGTGTGTGCATGTGCGTGCAAGCATGCATGCGTGTGAGCATGTGTGTGTGTGTGTGTGTGTGTGTATGTGTGTGTGTGTGTGTGTGTGTGTGTGTGTGTGTGTGTGTGTGCTGGTAACTAGGTATTGCCACCAGCTTCTTCCTCCATCACCAGAAGAAGGATGCCTTTTAGGTAGACAGGTAGACAGGTAGGGATCTGGAAACAGCATAAGGCAGCACCAAGAGGACCTAAAAGGGGACTGCATTGGAACCCAGAGGTCCCCTCCTCCCAAGGTCTTGCTAATGAAGTCCCAGCCTCTCTCTCCAGCTCCCTGGGGAGGTCTGTAGGCACTAGGTAAGGGGGACAGAATGTTAGGGTAAGCAAGCCCTCTCAAGTCGAAGAGCCCCCAGAAAGGGCATACTGCAGGGCCAGGGGACTGAGGCCCAGCTGTGCTGAGGCAGTGGGATAGACAAAAGTACCAAATACCACTGGAGAAGCTGTAAGAGGAAGGAGTCTATATTGTGATCAAACCTCTCCTGGAGTCTGGAGTGGCTTCTAGGCATGTGCTTTCTTGGGACCATGGTAAGAACTGAGAGAGGAGCTTAGAGATAGGTTCAATAGGAGGTGCCAACAAGCGCCTGCCAGGCCTAAGGACCAATGTTTCAAAACATCCCAAGAACAACAGGCAAGGATATGTGTAGGTAGAGCTTATGGAGCCTGGCCACCCCAAGATAGAGTGCACAGCCCCAAGTCATGTGCTATTGTGAACAAAACAGAGTAGCCCCAAGCATCCTTCAGCACAGGGGCGAGGATGTCGTCCTCCGCTTCTGGCTCAGCACTGTTATGGTTTCTGCTATGCTGCTGGGCCCAAGGCAGCCACTGCCATTGCTGCTCAGAAAGCTGCTTGGCACAAAAGCAGCCAGGCAACTTTCTGCTCTGGATGAGGGATGTGAGAAAGGCATTCCGTGGTGGAGCCTGGCACTGCCCACCAACCTTCAGCTCCTGCATGGTCATCTCCTTGCCGTGCTCCTTGCTGCTCTCAATGAGAATGTCCAGGGCGTCTGAGTAGTCTTTGCCCTGGGTACACTGAAGCTTCTCACGGATAGCCTTCTCTAGGCCCTTCTGAAGGATCTGCCGAGCTTGGATGCCCTAGGGGAAAGCAGACCATCAGTTTGTCTCGAAGGCAGGGCTCATTCTAAGCCCCCGGACCACAAGGAAGGCTCCAGAGCCACCCTGCTGCCATCTCTGCTCTCATCCTCTCATCGTCTGCTCCAAGGCCCTGTGCTCTCTCCCAGCATCTGCCCAGCAGTGCAATTCCCTAAAGACAGTCCTATGCCCTCCCTTCCACGCGGTGGGTACTTACCCTCCGGTAGCCGCTGAAGGGCAGGTCCACCGGCAGAGAGAAGACATTCTCCACAAACTGCTGGTACACCTCAAAGAGGTTTCCCAGGTCCTCCTCGGGGATGCTGAAGCCCAGCAGAACCCGCACGGCCATTCGGAAGGTGAGTCGCTGGGCCTCCTGATACACATTGATGGCCTCAGGCTGGCTGCTCCAGGCTCGAAGTGTGTCCTGGATCACCAGTTGGATCTTGGGCAGGTAGCTCTCGAGTGCCTCATGGCTGAAGATCTTGGAGAAGACCTGGAGAGCCCAGAGGCAAGTGGTAAGGGACCTGCAGCCAGGAGGAATGCAGTCCACACCCATCCCACCATGCTTCCTGGTGATGGCTCCCACCCAGCTCCCTCGTGCATTCCCCTATACTGAGCCCTCGGTTTACTGCCTGTGTTTGTGAGAGGGTGAGAGGCTCTCCCAGCGGGGCTAGGGTGGGGCCACACAAAGGAGTCTGCACTAATGTTGAGGGATTTTCTGCTGAGTTCCAGGACCTCAGGCAGAAGTGTCAGGGAAGGTAGGACATGAGTGTATGGTCACAGCGCATGGCTCTCTGCTCCACTGGTGAGCAGGCAAGAGAAGCCACTGCTCCACAGAAAGCAGGACCCATGTAATGACAATTAAGGGGAAACTCTAGGAAGTACAGAGTGTATCATTCAAACATCTACAGTATGGCTAGGCATCTAGACAACAGCTTTCTACCCCTAGAAGATCACAGAGACAGAGACCTTTAATTCTGAGCATCTTCTAGGACCATCCAGGGACTCTGTTCCCATCCCCTGGTCTTGCACTCATCCTCCTGATGGGCTTGTCAGTGCCCTATCTCCACCCCAACAGAGCATGTTCTTCACACAGCTACCCTCTGGCCAAGAGAAGGAGGGCGTCTATTTATTTACTCAAAGCCTGTGGGTCTACTTATACCCCCAGATATGAGTCCAGAACAGAAGGTTCCCCCCAGAGCTGGGAAAAGAGGGAGCATGAAGGAGAGGATACCCACCAGCCTGTACAAAACCACACACGCACACTACCCTCCTGCCTGCCCTCCGAACACAACCACCACACAAACTGTAAATGTGAGAATTTCCCCTGCAGTCAGCGCATGGAGGAAAAGGTAACATTTTCCTGGCCTGTGCCCTGCATGGCTAATGGGAGGGCTGGTTTGCAGAAATAACAGTGCTGGCCCTTCAGTGGCCCAGCCTTTTTGTACAATAGCACTTTCATTCCCAATTCCCAGTGGGCAGAGGGAGGAGAAGGAGGCCAGTGAGGGGCAGAGGACATACTGCCCAGACCAGTTTCACTGCCAAGGAACAGCCTGGAGGAACAAGGGTGACAAGAGGTCCTCTAGGTCACTCACACTTGCCCAGATTCGGGGGTCCTGGGGAATTTCTTGATGAGGGGCTTCAACGGTCAGAGGGTTATAGCGGAAGACTGTGGGTGCCTGATCCCTGGTCCTGGTGTTCATAGGACCAGGTTCATCCTTTGGCCAAGGGACCTGGGGAGGAGGCTCACCCTCAGGAGTCCAGTCAGAGACTACTGACCAACAGTGGACTCTGGAGAACAGAGCTTTTGGAGGGGGAGTCACCAGGAAGCACAGTGGGGAAGGGTAACTCATGTGACCAAACACTGAAGAAGCTGGCTATGGTGGGGGATAATGACACCACGCTGACTGAGAACCAGCAAGCTCTTGGAAGTGGCATAGGGGTAGGGAACCACACAGTGGAAGTCTGGACTCAAGGATGGGTTATGCAGGAGGGACAGATGGAGGCCACTGTCACCAGGACCAGCCAAAGCCAAGCAAGACTTCTGGATACAGCAAGAAAATGACAAAGAGGGTGTGACTGGATGCCCAGGGGCCTAACTTATAATAAAGGACTGGTCACCGGCTCACTGTGTGTCCATGGCCAATGATGCTCACCCCAGGGCCTCAGTTTCTTCGTCCATTTTTAGATGGTGAGACCCAAGGAACCTCTGGGATATTCCCAAGACACACAGCATCTTAGCCCCAATTTCCACTTTCCCCAAGATGAAACCTTTATTGGCAGCACAGTCCCTCGAAATTTGAGCCCTCAGGAGACAGCCTGGTAACCCATATTCATACCTCACCAAGGCCCTGAGACAGGCTAACCCAATGGCTGACAAGGGTATCCTGAGAAGGGGACACCAGGATCCTGGACGAACCCCTTGTGTCCCTTAGGTTACAATCCCTGCGCCCTCTAGTGATAGCTAGCTGAATCACTTCTCTGACCCGAGGGGCACAGGAGGGCTGAGAAGATCCAGAAAGAGGGGACCCAGGGACATCGGGGACTGAGCAAGGAACTCTATGGCAGCGTGTCTAGACTTGCCCCCAAATTAAAAGGGTTCTGAGTGAAGCCAGGAAGCATGGACAGTGTTTTCCTGGGTCCCTGGGAAGAGGAGTGAAACCTTGGGCTCTTGTCTAGACCATCCTCCGACTTGCCACTGCTCCTCCTGGCCTGGTCCCCCATTGGATTTTACAGAGCATCCATCTAAATATTTCAAAGTCCTTTCCCACCCAGATGTTCCCCATTCTCCTTGGAGGTTTTCCTCTTTTCCGCTCCCGAAAGGTGGAGAAAGCACAGACATGAAAAACCAAATGCAGGCTGGGAGCAGGCACTCCAGCAAGGGACCTGTGGTCAGAGTCACCAAGAGGCCCTGCCTCTGCTTCAGCTGCTCTAGAGACACAGGAGCCTCCCAGGCTCTGGGAAGGTGCCTAGTCTGCATTTCTGGGTGTGTGCCCAGGGCTAACAAGGCAGGCACTTCCCAAAGCCAGGCAGCCCAGAAACCACCAGCCACCACGGAGAACGGGCAGAGGTGCCTGCCAGGGTAGGGAGATGCCTGGGTCTCATCAGCCTGTTGGATATGACGCTTCTGGCCACTGGGGTCAGGCCTGGGGCACAGGGGAAGAGGCTTGGGAGTGGCTCAGTCTGAAGAAGGCTCTGGCCCAGGAGCATTGGCCCTGACCAGGCAACACAGTGGCCAAGCTGTTTTCTCTCTCATGGGGTCTTCCCTGGGAATCCCCACAATGAAGCCAAGAATGCCACAAAAAGGCCCATGGTGACCAGCCAGGCTCCGACAGAGCACGGCAGATCAAGCCACACGTATGGACTTTGCAAGGTATGGGTTCAGGGAGAGCAAGAATAGAGAGAGGGTCCTGGAGACCCCAGAACTCCCACCCCAGCATACCCCTAGAATCACAAGAAGGCCTAGAGGGAGGATAGGCTCTGTTTTAAATATGTCCTTAGAGAACACTCCCAAGTCTACTCAGTCTTCCCAATAACAGTTACCTACATTTTCTGTCTCTGCCCATGTGTGTAGAACTTGATTGCGTATGTCCTGGAGTGCTCACCTGGGCTCCTCAAAGCCTAAATCCCCTATAATTGTTTTTATAGATGCCTTCTCTTCCAGTCAGACTTCCGCTCGACTCTAATCTGCTGTCTCTGGGACAGGAGGTCACCTTGTGAAATCCCACAGCTCCCTTGGGAGTGGTACCCACCAGATCAGCCTGCAGTTGAGGATAAGATGGGCAAACTAATGGACAGCCACAGCAGAGGGGAGGGCCTCAGGGGGAGCCCACTGCCCAGCCAGTGACTCAGCTGAGGAGGAAGCTGCTGCCCAAGAGGGGTGGGGGCCAGGCAGGCCACCCAGCCAAGCCACCGGAGCCTCAGCCTGTGGAGTGGAAAGAATAACAGAAGGCAGGCAGCGGTCTGCACAGGGGTGACACCAAGGTGTGTACTTTATACTCCAGTAAGGAGGGGGACTAAAGAGGGAGTCATTCTCCATCTGCCTGCAATGCCACCTGGCTTCCCCTTCCCCTTCGGCTGTGTTCCCTCATCATTGCTGGTCAGACAGAGTGGAACATGCACCCCTCTTCCCTACCTGCGTATGGGCGGCCCCCATGTGTACCATTACTGTCTGAACTCTTTCACATACCCCAACCAAAGTACTAGAGGGTAGGGAGCCACTGGCTACCCATTTGCACTATCTTCCAACCACAAAACCCCTTTGGAAAGCTGAGAGCCATGAGGGAAGGGCCTCTGAAAGTCATAGGGTAGGGTGACCGTCTATACCCCATGGTAGGATCCTCAAGCCCCTGCCTCACACCAATCTTTTGGGGCTGGGGAGCCCAGGATGGCTACAATGAATGGAATTAGGGCTCGGGGCCAGAAAAGACAGCCTCTGCAGTCCCCACCAAGGCCACAGTTCCAGTCCACAGCTGGCAGGGGGAGGGGCTAGCAGAATGACCAACTGAGGAGGACTGTGTGGAGACACCAGAGGTCTGGACCCTTCTTCACAGTGGAGTGAACACAGAAAGCAGAAGCTTCCTGTAACCCAGCACAAGGGCAAGCATCAGGAGGCACCCACACACAGACACCCTGGCAGCTAGCCTGGGCTTCCTCCCCCACTGACCTTCAAAGAGATCCACTCCTGCCACCTGCCCCTGGGACCACTTGCTGGACCTACAGTAACTTCTGGGTGAAGAATTCATCTATTAGGACAAAGGCTTATTCCCCTGGGACTAGGCTGTCTGGCTATGCTACCCACCTGCTCATGGATCCTGAATTAGCTTGGAGCTTCTGCCCTGAGCCAAGCCTAGATCCATGTGGTCATGTCTATAGCTATAGCCTGTGTAATGAGCTAGAGGCATCCAAAGCCCAGTGGACTGGGGCTGGCCTCCCCCAAGATTCTATTTCCATAGACCACTCTGGGCTCTACTCACCTGCTGGGCAGAAATCCTACTCTGGGGTCTTCCCTCTCCAGGGCAATCTTGGGACCTTGTTTGGCACACCGAGGCTGCTAGTCTCTCGGTGCTAAGACCCACTCCATACAAAAACTCAGAACACAAGCAGGGAGAAAAGGAGGATGGAGAGCAGGGGCTTCCAGAAGTACTCATTTCTGTTTATCTCTTACTTCTTACCCCACCTTCTCCACCAGACTCCTCCCACCCTCTCCTGGGCAGCAGGCCAGCTATTCCATACAATCTGTCAGATAGGAGCCTCTGCCCCAGCTTGGGAGGAGTTCCAAAGGAGACAAGATGGGAGTTTGAGGACAGCCTTTCCCAGGTGATGCTGCAATCTGAGTGGGGACACTTCTGAGTTCTCCAGGCAGCCCCAGCTCGCCCTAGACCACCAGGGCAGCCAGGGCCAACATGTGGAGTGCATACGGTGATGGCTGTGTGGAACCCTCTCCTCACACATCTGGTTAGACCTCCCAGAGAAGGGGTGGTCACCCACTCCAGTGGAAACAGTGACTCTCCTAGTTCTCAGCCAGCCGTGTCCTGCACACCTGGGCCCCGCTTCCTGCACGTTCACCCTAACTAGGCTGGGGCATGGCCCTCACTGCAGTGTAAGCTGCAAAACCCTCACCCAGGCCAGAAGATGCCCTCCAGGCTTTGCCTCCTCAAGAAGGACCCATCTCTTCAGGTTAACATTCATGAACGTGGCCTCTGAGCACTCAATCTTTGTCCTTCCTGTGAGTCCCTACTTCCTGAGGTCAAGCTTCCTCCTTCTTAACACCTATAAGACTCAGTAAACTCAGGATTGTGGATGCTTGAGAAGGGTCCTACCCATGTGACCACCACCCAGCAAGCACAGACACAGCCCTTCATGTGTTTGTTTCTGCCTGGATTAGTATGTGCTGGCCTCTGACCAGTCTCTGTCTCAAAGAGCAGGAAGGCCAGGAGTTCCTAGAGTCTGTTACCCATCTCATCGGAACTGTGGTCCCCTATCTGTTCCCTTGGGTCTCACCCTCCTTCCTGCACCTTTCTCCCACCCCAGCTTCCTGCAGCCCCAGCAGGTAGGACTTGGTGATTCAGGCTGAGGGATGACTTTGCTGGTTCAAGTCTCACTCTGAGATCCCTCTGCACCCTGCCTCTGGATGGAAGTGAGGAAGCAGTCAGTGGCTCAAAGCTGGGTTCCCTGAAGGCCTCAGCCCCAGGCAAGGAAGCTTTGACGGAGCCTCAGAGACTAAAGGGGGAAACCACTGTCCCCCAGCCCCTCCCCCATGTGCCAGCAAACTGTGTTAACTGCTTCCAGCATCTGCCAGGCCTTCGGAGTTTTTCTGTAGAATTTTTGAGAGACCTGCTCATCCTCCTTTGATTTCTTTCTTTCTTTCCTTTTCTTTCCTTTTCTTTCCTTTTCTTTCCTTTTCTTTCCTTTTCTTTCCTTTCCTTTTCTTTTCTTTTCCTTTCTTTTCTTTTCTTTTCTTTTTTTTCTCCCTCTTCCTAGGAGAACAACCCTAACAGCGGCTCGGTTTGAGAACAGGAAACCCCTGGCAGCGTCAGTGAGCATTCCCACTGTTCCCCAGTCACCCAGACCACCTAACCAGTGGAGCTGCATGGTCCCTGTGGACCTCTCTTCCCTGCTCCTTGTTCCACCGCTCCTCCCGGAGGCCAGAGGCCCCCTTTCCTTCTTTTTAGGTTCCAAACCTGAGCGAGTCCTCTGACCCAATGGAAAAAACAGAGTGAAGGAGCCTTGCAGCCTCCTTCTGGCGGCTTCCAGCCCAAGGCCGGCGCCCCGCCCGCAGGCAGGCTCAGCCTTCGGGTTACTGCAGTTCAAACAGCACGTGCCGCCCGCGCTCCCAGCCCAGCGGTGGCGGCGGCGCAGCTGGAGGGGGCGGGGAGGCGTGCTGCGTGCGCGCTGGCTCGCCTGCTGGGAGTCTTTGCTCTAGCTCGGGAAATCCACCGGATAAACACCCACTTTCTCTTCCTCTTTCTGGAGAGTGGGCGCTCTTTGAACCACAGCGCACCTAGACTTTGCTCCCACCCCTTGCCCTTCCCCCACCGGACTGCGCTCCTGCTAGAGCAGGGGCCCCAAGGCCACCCAACCTATTCCCTTTGGCTAGCCTGGAAGATCGCTGCCCATAGGGTGTCTTCAATCCAGCAACAGACTCACCTTCCATGCAACCTGTGGCTGCTAGGCCAGGTTTGGTTTTCGGCAAGATTATTCTTTGGGGGGAAGCTTTGAGAAAAAGGTGACAGGGAGTCCCGGGTGGAACCGCCCGCCCCGCCCCCTTTTTCCAGTAGAGTGGTGCACTGAGCAATTGCATCCGTCATTGCAGACCCCACAAATACAAGCTTTGTGCAGACCATCCGCAGGCAGGTCCTATTACCCCTAGTGGTATCCACCGTGCAGTGGGCTAGTCAGAAGGTGCATCAGAGCGGATCAAGAGGGGGCCTAAGCAGAGTCCAGATTCGGGCAGGAAGAGCTCAGATATTTGTGCTCCATACGGGAGGCAGTTAATCCTAAATCAAGGGCTCTCGCTCTTCTTACCTTGCGCTTGTTGCGGTGGATGTCGCCAATGGAGTTGGCCACCGTGTTGGGTCCCAGCAGCACGCGTGCGCTCCGCGGCCACTCCGTGCTCACTAGCTGGTGTTCGCCCAGTAGGATCTTGCGCACGTTCTCCGCACCGGTCACACGGATCAACGGCCGCCCCAGTAAGTGTGTCTTGAAAACGTTGCCATACTTCTCGCGGCGCGACGACTGGAAGCCGGAACCCTGCGGGAACCACACCAGAAGCCTCTCAGGGCTCACTGAGGACCTATAGGGCCCTTGCATCTTGCCCCACACTAGGTACCGGTCATCCGGTTCCTATCACCCCCCAACACCCAACACACACACACACACACACACACACACACACACACACTTACAGGTTTTATTTTTCACGGCGTGCATTAGGACTGGGAAGTGGGGCCTAGAGGGTAATAAATAATGCGGAAGGACGGAGATGCAGGGCACCCACGGAAGGCTGCTTTTAGTAATGACTTTGGGGGGTATCCCCGACGGCTAAACCTGAAGCTGGAGCCTGCTCCCCCACCCCTGCGCAGCGGAGCCTCTCGGAATAAATATTTCCAGGCTCCAGGCCACGGGCTGGCGAGACCCCGCGGGGTGGCCGCAGGCCAAAGATTATTTATAGCGGCGAGTTGTGCGTGCCCGGAGGCTGTCCCCAGAGATGGGGGTTGGAGTTTCCTCTCTGCTCCGGTGTGGCCCTTCGTGGGCTCCGCCGGGTGGAGTCTTGGGCTCAGAGCCACAACTCTCCAGAAGCATTTGTCCTGGGAATAACTGGGACGGACTTTTGTCTCCGCCCTTAACTTAGGAACTGGAGCACCCGGAAGGTGCTTCTGAGGGGCAGCGGGATGGGGCGCGGTGACCTGCACAGGTAATCGGATCGCGGGCCCGAGGCCGAGCTCTGTGCCCCAAGGCCAGCGGCCCCGCAGTGCCGGAAACCTTCGTCGCATTCGCCACCCGGCCCGCCTTAACCCTTATCCCGCCAGGACACGCTGGCTGCATCCAGGCGGCGAGCCACCTGTCCATTCTCTCCAGCCAGCCAGTAGAACTGTGGCTGGGGATCCCGCCTTTGAGTGGTGGTCTCCTAGGGACACGTCGGCTCACTGTACCCGGAGACAGGAGGCTTCCCTTTCCTGGGTTGCCCCCCTCCTCTCTTTCCTTTCTCTCGGGGAAACTATATACTCCAGTTAGAAGTGAACACGCCCCAGATGCGAAAAGTGGCTACAGAACCCAGATTCCTAATGGCTTTTCCACATGCTTCTGGGCCCGGCGCGCGACAGGGAACAAGCCGGGAACCCCCGCGCCGCCTGGAGGGGCCGAGTTGGGGACGCCCCGGTCCAGACGCCAGCTTAGACGGCGCCGGCTCCTTTAAGAGAAGTCGGGGCGGAGGTGGGGTGCGGCTGAGGGGGGCGCCGAGCGGGGTTCCCGTCCTCGTCTGCCTTGCAGTCTCCCTCGCTCCGTCTCACTCGGTCTCTCCTCTCCCGTCTTTTCCTCTGTTTTTCTTTTCTTTCGACACAAAAGTTGGGTTGTGAATTTTCCGAGGTCGCCGCCGCCTTGCCCCCACCCCCGCCTCTGATCTGCCTAACTATAATTAAAGTGCGTTTTTTGTGGCTTTAATAAAGAGTTATTTGTCCGCCGTTTCCACGGCCTTCACAAAGAGGACTTTCATAGGGGCGGCCGTTCGGGCCGTGAGTCCAATTTATACAAAAATGTATTTTTAGCCCTGGGCTCTGTTTAGATGGTGCTTGGTGGAAACCGAGAGCCCTTGGAGGTCCCCCGTAAAATCTGATAAATTACTCCGAAAAAACACCGGATTCGGAGGGTTCGCTTTAACCCCTTCAGCACCCGCGATCCCTCCTCCCGGGGGATTTGACCCCCAGGGGCGCGGATGCCCAGGCGAAAAGCGCCTCTCTAACTTTTGTGCTGGCTGCACCACACCCGCAAGGGCCCTGTGTGAGATTGAGAAAAATGGCAAGGGACATGGGGGAGGGGCAGATCAGGAAACAGGATGAGGACCAGGGTTCGAAGGATTTGCCTTAAACAGGCGGGAACGCTGCCACTTGAGTTATTTTATTTTCTAAATTCTCGGCTAAAGCCTGGACCACCGCCACAGTTAACCCTTTAAATGTAGAGACAAAAACAGGCGAAAGAGATCTTGTCTCAGAGGAACATCCGATTGGTTGATGGGAACCCCACCCGATTAGACAAGCATCCCCCCAAAGAAACCGGCCAATTGTGAGGCATGGAAAGATCCAGGGGGAACCTCTCAAGCCCCTCCATGCGGTTCCTTTCCTGTCACTCGGCTCTTGATGGGGCACGGTGTTGTGTGTGTGTGTGTGTGTGTGTGTGTGTGTGTGTGTGTGTGTGCTCAAGCGCACGGACTGCACGCGTCTATTAATTTCAAGCCAAGCTTTCGCACGTCTAAACCCATTGGTCTGCGCGCACTCGCGCGCTCACCTTTCATTTCTTCTTTCAGGGGTCGGGGTTGTCTGTTCCAGGATATCCAGGCTGCCTCTAATAACTATGAGCACCCGCCTGACAAACACACCTCCCGCAGTTACCCTAGAGTGCACCCCCGCCCCAAACCTGGGGTGTATCAAATTGCAATAAGCGATTGTCTAGCATTGGATGAGGTTAAATCCAGGTTAATCTGCCTGCTACCTACCTGGGCTTGGTCCTCAAAACGCCTGGCTCCAATTGTCACCAGAGTGGAGTTGTGAAGCGTCCAGTTGCATAGGCACACTCTGGGTCTTTTGCATATTTCTCCTAGTTTCCCTCAGCTAAACTGTCTCCACCCAATAAGCAAACAGACCCTTTCTCCCCCGAAAGCTGAGCCCTCAACTCTTCTGCGTTGAATTTCTCTTACTTTATCTCCTTTTTCTCCCACCGCAACACAGAGACGCAGATGCAGATGCACGCGTGTACACACACACACACACACACACACACACAACACAATACCAGAGGAGGGGGAAGAAGAGAGAGGGAGAGAGAGAGAGAGAGAGAGAGAGAGAGAGAGAGAGAGAGAGAGAGAGAGAGAGAGAGAGAGAGGTGAGTAGCAACTCGTACTAGCCCAATTGTACCTGAGCCTGAGCATAGTGCACTGCAGAATGCTGCGCAGGTCTTAAAGTGGGCCATTCGAGCTGCCACAGGCCCTCTCCTCCTTTACCTCTCCGCGCTTAGGTAGATACCCAGGGCGCTAAAGTAGACTGCGGCTCAGAGACAGAGGTGAAAACTAAGCGACGCCCCTCCAGACTTGCTCCCCCAGCGCTCTCTGCGCACCCCTGCTTGGACGCCTGAAGCCCAGGAGCATCACACTTGGGAGCCCTCTATGCTACTGACCCATCAATAGCCTTCTTAACTAGCCCACTCGGCCTCTGAACTAGCTCACCGGGCGCCGGAGGTCTCCCAGCCGCGCTGCAGGCGAGCTGGGGAAACCCTGGCGGCGCCGGCTGAGGCAAAGAAGGGGCGGGGCGGGGACCAGCGCTTCCGAGTGTCCGAGCTCTCGGCGCCCCCTGGCCGGACACCCGCGGCTAGCGGACTTCTGGAGCAGCTAGGCGAGAGCGCGCTTACCTGTAGCAACCAGTGACCAGTCTCTCCGATGAGCGGGAATCCCATGGAGCCCTTGGGGATAGGCAGCTTGCAGCTCTTGTCGCGGGTGGCAGCCCAGCGCAGCTGCCACAGCTGCTGCGACACCGCCAGAAGCAGCGTCACGGACACCAGGCACGCGGCGAGGGTGGCCAGCGCCGACACCAACTCCAAGCCCTCAAACAGCATGTTGGCGGCCGCTTGGGGGATTGGCTGTGCGGTCCGGGATGGGGGAGGGGAGGGCCGGACCAGAGTGACGGGGGAGGGGAAGCTGCGGCCGGGGGTCCTGGCACCCCTCGAAGAAACCCAGGAGATGGGGCCGAGGGAAAGGGGCTGGAGACTGCGAGGTGATCGAAGAGAGGGAGGAAAAAGAATGCCTGGAAGAAGAGAGAAGACACGAGGCGACTCGAGGTGTAACTTTGTTTGTTTGTTTGTTTGTCCCTTTATGCGGGCTTAGGACTGCTCTGGGGAGGTGAGATGGAGCTGAGTCAAGCTGGTGAGCTTGCTCTCCCCGCAACCATCACACGCGAAAAACTTTGGAAAACTTTATCCACCAGGAAATCTCTCGGAAGCCCCTTCCCTGCTCAAAGCTAGGGGGGCAAAAGGAAGGGGAACCGAGAGCTAGCGGAAAGTGCGATCAATTTATCCAAACTATTCCTCCAAAATTCCTAGGTACATAAAAAGAGAAAAAAATCGG
The DNA here is from genome assembly GCF_021556685.1 of Rattus norvegicus. NCBI lineage: Eukaryota > Metazoa > Chordata > Mammalia > Rodentia > Muridae > Rattus > Rattus norvegicus. The sequence goes on from NC_141537.1 coordinate 118,317,702, forward strand.
AATTCAAAAATTCCAACGAACCCAGAAACTTTGGGGGCTTGGGAGAAGGCTCCCCAGAAGAGGCGAGTGTAGAGGCTGGAGCGGCCGCGGCACCCGGAGGCGGGCGAGGCGGGCGCGTTGGCCCGAGCGCGAGTGCGGAGTCGGCGGGCCGCAGCGGGGAAGGGACGCAGCCGGCGACAGAGCCCCGGGCGGGCTCTGGGGCGGCGGCGGCGGGAGGGAGGGGTAAGGCGGGGTGGGGTTGGGGGAGGAGGTGGGAAAACCCGAGCCCGGCTATCTATCAATTAAGAAAAGGCAGTCTGTCCCGGGACGCAGTCTCTCGGCTCTGGAGTTGCTGTTGGGGAAAAGAAAAGAGATGAGGGGTGAAAAAAAAAAAAAAGAAAGAAAGAAAGGCAAAAAGGGATGAAAGAGGGGGAAAGCAGGAGGCAGGACTTCAGGGCTGGTGGTTTGAAAAGCGTCTCTCAATCTGATTTGATCCAAGGCAAGGCGATGCGTGTGTTTATATAGAGGCGGGAGCAGCGCCGTGGGCGCGCGTCCAGCACCCCCCCTGGGCGCGCTCACAAAGCGGGAGGCGTGGTGAGAGGCCGGCCGGCTGCCGAGCGTGTGAGCTCCCGCCGGCCTCCCGCCCAGCCGCCCCGCCCGCCGCCCGCCGGGGACCCACTTGTAGGCGCCTCAGGATCAAACTCAGTTCACCTCGCGCCTTCTCTTCCTTCTCGCCCCGGTCTCGCCGAGTCCAGCACCTACAAACGGATGAGATGAGACACATGCCCGAGCGCGCATGCACACACTCTTGCGCGCGCACGTACACACACACACACACTCTCTCTCTCTCTCTCTCTCTCTCTCTCTCTCTCTCTCTCTCTCTCTCTCTCTCTCTCTCTCTCTCTCTCTCTCTCTCTCTCTCTCTCTCTCTCTCTCTCTCACAGGAGCACACGAGGTCCGCACCCTCTTGGTGCTGGTTTGACTATAAAGCTTCTTTACTCCTCTACTCCCGCTTTTTCTCCCTCCTGGGTCCGGGAACCGGTTCGCCAGCTTTCGGCTGTCCTGCGTGGAAGGTCCTTGTCCGACTGTCCCCCTCGATTGGGAGTTGCCAGAAGTCTCTACTGAGACCCCATCCCGTGTAATTCCGTGGGACTCGGCAGAGTCCAAGGATATATGTCATTCCCTCCTAATTGCCTGTAGCCAGGGTCCTCATTCCTAATATCTGCATCTGCAAAACTCCGTTGTCTAGGTCCACATGTTTCTTACGGTCCAATGCCTGGAAGGTCTTCTACGCCTGTGTGAGTTTCGGGCTACCAAAGCTCTAACACCTTGAGGACCACAACACACACACACACACACACACACACACACACACACACACACACACACACACGTTACCAAGTCAGTAGCCAGCATCGTCTTAACTACAGTGCTGGTCCGGGAAAGTGTTCAGCACCCGAGACACGTGCAGTACGCAGAGGCTGCAGGAGTCCTGCACACGCATTCTCTGGTACGTTTGAATAAGTAAACATGTCGGTGAGTGTGACCACCTTCTCAGAGCTAGCCACAGAGATTCCGGAGCCCCATCCTGTGTGAGGTGTGATTGTGACACCTGCATGTGCTCTCACCTGGCGTCGACCAGACGCTGATGTAGAAAACTGAGTTTGAGAGTCTCTCCATAACCTTATGTGTGTGCGCGCATCCACGATCCGCCTGTTATATAGCCTCTCCTGGGAGCCCGGGATGGAGCTGTGCACACTAGCCCTGATATTTGCTTAGGTAGTGCGTGGCTTTCCCTGTCCGTTGCCTCTGGTTTTCCCCAGAACTCTAGTCTTCTCGTTCCACTCCCACACTCTCAGAGCAAATAATAGTAATAATAAAAATAAATCATACTAGACATCCCACCTGCAGTTTAGGGTGCTGGGCTCGTAAACTAGTTCATCCTACCCTGCTAATGGCCCCCTGCATCCAGTATAAGATCTGCTTTAGAGCTCACTAGCAGAAAATGTGCGAGAGCTTCTAAGATGCGCGCCTATGAGCTGTCTCTCGCCAGGGAGAGCGCGCCAATTGAAGTTGGCTCGGCCAGTAGAGCTCTTCCAGCCCGGCTCTGGCTGTAAGCGCTGGGTCAGCTCCATGCTCACTCTCTGCCTTGGAACCCCACCTGGTGGTTAGTTTTAATACTACAGCTGCAGGGGACACTATCTCTTCTTCCCCTCCTTAAGTATCTTTTCCTGACTGAGAACAAGCTCCGAAGAGAGACTGAAGATATTCCTAGGGGTTCAGTTTAAGAATCCTAAGACTACCCACCTCCACGGGACAGTCGGAACCGGGACACTGAGAAAGTCATGCCAGGACAACTGTGGCCTCAGAAATAGAGAGCTGGGGAGTGTTTGCCTAGGGGAATTTTACTTCCCAGGATTGCTTGGCAACCAAGATCAGTGAGGCCACTGTTAGTCCAGACTCCCTGGGGGGGTGCAGAGTGTGGCTGGGGAAGTTTTAGGGACCCTGATGTCTTGAAGTACTCTATGAATATGACCTTAAAAGAAGACCCACACTGAGGCCATCTCTCTGTGGGCAGAGGAACAGACAGCCACATGGAGTTCTACCATGAGACTGCATGCAAGCAGGCATTGAAACATACAAGGCCATACACATGAGATCTTCTCTACAGCCAGGAAACGCCTCTTTCTAAGCCACCAAACTGAATCCACGGGACCTGCCCACTCCGGGGTCGAAAGTCCACACTTCCTAGTAACCCACCCCCACCTCCCCCCACATACAAACACTTTGGCTTTGGGGCCTAATTTGCTCTCCTCCGCCTGGACTTTCTTCCCACTCAAGTGTGGAGTGGGAGTTGGGAGGGAAAAGAGGGACTCCTAAGTCCTTACTTCTAAACTGCCAAGTGTGGCTCTGGGGAATGTCCTGGAAGACACACAGCCACATTGCAACAGCTGCAGTGTGTCCCAATAGGAAGTGTTTCTCTTCAAGTCCCCATGCTGGAACATATGCTGCAGCAGTACCCAGGCTTCCTGGAGGTGCTGCAGGCGAATCGGGAAGCTGCATCTGACAGAACTTGCAAAGAAGCTGTCTGAACGTAAGGAGGCCCAGAGCCACCTTTGCTGGTCATACACACAGGAGGAACAATAAGTTAGTGCCTGGGGTGAACTTCTGATGCTTGTGCCGGTCATAGCCTGGTCTGCAACCCTGCAGTAAAACAAATCTTTGACCAGACTATTGCTTATTTCTGGTCACTGAGACATTAGACTCTGACTCTAGGCTGAGTCTCTGTGCAAACAAGCACTTCCAGGTCTACCTCTGGCTACAGAGCACAGCATTTTCCTCACAAATTGTCCCTGAGCTAGGACTTACCCCATAAGTCTCCTGGGGCAAACTAGGGCTCTAGGTCAGAATACTTCTGTCAACTAGGACTTCAAATGATTCGCATGTCTCCAGATGAGCCCCCCTCCCCATCCAGGCCAATACTGCTAATCTCAGCAACTCACAAAACCCTTTCCACAGCCCAGATACATCTAGGGCTCCAACTCCTGCCCACAGTACACCGAAGCCTAGATTCAGGGAGTGTCCCAGGCACTTTGAAATCAGCCAGAGCCGACTGGAACCTCAGTCAGAGGACACTGTGTCAAGGGAAGTTCTGCCTGGGTGACATTTTCGAGACTTGGTAGATGGGCCTGAGAGAACATGGAGGGTAGGCCTCAGGCACTGTTCGAGACTGAAGACAACCGGCAAGGCAAATTCCTCTGGGGCTCAAGAAATCCCTGCACAAGCACAGATCTGTCTCAAGGCCCACTTCTCAGGACACAGAGCTGCCAGAATGACTGTGTGTCCCCAGCTTCCTACACATAGAGGAGTAAGGACAGCTCCCCGCCCACACCCTCCTCTGTGTACATTCCTCATTATCCGTTCCACAGGCTGCACACAGCACTGTGAGGGAACACTGTTTTGTGGAGGGATTTGTTTGTTTGATGAGAACACTGCCCACTGTTTGGCTCCGTCTCCTTTCCTACCAACAGGAGCACATCCGCTGAGTTGGGACACTTTTCTGTTAAATGGAGTAAACCCTCCATTTTATACCCAATTTGCATAGTTTAGGCCCTGAATTTTCCCAGTTGATGCTTCAACTTCTTCACCCCTAAGCTCTTCATTTCTCTAGCTGGAGACGAGTAGAAAGGTGAGCAAGAGGAAGGTGGAGACAGAGAGATCAGGCAGATGTGGGTAGGAAGCACGCCTGGGCACTTAAGGACCAACTGGGCTCACCTAGTGTCGCCGGCTGTCTGGGGACAGCATAGCTGGAAGAATAAAACAGCATAGCTGGAAGAATAAAAGAGGTAATTTCCATCCCCAGAGTTCTGTCTGCCCCCTAGCCCCAAGGAGCACTTGGAAATCTAACCTCATAGGATCGCAGACTGCCTTTGTTCTGTTCTAAGGTCCCCCCATATCCCGAGTCCCTTGCCTGAAGAAGCCCTGGGTCAGCAGGTTCTGCCCAGACCCTTTGGCAGAGCTCGGGTGGGAACTGTAAACTCCTGCAGATGAAAAGGGGCCTTCATCCTGGATTTCTGCTTTTGTCAGTGTTCCTCTCCCTGCCTTTGCTCACCTTCCTGCCTCTCTGTGCTCTCCTCCAGAACAGGCGCCACAAGGCCAGTGGTAGCCCTCTGGTGCCCAGAAACTCAAGGACAGGTTAGAGGACATCGCATGAGTGTGCCCTTGCTCTTGAGAGGGGCTGGACCCCTGCTGTCCAAGCTGCTGTGAAAGTCACCTCCAGTGTTAGGGATTGCCTCTCTAGAGCCCGCAGAACTAAATGTCCCACTCCCCAGCTTGGCTTCGGGCAGTCTAACTGTACAGAGAACTCAAGAAGCCCTTCACAACCGCCAGCTGCCCGAACCCAAGCAGCCCCAGCCTCTTCAGAGGTGCCTTCTTCCTGGTCACTGCTACCAAGTCCAAGGGTCATTCAATTTCTGTTGTTTTATCCTTCAGGCCTTTCTTTTCTTTGCCCTTATGGGGACTTGGCCCTTTCCCATACCCACATCCATGTACCTTCAACTATTTTCTTGATTTTTTTTTTAAATAAGTAACAGTCCATGCGCAAAGGTTCAATCTGCAGAGGTCTGACTCCTCACTCCCAACTCCGCAAACAGGCCAGGCTAGAAGGAGCCCCTCACCCACCCACCTACAGCCCCCTGGGAAAGAACTTTCTCTTTTCCCTGGTAGGCAACTAAGTCTCACGCACTCCTCACCTGGGGAAGTCTTAGCTCCAGACACTTTGCCCTGGAGGAATTATTTTAGAGAAGTGGAATTCTTCCCGTCCTCCACCATCAAAGCCCCAAGCCCAGATTTCCTTCTGCCCCACACCCAATACAGTCCAAAGCAATCTGAAAATGGACTTGCCGATAGAAGGTGGGAGGGGCGCAACTGGCAGCTGTGTCCAAAGGCGAAGGGGTATGGGCAGTGCCCCAGGCTGGCTGTGGCTGGCAGGGACACTGTCGCAGAGATGGCGCTCCTTCAGACCCAGGGAGCCAAGAGCCCTTTATAGCCTGAAACCTGCCCTGGCACCGCCCACTGGGCGGATGCAACAAGGGCCTGCAATGAGGGGTGTCGCTGGGAGCTGGGAGGGCATCCATCCCAGGACTTCAGGGCCAGGCCTCATACACAATAGTCTGGGAGTCAACTGTCTCCCACCCTAGACAACTCTATGTCCTGGTATGTATGTGAGTCTCTCTCTGTCTCTCTCTCTGTCTCTCTGTCTCTCTGTCTCTCTGTCTCTCTCTCTCTCTCTCTCTCTCTCTCTCTCTCTGCCTCTCTGTCTCTGTCTCTCTCTCTCTCTCTCTCTCTCTCTCTCTGTGTGTGTGTGTGTGTGTGTGTGTGTGTGTGTGTGCAGGCGCTCGCACTCCTGCTTAAACGTCCATTCAAAGACCTCAGCTCTCTTTCCCCTGTGTTCTCTCTCTGGCAGCAGTTTTGAAAGGATGGGGACAGCAGTGTGTTTCTGCTCAGTTTATCAAGTTTCACTTGGTGACAAAGGACTGAAGGACAATCAGGGTCCAGGGAGAAAAAAAGAAAGCGTGACAGGGAACCCAGGGCTTTTGTGGAAGGTAAAAACACTAACAGAAAAGGGCTGGGCAGAGCACGAAGTGAAACAGCCTGCACACTGCTTGGTGTCACAATCCGCTTCCTCCATCCTCCTCTGGAGCTTCGGAAATCCTGGGGATCTCAGGAAATACAAGTGTGTTGATTTGTAAATAGAACACTGTTCATCTGGGCATGAACTGAATTAGACAAGCTAGAGTGCAGTCTCCTCCCTCCAGGGCTGTCAGGACTCCCATCTCCTTCCCAGTCCCTGCACCAGGGAGGCATCCTCTGAGAGGTCACTCAGAAGGAATAGCACCCCCTGTTCCCCATTACAGCCCATCTATCCAGCTCTCATTAAGGACACAGTGGGGACGAGGATGGGGCGGGCTTTCCCTGATGATCCAGGTTCCATCTTTTACCAGGAAGGCTTAATGGACAGAGTTGGCCTAGCAGTGTTGGCTTGTGACAAAAGGAGGGTACCTAGGAACACTGGACTGCTTCTTCCTGGGGACAGCAGACAGAGTGGCAACCAGATGCAGCCAGCCAGCCTAAGAGAAAAGCAACAGAAAGACAAGCAGGACCCTCCTGCTTCCCCAACCTGCTGGGTTCTGTTCCAAAGCTGCGGTCAGACAAGCTAACCCTTGCTCCAGGCTAGGCTGGACATCTAGTTGGCAGATTCTCCAAGTTAAAAAATGCCACAGGTTACTTCCTCTTGCCTGTGGTCTCTACTCCTGTGCGCCTCTCTCTCTCTCTCTCTCTCTCTCTCTCTCTCTCTCTCTCAGAAGAAGAAGAAGAAGAAGAAGAAGAAGAAGAAGAAGAAGAAGAAGAAGAAGAAGAAGAAGAGAAAAAGCAGAATCTCAGACCTTGTAGTAACTTAAGCTCTCCCATCCCAGCTCCCAGCTCAGATCAAAGTTGGAGCTTTACCTAATCCTCACCAGGCACTGTTACGGTGGCCAGAGATAAGAGGAACCATACTTATTACCTCTCCCCATTATGACAACACTTGCTGTATCAGGACCATTTTAATAATGCCTGTGACTCCTCCAAGGCCCTACCCCAGTAGACCCTGAAAGGGTCTTGGAAAGACTCCAGCCTTTCTACCACCTGGTCTCTACCAACATCTTCTCCAAACTCTGTGTTTCCTATTCAACTCATTCCCCCATCTCCTACAACACCCCTTCTCTGCAGGCATCTGGGCCCTCTTGAACATGCTCACTAAATTTTCACTCTGTGGCTTCATACCTTCTCCAGTCCTGCTCTTCTGGGTCCATTCATTGTTCATGTACAAGCAGGCAGGGAGCTTGTCTGAGAACAAGAACACCAGAGCCATTTAGATAGACCTAGGTTCAAAGCCCACTCTGCCTCTAAGCAGCCTAAGCAATGTAGACTGTTTGCCTGGTCTACGGGTGATCTGACACGGTAGAGAAAGGGATAGAGGAGACAATGGTAACAATCATGATAACAAGGAGAACGTCATCCAGGCATGCATTAACAAAAGGCTTGCCTGTGTGCCTTACATGGTTTCACAGACCCTCAGCATCCTGGAGAGATCAAGCAGCTTTAGCTGTACACTGAGCAAGAAGCTCTAGACCAAAAGGTGGGCCTTGAATTCAGGACATTGAACACCAAAGCCAGTCACAGTGCGGACAGAGGAGAAGGCACAGTAGGAGTAGTCACTTTCTGTGAACACATTTGGAAACTGTGGAGGAGATAGGGGAGTCCTGTTTGGTGAGCTGAGTGCCTAGTAAAAAGAGCTACCCTGAGCAAGGGAACCTAGGATGAGACTCGAGACCAAGGTCATGAATTTGGTCTGAGTCACGATTAGGTTCTCAGTGGCTTCAGGCTATCCCAGTGGTGCTGTCTGAGAGCTGCAGAGGTCTGGGTTATAGAAGACAAATGGGGAACTCAGGTACATTTGGTTACTAATTGGGAGGCAATGGAGAAGGAGCCTACACAGATAGCATCCAGTCTAGAGCAGAACCCTACAGAACACCCACATATGCATGCACACACATACACACAAATACATACATACATACATACATACATACATACATACATACATACACACACACACACACAGGAGGATAGGGAAGGATGAATGGAGAGACAGAGAGAGAATGAGAGAGAAAGAGTGAGAGGGAGGGAGGGAGGGACGGAGGGACAGAGGGAGGGAGGAAGAGACCTGTGGGACATGCTTAGACACAGCTTCCTGACCCACAGACTCCTATTTCACAGGGGTGTTGGTTTATGAACCATGCATACACGTTGGGAGGGTGTCTTACTCAGTACTGGTCTTGTTGAGCCCCAGATGACTGGGTCCAGTCCACACAACTTCCTTTAGTGCAGAACCTGTTCTCTACAGACTATGTGGCCTGGGACACATACCCTTAGTGCTCAGAATTGGGTCAGCAGAGTTGGTGAAGAAGGCCAGGGTGTGAGGATCTGAAGCTGAAAGAAAGACAAAGCCCCAGCCCAGTAGATGGAGGACTCACATGTGAGCCCTAAGTGGCAATGAAGAAAAGCCAGACAGGGAATGGCTGGTCCTTGTGTGGAGGAGAATGTGGCCCTGAAAGAGGCCTGCCCCATTAGTACTCAGTTTGGTGCTGCAAAGGTCCTTCTACATGTGGAAAGTCTTTCTGTCATTAAAGACGGGAGGCCCAGGGAGAGGAGAGCAGGAGCCAGTAAGTGGGAGGAAAGGGATAGTGGGACTTCAGCAAGGTTTCTACAGGATGGCACTAGCTTCTAAAGTCCTGCTCCCTGGTTGGGTAAGGTCTGAGAGAGACAAGGTATTGTCCTCAGGACAGGTGTCTACCATGGGGAAGACATCTGGGCACCTGGTGGAGTCTGCCTTACTTTTCTCCTGGTACCTTATACTCACAAGTGTTCCTGCAGCTTTGTGTGTGTGTGTGTGTGTGTGTGTGTGTGTGTGTGTGTGTGTGTATGCATGTATATATACATATGTAATATGTACATATGTATATATGCATGCATGTATGTATGTATATACATATGTATGTATATCCCTGGATTTCTGACCAAGCTGTGCTCCCATGAACTGGTTCAGGGGCTGAGCTTCATGGTCCTGAGGCTCTTTCCTGGCAGTGGGAGCCATGACAGTGATGTGAGCCTATGGATCTGGTCACAGCAGCATCTGTCAATAGTATCATAGTCTTACACAGGCTTTTTTTTTTCTAATTTGAGGTAAGGTCTTGTCCAGGCTAATGTCAAACGTGCTATGTAGCTACTGAATGCTGGGATGACAGATGTGTGTATAGCACCTAGTTTCCTTCTTTTATAAGAATGGGGAAGGTAAGCCTTGCCTCCGTAGGCGATTGCTGTGTTGTTGTTGTTGTTGTTGTTGTTGTTTAGATAATGAGTACAAACTCTTTGCTTGAGGTTGATGACCCTAAAGCTTTAGGGACTCTTGCCTGAGCAGGATCCTTCCATAGCCCCCAAACTGATCCTAGAAGGTCATGATTCTGCATGATTTTCTTAAATAATGTCTTTCAAATCAAATAAGCTTTGGGGTCCATGAATCCTAGTGCCTGAAAGGGAGTGACCAGCACTGACATCCTACCCCACTCTCCACCTCCTCAAAGCTTCCTGTTTGCAGGAGTGGTCTGGCTGCCCCGGGTAAGTTGGGTAAGTTATAATGAGCCCTCCAGAGCAGGGAGGTAAAGAGCTAGCCAGGTGGCAGGGACACAGGCTGGGGACTTGGGTTAAGTAGAAGCTAGCTGAGAGATTGCCTCAGCTAAAGGCCAGCAGCTTTAAACAATATAGAAATCTCATGTCTTATTTAAAGCACAAGTGGGTCCTCAAAAGCTCCGTGATAATAATGAGCCTTCTGGACAGCCTTAGCCCAGGCAGAAGGCCAGAGGGAGACCTCTTCCACAGGAATGTGGCCCAAGTCCCGTCTCATTCCTGAGTGGGGCTCACTGCCCCTTCCTCCCACCTTCTGCTTGCTACCCTTTATGAAACCCAAGAGCTTTGTTCAGTGCATGTTCTTGGGATCCCCAAAAGCTGAGCAGTGCTGGCCCTGTTTGCTGGTCCTAGAAGAGGCTTTGATTCAGAACTAGAACTGCAAGACAAGCTACTTGCAGGGCTGTGCTGGGCAACTCTGGGCCTCCAGGAAAACAAAGGCTGGCTTCCTGATTAGCACCCGTTTGTTCCCCTATGGAGCACTGGAGGGAGTGGGGACCAGGGCTCCCTCCTTGGTGTCTAGGAGATGGATGGGGCTGATTTTTTTCCCAGGATTCCTCCTCATAAATCTGATTTGGCCCCTCATCCGTCTAGGCCAGTCTCCATGGAGGTGTGTGGTAGTGATAAATGGGCTGACTCACTAATGTGACTGAGGTGGCAGGGACTTGGGGAGGGCCTCTGGTCTGATGGATAGTCCCCATGAGAGCATATTGCATTAGGACCCCTTAATGCAATCAGCAGGGCCATTACTATCCCAATTTGTGGCTCCTCCTCACCAGGTGGGGTCTCAGAGCTGGAAGATTAAGGAGGGTGTCAGGACTTTGAAGACACCTGGGGGTTTGAGGTGGGATTTTCTTCCTGGGAGCCATTACAAGGGAAATACAAAAGCATAGAACCAAAGAAAGCATGTACCCAAAAGGGAAAAGGAAAGACTCAAGGCCCAGAGAGTAGGTATAGCCTGGCCAAGGTCATCCCTGGAGCCAGAGAAGAGCCAGGATTAGAACTGAAGTCCCAGGTGTTTGTGCCAGAGTAGTCAAATCTGGAGGAGGAGGAATGGGGCCGAGGCAGGGAGCTTCATAGAGGAGGGATAAGGTTAAGAGGAGAGCACCAGAGAGAAGGGATGGGGTTAGGGGAGAGTGTCACCTCCCTGTGGCTACAGTATTGCTTGCCACCACAAGGAAGGAAATGGCACTTTCTCTGAGTGTTTAAGCCAGAGTGAGCTCATGGGGCTCTAGGATGTGCACCTATCCAAATTAGGTTTTCTTCTGCTGGCCAGCTCTTCAGAGGAACTGCCTAGCCCACATCCAGGCTCAGGCAAGGAATTTGCATTCGGAGACCCACACTGTGTGCTCTGCTCAGTGTGGTGGGTGTGGTATGATCTAAGCCTTCACACCAGTCACAGCAGGTTTCAAAGCCCTCCCCCACCCCACCCCTTACTGTCTTCTCTTTGAACTTCCTTCTCTCACTTCTTGGTAAACTCTTACCTTTTCCCATCAAGTGCTGCCATCTGAGTCTTTCTGGATGTTTCCAGAGTGCTGCTGGCATTCTAGAACATTCTGCACAGACCATCCTGACATTTTTTTTTTAAATCTTCCTCATCCATACGCTGACCTACTGTGGTGACTAAGGCACGGATGAACCATTGGGGAGGTAAAGGAGGAATGAGGAGTGTCGAGAAGGTGGGAGCTGTAAAACCTGGCAATTCATTTTATATTCTTATCTAGTGATGGACTCAAAAGATTTCAGGTACATGCATCACATCCCTGTGAGGCTCTGGTGTCCATGGTCATGACACATGTTCTTCTGTTTCTTGGGCACTTCAAGACCACACCCACTTCTATTTAAGTAACTATTTCTCTACATGTTTTTCCTTCAGACTCTAACCAAGCCTGTATTTTCCCTTAGCTTGAAAGTATTTACTCTACTATAGATGAACTCTGTGCTTACAGCTTGCATGCATATGTGTGTATGTGTATGTGTGTGTGTATCTGTGTGTATGTGTGTGTGTGTATCTGTGTGTGTGTGTGTGTATACGGGGTATACATGTGTGTTGATATTCATGTGTGATGTGCAAGCCAGAGGACAAACTCAGGTGTCATTCTTACTCAGATGTCATCCATGTTGTGTTTTGAGATAGGACCTCTCACTCTCCTGGAAATTGCCAAGTATGCTGGGCTGACAGGTCAGCAAGACCAAGGGAATCTGTCTTTGCTGTCAACACTAGTGTTAGAGGCATCTGCTAACATGCCGTCTTTCCTTTTTATGTGGATCTGGAGGCAGACCTTTGCCAGCTGAGCATCTCCACAGGCCTGGACTGACATCTCACAGAGGACAGGCTGTGAGGGAAGAGATGGCAGTTAGAACTATGGAGAAACACTGTTCCTGGGCTTTGGGCTCCTCTATCTGTACAACAGGGACAGATGACTGGCAAGTAAGCTCAGCAGTGCGGTCACGTTCTGCCCCACCCCATCTTGATCTCTAGCTTAGACAAGCCTCAAAGCTCTGACTCTCTGGCTTCAACCTCCTATGTAGCTAGAATTATAGGCCTATGCCACCAGGCCAGATCTTCATCAAGCCAAACATCATCTGGGCATGTCCAAAATCAATCTTTCTTCTTTGAAATCGATATCACCATTTTCCTGACTTCTGACTATTTATTCAGTTAATCGGAAACTTCCATGTTTATCCTGGAGGTGCTTAGCATCGAGCCAGGCCCTTAGGCGTGGCAGAAAGGAACCCTACCTCTGACCCATGTCCTGGTCCTCATGCTGCTTCTGGAATGTAAGCCATTGCCATGGACCTCAGGCATCTTCACACTGTGTAAGAGTTTGTTTAGAGACTACACACACTCAATTCTTTTGTCTTCTGTTTGCCTATGTTACATCATTCCACTCCGACTGATTCTCCTCCCTCTCCTCATCCCATAGCTGGCAGGAATCACAGCTCCCCCTACGCCTCTCAGCCTTCACAAAGGGAAGTTAGCTTCATACACTGTCAAGAAACAAATGGGGCAGGGCAGCAACCAGGATGTAAAGTGAATAAATAAACTAATTAATTAATGGGGAAAATTAAAATAAATAAAAATAAAACTCTTTAGCATGAGAATATGTATTTGTTACAGCTCCATTATAAAAGAAAAGTAGTCCAAAGAACAAATAACGTTTTAGATTTCTAAAACAGCAACTTGTGCACACACACAAAACAAAATTCTGTTGTTGAAGACATGAGGGAGAACAGACAGTGCTTTTCTTGGTGGTTCATACTTTTCACCCCAGTACTCTGGAGGCAGAGGCAGATAAATCTCTGCTTGGTCTATAGATCACATTTCAGGCCAGCCAGGGCCACATTCTGAGACCTTGTCTCAAAAGAGGAGGAAGAGGAAGAGGGGGGTGGGGGAGGGAGGGGGAGAGGGAGAGGTGGGAGGGGGAGAGAAGAAACAGATAAGACTTGACTTTTAATAATCATCTGGAGCCATGGCTCCCTCCATGTGGATTCTTTGACTGGTGGTTTAGTTCCTGGGAGCTCTGGTGGGGTTTGGTTGGTTGATAAGGTTGTTCTTCCTATGGGGTTGCAAAGCCCTTCGCTTCTTCAGTTCTTTCCCTAGCTCTTCCATTGGGGTCCCGTGCTCAGTTCAAGGGTTGGCTGCGAGCATCTGCATCTGTATTGGTCAGGCTCTGGCAGAGCCTCTTAGGGGACAGCTATACCAGGCTCCTGTTAGCAAGCACCTCTTGGCATCAGCAATGGTGTCTGGGATTGGTGTCTGCAGATGGGTGGATCCCTAGTAGGGCAGTCTCTGGATGGCCTTTCCCTTCAGTCTCTGCTCTACTCTTTGTCCCTGCATTTCCTTTAGACAGGAGCAATTCTGGGTTAATATTTTTGAAATGGGTGGGTAGCCCCCTTCCTCAACTAGAGGCCGTGCCTAACCTCTGGATATGGTCTCTAGAGGTTCTTTTCCCCCTTTGTTGTATATTTCAGCTAGGGAGGGGAGACCCTTGGTCCTGTAGAGACTCAATGCCCCAACGTAGGGGAATGCTAGGGTAGTGAAGCAGGAGTGGGTGAGTTCCCTCATAGAAGCAGGGGGAGGGAGGATAGGATAGGGGTTTGTGGAGGGGAAACCAAGAAGGGGGATAACATTTGAAATGTAAATAAATAAAATAACCAAAAAAAGTGAGAGTGAGAGAGAGAGAGAGAGAGAGAGAGAGAGAGAGAGAGAGAGAGATTGTAATTTTGCCACTTCATGAAGTTCTTTGGGGGATGCAGGTAGGTCTATAGGGATTCAGACAAGAGTGGGTATGCAGCCCCTCTCAGTAGCACTGGGAGCAGGAAGTAGGCCTATCCACAAGCACAGTCACTGTATGGTTATGCTGAAGAAAATCTAATGGAGTAAATTATTTTGTTCTAAAGAAGATCCTGCCTGTCAGTAAAGAAAGCTTGGTAAACACATGCAAACACACACACACACACACACACACACACACACACACACAGAGAGAGAGAGAGAGAGAGAGAGAGAGAGAGAGAGAGAGAGAGAGATTGATTTAGTGTTGGATAGTAAGTAGACAGTTAAAGCGATGATTAACTATATACGTGTGCCAACACCATTCAGAGTCTCTTTTCTTTGTGTAACCATTGCTGTGGAAGCCAATTTTAAATGCTGGGAGATTCTGAAACTAAATGAAACATTTAACGAGGCCTCTTTAAAAATCTGTCCTGTGGAGCCTGGTATGTGTGTTCTCTGAGAGGCTGTACCAGCACCTGACCAGTACAGATGCAGATACTTATAGCCAACCATTGGACTGAGCCCAGGGACCCCAGTGGAAGAGTTAGGGAAAGGACTGAAGGAGCTGAAGGGGACTGCAACCCCATAAGAGGAACAACAATATCAACTAACCCCTTCCTCCATAGCTCCTAGGGACTAAACCACCAACCAAAGAGTACACATGGAGGGAGCCAGGACTCCAGATACATAGGTAGCAGAGGATGGCCTTATCTGATATCAATGGCAGGGGAAGGAGACTTGATGTCCCAGCATAGGGGGATGCTACAGGGGTGAGGTGGATGGATGGAGGAGCACCCTCATACAGGCAAATGGGAGGGGGTGAGAGAGGTGGGATGGGGGAGAAGAAGGATACAATTTGAAATGAGAACAAATAAAATGATTATTAATAATAATAACAAACCAGTGGACATCCTGGTGAAAGGCTGGAAAAGCATTGCTAGTATTCAGTGAGAACTTTGAGAAGGAACGCACAGTGGACTGGCAACAGAAGAAAACTCCCTTCCTTGATAAACTCTAAGAACGCCCACAGTTAACAGGGACCTAGAGCTCTCTGACTGCAGCCCAGGAAGCGCAGTCCTGACTGCTTGGTCACTGCAGGTGTGCCAGTGGTTTTGTCAAGTAAGTCAGGGGAAACATTCAGAAATAGAAAGATAATCTTCAGCTATTGGCTACGGCTCTAAGCCGCTCTCTCTCTTCCCATGCTGAATGACTTTCCCTTATCTTCCTGGTCCAATTTTCATCATGTCTATATGTCTCTATACATGTATATATCTGTAATATTTGTAAGTACACTATTTCCCTTAGCTTTCAGATTTATTTCTACCAATGGTGCAAACCTCCTTCATATTATCTATCTTAGTTTATTGGCCTTTCCTCAAGTCTGTGGCTATTTCCAAGTTTTGATTCCCAATCTTACCTAGTAATCTGAAATGTCTCTGCACTTTTCTCAAGGATTCTCCTCTGTAAAGTGATTTGTCTTTTTTGTCCTTCTACCAATACTCAGCTCTTTGACAGAGAAAGGAATTGGGAACTGCTATTTTCTACAGACCACAAGGACCAGTGGGACATTCTAGGAACTAGTTGTAATCCTATCAGGTCTGAAAAGGACAGTAATTAAGTTGTCTACATACAAGACAAACATACTTAGTATCTCTTTTAGATGCTAGCAGTAACCCACTGTCAGTGAAAATTGTGAATCTCCATATGAATTCACAGGAGTAAGGCTAAGTCCTGAGTGAATAAGATAAGACTTATGATGAGAACAAAACATCCAAGTTATGAAGGATATAAAGGCAGACATAAAGAAGGACTGACCATGCTCAGTGTCAGTGCCTACCAAAATGAATAGACTCAATGTAATCTCCATCAAAGTTCCCAGGCACCTCTCAAGTTCATTCTCACAATTATCTGTGCTGTGTTTCTGCAAAACTAAACATGGAAGAAGAGGTAAGAGATACTTAAGGGGTCACAGCTGGACACTGTCCCTTCCGGAATTAGCAGGTTCTCACACTGGCTCAGAAGCAGAGAAACTTCTAGAATACAGGAAACAGCTACATGCACCCCAACAAGAAAAGGATTAATATTAATTGGTATGTAGGATCTTCAACAACAACAATGACATCAGCAATGACATCAGCAATAATCTACACCTGCATTTTCTATGGCTCAAAATAAAATTAATTTAGATTATCTAAATATAAAATAAAACCACTAAAACCATCTCATAATTGGGTTTGGTGGATTGTATGGAAGTGTTGGTAGGCAAGATATGAAACTCAAGAGCTTAAAGGAGAAGAGTGACAAACTACACAGAATGCCAAAATTCTATCTATGGGCTCCATTGCCAATGATGGTTTACAATGGAGTCAGTAAGATAAGGGTAGTGGGTCAAACTGCTCTCCAGTGTAGCCAGACATTCTGAGTTCAGTCATTGGATACTGCAGTGGAAGAAGAGAAATGACTCCTGAAAGTAGTCTTCTGACTTCTGCCTGCCCTCTACACATGGATACACACACGCTCTGTAACTCACACACATTCCCACATTTATATACACACACACCTCATACTCACACACATACACGCTCACTCATGCACACACTCATTTACACACTGTCACACACACATGTTGAAAACACATAAAATTTTAAAACTTTAAAGTCAGGGCTGGAGGGATGACTAGGTGGTTTAGAGCACTGGCTGCTCCTGCAGAAGGCCAAGTTTAGCTGCCATCAGCCACATGAAGTGGCTCCTAGCCATCTGTATCTCCAGCTCCAGGGGATCTGGCACCTCTGGCTTCCTTGGGCTCCCATACAGATATACAGCCCTACACACCGTTAAAAATAAATCTTAAAAAGTGAGCCAGCAGGTGAGACTTGGCTCTTTCAGGGTAGTATACTCAGCCCTGAAGGAAACATATATCCTCCTCCTCCTCCTCCTCCTCTCCTCCTTCTCCTGCTTCTGCTCTTCCTCCTCTTCCTCTTCCTCCTCCCCCCAGAGCTCAGGAATCATTGTGGAAGAAGGGGCAGAAAGCATGCAAAAGCCAGAAGTGGTAGGTGACTGTCTTAGTCCATGAAGACATTATCTCCTGGACACAGTAGTTGTGACAACCTCCACAAAGTCTAGACCAATGGAGAGTGGAGTTAGGCACACAATCTCATCCCTAGCTGCAGAAATTTTGGCAATCAATACCTGTTGGGAGAGGAAGAGCTAGGTTTCCCTAAGTGTAGCCCTGGTTAAGTTGACCACACTCCAGTGGAAGATTACATAGCCAAGGATATTTGGGCAACACAGATTTGTCTTCAAGGATTAAAAAAAATGAATACAAACTTGGGTGAGTGGGGAAGGTAGGAGCTGGGAAGAGTTGTGAGAGGGAGGGTGAATATGATCAAAACACGTAGGATGAAACTCTCAAAGAACTAATTATAAATCAAAACCTAGGCGAACATGGAATGTATGAATTAACAATTCTGAAACTGTGTTAGGGTTGAGTTAGCGTGCATGGCTAGTAGATGATTTGAGACCGGATCTTTCTGGGTATGTGTTGGGGGAGACTGTACCTGCCTACTATATCTGTATGAAGTCCTGTGTTCCATTCTGGTGTGGGGGCACACATATGTAATTCCGGCACTAGGGAAGTGGAGGTTGAAGGATTGGGAGTTTAAGGCCAACCTTGGCTATTCAGTGAGTTTGAGAATATCTAGGGGTGCATGAGACTCAGTTTCTAAATAAAAAACACCAGAGTGATTGTTGTAATGGCATATTAGAGTAGGCAACACCAGTTTGAAGTTGTGTCACACATTATCAAAACAGAGACATACAAATGTATGCATACCAGAGATATCTGTGTCAATGGGTTATCACATGCTACACGCCATCTAGTTCTCTCTGGTGAGAGCTGAAAATCAGTGACTCCCCATTTCCCCTGTTACCCAGATCTTGCTTTGGTTTTAATTTCTATTTTATTTTTGTGATAGTAACCCAAGATGGCCTTGAACTTTTAATCCTTCTGCTTCATCTTCTAATTGGATTATAGCCATTTGATAGCACTTCCAGCTCTAGATCTTGGTTTGAAGATATCCTTCTCTCATAAAAAGACACAAAGGATCCACAATGAGTGTGGAGCTGACTGGAAGCACCAGACAAGCTGCCCCATTTCATAGTACCAGAAATAAGGAGGGTGTAGGCCTGACACCTCAGCTACTGGGAGACTGAAGCAGAAGGATCAAGCTCAAGGCTTGCTAGGACTACAGTGAGTTTATGGCCAGCCTGAGCAATTTAGTGAGAGATCCTATCTCAAAATAAAAAACAGAAAGGTTGGAGAAGGTTGGAGAAGCTTGGCTGTGGAGTGTTTGTCTTATATAGCATGTGTCAGACCCTGGGTTCAATTCAAATACCTATTTTTAAAACTTAAGAGTTTGTAGATGTTGTAATTTGTGTTTCAAGTAACCCCCAAAGACTCATGTACTAAAGGCTTTGTTCCAAAGTTCTAAGAAGTGATGCGTCATTAAGCCACCGGCAAGTTAATTTGCTGACAGTTCACACTGTTAGGGAGCAAGGCATAGTCAAAGGAGGTAGATCTGGGCGTGTGTGTAACTTTGAATGGCATAGATTTTCCTCCACCCCTATTCTCTGCCTGTTTCCTGGACACTGTGAGGGACAGTTTCCTCTCTAAATACTCACACAGCTATTCTATTCTGCCCTGCCAGGGTCCACAAACAATGGGGCGAGTTGAACATGTGTGGGAACCCCTGAAACCCTGAGTCTGAGTAAATCCTTCCTTCTTTAGGTTGATTTTCTCAGGTACTTGTCACAGCAGCAGGACATAACTAACATCAGGAACATGTTAAAGAAATGAGTCAATAGCCAAGTGTCCCAGTGGCTAAACCTGGGATCCTTTAAGTACAATCTAAATAGTACAGGACTGGATTAAACCCCACGCATAGACTAAGTACCCAAGCCTGAAGGACACATCTGGAGATCAGTGAAAGGGAATCAAGAGTCCAAAACTAAACCCACAGCCAGGTGCTAGCTCACACCTCTAATGACAGAAAGGCAAAAGTAGGCAGATCTCTGTGCATTGGAGACTAGCCAGCCTACATAGTAGGATCTTGTCTCCAAGCAAACAAACAAACAAACAAACAGAAATGGACTCACTCTGTGATTAACTGATTTTTCAACATGTCTGTTTTCAAACAATGCTAGGACAATTTGATATCTATGTGTATGACAGCAAGTGTGGAGACTTAGTTCATAATACACACAAATCAATTCGAAATGAGCCGAAGACCTAAGTGAGAGCCAAACTCAAAACCATTCCTAAGGATTCATTGGCAGTGGCCTCTATGATTCTGTTTGGCCTCTGCAACCATTTCTTAGGTTTGTAAAAATATCACACCAGAATAAGCAACAAAACAATGGATACATTCAGACTTTATGAAAATGTTCCACCTCTAAGAATGCCATCAAAAGGGAGCAAGTTCCATAGAGCATAAGAAAATCACAAATAGAAGTCATGTGTCTACTAAAGATCTAGTGTCTGGTCCATCTAGAGAAGTCTTCAGACAACCCAACTTAAAGAGAAGGAGCTTTAATCCCAGCCTTTAATTCCAGCACTCAGGAGATGGAGCAGAACTGCCACCAGTTGAATGCCTGCCTGGTCTATACAGTGAGCGCCAGGCCAGCCAGGGCTACATAGCAAGGCTTTTCTGGTTTGTTTTGTTTTGTTTTCTGTTTTTAAAAAAACAGTAAAGATTGAAGAAACGTTTCCCTAAAGATCATACCATGCCCAATAAGAAGAGTCCCACACAGAAGAGTCTCAACACCATCATATTGTAAGTTGCTAGGGAAATGCAAGCCAAAACCATAGGATACCACTTCATACTTACTGGGATGAACATTATTTTGTTTTGTCTTTTAAAAAGGACAACAAATAAGAGGCACCAAGCTTCCAACAACAGGAGGCATTCGCTGGGAACCAGCAGGCCATACTGAACATGCAAATAGGTAGGCTGACTGCAGATTTTAACCCCTCTCTCTTCTCCTCTAAATCCAATCCTCCAGGCTTATCCAATTCCCCAACTCTGTAGCAGAATACCATTTGTGGCCTCTCCTCACTCTCTACCCATTCCCGGGAACTAGGCAGATCCTGGTGGAATACACTGCTTTCCCCCTCCAGTGGACCTCCTCAGTACCCACCTTCTAGTTCATCTCCATTCCTAAGTGTCAACACATTCTACACAGAACCCCCAGTGGCCACAACTGGCAGAATCTCAGAATTCCCTATGAAGTTACACAGAGTCACTACACCCTCCTAAGAACCAGAGAGGGTAAGAGAAACAACAAAGTCAAGATCAGATATCACACCTTAGAATTACAATAATCCCAAACACGAATGCCTAGATGGCATCATAAAAACACAGTCAAGAACAGCCAGGACACTATGTCTCCAACAGAGCCCAGCAATTCTACAGTAGGTCCTGAGAAACTCAGCATAGCTGAATACAAGACAAGAACCATAAAATAGTTATTACGAATATGATAGAGGTACTTAAAGAGGAAATGAAATAAATTCTTTAAAGAAATCTGTGAATAAAAAACAAGTAGTGGAAGGGAATGAGTAAAACAGTTAAGACCTGAAAATAGAATCAATAAAGAAAAACCTAACTGAGTGAAATCTGAAAATGAAACATTTAGAAACTAGAATGGGAACCTTAGAGGCAAGCCTCGGCAACAGACTACAAGAAGGAGTCTCAGTCATTGAAGACATAATAGAAGAATGGGTGGATACTTTAGTAAAAATTAATTGTTAAATCTAAGAAAGGTCAGGCATGCAACATCCAGGAATTCTGGGACACTATGAAAAGACAAAATCTATGAATAATAGAAATAGAAGAAGGAGGAGGAGGAGGAGGAGGAGGAGGAGGAGGAGGAGGAGGAGAAGAAGAAGAAGAAGAAGAGGAGGAAGAGGAAGAGGAAGAGGAAGAAGAGGAAGAGGAAGAAGAGGAAGAGGAAGAGGAAGAAGAGGAAGAGGAAGAGGAAGAAGAGGAAGAGGAAGAGGAAGAGGAAGAGGAAGAAGAGGAAGAGGAAGAGGAAGAGGAAGAGGAAGGGGAAGAAGAAGAAGAAGAAGAAGAAGAAGAAGAAGAAGAAGAAGAAGAAGAAGAAGAAGAAGAAGAAGAAGAAGAAGAAGAAGAAGAGGAAGAAACAACAACAACAACTCAGGTCAAAGGCATAGAAAATATTTTTAATAAAATCATAAAAGAAATGTTCCCTAACTTAAAGAAGGAGGTGCCTATTAAGGTAGAAGAAGTAAATAGAATGCTAAATAGACTGAACCAGAAAAGAAAGTCCCCTTGACACATAATACTCAAAACACTGAACATTCAGAATAAAGGAAGAATATTAGAAGCTGCAAGGGAAAAAAGATCAAGTAACATATAAAGGCAGAATTAAAATAACACCTGACTTCTCAGGGGAGACTCTAAAAGTCAGAGGGACATGAGCAGATGTTCTATGAACTCTACGAGACCACAGACACCAGCCCAGACTACTATACGCAGCCAAACTTTCAATCACAATAGATGAAAAAATACCATGATAAAAACCAAATTTGAGCAGTATCTATCTACAAATTTAGCTCTACAGAAGGCTACACACACACACACACACACACACACACACACACACACACACACACACACGCACACACACAAGAACTAAATAATAGGAATCAACAAGCACTGTTCACTGATATTTCTCAACATCAATGGTCTCAATTCCCCAATAAAAAGATACAGGCTAACAGAATGGAGGCAGAAACAGGATCCACCCTCTATTGCACCCAAGATATACCTTAACATCAAGGATGGACATCACCTCAGAGTAAAAGATTGGAAAAAGGATTCCAAGCAAATGCACCTAAGAAACAAACCTATGTAGCCATTTTAATATCTAACAAAATAGATAACCCCAAACCTAATCAGAAGAGATAAGGGAAGGTCACCATACACTCATCAAAGGAAATATCCACCAAGAGGATTTTTGCAATTCTTTTTTTTAAATCTTTAATCTTTTCTTTACAGTCCAGTAGACACCCCCCTCCCATTATACCCTCTGACAGTTCCTCATCCCATTCCTCCTCCCCTGTCTCCAAGAGGATGTCCCCACAGCCCCTTCCCCTACTCCCACACCTCTCCAGGCCTCACCATTCCCTGTGGCCTTAAGTCTCTCTAGGGTTAGGTGTGGCTTCTCTCATTGAGACCAGATCAGGCAGTCCTCTGCTATATATATGTCAGCGGTCTCAGACCAACTAGTGTATGCACCTGGTTGGTGGCTCAGTATCTGAGAAATCTCAGACGTTCAGGTTTGTTGAGAATGCTGGTCTTCCTATGGGGATGCCCTGCTCCTCAGCTCCTTCCAGCCTTTCCCTAATTCCACCACAGTGGTCCCAAACTGCATTCCACTGGTTGGGTTTAAGTATCTGCTTCTGTCTCAGTCAGCTGCTTGTTGGGCCTCTCAGAGGGCAGCCATGCTAGGCTCCTATTTGTAAGCACATCATAGTATCAGGCCTCAGAGCCTCCTCTTGAAGTGAGTCCAAATTTGGGCTGGTCACTGGACCTCCTTCCCCTCAGTCTCTTCTCCATTTTTGTCCCTGCAGTTCTTTTAGACAGGAACAATTATGGGTCAGGGTTTTTGACTTTGGCATGGTAACCCCATCTCTCCACTTGATGGAGTCTTTCTACTGGAGGTGGATTCTACAAGTTCCCTCTCCCCACTGTTGGGCATTTCATCCCAGGTCTCTGATACATTCTAGAGGGTCACCCTGCCTCCCATCTCCTGAGGCTGTATATTTCCATTCATTCTGTTGGCTCTTGGGGCTTCACTTCTGGTTCCCCCAATACCTTATCATGTTCCCCTTTTCCCCTGCCCCAATCCCTAGTGAAATTGAAGCAGTTGTTATAAGTCTACACCCCAAAAGAAAGAAAAAAACAAACCCCACCCCAAATAATCCAACAAACAAACCCTTCCAGGTCAGATGGTTTTAGTGCAGAATTATATCAGATTTTCAAAGAGTTAATGCCAATACTCCTCAAATTATTCCACAAAATAGAAACTGGAGAAACATTGCCCAGTTAATTTTGTGCAGCCACAATTACCCTGATATCTAAACCACATAAAGCACAAAGAAAGAGAATTACAGACCAATTTCTTTTATGAACATAGATGCAAATATACTCAATAAAATTCTTGCAAGCTGAATCCAAGAGCACATCAAAAAGATCATCTGGGGGGGGGGGGGAGCTGGAGAGATGGCTCAGAAGGGCTCTGCCCTTCCAGAGGTTGTGAATTCAATACCCAGCAACTACATGGTGGCTCATCCGTAATGGAATCCGATGCCCTCTTCTGGTATATCTGAGGACATCTACAGTGTACCCGATATATAAAATAAATAATTCTTTTTTTTTTTCAGAGCTGAGGACTGAACACAGGGCCTTGCACTTGCTAGGCAAGCGCTCTACCACTGAGCTAAATCCCGAATCTAAAATAAATAATTCTTAAAAAAATCATCTACCAAGGAGACTTCATCTTAGAGATGCAGCAATGGTTCAACATGTATAAATCTGCAAATGTAATATGCCATATACACAAACTGAAAGACAAAACTGTGTGATCATCTCATAGATTCAGAAGTTTTTTGACAAAATCTAGCACCCCTTCATGCTAAAAGTCTTGAAGAGATTATGGATATGAGGAATATACCTCAATAAGGTAGTTTACAACAAGCCCATAGTCAATATCAACCTAAATAAAAACTCAAAGCCTTTCACTAAAATCAGGAGCAAGAGAAGTCCACTTTCTCCATACCTATTCAATACAGTACTTGAAGTCATAGCTAGAGCATTAAGACAACTGAAGGAGATCAAGGGGATACAAATTGGAAAAGAGAAAAGTCAAACTACCTTTATTTGTAGATGATATGATAGTGACCCTAAAATTCCACCTGGAAACTCCTGCATCTGGTAAATATTTTCAGCAAAGTAGCCGGATACAAATTTTACTCATAAAAATTAGTAACCTTCCTATATACAAATGGAAGACTGAGAAACAAATCAGGGAAACAACACTGTTCAAAAATTATAAAATATCTTGGGGTAACTCTAGCCAAGCAAGTAAAAGACTTGTATGTTAAAAACTTTAAGACACTGAAGAAGATATCCAAAGATGGGAAGATCTCCCATGCTCTTATCAGTAGGGCTAATGTAGTAAAAATGGCCAACCCACCAAAGCAATCTACAGATTCAACGCAATCCCCATCAAAATACCAACACAATTCTTCACAGATCTTGAAAGGACAATACACACACACATGCACGCATGCACACATCAAAAACACATACACACACACACACACACACACACACACACACACACACAACCACAGAGAGCTAAAACAAGTCCTGAATAATAAAATAACTGCTGGAGGAATCACCATCTCTGAGATCAAACTGTACTGCAGAGATATAGTAATAAAAACAGTATGGTATTGGCACAAAAATAAACATGTCAATCAACGGAATCAAAGGAAGACTCAGACATAAATTCACACACTATGGCCACCTTATCTTTTTCATAAAGAAGCCAGAAATACATAATGGAAAAAAGAAAGCATATTCAACAAATGGTGCTGGTCTGAGTAGATGTCTGCATATAGAAGAATGCAAAGAGATCCATATTTATCACCCTGTGCAAAGCTCATGTCCAAGTGGATTAAATGCTGCAACATAAAGCCAGATACACTGAACCTGTTAGAAGACAAATTGAGGAATAGCTTTGAATGCATTGGCATAGAAAGAGACTTTCTGAACAGAATATATTAGTACAGGCATTAAGATCAGCAATCAATAAATGGGACTTCGTGCTTCTGCCTGGCAAAGGACATCATTATTCAGACAAAGTGGCAGACTACAGAATGGGAAGGGTTGTTTTGTTTTGTTTTTTATTTTGTTTTAGCAATACACATTCAATATAGAGATAATATAAAAAACACAAAGAACTGAAAAAATGGATATCAAGATATCAAATAACCTAATTAAAAAGAGAAGGTACAGATCTAAACAGAAAATTCCCAAAAGAGGAAACTCAAATGGTGAGAAATAAAGAAATGTTCAACATCCTTAGTCATCAGAGAAATGCAAATCAAAACTACTTTAACATTTCATCTTATAGCTGTCAGAATGGCCAAGTTCAATAAAACAAATGCTATTTCATGGTGACAATGCTGTGGAGTAAAGTTGAACACTTGACCATTGCTAGTGGGACTACAACCTTGTAGAGCTATTATGGAAATCATACCGCTTCCTCAGGAAGATGGGGATCGATCTACCTCAAGAGCCAGCTCTACTGCTCTTAGGTATATACTCAAAGGGTGTGTCATTCTCGCACAGAAACACTTTTTCATCCCTGTTCATTGTTGCTCTATTCACAATAGCCAGAAATAGGAAACAACCTAGATGTCCCTCAACATATGAATGATTGAAAAAATGTGGTACATTTACCCAATGAATTATTACTTGGCCATTAGAAAATGAAATCATAAAATTGACAGGTAAAATTGACAGGATAGAACCAGAAAAAAAATTATCAGAACCAGAAAGACAATATGGTATGGTATTAATATTGTGGATATTAGCAGTTAAGTCAAGGATAAGCAAGCTATAATCTGTAGAACCACAGATGTTGGGTATAGAATAAGGGACTAGGGGTATAGATATATCTCCCTAGGAAAGAGAAATAAAATAGTTATGGAGGGATGGCTGGATGATGCTGGTGGGAGGAAGGGGGCTGGAATGGGATGATCAAGTGGAAAGAGAGAGGGAAGAGTGGTATGGGGAGAGACAGCGAAAATTAAGGGCCATCTGAGTAGTATGGAAACCTAATACAGTAGAAGCCTCCTAAAATATATACATAATGAAGGAAATTTAAATGAAATCACCAAATAATGGGAGAGATAGAGCCTGAACTTTACATCTCTTGTTACCCAAGGAAGCTTCCAGTACAAGGAATGGGTTACATATAATCCAGTTGTTGGTTATGGGAGCTTCCAAACAAATCAGGCTGTAGCCAAGGCTATAGGTTGTTCTCCACAAACTGATGGCAAAGCCCTGCTGCTGAAGACAACACCTACACAACTCACTGAACTTGGAGAAGTTGGGATGGTGTCTACCTAGAGCCTTCAACCCCTACAGACTAGTATCCTTGGTACCCAGAAGGCACTGGGGACATTATCAAAGGAGAAACACAGTGGTAACCAAGCTACAAACCCTTCAATCTACAATGGTGTCCTGCTTGCAAGATATGCTAGAGTAATGCTGGTACAAAGCTTGTGGAGTAACCAAGCAATATCTGATTCTGCTGCTGTGACTTGTGTCATGACACAAGATGGAATCCATACCAGACAGACATTACTTGGGTGTCCAAGAACCTGGGACTAGATAGCCCAAGGATCTGGGGTAAAAGCAAATACTGTTGTTCTACTAAAGGAGCATACCAATGAAGTGACTCCTGATGGAATTCCACTATACTTATACATCAGTGCTTTGCTCAGCCATCACCAAAGAAGCTTCCTCTTGCAGCAGATAGGATCAAATAGAGAGAAGGACAGCTATACGATATGCAGAAACTGAGAGAGACCTTGGAACACTCAGTCCTTCATGGGATGTCTCCATCAAATCCTTCCCCTCAGGGTTTAGGGAATCCTGAAGAAGAAGGGGTGGAAAGAATAGATTATCCAGAGGGAATGGAGGACACCAAGAAAACAAGGTCTCTGAATACAACAGGACAGCTACATATACGAACTCACAGGGACAGAGGTAGCATACACAGGGCCTTTACCAGATGGAGTTCTAGAACTTAAAGGAGAAGTGAACACAAGATCCCATGCCTAACCAAGAAGCTATCTCTAAGTGATAACCACTTGCAAAGGGAAATTCACAAACTATTCTTTTTTTTTTTCTTTTCTTTTTTTCAGAGCTGGGGACTGAACCCACGGCCTTGCGCTTGCTAGGCAAGCGCTCTACCACTGAGCTAAATCCTCAACCCCCTCACAAACTATTCTTAAGGGCAGGTTGCTATTTACCACTCTGGTTGGCAGCTTGAACCTTGGAGAGGGCCCCCTAAAAATGAGGGGGACTGTAGTCTCCTGAAATAGCCAACTTTATTCAGAGTATCAGACAATTTATACTCTGATGGTTAAGAAGCATCACCTGAATAAATCATATATTCATGAAGACAGGCTGCAGGTGGCAAGAACATATTTTTCTGCATAGGTGCGTGAATAACAACAGCTGAGGTAAACTCACACCTATCTGCTACACCTGGCAGGAGCATGAAAAACATTCTAAGAACGAATCTGTGTTTTGAAGAAATTGAGGTCACAGACTCTTGTTTTCTTTGAGCTTTTTTTTTTTCCATGAGAGCTCAGAATTCTCCCACGACTCCACTCTTTAACTTTGGCAGGCTGTATGTCCATAGTAGATGGCCAACAGAAAATGAACTCTCTTTGGAAGTTCCTTGTTTCATAATGTTATAGCAGGGCTTCTTCCGTTTTTTATCTTAACTGTTTTTGTTTGTTTGTTTTAAATTTTTATCTCCTTTTCTTATCTTATAGGTCCTTTGTGTATTGTTATGGCTTCCAGTGTTTACGAGATTCCTGAGTGTGCAAACGAGTGGGTTTCCGCATCTATATCTGTATTTTGTGTCTTTTTGTGGGCTTTTTTCCTTCTTTTTGTTTTGTTCTGATGTGTTTGATTTTGCTTTATCTTATTATATCTTATTATTATCCCTTAGAAGCCTGCTTGTTTTCTTTCTTAAGTATTTTTAAATGAGTTATTTATTTATTTATTTATTTATTTATTTATTTATTTATTTAATGTGCATTGATATCTTGCTTGCATGTATGTTTGTGTGAGGCTGTCAGATCTCTCGGAACTGGAGTTACAGACAGTTGTGAGTTGCCATGGGGAATTGAACCTGGGTCCTCTGATAGAGCAGCCAGTGCTCTTAAATGCTGAGCCATCTCTCCAGCCCAATTATTTTCTAATGAAAGACAGGTGAATTCTGATGGGAGTGGGTGTAGGGAGGAACTGGGAGGAGTAGAGAGAGGGGAAATCATAACCAAGGTATGTTCTATCTATGTAGAATTCCACTGGGTGAATGTGCCGTAGCTGACCCGGATCCCACCGATGAACATATCTGCTTTTCAGCAGTGATAAGAGACATTCTTGGACAGGCTTCCTCCATGTTTGGGTGTGGTTTCTCTAGGGAATATTCTCAGAACTGCATCGTGTCTTAGCATATACATTACAGATATTTATCTTTACCAGACTCAGGTCCACAATATGTTTTTCAAAACCCATGGAGCCAGGTGTGTTTAAGGACTTTTTATTTAGAAAGACAGTATAGTAGGTGGCCACATAACCCTTCAGCAGGGTTTGGGGAATATCCAAACACTACCGATTTTGTTGTGTTTACATATCTGTATTAAGTGATGAATGGAAGTGATACTTGGTTTTGCCGTAGGCTGAGTTTTTACCACCAAATGAGTCAAAAAGCACTTCCAGTTTTTAGAGTTTTGTGACTTTCAGAGTGATAGGTCAGGCATTTGAAATGCTCCTAGCAGTAGTTGCTGCATAGACTTACTGCCTCATTGCTACAAGACTGGTCCCCAAATCGTGTCTGAACAGTAGACCTTAAGAGTTTTGTCAGTCTGATAGCTTTGTACACTTCATTCCTACCATCAATGCAACAGATGTGCTTATGTCTATAAACCCAGCACTTGTGGGGCAGAGGCAGAGGATTACCATAATTTTGAAACTGCTCTGAGCTGCACAGCAAGTACCAGGTCATCCATGGCCACAAGAGAGAAAGAGGGGGGAGGAGATCAAGGGGAGGGAAGATACAGTATGGAAATGAAATTTCATTTATAATATTAATGAAAATATTATATATTAAGGAGTATAATAAATAAGAGTCCAAGTGCAGAAAATGTTAAAACTATCTAGAAATGTGAACTCCCATTCACTTTTACATTTTTTCATAAATTCAATCTAATATTTAGTCAAAAATCTTAATAGAATTTTGAAACTTACAAAAATTATGATTTTATCCGGGAACATTCTATAAAGGTATGGCACAGGAATCAATGACTTGATTTGAAACTAGGTTAAAAAAAAGTATGGTGACTGAACAACACGCATAGAGACAGAACAGTGGGGAAAACCCAGAGACGAAGCCAGAGACAAGGGGATTATTCACACCATGAAGATGGTGCTCGAGTGAAATGGTGGTGCTGTGAGACTACCGGGCAGCCACATGGGAGAAAGCCCAAAGGGCTGTTCCTGACACATTCTTCAGTCCACAGCAATTAAAATTAAATCTGTTTAAGGTCTAATGTATTAAAAGTAAGGCATCAGGAAAAAAATGTGATTTAGTATTATGGTGGTTTGAATATGCTTGGCCCAGGGAGTGGTACTATTAGGAGGTGTGGCTTTACTGGAAGAAGTGTGCCACATTGGGGATGGGCTTTGAGACCCTTCTTCTAGCTGCCTGGAAGCCAATATTCTCCTGTTTGCCTTCAGAACAAGATGTAAAACTCTCAGCCCTTCCAGCACCTTGCGTGCCTGGATGCTGCCCTGCTTCCTGCCATAACAATAATGGACTGAACCTCTGAACTGTAAGCCAGCCCCAATTAAATGTTGTTCTTTATGAGTTGCCTTGGTCATGGTGTATATTCACAGCAATGGAAACTCTAAGACAAGTATTTTTATAATCTGAGGTGAAGTTAGACATGAAATCCAAACACTGAAAAGCCTAGTGATGTATCAACAGCAAAAAAAAAAAAAAAAAAAAAAAAAAAAAAAAACCCACTCAAACCACACAAGCAGATGCCAGTGGCTGATCCTCAGAGCTCCCTCCACCGTCGTCCTGTGAGGGGCTACTGTTCAGAGTAGGTCTTTACTGTGACTTCAGTGTCTGCAGCAGGGCCTGACTGCTTCAGTCTGACTGGAATCTTACCCTCCCTGTAGATACTGGTTGCTACAGTGGTCAGAGCAGTTAATCCACAGAACATTCCTAATCGAATCCGATGGCATGGTTTCTGATTGACACTGGGGCTATGGAATTTGAGTGATCTTCTCTTCTAAGAGGGCTACTGGGAGTCAGGTTTTGCAGGGTAGCCTGGAATCCAAAAGCTGACCAAGTGGCAGTGGGTTAGCTAACTGTGAGAGAAGTAAGACTTATGATGGCCTTGTTACGAGGAAAGGTAGGGGACAGAAGGGAAGCAACAGGACTTTGATGGGGTTTAGTCAGTGAGTTAAATCCTCTCAGAACCACCTTTGGACTTTCGGTCTCTAAATCTCCCTTTCTGGGTTGCTTTTTGTTCTAACTTCTATGTACCATGGACAACTCGGAGACACACTGGGGGAAGCATGTGCACAAATAAGTAGTTGGAACCCCCACACAGAGAACGACAGGCCAGCATGGAAGAGAGTGCACTAAAAGCAAAGCTAAGCATTGCGGCCAGCAACTGTGCTCACTGGAAACTGAAAGATGTAAATTAGAACAGAAAGGTAATTTATTATTTCTTTTTACTCAGAAGGTTGGCAAGGATGAAAAATACTATTATTTTGTGCTGAGGACAGAAAAATAAAGTCAGATCCTGTACAGAACATAAAGTATGATTCTAAAAAATTCTACTAGCATCCAATAACTTTAAACCAACCAGCAAATCAATCACTAAGTCCTACTTAAATGTTATGCTATAAACATACCTAAGATACTTACGTATCAGCCCGTATTATTTTATAATAGTCTCCTGCTGGGCATATTTTGAATATTCATCAACTCAGAAATGGTCGAATAAAGGTGTAGACTATTCATGCTCTTAATTGTGGGCTTCTTAATTGTGAAGAGACTTTTAATGCAACAGTAAGAAAATAAAACTGTAATACAATGTACTATTATCATTTTTTGGTCAATACATACATATTCCAGTCATCTGACAGAATCTCATCACACTGTCATAGTCATCATAAATAAGAGATAAGTTTAGGGTTTAGTGGAGGAAACCTTTTATTTTGTCAGCTACACACACACACACCCCTCACTACATCCTTATCAGGAACTGAATTGTCACTTGCTTTTGTCTCCTAACTCCATCTGCTTCCAACCTGCTCCTCTGCTGGCAGGATAAGTAAAGTGGGGCAGCGTATGTTTACAGAGTATTTTTAAGTCATAATGAAATGAAGTTGAGGGCTGATTTGCTTGTCAATTATCTATCACACAGTGGCAGTTCTAAATAATGCTAGTGGTAGGCTCTCCTGAGGGTATACCCAACGCCCTCCCCTTGTTCTTAGCGAGCTCTAATACTATGACTTCTGGGTCATGTGTGCCCATGTATCATTTACTGGGCTGGGTGTGCATATGCTTCAGGTAGTGGTATTCCCACCTTTGCAAAATTCATTATCTCACAGAAGTGCCACACAAGGCCAGATATGATGGCAAACCTTTAATCTTAGCACTCAGGAGACAGTGGTAGGAGGATCACTATGAGTTTGAAGCCAGCCTAGTACACATAGAGATTCCATACCACCCAGGACTACATAGTATGACCCTGTCTCAAAAAGCAAAAACAAACAAATAAATAAACCCACCACACAAGACCATAGTAATTAGAAAGGACCTGTCAGAGGCTGTTTCCTGCTGACATAGACCACCTACCATATGACCTGTCTCTCCATCAGCCTGGTGTTTAGCTGTCGCTAGATGGGCTCTGTCCTTATCTTCTCACCATGTTGTTGTCCTGCTCCCCTGCTCCCCTGCTCCGGAGACCTTCCTGTTTCTAAGAATCATTGATTGTGTGGTCTTACTTTGTCCCATTTATCTCCACATCTGCCTTCAGTATCCAGAACCCATGTAGCCTTCCACTTTGCTCCCTAGTCTCTCACCTGAAAACATCTTCTCTAAAACCTTAGAAACACATTCCTGAACTGGTAGCTCAGGGCTGGCAACCTAAAAAAATCTCCGAGGTGCTGTCATGGGCACCCTTCCAGTGCCTGTGGTGCAGGCTCTCTAGGGAAGGGGGTCCCTGGGGAAGCAGGGCTTTCCCCTATCAGCTTTAACAATAAACACCCCACAGGATAGAGAGGAAGAGAAAGCCTTCCACCTAGCTTTACCTGAGCCTGGTAACAGAGAGGGGAGTGTGAGGGAGAACAACTGGGAGGTGCAGTTAATTACCCTCCCTAGCAAAGGTGAACACTGGAGATGGCGAGACCCATTTACAGGAGGAAATAGACCCATCATTGAGACTAGAGAAAGGGAGAATTGTTCATGGCCAGGAAAGCGTCTCGATGTTCAGATTCCATTCCCTTTCTGGAGCTCTGGAGGGAAAAAGGTCATGACTTGGGCTGGGAAGGAACAGTTAGCAGACTGAGAGGGGGCTGCTATCTTAGGTCCGGTTCTGAGCCTGCAACCTGCCCCACCCCAAGGGAATGGGCTTCATTTTTCTCTAGAAGCTGGTATGGGTTGTCAAAGGAAGGGGTACCTTGGGAGAGGCCCCCCATTACCATCACAAGGGCTGTCAGACCCCACAATGCGGTGGGGCCCTAAATGCAGGGTAACCCTAACCCTGCAGTGATTGAAACAGATAGAGGGGGAACTCTCCCACACAATGGCGGTCCTGGCCCCTCTCCTCCTCCTCCTTGCACTTCCTCAAGCGCCTTTGTCTTTTGGTCCCTTGGGCTTGGAGGCTCTCTCATTCCCTACAAATGCTGTCCATTAACCTCAGAATGAGGCCTCTAGGGGAAGGCCTGGCCCTTTCTCTCCTTGCCTCATCTCCCAGAAACCCTTCTGGTTCTCTCCTGCACGCTGACCAAAAAAGATGCCCAGCTGTGAAAAAACACCCCTTGGTTTGAATCAGTCCCATAGGAGCTGCTGGTCCTTCCTGGGCTGGACATTTGCAGCTGGTGCTCAGAGATGGTGGAAGGTGCTGTGGTGAGCAGCCTTGGGACAGGCCAATGGCCACACCAGACCCTTTGTCATCTCCCTGTGCCCAAAGTACAGAGTCCTCTGGACCCTCAGTACACATCCTGGTATGACTGTCAAAACAAAGCTGTTCTGGTCTTTGGGGTGACCTGGATTTCTACTGAGGTTCCTGGAAAGGGTGGGTACCAGTCTTCAAAATATGCCAGCACTTGAGGAAGGAGACAAGTCTCAGAGCCTTCTTGGCTCACAAGGAACTCTCTAAAGGGATTTGGTTATTATTTGTAAAATTTTAATCTTGCCTTTCCCCCTACACTTTGAATGAAAGCCATAAACCTGCTTCTCAAAACAAAGAATGGGTGAATGAAAGCCCACATGTACATATCAATGTGTGTACGCCACATCCACACCCACATTTCAAGGAATCTGGACCTCTGCCTCTGAACTACATGCTACCAGGAGGAGGCATATAATTTGGCACCAAAGTGAGCGCAGAGGAAACTCCAGGCCAAACTGAAGGCAGGTTTCATTTGAAGGCTGCCTTTACTTTGAACCAGGGAGCTGGTGGTCCTGGGTCCTGCACAGGTATGTGAAGACTATTTCCTGCCAGCCCTGTGATGGGTTGGAAAGGAAGCCAGGAGACAAGGTAGTTGTGGACACATCTGTGAGATGCT
This sequence comes from Rattus norvegicus, assembly GCF_021556685.1. Taxonomy (NCBI): domain Eukaryota; kingdom Metazoa; phylum Chordata; class Mammalia; order Rodentia; family Muridae; genus Rattus; species Rattus norvegicus. The sequence goes on from NC_141537.1 coordinate 118,351,449, forward strand.
CAGTTTAGAGGCATGCTGTAGCCTGGAGGGAAGAGAGGACAAGGGAAACTTTCAACAGTGCATGGCTGTCAGGTCAGGCACCACAGCCTCCACTGCTTCTGCATTTTACAATATTCTGTAAAACTAGGAACCATCATTCTAATGTCACTATTGAGCTAGCAAACTAATTGTTCAAGATGATCCAGCTGGGCCCTGAAACTTGTCTGCTATTGACATGGGCAAGAGGAAGATGACCCCTCCCTTAGCCTCCTACAGCAGGCAGGAGAGCTGGCCCCTAGGTTCTCAAAGCTGAAAGCTGTTCCTGTCCCTCACCTGCTGTGGCACTCTGAGGAGCAGGCCTGGAACCTTGCCTGGGCAGCACCGTAGAGCTGACCCTGGATGTGAAGGTTGTGGGTAAGCTGGCCCAATGGTGAGTGTGGGAGAGGCAGCTAGGCTTCTTGTCTGCTATGCAGTAGAACTGTCTAGGAAGAGAGCCCCTCCCTTCCTCTTTACCCTTGCCACCAGCAACAGGAGAGAGAGAGTAGGTTCCAAGGAAGTCATGACAACAGGAGAGCTGTGACAAGGGCAAGGAGAGATGCCCCGGCCCCTGATTTTACCACCAATGGCAGGCAGGAGAGTTGGTCAAAAGGTCATCAGAATGGGAGAGTCAGCCCTGCCTCTTGTCTGTGTAAGGTGGTGAAAGACCTTCTCCCTTTACTCTCAACATATATGGCAGGCAGGAGAGCTGGCCCCCCGGGTCATGAGAGTGGGAGATCTGCCTATGTCCCTCACCGGCTGCAACACTGGGGAGAACAGGCCCTGCACCTCCCCTGAGCAGCAGGGTAGAGTTGGGCCTGGTTGGTGAGCCAGCCCTAGAGAGCAGGAGAGCAGGAGAGCTGCGGGCTGACCAGCTCAGATGTCTTTCTGGCCCAGGCCTAGGCCTTAGAACTGGCTCACCTTAACATCCAATTCATTGATGAACTGCTGGGATATATGAGGGGCCGATCTCACAGATCCCCTTGACATAGGGTAACAACAGGATGTCCAAGAGGAGTCCCTGGAAATTCCAGTATTATAGACCAGCAGAAGCCAGGGGCCTGATACCAGACCAGTGAACACTTGTAAGCAAAGAAGTATAGGCAAAAGGGTAGACTGTGAATCACTCTGTGACACATACAGCTTCCACACTGAAATTCTTTTTTTTTCTCTGTTGAGGGGGAGGTTGCAAGGATGGAGGTGGGTACTAGGGGAGGGAGAGATGAGTGGGATTGGGGTGTATGATATGAAATTCACAAAGAACCAATAAAAAGTTAAAAAGAAAAAAGATGACCCAGCTATTGGGCTACATGGAAGGAATGGAAGTCCAGGTCTTCTGGCAGCAAAGTCCACGAAAGTGTGAGGCTGGTGGCTTGGTGTTCTTCCCAGCCTCTTCTGAGGGTGAACAGGTTGGTCCTGTTGCATGAACATTTCTACTACCCATGGCTGCAGAGTGTCCAAATGCCCTTCACTGTCTCCCAGCATAAAACAGGCTAGGGGCAACTTCAAGCTTTGATCTCCCTCAAGCAGCCCTGTGGTATCCTACAGTTAAATCATAAGGCCACGCTAACGAGCACCGGCTCTCTCTCCTGTCTTTCTTTCAGACACTTCTCCACACTGCCTTTTGCTCAGCTTCCACTCTGGAGGCTAGCTTTGCTCTGGATAACCTGCATTGCTCCTGCTTGGCTGAAGCCTGTCCCCAGAGTGGGTAAACAGCTCACCCCAGCACCCCGTATAAACCAGGCGCTTCAATACACTTCTCTTGGCGGCACTACCAGTGTCAGTCACATATGTTAACAGCACCTGAGGTTACAACACAGCCTCCTCCCACCAGGTTCTTGCAGCTCTGCTCCTTAGTCAGCTCAGTGGGGACACATTGCCAGCTATCCAGTATTGGTCACAAACCACAGACACATTGTGCAAAAGGAATCAGAAGAAAAATCTCACAACACAGTGGCTTTTGGAGCAGGTATGTAGGTTCTCATTTAATAGCAGTTAAAAGAGGAAGGTATACAGGGGAATGGGGGTACTCATGCTCTTTCCGCAGAGGAGTCCCCCCTTATGCAGCAGCCTGCAGCAGAGCTGGTTTTCTAGTGAGCACGAGAGGAAAAGGTTCCTTTTGGAGGTACAGATGGATCTCACTGCATTTCTCCCACAACTGTGGATCTGTGTAAAATGTAAAGGCTATTTCCAACATATCAGGGAGGAGTGACTACAATGCAGATGAATAAAAGAGAAGGAACAGAGGAGGGCGGAGGGAGGGGCATGGCAAAAGCAGTCTGAAGAAGGCTTGGTGAAGCCACTCCAAGCCTGCACTCAGAGGTCTAAGGAGAAAACTGGCCACTGCCACCCTTGGGCTTGGGACTGGCTGAGCTAGCTAAATGGACTGTCAGGCCAGATGCATGACAGTCACCGGGAGATACTGCTTTTGCTAACAGGGACTCTGGGTTCCTGTATGCTGTTCCTGCTCTTCTCCACCCACACCAGTATTACCTGGTACTGAGAGCTTTGTTTTACTTTTCCCTCGTGAATGATAAACAATAAGTGAGCCACTGACTGTCCGACCAAGGCTCACAAACCAGACTGTCTACAGGGATATGGATCTGGTTGGAAGGCAGCAGACATCCAGGCAGCAGTGTCTCACCCCACCTGAAACTCTTCAGGGCGTGTGGTCTGCAGGCATCTGAGGTAAGGTCACAGAGTCTGAGGTCTACCAGCACACATACTGTGCTCGAGTCTTCAAGGCCAGCTCAGTTTTGAGCCTATGAAGAAAATGCAAAAAAAAGTTCCACCTCATCGATTTATAACCCCCTTGACACTGTGGGTCCCTGGCTTTCACAGCTCAGAAGTAGCATGCTGCTTTTGTTAGAGAACAGCACAGGCAGATGCAGAGGCAGGAAAAGGCAGGTGGCCATCCTCACATCTCTGAGGCTGGATGAGATTTCTCTTCAGCAGGACTTTAGTGAGGAAGGTAAGAGAGTCCTTGGTCCTCCACATGTTATTCATTTTGTCTATGACAGTTCCTTTGGGACAGAGGTGGCGACTAGATAAGCAGCAAGATGGAGTGATTAAAAGTGTCCCCAAAGGACAAATGCTGTGGCAGCCCACTGTAGATCTCTAAACTGAAGGCTGACAAGCCCTGGTGAAGGGAGGACCTTTCCTTCCTTCTCAGTCAGCTGGACTTCAGGTTCGTGGAATTACTTCTCACCCTTCTCAATAAACAGAGGGCTCTGAGAGATCACCTTGTCTTTGTTCCCGCAGGCCCATGTCCTCCCATGGCTTGTAGGTTTTGAGTATTCTGTGACTCCCTTCCTGAACTTTTGGGCCATTGTGTAGCCTGATGATGTGACTTGAAGGCATAAGCAGAGCACCTGGGTAGCTGGTTCTCTCCAGTTCTAGAAAGCTGTACCTGTGTAGTGGTCTCCTCTTGTTGGTATTTAAGATTGCTACGGCAAGGGCAAGGCGTGTTCAAGATGGGGTTGGCTGTGATGGGCTAAGAGATATGGAAGTATGGCTGTCCCAGAATTGCACAATGACTAACAAAGGTAATAGGAGATTGTTTGAACAGTTTCTCCAATCATCACTGGACCTGGAAACACTTTTGTGGCATCTTGGTCAGTGTTCCATGATGCAATTATACTCTCAGCAGCAGTCGAGCTAACAGCTTCCAGAAGTCTGAGAGCAAAGAACCCTCTGGCAACCCAGGAAAGCCTTCACAGGATCTCAGGAGTCTATCTGGCTGGCTCAGACTCCAGAGATTAGAGATATGATGCCAGGAAAGCACTCTTAGGCCAGGCTAAGGGGCAGCTCAGAACATGGGAGCCTTGGGCTTGAGCAAGACAAGCCTTGTCTCTGATGTGATTTAGTTGATGATAGCTGGGCCAAAGACAACAAGCCATTAGCTACAGCTGAGCCTATCTACCTCATGGTGACAGATCCATTCTCAGAAACACCCAGTCCTATGGCGGCTGTGCCCAGGGTATAGAGCTTGGGACATTTTCTCTAAAGATGGTAGCTGTAAGGCTGTCATTAAAACATGAGTATGCAATCTCAAACATCATGAGGCTCTACCCATGGTGAGGCTACTCTGAGACCTCAGGGAATCTGAGAGTTTAAAGAGACTGCTGCTGGAGGGAGTGTGAGCCTCTCCCTCAGGGGCCTTCAGAAGCCATTGCAGATTTACATTCTGAACCAAGTGCTATGGTCATAAAAGAAGGGACAGAGATGAATGGCCATGGGGGCTGGGCTTTTAAGATTCAGAAAAATAACTCATGTAGTGGGGCAACTTCCTTTTCAGTATGGGACCGAGTGTTTATTCAGCTAACTACCCTTTTTCTGCCACAAGGCTTGGTTAGACCTACACTAATGAAACTGCCACCTATGGATCCAGAGTGAAATTGTCATCTTGCCACATGCCACACTCTCATGAGCCAATAATTCAACCAACAAGGCAGATAGATATACCTAGCTTTGGTATATTACATAGGTATGTCTGCCAGGCTCTACTCTGTATGTAAGCGAGTACTTGAGAGCAAACAGGATGTATATTATCATCCTTTCACTTTCTCGTCTCAACTCCCCGTACCAGGCACCCACTAAATTTATGGAGCGCTGGATAAGAGGTGTCCCCCCCCCCCCCCCACATTGGCACTGACAGTACAGCTTTCCCAGGAAAGTGTGGCAGTAACGTCCCCTAAGCCCTTGTTCTTGCTTATTCTTGTGCCTCTCTTACTATGGGGAAAGGTTATGTGAATACTGTACAGGGGTTAATAAAAAAATACATATGCTCTCTTTGAGGAAGAATGCACAAATGCAGGGCCAGCCCAGGGGAGATCCTGGACCACTGGCTACGGCAAGTGGCCTCTGTGGGTCCAAGGCCAACATTCAGGAGTGGTGGCTGCTGATGAGTCCTCGGAGCTGTTTGGCCACAGTGTCAATCAGTTTCTGTTTATCTCGCTCATTTTTCCGGAACTGTGCAAACATGTTATTCTTGCGGCTAGTGTCTTTCATCCTGAACAGAGAAGGAGAGAAAGGGCAAGGTATTTGAGATAGTCCCAGACGAAGAACAAGCAGAAGTAGGATGATGGTAAGATGTATCTTAACCATTACCCTGCGTGGAAAGGTTGGGGATATTTCCATTGTCCAGCTACTCATTATGGACCTGCCCTTCAGACACCCGTCACCTTCCTGACAACAGGTGCCTTTGGTCAAGAGCTAGCTTTAGAGGAGTCAGGTCTCTATCCTCACTTCTCCCTCACCTGACCCACTCTATGTCTTTAGATGAGCACCTTTATTTTTTTTATTTATTTATTTTTTGAGCCACGGTTGGGGATTTTTTTCCCCATCTTTATTAACTTGGGTATTTCTTATTTACATTTCGATTGTTATTCCCTTTCCCGGTTTCTGGACCAACATCCTCCTAACCCCTCCCCCTCCCCTTCTCTATGGGTGTTCCCCTCTCCATCCCCCCCCCCCATTACCACCCTCCCCTCAACAATCACGCTCACTGGGGGTTCAGTCTTGGCAGGACCAAGGGCTTCCCCTTCCACTGGTGATGAGCACCTTTATAAACAAACATCTGGGACATGACACAACTCTGATGGCCAGCAGATGCCTAAAAATGTCTGGGGTACATTTATTTCATAAGCCTGCTGGGACCTAAGAGATGGAATTTGGAAGTAAGAAAGAATATTGTCTGGCAATTAAGTGCAAGAGATTGTGAGAGCCACTGTGTATCTTTGAGCCCCCATTCTACCTGGTCACTCTTTCTTGTCACTGAAAAAATGGAGTGTTAGTCTTTTGATTAGTCTCAGGATTGTGGATGAAAAGTAGTACAGTGGCCAGTGAGTAGTGCTGAGGGAAGCAGGTTCTCAAGGGTCCTACATAATCTCAGATCTTTGTTTCGGTCCTGCTAAAGCTCTGCAGGTGACATTCATGGAGTAGAAATAGTTAAGATGGCTCTGTCATGTGGATGGCCCTCCTGGGATGGCAGGGTTAAAGAAAGTAAGATGAGACTGCTGTTACTGCAGTCTCTAGGTTCAGCCAAGGTACCCTGACAGAGCCCAGGACTATGCTGTTCTCTGAAGAGGGCCTCTAATCCATGGCGTCCATTGCTGTGACTTACTCTGGCCTAGCCTCTGCACCCTGATCTGCAGCTCATAAGTGAGGTAAGTTGGCTGGCACCTTTGTTCTTAGAACTGAACAGGTTCTCTGACTCCCCTGTTCTTAGGGCTACATGGAGAAAGGCCAGAAGGTCTAAGTTACTCTCCAGCATACTTCCCAAAGGTCTTTGGCCAATCTTGAGCCTTTTCCCCTGCTTTGTGGGCAGCTTTTTTGAAGAGGGATATAGTTGGAGACCATGAATCAAAAGATAGAAATCCCACAAATGCAACTTACATCTTGTATAGATGGTATATACCAGGCCCAGTGTGTGTTCATCTATGTTTATACACCCACTGGAATGCATACAGTCCATAAGGGCATTGTGAATGACAAGGAAACACAGCCAGTTCACTCTCTGACAGTGACAGCCAAAGCTAACTGTGACTTTTCTCCCTAGTCTAAGCTCGAGTAATTCTTTCAGGCTGGAGTTTTCCATCTAGCACTCAATTCCTGCCCATATGTGGAAGCCTGCTCTAGGTTAGGAAGGAGGGCAGATGACCTGACTGGGTTGGAAAGAAGGCACAATGGCCCTTAGGGCCCTGTTGAGCACAGTTTGCTATTTTAAACACTAGTTGCACAATTATGTTTGTGAAACTGGCAGGGTTTTACATTATTCTGAAGGACTCCTCTTCCTTTTGCTGAATAAGCTATAAATCCAAACAACATAAAACCAACAGGAAAGAGGAAACAGAGAAGCCCTTTCTACATTTGCAGGACATTTGGCTTGACTGATGTTATAATTTCCTGTAGCAGTTCAGAAATATATGTCCAGAGGTGGTCTGCAGCTCCAAGGGGAGGATCCTGTACTCTACAGGAGAAAGAAGAGCCAAGAGGCAAGACGTTCTTGCCACTGGAGCCTTTGGTTGGAATCATACTCTCAGGTGCTCTGAAAGCTGACAGTCGCATGATGGTTTGTACCCAGGAAAGTGCAAAACTTAAAGTGACTCCTCCCCTTCCCTATCTCCTGAAAGTCTAGCATTCTCTCCTCCTTTAGGCAGTCCACTTTTTAGTGACACAGAAGCTTTGTCTTTTCCTAGATAGTTCTGCAGTGATATGGGTTCTTCTGTCTTGCTTCACTAGGAAGAGCCGAATTTGGAAAGAGAGGCATGGAAAGCAGCAGCCTCTGGGGAAGCAGGATCAGGCCAGAGGGCAGAAGGAACTCATCTGAGGCTGGAAGGTGTTGATAAGTGACCTGAGAAGCCTTTCCCTTCCAATATTGGGAGTAAAGATTTCAAGTCTAGTGATGGCTAGGGCTTAGCACACAGCTTTGTTGCATGCTAGGTGAGAATAGCAAGACATCACCAATTGCTAGACCTAGGGAAGAGTACAGGACCCCAAGAGAAGTGACTAAGTATCATCTCAAGCACTGGACATGATTTGCCTCTGTTGAGGACTCTTCATGCGATATATGGGTTCTAGACCCTGAAGCCACAAGCCTTGTTTCCAGGAGCTGGGATTTACTTAGGAGCTCTTCTGTCAGAGCTGAACTGCAGACTCTGAGCCAATAAGCATACCAAGCATGTCAGGAAGCTGAATGGAAGAGATCCTTTCCCTAGAGCGAATGGAAAAGTCCCTGCCATTACTCCCACCTCCAGATGAATGGGTAAACCAAAGGTCTGTAAGAGACAATGAAAGGGAGAGTGCCTATTGGGTGGCACCAGGCTAGTTTAGAAGATTAGTTTGTCAGGGTGGAGACCACTCACAGGATCAGGATTTTAGTTTAGTTATTGGCATCACTAATGGGAAATGGGAAGAATGGGAAGGAATTGCCTCAAATTGATGGAAAATTCCTAAGTGAATAATATACTTACTCTCTAGATATCCTAGAGAAGAAAATCATCAGGAGAGAGAACCATGGGAGAAAGTTAACATGAAAACATCAGTTCTCAGCATATTGCTTGGCTTTAAACACAGAGCCCAACATCCTACTCTTGCCTACTCTTTGCTTCCCCTTACATCTGGTGCATTCTCCAATCCCCCACCCCTAGAAAGAAAGATATACCTTGATACTTTTTTTTTTCTAACGCTCTATTCTGACCTGGACTCTAGCCCTTGTTTTCTAGGGCTAGAAAGCATGAAACATTGGAGCATGAGTGGCTGTCCATACATGTGGACTTTCTTCACTGCCTTGATCCAGGTATGTATCTCGAGACAAGTCAGTCTAATTTGCTTTAAGAAGCTCTGACATGGGTCTTGGTTTCTGGCCTGGAAGTTCTCAAGCAGAGCCAGGTTGCAGTATGTATCACTGATACCTGGATGACACGTTGGCCAGCTTTAAGATGTTTGGTGCTGCATAACCTAGTTCAGTGAAACCACATTTCTTTTTTTTTCTTTTTTTAAAAATATTTTTATATAATATTCTTTTTTTTTTTCTGGAGCTGGGGACCGAACCCAGGGCCTTGCGCTTGCTAGGAAAGTGCTCTACCACTGAGCTAAATCCCCAACCCCGAAACCACATTTCTGAGGCACTCTGTTCCACACATTAAACCCCAGGAGCTAAAACATGCTCCTCTGCTTATCATGTTGGTCTGAGCCGAAACCAGGTCATCTTACTATCTCGTCATCCTTAGGTAAAGACACTTTGCCTAACTAGGCTACAAGGCAATATAGAATCCTATTCTGATCTGTACTTATAACTTGCTAGAGTTAAGAATTATGACTGACTGCCAAGTACAATGGTCAAGATGGCTGACAGCACTGGAAACAGGAAAATGGTCTTGTATACCACCCCTACTCCCTGCCCACCTCTCATACAGAGCACAGGACTGGATACTCACTTCTCAAGCAGGGTCAGAGCTGTCACAGGGTTCACCCGGAGGTACTTGCAGTTGGGCTGTCCATAGTCGGCAAGATATGTGGACCAATCCCACTGAATAAAGAGGTCCAATAGCTGAAAAACACCCCAACCCCATAACAAGGGTTAATAAATAAACAGACAAGGGAAATCAGGACCCCAGAAAATCCATTATTCTTTACTACCAGCTAACTCCTGAGATAGAGAAATGAACATGTTACAAAGGCAAGAACAGCTGCAGGCCACACTACAACTAAGTGCACGTCAGATGGTAGAGCAGCTTCCACCATACGCACAAGGCCATTGCTGAGACTCCATACGAGCAGTGAGCCTCAAAGGCCAGCCTGAGGAGAAACTATTCTGAACTGATCTCAGAGGCAGGACCCATAGTACTCATCCACTTGCTAATCTGAAAAATGCTTATCATGAGTTTTCTGCATACCAAGCTCTACTTAAAGAGCTCAGAATCCAATGATGAACAAATGAGGGGGTGCAACTCAGGGCTACAATGCAACCACAGTCAGTCAGCACTGGCACTCCCCATGTCCTCACTTTTTAGACTTGCCTTACTGTTATTAACCCACTGTCCTCAACAGTCTAGGATTAGGTGGCACACTACCTAACATCTCTTCACCTGACCTTCACCTGGACTTTTCCCATGGCCCTTTTCTTACATGACACTGACATTTTTGAAGAATGGAGTCCCTCGTCTCCACTGTTCCTGCATCTTTGTTTTGTCTGATACCCTCTCAGATCTACAATACATATTCCAATGAGAATTCCACACAAGTGACACCATGTCTTCCTCTGGGGGCTATATCCTGGACTGAGTTATACGTTTTGTTTTTTGTTTTTTCCAAAACTACTACAGAATTTTTATTGTGTTATTTTTAAAAAATTGGCATTTGTTTATTTTGTGTATGAACATGCCAGGCACTGTGTGAAAGTCAGAGAACAACTTGTGAGACTTAGTTTTCTTCTGCCACCATATAGGTTCTGTAGTCCCAACTCAGTTTATCAGGCAGGCAGCTTTCCCTACGTAGCTGAACCCTATTCCATTGTTTTTGATGCAGCAAATCAGACAGATCTGATTCTCATGTCTCTTCTTACCAGTGATGTTAATCTTAACCTTGACTGCTTGGTTTAGGTCATACAAAGGTGAAAGGTATCTCAATGGTAGTCTCATTACTTCTCTCTTTATAATTAACAGATTTCTTGAGGGAGATATCACTCCAAACTATGTAAACCTTCTGGTTCTGCCCAGGCTTTGGCCTGTCATTGTTGAACAGATTTTTCTGTATCTATTGTAGTGTCTGCTCATAGGACTTTCTACTTGTTCCACTCCCTTTCACACTACTAATCCCAAATCTTCTGTGAGAAAAAGCATTGTTTCTTCCTAGTGTTTATCTAATCACACATATCAGTGTGACCTTCTGGGTACTTACTATGGCAGGACATAATCCATTAAGTCATTACTTTGTTGGCTGTTGCTCCAGCTTTAGCTACTAGGGATTCTTTGGCATTGCTCTCTATATTTTGGACCTGCCTCTTTTCTATTTTGAATACTTCCTTTCAGGTTCTCCAAGATGTTCCAAGCTTTCATTGCCCCAGACCTTAAAAATCTCTTGTCTGAGGTGCTTTGGTGCTTTCTTGGGAAAGATGGTATTTAGAAGCCAAGATCTGCACAGGGTACACTTGTTTCTGCTGGGCAACGCTTTACTAAAGCCTCTTCAGTAGACAGAGCTAAAGTAAGCATGTGTGTACCTGTATTGCTTTACCCATGGGTGCATATGTCGCAAGGCCACAAGTCTAATATATAACTCAGATTCATTCAGGTCTTGCCCCCCTTTCCTGATTACTTCGTTTTCTACAAGGAGAAGCCTGGTGGTCATTACAGTAGTTGACTTATTCCTTCCATTCAAGCATAAAGTGTTTCAGAGTTGCTAACACACACCATTATTGGGCACAAGGTTACCAACTAGAGCTCAGAGCTTGGACATGGCCCTTGTTCTAGCCCTTGGTGGTTTGCTGTCGCTGAGATAAGCTTTTCCTTCCAGCATGTGCTGTGCTGATTTTCATCTGTGCTGTCCTTCTTCCTGCCACTTCTTACCCTCACTTACATTCTGCTTAACTTTGAAAGTTCACTCTGTGGCACATGAACCGAAGCTCTAAAAGTGAAAGCCATGTAGGAAGCACAGGAGCGAGGCACGTCTGCTCACACTTACAACCCACAACAGTGATCGTTTTGTGTCTGTTGCCCCAGCTGTAGCTATTAGTAGAGAGTGGCTTTCCCACTCTCCCCTCAGCACCTTTCCATCTCCCTCTGCAAATAGCCCAGCTAGCTTTATTGTGCTTCTGTTTCTTTTGGACAAACAAGCAGATGTATTTTCTCATGCTTTCCTTTTTCTAATATGGAGGGCACACCTTCATAGGTATCTTCCTGCACTTTTCCTCCTATATTTGCACTCAATATCTAAAGTTTTTTTTTATTCAATGATTTAGCATACAAACACTGTGAGGTTTTTGGTTTTTGTTGTTTTGTTTGTTTGTTTGTTTTAAGAGTTGACAGATAACGTAGAATGTTTGGGGAGCATTTCACTGCCAAGCTGGGTGATTAAGTACCAATATTTCTGGAGTAGGACATGGTGATAAGATTAGAGATAATCTGATCAAAGGAGAACTCAACCAGTCATTAATGGTACTTTGATCTCAAACAGAGATAATTTGTTTATGATATTCATTCAGAACAGGAGAATTAAACTAAGTAGCAGGTTGTGATATTTTATTTTTGTGATATTTCATAAGCTATACAAATTAACATAATAAATCAAATAGCAACTATTTAGTATACAGAAATATGAACATATATGGATGTACATATATGCACATGACAAGAGACCCGTGTTGAAAGGCTACACTAAGTGGAGAACTTGCTTTGCTGAACGCCATATTTCTCCATTACTTTGAGCCTTCCTCTTGTTTAATATCAAGTTGTGATTCTGATTTCAGGATGGCAGGGAGAAAGAGAGAGGCAGAGGACAAGCAATATTTAACAATCATAAAGTATAAGAGTTGGAGATGGCTTCATGGCCTGCATTCTCAAAGAGGCTGTAGCTGTTTCTTTCTTTGTTTTTAAATCTTCACTGACTCTATTTCAGAGTTAGGAGCTCCTCTGAAGCTAGGCCAAACTTAAAGACTTTCTGTTTTGTATTTGTAGCTGAGAGACTAGAAAAATCCAAAGGCATCAAAAGCAAAATCTTTTTCCAGGTGTAGCTACCTAGACAGAGAAAAAGCGGGTTCTAAGAGCAGGACAAAGGCAAAGCTCCAGGAAAGAATATGGAGTGAGATGGTGTAAAGATAATGCAGGACCTGTTGACCTGTGTAGTGTGACTAGTGCACACACATCTTCAGCATGAAAGATATCAATAATTCTGGTAGACGACTTGCTGTGGCTGAAGATGGCAATCCCAAGGAAACTTTACAATCTAGTATTGATCCAAGCTCTCTGGGTACCTGTCTACCTCTTGGGCAGAAAAAACTATACAGCAAGCCTGGTAGAGGGTACAGCCTGTGACCCTCTGGACTCCAGCTAGTTACTGTGCCATTCAGAGATTGCCGATTCACAGGGAAAAGAGGATTGTTGGACACTTTTTGCCTTCCTAGCTAATTCTTCAGCTATGAACTTCCTCTCCCAGAATGTGATGCTAATAGTCTTCAACTGTCAGTTTGACTGGATTAAGAATCACCTTGCTGTGTCTGTAGTGTATTTCCAGAGTGGTTTAACTCAGCACAGAAGACATGGCACACGTGTAGGTGGATACACAGAATGAACCGAAGGGGAAGATGGGGAAGGAAAGCATGATGAGCGCCATCATCTCTGCTTCCTGACTGGGTCAATGTGACTAGCTGCCTCATGATCATTACAATACTAGAGTCATTCTTATCACACCTTCTCTGCCACAAAGGAGTGTTCTCTCAAATCATAAGCCAAGAACAAGTAGATATATTTTCTCCTACTTTCCTTTTTCTGATAAGAAGGGTGCACCATAGCTGTTCTCCTGTACTTTTCCTCCTATGGAATTATATTTGAACTTAACATCTAGAAGCTTTTCCTTAATCAATGATTTAGTATATAAACTGTGTGTGTGTGTGTGTGTGTGTGTGTGTGTGTGTGTTTAAATAAACTAGAAGTCATTTTTAAGCAATGAAAGACCAGGGGAGACAATAAAATGCACCTGTATCTTCCTTAGGCTATTTTTGTGAGGTCTTTTGTCATAAGTAGAGTAGTAGCTCCCCAAGGGTAAAAAATGACATATATCTCCAGACTTCTCCACAGCACTGAACAATATACTTCTAGACTCCTAGTCAGGCCTGAATAAACACATATTAAAAGGAATTACAATAGGTGAGCTGACATTTTGTAGCAACAATACTGAGTAGATGATGGGCCAAACTTACTATTTGTTTTCCCAAACCAATTTGATAAAGTGGACCAAGCTAGGGTCCTTCCAGGTGGCACTAGGGGAAGACTGCCTGAGGACAAAGGAAGCATCAAACTGAAGGGATGCAGCCATACTGGGAAGGAGCTCAGCCTTGGCTATCTGACTTCAGGGTTCCAAGGGAAGGTACCCGTAAGCATCACAGAAGAGGCTGCTGGTCATAGCTGCACAGGCTCCACTAGATAGCATTGGCCCAACCTCAAGTTGGTAAAACCTCCTCCTTCTAGCATGCTGAAAAGATTCCACAAAGAACAAAGAATGACAGGGACAAAGGTACACAGCGATGGACACCTTGACAGGAGCCCACCCTGCTTCCCATAAGCTTGATTTGTTGACAAGTTTTCTCTTAATCAGGCCTACTGATTTCTGCAAAAACTGCTCTGAAAGCAGCAATGTCCTTGAGCTGAAAGGAAAACTTGAGTGTGTACCTTATAAACATCCAAAAGAATTCTTCATGCTAAACATGTAATGATAGCATGTCTGTCCAAGATACTTATATAATCCCACAACATTCTAAATATGCTGTATCTTCTCTAAGTACAGTTTCATCACAGAAAGGAACACTAGGCAGGAGTTCCTTGCTCACTGACAACCTAACAGGATAAAACTCACCACATCATCATAAGACATTTTTCATAATCTATTACTTTTCAGGAGGCAGCAGGGCATAGTAAGAACAAATGCAGGCTCAGGGTTCCCCAACTGAAGAGTCTGACCACAGAGAAAGCTTTTATCAACATCTGAGGACAGACCAAGAAAAAGACTGCAAAGAAACTGCTGAACAGCAGACCTGACCATGACCCATCTGTGTTTATTGCCAGGATTTCCCCTGACCCCATGCCCTTAGCCATACAATTCAAAGAACAGCTTTGGCTTGCCTCCTGCATGACCTCAGAAATGTTTCCTGATACAGACATCTGGGCAAATGTCAGAAGAGGAATGAATGACTTTAACAAACACACTGCCAACAATGTAGCAGGCACTCCTGGGTCCTGCACAGGGGAGAGATATGAGATGCCATGTCTAGTCTTGAATTGAGGCTGGCAAGTGAGCAGATACAGAGTGATGGACACAAGATACTTTATGACACAGTTCACAAGAAGGGCTTCAAGGCCCGAGCCAGACATGCAGGGATTGGAAGGGGTGAGGGGATGCCAGGCAAGGAAACTGACAAAGCTGTCACTTAAGAGTACTTTGGAAATAACCAGGAGAAAGAAAGCAAGGGACAGATGGCCATAATGTTAAAGGCACTGTGTTTCAGCTGGCAGCCTCTCTACTCTCTGCTATTTTCTAGGGCAGATGGGGGAACTGTAATCACTACCTCCACCTCCTTTTTAAAAAATAAAGTTTTATTGGAACAGAGCTGTGCTTACTAGCTAACATTTTATCTATGGCTGTTTTTGTGTAGTAATAATTGAAGCCAGTAGCTATGACAAACACTACCACATGCCAGGAAAGCCTAAAGCTGTACTCTTGGGCTTTTCAGAAGTCTAGCTTTAGATCCAAGTCAAGAAGGGCTGTGTGAGTGTGTGTGTGTGTGTGTGTGTGTGTGTGTGTGTGTTGTCTTTCAACATGTGACATTTCTCATATCTATTAAATTAAAGAAAAGAAGACAGGACACTTAATCACAAGGAGCAGGTAAGAATTTCATTATTTTAACAATGGGCACCAGAATTCCTTTAGGAGAGAGAAGTGCTTGAAGAGATTTTCTGTTTGGGCAAGCCCCTCAAGATACAGGAGCATCTGCAGAGAAAGGAGGAGAAATTTGGGCTGCTGGTTAAGAGGCAGAGCTGGAAGAGAGGCAATTTAATGAACATGTGTGAGAAGGGCTAAAAGACATTGCTAATGGTCCTATGGCCTGGGCAACATGGAGACTTGGATACTAAGTAAGGAGTTTTTCTAAAGCGTTTGCTATCTAGTTTGGACAGATCTCTGGTTCCCTCCCGATGCTTGAATTAAGGCTGGCAGGCTGGCTGCCCCCTCTCCCCTGCCTCTCTCTGCTTGTATCATTGCGCACAACTAGGTAGCTGCAAGCTTACTACAGAAACAGAAGCCCAGGAGGCACAAAGACGGACAATACACAGGGGCTCACAGCAACCCAGAGGAGGCTTCTGGATTTTCCATGGGTGACAAAACTGGGACTAGAGAACCCTCCAGGGCTCTCTCGATCTCTACTCAAATCAAACCTTACAACAATGATCATGCTGCAGGCTGGCTCCAGGAGCTTCTAGGAGGGTCTCCCCCACCTCCTTTCTCCTCAGGGGAAAAAGATAGTCATGGGTATGTGGCTGGTTCTTTACTGGTCCCATAACCCTACCACTTGGATGTTGGCATCAGGAAGCTCTGTCTAGGTAGCAACAGCAGTTTCTCCCGAAAGAAAACAATATGTCCAGAAACATTTATTTATTTCAGTGATAAATGTTTCTAGGTTGCCTGTCTAAGCCTTTCCCTTTTAAGGCTATCTTGGCAGAGCAAGACTGAAAGTGTCCCCCACAGTTGTCTCCAGCTGGGGCCTGCATCAGCTTCTGGGGGAACCTAGAACACTCCTTGTGATGTTGCTCAGTGGCCGTGTCTTACTAACTACAGCATCCATTTTGTGGAGGGAACAAAGGCAGGGCCTTTCCAGTATACTATTGTTTGGGTTAGGGACTCTTATACAGAGTTGTTAACTGAACTTACACACATTCCCCAGCCAAAAGGTTTAGGAGCATCTCTGCAAAGGAACCATAGGCAGATGGTGGTTTCAACAGTGTAAGTGTAAGCAAGCATCAGAACAATGGCAGCACTCAACAGTTCAAACCACAGTGCAAACTGTAGCACCCCCTTTAGACAGGAAATCCATTGGATGTGCCAATCAGCCCTTAAAATTGAAATGATCAGAAAATATAGTTAAAATATGAGCTATGAGTAATGAACTTTTCTTAGCCTATATAAAAATACATGCCTTGAAATATTAACTAGCAAGTATCCATATGCAAATAAATGTGCACACACACATGTACATGTATGCACACATACACAGAGGTCTGTAAAGGCGATGATAGTGCTCTATACCAAACTGTAGAGGGGAATAAGATATGGATTGGAATACATTTTTTATTTACTAGTATTTATAATTGATTAATAAATTGTCATAAATATACATGAAGGGTGAATCTTTGAATTTTATTTTATCAATGGTGGTTCTCAGTGAGAAGTCTGGAGAAACTGGCTAAATATGCAAGGAAAACTATCATAACCAAGTATTTTGGAGCAACCTGCAATCTCAACACTTTGGTGGCTAAGAAGGGGGGCATCATGATTTCAAGACTAGTATGGGCTACACAGTGAGTTACAGGACAGGCTGGGTTACATAATAAGATTCTGTCAAGAAACAAAAGAAAAGAAGCGAGGAAACTATCACAAAGTCATTTGAATGTTTTTGGTCCTTTTCATAGACATGTAAATTAAGGAAAAGCTGTAGACCTTCTGTGGGTCACAATTACAAATCCCAGCCCAGGCACTTTCTCTAGGCATAAGAAAGCATGCCTAACACTAAAAGATAGTAAAGTAGAGAATGCTCTTACACACTGGTAAGCTGAGAATAAATATAGCCCAGGAAATATAGTTGGTTCTGGCCAGAAGGCTAGTGAGTGACTGCTAACTTCCTGAACCCTTTGTTTCCTCATTTGAGGAGATAGAGCTGAATAAAACTGAATTTGGAATTCCACTGCCATAATTTGGAACTAATCAATAGACTGATTAAAGAACCAAGAGATGCTTTGTCTCTACTCAGAAAACTCCAGTTTCATAAGGAATCTTCCCCTCACACCTGCAGTATATTAGCATTACTTCCTGGGAACACTAGAATGTTATCCTTACAGAGTTAAGACATTTTCTCTTCCTTTTAATTATAGTTGCTAATTATATTTTAGTCCTAATTATTATTTTAAATTAAATATAATTTAATTATATGTGTGTGTTCATATTTCCCTCAAGTTCACTTTGGAAACAAGTGATAAAACACCTTGCTAAAAAGTTCTAACTAGCCTAGCACCTGCCCTTAAGAGTCAAAGATGACACCCAGACATCAAGTTTTATTTGTGAAATTCTCAGTGAGGAAGAATGAGAATTCAAAAGATTGACAGTTCCATTCTGTTGGAACAAAGGGAAGAAAACAGGGAATTGCAAGCAAACTGACTAATAGAAGCCAAGAGCAGAAGTAGGAGGAGCAGAGAGACCAGCTAATGGGAACATCTACCACAGGGCAGATGCTAGGTATGTATCTTGCTTACTTATGTCATTTAATGCTCAGGAAAACCAAAAGGCACAGGCATCACTGCCGTTTAGTAAACAGAAATGAAACCTGTGAAGGACTAAATATGGATTGATGAGTTGGGGTGATAATTCAGTGGTAAAAATCTTGTCATTCAAATATGAAGACCTGAGTTTTATATGGTCCTTAGAACCCATATAAAAGCTGGGAACACTGAAATAGGAGGTGCAGAAAGGAGAATACCTAGAAACTTGGTGCACACTAATGAGCAACAAGAGACCCTTTCTAAACAAGGTAAGAACTGATACCCAAAGTTATCCTATGTCCTTCACATGAGTGCCATATTATTCATGCTGTTTTAATTCTTATCTATTGCCACCATAAGACAATGTGACAAGGGCAATTTATAAAGAGTCTATTGGGGATTATAGTTCAGAGGGTGAGTCTATGGCCATCATGGTGGGGAGCAATGAAGCAGACACATGGTGCAGGAGCAGCAGCTGAGAGCTTACATCTTGCTCACAAACATGAGCAGAAAGAGGGCAAGCTAATTGGATTTTGAAATCTTGAAGCCCAGCCCTGGTGACACACCTCCTCCCTAATCCTTTTTGGGTCATCGATGTAGAACTTCTGAACAGTTTCAACAACATAACCCAGAGAGGGGACAGTATCACCAAGTACCTTCTCATGCCTAGCTCTGCAAGGCTAAATATCGAGTGTTAAGAGTACCAGCTGTATTTCCTCCTACTCACCTGCTGGGCTGCCAATGTCCAAGATTAGTTAGTGGTGCTCCCTACATTGCTCCTCAACCCTGCTGGCAAGGACTATTCAGCACAAGACTTCTCAGGCTATGTCTACTTAGACCATCAGCAGCGAGATGGTTCTGCCTGTCTACCGAGATCCTATGGAGCATTGGTGCAGTGGTACATGTTTACATAGATGAGTTTACTAGAGTCTTCCACAATTCTATGGCAGTCAGCAATGACCTGTTTTATAGATGTCAATAAGAGAGTTAAGTGACCCACCCAAGATCATTAATTTAGTAAACAAGAGGGTGTCATCTTTAATTTAAAAGTTTCTAACTCCAAGTGACACCCTTTTATAATGCAACTAACATCTGGGAGGAAAAAGATAACAATGGCTAAGGTTCCTCCCTGTCCCATAACTGTTTGCATTCCAGAAAAGTAGACAATAACCCCTGAGTTCTTTCTGTCCATCTTTTGCTTCAGATATGGCTAGCACATAGTGTAACTCACTAGCTAACAACAAAGGAACCAGATGGCTACACATATTAGTGAGGGAAGTATGTATTGATACTGTGCAGGCTTCTAGAATGTGCTAAGAGCTGGACAGACACCTGACTTGCCCAGTCCCTGCAAGAGCTGGGATTTGATAGGTGCCTAGAGCAGAGCAGATAACCAGTGAAGCCCCAGGAAACAATGGAAGCCCACATGTGGAGAGTATAGGGGAATGGGGTGAGTGTAAACTGTAGAGTCAAGGGTCCTTCCCTAATCTAGCTAGTAAGCCTTAGTTAACTGAGGCTTAGTAACAAAAAGGCAGCTGTACTGAGCCATTCCCAGGGGAGGCAGGAATCTTCCAAAGACTCTACTGGGCACCTAATTGACTTAGATGGTTAGATTTCTATATAACTTCGCTCAGCACTATATTCACCCCCAAGTAGCTCAAAGGCAGTGCACACAGCATACCTAGTAGGTCAGTGTTTACAAAATACCTTGGCCAAGTGGTCCAATTTTCTGAAAGACTCTTCAGCAATGTGTGTATCTGTGTACATATGAAACATATACATGTGTGTGGGAGGGTGGAGGAAGTGAAGAGAAACACCTTTGATTCTCTTTCTGTCCTTGTTCACTGAATTCTCATAGGTGAGGGCAGGACTGTGTGGCAGATTCAGTGACCAATGGTAGTCTCACAGAATGATGTCTTTGGAATTATCTTCTTTGTGGGACAAATGGCCTCTTCCCCTATCACCATAACTGTCCTTCCTTTATTTCTAAGAATCTCTTTTGAAAACTGTCCTCATGCCAGAAATGATCACATCATTTCTCCAAATTGTCCTCTGAGAATTTTGTTTGCCATGCTTGGAACACTCAGGATGTTCTCTGTTTGTGCCACACTACTACTCTCTTGGATAGTCAACCTTCTCTGGACATCTTTCTTTGCTAGCTTTAGACATCATCCCATAGCTTCTGACTGTAATGTAGAAGGCAGACGACCAGCACTGTAGCCCTGGGCCTATTTCTTGCAAGTACCCTTGCTCATAAGGGCTTTTCTAGAGCCTACTTTCATTGACAAAGAACATAGACTCTCTTCCAGCTCTAAGATTCTAAAACTAATAAGCCTCTCTAGGAAACAGATGGCTGCAATAGCATAGTTCTCCTATGTAGCAGGGATGCTGCTTGTGAGGAGCTACAAGAAGTGTGCCATTCTTTCTCTTCCTTTCCTTCAGGATGGAAGGGACTAAGGGCCAGAGTCACTGTGACTGGGTCACAACCAGAGCCCAAGTCCTGATTTTGTTTAACCTTTTTTGTCTAAGAATACAACTTAAACAACTGGTAGAGAACTGAAATACTTAAGAACATGATATCTATCTAGCTTTTTTTTTTCATTTTTATTGGATATTTTCTTTATCTACATTTCAAATATTATCCCCCCTTCCCATATTCCCCTCTGGAAACACCCTATCTAATCCCCCCACCCTTGCCTCCATGAGGGTGCTCCCCAATCCACCCACTCTCTCCCTCTTGCCTCCCTGCCCTGGCATTCCCCTATACTAGGACATCAAGCCTTCAAAGGACCAAGGGCCTTTCCTTCCATTGATGTCCAACAAGGCCACCCTCTGCTCCATATGTGGCTAGAGCCATGGGTCCCTCCATGTATACTCTTTGGTTGATGGTTTAGCCCCTGGGAGCTCTAAGGGGTCTGGTTGGTTGGTATTGTTCTTCCAATGGGGTTGCAAACTCCCTCAGCTATCTCAGTCCTTTCCCTAACTCCTCCATTGGGGACCCCATTCTCAGTCCAATGGTTTGCTGAGAGCATCTGCCTCTGTATTTGTCAGGCTCTGGCAGAGCCTCTCAGGAGACAGCTATATCAGGCTCCTGTCAGCATGCACCTCTTGGCATCCCCAATAGTGACTGGGTTTGGTGACTGCATGTGGGATGGATCCCATATGTGGCAGTCTCTGGATGGCCCTTTCCATTCTCTATATAGCTATATCAGATACCTAGAGAGGTGACAGAGAATGACAGGGAATTTTACTTCCTGTTTTAAAATCAAGTATTAGTAAGTATGCTGAGTGTTGAGGCACATGTCTGTAATACTAACATTTGTGGTTTTTAGTTCAAAGCCAACATGGACTACACAAACCCCAAACTACAAAAAGTGCACAAAATCCATGTTGCTCTTAGAGAATAATTAAATGCCAATAGTTATGTCTGTTCTACATAAGCACTGAGGAAAAGAGAGTAACCCATCTCTACACCCTCACCTCACATGTTCTCATGACTACTTGGCATCTGCTATGGATTCTTACATATCACACACACACACACACACACAGACACACACACACAGACACACACACACAGACACACACACAGACACACACAGAGACAGAGAGAGACAGAGACACACACACAGACACACACACATACCACATACACACAGAGACACACACACAGACACACACACCACACACACAGACACACACACACACACCACTGTGAGTAACTTTCCACAAGTTACTTTTCTATCCTTTCTTGTATTTTCCAGACCTATCCATTTTGATCAGTTCAAATTTGTTTTTTCATTTAAACTATTGACTAGTACTCTTTAGAATATAAGAATATCAAAACATACTACAATATGCTTCTCAGCTTGTTTTTGGTGAAGAGTTGCCCAAGTGTGTTCTGAGTGGCAAGGGGATGTAATTAATGTCTGCTGGCACTCAGGGCAGACAGCAGGTTAGGTGAGTGTGGTAAGAAGACTGTCACCACATTTATGATGTAAAAAATGTCAGGCCAGTGTTGTAAGCAATTACACTTGATTCACAGTGAGTGACACAGAGAAAATGCAGGTATCAGTCCAGACCTAGAACTTAGGGAGTTGACTGAAAGGGTCCTTCTATCCTTGGAAGTGAACACACAGAAACATACAATAAAGACCCAGTGGGAAGCCTGTGCTGACCAGAATGAAGATGATCACAAGAATACCTCCTCCGAAGTAAGAAGTGAGGGTTACATTCCCACTTGAGAATCCTTAGGATTGGTCCCATTTTCAGAGACTCTTCTAAGGAATGGAAGGCCGAGTTGGCGTGACAGGAAAGCTCTGCTTTCGGGGCTCCCTTCCTTGACCATATTGCCTCTGAGACTCCCCTAGGAGCAACAGTGCCTGTTAGCCAGCAACTGAGCTAGTTAGGTAGGAGAAATTAGGAGAAAGAAGAGGTGAGCTTTAAATCACTTGTTCTCAGAAGTCTGTGGAGAAATCTGTAAGCATGAACTGAATATCTTCTTAGGTGGCTAGAGCAGTAGGCATTTACTTTTTGAAGTTATGAGGATTTTGATCCAGCATTTTATCTGTGTGCTTATTATCTCCTCATCAGAGCATGGTCTGTTATGGGGGTTCAGTTAAGTCATTAGGGATTTCTGAATCATGAATTTGATGAGTTTTTGTTACAACCTGCCCCCATCAAACTAGGATCTGAAAAGAGGTACAGTAAGTGAAAGCATACTTGAATGCTATCACAGTTGTCAGCATGGCCACCGCAGAGGTGTCATTATTAATCAAAGGCCCCACTGCCCTCTGTGAACCTAACAGGGACAGGAAGCTCTTTGACTTCTGCTTCAATGTAACAGCAAACCAAGCCCCTGGCTCTCACCCAGGCTACAACTCCCTTTCCCATCCTGTCCATGTTCTTTGGACCAGAGCCATCTGGGCACTCTGCAGATTACATGACTTGCTCCTGGGAATTGAGTTCCATCAAGGAAGGACTCTAGCATGTGCCAGGCCATCAGTATAGGGTTTTAAGGGAGCATCCCAAGTTTAGACAGTACAGGATGAACAGTGTATATGTTACCTGTGATTTCTCCCATGTTTACAAGAAAGTCAACACAGAGTACAGACCAAGGTGATACTGGAAAATGACTACCATATTCTAGCTAGTCCCCTTGTGTAGTAGTCCTTTCCATATTATGACAGTCCATGTTTCTGACTTGAAGATGTCACCCTTACCTAAGTTTCTGCACTAGCTTTTAAAGTCCTGTTCCTACATGACTCACAATACTGAGTTGGAGACTGATGTGTTTAGGTAGCTATGATGCCTTCAGTGATGCTGGGAAGCTGTTCTGAGGCCATCTCTGACATTCTGCCTAGGGGCTGCAGTCAGCTAATGCTTCTAATACTTTCTCGGAATTCACATGCTCTGGGATCCATTACTAACTTCTTTAAAGTGGAAATAACTGGGCTTGATGAAGTGCTCCATAGAGCCTGGCATCTAGCAAAGGTCAGCCTACATCAGCAAAGACGACAGTACAGACAGTGAAGATGGCAGACATCCCCACACCTTACTTATACTTTTTCTGATTTAGAAAGACTTCTTTTCATTTCTCCTGTCAGATTCTGGAAAAACCTTCTTCCAGACTCTGGGACCCATTGCATTGCTGGTACAATGATCTGAAATTACTAGCTACTTCTTTGGCCTAGTCTCCTTTGGAAGACTACAAAATCCTCTTATCAGTGCATTTTTCCCTGGTTCTACCTGTACAGAGATCTAGACCCAGGGGAGTTTAGGACACTGTGTGTGTGTGTGTGTGTGTGTGTGTGTGTGTGTGTGTGTGTCTGTCTGTCTGTCTGTCTGTCTGTCTGTCTGTCCTACTTTCTGACCCCCAGAGAGATACCAAACATAATACCAAGGGGATTTTATAGCTAAAGGGTGTGCCTTTTTAGATGCTCAGTACTTTTGACTTCTTTTACCACCTGCAACAGTCAAATGATCAAAGTCTGTGCTTTCTGTATAGCTGTTAATGGGCAAGGAGTTCTAGAGGCTAACTCAAGATAAATACTTGCGGTGCCAACTAGTTTTATATCAATTTGATGCAAGCTGGAGTTATCTGAAAGAAGGAAAGATCAATTGAGAAAATGCATCCATAACATGCAGCTGTAGGGCATTTTCTTGATCAGTGATCAATGGAGGAGGGACCAGTACATGTGGGTGGTGTCATCCCTGGGTTGGTGGTCCTGGGTTCTATAAGAAAGTAGGCTGAACACACCATGGGAAGTAAGACAGTAAACAGCACCACTCCATGGCCTCTGTATCATGTCCTGCTTCCTGGTTCCTGTCTTGTTGAGTTCCTGTCCTGACTTCCTTTGATGATAAACTATGATGTAAAAGTGTAAGCCAAATAAACCTTTCCTCCCCAACTTGCACTTTTTCATGGTGTTTCACCACAGCAATAGAAACCCTGAATAATATACTTGCCCAGGACAATTTGCTGAACCTTAATCAAGTCTAGATCTTGGAGCACCCATTATGCATCCACTTGCAAGAACTTAGGCCTGAAGTACAGCAGAAGTCTCCCCATATAGAGAGTTCTGGCCCAGCAGAAGTGAGAGTTGTCTACACCCCTATTTTTTCTTTAGGCTGTTCAGGGTCAGCTATTGCATTCTCCTAACTACTGCCTCTATATTAAATACTGCCTCTATATATTTCTTAGAAGTTCTCTTGGCGGAGTGGGTTGAACTACAGAGTTCAGCCCAGTGGATGAATTTGCACTGGGCTGAACACCATAGCACAGCCCTACAATTGAGGCAGGGTCCCCCAGGAGACACTATCCTCAGCTCTTTCCGATGTCAGCACAGCTCCTGTCCATCCTCTTGTTTCAATTATATCACAGATAATCTCACTGCTCAGCTGTGAGGGCATGCCCGTTTTTGTCTTTGCTTGTTAGCCTGTGGTAGGGAGTGAAGGAGCTCAGTGAGGGCTACTGACTTGGGATTGAGAGCACCACAGAAGGTTAGTGTCCTGGCCCAGCTCTGAGTGCCTGGCAGCAAACATCTTTCACCTCTCGTGCTAACCCTGCTTTCCCAAGGTTAGTTCCAGGATCTGGCTCATGTGGCGCTGGTCTCCAATCTCTTGTAGTGGTTCTTCATCTCTAACAGGCAAATAATGGGTGGAAAGGCTCAGCCACAGGAGATTGGACTGTTTACAATTGGCCAGGCCAAGATTAGTGTGAGCACAACATATGCCAGGTTCATTGGAAGTTACATTTCCCTTTTGTTTACACATTGTAGAAGAGAAGGCCAGAAAGGGGGGGGGGGCGGGGGAGCAGGTGACCTCCTGTTAACCTCGCTGTCTGCTAGAGGCTGCTGCCCTCACCTCTGAATGAACTTTCAGATTATCTCACACAAGATTCACCTTGCGCTGAACTTGTACGCCTGCTCTGAAGGCCCCAGTCACGTAGCTGTGATTAAACATTACAGAGTGGCCATAAATTTACAGAAGTATTATTGTGGCTTGCTTTCCTTTCTTCTTTGGGAGAGGAAGAGAGCAATGGGTTTGGAACAGTGGGGGAGTTTAAAAAAGGAAGTCCATAGTCAAACAAACAGTTCCTTTTTGCAGTTCTGAACAAAGAAGAAAACAAGGCATAGGTGTCCCAGAAAGAAAAGGAGAAACATTTGGATAGTCAGGGGAGAAGTCAGAGCTCTAGAGGGCTGCAGAGTCCCATACTTAGTAGCAGAGCTGTGGCGCTCGAGGTCCTATTTCGAGCAATCTCAAAGTTCACTGGGGACACAGACTGGTCTGCCCTGAAGGGACCCTTGAGAGAGAGGGATACTTTCCCTTGGGCTTGCTACGTGGTTCAGGCAAGTGACAGGGAAAGAGGTGAGAAAGAGGAGGCTGCAAGATTTTTTTTTCTTTAAGCTGCTATGAAAGATGAGGAAGCCCAACATCTGGGACATTTCAGCAGAGATGGGACCATGTTCTCGAGGAAACATCCAAAGCTGACCAGATAACCCAAGAACACTTATTTCTGTGAGTCACTGTTTCATGCTTAAAGTAGAAAAACAAAGTATCTCATGAAAAGTTTGCTAAACTCTCTAGAATTCTAAAGCCAAGAGGTCCCTACAACCAGCCTGTGTTGCCCATGAGACAATGAGACTTCTACAACTAGGAAAGGTCAGGGAGTATTCTATTTGATCCAAAAGAATTGTAAAAAGTAGTCAGGAAGCCCAGACTGAGGTGACAGGAACTGGCCAAAGCTACCTTTGTAATGAGTTGTCCTGTCTCTAGTTAGTCCACAGCAGTGACAGGATGCTAAAGAAGCTCACTGTTTCCATAGCCGGTCCAGCAAAGCCCAGACAGGGTCTATCTACATAAGGACGGCAGCCAATGGCTTAGCTTAGTGTTGCCTTTCAGCAAGATCTTTCACTTCTGGGAAGATCCAGAGTCTCCAACAGGAGTCCACCAGGAGTCAGGCACTGGCCAGGAAGTGCTCAGGCTCTGTCTGGTATACAGAGCTGTGGCAGGCAACAAGACAGCCATGGTGTCAAGGGATGTTTGAGAGATAGATTTAAGTTGAGTGCAGGAGTTCTGAGGTCAAGCTCTGTTCAGAGGAAATTACACAGGTGGAGGCAGGGATGTGGGAATCCTGGGGAGGCTGAGGACAAGCAGGGTGCTGCAATGAAGCAAGGTGCAGCCTTAAGTCAGGCAAATAATCACACAAACACATTGGTACCAGCCAAGGGCACAGAGACAGGCTTTGTGAGTCAGCTAGATAATGGCAGGCTACATAGAAAGAGGAAAGGCAGCTCATGCCAAAGAGAACTAGGAAATAGACTAGACTTTGGGTGGGAACATGGAAGAAAAAGCTCAATAAAATTGATTTTTGTTGAGAGCCAAAGTGGACCAGGTACTACATCATTATCATATAGTCCATGTGTTATAAGTATAGCCACACTTAACTAATCACATACAGCGACTGAGCATTTGCAATTTAAGAATCACACTGCTAGTAAGCAGAAGTCAGAATTTGACTCCAGGTATACTTGATTTGATGCATAGGTAAATCTAAGAGGAGAATTCTGAAAGCAGAATTAATGCACCAAAGTTTATGTCAGTCAGACTAAGCTCCCCCATGGTTCTTTAGAGCCAGCTGAAGGCTCTACCCCTTCTAGGAACCCAGAACTCTACCTGTATTCACTGTGTGGAAAGTGCTCTTACATAGGTTCCTACTCCTCTGCTGCTCACAACTGACAATTCCAGTAAAACAGAGAAACCTGAGCATTTTGTGTCTGTAACCTCCAGAATAACTTTGAGGGTCAAGACCCACACTGTAAGACCTCAATATACTGTGTCTAAAGTCCTAGAAACTAAAACAAAACTCTTGATATTCTACTGCTTTTGTGTTTCTTCTTTTATTCAAATTATTAGTTTTCTTGTGTACTTCTATAAAAAACATACATGCTTTAAAAACATTAGAAAACATTTTAACACAAAAGCATGACGGGAAGTGATCATAATTTTATCTCCAGGGTATAATAAAAGTCAACAATTTTCATAAGAATTTTTTCTTACCCAAAATAGAGCATATTATACATGCTGCCAAAAGCTAATTCCCTGAATACAACACGCCTTTTGCAGGGAGCTAGTGCAGCATGGATGCCTTTCGCACACGTGTAGATGATGCAGTAGGGATGCGTTCTGTATACAGATTTTTGATGTAGACTATCTCATCATTTTGATAGATTCAGGTCGTTTGTTTTTAATGGCTAACTAAACTGAACACATCCCTTTTTGATGGATATTGCCCCCAGTCCTTTCCTCTATTATCCAGTGCCTTGATAGAAACACGTAAAATATCTTTGTATATTTCTTTAATAATTCCATCAAAGATGACAATATGAGTGGGGTGGAAACAGGAAGGCCCCAAAAGCTGACTGGCCAGTCAGTATAGCCAATCAGTGACCTTCAGGCTCAGTAAGAGACCCTGTTTAAAGATGGAGAAGGAATCAGAAAGACAGACTTTTGGCTCCATTGCATGCTCACACAAACATAAACACAAAAAAAGACATACCACACAAGCAGAAATGTCAGTATAATTCCATTGGTAAATGGTTCTGGGTCTAGTCAGCCTGAGGTCGATTCCTTGCTTTTCTAATAGAAAACTCTTCATGAGTTTGGACAAGTTACTTTTTCTTCTTTACTCCCTCCCTCTCTGAAACTTGCTGGCCTACTTCAGTCTCTCAAGTACAATTTTCTGCGATCCAGCTTCAACATCTACAAGATGGGAACAGCACACCTATCAGGATGTTGTGGTGCAGGCTGTGAGTACTCAGAACAGTGCCTTCCACACAGCTGTGTTGGACAAATGCCAGCAACAGTGATGACTGATAATGGCGATAGACTCCTAAGCACAGGATTTGAAGTCAGATCGACATTGATTATTATCCCTCCAGAATCTATACTCCCATTTGCAGGTGTCATGGGCATTTTGGAACAGAAATACTCCTCCAAAGAACCCAATTCTGTTAGAAATACCAAAGGGGCATACTCAGAATAGCTTTAGTTGTATAATCTTATTCCACCATAAGATCTTTGCTTCCCTCTCCTCCTAAATCATAAATGTAAATAACATTATGAGAACAAAGTGTAAATATGTGACACACTGGAAAGGAGCTTCCAGCCTGCTGTAGTTAAGATAGTGCTTTAAGCTTACAAAATGTTTTCAAATGTCTGCACCTTTAAGCAGGAATACCATCTAAATTATTTGCTGTGAAACGTTACACTTTCAAATGGCACAGTAAGGATGGCTAGGCTCCAGTTACCAAAGATGCTTATATTGACCCTCTCCACACCCCATGTTATACAGCCTAGACTAGCCTCAAATCCACTCTATGGCCCAACTGAACCAAATTCTCCATGGTCCTGCCTCAGTTTCCTGAGTGCTGGGATCACAGGGGTGTGTCACCACACCCAATCAAATGGCAGATCACATCCCAGTTCCTTTCTGGTCCCTTAGACTCAGCTCCACATCTCAGAGTGGAATTGGCCCTGGGGGAGGGGAGCTTCCTGCACCCTGCAGCTCACCACCTCCCCTCATGTCTTTCACTAGAAACTTTTCCTTTCACTGTCAGACATTAAGAAGCACCATTTTTTTTTTTTAACTCTGGCCTTGTGGCCACAGGTTTTCCTCTCTTCTCTCTTATCAAATGAACACGGGTTGTGAGTTATAGACACCCTTGTTCTCTGAAGGGCTTGAGATATTTCCAAATACCCAACTTTGCTCCTCCCATCAAATGTAAGCATTAGTAAATATAGTAAATTATTGCCTGCTACTCTAAATAAAATCTTTTCTCAATTTTTGGGTTTCTAGGGAAGCAAAGTCTGTGATTCTTAGGACTTCCCTAAATTTCTCTTAGGTCTCTCTCTTCCTTGCTACCAGGAAATGTGAGTCTTCTACTATATTAGAAATTAAATGTGTTTCCACCAAAGACCCTGTGTTGTGCACACAGAAGGAAAGAATGTGCCAGGCATCTGAGAATCAGTGTAACCTGTGTCCACAGCACTATGGCCAAGTAAGCATTGGAAATAATGGTGAGTTTTACTTGTTCTCTAGAGGAACAAAACAGAGGTGGGGTAGGGGGAAGGGGAGGGGGAGGGAAAGAGGGAGAGGGGGAGGGAGAGAGGGAGGGAGAGGGAGATTGATTTACTAGAGTGGCTTACAGGCTGTGGTCCAGCCAGTCCAACAAGGGCTATCTATCTACCAACAGAAAGTCCGAGAATTCAGTAACTGTTCAGTACCCAAGGTTTGCCCCTGATGTCTCAGCTGGTCTTTAGTGATCACTGGAATCTTAAAGAAATAGGCTCTAATACCAGTGAATTAATGAACTTGCTAGCAAGATGGAGGATAAGTAGGCAAAGAGCAAGAGTTTCCTTTTATGTCCTTTACAGAAGCTACCATCAGAAAGTGTGGCCCAGATTTAAGATATTCTTACCTCGAAAGACCTAGATTTAGGTTGTGTCATCCCATTTCAAGTGATTTAATTAAAACAAATCCCTCACATCCCTCACATCCCTCACATCCCTCACATCCCTCACAGGTGTATCCAGCTACTTAGTTTTAGTTAAGTCCACATGTAGCCAAATTAACAACCATGAATCGCTATCACACTTGCCAAGAGCCATACTCAAGACAATCTCTCTAGTTTATGTGTGTGTTTAACATTGGTCTTCAGTGATAACATACTAAGATGCCTGTGAAGCCAAGGATAATCTGAAACTTCTGAGCTCCTGTCTCCACTTTCTGAGTGCTGGGATCATAGACATGTGCTACCAGACCCAGTTTATGCAGTGTTGGTAATGGAAGCCAGGGCTTTATGCATGCAGGTGCTCTGTATGTTCAGCCCCTATGATAACATCTTTGTGCTGTGGCTCTTCCAGTCAAAAAGGATGCACCCTGTGGGTGGGGCTCCTGGGCATCATTTCTGTGGGCATCAATGTTAACAGTACCACAGAGACACCTTCTTTGGTGGTGTCCTTTCAGTAATGACTGCTGTTTGCTATCAAACTCCTTCCCAGTCCTCCCTGGTGGGCTGGCAGATATTCCAAAGCAGATGTATAACCAACCTTTAATAGTGTCTTTGCACTTGACAACATGTGAAATCTCTGCCCTCAAGAACTCTTCAGTTGAGCCAGATCAACATATTTAAGACAGCCAAAATACATTTTGGGAGGATATTATCAACATGTCATCAATGCCAAAGAAAACTAAGAAGTCAATGTAAATGAAGTAAGAAAGGTATTGCCACTGGGAGAGGCCAAGGAAGAGCAGTAGGCAATGACATCCTTTGTTGCAGGCAGTTCCCAGTACCATGCCCAACACCAAAGCTAATACATATTTATAGAACGATTTTCCCCTCTCCTGATCTGCCGTCTATTTCAAAGTTAAGGGCCCAGGTGTTTTCCAGGACACCTTCCTTCCCCAAAGGGCCCCTGAATCATTACAATTTCCATAAGGTTGTACAATTTTCTGGCAGCCATCCCAGAGGGGGCTACATCTCATCTAGTAAGTCAGTAAGCTCTGCTTCTCTGGGGATAGTGCCCATGGGAGTATGACTTGCACTTCTAATGAGATTTTTCGCTCTATAAGTCCTCCATGGTGAGGAAGTGACCATGCACTCATTGGCCCTTCGTTCTCAGCAACACACACACACACACACACACACACACACACACCCCAAAGGGCATCAGTTGAGAAGTTGGGGATTCCATGCCTGGTAACCAGAGGGCCACTTTTTTTGCTCTAGGGTGCTGACTAGGCTGGCCCAGAATGTACGTAAAAGATGGCAGCACTTCCTGACCTCTCCACACAGCCACAGCCTTCCCAGCCAGGGCTGACCCAGGAAAATATTAGAGCTTTTATCCCCTTTCCTCCTGACCTGAAATGAACCCCGTCTGCACCAACTGCCCAGGCACAGGCAGCCTCCAAAACCCATTTCTCAATAGACCATTTTATCTGTCCCATGTAGACAGGTGATATTGGAAAAAGTCATAATATTGCTGGGCTAAATTTCCCCAATAAAATGAGGTTCAGGGGCTAATTGATTTCCAAGAGCCCTTTTCTATGTCTGAAACTTAATCTTCCCTGTGCCATATTCTCTAGTGAGACACAGCAGGAAAAAGCCTTTCTCCTCTGCTGGGGCTGTACTATCCAGGAAAAGAAGCCTGCCACATCTCAGTGCCTCGATTTCTACACATATAAATGTAACCATTTGCCACTGAGGAAGTGCATACAGTATCATCCCAACAGTAGGAAGACAACACAGTCGCGAAGACTACTACACGCTCCTACTTTAGGTGGGCACGCTGCCGTCCCCGCTCTAGGCTGGGCTTTGCAGAGATGCTCCAGGTCTCATACATGGTAGGCCAGCAGAGGTGACCTGAGGAATATTACTCACTTTTATCACATGTCTCCTCACTTCCCAGTATCACTCTGGTAGGTAGCTGAGCAGCACAAACTTTGATTACTGTGAAATCAGTGAGATATGGGCTAATCTCAGAGGCCATGTGGAGGACACAGGAGGCTGAGTGTTAGTTTAGTTTGTCTGCTGCTCCGGTCTGGATTTCTGTCACCCAGTGTTATCCTTATCTACTTCACATCTTATCCTGGTGATTCTCCATGGTGGATTTTTTCCAGCCTCAGAGCTTCTAGGTCTCATTGCCCTAATGAGCTGATCGGCGTGTATAAATCCCTGGGGTATGTGAAGTGGAAAGAAAAGCAGCGCTGCTGTCTTGGCACATGCTCAGTGCATCTCCCCTTGGCCCTGTGCTGTGTGAAAGTGAGTGCTGTCGGCTAACAGGCCTGCTTGGTACTGCTCTCTGTAGGAAGATGGCATCTTCGTCCTTGGGAGATGGAAAGAAATTTGGATAGAAGTTACAACTGTGCTTTCAAGGATGCAATGGGATCTATCGGCTACCACTGATCAGTTCTTAATTCTTTCTAGAGTTTCGGGTTTAGAAATAGGGAAGGTTGTTTCACAACTTGAAAGAGTTTGCTTTAATTAGTAACATATCATAGAGATAAAACTGCATTTCCAACACACAGGAACAGAATATCCCTAGAAAATAAGAGCCCTATAAAAGAGGACTTAGAATTGCTAGGACTGAGAAAGGATAAAAGAACAGCAATAAAAAATTAAATGTCAGTATCCAGCATATTAACTGAACTGAAAATCCCTATGTGGGTAATAAAACACCTCCAACTTAATAATAATCAAAATGCACTTGACTAAGTAATGATGGGAAACAGGCCAAGAACCTGCATCTCATCTCCCTCCAGGTTTCCCCTTACATCTCTCATCTTACTTGAGAAAAGCAGAACCTTTTGGGAATGTCTGGAGGGTGTCAGCACCATGCTCTCTGTCTCCACTGTAAAGTGAGCAAAAGGAGGAGTGTGCCGAGTGCAGCATCTAATTCACTGGCTAAAGACAGTGTGTTTGCACATGGGAGCACTCACTGATAAGTGGATATTAGCCCCAAAGCTTGGAATACCCAAGATACAATTTACAGACCACATGAAGCTCAAAAAGAAAGAAGACCAAAGTATGGATGCTTCAGTACTTCTTAGGAGGGGGAACAAAATGCTCACAGGAGGAAATACAGAGATAAAGAGTGGAGAAGAGACTGAAGGAAAGGCCATCCAGAGACTACCCCACCTGGGGATCCATCCCATATACAGTCACCAAACCCAGACACAATTGTGGATGCCAAGAAGTGCATGTTGACAGGAGCCTGATATACCTGTCTCCTGAGAGGCTCTGCCACAAGCTGATAAATACAAAGGCAGATGCTCACAGCCAACCATCGGACTGAGAACAGGGTCCCCAAAGGAGGAGTTAGAGAAAGAACTGAAGAAGCTAAAGGGGTTTGCAACCCCACAGGAAGAACAATTTCAACCAACGAGACACCCCAAAGCTCCCAAGGAATAAACAACCAACCAAAGAGCACACATGGAACGACCCATGGCTCCAACCACATATGTAGCAGAGAATGGCCTTGTCAGATATCAATGGGAAGAAAAGTCCTTGGCCCTGTGAAGGCTTGATGCCCCAGTGTAGGGAAATGCCAGGACAGGGTGGTGGGAGGGAGTGGGTGGGAGTAACCTCATAGAAACAGGGGGAGGGGTGATGGGATAAGGTGTTCCCAGAGGGGAAACTGGGAAAGATAATAACATTTGAAATATAAAAGAAAATATCCAATAAAAGAAAATAAAAGGAGGGGGGAGACAGTGTGTTTGAGATAGGGTATATGTAGCCCAGGCTGTCCTCCAAATCACTGTGCTCCTCCTGCTTCAATCTCACAGGTACCGATGTTACAGGCCTGTACCGCTATCCTGGCTACAAAGCTTCTCACTAGAGCAGCTCAAGAGTAAGTCTCAGTTGTGTAGACTGAGACTGTGATAGAGTAGGATGTGACTTCAGAGATGGCTGCAGCAATATCTCTTCCATATGTTATAAAACCTGCCCTTGCCACTCATCCATCAAGTGGTGAAGTTCCTCTGCTGTCCCCTTGAATCTGAGCACGGCTCCAAGACTTGTCTTTACTCAGAGGTTATGGTGAAAGTGCTACCCCATACACCTTCTGACACGGGAACTACGTTCCTATTTACACCGCTCATCCTTGGAACTCAATGGCCAAGTAGAGAAGACTGAGGTAGGCTCACGGAGAAGCAAAAAGATGACCTGTTCCTGATCAGCCCTCCCTCGATGACAGACTTATGAACAGAGCATGAGGGTATTCCAGGACTTCCATGGAATTCATCCTTCTGAGACTCTAGCTAATAACTAACAAAAATTGACCTACGGCTGGGTGGTATACACAAATAATCCCAGCACTCAGAGGCAGAGAAAGGTGGATCTCCTGTGCTTGAGGCTAGCTTGGACAGCAGAGTGAATTCTAGGACAGACAGGGGTATGAAGAGAAACCATTGAAGGAGGAGGAAGAAGAGAAAAAGAACTGATCTTTGGACAATTCCTGACCTACAGAATTGTGAACAAATAAAACAGTTGTTGATTAATCAGTTTTGGGGGAAGCTTGCTAACGTAAGGAAAGCTGGAAGTTTTATGATAGATTTGTTGGAGTGAACCGGGCAGTGTAAACTGAGGAGGCCTCAAGCTCACCTCTCTGGTTTTAATGAGCTTTTACACAAGGATAAAGTACAGGAATATATTGCTTTAGAGTTCTATAGTAAATTTTGCCAGGACTTCTAGGTAAGACTTCCTTGTCAGAAGTCTTCAAAGGGTGACAGTATGACTGTTCCATCTCCCCTACATTCATCTGCTGGGATGCAAGCTCCAAAGAGAAGGCATTACATGTTGGTCCCTTGGGGAGGTGGCTAGAGCATGGAGATGGAGCCCTCATGAGTGGGATTACAAATGGATGCCATGAGTCTGAAGTGGAGCATTAGCAGACACCAAGTCTTTCTTGATCTTACACTTGCCAGACTCCACAACTGTCAGATAGACATTCCTCTTATTTGTAGGATACTCAGTTGATGGAATTTTGATAGAGAATCACTAATGGACTTAGAAAAGAGGAAACTGTTCTTTTCTCTGTTGGCTGGGTATTCCTTACAATAGTAACACCTGCATATTACCCTAAAGTTCCTACTTGCTGGGGAAGACTGAAGTTAATGGTGTCCCATTTCTGCCATCTGATTTTACTTCAAGCTGCTACTGTTGTCACTGTTGCCTGAGGTATAGCTGTGCTCCTGAATATCTTTTCTTACGACTGTTACTATCTATGACTGTGCTAACCCTTTTCAGAGTCTCTTCTCAGTAGGATTTTCCATTCAATTCACCTTGCATTTGGGATCGTCTCTTCTTCCTTTTTACCACCTGTTCTTCCTCCTCATCTAATCTCTCTAGTTTGAATGTGTTCAACACTCACAGAGGTGGCCACTTGCAGGCTTCTTGTAAGACCTTGTCAAAACTCCTGATGTAAGAACCCCATCTACCATGAAGAGGTCAGTTTGTCCTTATAATAGAAGCACAGGTTGAGAGGTTCTAAGATCTGGCTGATGCTTTTGCATGTACAAGAATCACATTTGAGCTGTGAACTTTTAAACCAGATAGGTGAGATCATTGCCAATGGGAGACGGGATAACTTGCAGAGTATCTGTCAAGACTGCTCTGTGGGAGAAGACATAGTGAACAGGGTTGAGCATCTCACAATGATCCATCTCTCAGGACTATGAGTGAGTGCCCTCTTGTTAATAGAGTCCTTCTTATGCTGGGACCTGGAGCAGGGGCTACTCTGAGGCCACTATATCTCTCCTCTAGTCAGCAGGGGGACAGGACCAAATAATTTCAGCTTCATTCACTTGCCTACTCAGGAATATCTCTTTGGGTTGGTCAAACACAGGAAGAAGACCTGGACATTCAGATTAGGGAATTTTGCTGCTTCACAGCTCTCCTCTGCAAAACATCTGAGGGAGGAGAAACAGTGCTTTATTCTGAAATGGCCCTGGGCCAGGCAGAGTTTCAACACAACTTTGAATGACTATGCTATTACCTAGCAAGCAGTGCAAGCTCAGCAGAGAAAACTTCTGTTTTACATGCTCTCTCATGTCTTCCTATTACAACTAATACCAGGAAAGAATTCATTACTCTCCATGACCAACTAAGTCAAAGAATAGCAAAAATTTTGTAGGGGGCTGGTTGCAGAAGCAATTCATCTAAAGTCTAAAGACACTGGCACCTTCAAGAGTTCACAGAATATGAAGGCTCCTGAGGACAGATGCGAGGCACTAACAAGTTAGTAACAAATGTTGGGTAAAACCCAATGTTAGGCTTACATGAAGCAGAGAGCCTTTGGGGTCCAAATACATGTACCCCTTCCTTAGACTTCATTGTTCCTAATAGGAAAAGCAGGTCACAGTGTCTGTGCTGAGGTCTGGGGACACACAGAGGAGTCTCTAGGGGGATGGAAAGCCCTGCCCTAGGTTCTGCAACCCTTTCTCTACTAGGATAGAAGCTGGTAGTGAAGGAAAGGATGGCAAATTCTCCAAGGCACAATGCAGCTGTGGGGAGGGGAAGGGGAAACAAAATGAGACAAAATCAACACAGTTCTGTCCAGGCCATTATCTATCTGTCCCTCTCTCAGAGGGACAGGGTCACCGAGAAGAAGATACAAATGCCTCCCTCTCTTGCCAGCAAGCCAACAGGCAATAACACCCTGTAGCTGGGCTTTGCTACTTTGTGGGTTCTTTTCCCCACCTTTTATACCCCTGGTTTCACCCCCTATCACTAGATAGGAGAGAAAGAAGAATAGAATAGAATAGAATAGAATAGAATATAGATAGATAGATAGATAGATAGATAGATAGATAGATAGATAGAGACCTTGAATCTAATCGGGTTTCTTGTTTGTTTCCTCTTAGAGCACTACTACTGACAAACAGCAATCCACTGAGCCCACCAGCAACCACCAACCCTGCCTATCGCATTGGGGCCCTAGCTTTTATATACCCTCCGAAAAGTTCCCAGAGTTCCAAGTCACTCAATCACAGAAACTATCTCCAGCTGCCAAAATTATGCCTTTGCTAGAGCATGAGGCAAATCATAGTCAGCTGCTATGGACAGCCTGAAGCAGCCTCAGCCTCATATCCCCACACCTGGGATTGAAACAAAAACATATTCTCATAATATTACTCTCCTCTCCCTCCCCGCCTCCCTTTCTCTCTGTGATTTAAAGAAACTAAATTTCCAAAATTGTCACTAAGACAACCAGCATCAGCGGTGAGCTTCTCAAGAAGAGGTGTTCTCATAGAAGCCAGGGGGAAGGCCTACAGCATACGTTCCACAGCAGGTTTCTTCAACACATAGGCAACACAATGAGCCAAGGAAATACCAGATCAAAACAGAAAAAAAAAAAAAAAACTAGCACTGTTCAGCATTTCCTTCTGACAGTGGGACATGATCTGTCACCTACAAAGTTCAAACCTAAGAACTATGTAATGAAGTTAAAACAACAACAACAACAGCAGCAGCAACACCACCACCACCACCACCACCAACAATGAAGCAATTAACAAAAATCTCAAATAGGGCTATAGTGATGGATGGACGGCTCGGTGAGCAGAGGTGCATGCTGCCAAGTCTGATGAACAGAGTTCAACACTTCTGGGACTCACATTGTAGGAGAGAACTCACTCTGTAAGTTGGCCTGATCACATGCATGCATAAATAAATACAAATAAATGTTTTTTTTTAAAACTGAATGTTTTTAGTAATTTTATAATTTGTTTGAGCCATAATCATAGCCATCCTTGGCCACAATCCATCCTAAGGCCACACTAGCAATGCATTGTTAGAAACTGGTTTTATTAAAGCACAAAACCCCAGGAAATATTTAGAATTCTAATCTGTAGGTTAAAGATTACAGACTGAGAAAAGAAGGCGAAAGACTGACTGGTGCAGAGACTGCGACTGTGGCCAAGGACTTGATGTTAGGAAGACATTCAAGTCCCCTAGTTGACTGAGAGCTTCAGCACAGCTGTCACTACAGCTTCAGCACCACACAGTTTTTGGCAGAAAATGAAGCTGACTCTTGAAGACAGACACAAACTGGAAAAGGCAACAGTGGGACTCATGTTGCCTGTTTTTAGGCAGACAGATCAGGGCGCCAGAGATCCATACCCAGCAGCAGTGCAGGACTGTGGTTCTTGGTTCTGACAGGAGTGCAAAGGCTCCTGCATGGAGAAAAGGGAGCCTTTTCAACAAACTGTACTGAAGTACCAGAAAGCCATGAATGACCTTCTCGTGAGTGAAGGTGACACTGCGTGCTCCTTCCTAGATCTGGAAACCAAACACCCAAACTCAGGCAGAGCTGTGTGTCTCTGAAAGTTCGTTGGAAGACGCTATCTGAGAACTCCAGTGGCCCTGGCTTGTGGGCCCATGGCTCAGGCTCTGCTGCTATGGCATACTGCATCCTCCTTCTCTGTGTCTCTCAAGATTCCTCAGCCTCCTTCTTAGGATGGGTTCAAGAAACTGTTCTTCTCAAGATCCTAGATTCAGTTATTTGCCACATAAAGTACTATTTATAGATATGGGGGAACAGAATGTAAATATAGCCGCCACAGGGAAATATACAAAACACAACAAATGACAAAAACAGACAAACAAAAAACAAATCTAATCTGTATATTGCATCACAGACAAAATCAACCCCAAGCAGACTATATACCTAGATCTAACATCTACATATATAAAGCTTCACAAACATATGGAAACTCTTTGACTTTGGTTTATATAAGGATTCTAAAATATAATAAATTCAAGTAACTCTCTTTTTATTACAGTGAAAGAAAATGGAAGGAAAGCCACAAAGTAGAAGATCTTTGCACCTCACACAGTTTAGAAAGGATTGTATAGAGGATATAAGAATGTTTAAAACCTAGTAAGAAAACAACCCAACTTAGTTCTCATTATTGCGTGTGTTTTAGTGCATGCGTGTCACAGATTATTTAAGAAATGCAAATCAAAGGTTCAAAAGGTACTACTCACACCTGTCAGAATTGCTTGACTCAAACCAAACCAAACTGAACCAAACCAACCCAACCCAGTTCTACCTCTCTCCTTGTCATCCACACTCCTCAGATGCTCGATGTTCTCTATGTCCCATTTCTTCTTTAACTGAGTCAAATGAAAAGACTTGGTTTTGTTATGGGGTCAGCCACGGTTGGTTACCTTGCTTCGTCTTTTTCCTGCTGTGGCTTAAACAAGTGGCACTCCTTACTTATGGAGTATGTTGGCTGTTGTATCCTCTGCCTTCATCCACTGTGACCATGACTAGCATTTAGCATTTCCAGCTTGCCTCACTTTGGTTTTACAATCAGTTTTAAAGCAGGGAGGACACTGCTCCTGTACACATGGTGGAGACAAAGGTTCAGGCAGCCTAAGTGATTGTGCTAGTAAAGGCATCATGGCTCAATACTATTACTGCCGTGTGGAGTGATGGGGGACCTGACTCACAGGACAAACTCAGGGAAGTCACTTGGCCTATTTGTGCCTAATCTCCCAAATGGAGGTGGGGTGGGGTGTAACCAATTGCTACCAGGAAAGCTGCAGAGACTAATTGGCCAATAAAGAGTTATGAAGACATTTGGAAATTCTAAATGCTACATAAATGGTTTAATAAGCTTTTAATGTTAAAGCCCATTAGGTACCAAGAGGTGGAAATAAGGTGAATTTCTCTGTCAGCTTTTGTGTTTCCCAGGGCCTGGGAGAGATGTCATACTAGATTAAGCTGGTTTAGAGACTATACTCAGTTCTTTCAGAAGTGTCTGTCCTAGCTGAGATGTGTGATTTGTAAACCCTGTCTCTACTGTACATCCTTCCTTGGGCCCAGCAGACTGGCTTTCAATACAGATAGAAGGACTGGCTCATGCTGAGGGCCCTTGGGGTAGTAAGGCTATTGATAGTCTTCTGGAGACCCTCCATATGAACCCTCAGTCCTCTAGAACACACCTGTGGGGATTTTCGGAGCATCCAAACATGCATCTATAGTACTGGCCACTGAAGAATGACTTTGGTTTATGTCTGAAGTGGGCTACATTCTGGAACTCATTTCACTGAAATTCACCTAACTCTTTTTATCACACTTAATGCTACTGCATAGGGAAACAAGTGAAAATTTAACTGTGTATCAAAGATGATATCTGGAATTAACTTACTTTCTAAGAACAGAAACCTGAAAGGCCCAAGGAAGACAAAATGAGCAAGATAGACCATTGTTCACTGTCCTGCTAACCTAAAGCAGGTGACAATTCAGTTCTGTAGCACTAAGTCACTTTATCTCTTTCTTGTGTTTTTCTCATTCTAATCTGTAATACAAAGAAAGGATTTCAAACTGAAGTGTTACTGAAGCTAGGGCTGACATTCAGTGGAGATATCCCATGTTCACGATAATTAAAGATCAAACAATCTACGTAAAATTTCATGAACAGCTTTCTCGTCACCTAGAACAATATCCTCTAAGACACCTATGTTAACTCTGTTGCCTGCCTCCATGTTGCTCACAGCATAAGACAATGAGGTCTCTATCTTGCTAAGCATGGACACCCTCTTTCAATTCCTTTGCCCTCACAGTCCTCAGCATTCCCCAGATACTAGAACACATTGCTTATCTATTTCTCCCCCTGCTGCACTCTTCAGGAAGCTAGGAATCTTGGTCTCTGAAGTGCGTGGCACACAGTTGAGGCTAAGGAACTATATGTGCTAAGTGATTCTCTAGGGAAGATTCACTTTTGGGTTACCCAGGGACAAGGAGCTAACTGCTTTTGAATGGTCACTATGGATAGCTCGTGGATTAGAAGAAGACATTATAAACTTGATTGACATGTACATCTGACAAGCACAAACATTCTATGGTTGAATTATTTTCATTGTTTTTTCTCTTTGCTTTGGGAAAAATTGGTTTAACATATAGGTAAAAGGGTCAAGGTTAGTAAAGGCAAGGGGCACAAAGGCAAAGCTTCAGCACAACTTAGAAGCAGCTGGAGGACTCGGACTCGAGAGGACAACAGTCACTGAAGCCTAAGTGATTTACTAAAACAGCCTATGAGGATGAAGATTCCTCCCAGTAAGTACAGCTTGTGATCCCTGTTGGCCAGGTTTACTTCTTCCAAGTACTAGGATAGTGAGCCCTGTAAGAAATACAGACTGCTAGGGGCTACAGCAGAAAAATGATCAGGTCTGAAGTTGGGGATGAGGTGGGAAGGTAGATGCTATGCCATGCTGATGAATATCTGCCCCTGCTGGAGGAGGCTTACATAGCTGTGAGGCCCAGAGGCTGTTAGAGGATAAGAAGATAGCTTAGTGACTAAAGCATGAGGGCCTGAGGTCAAGCCCCAGTACACACCTCTAAAGGCTGGTCTTGGTTGTGCAACTTCTAATCCCAGATGGAGAAAGGAAAAGACAGGAAGATCCCTGAGGTTTGCTAGCCAGCCCAGGTGAATTAGTGAGTTCCAAGTTTAGTGACAGAATTTTCCTCAAAAAAATAACATGGAGAGTGATTAAGGCAATAAACCTCTGTCCTCGGTATGAACACACACACACACACACACACACACACACACACACACACACACACACACAAATGCACATATGGCAATTTTTATTCGCAGTCTGAAAACTACATTGCACATTTTAGAATCACTGTGTTTCTTTATGCACAATCTCAGAAAGGAACAGAAGGCACACAGTTGTTTTTCCTGAGATCCAGGTAGGGTTTTAGAATTGGGTCTTTATGAGGCACTGGTACCTCTCTGATGAAACCTCAATCCTGGCCTGTGTGGTGGCAGGTCACATAGCTGGCTAGCACTCTGTCTTCAGTGACTTCAGGCACCAGTTCTGGAAATGAATGTCAACACCTGTGCTCAGTGGCTCCGAGGTTCTGAATGTGGGGAAGAGGAGGAATCCTGTACCTTTCTTTCATCCCACCCAAAACACAGCTATCTGCCCTCAATACCAGGCTCTACTCTAATTTGCTAAATGTTGATAGTGCTCAAAAAGTAGATAAAGTGAGAGTTAACTGATTTTAATAGCGAATAACAGTTTGGGACATACTAACCAAACCAAACCAACCATGAAAGACACACACACACACACACACACACACACACACACACACACACACACTTTTTGGCTGGACTCAAGACACTTAGACTTTGGGAAAGTGAGCAAAGCAATAGCTTGTGAGTGCAGTTTATAGAAGATAAAGATCTGAGCCATCTCTTTGTGGTTACAGATTATGAAACTGCCCAGCTCCTCCCCTCCCCCCATGCATTTCCTACAAAGGCAGACTGCAAACAGCAAACCAGGAGGGCTAGCCTCTCTGATTACCCCTGTTAGGGTTTTCTCCAAAGCATCCCTGCATAGTTTACAATGTAATTTCTGCCTTTGTAATTCGTAGCTTGTCTGTGTATCTCATCTAGTGAACAAGCTTTTTTGAATTAGTGTGGTGTTTAGAAAAAGAACATGTGTTTCTGTTTTATTATTAAATACACTTATAAAGAGAGAAAATGTTCTTAGACCTGGTGGCAATCTGTTTTTTGTTTGTTGGTTAAAAAAGAAAAACCCACCAAGAATCCTGGCAGACGTTGGGAGGATACAGAACCCTGAATGCAAACACTGGGTGGATTAGAACACCCTGAGATCTGGGGTGAAGAGCAATCCTAGTGCTCAGGAATTCGGATTGGCCCCATCTGA
This sequence comes from Rattus norvegicus, assembly GCF_021556685.1. Classification (NCBI taxonomy): domain Eukaryota; kingdom Metazoa; phylum Chordata; class Mammalia; order Rodentia; family Muridae; genus Rattus; species Rattus norvegicus. The sequence continues at coordinate 118,393,954 of NC_141537.1, forward strand.
ACAGCTTGAGGCAAATAAATACACTGCTTAGTTAGGCTTTCCCCGGCCATTTGGTGGACTTGGCATCTAGTGAACAGGATATTCTGGAATGCACACCATTCCAAGCACCACAGTGGTCTTGTATTTCAAGACTGCTTGTTTATAAACATAGCCACTTTCTGGAGTGAATTCCTCTACTTTTTTTGGTTTGTTTAAGCTCCAAAGTTTCTCAAAGAACAAGAGCCTAAAATAAAGGCTTTTTTAGATTAATGCCTGGAGATATGCATTAAAGTGATAAAAGGCACCAGAAATGTATGCTGAACAAACATCTACTCTAAGCAACCAAGGGGACGAAAGCATCGAGTCAGTGTGCTATGTTACATGCAGGAATTAACAAATCAATTATAAGCAGTGTCTGGGGCTGTACACAAGTCCACCCTCCAGGGCAGTAGCACTGCAGCAGGACAGCAGTGAAGATCACGCCAACCGGGCACTCTCCTGCCATAGGAGTGCGCCTGTGAAAACCCACCTGCCACAGGACTCTACCCATGGACCCATCCGAAGAGAACCAATTATTACACCAAAGCCATATGCATAAAGGTACATGGGGCAGAGCCCTCAGGACTGAAAGGCCACAGCAGAAAATCAGACCTGAATTGAAAATGGACCTCAAGTGGGTCCACTTCCTCTTATTGGGGAGGAATGTCTATCAGAATTTTCTTACAGGGAGAAACAATGACATATGTAGTCTGAAATAGTACATTGAAAATTGCCATCTTTTTTCCTTTTAAACAAAAAGGCTTTATTTTATGAGTCTAAGTAATACTTGATGGGATGTGCTTTTATGACCATTAAAGAGAGGCATGGGAATGCAGCATGGTGGTGTATTGCAAAACCAACACAAGTGAAGCTAGAACAGGAGAATTCCCTGGGCTGCATAGCAACTCTGTCAACATAACACACACAGCCGACCCTAACAAATAGACTGGTAAGAATCGGAGAGGTACACATGAAGACAACTTGAAGGCAGACTACAAAGAAAATCAAGTTGATCAATTATTTGCTTGACAAGGACCTGAGTTCAGTCTTCAGAACTGCGTTTAAAAAGTTGGGTCTGGCATGTGGCAGGTACTTGCAATTCTAGTGCTACCAAGTGGAGACTGGCTGATCTTAGGGATTAGCTGGCTAGCCAATTTAGCCTACTTGGTCAGTTACAGACCACTAAGAGACACTGTTTTAAAGGGCTGGAGTCTTAGCTAAGTAGCTGAGTACTTGCTTTGTGTGTGCAAGGCTGAATTCCACTTCTAGCACCACCACCAAACAAACAAACAAACAAACAAACAAACAACCACCACAACAAAAACAGTAAGCAAAACTCTGGGCTCAGTGACCTATAATGTCAGCATTTGGGAGGTAGAAGCAGGAAGATCAGGAGTTCAAAGGTCTCCTCAGCTGCATAAAATTACAACAAGGATTCCTTAACTATATTAATGTTTATTGAATATTGTATATGTCAGATAGTAGGTTATTCTCTGAAAATATTATTTTTTTTTATTTTAAAAGTCATTTTCAGAATCACCAGCATGGTAATTTCATTTGACCCTTCTGGAGGGTAGCACAGGGATGAGGCAGTGACTCAGAGATCCCCATGGATCAGAGTTAGTACAAAGGTACCTGTGTGGAGACAGGATTCAAGTGCTGAGCCTTAGTGAGGGCAGCCAGAAAACAGAGTCCTTGGATCAGGAGGTAAAAGGGAATCTGTCTAGGCACACTAAATATATTGCTCTATACTCAACTCTCTGACACTTAACCACGTACTGGGCATTATTTCATAGCCATATAAAACACTTCACAGCACTCTCTCACATATCTATAAATACTGGTGTGTATACACAAGCATGTAGATTTGTAGGACTAAATGCTGGAGGGATTCCTGGAAAGAGCTGTACATTATACTCCCTTCTTAGAGGTTGATTCATGTCATGCTACGTCACTGTATGTGACAGGGAGGCTAGGGAACATGGTGAACTGGCAACATCTCAGAGAATAAAAATAGCATGTAAAACCTTCAAAGCGATGGGAACTGTGGGGAAAGGAATGTTTTTAAAAAGCAGCCAAACAGAAAGCAGGCTAAGCAGGTAAGACAAGGCACAGTGTGGTATCTTGGACCTCACTCTGGAACAGAAAGGAACAGCCGTGGATATACTGTTGACATTAAGATGAAGTCTTGTTGAATACGAATGTCTCAGGATTAGGTTTATATCTGTGGCAAATGCAGCTACCACCACAGAGAGTGACATTCAGGGAAATGGCAGATGATATCACGTACTCCGTACTACCTCTACAGTTTTTCTGTAAATCTAAAATTATTTCCAAAATAGTTCAGAAAAAGTTGGAGAGGAGGGGGAAGAAGAGGAGAGGGAGAAAGAAGAAGGGAAGTTGTGCTCTGCAGGAGAAGAAGGCAGCATGTTGTAGGGAAAGATGGGTCCACACATGCAGAGACCACAGACAGTCTTTGTTGCTGAGGAATAAGGCTGTGTCCACGGGCAAGCTGTTTGCTCCCTTTCCACTTAATGTCTTCCTTAGAAAACAAAAATCAAAAGCCTCAACGAAATTTCCTTGCTTTGTCATGTTTTGATGCTCATACTGACTAGGTCATAATACTGTCACTGAACACTGTCACTACAGCTGCACCTGGGAAGTGACTAACTTCACTCAGGAAGTCAGCAGATCTGGCATTCATGAATTGGGTTTTGAAGCATGTGCACAGCCAAGAGGTGGTGATTACATACAAGTTTGACATCACTATCAATCAGTTAAATGACATTAAAAGCAAAACTCAATGCTTTGAGAGAACTGGCAATGTTTTCTGCTCTTAAACTAGAAGCAAAATATCTACATTTATCAAATAAATAGGAAGCGATGGAACTGACAATCACTATACAAAAGCAAAAGGCTAGAAGGAAAGTGTACAGACTTTGATATATATATATCAAAGAAGGCAATTATAGGCCACACTACCTTAAAAATATATCTATATTCTCTGCCCTTATATTTGTAATGTTCACTTTAAAAACCAAGTCACAGCACCTTACACAAGTAAGATGTTAGAAATAAAAAAAAAATGATAGCAATAGTTGGTGTGCATTATTCAATGAGTAAGGTCTTTGGATTCAGTGATGAACAGGTCTATGTGCTGCTTTAGAATAACACCTGAAATACAAGCATAGAGTCAAGAAGGTTCGGCACCATGCAATGGAACAACACACAGAAGACGGGAAGCTGGTGCACATGGACTCTGACCCAGAAAGCATTATTAGAAATAAAAGGACCATTACATGTTGGTAACCAAATAATTCACTGAGTCATTCTAAACTTTTATACTCTTAATAGCACAGTTTCAAAATTTAAAGCTACATGAAGCCCAAACTGACAGTGTAAAGAGATTTAAAGAGGGAGACTCTAATATTGTACTTCCAACAACTAGTAAAGTAGATATTTTAAAATTTGAAGAAGGGCTGGGGAGATGGTTCAAGCAGTAGAGTGCTTGGCTTATAAGCACAAGGACCTGAATTTGATCCCCAGCAACCTTCAACAAACAATTGGGTATTGCGGTTTGCATTTGTAATCCCAGTACTGGATGATTAAAAACTGGTCAGTGAAAGACCTTGTGTCAAAACATGAGGCAGATGGCTCCTGGGGACCATGCCTGAAGTTGACCTCTGACCCCCAAAGGCCCATTCACATGTGTACATGTGCACTTACACACACATTAACATATACACAATTAGTAATATATGTAGAAGAAAGGAACAGCATGAAGGTTCCCTTTGATCTGCTCATTTGTAACCTTGCATCCAGCAAACACCCATCCTTTCAAGCAGCATGGCCATGAAGATGCTACAAAGCAAACCTTAAACAAATACTACATTCTTTGAGTCACTGCAACAAAGATGTGGCAAATAACTGGAACATGTGTGCTACCCCACTCTCAGTAAGACACTTTCCTGAGGAACCGTATGTTTTTATTCAACTTGCTATTGGAGGCCAGAGGCCTTGGCTCCCTGCCTTGCACACCTTATATTGACCAGGCCAGGAAGTGTAAATGTAGAGGAGGGGTCTGCAAAGGCTGAACGATGAGAAAGAATAAGGCAGCTGGAGAAGGATGAGTTAAGAGGGAAAGGGTAGCAAGGAAGCTGTTAAAGTAGACAGTTGGGAGCAGTGAGGTTCCTAGGGAAAGGAAGACCCAGTTTTGTCACTTAGCCAAAGGGACACAACTAAGAGTGTCTACACGTGGGTGCTTAGAGATGGCACTCCGTCAATATCAATTGAGAACTGAGCCTCTGTCTGTGTAATGAGTTAAGTGGAAGAGGAAGCTGAGGGGAAAGCTACAGTGCTGGTGTGGCTACTTGTTGATTAATGATGCCTGGGGTAGGGAAAGGTAGAGAGGTTAAAAGAGAAAAAGAATTAAGAGAAGAGAAAAAGACAGGGTTCAAGACATAGTGTGTATGCCAACTGTCACTGCTACTGGAGTGCAGAATGCAGGGAACACAGAGTGGTCAGGAACTAGGAAGACCCCATAGGCTGGGCAGAATTGGGATTTGGTGGTAACAGGATATGTTCAGTCTAATAGTGGATGGTCAATGATAGCCAAGATGCTTCTTTCCATATCTGGAAGAATTTAGGTATTGTCAGAGGGAGACAGAAAGGAAGTCCCCCTGTGAGCAGTGAGGAACATTCCAGAAGATAGAGAGGAAGCAATGTATGGATGGCCTCTCTCTGTCCCACATAGTAAGTGCTATGGAAAATGTGCAGTGGAGACACCAGGAGAAGCAAATTTTATATAACTAAAGACTCAACAAAGAGCCAGTTTGGTTGTTACAATAACTCAAAATATTCCTTTCAGAAAATCTGCTCACATTTAGACAAATAAATAATAAATACCACAAATTTCTTAATGACTTGCCTTAAAACTTACACTGTTGAGGAAGCCTTGGCATCTTTGTTTTGTTTAGTTGGGGTGGGGGCAGGATACTAGACACAATAAATACCAAGACAAGGAACTCCTTCTGACAGACATCTCCATGTGAAAGCATTTTAAAAGGCAGGATCAGTGTATTGTTCAATGTATTCTAGATTGAAAACCAAAGAAACAATAGGAGCAGGAAGGAAAGGGATCAATGCAGGAGGAAGGAATAACACTGCTTCCTGAGGTGTGCTGAGAGGCTCTCTGAGTTTGATCCTCTGTGTCACTGACACACCTGTTTAGCTCAGTGGGCCCCAGATCTTTCTTACTCTGGCATCCATTCAGGGTAAAGCACTTACTGGTATACTAAAGAACTATGAAAAATTCTGTTGAGCACACTTTGACACTACAGGATTAACTTAAAGGAAAACTATGAGAACAGAGTTGCTTAAGAACAGTACAAACAGAAAGCCCAGGAGACTGTTTTAGGAGGCCTGACATCTCTAAGCAATGAGTGCAGTCTCCTATTGCCGACTGCACTGCGATTCTTATGTGCAGTGGGGATGCCTGATTTGACCCGTTTTACAGAGTTGCTCCAAGTAGCTTCGTGAGAAGCTGCTAGACAGGGTACTGTGTGTTTACTGGTACAACTACATGGGCTCACTAGGGAATGGAGAGATGACTCAGCATTTAAGCACACTTACTATTCTTGGAGAGGACTCAAATGCGGTTTTCAGCACACACCTGTCTATAATTCTAATTCCATGGACCCTGATGATGTCTTCTGACTTTGGAAGGCAATAAGTGTTGTACAGACACGCATGCAGGCAAACAATTACATTAAAAATTTCTTCAAAAAAAAAAACATAGTCTTGCTCATGTATTGTATATGGCAGTGGTTGTCAGACTTCCTAATGCTTTAATACAGTTCCTCATGTTGCAGTGACCCAACCATAAAGTTATTTTTGTTGCTAAGAATTGTAAGTATTTGTGTTTTCTGATGGTCTTAGGCAACTCTGGTGAAAGGGTCATTCATTCCCCAAGGGGGGTCATTACCCACAAGGGGAAAATGGCTGGTATATGGACTTAAAGGAGTGAGCAAAGCCTTTTTGGGAAGCAGCTGTTAATCAATACCAGTAGCCATGATGACCGTATGACTTAATTAGTTGAACTACTTCTAGAACTTGATCTTGAAGACTTACTGAGGACACCTAGAAAAGGACATGCAAAAGTGTGTTCACAACAGTGTTGTCAAAATGCCTAACCACAGAAATGGATACTGTGGGGCATGTAATACAAAGTGATGTTGTGTGGCTTTTAAGAATATGCAGATGTCAATGGAGAAAAGATAGCATTTTCAGCAAATGGTGCTTGTTCAACTGGAGGTCAGCATGTAGAAGAATGCAGATCGATCCATTCTGATCACCCTGTACAAAGCTTAAGTCCAAGTGGATCAAGGACCTCCACATCAAAACAGATACACTCAAATTAATAGAAGAAAAGGTGGGGAAGAATCCCGATCACTGGAGAAATTTTCCTGAACAAAACACCAATGGCTTATGCTCTAAGATCAAGAATCGACAAATGGGATCTCATAAAACTGCAAAACTTCTGTAAGGCAAAGGACACTGTTCTTAGGACAAAACGGCAACCAAAAGATTGGGAAAAGATCTTTACCAATCCTACAAGTGATAGAAGGCTTATATCCAAAATATACAAAGAACTGACGAAGTTAGACTGCAGGGAGAAAAATAACCCTATTAAAAAATGGGGTTCAGAACCTTACTGATCCCTGCCCGCAGCTCACTGCTCCCAAACCCCGTGGGAGAGAGAACTCACCGCCGGGACAGGTGGGCACTCCTGAGACTGCAGAGCAGAAGAGACCACCAATACTGCCCACCCCTGCCCACATCCCTGGCCCAAGAGGAAACTGTATACGGCCTCTGGGAACTAGAAGATAGGGCCACTGGAGCTGCAGGTCCCCTGCGCCCCAGACACCGCCAGAACCTGAAGGGACCGGATCAACAGTTCTCTGCACCCAAATCCCGTGGGAGGGAGAGCTAAACCTTCAGAGAGGCAGACGTGCCTGGGAAGCCAGAAGAGAACTCCAGACTCCAGAGGAAAACACCAAACACCATCTGGGACCCTGGTGCACGGGGGCTCCCAGAAAAGGCGGCGCAGGTCCTCCTAGTTGCTGCCCTCACGTAGAGCTCATAAGCAACACCCCACGAGCAAACTTCAGCCTCATAGCTAAACATAGTAAAAGCCATATACAGCAAACCAGTTGCTAACATTAAACTAAATGGAGAGAAACTTGAAGCAATCCCACTAAAATCAGGGACTAGACAAGGCTGCCCACTCTCTTCCTACTTATTCAATATAGTTCTTGAAGTTCTAGCCAGAGCAATCAGACAAGAAAAGGAGATCAAGGGGATACAGATTGGAAAAGAAGAAGTCAAAATCTCACTATTTGCAGATGATATGATATATATTTAAGTGATCCCAAAAGTTCCACCAGAGAACTACTAAAGCTGATAAACAACTTCAGCAAAGTGGCTGGGTATAAAAACTCAAATAAATCAGTAGCCTTCCTCTACACAAAAGAGAAACAAGCCGAGAAAGAAATTAGGGAAACGACACCCTTCATAATAGTCCCAAATAATATAAAGTACCTCGGTGTGACTTTTAACCAAGCAAGTAAAAGATCTGTACAATAAGAACTTCAAGCTTCTGAAGAAAGAAATTGAAGTTATATGCTCATCCATGTTCATTGCTACTCTATTGACAACAGCTTGAAATTGGAAACAGCCCAGATGTCTACCAGTGGATGAATAGATAATGAAAATGTGATATTTATATAATGAAATATGAATGAGGGTAGAAAAAAATCATCCCGAGGTAACCCAGACCCCAAAAGGGAAATATTATATGTATTTTCCTATATTAACTTTTAAGTCTTTGATATTTGTGCTATAATCCATATAACTACAGACATTAAGTATTATGTAAAGGACTAAGGAAAAGAGGGGAAGATTGCCCAAAAAAACCCAGAAATAGTATATATAGTTATAGAGAAACAGGAAGGAGATTAGAGTGGGAGGATTATATGGGGAGCGTGTTGGAAAGAGGGGTAAGAGAGAAAATATGGGGAGGAACAACACTAACAATCATCTGAGGGGCCATATAGAAGCCTACTACTGTAGAAGCATCCTAAAATATATTCATATACTAAAAAATTTAAATGTAATCACCAAATAACAGGGAAGACAACTGACTAACTAGACATCTTTTGCCACCAAGTGAAACCCCCAGTGATAGGAATGGGCTGGTTACATCTAGTTGAGTTGTTTGCCAAAAGGACCCTATAGAAAGCTCCAAATATCTCAGGCTACTACTAAAGCTATTTGTTGCTCTTCACAAATAGGTCAGTCCCTACTGCTGTAGATAATACTTAATGTAGCTCATTGAACATGGAGATATTATGCTGGTGGCTAACTAAGGGCTTCACCCCTACTGACTAGTTAGTGTTCATGGTACTGGAGGTTACTCTGCATGCTTTCACAGAGACAGGTATCCATTAACAAAGCTAAAAGTGCTGCAGTTTACGATAGTGACATCCCTGAGTGATATGTTAGTGCAACAGTGGCACAAACATTGTGGGAGTAAACAACCACTCTGAATGGTTAAGGCTCACTCCATGAGACAGAACATAGGCCTGACACTGCTTCAGTGGTCAAGAACCTGAGACTTGACAGGCCATGGGTCTAGGGGAAAACCAATACTACTGTTCAGCTAAAAAGAAAAAAAAAAGCAATAAAGTGGCTCCTAATGACATTTTACTGTCTCTAGATGAGTGTCTTGCTGAACCATCATCAAAAAAGCTTCCAGTTACAGTAGATGGAACTAACATGGAGGCCCACAATTGGACAATGTGGAAGGGGGGGAGGGAGACAGAGACAGAGACACAGAAAGAGATAGAGACAGAGAAACACCCAGTCCTAAATGGATGCCTCAGGGCTTGGGGAGCTATGTTGAAGAGGAAGGAGATGGAAAGATTATAAGAGCCAGAGGGCAACAATGCCAACCAACCAGAGCTTCCAGGGACTAAACCACTGCCCAAAGACTACACATGGACTGACCCCTTGCTCCAAATGCATATGTAGCTGAGGATGGCCTTGTTGGGCACCAATGGGAGGAGAAGCCCTTGGTCGTGCCAAGGTTGGACCCCTAGTGCAAGGGAATATCGGGGTGGGGGCAATAAGGGGAAGTGGATGGGGAATGGAACGCCCTGATAGAAGAAGGGGAGGGGGAGGGTATAGGGGGCTTATGGACAGGAAACCAGGAAAGGGAATAACATTTGAAATGTAAATAAAGAAATATCCAATAAAAAAAATTAATGGAAAAAAAAAAAGAGCCAGAGGGGATGGATGGGTGTAAGGAAACAGTGTCTTCCAGAAACAATCATTCAGATATGAACTTATAGAGACTATAAACTACAGCAGTACATATAGGGTCTGCATAGGCCCCAAGCCAGACAAGGTCCCAGTGTTGAGAAAGGGAAGTGGACACACTCGCTCACCTCTAACCAAGAAGCTACCTTCAAATAAAACCTACTTGCAAAGGGAAATTTAGTTTTACAATGGAGTATATTAACCACACTTAAGGGTAGTTCCCATGCCCAGCAATAAATGGCCAACACAAAGCAAACTCAATGGCATTTATGTAGACTTTTTGTCTCATGTTTCTTTTTTTAGGTATTTATTATCTTATTGGTCTTTTGCTTTTATATCATGTTCTCTGAATTTACTTGGGGTGGCTGTGGGATTTCATGCCATTTCACATGTTTACTCTATACTTCTTGCTTGAAGTATGAAAATGTGAGCTCTTGGCTTTCTGCCCCAGCCACCATGATTCTGCAATAAAATCATATATTATTAATCCCTCTAGGATCAAAGAAATCCAAATAAGTTCTCATCCTTAAGTTGCCTTGGTCATGGTATTCTATCACAGCAAAATAAAAGTTGCTAAGACACTGTCCTGCTCCTCTAGCTGAGGAGAGGACTCCTAGATACACTGTGGGATACCTTGTGCATCCCCTCCATAGTCTATCACACTCAGCACACTATTTGTGTGAGAGTCACAAGGGCAGGGCCTGTGACTTTGCCACTCTGTCTGTTGTTCCTGGTATTTTGTGGGATCCCAGAAACAGCTCATGGACTGCCTTATTGACTGACATTCTGGGATAACTTAATTTTGGAAGTTATTATTATCCTATCCACTGACAAAGGCAGGGTACTGAAAGAGATGATCCCTCAAGAACCTGCTGGGAATGAGAGGTTTAGGTTTCTACCATGTAGTTTCACATGATATGATCCATATTGAATGACTTAAGAGCCATGTAATAGCCATTTGATTATTTACACACACACACACACACACACACACACACACACACACACACACACACACCTTCCTGCAGGTACCAAAACACAATTCTAGAAGAAGGTATTAACCTCACGCCCCCAATTTGTAAACTATGAGGCAAGACTTTGTATTGTGAGATCAATATCTTTTACCAAGAATACAGAAAGGACTTTCTCTATGGGCAGTTTTCATTTATGCAGTAATCAAAGATGCTGTTCTGTGGAAGCAGTTATTTGGTCAATCTCATCTCATGAACAAAGATGTGGAATGACACAATATGGGTAGACACCAAGCACCCGTAGTGCTAATGCCACTATGTGTCCAAGGCATGATTCCAAGTGACAAGCAAAAGTATTGGAAGAAGCACCAATGGGATGGCTCTGTAGTCAAGTCTGAGACTCAGCAGATATCCTATCCAGTGGAAAGGATCGGGGCTGTGGCCATCATTACACACATGCTGCTTTTGCTTAGAGCCTTATAGAGGTTAGACTCTTCCTGCCCATTCTTCCAAGGCTTTCCAAGGATAAGATAACGTAATGACTTAATGGTATATTTCTGGCCTTTCCAGTTCTCTCTCTAGATGCCAAAAGTCCTCCCTTTTCCATCTCAGAAATACACTTTTTGGCAAGGTGAGGTTTCAGCATGTAAGTATTCATGTAAACTCCCAGTCTCTTTTTCTTCAGCTGCTTTGGAAAGTCCACATGAAACATTTGCAAATTTGTTAGATGATGACAGTACAGCTGAATCTTTTCTGAGGGAACAGCATTTGGTACTTGTTTCAAGGTGAACACTAGATTCTTAATGATTTTCTTTGATTCACCTTATGAAGAGGTTTAGAAGACATATTAAGATGTTTTGAGACATCCTGAGGCCACAGGATAGACTGCCACCTCCGCACACCTCGGCCCACATCCCTGGGAAACTAAACAGAACAGACAGCCACCAGTACACGCAGTTCTGGTCTGCGCCCAGGACCGAACTGATCCCGCCAAACAGCTCCCTGCACCCAAATCCTGTGGGGAAGAGAGCTGGAACCTCAGAAGTGTGGATACTCCTGAGAAGTCAGAGGAGAATACCCTCTGCCCACAGTCCAGTCCAGGAATCGCATAGTGTCAACTGTGCCTGCTGGGTGCTAGGACCTACACGAGCAATCAGGGGCAGGACCCTGTGGTTCCTACCTGTGCCTAGACCTGGAAGACAGTCTCCAGGAGTGCCACCACAGCTGAGAGCAAACCACCTGTTCTCAGAAAAGGCTGAAAGAGAAAAGGAAAACAGTTCTACAGGCATGCTGACACAGAGGCCTACAGCAGGGCCAACTCACTCCCAGAAACAGCAAGACAAGGAAACACCAGAGACAACCCAATGGCTAGAGGCAAGTGCAGGAACCTAATCAAAAAAACAAGGACTACTTGGCATCATCAGAGCCCAGTTCTCCCACCAAAGAAAATACTGGATATCCAAACATACCAGAAAAGCAAGATTTAGATTTGAAATCACATTTTTTGATAATGATGGAGGACTTTAAGAAAGACATAAAGAACTCCCCTAGAGAGGTGCAGGAAAGCACAAGTAAACAAGTAGAAGCCCTTAGAGAGGAAACACAAAAATCACTGAAAGAATTACAGGAAAATACAACCAAACAGGTAAAGGAATTGAAAATGGAAATAGAAACAATAAAGAAAGCACAAAGGGAGACAACCCTGGATATAGAAAACCAAAGGAAGAGACAAGGAGCCGTAGACACAAGCATTATCAACAGAATACAAGATATAGAAGAGATACTCTCAGGGGCAGAAGATACCATAGAAAACATCGACACAATTATCAAAGATAATGTAAAAATGCAAAAAACTCCTAGCCCAAAATATACAGGAAATCCAGGACACAATGAGAAGATCAAACCTAAGGATAATAGGTATAGAAGAAAGTGAGGACTCACAACTTAAGGGGTCAGTAAATATATTCAACAAAATTATAGAAGAAAACTTAAGGAAAGAGATGCCCATAAACATACAAGAAGCCTACAGAACTCCAAATAGATTGGACTAGAAGAGAAATTCCTCCCATCACATAATAGTTAAAACAGCAAATGCACAAAACAAAGAAAGAATATTAAAAGCAGAAAGGGAAAAAGGTCAAGTAACATATAAAGGCAGACCTATCAGAATTACACCAGACTTCTCACCAGAGACTATGAAAGCCAGAAGATCCTGGACAGATGTCATACAGACCTAAGAGAACACAAATGCCAGCCCAAGTTACTGTATCCAGCAAAACTTTCAATTAACATAGATGGAGAAACCAAGACATTCCATGACAAAACCAAATTTACACAATATCTTTCTACAAATCCAGCCCTACAAAGGATAATAGATGGAAAACTACAACACAAGGAGAAACTACACCATATAGAAAGCAAAAATATAATTTCCTTACAATGAAACCAAAAGAGAGACAAACATAATTCCACCTCTAATAATGAAAATAACAGGAAGCGACAATCACTATTCCTTAATATCTCTCAACATCAACAGACTCAATTCCCCAATAAAAAGACATAGACTAACAGACTGGATACGTAAAGAGGACCCAGCATTTTGCTGCATGCAGGAAACACACCTCAGAGACAAAGACAGACACTACCCCAGAGTAAATGGCTAGAAAACAATTTTCCAAGCAAATCGGCCAAAGAAACAAGCTGGAGTTGCCATTCTAATATAAAATAAAATTGACTTTCAACCAAGAGTCATTTATAAAGATAAGGAAGGACACTTTATATTCATCAAAGGTAAAAACCCACCAAATGAACTCTCAATCCTAAATAGCTATGTTCCAAATGGCACCTACATTCATAAAAGAAACCTTACTCAAGCTCAAAGCACACATTGCACCTTACACGATAATAGTAGGAGATTTCAACACCCCAATCTCATCACTGGACAGATCATGGAAACAGAAATTAAATAGAGACATAGAGAAACTAACAGAAGTTATGAACCAAATGGATTTAACAGATATTTATAGAACATTCCATCCTAAAACAAAAGGATATACCTTCTTCTCAGCACCTCATGGTACTTTCTCCAAAATTGACCATATAATCAGTCACAAAACAGGCCTCAACAGATACAGGAAGATGGAAATAATCCCATGCATCCTATCAGATCACCACGTACTAAGACTGGTCTTCAATAACAACAATAATGACAGAAAGCCCACATATACATGGAAGTTGAACAACGCTCTACTCAATGACAACTTGGTCAAGGAAGAAATAAAGAAAGAAATTAAAGACTTCTTAGAATTTAATGAAAATGTAGATACAACATTCCCAAACTTATGGGACACAATGAAAGTGGTACTAAGAGGAAAACTCATAGCGCTGAGTGCCTGCAGAAAGAAACAGGAAAGAGCATATGTCAGCAGCTTGACAGCACACCTTAAAGCTCTAGAACAAAAAGAAATAAATAAAACCAAGAGGAGTAGAAGGCAGGAAATAATCAAACTCAGAGCTGAAATCAACCAAGTAGAAACAAAAAGGACTATACAAAGAATAAACAAAAGCAGGAGCTGGTTCTTTGAGAAAATCAACAAGGTAGATAAACCCTTAGCCAGACTAACCAGAGGTCACCGAGAGTGTATCCAAATTAAGAAAATCAGAAATGAAAAGGGAGACATAACAACAAAATCTGAAGAAATTAAAAAAAAATCAGATCCTACTACAAAAGCCTATATTCAACAAAACTGGAAAATCTGGAGGAAATGGACAATTTCCTAGACAGATAACAGGTACCAAAGTTAAATCAGGAACAAATAAATCATCTAAACAGCCCCAAATTCCTAAAGAAATAGAAGCAGTTATTAAAAGTCTCCCAACCAAAAAGAGCCCAGGTCCAGACGGGTTTAGTGCAGAATTCTATCAGACCTTCATAGAAGACCTCATACCAATACTATCCAAACTATTCCACAAAATTGAAACAGATGGAGCACTACCGAATTCCTTCTATGAAGCCACAATTACTCTTATACCAAAACCACACAAAGACCTAATAAAAAAGAGAACTGCAGACAAATTTCCCTTATGAATATCGACACAAAAATACTCAATAAAATTCTTGCAAACTGAATCCAAGAACACATCAAAACAATCATCCATCATGATCAAGCAGACTTCATCCAAGGGATGCAGGGATGGTTTAATATATGAAAATCCATCAATGTAATCCACTATATGAACAAACTCAAGATAAGAACCACAGGGTCATTTCATTAGATGCTGAGAAATCATTTGACAAAATTCAACAACCCTCCATGATAAAAGTCCTGGAAAGATCAGGAATTCAAGGCCTATATCTAAACATAGTAAAAGCCATATACAGCAAACCAATAGCTAACATCAAACTAAATGGAGAGAAACCTGAAGCAATCCCACTAAAATCTAGACAAGGCTGCCCACTCTCTCCCTACTTATTCAATATAGTACTCGAAGTCCTAGCCAGAGCAATCAGGCAGCGAAAGGAGGTCAAAGGAATACAAATTGGAAGGGAAGAAATCAAAATATCACTATTTGCAGATGATATGATAGTGTACTTAAGCGACCCCAAAAGTTCCACCAGAGAACTTCTTAACTTGATAAACAACTTCAGCAAAGTGTCAGGGTATAAAATTAACTCAAACAAATCAGTAGCCTTCCTCTACTCAAAGGATAAACAGGCTGAGAAAGAAATTAAGGAAATGACACCCTTCACAATAGTCCCAGATAACATAAAATATCTTGGTGTGACTTTAACCAAGCAAGGGAAAGATCTGTATGACAAGAACTTCAAATCTCTGAAGAAAGAAATTGAGGAGATCTCAGAAGATGGAAAGATCTTCCATGCTCGTGAATTGGCAGGATTAATATAGTAAAAATGGCCCTTTTGCCAAAAGCAATGTACAGATTCAATGCAATCCCCATTAAAATTCCTACTCAATTCTTTATAGAGATAGAAAGAGCAATTTGCAAATTCATTTGGAATAACAAAAAATCCAGGATAGCAAAAACTATACTCAACAATAAAAGAACTTCTGGGGGAATCACCATCCTTGACTTCAAGCAGTATTACAGAGCAATAGTCATAAAAACTGTATGGTATTCATATAGAAACAGGCAGGTAGATCAGTGGAACAGAATTGAAGACCCTGAACAAAACACCAATGGCTTATGCTCTAGAATTGACAAATGGGACCTCATAAAACTGCAAAGCTTTGTAAAGCAAAAGACACTGTCATTAGGACAAAATGGCAACCAACAGATTGGGAAAAGATCTTTATCAATCCTACATCTGATAGAGGGTTAATGTCCAAAATATACAAAGAACTTAAGAAGTTAGACTCCAGAGAGCCAAATCGCCCTATTAACAAATGGGGTACAGAGCAAGATGCAATCCACAGACCACAGGAAGCTCAAGAAGAAGGATGACCAAAATACAGATGTTCCCACTCCTTCTTAAAAGGGGAAAATATTCATAGGAGGGGATATGGAAGCAAAGTTTAGAGCAGCAACTCAAGGAGTGGCCATTCAGAGCCTGACAAATATATATATACAGCCACAAAAACTAGTTAAGATTGATGAAGCTAAAAAATGCATGTGGAAAGGGACTGGATATAGATCACTCCTGCGAGACACATCCAGAGCATGTCCAATACAGAGGTCAATGCTAGGAGCAAACCACTGAACTGAGAACAGAACCCCCTTGGGGGGAATTAGAGGAAGGATTGAAAGAGTTGAAGGAGCTTGCAACCTCATAAAAACAACAATGCCAACCAACCAGAGCTTCCAGGGACTAAACCACTATCGAAAGACTATACATGGACTGACCCTGGGCTCCAACTGCATATGTAGCGAGAATAGCCTTGTTGGGGCACCAGTGGAAGGGAAAGCCCTTGGCCTTGCCAAGGTTGGACCCCCAGTGCAGGGGAATATGAGGGAGGGTAATAAGGAGGACGTATAGGGGGAATACCTGTATTGGGGAGGTGGAGGGAGGGAATGGGGACTTATGGATAGGAAACCGGGAAGGGGAATAATCTTTGAAATGTAAGTAAAGAAATATATAATAAAACATTTTTAAAAAGATGTTTTGAACTTGAAGTTAGACCTGGCTCTTCAGAATCTTGTAGGGTTAGAAAGACAAGCATCTATCTCTTTTTATGGTGGCGTTGAAAGATGACTGGAGAATAGAAAGAAGATAGGCTGGCTGTCCTGAAGAGCTTCCCATCAGTGATTCTGCAATAACATCTAAGCAAATCCATAATGATTCTGATGATGGTTATGGTAACTATGGGTCCTGCGGCATGGGCCTGTTTTCTAGTGTCCTTATAACCAGAACACAGATCACTGAGAGAACACAAAATGATGACCATGTTCTATGACAAGTATATACCTATACTAACCTTATGGTTCTCAACACAAAACTCAAGTTTGTGTTTTTACTGATTACCAGCAAAATTGAAGTTCACTGAAGTGCAGCGTAACTTAATAAACTCATTATATATTTCAAACTGCACTTAATAGAGACATTACACAATTTTACCATTATCTGGACTCACAGAACTTTAAAAGTCAGTAGGCAGAAGCATTCTGGTTTACCTTTACTCCACATACTATGTGTAGTGCGGGTTTATTCAGTCTGTTACCTAAAGTGACTCAGCTAGCTAGCAGACTTTTCCTTCTTTTTTTCTTCTTCTTTTGTTTTGACTAAGCTTAATGAATATCTAGTACTCTATCAAAATACTGAGCTGTAATTACTCCTTTCTTCAAGAATGCCATATCTATTAGCACCTGTCATGACCTTCTATAGACTCCACCTATCTCATTTATTTTATTATCTCTTGGTGTCAAACATACAATACTATTGAGTCAGTGTTCGATAACATTTGTAGAGAAAATGAGCATTGTGCACTGACAGCCAATTGGAGTATTATTCACATCTGCCCTATTACCAAAGAAGAGTAGATGAAAACTAGAACAAAACAGGAGATAAAGATTTATTAAGAGGATGGAGGGACTGAGGAGATATGTCAGCTAGTAATGTGATTATAAACTCAAGGACATAAATTATTCCTAAACCCACATAAAGCCATGTGTGGTAGTATGAGTTTGTAAACCTAGTGGTGTGGAGGTAGAGACAGGTAAATCCCTGTCTTGTTGGTCAGCTGGCTCAATCTGTAGTCCCTGAGCAGCTCGCCACAAAAGCTATTAAAGCAGTGTCAGGCCCCTCCTTCTGGCTCCAGCCTACAGCCACCACAGAAAAAGCTGTCCAAAAAATGCTGGCTCCTATCAAGATGGTGGCACCAAGATACCTCTCAGCCCCAGCCCTAACAGGTGCTGCAGGAGCTGTCCATGGTGGCCTACTGTCTTTCTAGTCTCAGCAGGAGCTGCCCATCAGACGCTGTCCATAATGGTGACAACCTTTCTTGCCTCAGCCTACTGTGGACATAAGGAGCTGTCCACAGTGGCGATACTTTCTTTCCTGCCTCAGCCTACAGCTTTGATGAAACACAACTGCAGGAGCTGCCCCACAAGAGCTGCCCACAGTGGCAGCTCCTCCTCTCTAGACCCACAGCCCTCACCTAGCATCACCATAGAGATGGCACCTCAGCAAAAGCTAGCAGTAGTCAGGAAGGACTTCCCACTCTGACCCATGGACCCAATACAGGGAAAAGGGGGTGAACAAAAGCCACCAACCCCTAAACAGGAAAAAAAACCTCACCAATCTCTTAGCTCAGGACTTGAAACCCCACCAATTCTCACTCTGGAAATCACTGTCCTGAGAAGCTCTGCCCCTTTGGAAATCCTATATAGGCACTGCCCCTTTGTCTAATTCCCTGCTGTCAGATCCAGTGAGCAGAGGACAACCATTCCTGGATTCATCCCTCTACACTCTGGTCCCTCCAGTAAATCTCTTTTATGAGATTTCCTGCCAGGTGGGTTCACTCATCAGAAGAAGCCAAGAGGAAAAGAAGCAATGAGAAGAAAGAATAGAAGAAGTGAAGAGAAGGAAGAGGGCTGAGACCCCTGAACTTCTTAGATTAGCTGGGGATACCCTCTCCTGGGAGCTTTAATGGCTTTGCTGAGGAGGCTACTTCTCAAAGCTGGAAGGTTCCTGAGCTCCTATGTCTCAGGATGCCCTTCCACTAGGATACTCCCTCCCCTCAGAGCTGTATAGTTCCTGGGCTTCCAAGTCCCAGGATACCCTTATATCTGAGCAGGAACACGCAATTTACTTGGCAAGTTTCAGGCTACTAAAGACCTTGAATCAAAAAACAAGCAAGCAAACACACCAACCCAAAAACTAGTACAGCTAGCACCCGGGAACAACAACCCAGGCTATCCTCTGACCTCTACCCTGTGGCTCACACCGGTGAACACATGCAAAGGAGAGAAGAATGGCAGTTGATGCAGGACGCCAGGTGAATCTGCCACTGCGTTGGAACTGAGCAGGTTCCTGGCTCCCTGGAAGCCACCTTCAGAAAAACAGACCACACTTTTTGTTCAATGAAGTTTATTTAAAGAGACAAATGTTTTCCCGATAATAAATTCTAGAAAGAGTGAACGGGAGAATGATGGGTGTCAAAAGAAAAGAATACCTCATCAAAACCAAAACCAAACCCCTTTAACATAGGTATCTTTAACTTTGTAAAGCTTTATAAAATTTCTTATGAATAGGTATGTCCAATATCAGGATTTACAGAAGTTGAATATGTATAATTTATTTTCTCTATAAAATTTCACTACCTGGTAATTTATTATTCATTTATATGGTGATCCCATCAGCTTGTAAATGTTGCCTGACTTGCTCAACATTAGATTCTCAGCTCAAAGAAGAATGCTGAGCACAAAGAGGGCCTGCAATAAATGCTGCCTGAGTAAACAATCTGTGTGAAGCAAGCGTTGGGCAAAAACATTAACTAATGGCTTTGCTGTTTTCATGGTTTTATGACAACAAAGCAATGCCAATAATACAGAAAGGAAAAACAGAAATCTCACCCAGCTTACCAGCTGGCTACGCTGCATGAGATTGCTAATTACTGGTAGTTTTATGGGTTTCAACAACATGATGGTGCCTACAAGCTCTTTAGGGTGGCCATCAAAGGGGAGGAAGCTCAATTGTGTGTGTGTGGTGTATGCATCTATGCATGCCCATGTACACTCCTGTGGAGGCCAGAGAACATTGAGTACTCTCTCCTATCATTTGATGGCTTGTCCTTTTGAAACAGGGTCTTTAATTGGGTTCTCGGGCTTACTGGTTATGTTATACTGGCTGAACAGTAACTTCCCTGTGAGCTGCCTGTCTTTATCCAAAAGATGGGGTTATGGGCACTAAAGCTTGTGTCCAGCCTTTACCTGGAGCTTTGAACTCAGGCCCTAGTTGTTCTTGCAGCATGTGCTCTTACTCACTGAGCCATCTCCCAGGACTTTTGGCCTTGTTTGCTTCTTAGTAAATTTGTAGATGCCTTAGCACCTGGCACAAGGTAAAAATGATTTAACAAATGGTTGTTTTATTCCTTAAGTTATTTTATAGACATCTTTGATCCAGAAAGCAATACATAGCTTGAAAAACAGAGAAGGATCCATGACCAAATTTCAATTATTTTCATAATTTTGGAGATGAAGATCTCCTAATTCTTGTATAAGTATGGCAGCATAGCCTCTGTAATACTAGACCAAATTGGTTGGCTCCTTCCTGACTCTGACAAGTCTAGACACAAGCATACTTGGCCCAAGTCAGATTTCTGTAAGCTAATAAATTCACTTAGTTTGAAATCTATTATGATAAAAGAATCATACTTCCCTTTCCTCTGAGTTCTTGTTGGAGATTAATTTCTATTTGTTTCCTGCAAACGAAGGCAGCAGGGTGCTTACTGTTCACCTGTCCATGTGCTGTGTTATAATGGTGACATTTGCCCAGCTGTCTGAATGGATGCCCTTACATCTGGCGTCTACCATAAGGATTAGCATGCTCAGTCCTGATCCCGTTCTTTCATGACTATGCCCTCATGTGCTCTAAGCTTCTGCTACAAACCTGCTTCTTGGAGCATGTTTTCTAGGTATTCTGCATTCAAAGAGCAGTGTATAGAAACTGGCAGAACTATGTTCCCATGAGACACTATAATCCAAATGAGTTAGTATTTAAATACCACATCTAGAAGGAATAGGAATGATTATGCAACATCTGTCATATGCACAGTGGCTGGCTTCTTGCTCAGGGGTAGGAACAGGTACAAATCCCTGCCTATGGTTATTCCCATTAATATTGAAGACATACTTTTGCAAGATTGCTAAACATGATAAAAGGTTAGCTGGTATAATACCTGGGTATTTGAGTATATTATAATTTCAGATTTTCTAAGCAGAAAAGATGACATGAAGGAAGTTTAAAACCATAATTTAGACAACAGGAATAAGACAAATACATATTTGCTATGATTTTTCTTGCAGAGAAAAGCATAGCTATGTCTGTCCCTGGAGTCACTGCATCTGTCCCTGGAGTCACTGCATCTGAGTAACCTTTCCTTTGTTATACACATGTTTAACTTTGTTCATTTGGCACAATCATGAACAGCATAACTGTAATAATCACAGTGTGAGACCTTCACTTATTTTCAGTATATGTCTGCTTAAGCAAGCTTACACCTCCTAACTGCTATAGTTTCCATGACTGTTCACTATCAGACCCAACCGCATTATCTATCTTCTGTGCCAACATCTTTCCTCTCTGTCAGGAGGCAGGAGCCACCCTTTCCTTTCATTGTGTACATGAGCCCACTCCTCCGACCTTCTCAGGACTTGGTTTTCCTCACTACAACCATCAACTTTCCCCTATACAAAACTGCTCCTATCCCCACATACATGCCACATCATCTCCATTTTGATCATCCTGAGTAATATTAGGGAACAAGAAAGAGAAGCTGGGCACAGGAGCCATAGAAAGGGTTATGGCTTATTGGGGGAATATTGCATTTTTATTGTATTTGTATAAGTAAAGGTGAGGTGGTTGCCTTACTGTCTACATAGACATTTCTCTGTGACTAGAGTGCATGTTTGTGCACATATCTGGAGCTCATGGGACATATCTCTCCAGTGTCTAGTATTATTACAAAGTGATACACTGTTCCACAAAAGTCCTGTTTTAGGAAAAACCCAAACATTGAGAAGGAATGTGCAAAGGAAAAGCTTCAATTCTGTTGTCTAGCAGACATGGTTCCAATCAAGGTTCTTCAAGCAACTGGGATGCCATGGCCTTATTGGGAAAAGTTTGAGAGGTCATCCCTTAGACCAAGCTGGCTGGAACTAGCCCAGTGACTAGTATTTTTCTAAAACATGAAAGAGGAGAAGACATGAGGAGAGAGAAGAGGCAGACACAAGTCAAAGACTGTCAGGAGCACTAAAGGCTGGAAGGAATCTCCCCATAGCCTTCAGGGGCAGCACAGCTCTGCCAACACTCTCATTTCAGATTCTAGTCTCCAGTAGTTTGAGAAAATGAATTTCTATTGTTTTAAGTCACAAAACTTATAGTGATTATGTTACAATAGTCCTGTAGAAATCCACTATAGATCCAATATGAAGATTTTGGTAGCTGGATATGGCTGTGGAATTGTAACAGGCGATGCAAAGCTTTTGGGTCAAATGACTGAAAAATACCTACAATACTACTAGAGACTCTTGGGAGAGAGAAGTATTAAAGGAAACTTTGAAACTGGATCAAATATTCAGAAGAAACATGACAAATAGAGCCTCCATTGCCGTAGGAAATGGATGTTTCATTTGGACCACAGTGGTGCATAAATTCAGACATTAAAGGTGTTTCTGATGATGCCTCAGAGGGAGACTGAAGATAAGGTGACCCATATTACAGAGAAGGAGAAAATGTGGCTGAATTGTGTGCTCCATAGCTGAGTAGAAAGTAGAACTACCAGGCAAAATGTGGGTGTGTGTATTGAGATGAGGAAACTTCTAGGCCAAATATTTAGAGTGTACCCTGATTTCTTATTATTTCTGATGAAAATGTAAGAAAAAAGATAAATGGAAGACATAAGTAGTGAGTAGAATAGAACTAGCAAATGATAATTTGGTAGATTCTTGGTCTGTCTAGATATACCAAAGTTAGGAAATTGCCAGTCTAAAGTATGCTAAAGATAAAGCCAAGGGTGTGGCTGGACAAACTGTTGGGTTGTCCTCAACTCCCCAATAAAAAGACATAGATTAACAAACTGGATACGCAACGAGGACCCTGCATTCTGCTGCCTACAGGAAACACACCTCAGAGACAAAGACAGACACTACCTCAGAGTGAAAGGCTGGAAAACAACTTTCCAAGCAAATGGTCGGAAGAAGCAAGCTGGAGTAGCCATTCTAATATCAAATAAAATCAATTTTCAACTAAAAGTCATCAAAAAAGATAAGGAAGGACACTTCATATTCATCAAAGGAAAAATCCACCAAGATGAACTCTCAATCCTAAATATCTATGCCCCAAATACAAGGGCACCTACATATGTAAAAGAAACCTTACTAAAGCTCAAAACACACATTGGACCTCACACAATAATAGTAGGAGATTTCAACACCCCACTCTCATCAATGGACAGATCATGGAAACAGAAATTAAACAGAGATGTAGACAGACTAAGAGAAGTCATGAGCCAAATGGACTTAACAGATATTTATAGAACATTCTATCCTAAAGCAAAAGAATATACATTCTTCTCAGCTCCTCATGGTACTTTCTCCAAAATTGACCATATAATTGGTCAAAAAATGGGCCTCAACAGGTACAGAAAGATAGAAATAATCCCATGCGTGCTATCAGACCACCACGGCCTAAAGCTGGTCTTCAATAACAATAAGGGAAAAACGCCCACATATACGTGGAAGTTGAACAATGCTCTACTCAACGATAACCTGGTCAAGGAAGAAAAAAGAAAGAAATTAAAGACTCTTTAGAATTTAATGAAAATGAAGGTACAACATACCCAAACTTATGGGACACAATGAAAGCTGTGCTAAAAGGAACATTCATAGCGCTGAGTGCCTGCAGAAAGAAACAGGAAAGAGCATATGTCAGCAGCTTGACAGCACACCTAAAAGCTCTAGAACAAAAAGAAGCAAATACACCCAGGAGGAGTAGAAGGCAGGAAATAATCAAACTCAGAGCTGAAATCAACCAAGTAGAAACAAAAAGGACCATAGAAAGAATCAACAGAACCAAAAGTTGGTTCTTTGAGAAAAGCAACAAGATAGATAAACCCTTAGCCAGACTAACGAGAGGACACAGAGAGTGTGTCAAATTAACAAAATCAGAAATGAAAAGGGAGACATAACTACAGATTCAGAGGAAATTCAAAAAAATCATCAGATCTTACTATAAAAGCCTATATTCAACAAAACTTGAAAATCTGCAGGAAATGGACAATTTCCTAGACAGATACCAGGTACCGAAGTTAAATCAGGAACAGATAAACCAGTTAAACAACCCCATAACTTCTATGGAAATAGAAGCAGACATTAAAGGTCTCCCAACCAAAAAGAGCCCAGGTCCAGACAGGTTTAGTGCAGAATTCTATCAGACCTTCATAGAAGACCTCATACCAATATTATCCAAACTATTCCACAAAATTGAAACACATGGAGCACTACCGAATTCCTTCTATGAAGCCACAATTACTCTTATACCTAAACCACACAAAGACACAACAAAGAAAGAGAACTTCAGACCAATTTCCCTTATGAATATCAATGCAAAAATACTCAATAAAATTCTGGCAAACCGAATTCAAGAGCACATCAAAACAATCATCCACCATGATCAAGTAGGCTTCATCCCAGGCATGCAGGGATGGTTTAATATACAGAAAACCATCAACGTGATCCATTATATAAACAAACTGAAAGAACAAAACCACATGATCATTTCATTAGATGCTGAGAAAGCATTTGACAAAATTCAACACCCCTTCATGATAAAAGTCCTGGAAAGAATAGGAATTCAAGGCCCATACCTAAACATAGTAAAAGCCATATACAGCAAACCAGTTGATAACATTAAACTAAATGGTGAGAAACTTGAAGCAATCCCACTAAAATCAGGGACTAGACAAGGCTGCCCACTGTCTTCCTACTTATTCAATATAGTCCTTGAAGTTCTCGCCAGAGCAATCAGACAACAAAAGGAGGTCAAAGGGATACAGATTGGAAAAGAAGTCAAAATCTCACTATTTGCAGATGATATGATAGTATATTTAAGTGATCCCAAAAGTTCCACCAGAGAACTACTAAAGCTGATAAACAACTTCAGCAAAGTGGCTGGGTATAAAATTAACTCAAATAAATCAGTAGCCTTCCTCTATACAAAAGAGAAACAAGCCGAGAAAGAAATTAGGGAAACGACACCCTTCATAATAGACCCAAATAATATAAAGTACCTCGGTGTGACTTTAACCAAACAAGTAAAAGAGCTGTACAATATAAACTTCAAGACTCTGAAGAAAGAAATTGAAGAAGACCTCAGAAGATGGAAAGATCTCCCATGCTCATGGATTCGCAGGATTAATATAGTAAAAATGGCCATTTTACCAAAAGCAATCTACAGATTCAATGCAATCCCCATCAAAATACCAATCAATTTCTTCAAAGAGTTAGACAGAACAATTTGCAAATTCATCTGGAATAACAAAAAACCCAGGATAGCTAAAACTATCCTCAACAATAAAAGGACTTCCAGGGGAATCACTATCCCTGAACTCAAGCAGTATTACGGAGCAATAGTGATAAAAACTGCATGGTATTGGTACAGAGACAGACAGATAGACCAATGGAACAGAATTGAAGACCCAGAAATGAACCCACACACCTATGGGCACTTGATTTTTGACAAAGGAGCCAAAACCATCCAATGGAAAAAAGATAGCACTTTCAGCAAATGGTGCTGGTTCAACTGGAGGTCAACATGTAGAAGAATGCAGATCGATCCATGCTTATCACCCTGTACAAAGCTTAAGTCCAAGTGGATCAAGGACCTCCACATCAAACCAGATACACTCAAACTAATAGAAGAAAAACTAGGGCAGCATCTCGAGCACATGGGCACTGGAAAAAATTTCCTGAACAAAACACCAATGGCTTATGCTCTAAGATCAAGAATCAACAAATGGGATCTCATAAAACTGCAAAGCTTCTGTAAGGCAAAGGACACTGTGGTTAGGACAAAACGGCAACCAACAGATTGGGAAAAGAT
Source organism: Rattus norvegicus (assembly GCF_021556685.1). NCBI lineage: Eukaryota > Metazoa > Chordata > Mammalia > Rodentia > Muridae > Rattus > Rattus norvegicus. Next base: position 118,419,598 of record NC_141537.1, read on the forward strand.
CTTTACCAATCCTACAACAGATAGAGGCCTTATATCCAAAATATACAAAGAACTCAAGAAGTTAGGCCGCAGGGAGTCAAATAACCCTATTAAAAAATGGGGTTCAGAGCTAAACAAAGAATTCACAGCTGAGGAATGCCAAATGGCTGAGTAACACCTAAAGAAATGTTCCACATCTTTAGTCATAAGGGAAATGCCAATCAAAACAACCCTGAGATTTCACCTCACACCAGTGAGAATGGCTAAGATCAAAAACTCAGGTGACAGCAAATGCTGGCGAGGATGCGGAGAAAGAGGAACACTCCTCCATTGTTGGTGGGATTGCAGACTGGTACAACCATTCTGGAAATCAGTCTGGAGGTTCCTCAGAAAATTGGACATTGAACTGCCTGAGGATCCAGCTATACCTCTCTTGGGCATATACCCAAAAGATGCCCCAACATATAAAAAAGACACGTGCTCCACTATGTTCATAGCAGCCTTATTTATAATAGCCAGAAGCTGGAAAGAACCCAGATGCCCTTCAACAGAGGAATGGATACAGAAAATGTGGTGCATCTACACAATGGAATATTACTCAGCTATCAAAAACAATGACTTTATGAAATTCGTAGGCAAATGGTTGGAACTGGAAAATATCATCCTGAGTGAGCTAACCCAATCACAGAAAAACACACATGGTATGCACTCATTGATAAGTGGCTATTAGCCCAAATGCTTGAATTACCCTAGATGCCTAGAACACATGAAACTCAAGACGAATGATCAAAATGTGAATGCTTCACTCCTTCTTTAAAAGGGGAACAAGAATACCCTTGGCAGGGAATAGAGAGGCAAAGATTAAAACAGACACAGAAGGAGCACCCATTCAGAGCCTGCCCCACATGTGGCCCATACATATACAGCCACCCAATTAGACAAGATGGATGAAGCAAAGAAGTGCAGGCAGACAGGAGCCGGATGTAGATCTCTCCTGAGAGATACAGCCAGAATACAGCAAATACAGAGGCGAATGCCAGCCGCAAACCACTGAACTGAGAACAGGACCCCCGTTGAAGGAATCAGAGAAAGAAGTGGAAAGCTTGAAGGGGCTCGTGACCCCATATGAACAACAATGCCAAGCAACCAGAGCTTCCAGGGACTAAGCCACTACCTAAAGACTATACATGGACTGACCCTGGACTCTGACCTCATAGGTAGCATTGAATATCCTAGTAAGATCACCAGTGTAAGGGGAAGCCCTGGGTCCTGCTAAGACTGAACCCCCCAGTGAACATGATTGTTGGGGGGAGGGCGGCAATGGGGGGAGGATGGGGAGGGGAACACCCATAAAGAAGGGGAAGGGAGGGGTTAGGGGGATGTTGGCCCGGAAACCGGGAAAGGGAATAACAGTTGAAATGTAAAGAAGAAATACTCAAGTTAATAAAAAAAAACAAAAAAACAAACAAACAAACAAAAACTCTCAATTCACTAAGCCATCTCAGCAGAGGTCATGAATAAATATAGGACAGCCAAGAAAGAGCTATAGAGCCCTTGTTCTCTCATAGTGTAGGTCCTTGTGATGTGGGACTCAATGTTTTCTATGATGTAGCAAAAGAAACACTGCCTGCTTGGACTGAGGGGGACAGAGGTATGTCAAAGCAAAGAAAGAATGCTGATCTTCAATATTCTATAAGCAGAAAGCTGACTTTCTTGCAAGTATGTGCTACAAATATGTAAGACAGAGACATGGGTATCAGAGTAGAAGCTGAAGGAGCTGACACAGGCACAAAGACAGAGCCATGGGTACAAAAGACAGAGCCAAGGGTTTCAAAAATTGACTCTAGACTCTGAGACCCAAGGGAACTTGTAGTGCTGCATTTAAGTTTCCTTGGTTGGTGATTTTCAATTCCTAATTTAATAGAACTCTAATTCCCTCATAGTCTCTTTATGAGAAATGTCTCCTCTACTCTGTCCCCTCATATTTTGGACATAGGCGATCTGCTTATCACAGATAGAGAGAGCTTTTGCACCAAGATAGACTACATCTAAATTCTCAGCATACATGGTATAGATGATCTGGAATTATTAAATAATAAAACAAGGAACCTTTTGGTAGGACGAAACTGGTATATTTAGGTGAGACATTAAACTTAGAGCTACTACAACAACGGGTTCTGATTTCTTGACGTGATAGAAAATGATGAGTATGTTTTGCCCATGAGATAGATGTGAGCTTTGTGGAACAGAGGGTGGAGTATAGTGGGTTGAATGCTGATTCAGAAGACACATTTAAGTACATCCATTGTTCGTGACTATCTTTTTTATAGAAAAAGGATCTCTGAAGAAATAATTTAGTTAAGGATTTGGAGATCACATCATTATGGGTAAGTCAACTGGTCCCTAATTGAATGACAAATCTCCTCATATGAGATGGGGGAAAAAGTACAGACAGAGGCAGGGGCTAGGTAAGGTACTATCTTAGTTACTGTTCTATTGCTGTGAAAAGAAGCCATGACCAAGGCAACTCTTATAAAAGAAAGCATTTAATTGGGGGTCGGCTTACAGCCTCAGAGCGTAGTCCACCATCATTGTGGCAAAGAGCATAGTGTCAGGAAGGTGGTGCTAAAGAAGTAGCTGAGAGCTACATCCTGATCCACATGCAGGGGAGGTGTGTGGTGGTGGTAGTGAGAGCAGAGATAGACAGAGAGACAGAGGCAGACAGGCTGGACCTGGTATGGTCTTTTGAAACTTCAAAGCCCAGTTCCAATGACACAGCTCCTCCAACAAGGCATCACCTCCTAATCCGTCCCCAAAGAGGCCTATCAACCAGGGAACAATGTTCAAATATAAGGAGAGAGGGAGGGGGAGGGGGGAGATGGGGACTGAGGGAGGGAGGGAGAAAGAAGGTGGTGGTGGGGAGAGAAAGGAGGGTTCCTGATATGAACTTTCGAAACCTCAAATCCCACATCTCCAGGGATATACTTCCTTTAACAAAGCCACAGACTGAAACAAGGCCACACTTCCTAATCCTTCTCAAATAATGCCACTCGCTGATGACCAAGCAATCATATACATAGATTTATTGGGTTCATTCTTATTTACCACAGGCACCAGTAAGGAGCCTCTAGAGCCACCAGAAGTTGACAGAGGCCAGGAAAGGCTCTCTTTCAAGACTGGACAGAGCAAAAAACAGTCCTAGTAACATCTTGATTTTAATCTAGAGCCATTAGAAAAGTCATTTGTGGTAGCTTGTTCTGCCAGCCACAGAGTAATACAGCATCTAAGACACTATCAAGCTATATGGTTAAGCAATTTCAGTTCAGAGAAAATCCAGGAAATGATCTCTATAGCCATTCCTTTGAGGCTGCATGATAAAACCCAACTAGAGGAATTAAAAGATTGGAGTTCAACCTCTGTCTTAGCCCTGATGGGGGCAGATCACACTTCTCTGGACATTGTCATATCTGTTAAAAGGAGAATACAGATGATGAAGACATAAGTATAGTTCAAAACTGATTGATTATCTGAACCAAAGAGAAGCTTCCTCAGCAATATTCCAGCCATTAGCTTACTTACTGAATGCTTCTGTACATATCTGCACAGTACTGTGCATGCCTCTATGGTCACAATCAGGCTAAAGTACCTGGAATCCATTTATTCTAGGACCAGGAACATAGGATCTGGGCCAAAGTAATCTACTACCCTTTGTTCTACTGCTCCTAGGCTGACATCCTCCTGCCCCATCACACCTGAGGGTAAGAACAAGATGACAGTGGGGAAGCGCTTTCTATCCATAATGGAAACTGCATTTGAAACACAGCACAGGCCCAGTGTAGCAGGAAGCACTCAGTGTCTTTATGTGAGAGAGGCCTGCCACCGTGGACTTACCACATCTGAGAGTAATGTGTGCAAAATCTCTCCCATCTTTCAAAAGTCACACAACCTAAGCACATGAAGGAAACACATCTTCCTTAGGAAAGGCTCAGCTTGACTAAAGTTTTGTTCCTCAACCGAGGATTGGGCTATCTTCTTGGTTCTCAGAATAACCTTTTTCTTCCCTACATTTAATTTCTGACTATCTTAGAACTGGATAAATGCCATGTGCTTTAGAGCTGAGATTTAATCATTAGTACTAGTTGATACTGAGTAAACTCAAGCTTAGCAGCATGAAAAACCACTGTCAGTCTGGAGGTCATTAAATCAAAGGCTACATAGTCTGATGTTTACCAGCAGCTGAATGCAATGTGCTAACAAGGCCTGTTAACGCACAAAGCTTGAATTACATGTCTGTCAGCTCCTCAAGATCCTAATGGAGGTGGCTTATGAAGTCTGCAGTAGGGAAGACTCGAGGAAGAAGATCAATGAGAAAGCATCTTCTCCTTTGCCCCATGGAGATCAAAGAGGAGTTAGTTCACCTCAAATCACCCATCTCCTCAGGCCTGAGCTAGTCACCCTAGACTACGCTGCCCCACAGGATAGTACAAAGTAACAGAAGTTTTCTGGTCCTTGCATTCCAGGTCCTTGAGTAGCAGCCCTGAAACGGGCATGGAAATATCTCAGTGGGTTCCACCTGGGAACTTCATGCCTGAAGGTTTTTTGTTTTTTGTTTTTTTTAAAGCTGGAAGCTGGTTAATTCCCTAAAACTTCGCAGGCTCTTTTAGTAATATTAAGTGGGCTGTGTGCAGTGCATCTGTTAGATTTGTGTATGTAAAAGTGCCCTGCTTGGACAGGTTTATATCTATCTTGAGCCCAGAGCAGGTGACCAAAGAATGCTGTCTGTCAGACTAACTGAGAAACAATGATGAAAGCTGGTGTTGGAAGGCCTCGGTGCGTAGAGATTCTGCTTTTCTTGTCATTGTGAGTGTTACTATTTCACAGCTCATGCCACCATCAACATTTTTCAAATATTTTTAAACATACAGAAACGCTGGGCATTTTTTTTTTTTTCTGATTTGGGTGTAGGTAGCCCAGGCTGGCCTGAGACTTGCTATGTAGCTGTGGATAACCTTGAATTCCTGACCCTCGTGCCTCTACCTTCCGTATGCCAGCATGTCTAGCTTACTTGGTTTTGGAGGTAGAAGTGGAACGACTTAACAATAACTGTACAGCACAATACCTAGCTTTTGCAGTGTACATATCATTTCATCTATTCTATAACGTATACACTTATCCTTTCTTGATCTCTCTCACACACCCAAATTATTATCAATTTCATCACATATATCAAGTCCTTTCAATATTCTTTTGTAGTTCTACTTTTTATTTGTGGGTCAAATTTACAAATAATGAAACGCTCAATTCTTAAGTGTACAATTGAGATAAATTCTGACAAATGCACGTTCGGTTATAATCAAAACTTCTGTGAGAACAGGGTTTTTTTTGCTATCATTCCCAACTCTTTGGTAGCAGCCACTGTTTTGATTTTCCCCACGTAGACAAGATTTTCTTGATCTATAACAATTATAGTCACTTACTGCAAGATTTAACACAGTCAAGACTATGAAATAAACCTTTCTTAATATTTGTTGTTCCATATACTGTCTTAGAAATGCGATCATATTGTTTTATCTATCAGCAGCTATTTCTTTTTTATTGGAGGGTAGAATCCCATTGTTTAAAAATATAATACAACTTATGTATCTTTCTAGGGTGGACTTGGAAGATGGTTCAGTTTTTACAGTCAGGAATACAGTTGTTGTAAGCATTATTTTCCAAGTGTCTGCGGACTAAGGGTTTTGTAGTGGGTTTTAAGGTTGGTTTATGAGTTGCATAAGGAACTGCTAAGCTATTTTCCACAGTGGCTGGCATCCCATTGACAATGCTTGGGAATGCTGGCTGCTGCAGCCCAAGGTTTACCTGAGCAATGGAACCCCAGCTAGCGTCAGGATTTCAAACACCCTGCAAGTGTAATGGGAAGAAAATCTCATAGACAACACAGACTCCAACAGATTTCAGCAAGTAGATGGGAGAAGGAAAAAAAAAAGCCATCTAGATCATTTGATAAGAGAACAGAGAAAATCCTGGCAATTCCCTTGTAATAGCTGCAATTCTTGGTAACTTAATCCTGGGGAAGGGGGTGAGGTGAAGAAATTCCCACACACAAGAGTGCATCCCAAAGGGCTTTCCCACGGAGAACACCCCACAACATGGGAGCCTCACTTTTGTCTGGTGATAATCTATGGAATTCTTCTCTCTAGACGAGAGACAGTTTAGAGACTGTTGTAATGCTGCGTGACATCTATCATGTGACCCCTTCGCTGTCTGTTCGAGATGAGAAGACGAAGCCGATGTTGACAAGGACTATAAACTAAGCAGCTCCGAACACACCCCCAGGCTTCCAGAGCACAAAGCTACAGTAATCATTTCAAATGACCCCAACTATTTAGAATTTCATACCATCAAGTCAGATGAACCAAAATTGCTACCACCTGTAAAGATCCAAAGAAATAAAAAAAAAATCACTTAGAAGGAGGAAAAAGAGCACGGCAGATGTGCCTGGAGGAGGGAAGAGAGTAGAGTGTGCTTGGAGCTCACCCTCCCGGGAACATGTGACACACTAGCCTTAGAGACCTAGTCTGCCACGGTGAAAAACAATGCCATATGCCTCATCCACCCTTATAAAGGATTTTAGAAACGTTTTGGAATTATTAGAGATATTTTAGGATCACAAAAATGAGGGTTGGAAAGAGTCTGTTCACTCAAAAGATATGATCAGTCTGAGACTTGGAAAAGACCTTAGGGACCACTGCCTGTAACTTGCTGTCCAATAAGAAATACCTCTTGAATACTTGACTCATTTCTGCACACACACCTCCTGTGTGAGGAGATGCAGGTGGCTCCAGTCTTAGAGGTACAGCCTGTTAACAGGTGCTTGTTACCCCGAGGCCATGTGCTTTCCTGGAACCTTCAGGATAGGACTTGATCAGCAAGCAACAGAAGTGAGTACTGCATAATTCTCTGCAAACCAGACCTTTGTAGATTTGAAGCTTGAGATCATGAAGTACCGACTGTTCTCTTTGCCAACAACTTTCCAGTGTTTTATACAAGGTTTTCAGAGTCTTACTAGCTCAACTAAATCATTAAAAATTAGCTTTGCCAGGGTTCTTCTGTGGCTCTCTAAATGAGATACAGGTTTTAGGCTTATTACTTAGCATAGCTAATGGCCTCCTGTTACATCACATTCTCAGTGTATGACAGGTGTCAACAAGGTTACAGTAATTGTAACACATACAGAAGCAGGTGATGGCAGAGATAGAAACAGGACATATATAGCCTCATTCTCATTGCCTATCTCATACTTAAATAACCCACTAGTCAGAAAATCAGAATGTTTCTTCCATACGATAACAGAGTATGGAGGAATGGGAAAAAATGACTGAAAAACATTTAATCTGAGGACCAAGAACCACTTCTAAGCCGAAGTGGTGGCTCAGGGCTCTCATCTAATTTAGGAGGTAGGGGGATCAAGAGTTCAAGGTTATTCTCTACAACAGAGCAGAGCTGAAGCCAGCCTCGGCAGAACTATATCAGATTCTGTCTCAAAATAAAATAATCAAAAGTTCAAAACCAAAACAACAACAAAAGCACATCTCTAGGCCAGACTAATTGCTTTTCTTGGGTTTCTACCACTGCCTAGAAAGGAAAAGAATGTGTGCTCATGGGCAGCTCTCTGAGTAAAAGCTCAATAGGATCAAGTGTGCAGGGGATCAGAAGGTTTGAGTAGCTGTAGTCTTTGGTTAGGAGGCCCAGGGCAGTCCAGCCAGATTCCCTGGACCTGCCAACTAAATTGCCCATGCTGGAGGAGTCAGGCAACAGAATCCTTTACGTTAAAGGCATGATAATAATAGTAGCCCATAGGCTGCACTCACACTGAATCAGTTCTGATAGACAGTGTGCATAGGAGGTGCAGAAGGAAGTGACATTACCTCTGGGACAGGAGTTACACTCAGCTCGCAAGCACTGGTGAAGCAGCCTTCTTGCTGCATAATAGCTGAGAGTTGGCAGAGATAACTCATTGTGCAGCTTTCCTACCTCCTGCAAGTTTGAATATACCCTTGAATACACAGGGAGTTAATTTAACATACACTTATGGAAAATTAGCAATACAAAAAGCATCAGTAAGTGAAATTCACATAAAAGAGGGCCTGACAGGAAGGAGCTCAGTAATGTTCACACGACAAGTGCTCAGACAGTGAGCATCAAAGAACATGCATGCAGAGAATACAAATAGCCAGAGTGAAGCAACACGTGATCTGGATGTGGGCCCAATTACACTGCTTTGGACGCAGGGAAGGACCCCACCGGGTCCAGGAAGCCCTTCTCCATAGATGATCAAAACTGTCCCTATGAAGCAGCTGAGTCCTAGAGTGAGAATGAGTGAGCGGCCTGTCCCAGTGTGGTCTCTGAGGGGCCTGAGCATTTCAAGACTGAAGAGGAGTTGCTGGGAAGAGACTATGCTTCATGGTCAAAATTGATTCCCAGTCCTTGAACAGAGACACTGATGTGGTTGGAGGAAAGTAAGAGCACAACAACTGAGCTGGGGCAAGCCACGCTATCCTCCCCTTCCTGCCCCTGGGCAGACAAGTAAGCAGAATACTTTCTGCTGGATACAAGCCAGTCTCATCCCCAAAGCATGGATTTTATAAGCCAAATCACAAACAGAAACTAAATCTAGGAATGCAGAATTCACTGAGAAATCCAAAAGAGAAATATCAATTGTCAATTTGTTCCCAAAGGAGCTGGGAGGAGAGGTTGAATAAAAGAGTTCCATAAAGTGCAGTCCAAAAGCCCTCATTGTTTACCGCATGGTAAATCATAATGGCAGGAGTGGTCTTATCCTGTTACACTGGAAAGCGAGCTAGAAGACGATAAAGTCACAGCCACAGCCACTAACTACCTTAAACAAATACTTTATACATCCTGCAGAATGCTCAGACAATGTACAGGCTCAAGGCACCCAGCCACTCCTGTGAAGAAAACAAAACAAAACAAAACCCACTGCCTTTCTCAGGTCCCGCCAAAGGCATCACAGTAAAGCATTCTGACAGTCAAATGCCAGGAAGATGCTGGAAGCAGCTGGCTGGGGATACCACGGAGTTGGCAGACCTGAAGTCTGGGCATAAGCTATTTCATTTCCCTTCACTGAATTAAAGAATGGGCCTACCCCTGAATGTATATAAAAGGTTAGTATACCAAACAAAGAAGAATTGTCAGGTTTACCCAACTCTGTCCTATCTGCTGAGCTAATTCCCCCATTTTGCTTGCTAAATGGGACATGGACAGAGCCACTTCCATACCCCACACCGATGCCACCTGCATCCCTCTTCTTTGACTGTGAACATTTCCACACTTTCCCCCACAATAAAAACATCTCATATATCTCAAGAAAAGGGTGACTCAACAAACAAATTATATTTCCAAGGAGTCCAAGCTTGAAGATGCCTAGGAAACACCCACATACATGGGTAAACAATGAAAATGTTCAACAAGGTGCTTTCTGTGACAACAAAACCAAAAAGAACTTAAATGTTCTTGGACAGAATAGCAAGGTTCAACTACTGACATAAGGAAGACTAAGAGGAAAACTAGATGATATTAAGGCACAGAGAGTGTTGCCGTATGTGTGATCCACAAGATCTGGAGAACACGCAATGCGATATTACATATTACCTGCAGTCACACAGAGAAAAGTAAACAGAAAGGTAAATGTAGTAAATGTCCAGCTCAAGATACGAATGGCTTGCTTCGGCTTGATGTTATGTATGCTAGAGGATGTTTCTTCTTTTCCTTCAATTTTATAGTCTTACTATTTTTATAGATTCTAAAATAAAGGTGAAAAATGTAAAATTTCTAGTATAGACTATGGTAATATTGTGTTTGTTTGTTTTTTATTTAATATTATTTATTTAATGTATATGAGTACACTGTAGCTGTCTTCAGACACACCAGAAGAGGGCATCAGATCCCATTACAGATGGTTGTGAGTCACCATGTGATTGCTGGGAATTGAACTCAGGACCTCTGGAAGAGCAGTCAGTGCTCTTAACCACTGAGCCATCTCTCCAGTCCCTATTTATTTTTATAAAATTGCCCAAAATACTAAGTCTCAAAGAGGCCAGATGCTGCCTGTATTTACTTTAAGCTACACAGAAATTCATCTCTTAAGTGTAAGAAACCTAAACTCAGGTAAAGGCTGAACTACTGACATCTCTCTGAAACTTCAAGGCAGAGCCCATGGTTATCTGAATATTTCCTGTTCCAGACCTGCAGTAGCTAGCTGTCAGTTGAGATTCTGGATGAGGTCACAGAAAGGTAGACATAGAACAGTACACTCATATCTCAGGCTCCAGAAGGCCTGGCTTAGATACCTTGCTTAGCTACTTAGTGTGACTTCAGCTAACATGTTTAACTTTTTTGAGTTTCCATTTCCTCATCAGTAAAATGTTAATAATTTTATCTTACATGGGCTCAGGAAAGTGACCTGAGATAACATGTAAACACACTACTTGGTTTTTGCCTTGAACACTGTAAATCCTTGAAGAGTGGCATATGGTAAACAAGGGAAGAAGGAGTCCTTAAAGAGCTTTGAAAAGTTATGTAGTGATCTGTTAAGTTACCATGTTTGAGAGGCATGGCAGAGCCCAACACTACATCCATCAGGGGAGTGAGGGGTGGACACAGGCAGGGAACCTCCAAATACGCCCTGGCCTCCCTTGCCGTCCTGTCAGCCCTGTTCTAATCTGGCAAAACAAGGTAGAGGATTCAAGATCAAAGAGATAAACTTGTGGAGGATCTGGGCCACTGAACATTCCAGAAGCCTGGGTTCTAAAGGTCAGAGCAATGAGACACTTCCTCTTCGCAGTATTTAAAACCCATGGGTAGGCAAATGTGGCACTGGGAGGACCCTACCCTGAATCATAAAACAGGATCCTAAGCAAAGGCCAGCAGGCTGCTCTAGACCATATGTCTCCTAAGACTACCATTTTTCTTCTACAGAGAGATGTGGGCGGTGTCAGTTTCCTACTGCTAATAATAAGTGTTCAGAATAAAAAACTGAAATGTGAACTCTCGAGACATATTAAACCATAGATTTTGAAGAAACCAATAGTGGAGTCATTCCCCCATCTACCCCTTTTACCCCCAGCCACCACCCAGAATTCACTAGGAGTCTCTGTTGATAACAAAATTGCTTTCTTATCAGCAGTTTCTTCTTCAAAAGGTATCAGCAGAAGATACCAATGTCTTGTAGTTACCAATCTTCAGCATTCAGTGGTCAGAAAACAAAGCTGCACCTAGACGGTGTGGAGGGAGGGCACTTCTAAGTGAATCTCAAGTTGACATTTGACTCTGCTTTCTTCATCTCTATGTGCATCAGACAGCATGGAAGGGAGAGATCGGAAGCTTCAGCAAAGCTCACTAGGGTTCCAAGTGTGAAAGTGCTTGAACACTACTCTCCTCCAGAGCACCCCCCTCTAGAGTCGGTACTGTGCACCCCTGACTGTGGGAGGGGAAAACAAAGCATATGGTGGGAGCGATCTAGTACCAGGACTGAGGCCAAGAGTAGGCGTTTCAGAAATCTTCCCCACTGACTGTGTGGATGTGTTCTTTCTGTACACTGTTCTGCATTCTCTCAGAAATTTTCATCAAGGACTGGAAGATTACAGGGCGTCTTGCCTATTACCTAGCCCTGGGGTGAAGTGCATACATGCTGTATAGCATCTCCTTGGGGAAGGGCAGTGGAGGGTAAGAGTTGGTTTGTCAAAGCAAATGCTTCATGGCCAAGATGTTTTATGGACTGAAGGATTGAAATAAGGAGGAAGAGAGAAAGGGAGGGGATTAATGAAGGAAGAGAGTAGGAAGGGAAGGAAAACAAAAGAAAGAGGGCGAAGGAGAAAGGAAGGGACAGTGGTGGTAAACTTACAGAAAGACAAATCTACCCACTTTTGTGAAAGAATACCTTGTAATAAAATTTGGTGCTAAGCAATGCTGCCATGGGGAAAAGTTGCATGTTCATTCTGGGTTTGAACACGCAGCTCACAGGGAACTGTGTTTTGCTGAAGTGCTCTATAAAAGTTGCTCTATAGACAAGGTAAGCCAAGAAGTGCTGGATAGGAAAAGGCTGCAAGGTCCTGGCAATTCCTCTTGTCGCTTCACACACAGCCAAGGTCACCTAGAGGTGAAGCTGCACTCCCATTGGCCTTCTTGCTCCCCCCCCCCCCCCCGTGCCCTCCCTCACACTGATAGGACAGATCTGGTTTACCGTATGCTTTAGCAGCATTGTCACCCAGGATTGTGTCTGACCAGGGTCAGGGGAAACAGGAAAGGAGACTGGATATGGGTCTGGGTGTGGCACAGTCCCTCCCTGCCTTATCAGGGAGGAAAGAAAGTGAACCCACCTGGTAAACGTCTGGCTGTGTTGTGAAGCAAGGTGAGCCAAGGTGCCAGAGGGTTATGAAGAGGTCACCTTGGATAAGTGCCCAGAGCTTGCCGGACTCAGTGCATCACCATTTCACTTTACAAAGATGTATTTCCTGTTGGGTTTCTTTCTCTTTCCCTGTCTCAATTGCAAAGCATATTTGGTGCACCGGGAAAGTTCTCTTTTATGAATGAAATCCAATTATGGTAATTCATTCAGAAAATCCTCAGGTCACCAGCGGGGTTAAAATGCACAGGGTGGAAGAATCCCTGTCTGTTATCTCACAACCTCACTGGCCTGACCCTGAACCCACCCAGCAGCACCTCACACAGCACTCTGGTCAGTTTGTCCAGGGTTTCTTTCCTACAAACAAGTAGTCCTCACTGTTGATTTCCTAACTGCTTCTGCTGCTGTTTCTAGACCCCTGGAGAGGAGGATAACTGGGACTGAGGACAGGAAAGGAGACAGATTAAGTTCCAGAGATGTGCTTCTATATTTAGGGGCTGAGGATCAGTTGACAGGGAGTCCTAAGTCTGGCCCAAACAGGAACATAGTAATATTGTTCTGTTATGCTAATTTTTATACAAGTGGTCATTTCCAAAAGAATGAGTTAAAGTACAAACTAGACAAAAATACTAATTCCCTTCTATTAAAGTCTAGTCCCAAACACTGCAAACACTAAAGAAAAAGAAAAGGTTGTGTTTTGTAACTCACTATGGTCAATGAGCAAGTGTGAGATGAAAGTAAAAACCCTGCAGGTTTCTCTAGCATGACTGGCTCCGGAGTCTAAATCAATTGATTATAGCAATAATGTACACTCAACTGAAGAGATTCTCACACCCAGGTACCCACAAAGTGGGGGATTCAGTGCTGAGAGCAGTGTGCACCCAGACCTTCAGCCGGTAGTTTAAAATGCAAATACTCATTACCATGCCTTGCTTCACCTTCCCCATCAGAAGGTACCTGGGTTCCTTTAAATGCTTCCCCTATTACACACATGAAAATCTTTCTTTGTCTATGCAGTGAACAAACAAGCATGGAATCACTAATGTGTGTGAAGAACCAAGACAAAGATATCAAAATAGTAAAACAACACTGTCTGTCTTACATAGTCTACAGCCAGTGGAGGGCACAGAAAGTGGATATGGTCCACCTGAGGTGCTATGACAGCATCCTGATGGTGCTAATGGGCGAAGTGGGGGTGCACAACCCTCGGGCAGACTTTTTTTTCTTTCTTTCTTTCTTTCTTTCTTTCTTTCTTTCTTTCTTTCTTTCTTTCTTTTTTTTTTTTTTTTTTTTTTTCTGGAGCTGGGGACTGAACCCAGGGCCTTGCGCTTGCTAGGCAAGCATTCTACCACTGAGCTAAATCCCCAACCCCTCAGGCAGACTTTAAAAGGCAAGTTAATGTTTGCAAGGGAAATCACACACACACACTCTCTCTCTCTCTCTCTCTCTCTCTCTCTCTCTCTCTCTCTCTCTCTCTCTCTCTCTCTCTCAAAGGAAGAAACTTGATTTTTGTCCTATCTGTGTGGGGATAACCCAGGGAAGGCAAGAAACGTATCTACAAGGAGGCAGGGCCTACTGGGGAAGATGCCCTAATAAGGTGCAGGTACAGAAGGGCTAAAAGCCTTCCCCAGAAGTCAACCCTTGATTTGTTGCTAAACGAGGCTGCCTTCTTTCTGAAGTTGAAGTAGGCAAAAGTCAGTGACTGTTCCAAGCACAGTTAAACCACTCTTTCTTAAATACCTTGTTGCTCCTGAATCCAGTGAGTCTGTTTATCTCACAAAGCGCCCCCTCCTGAAGAGGGCACCGTGAGGGGCAGAGTAGAGATGTGATGAGTTAGACCTGTATCTCAGCAAGGCTACTTTGGTAGCAGTAAGTGGACAAGAAAACACCTTGGGAATTAGTGAGGTACACCTCTGTGTGTGTTTGGGGAGTGTTCTCAGAAAGGCTTAACTGGGGGGGGAGGTGCATCCTGAGCACAGGTTTCTCTTACCATTTCACAGGCTGGGGTCTAGGACTTTTAATAAGGGACAAAGGAGAGATGTGTACAGTTACTTCTTATAGCTTCCTGACTGTGGACAGAGACCACTGCTTAATACTCTTACTGCTAGGCCTTCCCAAGGATGATGAATCGCCTCTTCAAACCATTAAGTCACTTCATGCCAGAGAGAGAGAGAGAGAGAGAGAGAGAGAGAGAGAGAGAGAGAGAGAGAGAGAGAGAGAGAGAGAGGGAGGGAGGAGGGGGGGAGGGAGGGAGGGAGGGAGGGAGGGAGAGAGAGAGAGAGAGAACAGAGATCCACTAGTATCTAAACAAGAACCCAAGGGAGAACTGGACAGCCTGTTTCTTCAATTTGTACTGATCTTGTCACACCTACTTATTTATAGCTGGATGGTCTAGTCCATGTCTGAGCTTGCATATCAGACTGAGTTGAAACACACTAGACAAAGTGCTTTCTTTATAAGAGACACAAATTTCCCTATGTAGTTAAGAATGTTCAATCAGCAGCCTAACACAAGGATGCTGACTCAATGGATTCCTGGCTTCTTGTGAGGACACTCACTTCAGCAAGTCTCTCTCTCTCTCTCTCTCTCTCTCTCTCTCTCTCTCTCTCACACACACACACACACACACACACACAGAGAGAGAGAGAGAGAGAGAGAGAGAGAGAGAGAGAGAGAGAGAGGGAGAGACACGCATACAGACACACATGAGGCGGTGGGAAGACAGAGACAGAGACAGAGACAGAGAGAGATAGACACAGAGACAGACACAGACAGAGGCAGAGACAGAGAGAAAGACACAAACAGGAGGGTGTGGGGGGAGTCGGGGGGCGGCGGTGGTGGCATTGACTCTGCTATACTGGCCCAAGAGGTACCAGGGAGTTGAGAAGCTGTTGCATGTGTGCTTGAACTAAAATTTTAAAAGCCTTTGCTAGGAATTGAACTCAGGCTCTCATTCAAGCATCCACCACTTAGCTATGTATTTCCAGCCTCAGAACTCCTTTTCAAAGAAAACCTCAGTGTTTCTTACACTGGTGATGAGGCAGAGCTTTAAACTTAGATCATTTTGATGCTATGAATAGAGGAATTTCACCCAGTAATAAAATCCATTTCAGATTAGTATTCTTTGTTTATTAGACCAATAGGAGCTTTCATTCTAGCCAGACTGTCAAAGGTGCAGAGTGAAACTAAACAGTTTGTTTAGTCTAACAATGGATGTTCTCAGCCAAAACAAGGAGGGACCCAAATTTCTGCTTTTATAAAAGAAGACTTTGCCATGGGATGACATAACATAATTAGAGAGAAAAGAGGCATGACAGTTGCAAGTGAATAGTGCTGTTCTTTTCTTGCTCTATGTGACAAAGCACAAGACAAACTCAATCTCAGGCAGTGACAAGGTGTCAGGAGTGACTCTGGTAATGAACTGTGCAAGGTGTTCCCTTAATCATTGGTATCTAGAGTACCATTATTGGATTTGTTGACTATCTGAGGAGACAAGCAACATGTTCATTTTAAAATATGATTTTTATGGACAAGGGAGAGAAAAGTTTACTGGGGACTCAATCACTCTGCACCATACAGGCACTTAGCTCCTCTCAATGTGAAATACTTCCAGAAATTTGTCCAGCTCAGGTCTCTATGGACTACTTAGAGTCGGGAAGCACCTCACTGTTCTCTATGATAAGAACAGTGGTTTTTTTTGTCTTTTTTAAAGCATGTAGATGTTATTTGATTTCCACCTTCAATAATCTTAGGTGCCTTCACTTCAGGAATAAATTCACAGAACAGGCAAGTGGAATCATTTTACTTAGCAGTTTTCACACAGTATATTCATACAGGCGTGGGCAGTCAAAACTCATCTTTATTTTCTGATTAGTGCTGCTCAGTTAATCCTCAGCCCTCTTACAGTCAGCACTAACAGAGATATAATCTTCTCTCTGAAAGTACAATTGGCCCCGGACATATCCTGATTTCACCTGTTCAGGTCTCTGGGTATTCAATAAAGCAAGTTCAGCCGCTGTGCCAAGAGGCCACACAGAGTTCAAGGTAACACCTCACAGCCATCAGTAGGTTAATTATAATTTCATTTTCAAACACACCGACAGCATGCTTGTTTCAACTCCAAATGACCTTACCTGCTTTTTTTCGGGGGGAGGGGGTCTACATGGAGTAAATTTCTGTCAGCAAATTGAAAGGCCACTCAGAGTTCACTGTAGCAATTCATATTTTTAACTGGTTGCCCAGACCTAAATCTTCACCTCCACAAATTCCAGAGAGATCTCAGAGCTGTGAAGGAAGTACGGAACAGGGATGAAGCTGGAAGGGGTGGGGACAGGAGGGTGACAAGATAAGAAGATAGTAGCTGTCTTCTGCAGCTTCAAGGGGCTCAGGGCCAATGCTTAAGAGAAAGAGCCTGCACTTTTGGGGTGGAGTCTTATAGAAGCTTCTAGAAACTTGAAACAGCAACACAAGAAACAAAACTGGCTTAGAAGTAGCCTTTTGCTACATTCTGAAGTGATTTGAATATGGAGGCTTGACTCTGCTTGATGGGCAGTATGTACCGAGTTTACTTCCGTTTTCTGCAGGTCAGAGGAGAAAATCACAAATGAACAGAATTTTGTGCAAGGAAGGGCTCTTTGTCCTACCAAGGAGGCTTAAGGGCTGTGAGCATCAAGGAGAAAAGTTAGCTTGGGTACTCCTTTGCCATCACCTTCTGCCTGTACTGCCTGTATCACAGGAAAAAATAGCTAGTTTTCTGGAAACCTTTTCTAGAAACAACTGACCCATTTTCTCACCTTAAACCCCAAATCTTGGACAAGAGGCCCCAAAGGTTGTGTTCAGGAACGCTTTCTTGGGCTGAAGAGATGAGAGCGAGTGGTTAAGAGTGCTCACTCTTCTTGCCAAGGACCTGACTTACAATTCTAGCACCCATGTTAAGTGACTCGCCACAGAGAGCTGCAGCTCTATGGGATCTGATGTCCTCTACACACGTATCTTAACATACACACAAAATCAAAACTAAAAATATAGATGTAAAAACTTTAAAAAGAATACTTTCTACATATTTTATCTTTTTTTTTTTCTGAGAGTATGATGTAGCCCTGGCTAGTCTTGAACTCTAGATTTCTTCTGTCTGAAGTCTCCCAAATGCTAGGCTTTACTGAGGTGAGCAAACAATGCCAGCCCTTGCATGGGTATCATATTCTCCATTTCACAGAGCCTAATTTTTATTTTTATTTACTTTTTTAGTTTACCTTTCTCATGCTGTAGGCATCTCAGATGCTCAGACTGTGAAACAGATCACTTAATAAGCCCACCTGAGAGACTGAAGTAAGCAGAGCCCGATGGGTACTGCAGATCCTCACCAATCCCATGGTTGGCATGGGGCTTTGCCTCAGGCTGCTTAGAAATCCTTTCTGGAGTTCTGATTGGTCCCCGGCTGGGCTGCAGTTACAGTTTACAGTACAATCTGTCTGGCCAATCCTATCTGACAGCGCCCACATTCCTTCTGAGGATTCTTGTAAGACAAATCTTTCCCTTTTCAAGCTTGCTTGCAGTTACCCCAATACTGCTTTTTGCAAAGGAAGAAGGTAAATTCTGCCTGCTCTTAGGAGCCTCCACATAACACCTAAATGCTTTGTTGATGTATAAGAACACTGATTTAAAAATTCAGTTTCAGGCCCTGATTTCTTTTTCTTCAAAGGAATTTGATGAAGAAGCCTATGCATAAAACACAGAGTGCCGAAGCTGCTGAGACAGAGCTTGTCTAAATCAGGTAGAGACCTCTTAGCTTAACTCCTCTATCTTCCTCATCTTGGATTTCTACCCCACTATACAGTATGCAGCAGGACTTCCTGCTTCTATGTAGGATAGCCTCAAACTAGGTGGAACACATGTTTGTTTGGGCAGACAGAAGGTATCCAGATGTGGTAAGAATGTTCCACACAGAACTATATGAATAATTGTGTCAGAACATCCTACCTACCATTACATTATCATCTTGAGCTGTGGTTCCAGTATGGAATGTCCACGACAGGCTTGTGCATTTGAATAGTGGTTCTAAGCTGGTGGCACTTTGAGAGAGGTGGAGCCTGGCTGGCAGAGCCATTAGGGGTGAGTCTTACCTCTACTTCTCTTTACTGCCATGAGAAGGGCTCTTCCAGCTTGCATCATGGCTGGGATCTGAGCTGTGTCATTCCCATTTTTGAGGAGTGAAAACTCCTGAAACTATAAGCTCGTAAGTTCTCTTCTAGGTAATTTCTTACAATGAAAACCAAACCAAACCAAACCAAACCAAACCAAACCAAACCAAACCAAACAAATACAAGTGGCCAATGTGCTTGCCTGCTTAAAATGGAGAAATCCATGGACTCCATCCTCAGTATTATATGCATGTGTTGGATGGTGACTGTAAAAGTCAAACACCGCACGCACCCATGATCTCTTGAGGGCAGGAGATTTGTTTATATTACTGTTCTGCAATACTTAGCTCATACTACTGGTTCAGTAGACAATGCTACTTTAAACTCAACAAATACATTATCTGAATAGGGAAAACTTATTTTGGATGCGAAATTTGCCCTTTTAAGGAGGTAGGGACAAAACTTAAAGTTTATCTTATATCACTTAGGTTTCTTTTAGAATTTAGAGAAGATGGAAAAGGACTAGGGAGGGACAAGAACCTGGCAAGATAAGTCAAGGGAGTAAATCTAGCCATGACAATGCCAAAGGAGAAGTTGGGTCACACTGTGTGCTACAGGTGTTTACTGCTTAAGACACAAGTGATGCTGTTCCTACGGCTGGTACTCTGAAAGCGGGGCTTTGTCACTACATTTTATCACAATTCTATTAAACAACAACAAAACAAAGAAACAATATTGTCCATAATCTTTGTATGGACCAGGGTCTAAATTTTCCTGAAAGAAAGTCTAATTTCTTCCCCAGTCCTGATACACCTAAAAACCCCTGGTTGAGTGTTAAACCAAGAAAAATAATATAAAGTTTGATGTTCATTTTAAGAGCTTACTCCTTCCCCCATCAACAGTTAACCAAATATTTATTACTATCATTTGGGATCCAAAGAAGTGCAAAATTTAATGGCAGTATTCAGAGATGAGCCTGATTGAAGGAAGTCACTGGGTCTTTGTTTTTCTCTCCCACTATGGCTTCTCTGCCATTATGTTTTGCTTCATCACTGAGGCACAGTACTGGGATCAAATAATTGTGGACTTAGACTTGTGAAACTGTGAGCCAAAATCAAATACTTTTAACTTATTATTTTTAATAAATAAATAATATTTTTAATATTATTTACACTAAGTGTTCTGTTATTACAAAATGATGGAAAAAAAACTACTTTAAGAGTTAGAACTAAAAAAATACAACAGATAGATTTATGAGTAGAATTGATACAGCTGAAGAGAAGATTAGTCAATTGGAAAACTAATGCATACAAAATACGTAGACTGATGCAAATATCTAAATAGAAGCAGAAAGGCAGAATACATAGGATATAGTGAGCAAAGCCAGTATAAACATGCAAACTTTGAATGCCAAGGAAGATTCCAAGAAACTTTAAAATTTACTTGGAAAACACACTCACACATAAACACTCACAGGTACACATGAACAGAGTTGTGGGGGAGATTTATAATAGGGTACATTAGAATAAAATTACAAAAAATATCCAAGACAGAGAATATTAAAAAAAAACACCCCAAAGAAGCAGCAGTAAAATAGGCATTAGCAATGAAAATGATAGAATGATAGACATTAGAAGCTAATGGAACTGTGCCTCTGAAATGCTCAAGGAAAAGAATTGGTAATTTAGAATCCAATACCTGTGATGGTTACTATTGATTGTCACATTGACAAACCTATAATCACATTGGAGACAAGTCTCTGGTCATATCTATGAAGGAATTTCTATATTGGACCAAATGAGGTGAGGAGACTCACCTTAAATATGTCACTAGGACCTGGGACTGAATGAAAAGAAAGCAAGTTCAGTCCCAGAATTCATCTCCCTCTACTCCCTGAGTAGAGATGCAATGTGGCCAGCTGCCCACAGCCCTGTTGCTGTGCCTTCCCCACAACAATGGACTGTATCCCCACACTGCAAGCCAAAAGAAACGCTTAGGAATTTTTTTTTAAAGGAATTTTGTCACAGTAACAAGACAAGTAACTAATAAAATGATTAAAGAAAATATTATTTCTTTCATCTTTTAGTAACCAGGCAAGCAAAAATTCAGATAATTTAAAATCAGCAACAGCCTATATTAAGAGGAATGTTAAAACGAATATGAAAAGTATAAGGGACTAAAGTAAGTTAGTAAATATTACCTGTATCCAAAAACAATACGAGTGTTCATAACAGTTCTAAATGAAAATGCCTAGAAGACAAACTAGGAGAGAATCGAGATGCACCTGGACTCGGCAGTGATATTTTAGATACAACTTAAAGACATGATCCATGAAAGAAAGAGTTTACAAGCAAGGTTTTACTGAAATTAAAAATCTGTTCTAGGCTAAATATCCTCAGAAGAATGAAAAACCAAGTCTTAAATTTGGAGAAAATATTTATTAAAGCCACATCTGATAAGGGTCTCTTATCTAAAATATACGAGAAATGTTTAAAACTGAATAATGAAAAACAACCCAACAGAAAAACGGGAGGAGGAGCCTCATAGAAATATCACTGAAAAGGGACCCTACGTCACATAGGCAGATGGAAAGATGCTCCACTCATATGACATCAGGAAGACACAGTTAAAACAAGAACACTCTCACACACCTAGTAGCCCCCCTAAGATACTATGAACTAGAGCCATAGGAATCTCCTTTATTGGTGGAAGGAATGCAAAACAGTAGTTGCTGCTTAGGGAAAAGATAGCTTCATACAAAACAAAACTTTTCACCATGGTATGTGGCAATAATGCTCATTAGTGTTCACCCAGAAAAGCTGAGATTTTAGGCTGGTGACAGTGATACATGCCTAAAATCACAACACTTGAAAGGCTGAGGCAAGAGGTATTCTTTAAGTTCAAGGCCAAGTTTGCTCTATATAGAAGAGCCTGTCTTAAAAATGAACGAACATGAAAGAAACAAAGAAAAAACCCTTATAGCCACACAAACCCTGCATGGGGATATTTACAGCACCCTATTCATAACTGCCACAACGTGAAGCGGCAAGATGCTCTTCCACAGATGACTGAGCAAATGTGGTACACCCTGACAAAGAAACCGTTTTCGGCTCATTAAAGAGAAATGAGCCATTAAACCAAGAAAAGACATGAGAGAAATTAAAATGCATATTGCTAGATGAAAAAAAAAAGCCAATCTAAAAAACTACATACTATATGACTGGACCTATAGGAAATTAGGAAATACAGACAAGAAGAAAGCCCACGGCTCTGTGCTGGGCAGTGATGAGGAATAGGTGTAGTGGGACTTTGGGGCAATGCAAACAGCATGTATTATAGAGTGACGGGACTGACTGTATGCTTGTCCTAAGTGCTGCCAGAGCGTCAGTGGTGGGAGTGTGGGTGCAGCTTTATCACTTTTAAGGAGAGCACCATTGCTGTGGGTATGGGTGGAAGGCAAGACAGACCTACACCTCTAGGAAGCAGGAGATATAAGCAGTATCTATCTACTTTTCAGTTTTTCTGTGAATCTTAAACTGTTCAAAGCAGATAATACCTATTTTTAAGGATGATGAGTTTATAAAACCCACAATGGAAAGCAATCCCTGGTAAATGCTAATGAATGAAGAAGATAGAGATCAGAAAATACATGAAACTGAATGCTATGGAAAATGTGACCTGTGAAACTTTGGCAGAGCCTCGAGAAACTCAAGGCCCCAAACACAGATGTGGAAAAGAAAGAAGATGGTGGAGCTGGGTCTCCTTCTAAAAGGGTAACACAAGATCCTGCTGCTGCTGCTGCTGCTGCTGTTGCTGTTAAAGCAACTACAGATCAGAGGCATCAACAGCCAAAAATGGGCCTCTGAGAAGACAAGTGTCAGTAATGGGCTAAAAGGCAAAAATACTCAAGGCTAGGAATGGAAAGAAAGTGTCTAACTACAGATCCTAAAAATATTAAAGATACGCCAGGAAGAAATGAGTTTGTACCAAAGGATTAGGGAATCTAGGTACAAGAAACAAAGTCTTAGAAAAACACAATTGACTAAAACAGAAAAACAGAGTAGGCAGAAAGTCTGGCTAGTAAGATATATTGAGAGGCTCAAACCTATAACTATTAGGGAGTTCATCACAAAGAATCTCCTAGTCACAGCAATCTCATATAAACTCCTTCTTAGACACAAAATGAGGAAATCCTTCCTGGTTGTCTGTACTGGACCTGAAAAGTTAACTACACTCAGCCCCCAAAAGCCAGTTACAGAAAAGAAATGAGCAGCAGCCAGTGGAAGCCACAAGACTGCTGGTGTCTAGGTTCATGTTGCCTTCTGCTGAAACAGTGGACACTGTGTGTACATGATTGATACACAGTTTGGAAGTGTTTTCATTTTTCTCACTGTGGTAGTAAATTTTCCATAACTGGACTGGGCCACTGGTTGCCTTGACAACTAGTCTAACATGGTCCTGGGTGTGTCTGTGTGGATGTTTCTTGATGAGTTTTGACGTTTTATTTGTTACTGCTGGAAGTGGACTGTTCTCCCTAGTGTGGGCCTCAAGCAAATAGCTGAGGTCAGAACAGGTCAACTGTCAGTTCCTGTGAGACTCCCCACACCTGATGGTTTTGGGCCTAGCTGGTATTTTGACCTGCCTTTGGGCCCAATATGAAACATCAGCTCTTCCTTGCAGGCAGGATCAAGAAAGGAAGTGCACACCTGTGCCCGTCTTGGCACTCTGGCTGCCTTGGACAAATGAACAGGTCTCCCTAAGAGCCACGACAGCTGGACACACATTGCTAAGTTTTGCTTGCTATGGAGAATCTGTGACAAGCAGAACATATGAAGAATAGAAAAATAAAATATTTTAAAGTTTTAAGTAAGTTTCCAAGGTAAGCTGTAAGACGTGTATTGTTATGGATTGGGATTCTCATGCAGATGTAGAAAAGAAGGAAGGCTGAGATGATGATGAACTTAGGTCTCATCCTCAGACGGGTAAAGGCGAGATCCTGCTTCTGTTGACGCAATACCCGTGGGTAGATCAGAGGCACCAACAAAGCTAAAAATTACCAGAGACAGGGGAAAAAAAGCACAAAATATCCAATGTTGGACTGGAAAAAACCCAGATAATTAAAGTTCCTCTAAACACTAAATACACAATAGGAAGAAATAAGCAGTCTTTCTCTATCTTTAGTTTTTTTTCAAAACTGACAACGGGAAAGTAAATATTTACATTCGCCAATTTTTATTCATTAGAATTAAAATTATTCATATCTATACTACAATTTTGGAGAAATATTTGCACAAATACCTTTTCTTCTTTAAGAAATTGAATTTGAAAATTTTAAAAATTAATTTTTATTTTCTTTAGTTTTGGTGTAGTGTGTATGTTAAAGTGCTTTTCTTCTTATAAATTTATTTTATGTTTTTACATTTCAAATGTTATCCCACTTCCCAGTTTCCCCTCCACAAACCCCTTGCTTCTATGAGGGGGCTCCCCCACCCACCCACCCACTCATTCACTCCCTCTTGTCTCACTGCCCCACATTCCCCTATGCTGGGACATGAAGGCTTCACAGGACCAAGGGTCTCCCCTCCCACTGATGCCAGATAAGGCCATCCTCTGCTACATGTGCAGCTGGAGCCATGGGTCCCACCATGTGTACTCTTTGGTTGGTGGTTTAGTCCCTGGGAGCTCTGGGGGTTCTGGTTGGTTGATATTGTTGTTCTTCCTGTGGGGTTGCAGACCTCTTCAGCTTCTTCAGTCCTTCCCCTAAATCCTCCATTGGGTCCCACTGGAAATCGATCTGGAGATTCCTCAGAAAATTAGACATAGTACTACCTGAGGACCTAGCTATACCACTCCTGGGCATATACCTAAAAGATGCTCCAATATATAACAAGGACACGTGCTCCACTATGTTCATAGCAGCCTTATTTATAATAGCCAGAGGCTGGAAACAACCCAGATGTCCTTCAACAGAGGAATGGATACAGAAAATGTGGTACACTTACATAATGAGTACTACTCTGCTATTAAAAACAATGACTTCATGAAATTCACAGGCAAATGGATGGAACTAGAAAATATCATCCTGAGGTAACCTAGTCACAAAAGAACACACATGGTATGTAATCCCTCATAATTGAATATTAGGCAAAAAGCTTGAAATAGCAAAGACACAACTCACAGACCATATGAAGGTGAAGAAGGAAAACCAAGTGTAGATGCCTCAGTCCTTTTTAGAAAGGGGATCAAAATAATCATGGGAGGTAGAGGGTGGGAGGTACTTGGAAGGAAGAGAGGAGGGGTAGGGGGAACGGGATCAGGATCACTTGTGGGAGGAAATGGGGGAGATGCACAGAGGGTCAGGAAATTGAGCAGAGTTGTGTAGCAAGGGAAGTTGGGGAACTGGGGGTAGCCACCAAAAAGTCCCAGATGCCAGAAAAGCAAGAGGCTCCCAGGACCGAACAGGAATGACATTAGCTGAAATATGCCACAAAGGGGAGAAAGAACCTCTAGAGACCATATCCAGCGGTTAGGCATGGCCCCCGGTTGAGGAAGAGGGCCACCCACCCATCTCAAGGAACAAAGAGTGGAGCAGGGACTGAAGAAAGGCCATCCAGTGAGTGCCCTACCTGGGATCCATCCCATATGCAGCTACCAAACCCAGACACCATTGCTGATGCCACGAAGTGCTTGCTGACAGGAGTCTGGTATAGCTGTCTTCTGAGAGGCTCTGGCAGAATCTGACAAATACAGATGTTGATGCTTGCAGCCAACCATCGGAATGAGCACAGGAACCCCAGTGGAAAAATTTAATACTCATAAAAACGTCAAGCAAGTGGATTTGACTTTGTTGCTTTAATTTTTGGTTGCTGTTACCACCATGATCACTGAGACAAGGGCTCTCTAAGTAGCCCAGGCTGACCTCGAACTTGTGATCCTCCTGCTGGGTCCTAACTTGACTCTTTAGATTAATCCTTTAACATAATATTGGCCTTCAAACAACAATAAAATATTACAGCTAGATTAGTCAATAAATGATGCTTTCTCATAATCACTTTAAGAAAAATTAAGTACTCTATAATTTATATATGGAAAAGGTAAATTGTTTTAATTGATATATTAAACATTACATTAAAATTGTAATCTTCAAGTCATGCAAATTTTGAATTTTGTTATCTATCTGACTTACAAAATGTATTATTTAAGCTCTGATGGCTGATCTGGAGTTACATTCACTGTAACTTCAACTCTCAGGTGTTTGGAAGCAGCATTTAAAAAAAATTCACAGCTGCATATACAGAAACTGAGGTTCACAGCAGCTAGGCCACTGGACGAAGGACCATTTTAGGTTAGCCATGGCAGCAGGATGAAAATAAGCTTCCTGACAATGGGTCGGATACATTTATTCTTTAGCATTATGAGTCATCTTAGCCCCATGGCTGGTCTTCCAGACACACAAAAAAGAACTGTACTGTTAAAAAGATGCTACAGCTGACAGCAATTCACAGACATGAGGGCACTTTACTCTCCTCCACCCTCAATAGTCAGCTTTCACCAGCTCATGTCTGAAAAACATCTTTGGATAATTTTCAGCAGAGAAACAATAAATCAGGGATGTCAGTGGCTGTGAGGGGAGAGCTTTCCCAATTTTCATAAACAAAATCTCCACTGCCAGCGCTTTCAGGGTTGGGTGTAATTTTCCTAACTGACATCTGTGCTGTGGTTGCCTTGGCCATCTTCCACTCACTAGCAGATAGCGGCGGGAAACGTGATTTATGTCGACACCATACCAATGTGGAAACCCGATGTAGTGAAGGACGTGGCAGTCCTGCTGGGCCTGGGAATGGGGCAAAGGCAAGGTGCACCTAAAGTGTCCCTGCTGTCCCTGCTTGGGTTTAAGACGGCATGTGATGAGTGGTTCAAGAACACTCCCACCAATACAGCCATGAACCCAAAAGAGCTGAGATATAAATTGATGACTACTGATAAACTCAGGGTCGTCACACTAACAAGACCTGAGCAGGACTGAGAACCACAGCCGAGGGTTCCTGTAGACAACCCCTACCACTCCCTTCTACCCCTAGCTGAGAGAGAACCCAGGCTGTAACTGTTTCCAACTTTGGCCTCCTTGCTTCCATTTCTAAGAGACCCCAAGTCCATAGGTTTGTGGTGGCATAGGAAAGCCCAGATTATGCCTTATAAAACTCCTTGAGTAAGCTTCTTATTTACATTAAATCTGTAAATGTAGGTGGTAGTCTCACAGACTTAAGTTTCTTTCTTTAGTACAAATGTCCAGGGTGTCTCCAGGCTTGTGTGGTAAGAATATCCTTTTATGAGAAACTCCCGCCTTCTTTTCTCAAGTGGCAGTACTCTGCAAGCTCAAAGCAGTTGAAGGTTCACTAAGATGAATCTTTTCTCTCTATCCTTACTTAGTACTTACTGCCTAGTTCTCATGCTATCTAGTGCTTATTTTGCCTAGTATTGGCCCTATCTAATAGTTATCATACTTAGTACTCATGCACATTATATGACAGAAGGCAAGAGAGCTGGAGGCAATGTGAAACGTCATAGAGACCCAATATGGGCACCGATGAGAGCCAAGAATACCCACCAGGTGATAAGAGCAGCAGCTTCTCTATCCATCTGGCTTATTAACATGAAAGACAGGAATGATGGACATCGAGGTGAGACCCAGACAGGAACTGTAACTTCTTGAGGTGCGTATAGTTGGCAATATGCACTCAGAAATATCTTTTGATGAAAAATCTACCACTGGAGCTATGGGCCCAAAAAATCACAACATGAGATGACTCGAGGACAAATTTATTTTCTTGCTCTCTCTTCTGGGCCTGAGAAGCACACTACAATGCTGCCTTCTCACTTGGACACAAAAGTATCCTTCACTTTCCCTTTCTGGTGTTTTAGGAACACAACGTTGCATGCAAACTTAAGTAAGCCCTATCTGCGGAGAGCCGAAGACAGTAAGTAGTAAAGCAGCATGCTGCATCCAGGGTGGAAGCCAAGGGTATTCAACTTAAGAAAACCCTGCTATCCTTAAACACTTCAAAGGAGAAACATATTTTTGAAAAAGACAAGATAAAAATCAGAAGGAAATTAAGTAATAAAGCTGTTATGCATTCTTAGGGGGCTGCAAGGAAGCAAAAGTCAGCAGTGACAGGGTCGGATGTAAAGTTAGAAAAGCAAGCTGGAGTGGGCTCTCCATCAGACATGGTGTGGGTAATGATCAATGCTTGAGCAGTTTAGTGAGTTCAAAGTGCAATCTTAACTTTTTAGAGCCTTCAGATAATAAAAACCTACCCAGAAAGTAAAGATGATCTGTGTGTGGAGACAAGACCTGAAAAATGGACCAGCGCTTACTGCCCTCCCATCCAAAACAAAGTTACCAAAGCCCTCCTGTTCCCTGTCCTCAACTTCATTCTTCACAGCAGAAGCAGACCATCAGCAGTTTGATCCAATTGCTCGGGTCCAAGCTTCTGACCAATGTGGCTCTAATTTGAAGGCATGTGGAATTAGGAAAGCACATATGGAGAACAGGCCACAATCACCAACATCTGTCTCTGCTCAGAAATGGGAATGCATCCTCCTGCTCCTCACCAGCCTGCCTTTTCCTTGAAGGCAAACTGCAGAGTTGAATGGCTGACAGGAGAATCTTCAGGTAATGTGTTTGTGTTTCTACAATGATTGGCCAGGATGATCTTGCTTGATCAATCACTTGTTTAGTGAAGCTCACTGAAGTTGCAGTTCAGTCTGAACCCCAAATGAGTCCACTGGCTCCACTGGGGCTGCAGCTTTGTCCTCTCAAACTGCATCAGCTTCATGCTTTTGCCTTTAGCCTTCTAACATTTCAAATTCATTTTTCTTCTTTAATGCTTTTTAAGATATGTGAGGATTTGAGTTAGGGTCTTGTTATGCAGCTCAGGCTGGCTTTAGTCACACTCAACTTCAGAGCATCTAGGCTCCTTTTGCCTCCTTTTTGTTAGGGGCACAGTCTCCTGACATCCTATAATGAGGACACCTGATCACTAGATTTATTCTTTCTGCCTTGTGCTCTTCTCTGCTGCCTCCTTCACTTGTGCTTATTAGCTAGAGAGACTTTTTGCTAAACACTAAGAATGCACATGAATAAACTAAACTCAGTTTAAAAATACGAATTTACATAATTTACCATTGTCAAGAATATGGAGGGTCTTCACTGCACAAATTTTCATTTTATTTCTTTTTTCATTAGAAGCATAAAACCAACCAAAATATGAAAAATTATAGCATTATTCATCCATTTATTTTTTTAATTGTTTGGATGTTTTATATGCATATCTGTCCTATATATCATGTGCATATTGCATATTTCTCTCCCATTTTGATTGAGGAGAAAATTGGGTACTTCCAATTGAATTATCTATTTTCAAAATATTTATATATAAAGGATCTTAATAGTTTAAAGATTAAAATGTCTCAAAAATTATTCGCATTCAGCATGCTTTAAACATACTGACCTTTAATCCCAGAATTTGGGAAACAGAAGCATGTAGATCTCAGAGTTCAAGGCCAGCCTGGTTTATATAGCAAGTTCCAGTACGGCCAGGTTGTGTCTTAAAAATCAAACAAGCAATATTAATACATTCTATGGATCCATTTATACAACAGTATTGCCTAGAAAAACATAACTTGATCCTAAACAGGCTGAGAAAGAAATTAGGAAAATGACACCCTTCACAATAATCTCAAATAATATAAAATATCTTGGTGTGACTTTAACCAAGCAAGTGAAAGATCTGTATGACAAGAACTTCAAGTCTCTGAAGAAAGAAACTGATGAAGATTTCAGAAGATGGAAAGATTTCCCATGCTTATGGATTAGAAGGATTAATATAGTAAAGATGGCCATTTTTCCAAAACCAATTTACAGATTCAAAGCAATCCCCATCAAAATTTCTACTCAATTTTTTATAGAGATAGAAAGAGCAATTTGCAAATTCATTGGGAATAACCAAAAGCCCAGGATAGCAAAAACTATACTCAACAATAAAAGAACTTCTGGGGGGAATCACCATCCCTGACTTCAAACAGTATTACAGAGCAATAGTGATAAAAACTGTATATTGGTACAGAGACAGGCAGGTAGATCAGTGGAACAGAACTGAAGACCCAGAAATGAACCCACACACCTATGGTCACTTTATCTTTGACAAAAGAGCCAAAACCATCCAATGTTAGAAAGAGAATTTTTCAACAAGTGGTGCTGGTTCAACTGGAGGTCAACATGTAGAAAAATGCAAATCGGTCTATTCTTATCACTATGTATAAAGTTTAAGTCCAAGTGGATTAAGGACCTCCACATCAAACCAGATACACTCAAACTAATAGAAGAAAAAGTAGGGAAGAGTCTTGAACACATGGACACTGGGGAAAATTTTCCTGAACAAAACACCAATGGATTATGCTCTAAGATCAAGAATCGACAAATGGGACCTCATAAAACTGCAAAGCTTCTGTAAGGCAAAAGACACTGTTATTAGGACAAAATGGCAGCCAACAGATTGGGAAAAGATCTTTATCAATCCTACATCTGATAGAGGGCTAATATCCAAAATATACAAAGAATTCAAGAAGTTAAGATTCCAGAGAGCCAAATCACCCTATTAAAAAATGGGGCACAGAGCTAAACAAAAAAATTCTCAGCTGAGGAATATAGAATGGCTGAGAAGCACCTAAAGAAATGTTCAACATCCTTAGTCATCAGGGAAATGCAAATCAAAACAACCTTGAGATTCCACCTCACAGAAGTCAGAATGGCTAAGATTAAAATACTCAGGTGACAGCAGATGCTGGCGAGGATTTGGAGAAAGAGGAACAATCCTCCATTGTTGGTGGGATTGCAAACTGGTACAACCACTCTGGAAATCATTCTGGAGGATCCTCAGAAAATTGGACATTGAACTATCTGAGGACCTAGCTATACCTCTCTTGGGCATATACCCAAAAGATGCTCCAACATACAACAAAGACACATGCTCCACTATGTTCATAGCAGCCTTATTTATAATAGCCAGAAGCTGGAAAGAACCCAGATGTCCTTCAACAGAGGAATGGATTAAAAAAATGTGGTACATCTCCACAATGGAGTATCACTCAGCTGTCAAAAACAATGACTTCATGAAATTCATAGGCAAATGGAATGAACTAGAAAATATCATCCTGAGTGAGGTAACTCAATCACAGAAAAACACACTTGGCATGCACTCATTGATAAGTGCATATTAGTCAAAAAGCTCAAATTACCGAAGATGTAATCTACAGACCACAGGAAGCTCAAGAAGAAGGATGACCAAAATGCAGATGCTCCCACTCCTTCTTATAAGGGGAAAAATAGTCATAAGTGGGGATATAGAAACAAAGTTTAGAGCAGCAACTGAAGGAACGACCATTCAGAGCCTGCCCCACATATGGCCCATATATATACAGCCACCAAAACTATATAAGATTGATGAAGCTAAAAAGTGCATGCTGACAGGAACTGGATATAGATCTCTCCTGAGAGACACATCCAGAGCATGTCCAATACAGAGATCAATGCTAGCAGCAAACCACTGAACTGAGAACAGAACCCCCTTGGAGGGAATTAGAGGAAGGATTGAAAGAGTTGAACACCATAAAAACAACAATGACAACCAACCAGAGCTTCCAGGGACTAAACCACTACCGAAAGACTATACATGGACTGACCCAGGGCTCCAAATGCATATGTAGCAGAGAATAACCTTGTTGGAGTCCCAGTGGAAAGGGAAGCCCTTGGTCCTTCCAAGGTTGGACCCCCAGTGCAGGGGAATGTCAGGGGAGGCAGTAAGGGGGATGGATGGAGGGGAACACCCGTATGGGGGAGGGGGAGGGTATAGAGGTGGTCTTATGGACAGGAAATTGGGAAAGGGAATAACATTTGAAATGAAAATAAAGAAATATATCTAATAAAAAAAGAAAGAAAATGGAGAAAATAAAGAAAAATCAAAAGGTTATATGTGTTTCCATTTTCTTGCATTTAACGTCAGAGCAGAGGAGACTTTCATGTGTAAAAAGACAGTAAAAATTTTAGGCTGTGACTCATTCTCTTCTGTAGAGATCCAGTCTACAGAGTTTCTGTAGTGTCAAGAAACTGTTGATAACAAGAAAATAGGAGTGCAGTCTTCCAGTGACAAGACTAAGTTATTATATGAGGTAATTACTAATGTGCTTTAAGAAATTAATTTCAATGGAAGTGCAGCACTTTAATACTTAATTAATGTTTAAATATCTTACAACAAATAAACCAGAAACAGTAAAAGCAGAGCGGAACATGGTGCTTCCAGCAAGTGAGGTACACTTCCAAATTGTCTTAGTTAGCGTTTCTATTGCTGTGCGAAAACATTATGACCAGCAGCATTTTGAGGAGGAAAAGGTTTATTTCATGTTACACTTTGTAGTCTATCATTTGGGGAAGGCAGGGCAGGAACTGATGCAGAGACTGGAGGAGTGCTGCTTTCTAGCCTGTTCCTCCTGGCTTGCTCAGCCTGCTTTCTTAGCACCCAGGACCATCAGCCCAGGGGTGGGATCACTCATAGTGAGCTGGGCTCTCCCACATCAATTATTAATCAAGAAAATGTACCATAGGCTTGCCCATAGACCACTCTGTTTTTTCAATTGATGCTTCCTCTTCCAGAATGATTCTAGTTGATGTCAAGATGACATAAAACTAGCCAGGACACCAATGTTTCACAGATTCAACTTATTTACCACTCACAGGAGGTGAGAATTCCATAAAAATGTGGTTCTGACTTTTCCTTTCAAGGAAGTTTGCAATTTGCCACTTGTATGAAAATACTCTACTCAATGTAAGCAAGCAAACTGCCATGCGCCCTGCAGTGGCTTGAATGGTGCCTCTCAGTGGTTTAGGGGTCCTCCAGAGCTCATCTATTTGAACAATTCAGTCCCCAGATAGGAGAACAGTTTGCGATGGGTTAGGAGGTGGGCTTTGAGGTTTCAAAAGATCTGAGCCATCCCTAATGTGCCCTACTCTTTGTCTCGAGGCTGTTGATCCAGTCATAAGCTCCCAGCTATTCCTGCTGCCAAGCCTTTCTTTCACCATCATGGACTCTAACCCCATGAAACTACATCCAAATAAAATATTTTCTTTCATAGTTAACCTTGGTCTCATGGTGTTTTATCGTAGCAATAGAACGATAACTAAGACATGCTCTTTCACCATCAAAATTTTCTTAAAATTTTTATTTTTTTAAGTTAACTTGCAGAGCAATACATTTTCTTAAGGCAAATTTCATACACATTTATTTTTGCTGGTTGTGTCTCCCCATCTGTAGCTGTTCTTGAATATTTTGTAGGTTCTTTCACCTTTTTCTATTCTTTTAGTCCTCTAACTCCTAGATAAGAGAGGAAAAAAGAGAGGAAAGGAAAAAGATGCCTAAATAAAGTTAGGGGTCAGAAAGGGGGCGATATTATCTTTAGACAACTTCCTGATGATTAGGGGTGGCACATTTAATCTTCACCATTATGATATCTAATTTCTTCTTGTTGTTGTTTCTTCTTTGTGTATGACTACTTAACAAACCATGACCAACCACAACTACCACCACCAACCAACCAACCAACTAACCAACCAACCAACCAATAACCTACCAACAACCCTCTAAAACCCTACCACTCCTGCCTACTGGGGCTCTAGCATTTATATACCCTCTGAAAGTTCCCAGACATCCAAATGTCACACAATCATAGGAAATATGTGCAGCTGGCAAAATCACACCCTTGCTAGTGCATGAGGCAAATCATAGTCACCTGATGTCGGCAATCTGAAGCAGCCTCATATCTCATACCTGGGGTTAAAATGAAAGCATATTCATATAATATTGCTGTGATTGTTAATTCTCATTACATTTCCTTCTTTTTGTTTTAAGACATTAATTGTGCTATATGTAGCAGGAAATAAATGGAGACATTTTCACTGGAGGCCATTTCACAATGGTAAGAAATTTCCTTAAATATCTACTTTGGACCTACACTCATTGGCCCAATGGCAACACTTGCCACATCACTTGCATACTCCTGGAAGCCTAGACCTTTCTGGTTTATATTTAGAGAAAAATATTAACCTTAGAAATGCCTTGTTCACAATTTTGTTGCAAATGACCATATTTCCCACAATTACAGCACTAGGAGTTTTGAGATCTGAGACCTTTAGTGGCTTGGTCACAGTTTCTTTGCAAATGACCATATTTCCTACAATTGAAGCACTGTGCATTTTGAAATCTGAGACCTCTAGCTATAGTTTGACCTATTTTATTTGCATGGTACACATCGGAATCAATATCGGTGGTATCCCTTATCCACCCATCTACAGGCACTGGCCACGCCTTTAATGATCTAGTAACTTTTCACATGTGGTATTCAATTTTCATATGCCAAGGTCTCTATTAACATGTTTTGTGTCAAAGTCTGAGACAGCTTTGTTCAAAGCTGGTACTAATCTTTGTAAAAAATCAGTGAAGTCTTCTCCAGAGCCTTGTACAATGTTTGTAAATAGGGTAGATCCGCCCCCCCTACACACACAGGTGCCTCAACTTTGTCACAAGCTCTAAAAGCCACTAAGCAAAAGTTTCCCACAGTAGCATCACCGATTGAATCTGTTATCATATACCAGAGTTCCATACTTCACCCAGCAACTGATCTTATACTATACTCATTCCTCTAGCACTTTTCTATTATTAATATTTTCTACTATTAATTCTGCTTCTTCCCACCACCATGTTAACCACTATAACTGCAAACTGGCTTCTGGTATAGCTGTCATCAATCCCTTCCAGTCTTAAGGAATAATTCTATTTTGAGTTGTCCAGGTATTTGGAATTTGTTTCATGTAAGGCGAGTACATCTTATATGAAATCATAGCCTCTTTAAAATGCCTTATATTTATTATTTCTATTGGATGCCATCCAATCTTGTCATAACCTTGTTCCCCACCTTTAGGAGGCATATGCTGTAAGACGACTGGGCACTGTTGGTTCGAGAGTAATCCTTTCTCTCAAAACATCCTTCTACCTTTTCAGCTTTTCTCTGCCCTGACTTGCCCTCTGGAATGGCTTCTCTCTCTCTCTCTCCATCTCCCTCCCTCCCTCCCTCCCTCCCTCCCTCCCTCCCTCCCTCCCTCCCTCCCTCCCTCCCTCTTAGGTTCTTTCATTAGTTCTTTTCTCCTGCAGGAAACTCCTGCTCTCTTGCTCAGTCACTGGAACCGTGCCTTTTTGGCTTCTCTTCTTAGGTGCTCCTCACCTCCCCAGTGCTTCCACCCACACTTTTCCTAGTTGCACAGCTAGTCTCCCAACCTTTTTGAAACAAAATATAGGAAGAAGAAGAAGAAAAACAGAAAACTCCCTCTAGGAACAGAGTGGAGGTTATCCCAGCAGTGGAAGCCACCAAACATTTTTTGCTGGTGTCTTGCGAAGAAATATCCATTCCTTTATCACCTGCAATTTCCTCTAAGGTATTTGAAATCAAATTTTCCATTCTGCCTAGCCCCACTCATGCATACCACTTTTAGCTGTTCTTGGCTACTTTGTAGGTTGTTCTTTCTTCCACTATTCTTCATCCTTTTTCTTCCACCATTCTAACCCCTTAATACTAGATAAGAAAAAAGGACAGAGAGGAAAGGAAGGAGACGCTTGAATAAAGTCAGAGGTTAGAAAGAGGGTGATGCTATCCTTAGACTACTTCCTACTAATTGGGGGTGTCAAGTTCCTTGTCGCAAGTTTGGTCTTTGCCATTAGGATATCTAATTTCTTCTTGTGGTGGCTGTTGCTTCTTTGAGCAAAACTACTTAACAAACTATGACCACCAACAACAACCAACAACCCACTGCACCTCTTAAGGCCTTAGTGTTTATATGCTCTCAGAAAAGTTCCCAGAATTCCAAATGTCACATGATCACAGGAACTATCTGCAGCTGGCAAAATCACACCCCTGCTAGAGCACGAGGCAAATCATAGTCAGCTGCTATGGACAGTCTGAAGAATCCTCATATTCCACACCTAGGATTAAAATGAAAGCATACTCTCACAACATTGTGTGTTTTTTTTTAAAAAAAACAAACAAAAACCCCAAAATTCCAGAACTCTCACTACACTGATCCCGCGTCCCCATCTCTGCTACAGCCTTCTGTCCCCAATAACTTCCTTAAACGTTCATGTCTTATGTGTTCCATTATACACATTCCCCCTTCAGTGCTCTTTTCCTGCCTTATGGCTTTACTCACATTTATTCTCACCTATATATGTAACTAGTTAGGATAAACCCAGACCTTCTTGAAGTCCAGGTATGGCATCCTATTTCAACCTGACCTGTAGAATCTTGTTCTTCCTCAACATAAAACCAAGTATTGCAATAAACCACTGTAACTTCAACAGTCATATGGCAAGGCAATCGTGTGTGTGTGTGTGTGTGTGTGTGTGTGTGTGTGTGTGAACACTGAAACTGAAATTGACATCAACAACCAATTGTGGTCTTCCCTGGGAAAGTTTACCTGTCCTGTTCCCAGCTATTCTTAGTTGCCTATGTTCTTTGTCTAGGGTTGAAGTCTCATGGGTCTGTGTTGCATTCTTAAAAATCAACAGTAAACGAGTTTCTTAAAATCATGTCACTGTCAATATTTAATTATTGTCAAGGTGTTAAAGCCAAGTCCTGGTTCTTCTTCCAGCCCTGTGCTCCCCAAAATAAGACTCAGACTCAAAGTATATTTACAAATTCCTTGGAAATATAAGCTAGGCTCTACTCTGACTATATATAACTTAAAAGATCCCATTTATTCCAGCCATGTTATACCAGGTGGCTGGTTACCTGTACTCAGGTACCATGCATCTATCTTATCACACCATCGTGGCAAATCTCTTGCCTGGCTCTATCCCAGAATCCTTTCTGTTTTCCAGATGTCCTATCTCTATTTCCTGCCTAAGCTATAAGGCCATAGGTTTTTTAATCAACAGGTTACACAAAATATTTTCTCTGCACCAAGGAAATCAGTTATTAGGGAAATCTGACTGAGAACAGGAGGTTAGCTCAGCAGTTATGACCACTTGTTCCTGCAGAGAACCCTGGTTTGATTCCTGGCATCTACATAGCATTTCCAAACTCCAGCTTCAGGAGTTTCAATGGCTTTTTCTGACTCTCTGTAGGTACTAGGTACCCAATTGATGCACAAAACATAAAATACTAAACAAATCTAAAGAAATCAGAATGCATGTGGTTCATCTAATTTTAAAACTTTTAATATATTTCTTCAGATCTGTATGATGATATCATTGGTAAATTGCTGTAACCTATTTCTGTCATAATGTCATATTGTGACTAATTTGAACATAAATTTGCATTTGTCTTTAATAAATAAACACAGCCTATGACAGGTTCATAATTCTTTTTTTTTTAACTTTCTTTTTTTTTTTTTATTAACTTGAGTATTTCTTGTATACATTTCAAGTGTTATTCCCTTTCCCGGTTTCTGGGCAAACATCCCCCTCCCCCCTCCCCTTCCTTATGGGTGTTCCCCTCCCAACCCTCCCCCCATTGCCGCCCTCCCCCCATAGTCTAGTTCACTGGGGGTTCAGTCTTAGCAGGACCCAGGGCTTCCCCTTCCACTGGTGCTCTTACTAGGATATTCATTGCTACCTATGGGGTCAGAGTCCAGGGTCAGTCCATGTATAGTCTTTAGGTAGTGGCTTAGTCCCTGGAAGCTCTGGTTGCTTGGCATTGTTGTACTTTTGGGGTCTCGAGCCCCTTCAAGCTCTTCCAGTTCTTTCTCTGATTCCTTCAACGGGGGACCTATTCTCAGTTCAGTGGTTTGCTGCTGGCATTCGCCTCTGTATTTGCTGTATTCTGGCTGTGTCTCTCAGGAGCGATCTACATCCGGCTCCTGTCGGTCTGCACTTCTTTGCTTCATCCATCTTGTCTAATTGGGTGGCTGTATATGTATGGGCCACATGTGGGGCAGGCTCTGAATGGGTGTTCCTTCAGTCTCTGTTTTAATCTTTGCCTCTCCCTTCCCTGCCAAGGGTATTCTTTTTCCTCATTTAAAGAAGGAGTGAAGCATTCACATTTTGATCATCCATCTTGAGTTTCGTTTGTTCTAGGGATCTAGGGTAATTCAAGCATTTGGGCTAATAGCCACTTATCAATGAGTGCATACCATGTATGTCTTTCTGTGATTGGGTTAGCTCACTCAGGATGATATTTTCCAGTTCCAACCATTTGCCTACGAATTTCATAAACTCGTTGTTTTTGATAGCTGAGTAATATTCCATTGTGTAGATGTACCACATTTTCTGTATCCATTCCTCTGTTGAAGGGCACCTGGGTTCTTTCCAGTTTCTGGCTATTATAAATAAGGCTGCTATGAACATAGTGGAGCACGTGTCTTTTTTATATGTTGAGGCATCTTTTGGGTATATGCCCAAGAGAGGTATAGCTGGATCCTCAGGCAGTTCAATGTCCAATTTTCTGAGGAACCTCCAGACTGATTTCCAGAATGGTTGTACCAGTATGCAATCCCACCAACAATGGAGGAGTGTTCCTCTTTCTCCATATCCTCGCCAGCATCTGCTGTCACCTGAGTTTTTGATCTTAGCCATTCTCACTGGTGTGAGGTGAAATCTCAGGGTTGTTTTGATTTGCATTTCCCTTATGACTAAAGATGTTGAACATTTCTTTAAGTGCTTCTCAGCCATTCGGCATTCCTCAGCTGTGAATTCTTTGTTTAGCTCTGAACCCCATTTTTTAATAGGGTTATTTGTTTACCTGCGGTCTAACTTCTTGAGTTCTTTGTATATTTTGGATATAAGGCCTCTATCTGTTGTAGGATTGGTAAAGATCTTTTCCCAATCTGTTGGTTGCCGTTTTGTCCTAACCACAGTGTCCTTTGCCTTACAGAAGCTTTGCAGTTTTATGAGATCCCATTTGTCGATTCTTGATCTTAGAGCATAAGCCATTGGTGTTTTGTTCAGGAAATTTTTTCCAGTGCCCATGTGTTCCAGATGCTTCCCTAGTTTTTCTTCTATTAGTTTGAGTGTGTCTGGTTTGATGTGGAGGTCCTTGATCCACTTGGACTTAAGCTTTGTACAGGGTGATAAGGATGGATCGATCTGCATTCTTCTACATGTTGCCCTCCAGTTGAACCAGCACCATTTGCTGAAAATGCTATCTTTTTTCCATTGGATGGTTTTGGCTCCTTTGTCAAAATTCAAGTGACCATAGGTGTGTGGGTTCATTTCTGGGTCTTCAATTCTATTCCATTGGTCTATCTGTCTGTCTCTGTACCAATACCATGCAGTTTTTATCACTATTGCTCTGTAATACTGCTTGAGTTCAGGGATAGTGATTCCCCCTGAAGTCCTTTTATTGTTGAGGATAGCTTTAGCTATCCTGGGTTTTTTGTTATTCCAGATGAATTTGCAAATTGTTCTGTCTAACTCTTTGAAGAATTGGATTGGTATTTTGATGGGGATTGCATTGAATCTGTAGATTGCTTTTGGTAAAATGGCCATTTTTACTATATTAATCCTGCCAATCCATGAGCATGGGAGATCTTTCCATCTTCTGAGGTCTTCTTCAATTTCTTTCCTCAGTGTCTTGAAGTTCTTATTGTACAGATCTTTTACTTGCTTGGTTAAAGTCACACCGAGGTACTTTATATTATTTGGGTCTATTATGAAGGGTGTCGTTTCCCTAATTTCTTTCTCGGCTTGTTTCTCTTTTGTATAGAGGAAGGCAACTGATTTATTTGAGTTAATTTTATACCCAGCCACTTTGCTGAAGTTGTTTATCAGCTTTAGTAGTTCTCTGGTGGAACTTTTGGGATCACTTAAATATACTATCATGTCATCTGCAAATAGTGATATTTTGACCTCTTCTTTTCCGATCTGTATCCCCTTGATCTCCTTTTGTTGTCTGATTATTCTGGCTAGAACTTCAAGAACTATATTGAATAAGTAGGGAGAGAGTGGGCAGCCTTGTCTAGTCCCTGATTTTAGTGGGATTGCTTCCAGTTTCTCTCCATTTAGTTTAATGTTAGCAACTGGTTTGCTGTATATGGCTTTTACTATGTTTAGGTATGGGCCTTGAATTCCTATTCTTTCCAGGACTTTTATCATGAAGGGGTGTTGAATTTTGTCAAATGCTTTCTCAGCGTCTAATGAAATGATTATGTGGTTTTGTTCTTTCAGTTTGTTTATATAATGGATCACGTTGATGGTTTTACGTATATTAAACCATCCCTGCATGCCTGGGATGAAGCCTACTTGATCATGGTGGATGATTGTTTTGATGTGCTCTTGAATTCGGTTTGCCAGAATTTTATTGAGTATTTTTGCTTCGATATTCATAAGGGAAATTGGTCTGAAGTTCTCTTTCTTTGTTGTGTCTTTGTGTGGTTTAGGTATAAGAGTAATTGTGGCTTCATAGAAGGAATTCGGTAGGGCTCCATCTGTTTCAATTTTGTGGAATAGTTTGGATAGTATTGGTATGAGGTCTTCTATGAAGGTTTGATAGAATTCTGCACTAAACCCATCTGGACCTGGGCTCTTTTTGGTTGGGAGACCTTTAATGACTGCTTCTATTTCCTTAGGAGTTATGGGGTTGTTTAACTGGTTTATCTATTCCTGATTTAACTTCGATACCTGGTATCTGTCTAGGAAATTGTCCATTTCCTGAAGATTTTCAAGTTTTGTTGAATATAGGTTTTTATAGTAAGATCTGATGATTTTTTGAATTTCCTCTGAATCTGTAGTTATGTCTCCCTTTTCATTTCTGATTTTGTTAATTTGGACGCACTCTCTGTGTCCTCTCGTTAGTCTGGCTAAGGGTTTATCTATCTTGTTGATTTTCTCAAAGAACCAACTTTTGGTTCTGTTGATTCTTTCTATGGTCCTTTTTGTTTCTACTTGGTTGATTTCAGCTCTGAGTTTGATTATTTCCTGCCTTCTACTCCTCCTGGGTGTATTTGCTTCTTTTTGTTCTAGAGCTTTTAGGTGTGCTGTCAAGCTGCTGACATATGCTCTTTCCTGTTTCTTTCTGCAGGCACTCAGCGCTATGAGTTTTCCTCTTAGCACAGCTTTCATTGTGTCCCATAAGTTTGGGTATGTTGTACCTTCATTTTCATTAAATTCTAAAAAGTTTTTAATTTCTTTCTTTATTTCTTCCTTGACCAGGTTATCATTGAGTAGAGCATTGTTCAATTTCCAAGTATATGTGGGCATTCTTCCTTGATTGTTATTGAAGACCAGTTTTAGGCCGTGGTGGTCCGATAGCACGCATGGGATTATTTCTATCTTTCTGTACCTGTTGAGGCCCGTTTTTTGACCAATTATATGGTCAATTTTGGAGAAAGTACCATGAGGAGCTGAGAAGAAGGTATATCCTTTTGCTTTAGGATAGAATGTTCTATAAATATCCGTTAAGTCCATTTGGCTCATGACTT
Organism: Rattus norvegicus; assembly: GCF_021556685.1. Lineage (NCBI taxonomy): Eukaryota > Metazoa > Chordata > Mammalia > Rodentia > Muridae > Rattus > Rattus norvegicus. The sequence goes on from NC_141537.1 coordinate 118,460,657, forward strand.
CTCTTAGTCTGTCTACATCTCTGTTTAATTTCTGTTTCCATGATCTGTCCATTGATGAGAGTGGGGTGTTGAAATCTCCCACTATTATTGTGTGAGGTGCAATGTGTGTTTTGAGCTTTAGTAAGGTTTCTTTTACGTATGTAGTGCCCTTGTATTTGGGGCATAGATATTTAGGATTGAGAGTTCATCTTGGTTGATTTTTCCTTTGATGAATATGAAGCGTCCTTCCTTATCTTTTTTGATGACTTTTAGTTGGAAATTGATTTTATTTGATATTAGAATGGCTACTCCAGCTTGCTTCTTCTGACCATTTGCTTGGAAAGTTGTTTTCCAGCCTTTCACTCTGAGGTAGTGTCTGTCTTTGTCTCTGAGGTGTGTTTCCTGTAGGCAGCAGAATGCAGGGTCCTCGTTGCGTATCCAGTTTGTTAATCTATGTCTTTTTATTGGGGAGTTGAGGCCATTGATATTGAGAGATATTAAGGAATAGTGATTATTGCTTCCCGTTATATTCATATTTGGATGTGAGGTTATGTTTGTGTGCTTTCATTCTCTTTGTTTTGTTGCCAAGACGATTAGTTTCTTGCTTCTTCTAGGGTATAGCTTGCCTCCTTATGTTGGGCTTTACCATTTATTATCCTTTCTAGTGCTGGATTTGTAGAAAGATATTATGTAAATTTGGTTTTGTCATGAAATATCTTGGTTTCTCCATCAATGTTAATTGAGAGTTTTGCTGGATACAGTAACCTGGGCTGGCATTTGTGTTCTCTTAGGGTCTGTATGACATCAGTCCAGGATCTTCTGGCCTTCATAGTTTCTGGCGAGAAGTCTGGCGTGATTATGATAGGTCTGCCTTTATATGTTACTTGACCTTTTTCCCTTACTGCTTTTAATATTCTTTCTTTATTTTGTGCGTTTGGTGTTTTGACAATTATGTGACGGGAGGTGTTTCTTTTCTGGTCCAATCTATTTGGAGTTCTGTAGGCTTCTTTTATGTCTATGGGTATCTCTTTTTTTAGGTTAGGGAAGTTTTCTTCTATGATTTTGTTGAAGATATTTACTGGTCCTTTGAGCTGGGAGTCTTCACTCTCTTCTATACCTATTATCCTTAGGTTTGATCTTCTCATTGAGTCCTGGATTTCCTGTATGTTTTGGACCAGTAGCTTTTTCCGCTTTACATTATCTTTGACAGTTGAGTCAATGATTTCTATGGAATCTTCTGCTCCTGAGATTCTCTCTTCCATCTCTTGTATTCTGTTGGTGAAGCTTGTATCTACAGCTCCTTGTCTCCTTTTGGTTTTCTATATCCAGGGTTGTTTCCATGTGTTCTTTCTTGATTGCTTCTATTTCCATTTTTAATTCCTTCAACTGTTTGATTGTGTTTTCCTGGAATTCTTTCAGGGATTTTTGTGTCTCCTCTCTATGGGCTTCTACTTGTTTATTTATGTTTTCCTGGAATTCTTTCAGGGATTTTTGTGTCTCCTCTCTATGGGCTTCTACTGGTTTATTTATGTTTTCCTGGAATTCTTTCAGGCATTTTTGCGATTCCTCTCTGTAGCCTTCTACTTGTTCTCTAAGGGAGTTCTTCACGTCTTTCTTGAAGTCCTCCAGCATCATGATCAAAAATGATTTTGAAACTAGATCTTGCTTTTCTGGTGTGTTTGGATATTCCATGTCTGTTTTGATGGGAGAATTGGGCTCCGATGGTGCCATGTAGTCTTGGTTTCTGTTGCTTGGGTTCCTGCGCTTGCCTCTCGCCATCAGATTATCTCTAGTGTTACTTTGTTCTGCTATTTCTGACAGTGGCTAGACTGTCCTATAAGCCTGTGTGTCAGGAGTGCTGTAGACCTGTTTTCCTCTCTTTCAGTCAGTTATGGGGACAGAGTGTTCTGCTTTCGGGCGTGTAGTTTTTCCTCTCTACAGGTCTTCAGCTGTTCCTGTGGGCCTGTGTCTTGAGTTCACCAGGCAGCTTTCTTGCAGCAGAAAATTTGGTCTTACCTGTGGTCCCGAGGCTCAAGTTCGCTCGTGGGGTGCTGCCCACGGGCTCTCTGCAGCAGCAGCAACCAGGAAGACCTGTGCCGCCCCTTCCGGGAGCTTCAGTGCACCAGGGTTCCAGATGGTCTTTGGCTTTTTCCTCTGGCGTCCGAGATGTGTGTGCAGAGAGCAGTCTCTTCTGGTTTCCCAGGCTTGTCTGCCTCTCTGAAGGTTTAGCTCTCCCTCCCACGGGATTTGGGTGCAGAGAACTGTTTATCCGGTCTGTTTCCTTCAGGTTCCGGAGGTGTCTCAGGCAGGGGTCCTGCCGCTCCTGGGCCCTCCCCAACGGGAGCCCAGAGGCCTTATACAGTTTCCTCTTGGGCCAGGGATGTGGGCAGGGGTGAGCAGTGTTGGTGGTCTCTTCCGCTCTGCAGCCTCAGGAGTGCCCACCTGACCAGGCGGTTGGGTCTCTCTCTCACGGGGTCTGGGAGCATAGAGCTGCTGCGGGCTGGGATCCGCGGGTGTGGGACTTCCGGTAAACACAGAACGTGCCCGGTCCTAGAGGAATTCTGCTTCCGTCTGTCCCAAGCTCACCAGGCAGCTTTCTTGCAGCAGAAAATTTGGTCTTACCTGTGGTCCCGAGGCTCAAGTTCGCTCGTGGGGTGCTGCCCACGGGCTCTCTGCAGTGGCAGCAACCAGGAAGACCTGTGCCGCCCCTTCCGGGACTCATAATTCTTTTAGAAGCATAGTGATTGCTATGAATTAGATACCATTCTCAGTGCTTTACAATGTCTACGATACAAGTACACAAAATTGTTCAGTGACGAGGTTAAAAACTTTCAGTTTGACTAATCACAATTTTGATTTCTTAATCTGATTAAATCATGATAGAGTCTTTAACATGCACAGACCCACTTTATCCTCACAAGAACTACTTCAGGTAGGGAGTAAAAAGGGTTTTTCCAGAAGTGTGAACAGTTCAGCAAAAGAATGCCACCTGCTAGAGCATAATAGAGGCTCCACAGTCAGCAGCTAAACAGCACTAAATGAGATGTTCAGTTTTGGTTGTCTTATACTTCACTTTGAACTATAGCACTGAAAGGTTTAACCTCATGGAAATGCAAAATAGTATGTATGAGCTATGGGCTAAATACCAAGAAAGACTTATCATTTTATATGATAAATCATGGGCTGAGACTGGGCTTATTAAGAAAGCCAAATCTTAGTCTAAAGCTGCATTTTCTGCTAAGCACTCTGTAAGATCTATACCTTCACACATTTTCACATGAGTGTATGGTAGGGAGAAGAACATAAGCAGAGTCACACAGATCAGAGGCCCCTGCATCACAGTATGCTCAGAAGTAACAGAAAATCCTAAGGGACAGTCAGCATCCTCCTTATCACATTCTTGGACTTGGCTGTCCAGCTTCTGCACTGAAGATTTCTTAAGCAGTGCTGGAAACATTAACAATGTCTAATTTGTCTTCCTAACCATCCCTTAAAATTCTCATGAAAATACAGTCTAAAGCTTACTAGAAACTAAGAAATATGAGAATTCATAAAAAAATTTCTTGGACTTAAAGCATAAAGACATTTTGGGACTATGTTTCCCAGTAAAAGCATTCAAGATACACTAAGACAATGTCAGCTTGGAGGAGATATTGATTGGAAGGCAGTTGCAAGGAGAAAAATAGAAAGAGCTTTCTGCTGTCCTGGCTGCCTAAAGGAGGGAATAGATGGATAATCTTCAATTGGAGTTTTAGAGCAAAAGCCCTGACTCCAACTGCCAAGCCTGTAAAAGGCTGGGGTTGGCCACTTGTTTTGATATCCCATTAAAGAGAATATTGATGAAGAGCAGAGAGATAAGACTTAACCACTCAGAAAGACAAACAGAGGAATAAAGAGATCCAGTGACCCTAAGTTCATCTTGAGTGTACTGGCACAAGATTATGTTTAAATAAAGAAAAGAACTGCCGAAAGTTCTAGGATGTAATAAAGCAGACCTGGGGAAGGTGTGGTTTCCTTGACCACTGTTTCTGCAGTGCAAAATGATCTGGAGAAGCTGTTACCAGCATCCTTTGAGAGTTATCAATTTGGTTCCTAAAATATGATTAACTCTTCTCTAGGGCACAGCCTTGCCTCATGGGCTAATGCCTTGCCCAACTTTGATCTGACTTCTCTCTATGGCCCAAGGGGACAAGATGGGGTTGGTAGACAGACTCCTCTTGAGTGATTGCCTATACAAGCCCAAGCAGAGCACTCAGGCTGAGTATGCTCATCCATACCTGTAGTCTGGGCATTCAGGAGGCAGAGGCGGGAGGACCGGAAGTTCAAGGACATCCCTGGCTATCTAGTGAATAGAGACCAGCCTGGGTTATGTGTACAGGCTTGCTCTAAGCTTTTCCTGTTGCTCTGTTACTTCAGCAATTGAGCCCAAGCAGCCACCTAGTGATTTCTAAAGGACAGAACGCTGAGAGAAGCAGTACTGAGCTAGTGGTCAACGTTTCAAAGCCTCTTAGAGCTCTGACCTTCAAGTGACTCTTCAATCATAAACCTCACTAAAATGTGGAACTACTAATAATTAGGCTGAATATGCAATCTTAAATTGTTTTATTTTGAGTATAACAGTATTAGTGCACATGTGTGTGTCTACTCATCTGTATATGTGCCACATGAGTGTGTATGCGTACAGATGTCAGAAAAAAGTGTCAGATTCCCTGGAGTTGTAGTTGTAGTTTTGTCTTGAATAATATTTTAAATACTTTGGTATATAATAGAACTCTTGGATCATATGAAAAGTCTGTTTAACTTTCTGAGGAACTGACAAACTGCTTTCCACAGGGACACTATCATTCTACATCCTACCAACACTGCACAAGGAGTCTGACTTCCCTATAAACTTGCCAACACTTGTTATTTTCTAATTTATTGATTATAGCTATCCTGGTGGTATGACATGGCAGCTCACTGCCATTCTGATTGGTGCTTCTCTAATGACTTCTGCTGCTGAGCACCTCACCATGTACACATTGCCCATCTGAACAGTTTCTGAAGGAATGGCAGGCTGCAAAGCATGGGGGGTGGTCTCAGTTAGACAACACAAGGAACTATCAGTACCTTAAATGAGTGAAGTGACAAATGTTCCCGAGAATCTTCAGAAGGGAGTGCAGCCTTGCCAAGACCTTGATGCAAGAGCACAGACTTGCTCTGCTTGAGCTATTAATTTGAGGAAATTCATGATGGAAGCAATAGAAAACAAATACAATACAGTCTGCTTTCTTGTTCATGCCACTAACTCTACTGTCTGGTCAATAATTATATACAGCACTAGTAGGGAGAAGAGTGTAGAAGTGCAGTTAGAACTGGGTGTGAGTCTTCCCTGTGTCACATCAACAAACACTCATTTAGATCCCTGACCTCTCAGGCAATGGAAATGAGTGGAGAGGAAAATAAGACTATAAAAATGCCTGACATGGAGTGGCATTCCAGAAGTGCTTTTGGTAACATAATATAAATTAGAGTTAACATTGATATATTTTAGGTATGAAAAGAAGCACCATAATCAAATACAACATCACAGAAGCAACGACAAAAACCTACAAATAAATTAGATTTCATAAAAATTTAAAAAAATGTTTCAAAAGATGCTATCAAAATAAAATGATTTCTGTGATAGGAAATAATATCTGCACATCATATAACTTATAAAAGTACTGTCCAGAATATGTAAAGAGCCCTTAAAGCCAAATAACAAAACGACAGGTAACCCACAGCACCTCATACCTGTGTCTCAGGATATAAGCTACCAGCTTCTATTCTAGGGTCATGCCTACCTGCCTGTTGCCGTGTTTCCATCATGATGGTCATAGACCCACTGTCTAAAACTGTAAGCTCCAATAAATGCTTTCTCCTGTAAACTGCCTTGTTATGGTGTCTGTTCATGGCAATAGGAAAGTAACTAAGACAGCTTCCCAGTCTAGTTGGCAAGAGATAAGGCACAGTCACACTTCTGCTGCTGAGACAGAGCTGTTCCCAGCCACCATGACAGAAAGTATCCTCTGCACCAATACAAACCTTTCCTGCCTTGCTTGCTTCTGACATGTATGCTTGTTGCAATGAGAAAAGTAACCACTGGAGTCAGCCCTACAAACACATACTGGGGCAGGGGGAGAAGAGTAGGCAAAGGACAGAACTGAAGACAGAATACTGAAATATATATGAAGGGTGGACAGGAGAAAGAAGACCCCCATCCCCAAGCCTAACCAGGAACAACAGACATGGGTACACTCAACTCCTAGACTCTTGTCCCCTCTGCATTTTCATAGCTTGCTGATGTCCTCTTTTAACTTAGGAATAATTTTCTCAAAGCTTTCTTACAAAGCCACCCCTCTTCCTTTCTGGCCATCTTTAATGAACTCTCAGCCAGTGAGTCAATGACATAGATGAACATCTAAAGACTCCTCTCCCTGGAACATCCTGCCCAGATGAATGGAATAAAAGGTTATGGCTAAATCTCCTCAGAAAAAGGCAGCTGGGGAACCTTCCTATCCAAAGGCAGAATCCACTGCCCACAGGCAGAAGTTTCCATGCAGTTTGTAAGGGAAGACACTAAGAAGAATATGTCCTGCTATCAGCACTGTCTTCTCCAGCCTTGCCAAGGAAGAGCTAAGAAGTACAGACATGTACGTTTAACCAGAATTGCTGAGTGAATCTCGAGCTATTAACCAAGGATCAGAAGGAGCAGGATCATTAAAGTCTCCTGTCATGTTCCACAACAAATATAAGGTAAGAAATCACCTTCAAAAGGACACACCTAAAGGTAGTAAGTGTGTTCTAAGGGTCCAGAACACAAGAGGTCAACGTGCATAGAACACGGAGATGATCTAACCCTTAAAATGATGTCAATGGGAGAAATAATAGAATAAAAAGACCACCATAGATGGCTCTCCTGTCACTAAAGAGATTTTAATCTCTCAACAGAAATGAAAACACATCTATGCTAGTTAATAACTTTAGCCTCTACTCTATTAGAAAGCCAGCAAAGAAAATTTTTTAAAAGTAGTGAAATTACACATAGAAAGGTGAGTTCTAATTCATCCTCAGAAACTAGTGAGGTTAAGTGCCATAGAGAGTATATACCCTTGGAATTCGCTGGCTCTGTTAGAAGGTTTCTACTGCTATGATAATATACCACGACCACAAACAACTTGGGGAGGAAAGGGTTTAATTTCAGCTTATAACTCTTAGGTCATATGACTCTGCTGAGGGAAGACAGGGCAGTAGTGCAAACAGGGCAGGACCCTGGCAGCAAGTGCTGATGCTTCCTGGAGAAATACTGCTTACTGGTCTGCTCAGTTGGTTTTCTTATCCATTCCAGAACCATCTATTCAGGGGCTCTGTGTTAAGTTCCCTTTAAATTCTATAATTTCCACTTAGGCAATGTACTACTGGACAGCACTGAGCTGTTGCAAGCGCCCACACAAAAACAATGGAGACTGGAGCAGACAAGGGTAAGTGCAGCCCAGGCTTCTGAGGATCTATGGCATGCAGAATACTGAGGCCCACACTGAGAAAAGGCATGGGGAGAAAAGACAGGAGGAAAACAACAGAAGGTGCCTTATTAGTCTTGAATAGTATTACTCAGATATCGCTGCCATTCCTCAGGAGCATCTATTGACCTGCAGACCCGGCTTAACTATCTTCTTTACCTCTGCACTCACATATGATGACTTGTCAGGAGGACGTCTGTCTAGTGTGCTGACGTTCCTTGTTTCAGGTTGTTACAACCACCTGCCATCTCTTTATACCCCAGTGCACTGATAGGTAGGTTGCTGCCCTGCCTCTATATGGTACTGAAATTCATACACTTCCAGCCATGAGCCCATGTTACACTTGGACATGTTCTGTTTACTCTAAGTATTTTCAAGTGATTTTTTTTTTTTAATTTCTTGGCCATTCCTCTTCCACAATTTTCAATGCCAAGTTATGGCAAGAGTTTTAGGCTCATGGGGTTTCTTTTTAAAATGAGTATCACCAACCTAAGTGATGTGGTGGTGGGGGGAGCATTTATTAGCAGGTGTACATAATCAAGCTACATTTTCTCTAGACAAACAAGATCTTTACCTGGTTCTGAAAAACAGTTATCATTCTCTTTGAAACAGGCAGCCTACTAGAATGTAAAGCCAGCAAAGTTGCAACAGCAATTGGATAATACGTATCATACACAAGACAAAGCTGAAGCACTTGCTAATGCTTAGCTGGCTATCAGTCAAGAAATAGACAAATCCAGAACATGTCCAATACAGAGGTCGATGCTAGCAGCAAACCACTGAACTGAGAACAGGACCCCCATTGGTAGAATTAGAGAAAGGATTGAAAGAGTTGAAGGAGCTTGCAAGCCCATAAGAACAACAATGCCAACCAACCAGAGCTTCCAGGGACTAAACCACTACCAAAAAACTATACATGGATTGACCCAGGGCTCCAACTGCATATGTACCAGAGAATAGCCTTGTTGGGGCACCAGTGGAAGGGCAAGCCCTTGGTCCTTCCAAGGTTGGACCCCCAGTGCAAGGGAACATGGGGGGATTAGAGGGGATTGACTGGGGATATAGGGGGCTTATGGACAGGAAACCGGGAATGGGAATAACATTTGAAATGTAAGTAAAGAAATATATCTAATGAAAAAGAAGAGGAGGAGGAAGAGAAGGAGGAGGAAGAAGAAGAGGAAGAGGAAGAAGAAGAGGAAGAGGAGGAAGAGGAGAAGGAGGAGGAGAAGGAGGAAGAGGAAGAAGAGGAGGAAGAGGGGGAGAAAACAGAAAGACCAAAAAAAAAAAATAGTGGAAAAGTTCAGGCAGAGGACGTTGGCTTCCCACAAACTAGAAACAGTTGGGTGGCAGCTCTACTTCCAAAAGGCTCACTCCACTGAAGCAAAGCTGCAGTCTCCATCCTGGAGCTGTGTTACTACAAGGAGTGAGTAATGAAGATGAGCCTGGTAAGTCACTAAGGAAAGCAGTCATCCACATTGTTAAGTATCATAAGATGCTAGAAACCACCATACACGCAAACACAGCTGTATTCCCTTATGTGGCTGATGTCTCTGAAGTCCGGTGTCACAACTACATTCTTGTCACCTCACTCTTTTGCATTAAAGAGCACTGTCCAAGAATATTTTTTTGAAGATCAGTGACTTTATTTCTACAGATAATATAGCCTATCACTTCTCACACAAACACCAGTGAAGGGAGACCATGGTAAGAGCATTCAAGTTTCTAATACACCTCCCCTAGTCCTGTGAACCAATAGCAAATTTTAAGAACCGTTTTGAGAAAAGGAAACAGAGAAGTGAATTCCATACAGTTTTCCCTTTAAGAGTGCTACTTTATTGTTTCCTTTTAATCCTGCTTGTATGTATCAATGAGGGTTTGTAGGTAGAAGGTATGATGTGTGCCCCAGCAGAATATGAAGCCTTAGTAGTTACACTAATTAACCCAAGAAAACAACCAAGCACAATCAAATATGTTGTGACAATTTTCCCTACAACTTTATTTTGCTTGAGAAATAATACAGAAAAGAAATTTCAAATGGCACCAATGCCATTTAAATGTTTAATCATAAGTTATTTCCAATGTGATCTTCTTTCTCTACCTACTTTAATTTTTCTGACTTTAATGATTTAATCCTCATCTAGGTTTCCCTATATTTTGTACTATAACTTAATAACAATGAACTTCAGTATGGAATGCATTCTCTCTCTGTGAATGTGTTTGTTGGTTTCTATCAATAAAAATTTTCTACTTCAAAAGTATTGTGGGTAGGGGGGCAGGCCCTGAGACAGATGTGTTGTTAGCAAATCCGAGAAACAGGAAGGACACCCTCAGAGACAGCAGTGAGAAGGGCAGTAGTGTATGTGCATGTATGTGCCTAATCTATGCTGTCTTGCAGAACATTCAAAGACCTCTGCCTTTTACTTAAGAGTGAATCAGGATACCACAATGGAGTATCCTGAGAGTGAAAGGATCTAAATTTTACTTAAATTTTTCCTGCCTGTGGTTCCACTGAGAACAGCCTGTAGAGAGGCCAGTGAGAAGCCACTGCCAGGACACAAAATGTGACAGTTTAGTGCTAGATTAGGGGAGAACTGCAAATGATCGAGTTCTGGGCATGTTTTAAGAGAGAGAAAGTACACTTTTTTGATAGACTGTATGCAGGATGTGACAAAACCATTAGTTGAGTGAGGAGACCTACAGAAGGAACAGGGAAGAAGCCAGTTCTGGAATACTCTTGAGCTCTACCAGAAAATGACATACTTGGTGTGCTGTGTTGGCACACTGGACAATGGTGAGCATGTAGAATGTGCTCTATCTTCAACACTTATTCCCTCAACATCAAACTGTTGCTCAACAGGAATCATAAATAAACTCTTTGTCTTAACAGAATGACTTAAACTTTATTGTGAAGACAATTTCGGCATCCTGGATTTGGTGTATGGAGAATAAGTACTGAGATTCTGCCTTGTTTCTGTGATGCTTCTAAATGGGTTCCACACACCTTAGACCAAGGCTAGCCATGAAAGATTCTGGATGAACCCCCTGGCTATATCTGTACAGTGACAATGTCCCTGTGGGAACCCAGGAATGAGAAGGAAATGATTTCCTCTGCAAGCAGCAGAGCATAGTAGCTGGTGGGGATCTACCCACCTGCACCCGGAATCCCTTCTTCCCGACTCTCACTGTCAACTCCTTTCCTCCGAGCATTTGCCTGCCCTGCCTATGGCCATGACACCCAAATCCCATTAAACTCTAGCAGAGAAAATGAAAGTGAAGATCATAGAGTAGGAGAACAACGATGACTATTTTCTTTGCGTGTTTGGGAACAACTAGGATTCAGAAATCCAATCTACATGCCCTCACTTCTAAGATGTCACAAAACACTATGAAATTAATGCATCAGAGCAACAATTATAAAAGCCTAGTACAGACAAGGCCCATGCTACTCACCAGAGAGGGGACATCAAGGGCAAATAAAAGAGGGTTTCTGCCCTTTATAAACATGGAATCTAATGAAAATGGATGATTAAACAACTGATTATAAAAGTATTTATAATGAAGGGACAGACAAAATGTCAGGGACTCAAAGAGGGAACAATTAACTGCCCGAGGAAGATGGGGCAGATTTATAAAGAGATGACATTTGAGACAAAGTGTGAAGGAAGGGAGGAAGGCTGTCACTCTACTGAGATAGAGCTCTTTGTAATAGGCAAGGGAGCCTTAAAATTCTCCCAGATCAGAAAGGCTACTGGGGTGTCTGGGTAGAGGGTATATGTGGAAACATGACAGGAAGAGGATGTGAGAAAGGCAGCTGAGGACCACCCCTGCTTTGCTGGGGCTGATACTTTGTTATTAAACTCTTAGCCTCAGTTTTAGTAGTAAATGCCAAGACTTATGGTGGTAAGGATATAGGGAGATCAAGAGAAACAGGAGCAAGGCTGAATTTAATACTTTCCAGAAAGAATGAGGGACACAATTACATCTGTGTCACCTTGCCGTCCTGTCCCCTTTCCCTATCATGTCATCTAACTGGGCAATGAAAGAAGAAATGTCCACACAGAAAGAAGCAAATGTAGCTGGAACCCCAAAAGAAACACATGTAAAACCACTTCCTTAATTTTTTGCCTCGGAGGTCATTAGGGAAGAAGTAAAAGTATTTGTATGACAAACAAATCAATCACCCTCCAGGACTACAGTCAGTACCTGATATAAGCAGGGAAGGAAAATACGTCCTCTAACTCTTGGTCCTGCTCTGGGGAGACAGCACATTACGGTGGGAGCACACGGCGAAGCACAACTGCTCAACTGATGGCCAGAGGCGAAAGACCAGAGAAAGATGGGGGCAGATGAGGTCCACTGTCTTTTCCAAAGACCTCCACAAAGACCACAGACTTCCCATTGACACCCCACTGGTGTTCTGTTGGTTCTGTTTTAGTCTTTGATATTGTTTATTTTGTGTATTTTAAGATAGGACCCTTTAATATATGCTAGCCTCACATTAAACATGCTTGGCTTCTAAGCCTCAGGTATTTAAAGTTCTACCTTTTTCCTAAAGCCCCAAGCTAGTAAAGCAAACCTTAAATACGTGAGCCTCTGGGAACCACTTCAGACCCTCAAGTGCTGCCTTTTACTAGGAGTTATCGTTTTAGAAATCTTAGTCCTGCCTCTATTACTATTAAACTTCTCCTACCTGCAGAAGCATACACGTTGACTTACTACTTCTAACCATAAAAGACTTCTTTACAACTAAGATTAGGAATAATCTTAGAATTCTTCTCTTGTACGTCCCTGTCACTGCATTGGAGGTTCTAACATAGTAAGGCAAGAAATGAAAGGCCCTAGATACAGACACTATCAGTGAACACATTCCACAGAAAGTCCCCAAGCAACTAAACAGGGTAAGTACTTCAGCAAGTTTGAGAGTCAAAGCCAATAAACAAAACACAGTTGTATTTCCATGTGTACAAAGGAAGAATTAAACACTGACAGTAAACCAGTAATAGCATTGTAACAAACATGTAATGTGGAATCACTTTGGCAAAACAGGCAAGATTTGCTGAAAGTTACACAGCACCAAGATAGACTGTGGGGAGACAACATTCTTGAAGGGGAATGATAAATGTCAGAATGTCAATTTTCTCCAACAGACATACAAATTCAAAATAACCCTGATCAAACCTCCAGAAAGCTTTTTTAAAAAGCAGAGTTTCAAATGTGTGTGTGTGTGTGTGTGTGTGTGTGTGTGTGTGTGTCTTAGAATAACCAAACAATGTTGAAGGAGATACAGGTGGAGAACACATGCTACAAGAGACCAAGATTTAACCCAAAGATCAAGAGAAAACTAAAGGGTATGCACAGATATCAACTGAAAAAATATAGGCAAACCATAAACAGACCAACACATTTAGACCAACTAATTTTAAACATTTCATTTTTATTATGTGTGTGTCTATGTACACACATATAGTGCCAATAGAGACCAAAAGAGGCACTGGACCCTGTGCAGCTACATTTGTAAGGCAAACGTGAGCAGCACACACAGGACGAGTACTGGGACCCATGTCACCTGTAAGAGCGGTTTTTAACCGCTAAGATCTCTCCAGCCCCTCAACTGATGTTTGATAAAGCTGTCAAGGCATATCAATAAAGTACCAACTTTTTAATAAACTGTGGTAGAAGAACCATAGCTTCAATGTGAACCTGGACTATACTTTGTACCACACTGAAAAGCTAACACAAGATATACTATCACAGACCTAAACCTAGCTTGCATTTTAAGGCCTCTAGAATAAAAAAAAAAAAACAAATAAACAAAAAACCAAACCAAGCAAGCAAGCAAACAACAACAACAACAACAAAACAACAACAACAACAACAAAAACTAGAAAATCATCCTGACCTTGAGTCAACTGAAGATTTGTTAGGAGAGGAAACACAGAGCAGGAACAAATTTAAAAAAATACAAGCCAGTGTCACTGTAAATGAAATGCAAATAAAACTTTTTATGAATGAGGTTTTCCTTTCCAAATGTTACTGTTAAGAAAATGAAAAGATGGATGGATGAAGGGAACTGGGTAGGAGAGGGGATGGGGAGGGGAACAGGGTGTGTATATGGATCAGGTAGGGAGAGCTGGAGAGAGAATGGAAATTGGTGGGTTAAGGTATCTCTAGGAAATGCCAGAGACCTGGGATTGGGGGGCAGGCAGGAAGTCTATAGGGGTGAGTCTAACTGAGACTCCTAGCAGTACAGGATATGGAACCTGAAGTGGCTACCACTTGTAGCCAGACAGAACTCTCAGTGGATGGACAAGGACAGCAACCTACCTACAAAACCTAAATATGTCCTACCTACAAAATGTGCAGGGACAAAAATGGAGTGAAGACTGGGGGAATGTCTAACCAATGACTGCCCTAAATTGAGATATATTCCATGGGCTAGAACCAATCCCTGACATTATTAATGATATTCTGTTATGCCTGCAGGCAGGAGTCTAGCATAACTGAGAGGCTCTACCCAGCAGCCAATGGAAACAGATGTAGAGACCCACAGCCAAACATTACATGGAGCTTGGGGAGTCTTATGGAAGAGTTGGGGGAAGGATTGAGGGACTCACAAGAGGATAGGGACTCCACAAGATGTCCAACACAGTCAACTAACCTGGACCGTTGGGGGCTCCCAGAGACTGAACCACCAACCAAAGCATGACAATGGGCTAAGCCTAGGTCTCCTGCATATATGTAGCAGATGTGCAGCTTGGTCTTAACTTAGGCCCCCCCCAAAACTGTCTCTAAATCGGTTGTCTACCTATGAATCCTCTAACTGGGCCACCTTGTCTGGCCTCAGTGGGAAAGGATTTGCCTAGTCCTGCAGGGACTTGATGAGTAGGGTTATGGTGACACTCAAGGGGCCCTCCCCTTTCTAGAGGAAAAGGGAAGGAGAAAATAGGGGGAGATGAGTCATGTAAAATGAATAAATAAATCAAGTAATGAAAACAGAAAATGATAATATAAAGAATAAGAAAAAAAACAAGATATTTACAACAATGGGCTGTTAACTAGAATATGTAAAATCTTTCAGAACTCCATTAAGAGTTAATTTTAGACCTAGACAAAATTTTAATTTAACAATATCAGAATAAAGACATATGAAGGGTTGGTGGATGATGGTGCCAGCTCTCAAGCCTGATGACCCTGTCCCAGGACCTACGTTGTAGAAGGAAAAAACCAATTACAAGGAATTGTCCTCTAACTGCCACACATAGGTGCGCACACACAGACACAAAGACACAGACACAGACACACACAGACACACAGACACACAGACACACACACACACACAGAGCGTAGTAATTTTTTAAAGTGTCAAAATGAACCATGGCACTATCTAACACATGCAAAGGTATAGAAAAGCTGTAATCCTCATGCACTGACGGTAGGGATGGAAAATGACCAAATCTCTTTGGGGAGTAGTTTGATAAACCACTTTTGATAAAGATAAAATACACTTTTATTGATTTAGTAATCAAGTATTTAATCTGAAGAAATAAAAACATATGTTATCCTAAAACCCTGTACATTCCTGCTTATTGTAGATTTACTCATAATATCCCCAACATAGAACAAACCAAACACTAGTCAACTGGTGAGTAAGCAAATCGCATACATGAAGACATACTACTTGACAACAGCAAGGAATGAAGAACAAACATAGCCCACCAGTGTGGGAAACTCCAAAGGCAATCTGCTCACTGAAAAAGCATGACTATCATAGAGCAGTCTGGAGAAGACAAAACTGTGATGTCAGAGATCAGTATGGTCTGCAGTGATGACTGGAGTGTGGAATGACCTACATTCTTATTCATTCATGATGCTGGGAATGGAAAACAGTCCAACAGAGAGCAGCTTGAATTTTAAAAGAACAAGGTTAATCATGAAACCTGCATGCACATGAACACTTCCATGCTAACAATCTGAGCAGCTTCATTTACAGTGTCCTGCATTAGTTATTTTCTGGGGAAGTGATACAATGCCGTGACCAAAGTGACTTATAAAAGGTTATTTTGGCTTGTAACTCCAGAGGGAGAAGAGTCCATCACAGTGGGGAGCATGGCAGCAAGGGCAGGCACAGCAGCCACAGCAGGGAGCTGAGAATTCCCATCCTCAACCAGGAAGCAGAGAGAACTGGAAGCAACAAGAGGCTTTAAACTCTGAGAGCCCCACCCCCACTACATTCTTCCTGGATCAGAACTATACCTCCCAAACCTTCCCCAACAGCACAGCCAACTAGAGACCAAGAATTCAAATGCCACAGACTATTTGGGCTAATTCTTATTTAAATCACCACATAGTCCAAATTGAAAACAGTGTGCACAGAAATGAACAGATTAATAGGTAAATAATAACAGATCAGTGTTAAAATTTAATTCATCAATAAAAAGAATGTACTATTGAAATGGTTATCACTGTGAAGACATCAGAAAATATCATGTGGAACTAAAGAAGCCAGACAGAATACACTAAAGAATGTCAACTTTAGAATTTTCAAACTACAGATGAGTAGCCTGTGGGCCAGGAGACAGACCAACTTCAGAGAAGCAAAAAGGATTCTGTGTACAACAGAGCTATTCTCAGAGAGGGTGCTCACAGGAGAATGGATACTTACCAAACTCAAAAAAACCAAAAACCAAAACCAAAACAAAAACATACATTTTGTTGGAAACAAATTATACCTTAAGTAAACTGATTCTTAAGAGTTTTAAAACAGCTTAAAATATTAGTTATGTTAAACCCAAAAGCTTAACTAAAATGACACAGGTGTTTATAATACATATATCATAAAGACCAAAAGGAGGCTCACAAAAGTACAATTTTACTGGGATTAGCTTTCTTTATATCTTTAAAGTTATTTTAATATGCAATAGTCTTTTTTCTAAATAATACCTTTTAATGCAAAAAACAAACAAAAAACCAAAGCTAGCTACCAAATTATAATTGATTATAAACATGAGAAATCCAGATTCATGCTTTCAGTCATCACTTAACAGAGCTGAGGACATTTAATAGCTACTATTCTCAATTCCTCACTGACCAGGTGTTGCAGAACATGAGAAGCCAGTGACAAAGGGGTCTCCTGATGTAGACTGCAGATGCAGTGTCTACACAGACCCCATAAAACAGGAGTAACAATGGCTAGATAGTAACAGTACTACTAACATCAGTTATATGCTAATCAAGCATTAAGTGCCATGATCATATTATCTTAATACTTACACTTATAAACTTTGTGAGTTAAAGATTTTTATTTTGTAGGTCAAAAATTACATTTAAGATCAAATAATTTAATCAAATATCACAGCTAGTAACCCACATGTGCCCAGCTCCAAACTTCACGCTGCCTTGCTAACAGTACAAGTTCCAGAAAGTATAGTCAACCCCAGAGAAGAGAAAGCTTAAGAGTTCGTAAACTAAAAGGTTTGAGAACTGCTGAGCACTAGGCCACCATAAGCCTTGAAATGTTGTTTTCTGCTGGCCTCCTGGACAGATACTGAGTTTCTAGATTAACTGAACATTTCTCAGTGGCTACATAAAAACTAGGAGTCAGGCTTTTTTTGTTTTTTTTTTAGTTTTTTTTTTGTTTTGATTTTTTGTTGTTTTTGTTTTTTTACTACTAGTTATTTTATGTGAGTTTTACCAGTATTTAAAGAAGGGTAGGAGTGCTAAGGATATTAGAGGAAGGAGAGTTGTTTTTCCAAAGAAATACTATCTAGTAAGGCTTCACAGTCAAGTTTAATTTTTCTTCAAAATAAGAGTTCCTTAATGGCATGTTAGAATGTCCTATCCTCTCTTTTTCTATAACTTCAGTGGGTTGTTTTATCCCTTGAAACTGACAGTCCAAGAAGGAAATAATACAGGACGGTCAAGAAGGACCTACTGTAAGAGATGGACCACCCTTAGGTACGGCTGCTTCTGTGCAAGCCTGTCGCCTTTGCAGGTCCCTGCTTGCTATTGTGTCCTCACTCTTCTCCCTGGGACCCACTGCCCCAGAGAACCAACCTTTGCGACTCCTTGGAACTTGCCTTTGCTCTTCCACTCTTGCTTGCTTCCCACCTTGGCACTTTCTCGTTTGTGTGCCTGTTCTGTTTGAGCTCATCTCTTAGGCCCTGAGGAAGACTGTCCTGGTTTCCTTCCTCCACTGAAGCCATTTGGTTCTCCTCTCTCCTTAGTCCTTAGTCCTTTACTCATTCCTGGTCTCTGAACTGGCCTAGAAGGAATCTGTAAGTTTAGGGCTCAGTACTCTTTTGGGCAATTGCTCCTGAGGAGTCTAGGAAGCATGGAATAGTTTATAGCAAAGCTTTTGTTTGGTTGGTTGATTTTTGGTTTTGGTTTTGTTGTTTTGTTTTCCCCAAAATGAAATATGCCCCAAATCCTTAAATCTGGACCTCATTGCTGTCTCTCATTGCTGCCCTCCAGTGGCTGTCAATGATTCAGAGATGTAGGTGTGAGGTAAGTTTCAGGGCCTCGCTCTGCTGCTTTCTCCTTGGATTGAGTGTTTTCCAGTCCGACCCTAGACAGTGGAGCTGGCACACCTGAGGTCAGTGTTCGGAACCCTGAAGTTTTCACTCAGCCCCAACACAACCTAGCATTGCTAGCAGTGAGACACATCTGTGACGAGTCTCCCACCTCTCTTCCTAAAGTTGGGACTGTGTCCAAAAAAAAAAAACAAAAAAAAAAAAAACAAAAAAACCCCCAAAAACCCAAGTTTCGAATTTGTGGGTATGAATATACAAGCCAAGTATTAAATACAGGAGAGCTCCTGGATTGGCTTTTAAAAAAGGGACACAGAGCACAGTGGAATTCCTCAGGCTATCTTGGAGGCTCCCCAGGCATCTAAGATGAAGCAGAAGGAGCTCAGTGGTACAAAGTATGGACTAAGGCAAAACCACCAGGAAGCCTCTCTACTAGGATTGTTTACATAATAGATTACACAAATTGTGGCTTGCAGGACTTCTGATGACAGCAAGAGCATGGAGATATGCACAGCTAGTCAGATATATTACCATGACCTCTTCTGACCACCAAGTGCCTTTGAAATACAAGCAATCTGGACTTCATGTCTGGTCTGTCTTCTCCACATATTCATGCCACTAGCTTAGCGGAACAGATTGTCTTTACCAGGACAGGTTGCTTTAAGGCTTAGGTGTGTCCATCCTTTTGACACTACAACATAGTGTTGCCATCTAGAAAATTCAACAAACAAGTATCATAATTAAGTAAGTTATTACTTTTGTTGGGCCACATTCAGAGCTGCCCTGGGCCATGTATGGCCTAAGGTCATGGAGCAGACACAGCAGGACCATTCCTTCCAGACCTACTATCCACATGAGCCTCATAGTCCACAATTTATCAACCTATTTGTTTGTGACTGAGGCAGATGACTCCTGAGCTTGCAGGCTGACACGCTTACATTTACTCCACTGAAAAGGAGCCCTGCCAAGCAGCAGTGCTTGAAAAGAGCTTCAACGAACAAAAGCATTGGCCAGACAGTTCCCTGATATGACAGCTAGAGTGAAAATGGCCCCATAAGTTTATATATTTAGCTGTTTAATCTCTAGTTTGGTGAAACTGTTTTGGGAAAGATTAACACGTGTGGCTTTCTGTATTCATTCCTCTATTGAAGAGCATCTGGATTCTTTCCAGCTTCTGACTATTATAAATAAGGCTGCTATGAACATAGTGGAACATGTGTCTTTGTTGTATGTTGCGGCATCTTTTGAGTATATGCTGAGGAGAGGTATAGCTGGGTCCTCAGGTAGTATTATGTCCAATTTTCTGAGGAACCTCCAGACTGATTTCCAGAGTGGTTGTACCAGCTTGCAATCCCACCAACAATGGGGGAGTGTTCCTCTTTCTCCACATCCTTGCCAGCATCTACTGTCACCTGAGTTTTTGATCTTAGCCATTCTGACTGGTGTGAAGTGATATCTCAGGGTTTTTTTGATTTGCATTTCCCTCATGACTAAGTGGACTACTACTCAGCTATTAAAAACAGTGACCACATGAAATTCTTAGGCAAGTGGATAAAATTAAAAAATACCAACCTGAGTGTGGTAACCCAGTCACAAAAGAACACACATGGTATGCATTCATTGATAAGTGGATATTAGCCCAAAAGCTTGGAATACCTAAGAAAAAATTCACAGATCATATGAAGCTCAAGAAGAAGGAAGACTAAAATGTGGATACTTCATTCCTTCTTAGAAGGGAGAACAAATATTCACAGGAGGAAATACAAGGACAAAGAGTGGGTCAGGGACTGAAGAAAAGGTCATCCAGAGACTGCCCCACCTGGGGATCCATCCCATATGCAGCCACCAAACCCAGTCAGTATTGCTGATGCCAAGAAGTGTTTGCTCGCAGGAGCCAGATATGGTTGTCTCCTTAGAGGCTCTGCCAGAGTCCTACTGATACAGGTGAGGATGGTTGTAGCTAACCATTGCACTGAACAAGGGGATCCCAAAGGAGGAGTTAGAGAAAAGACTGAAGGAAAGGAACAGGTTTGCAACCCCACAGGAAGAACAACAATATCAGCCAATTAGATTCCACCAGAGCTCCCAGGGACTAAACCACCAACCAAAGAGTACACATGGAGGGGCCCATGGCTCAAGCCACATCTGTAGCAGAGGATGGCATAATTGGACATCAATAGTTGGAAAAGCCCTTGGTCCTGTGAAGGCTTGTTTCCCCAATGTAGGATAATGCCAGGGTGTTGAGGTTAGAGTGGGTGGGTGGGAATGGGAGCATCCTCAAAGAAGCAGGGGGAGGAGTAAGGGGGTGGGGAGGGAAGGGAATAACATCACATACATAAAATATCCAAGAAAAATAAAATTTAAAAAAGGTGTGGCTTTGTTGGAGGAGGTATGTCACTATAGTTGGGCTTTGAAGTTTCAAAAGCCCATGCCAGACCCAGCTTCTTTTCTCTGCCTCTAATTTTAGATTAGTTCTAAACTCTCCTCTACTGCTCCAGTGCTGTACCTGTTTGCCCAGTGCCATGCTTCTTGACATGATGGTCAAGGATTCACCCTCTCAAACTGTAAGCAAGCCACCAATTGGTGCATTCTTTCACAAGTTGCCTTTGTCATGCTGTCTCCAGCAGCAATAGAAAAGTAAGACACCTGATGAAGGGGTCTTAACACTTCCCTCTGATGTCCACCATCAAGACTATCTCTTTCATAAATTTATTTCCCTACTACACAGCCACTAGGACTACTCTCCAGGGATCTTTGTGCCAGGCATGATGATAAATTTCCATAATTTTAGCACTTGGGAAGTTGAGGATCCAGAGTACAAATCCAACCTGAGCTACATGGTGAGGGCCTGCCAATAGTAATAGTAACCATAATAGTAACAGTAACAGTAATAGTAACAACAACAACAATAAAATAAATATAATCTTATAAACTGTCTAAAAGCCCCTCACATTCCAGCAGGTTCAGGACTAATATGAATAAGCACTTGTGGGAGGTAGCTTCATGCTAACAACTCCTTATTTGTGATAAGAAATGATAACTTGCACCTGGGGCCTTTTGAGATATGGGGCTGCCCAACTCCTACTTGCCTCTGGTAAAGTCCCCCAGTTAGTCAGTAGTTTAGAATGGTTATTCTATGAATCAAAGGATATTTTAATGTGTGCTGGGTCACAGAATCATCCTTTGATGTAAGTGTATTTTCTATTAAGACGAGCATTCAAATAATTAACAGAGGGAAGGTTCATTTTAGGAATACATAATGTTCAGAAATAGTACCACAATCCATTCCACAACCAAAAAGAAATGGACAGGTAGCTCTTTAGACACTACAGTTGTTTTTAAGGAACGCCTATGTCTGCAATGGAAATGCACTGTGTTTACTTTAAATGCAGGAAGAAGTTGGGGAATAAGTGCCCTAGAGGGAATATCCCCAGCTCATTCTAAAAAAAGCCCAGATATCTTAGGATGGCTCAGTGTGGAAGTGCCTTGCCAACAAGCTTCATTCAGGAGATCTGATGCAATGCCACAGGCTTGTTCATTCAGCTTCATTTAACTCAGATCAAAAGTAACTGCTGAGGCTTCGAAGGTAAGGAGAAGGTAATATTACCAAGAAAAGGACATCTGCAACTGTTAACTGCTTGTAAGACATGGACGGTGAACACTGTAAGCTAAATAAATACAGCAAACACTTCTATGGACAGTTGGAGGTCCTCACAGAGGACACGAATAACAGCAGCATCAATTACTCTAGGGTAACACATTTTACAGCACTGAAGGAGGATAAAGCAGACATTAAAAAAGTTTCTCAAGAAACAACAGCTGAATGAACAAGCCAAGGCATTGCATCAGATCTCCTGAATGAAGAAACAACAGCAGAGAATAAAGACAAAATAAGACAAATTAGGAGACAGGGGTTAAAGAAGATCTTAATAACCAAAGGAATGAAAAGTCTACATCTTAATTAAACCAATACACACTCACATTGACATAAACACACTGATACACACACACACACACACACATTTATACACACAGATAGATAGATAGATAGATAGATAGATAGATAGATAGATAGATAGATAGATAGATAGATAGATAGGCAGGCAGGCAGGCAGGCAGGCAGGCAGGCAGGCAGGCAGGCAGGCAGGCAGGCAGGCAGGCAGGCAGAGACAGAAACACAGAAACATAGAGAGAAAAACAGAGTCTAATTTTCTTTAAGTTTACCTCTCCTCTCTGAATATTTTATAGCTCTTCGTGACTGAAATGGACCCCTTTTGTACTTACAAATTCAATTTGCTCCTGATCTGCACTTTTCATGCATAAGTATTCAATTCCAGCTAGACTTTAAGATGCAGCTTATGTCCCAATTTCTTTACATTGAATTGACACTGTGACTAGCTGAAGACAATACAATGTGGTGGAAGTGATGATTTGCTAGTTCTGAGCACAGACCTCGATGTTTTTGGCCACTTTCTCTCTTGGAACCCTTCCCAAATGGTGTGAGCAGGTCTAGAGCAGGCTGCCGATAGCTCTTCATGGAGCAGTGAAGAGCTGGCCATAGGTCTTGAGAACTTTACATTGGTCAGTCTTTTCAATGCAGCAGCTGACTGTAGTATAGAGACTTGCTCAGTGATCCAGAACTGCTAATTAATAGAACTCTGAGCTCCACACATGATTCAAGCCAGTGTGTTATGGGAGTCAGATAACTGAAATACATACAGTATTCTACTGTCTCCAAGACAATTCTTACCACATGTCCATGTTAGGATCAAGGATTTAGTGATTACCTGTTTGATCTTTAGGCAGGAGTCACTCCCAGTGTGTACTCACTGTGCACCATTTAAGCTGTGCGCAGAGCAAGCACTCAGTGTTTGATGAAATGAACTGGAATGAAAAGCCAGTGCTGATGTTCAATAGCATTTCTACTCCACATTCCCCATAGAACTGTTAGAAAGTAAAGGGCCACCAAGAACCTACTGCCGGCCCACAATAATCCCTAAAGATGAATAACAGAGGCCACCAATTCCTGGAGTATAGCTACCACTTTAAAATGGTTCATTAAATGAGAATTTATTTTGTCCTCAAGCTTTAACATTTCCCAAGCTTGGAATATGAAATAAATATATACATATTTTTGCATGAAAAATTATACTGAAATTAAACTTATATAACATAAATATGAATGTTAAAGAAAAAATCCTTTCAACTTGTACTGCAGAGTTCATTATCATTAATAGCAGATTTTCTAATCCTAGAATCTTAACAAATGAAAGTGTATGCCAATGTATTTTAAGTCTGAAATATCATGAAAGCTTGTATATTCAAAATGTCATTTCACTTTTTACTGTAAGAAGTAAAAAAATGCAAATGGAGTAAAAAAGGATGAATAGCTTTATAATCCTCATCTAATCTTCTTTCTAATGAAATTACAGGGCTTTTCAATTATACTCTGCTATTACAGCCTATACAGAGTCTTTCATCAACGTCCATATTTTGAATATGTTTTAAATTATCAGTCACCTAATTGCATCTGAAAGTCTAACACAAGAGAACATGAGCACCTGATCGGCATGACACACTTAGAAAGCAGACAGGCACTGAAAGAGTCTGCATCCTCAGGCACACCAGGTCAGCCCACTTTTATATGGGCATACATCCTACATTTTACCTTTTATGGAACTCTGCTTGGGACAGACACAGCTGTTCCCTGATATGGCTACTGCCACCTTGAAGTCATAGCACCTGTGATTGCCTACAAGAAAGTCCCACAAGACTGGCCTTTGTGCATTCCTCCTGGAAGTAAAGGAGGAGTGATTCTCCTCCCCTCTCTGAAGGTATGCAAACATTTAACAATCATTGGGACAGGAGCAGTTCTTCTGCAATAGCTTAGCTGCTGTAAGTTGCTGGCACTCCCTATAAACAACCCCTTGAATCTCCACTAAGTAACTCCTGCTAGACTTGGGTGGAATTTTTGGGGGGTGTGGTTGGGGGGTTGTTCTGGGGGCTGTTGTGTGTGCTTTCTTTTGGATAAACAGACACTTGAATAGGAAACGTCATAAAACATTTGCCTTTACCTTTCACTTCTGGCATTTCCGTTACCATTCTAAATTATTTTATTTACTATTATTAGTGTGTGTGTTGGGGTGGGGAGTGGAGTTGTACACCTGCCACCATGGAGGTCAGTGAATAACTTTGTGAAGCTAGTTCTTGCCTTCTACCTTTATTTGGGTTCCAGGGAGCAAACTCAGGCAGGTTTTCATGGCGAATGCTTCACTTGCCGAGTCATAGTCCTGGTCCCTGCTAACTCCATTTACTGTTTTGATCTCAGACATGTAAAAGCCCAATTAAGTCTATTAATAAGTTGAATAATAAAATCAAAACCTAAAAAGGTTTAGATAGCTGTAGAATGACAGAATCTCTGTGCTGACAAATCTGAAAGAAGAACAGGGCTAGTGAATGTCCGACCTGTAGGTTTAGTCCATAAGACCGTCTGCAGGCCAGATGAGCAGGGAGCACTCCTGCATAGGAGAAGACACCAGCACCAGGAAAGAGGACACTGGTAGCATAAGGAACAGAGAGCCAAAGCCTCTTCTAAAATGAGCTGGCAATGAACACACAGTCAAAGGGCTAGCACTGAGACAGGCTATGGCCATCTTCACAATAATGAGACTTCTTGGAGGTGAAGGTGTCACTTTGGGTAGAGTTCTTCCCAAGTGAGACCCAACACACAGTGTGGGCTGGGTGTTCTGCAAAAATGGAGGGAACATGGCAAGTTCTTATGGTACACCCCCCAATTTAGAATAGTGCTTTAGGACTGTGAGGAGTACAAACCACAGAATACGTAGCCACACCTCATCTTATGTTAAGTCCCCTACAGTAATGAACAAATAAAATTTTACTTGTAGTTTGAACATCTGAGAATGACCTAAATGAACAAAAAGAAAGAGATCTTTTTAGACCAGAATGTGAAAGGCTTGTTTTGTAGCATGTCAGCTATCTGATAACAGCCTAAGGATGCTGTTCAAATCATCTAGGTTGGAAATTACCCCTTTCCAACTGCTGGAACAGAGAAAGGAATAAGTAGAATTTATGACACATTGAATAAGAAGAGACACAGTCTGTCATTATCAGTAAAATTTTGTAGTTTGAGCTTTTGCTATTTAAATATCACAAAAGAAGCTCTGGGGGTAGAAATGCAGCACACACAGGCCCTTCAGAATCTACACCATTGCTCATGCGGGGCTCACAAGTTCTTGAGCCCACACCGGATGTGCTTTCCATTTACCATCAGATCACATTTTCTTTGAACACTAATTGCTTCCTATAGGTGTCAATGTCACAAACTATTGAGAATGATAACATTTTCTTTACATGAACAGTGAAAAAAAGAAAGACTTTTTCTTGGATATGTCTTTCCAATGAAAAACACTTTCTGTTTTCCAAGAAGCTTGAACTGGCTTAGAGGTTTTGGAGAACAAATTCCAGAGGAAGGGAATGGATTCCTACTGAACCCTAAAACAAAATTTCACTCTTTACATCTTAGATCAAAGACTAAAACTTGAGCATCTCAAATCTAGAGGTGGAAAGTATTCAGTCCCATTTCTGACAATGCTAGGAAAGCTGTACGAAAAGGAGAACCCCTAACCCAGCCCCCAAATATTAAGTTGACACACGTTTCTGGGACGTGGCCTGAATCCTCAACCCTAGGCGGACTATAGACACATGATTCTGCTGAACAGGGCTTTCCGGAATTGTCATCAATGACAGATTACACCGCCCATCCACAAGGGTCTAGGGCTAGCTCAGGCCATCCATTACGGGTTAAAAGCTATTCCGGCAGGAATCCAGGCACAGTGGTAAGGAGGTTACCCAGACAAGGGGTTCTACAGCTTTAAGAAACACTCTGGGCATCTACAAGTTTTCAGAATGCAAACTATGTCAGCTTTGAAAACAAGAGGCACTGCATCATTATGGCAGGAGAAACAAAGCCAGCCCCCTTCTAAAACAGACAAAAAAAGATTGTTTTAATAGGAGAGAAACATCAGTCATTGATGCTTACTTCATTCACACTTTCTATCCAACCCCATCCATCTTCAGAGTGAAGAGATGACAGAGCAGTTACAGCTCTCCCTTTTGGCCCCCACCCACCTTGTTCTACTATACCCAAAACACCAGGGCCCACCAACCCACCCTTTCTAGTCTGCAAGAACAGCCCTATGGGTGGCCTTTCCATCTTACGGGCTTGTCAAAGCTCAGGTAGACCTAAGTACCAGCCTTCATCAGGATGCTGTAACAGGACTTCCCACCAGGCTAGCACGACTGGTCAGAACCCTTGCAAACCATCTGTAAGCACCTCACTGTTGCTGATGGCTGAGTACATTCTACAAAGGAGGCAGCAAAGAAAAGTCAACAAACCAGACTAACAACCCAGAAAGCAAAACATTTCATTTTCCTTCAACACTACTGGCCACATTATCCACACACAAAGTACTCTAGGCGGGCAGTCTCTGCATCAGTGCACCTGCTTAGCATGGGTTTGACGAGTCATCTTTTCGCTGTGTCTGCAGAAGTCAATGGCCACACAATGGATCGCATCACTTGAGGGTCACTTGAGTCCCTCTTACTCTATGGATCCCTCCTCCCACCCCCTGCCTACCCTTCTACCCACAAAATCTTTACTCCACCATTGCTAAGGATCTCAGATAGCTAAATAAAAGAGGTGGCCTCAAACACAGGGAAAAGCCCTTAGGTCTCCAGTGTGAATCACCAATGCCAAACCCCCTCCCCTCCCCTTTTCCTTAAGACCTGATGGTCTTCAGTCACACATCTTAAAAGAAAAACAAAAAACAAAAACACAAAGACTTACTTGTCTCAAGTCGATGAAGGCCAACTGCAGCGTGTCCTCCTGGAACCCAGGCACCGGGCCGGATCTGGCAAACTCTGTGGGAAAGAAAAGAGGATAAAAAGCGCCTTTAACTAACCATGGACAGGGAGATTGGCAGACGGATGACAGGGAAGACAAGAGAGGCTGGGGGAGAGGAGGCCTGGGCTTCTAAGGAGTCATGTCTCTCTCCCTTCAGTTTCTTTGTTGGCCCTTCAAAATTCGTGTCATCAAAACACCATTAATTCCAGCATCCTGACAGCAAGGAAACTGTACTAATTCGACCTGAAATTTATTCCCATGAGCCGCTCTGGGCTTCAGAGTATTTGTTTTGTGAATGGACAAACAACTTGCAAAGGAGGAAGGGAGGGGGGAAAAGAAAAAAGTTTTTCCTCTCAACACAATAAAATCTTCAGCTGAGAAACTCTTTTCAGTTCCGAAAGCTATTTATATTTCAGATCACTGAAGGAATTTTCTAATTTCACGCCTGTCACCTCATTCCCTAAGCATTTATCAAAAATATTCCCTGCCACATCATTAATTATTCCCTCACTGATTATTTGTATTATCTCGTGAGTGCCAACCTCCTACACGACACACACGCATGCACACCACTAGCAGCAGCTGCTGCCTGGATCAGAATTTGGCTGAAAAAGGCACAGCAGTATTGGGAGATAAGACGATGTCCACCTGGATGAGGCTCACTGCAGATGGAAAGGGACATTTGCATATGTGTTCCTTCTCTTCAGTCTTCTGAACTTTCATTTCTATGCTGCTTTAAAAATTCCAACTTTTCTTCCCTCCACCTGTTTCCTCAAAGGTCACGGAGGCCCACACAGATGCTATCTGCAGCTCTCAGTAGCACCTGAGACAATGCTCTCTTAGAATTCTGGCTTCCACATCTTTATCAAGAAAGAAATAGCAAAGGACTACAGGGACGAATGCTACTACCACCCAAGAATGTCAAATTTACCATCTCTGAGCCCTGTCTATTAGGAAATCAAAAAGTCTGAAGATCTTTCCACACAGACAAGCACATGGCACAGTCAAGATCTGGGAGTCACTGTAATTGCAATTCTTGTGAAGTCAAAGCATGATGGGTGTTTCCTATCCATCTACTATTTACAATAAAAGCAGCTCAAGTACTTGGGAAAAAAAACATGAAAAGAAGTATTTTCCTTTCAGATATATATTCTTCAATATGGAAGTTAAGAACCTATAGAACTGCTGGAATAGTCTTTTTATTTTTCACGTCTAGCTAGAAAAGTGGAATACTATACAGGACAAATTCAAAAGATGAGGCACGAACAAAGATTACCACTCATTTGGTTTTGCCTCTTCCTTTCCACTCATTTTGAAACCATAACAGATTTACATAAAATCACAGTCACAGTTTTTAAAAATAATGCCAAATTAGACCAAAGAGACAAGGAAGCATCATATGAAAGAATCATAATCAATACATTAATTTAAATACAGTATAAATGTAGTATATACCTGCATACAAATACTCTTATTGCAGACATTTCATGGGGGGAGGGTGCATAAGAAAAGAGATCAACTCCAAACACAGTCAACCTTAGTAAAGTGGCTGTTTGCTTTGAGAAGAAAACTCATATGCAATTTAGAATCCAACATTATCCAAAGGAGGTCTAAGAAACCCACTCGAAAGAGTAAAGTTCTCAACTGGGCAAACATCCAGGAAGAGCAGGCTGATGTAATGCCTGACACAGCAGACCCTGCCTGCGCATCAGCAGTGATGTGCAGTCAGATCAGATCAGATCTGGTAACCTGGAGTGCAGGAACTGCGCATCCCAGATGTGTAATTACTTCACATGATGCTCTTGTTGGAACAAGCTCTTCAGTTACAGCCACGGCCTCTCTTCCCAACAGCCTTGTTGAGTGTTCAGTCTGCACACTTTCTCCGAGGCTGACGACTGCCTGGAGTAGTCCTGCATCATTCAAGCCAGTGTTGCCTCACTTTTTTCATTCAAGTCCTGGCTATCAGGAGGAGCCCAGGATTGGGATGTTCCGCTGTCCTGCCTATGTCAAACTCGACTCCCCGTGCCATCGCACTGGAAGGCTCGTGAGCTAGGTCTACACTCCTGCTGCTCCCCACTGAACACCAGGCTGGATGACAGATAAACTGACTCAGGAGTCTGCATGTGCTTTGCACTGAGCTCTCAGTGACTTCAGAGACATGATTTCCATGACATACCAAACCCTCAGGTTCCCACAAGACATCCCAGCCTTTGATTTGCCTTTTTATAAAGAGAAGCAGAGAATGATAATTAAGCCAGATATGATGAAGTGAAGAGATTAATCTCTACAAATCACATGTGGAAATGTCTAATTACTGTAAATTCAACTTCATATCTGTAGTTTTTCCTCTTCATTTTATCAGTATTGAGGATCAAACCTAAGACCTTGTTCTTGCTTGTCAAGCATGTTATTACGGAACCACAGTCCTATAATACGGACAATCCCACAATGATAGTAAAGACAGTAAATGCCTTAGATAAGGATCCAATTTCAAAGCCTAACAATTATTAGAAACAGTAGCTTTTCAGGAGGGGTAGTGAGCAGGAAATAAAGTAAATAAGTAAAAAATTAAATGAAACAAAAAACCCATAAAAAATCCCAGCATGTTTCTAATACCCTTACATAAATAAATGTTTTACACATTAAAGAGTAGTAAATGCTCAAAAATTATTATGTTTCAATTAAACAAATTACATAAAAATCAAGATTCACTAGAAACACAGACCTATAAATAATAACAGAAATTTCTGGGTTACAGGTTGTAAGGATTTTAAGGGAACAGCCCTGTGTGTGTATGGGGCGTGCTATGATGACAACAATAACAACAGTACCAGAACTGGAGCACTACTT
Organism: Rattus norvegicus; assembly: GCF_021556685.1. Taxonomy (NCBI): domain Eukaryota; kingdom Metazoa; phylum Chordata; class Mammalia; order Rodentia; family Muridae; genus Rattus; species Rattus norvegicus. The sequence continues at coordinate 118,490,476 of NC_141537.1, forward strand.
CTCTACTAATTCCTGAGTTCAACAGATTACTTATCTTTGTTTATGTCTTTAAAAATCATTGAATCAAAAATTAGAATAGCAGATAATTTCTTATACTGTGGTGATAAACATTAAGCCAAGTCACACATATAAAGGAGCTTAGCAGAGGGGCAGGCATAGCATAGCTATTATCCTTATAGTAATTGTAGAGTGTGTGTGCATGCATGTGTATGTACGTGTGTGTATGTGTGTGTGTACATGTGTGTGTGCACACACGCGTACGCATGTGCACGCGTGCATGTGCACACTTCCCTTTAACAAGAGGTTCATAGCTTCTACTGAATTCTCAGAGGTTTGGTGACAATGTCAAGAAATATTGTCTGACAACCAATGAAAAGAAATAGAATAGAGCTGAACTAGGCATGGCTCAGTAAGCAGTCATTTGCTTAGAAGAAAATTTATAGGCAGACACCTAATTATTCTGCTTTAAAGGAGTTAAATATGACAAGTCTCTTAGGCATAACACAGAAAATTTTATTTGTATTATTAGAAAAAATAAATAAATGTATTAAAATCTCTGTAACTGTGATTTAATAGTCTCAAAAAATGATCTTCTAGGGGTTGGGGATTTAGCTCAGTGGTAGAGCGCTTGCTCTTTCGGTCCCCAGCTCCGAAAAAAAAAAAAAAGAAAAAAATGATCTTCTAGGGTAATTATCTTATAAATACATGAAAAAATTGTAATAACTATAAATATTAAAAAAATAAGAATTCAATTAAAATATAATATACTTAAGCTAGTAAGCAACTACTTCGCAATTTTATCCAAGGCTGCTACAGAGAGGAGAGTGATTTCTTCTTTATATTCTATAAACTCTCATAAGGCAATAAGAGAAATACGAGAATGAAACAGTCCCGATCAGCAGTACCTCTTTTAGTGACAAGAGACACAGCAGGATAGGCTGACATGCACAAATCCTCAGACACTGCCTGACAGGTGAGAAGGAACACTGATGTGTGGACAGGACAATCTCACATGTCCATGGTGAGGCCTCTAGAGCCATGGACTCTGACGGGAGTCACAGCCGAGTGGAAAAGGCAGACACAGACATGGACCAGTCCTTCGTGGACTTGTTTCTGGACAGCGGGTTTTCAGTCTCACAGTGGCCTGTGTCAGCATCAAAGTGTCCCAGCCTGGGGTTCTGCAGGGCAGTCCCAGCATCATCCAAGAGATAAGGAGAGCCTGGTTCACCTCACACAGAACCAAATCCCCTCACCAGCTCCTGTTGCTTGTGGGTGGGGCCAGACTCTGGTGAGTCAGGAAGTCTGCTGGCAAGTTGAGCTGTGCTGTGGCAAGCAGCACCAGCTCATTTGACATTTGCCACTTTCTCCACCCTCCGTCCTGTCTTGTCAGGAGGGACTCACTGAGTGCAGCATGGCACCAAGTCCTGACTCAGAGATTCACTTTGAAAATTGAAAAAGAAAATCAGTGAAGAAACTGTCAGCTAATTGAAGGCTAGGAAGTAAATGCTAAAAGGCAGCTCACAAAGTTACAGAAAAGGTATATAGTCAAAGAAGACTCTGAGGAGAAAGACAATTAGAATATCCAACAACCTCTGATATTCTTAATGTACAAACCTTTGAGATGTGCTCATCATTTTAAGAAATTTTAATTTTCAAAATAACCTATAAAATTTTCCCATAATTTATTTTTTTATTCATATTACATCTCAATTGCAGCTCCCCTTCTGCCCTCTCCTCTTAGTCCTGCCCTTGAAAATCCCTCTTCCTCTTACCCTATTCCCTTTTCCTCAGAGAAGAGGAAGCTCCCTTGGGTACCATCCCTCCCTGGGATATCTAGTCCCAGCAGGACTAAGTACTTCCTCTCTCACTAAGGCTCAAGCACTCAGTCTAAGTGGGGAAAGTCAAATAGTCACAGCCTAATAAAGTTACCAAAGGGTAAAAGAATAAGTTTGCTAATTTCAACTTTTTTTCTAGGTTTCTTTTCAGGTTGATGTTAAGACTAATAGTAAAGTCCAGTGATTGTTTTGTTGGGGAAGAAAACAAATATTTCAAATTTCATCTGGTGCATTCACAACTGGCTGGAGAAAAACAACATAAAGTATAGTGAGTCCTGAGGATGCAGTTTGACCCCAGAAACCAAACTTTTTTTTTTTTACATTTTATTTTATTTTTTTTATTAACTTGAGTATTTCTTATATACATTTCGAGTGTTATTCCCTTTCCCGGTATCCGGGCAAACATCCCCCTCCCCCCTCCCCTTCCTTATGGGTGTTCCCCTCCCAACCCTCCCCCCACTGCCGCCCTCCCCCCACCAGTCTAGTTCACTGGGGGTTCAGTCTTAGCAGGACCCAGGACTTCCCCTTCCACTGGTGCTCTTACTAGGATATTCATTGCTACCTATGAGGTCAGAGTCCAGGGTCAGTCCATGTATAGTCTTTAGGTAGTGGCTTAGTCCCTGGAAGCTCTGGTTGCTTGGCATTGTTGTACATATGGGGTCTCGAGCCCCTTCAAGCTCTTCCAGTTCTTTCTCTGATTCCTTCAACGGGGGTCCTATTCTCAGTTCAGTGGTTTGCTGCTGGCATTCGCCTCTGTATTTGCTGTATTCTCGCTGTGTCTCTCAGGAGCGATCTACATCCGGCTCCTGTCGGCCTGCACTTCTTTGCTTCATCCATCTTGTCTAATTGGGTGGCTGTATATGTATGGGCCACATGTGGGGCAGGCTCTGAATGGGTGTTCCTTCAGTCTCTGTTTTAATCTTTGCCTCTCTCTTCCCTGCCAAGGGTATTCTTGTTCCCCTTTTAAAGAAGGAGTGAAGCATTCACATTTTGATCATCCGTCTTGAGTTTCATTTGTTCTAGGCATCTAGGGTAATTCAAGCATTTGGGCTAATAGCCACTTATCAATGAGTGCATACCATGTCTGTCTTTCTGTGATTGGGTTAGCTCACTCAGGATGATATTTTCCAGTTCCAACCATTTGCCTACGGATTTCATAAACTCGTTGTTTTTGATAGCTGAGTAATATTCCATTGTGTAGATGTACCACATTTTCTGTATCCATTCCTCTGTTGAAGGGCATCTGGGTTCTTTCCAGCTTCTGGCTATTATAAATAAGGCTGCGATGAACATAGTGGAGCACGTGTCTTTTTTACATGTTGGGGCATCTTTTGGGTATATGCCCAAGAGAGGTATAGCTGGATCCTCAGGCAGTTCAATGTCCAATTTTCTGAGGATCCTCCAGACTGATTTCCAGAATGGTTGTACCAGTATGCAATCCCACCAACAATGGAGGAGTGTTCCTCTTTCTCCACATCCTCGCCAGCATCTGTTGTCCCCTGAGTTTTTGATCTTAGCCATTCTCACTGGTGTGAGGTGAAATCTCAGGGTTGTTTTGATTTGCATTTCCCTTATGACTAGAGATGTTGAACATTTCTTTAGGTGTTTCTCAGCCATTCGGCATTCCTCAGCTGTGAATTCTTCGTTTAGCTCTGAACCCCATTTTTTAATAGGGTTATTTGACTCCCTGCGGTCTAACTTCTTGAGTTCTTTGTATATTTTGGATATAAGGCCTCTATCTGTTGTAGGATTGGTAAAGATCTTTTCCCAATCTGTTGGTTGCCGTTTTGTCCTAACCACAGTGTCCTTTGCCTTACAGAAGCTTTGCAGTTTTATGAGATCCCATTTGTCGATTCTTGATCTTAGAGCGTAAGCCATTGGTGTTTTGTTTAGGAAATTTTTTCCAGTGCCCATGTGTTCCAGATGCTTCCCTAGTTTTTCTTCTATTAGTTTGAGTGTGTCTGGTTTGATGTGGAGGTCCTTGATCCACTTGGACTTAAGCTTTGTACAGGGTGATAAGCATGGATCGATCTGCATTCTTCTACATGTTGACCTCCAGTTGAACCAGCACCATTTGCTGAAAATGCTATCTTTTTTCCATTGGATGGTTTTGGCTCCTTTGTCAAAAATCAAGTGACCATAGGTGTGTGGGTTCATTTCTGGGTCTTCAATTCTATTCCATTGGTCTATCTGTCTGTCTCTGTACCAATACCATGCAGTTTTTATCACTATTGCTCTGTAATACTGCTTGAGTTCAGGGATAGTGATTCCCCCTGAAGTCCTTTTATTGTTGAGGATAGCTTTAGCTATCCTGGGTTTTTTGTTATTCCAGATGAATTTGCAAATTGTTCTGTCTAACTCTTTGAAGAATTGGATTGGTATTTTGATGGGGATTGCATTGAATCTGTAGATCGCTTTGGTAAAATGGCCATTTTTACTATATTAATCCTGCCAATCCATGAGCATGGGAGATCTTTCCATCTTCTGAAGTCTTCTTCAATTTCCTTCTTCAGTGTCTTGAAGTTCTTATTGTACAGATCTTTTACTTGCTTGGTTAAAGTCACACCGAGGTACTTTATATTATTTGGGTCTATTATGAAGAGTGTCATTTCCCTAATTTCTTTCTTGGCTTGTTTCTCTTTTGTATAGAGGAAGGCAACCGATTTATTTGAGTTAATTTTATACCCAGCCACTTTGCTGAAGTTGTTTATCAGCTTTAGTAGTTCTCTGGTGGAACTTTTGGGATCACTTAAATATACTATCATATTATCTGCAAATGGTGATATTTTGACTTCTTCTTTTCCGTTCTGTATCCCCTTGACCTCCTTTTGTTGTCTGATTGCTCTGGCTAGAACTTCAAGAACTATATTGAATAAGTAGGGAGAGAGTGGGCAGCCTTGTCTAGTCCCTGATTTTAGTGGGATTGCTTCAAGTTTCTCTCCATTTAGTTTAATGTTAGCAACTGGTTTGCTGTATATGGCTTTTACTATGTTCAGGTATGGGCCTTGAATTCCTATTCTTTCCAGGACTTTTATCATGAAGGGGTGTTGAATTTTGTCAAATGCTTTCTCAGCGTCTAATGAAATGATCATGTGGTTTTGTTTTTTCAGTTTGTTTATATAATGGATCACGTTGATGGTTTTCCGTATATTAAACCATCCCTGCATGCCTGGGATGAAGCCTACTTGGTCATGGTGGATGATTGTTTTGATGTGCTCTTGGATTCGGTTTGCCAGAATTTTGTTGAGTATTTTTGCGTCGATATTCATAAGGGAAATTGGTCTGAAGTTCTCTTTCTTTGTTGTGTCTTTGTGTGGTTTAGGTATAAGAGTAATTGTGGCTTCTAGAAGGTATTTGGTAGTGATCCATCTGTTTCAATTTTGTGGAATAGTTTGGATAATATTGGTATGAGGTCTTCTATGAAGGTTTGATAGAATTCTGCACTAAACCTGTCTGGACCTGGGCTCTTTTTGGTTGGGAGACCTTTAATGACTGCTTCTATTTCCTTAGGAGTTATGGGGTTGTTTAACTGGTTTATCTGTTACTGATTTAACTTCGGTACCTGGTATCTGTCTAGGAAATTGTCCATTTCCTGTAGATTTTCAAGTTTTGTTGAATATAGGCTTTTATAGTAAGATCTGATGATTTTTTGAATTTCCTCTGAATCTGTAGTTATGTCTCCCTTCTCATTTCTGATTTTGTTAATTTGGACACAGTCTCTGGGTCCTCTCGTTAGTCTGGCTAAGGGTTTATCTATCTTGTTGATTTTCTCAAAGAACCAACTTTTGGTTCTGTTGATTCTTTTTATGGTCCTTTTTGTTTCTACTTGGTTGATTTCCGCTCTGAGTTTGATTATTTCCTGCCTTCTACTCCTCCTGGGTGTATTTGCTTCTTTTTGTTCTAGAGCTTTTAGGTGTGCTGTCAAGCTGCTGACATATGCTCTTTCCTGTTTCTTTCTGCAGGCACTCAGCGCTATGAGTTTTCCTCTTAGCACAGCTTTCATTGTTTTCCAGCCTTTCACTCTGAGGTAATGTCTGTCTTTGTCTCTGAGGTGTGTTTCCTGTAGGCAGCAGAATGCAGGGTCCTCGTTGCATATCCAGTTTGTTAATCTATGTCTTTTTATTGGGGAGTTGAGGCCATTGATGTTGAGAGATATTAAGGAATAGTAATTATTGCTTCCCGTTATATTCATATATGGATGCGAGGTTATGTTTGTGTGCTTTCATTCTCTTTGTTTTGTTGCCAAGACGATTAGTTTCTTGCTTCTTCTAGGGTATAGCTTGCCTCCTTATGTTGGGCTTTACCATTTATTATCCTTTGTAGTGCTGGATTTGTAGAAAGATATTGTTTAAATTTGGTTTTGTCATGGAATATCTTGGTTTCTCCATCTATGTTAATTGAGAGTTTTGCAGGATACAGTAACCTGGGCTGGCATTTGTGTTCTCTTAGGGTCTGTATGACATCAGTCCAGGATCTTCTGGCCTTCATAGTTTCTGGCGAGAAGTCTGGTGTGATTCTGATAAGTCTGCCTTTATATGTTACTTGACCTTTTTCCCTGACTGCTTTTAATATTCTTTCTTTATTTTGTGCGTTTGGTGTTTTGACTATTATGTGACGGGAGGTGTTTCTTTTCTGGTCCAATCTATTTGGAGTTCTGTAGGCTTCTTGTATGCCTATGGGTATCTCTTTCTTTAGGTTAGGGAAGTTTTCTTCTATGATTTTGTTGAAGATATTTACTGGTCCTTTGAGCTGGGAGTCTTCACTCTCTTCTATACCTATTATCCTTAGGTTTGATCTTCTCATTGAGTCCTGGATTTCCTGTATGTTTTGGACCAGTGGCTTTTTCCGCTTTACATTATCTTTGAGAGTTGAGTCAATGATTTCTATGGAATCTTCTGCTCCCGAGATTCTCTCTTCCATCTCTTGTATTCTGTTGGTGAAGCTTGTATCTACAGCTCCTTGTCTCTTCTTTTGGTTTTCTATATCCAGGGTTCAGAAACCAAACTTTAAAGAAAGTCCCATAGCTGTGGAGTTGAACTCCTGAGGCCTGGTGTGTCTGCTGAGTTCCAGTGACAGTGCAGCAGTAAAGGCCCACCAAGGGAAAACCACTCCTGGCCCAGAGGCTGAAATCTCTGGCTAGTGTGGCCATCTCACACTCCAGCTGAGCCAGGCTAAGGAGGACAGGCTCAGCTTGCACTGAGCTGAGAGAGAGGTGGAGTAATCGCCCAGTTAATGAGATGATGGACTGTCCTTGCCAGATGTCAATCTCTAGTAGTCTACAGGGTCACAGTCATATGGCTCTGTAAGTCTGCTGAAATTCTAAACTATTAGAGAAGCAAAACTTTTCCTCCCCTTCTACTGTTTTAAAAACATGCTCTCTCTAAAGCTTTGGGCTTTGCGCACCCGGGCCTCCCTGCCTTACAGGTGCCCGCCACCATGTGGCTGGCCTGCACGCTTGATTCACTCAGAAGGCAAGGCTTTTTTTGTTACCCAACTCTTCTTCATGCTCCTCCTCCAGGCAGGTGTCAAGATGCACAACTTGATGCCTAGAGTTTTCCTTCTAAATTCTTTAATTAGTGTGAGGTGATCTAATTTCCCTGCTATTATCTGGTGACCACAAAGAGATATCCCCAAATTACAAATTACACAGGACAAGTAAAGGGCAAGTGTAAAAGGGACAGCACCTAAGAAAAAAAAACCTGTGGTCAGCTTCCATAGAAACACCCACATGAGTCTATATGCACAGCTGCACACAAACCTCCACAGAAAACCAAATGCAAACGGAACAATAAAACCAGAGTTAGAAGGGATTTGAGAAGTGGAAGCAACAGCAGTCTGTAATCTCTATATACAAACCGAAGATTAAAAAATCCATTCTTCACCCTCCTACTGCTCACACCTTGGCACAAAATGTGGAACAGAGTTCACCTTAAGTGATCCTGGAACATTTTAGAATACTGGATCTTGTGGGCTTATCAGTATTAAAGAATGATCCATCATTTTGTAGATGAGTAATATCTCCCATGCACTTCCTTTTTAAACTTATTTTAAAGCAGCATCTGAGCTATTAGATACCACTGAAGCAGTTCCAAGGCAAGTGTGTTTTAGTGATACTTCTTGTAACCTCCACCATCTGCTTTCATTGCATGCACGTGTGTGTGTGTGTGTGTGTGTGTGTGTGTGTGTGTGTGTGCGCGCGCGCGCGCGCGCGTGAACACAAATAAAGTTGAAAAAGGGAGGACATTCAAAAACTGATCTAAAGCAAGTTTGGAAAACTGAACATAAAAATGATTCTTCATATTTTATTCATAAAACAAGAACAGTTTTTAAAGAAAGATAAGCAGTGGGAACAATGTATTTCCAAAAAGCAAAATCAATAGTATGTGGCAGATGGGTGGAACGGCAAATGTGGGAGGAAAACATAATTTGTTTAGACAAGAGGGAAGCTAAGAGACAAACTACAAAAAGGCCCCTAGACAGCATCAGTGTATCACTGCTCCCGTGAGCATCTAGTTCAGACAAGAGGCAAGAACACTCTTCCATGACTAGCTCAGGATTATGGTTTAGGCCAGTGCTAATAACAAAGTCAGCACCACATAGACTAAAGTGTGCTGATGCTTTGTTTGCATCTTAAGATCATGTCAGGTCACAAGTGTTTTTTTTGTGGGATTGAAAAAATAGAAGCTGTTGTTGCTGTATTAACATAATGGTTTCCTGGTATCTGGCTCCCTGGAGCAGTAGATAAGGGGAGTGTTAGACTAGAGGATGGCTCTGGGGAAGCCAGGCCCTCTTGCATCACTTCAAGGTGGCTCCAGGAGGCTAATTGCAGAGAAGCTGATAGAGTCCCAGGAGAACCCACTCCAGGTCCTGTTGGTCAGAAAGAAGATGGTCAGAACATAAGGAAGGAGGATCCATGAAGAATTGTGTCAAGAAGAAATAAAGGGAGGGGAAAGGAAGGAGAAGAAGGCTCCTAGAGACTCAGCTCATTAGATCTCTCACTTCAAGGATGAGTGGGGTACAGAACATTGTGCCTACAGTTACCAATGCAACACTGTATACCTTAAATGTGCTCATGTATGTTTTACCACACTGTGAATGAATAGAAAACACAAAGCAAAGACTTAAAATGTCCCAAAATCATATCCTGTATTTAAACATGCAATAAAGCATTAACTCAGTAGTAGTAGTAGTAGTAGTAGTAGTAGTAGTAGTAGTAGTAGTAGTAGTAGCAGCAGCAGCAGCAGCAGTAGCAGTACGTAAAGAAAACTGTCAACCTGATAATAGTGCGATAGGTGGCTTTCCACCTGTGCCTTTACAATAAATGAACAGCCACCCATGCATGGATAGGAGCACTTCTGAGAGAACACTGGGATTCACAAAGAGTGTGCTGAAAGCCCGAGAAAGCACACAGGAAGCAGGGTCCACTGAGAGGACAGAACTTTGTGTCAGGAACAAACTTGCCAGCATTATTTCCAGCTCTAGACTAGAAATGGCCCAAACTCCTGTGGCTCCTTGGCTTTGGAAAATTCTCCTGCCAAAACCATGAAGCAGAGGAACTTGGAGGAGCCGTGCTCACGTACGCCTTGGATGCTGTGACTACTGCATTCATGTCTGTGGCTCTGGAGCCACCAGTTAACTCTGCCCTTCTCATGGCCTGAAGCAGTCATGCTCAGAATTCAGCCCACAGAAAGGGCGAGTTGGAATGAGGGGAGTGGGAAACAGTGGTCTAGTCCATGGGACAGCCATGGTGAGCCTAGTACTTCAACAGAACCTGTAGAAGCTCTGGCAAGGAGGGCAGATCCTTTCAGGTTCTGTTAGATAACTGCCCCAACTACAACCAGAGAGAGCCATGATCAGTGGTATCCTAGAGATTCAACTGAAGATTTGGATGGTAGAGGTTGATCTTGAAGCAAGTTTGTGGCTGGGTCATAGTCAGAGGCTCAAAGTGACAACTCAGAGACCCAGTCATTAACTCTGCAGGTGCTGTCAACAAATCTAGGATAGGCTTGCCACCTAGACTCTGGTCCACAGGGATCCAAGCCTCTAGCTATGAATGCATGTGGACCATGTAGCTGAGAATCAGGTAGCTTGTTCCAATCTGCTCAATCACTTCCCTAGCTAATGCTGCTCCCTCTATAACTGATGCTGAAGGTTCCTCCCTAGTCAATGGTATGTAGAAGTGACTGTTTAACAATGACTACAAAGATGGAGAGGAGCTCACTGGAGTGCATGCTTATTATCTGCAAGGTCCTGAACTCAATCCCCAGAGCCAAAGAAATAAATAACAGGTGACTGCTGAGTCACATTCTGACCTTATGAATGAGATTAGGTGCCCTTGCAAATGAGCCTGAGAATTTGTTCTGCTTTATCAACATGAGAACAGGATTCCTCCCTCCAGAGCATGCAGAAGCAAGGTGCCACCTCCAAGCAGAGGGCAGTCCCAGACAAGTAACCTGCTATTGTCTCAATCTTGGACTTTTCAGACTCCAGAATTGTAGGAAATACATTTCTTTCATTAATAAGTTACCAGTCTCAGGTATATTGTTATAGAAGCACAAATAGAAAAGAATTGTCTATCTGAAACAGTCTGTAGAGACAAAAAGAAATGCATGTTCCTTCATATGTACAAGCACCAATGCAGAGCTACCCCAGAAACAAAAAAAAAAAAAAGATAAATACAACAGTATTAAAGGAAACAAAAACATTGTTCATAACTGATCCAAACAAGGAGGTCTTCAAACTGCACATTTTTAAAAAAGCTAAATGATAGGCAGAAACAGATATAAAACTAGACAGAATTAGAAAAGCCATACACCAGCAAAATGAGAAAATTTAAAAGTGAAAACCTAAAGTAACCAAAAAAGAACTAAATGAGGGGTGGAGACTGAAGACCAATCGGACAGAATGAACAACTCAACAAGGGATCCCCTGCAGGATAGACTATCAAAGAGCAAGATAAATAAACAGAAAAATGTAATTTCTAAAACTGGCCAGACAGAGGGATAAAAGAAAAAAAATTAAAGAAAATGAACAAAGTAGGAAAGTCACAAAAAAGGGGAAATGGTCAGAAAGCTTAAAGAAATGCTGTTCAAACCCTCTTAACTCTTGGGAAGCATGGGGATATGGAACACAAACACATTTCCTCAGACCTGTTCAAGAGGAAGATCAAGCGCCAAGTTGGCTGGAGAGAGGCTTAGTGGTTAGAGGCACGGTCCGTTCCCAGCTCACAACTGACTGTAACCTCAGTTCCAGTGGATACAAAGCCCTGTTTTGGTCCCCACAGGTAGTGCATTCACACAGTGCATAGATCTACATGCGGGTAGAACACCCATGCACATAAATAAAATAATTTTTAAAACTTTTCTTTTTACAAAAAGCAAGATCAAATTTGAGAGACTGATCACATAAAAGGCAACGTTTATAGGTGTATTAGACTTTTTCGACAAAAACCTTACAAGCCAAGAATTAGTAGGGTGATATACTCATTGTGCTCAAAGGTAAAACAGAAGACAAAAACTCACTAACCTAGAATCCAAAACCTTGCAGAGGTGTTCCTCAGAAATGAAAAGAGGTAAAGACATTCCCTTACAAAGAGAGAAGGAGTCAATTAGCATGAGATCTGTCTAGGAAAATGTTGAGGAGTGCTCCTCAAACAGAAGGAAGAAGCATTAACAAACAGCATAAAGAATGCAGGCTGTGGAGCTCACTAGTGAGTAGAACGGTGAGTCAGGCCCTGACGCTGTGACCGAGGCACACACAGCTCTTCAAATTTGGTGTAAATGTTACAAACACTACTGTCATACCACTAGTTATTCATCTGTCAGTGGTTACAAAACTATAAAAATATGGGTGACAATCACAGAAAAAACAGAAGTGGTGGAGTAAACATGTATTTATATGATTGTGACCATTCTGAAACAGAACACCACAACTAGGAAATGTTTTATGTAAGTCCCATGGCAACCTTAAAGTAAAACCGACTATCAACTTCCACTTGAAACCAGTGGTGCATGTGTGGCCTTTAATCCCAGAGCAATACTCACATGGGAGTAGGTAGGTCAGCTGTGCAATTCCAAGGTTCCCCTCTACTGCACAGGGAGTTCAAGGCCAACCTGAGTTACATGAAACCCTGTCTCAAAAAGCAAAATCAGCAAGAGCCATAAGAAGAGTCATGGGCTCAAACCATGTCAGAACAAATCACCAAGGAGCACAGTAAAACAAGAGATAAACCAATGAATTGTAAAACAATAAATCTCCAAGAAAATGGCTAAGGCAGTATTTACATGTCAGACTTGCTTAATATGTAAATAGATTAAACTCTGCAATCAGAGACACAAAGGAGTCAACATGCTGGGTATGAGAGATGCATTTTAGCTTTTAAAAATAAACAGACTCAAGAGACAAAAGGGATACTCCATGCAGCAGGTGACATGAGAGCACCATGCTATCAGACAGAAAGGAATCATCCCACCAAATAAGTTGCCCCTACATAAACTAGAAATAGGACAACAAAATCAAAACTAGAAGAGGAAATAAAAATTAGAAATAAATATTAGAAAAATAATTTTAAAAGATTGATAAAACTTAGATTTTTTTCAAGATGGAGAAAATTAAACCCTTAGATAAAATGGAGGGAGAAAGATAAAATAAGAAAAATCATTAACAAAATAGCAAACAGTTCAGAGGATACTAAGAGACAAAAGAACCTGGAGACTTCTATGGGCACAGCCCTCTTGGGGAAATTTCTGTGGATATACCCTCCTGGTCTCTGCTCACCCTTCTTTAATTATTTCTCTCTTTTCTATCTCCATGGCTACCAGTCCTTTCACATGTCTGCTCTGCCTTCTTTGCAGTGAATTTTCTGTTTTGGTTAGGTTTTTCTCCTGTGTCTTTCTCTCTGTGTATTGGTAAATGCATTTTGCTCACACAGTATTGCCTTTATGTTTTCAACACCTCCCCATAGTTCTCTGCATATCTCTGGAACAACTGTTTAAGACTTGAGCACATGTGTCTGGTATCAGGCCGTTGAGAAGTAGCTTCTACTCAATCAGCTTCTTGCTGTGGGCTCCTGTGCTTGTGTTTTCATGCCTTCAGTTTCTGAAATTAGATATTGGGACCTAACAAAATGGCAACTGTAGAATGTTGGTTTCTCATGTTACTAAAATTGTCAATTCCTCATTATTATTCTTGTTGTTTCTGTTTTGTTAATTTTGGGGTCAAGAGTTAACTGATATGTAAATTTCAGATCTCTTGTTTTAGCAAGTCTGTGCTTTTTCTGAACTACCTGGCTACTTTCTATTTTCCCCCATTATGTAATTACATTTAAATGGATTCTTCTTTAATGTCTGTTCCAACATCAAAGTCTATTAGCTTATAGGCTCATCCAACTTCTAGTTCTTGTTTCCTGCATGTGGAGAAAGGTGCGATCACTGATAAGATCTCTTCTTTAATTTTTGAATCCAAAGGTACAAAAAGAAAAACTAAAGAAAACACACCAATCTATTAAATCTTATGGAAATATCACTTCACAAGACCAAGAAGAACTCACAACAGTGGCCGTAGCTCTGCTCTGAATCTGCATCAGAGCACAACACTATGGTAGCAGCAACTTTCCTCTGGTCTGGCTCCAAAGAGCTAACCACTATGAGAAAAGCTCATGGCCGCCTACCTTTGGGCTGTGAACTGGAAATGGGAGTTATTATTATGTTAAAAATAAACTGATGAAAATTATAACCAAAGTGTTCAGGTGGAGCCTGGGAGCCCGAACAGACTGTAGAGCTCAAAAACACACCAGGCATATTTTCTAGTAGTAACTCTTTTTAAGTAAGGAGACAGACTGATATTGCTTCCTGTACCATCTAATGTGTTTGTATAAGATGACCTAAAACTGTATGCTGTGGTTGTCTGAATATGAAATGAACCCAGGTATTTGAACAATTAGTCGCCGCTTAATGGAACTGTTTGGGGAGGTTGTGGAACCTAGGAAGTGAAGCCTTGCTGGAGACAGAACATCACTTACATCACTGGGTAGACTTTGAGTTTACAGCCTTACCCAACTTCTAGTTCCTGCTTCCTGCATGTGTAAAGATGTGATCTCTCACCATCCTGTCACTGCCATTGAACCTTCCTCACCATTAATAACTTCTAGCCCTGTGAATAAATCCTTCCTTAAGTTGCTTCTGCTCATACTTATCATACAACAGAAATGAATATAGGTTATCATACGACAGAGATATATAGGTTAGTATTTTATCAAATGAATTGAAGCTGTTATTTACACAAAAATCAGGAGGTAGATGCTTAGAGCAGCATAGTTTATGACTGCCAAAGTCTGGCAATAACCACCATGCCCTTCAGCAGTAAATAGATAAACTGCTATATTTAAACAATGGATTATTATTTAGTCTTAAAAATTGGGCTATCAAACCATGAAAAAGCAAGGAAGAACCTTATATGCATACTACTGTATGAAAGAAATCGATCTTCAGAGGCTATGTGCTGAATGCTTCCAACTCTGTGATATTCTGGACAAGGGGAAACTGTGGCGATCGTACACAGTGACGCCTGTCAGGAGGCTGAGGAATGCACAGGTGAATAGAGAACCTGCAGAAAGCAAACTGTTCTCTGTGACATGACAATGGTAGATACATGGTGTTACATGGTGTTATGCATTTATCCCAAAAACCAGAATCTATAACGCCAAGGATGACCCCAAATGTCAAATATGGATTTCAGATGGTAAGGATGTATGGGTACACTAATTACAGCAAATGTTAATATGCTATAGTGAATTAATAGAGCAAGAGGCTCTGTGCGGTGGGGCAGGAAGTGTATAGGAACTTTCTATTATGCCCGACAGATTTTGCCGATAATCTAAAACTGCTTGAAACAATACAGTCTACACTTTTTTTTTTAAACAACAAAGGGCAGTAAAGATTAACTATAATTTCCCCCCAGTGTTTCTTTGAAGGAAATATGATTAATTGATAGGAAACTCCAAACCAGTGCTCCAAATAGATTCAAAAGTGAAGTTCAATTTTCTCAACTTCGCTTGTTCTAAACAATAAATGAGTACTAGGACAGACAGACATGGCCTTTTAGTTAATTAGCAATTAACCTCTATAAACTAGATATAGCCTCAGCATGAAGGGCCTTTCATATTGATGCTTAGTCAGCAGACTTCCTTCAGCCAAGCTGCATGCAGGAAGCTACAGAAGCAAGAGGCCAGGCACCTCAATGACTGGTTACCAGGGGACACCTTCACTCCGGGACAGAGAGCGGCCTAACGGGAACCAATTCAGAAAAAGTGGAGAGGCCAACTTCATGTCTTATGTAATACAGAATGATCAGAAAAAAGTAGATTAGCTCTCATAAAGCAAACTAGAAAACAATTTTGTTTCAAGATGTAAAGGAAGGAGGTGTTAAGTTCTTTCCAGGTCTTGGAGTGCAGGCAACTGGGTACCTTAACAGAGACTAAGTGCTATTCTTTTTTTTTTTTTTTTCTAAGTGCTATTCTTTAAAGAGGAAACACCACTAATGTCAACTTAATAAACTTTGTATTGGATCAGTTCTTATAAAGGAAGATGAATTACGAAAGGCTATGACCATGCATGTCTTATTACATGGTGCTGGATTTGCCCTTAATATTCCATAGTCAAACAGCAGTCAAGATTACTGGTGATACCCTAGGTCTTAAACTTACAACCCTAAAATCTGGAAAGATGAAAGGAGTCCGTGTAATGGCTGAGAACTTCCCACAGATGAAAAACTGAGGCCAAGAAGGTTAAGTCAGGGGAAACCATTAAAATCTAAACCCTCTATTATTTCAGCATTCATCTTCAACCCTGGAACATCTAAGGACAAACGTTTATGTTACCTGTTCCTTTGTATATATTCTGTATATTCTTTCCCATTTACTTGGGTAAT
Source organism: Rattus norvegicus (assembly GCF_021556685.1). NCBI lineage: Eukaryota > Metazoa > Chordata > Mammalia > Rodentia > Muridae > Rattus > Rattus norvegicus. The sequence continues at coordinate 118,506,237 of NC_141537.1, forward strand.
GATGAAAATCATAAAAAACTCCAAACACAGAAAAGATAGTGATTTCTTCTGCAATTCCTTAATGCTTCATGATTTGATGAAATGTGGGCAATTTCACATTGGACCTTTCTAAATTAGGGTGAAAAGAGGTCTTCTAAATTAGTAATCAACAGTGCTTCTGTGTATAATCTTAGAAAAGTTGAAGGTCGGCCATGCAAAGGGTGAGCTTCCTGAGAGATGAGAGAGACTGCGTTTGAGTCGTAACTTTATATCCTTGATATTTTTAACTGTGCTCTTTTAAGGACTTAATCTTAGCCATGTGTTTGTTCAGGGCTGATTATTTTGCTGTATGAACACATTCCCAAACCCACAGCCCTCTACAATTTAACATTAAGAGGGGATTCTGTAGACCATTTAACGTAATAGTAAAACTGATTCTACAGAAAAGCACTAAATAGAAATCTGAGCTCCTATTAATTTTGTCTAGTAGATACATTAGAAAAAGAACATATTAAAACTAATTTTTAAAATAAAGAATGAATCTTGTCTAATCCAATGTACGTAATACATTTTTATAATGAAATCAGTACTTTCAAATTGAGATCTTTATGTCTTTCAAACTCTGGTATTTGATACCTTTAGTACTTGTCATCTCTGACTATTCGGGTTTTGTGTTCCCATTTATGCTGGGAGCTACAATATCGGGCAATACAGCTCTAGACCTTAATGACCAGACAATGAAGCAGGAGAGCAGCCCAGCAAAAGGTCAGAACAACAGGAACAGTTTCTGCATTAGCTGAGCTCCAGAGCTGAGGTGAATGCCTTGCAAAACTGACATCTGCTTCGGGCCAATTCCACTCATGCCAATGTGACAAAGTTCACAAAGTGTAGAGATGGGGCAATAGAAGCAGTTCTAGAAGCTGGCAAGACCAACACCATGCCGTGGCATGCCAGCAGGGGCCTGCTCTGTGGTATAGACAGCTTTCTCACCATGCACTTGCAGGATGAAAAGGCAAAGGAGCTTCCTGGGGACACTGCTGGAAAACTTTGATCATATTGTGCCTATCTGTCTTTACGTTCCAATGACAGGCTTGAGGTCCCACTTTCTAATCCCGTTGGGTCAGGATTTTTATGTATGAAGTTTGGAGATGGCAAACAGTCAGAGCATGGCTGGCAGGTCTGTTCAGTTCCCAGTAGAAGGAATTTCTCTCAGAATACAGAACTGTACTCATGTAGATCATGATAGAGGTACATGGTTTATTCTTCCGTGTGTCTGTAGGAAAAACTGTGGTCCCTCTCCAGCCCATCCTCTGTATTCATTTTTCTCTCTCAATCCTACTTTGGCTTTCTGTACACAATTTATTTTTTCTATGAAAACATTGAAAATGGTCAGAATTGCTTTTGGAAAGCAACAGTGATGATTTCTAAATGACACATACTTCTAGACAAAGCTCTTTGCCTTTGTTTTCAAGCCAAGTAACCACCTTGAGTTACAACTGCAATGTGTTCCACAGATGAATACTACAAGACAAAGGATGATGACTGAGACTCTCAAGCTGCCCATGCGGCTCACACCTGCAATCCCAACGCCTGGGAGGCTACAGCAGGAGGAATATCACCTTTAGGCCAGACAAGGCCCGCAGAGTTCAAGACAGTGTAAAATTAACAGTAATATCTTATGGGAAGGAGAAGAAGGGAAGAAAAGTCTCAAAAATTGTATTGTTGTGAATGGATATGGAATGACTAGCCAGAAAGTCTCATGTGTTGAAACAGCAGGTGGCACTACTAATAGGTAGTTAGATCATGAGGGCATTGGCCTCTTCAGTTGATTTCCTATTGATTATTTCATACCTGAACTGTCTTTAGAATGTAGGGCCTAGCTGGAGGAAGTGTGCTACTGGGAACATACCATTAAGGGTATGCTTTGTCCTGGGGCCATCCTCCCTCTCCTTGTCTTCTTCATGGCTGCTATGAGGTGAGCAGCTTTTCTTTATCATGTAATTCCCATGATGTCCCTGGCTTGTCACAGGCCTGAAAGCAATGGAATCATATGACCACACTCTCAAACTTCTGAGACCACAAGCCAACATAAACCTTTTATCCTTTGAGTTGATTATTCCCATGTAGTTTATGATAATGACAAAACACTTAAAAAGAGTTTGTGATCAATGCTGAGCCAGCAGCAATCAGGAAGCCTGTGTGGGTCTGCACTAGGTCTGCTGCATATATGAAATGGTTGCTAGCTTGGTATTTTTGTGGGACTCCTAACAGTGGGAGTGGGTTAGCTCTAACTCTTTTGTCTGCTTTTGAGGCCCCTTTTTCCCTACTGGGTTGCCTTGCCTAGCCCTGATATGAGGGTTTGACCTAGTCCTAATTGTATCTTGTTCAGTGGATATCTTTGGAGGTCCTGCTGTTGTCTGAAGGGAAAGGAAGGAGGAGTAAATTTGGGGAAGATGGGAGTTAAGAGGGTAGAACTAGGAACAATGGAGGGAGGACAAACGGTGGTTGGGATGTATTATACGAGAGAAGAATTTTTATAAAAGCAAGCTCACCTCATTGGAAAAGGTAGACACCAGAGAAATAATTAAGCTGGGTTTTCTTGGGATGCTCCCTGTGTTCGAACAGAAAAATTTAGAAGAAATCAGCACTGCTCTTTCCAAACGGGAAGCAGATGGTGCTTCTTTGGTTTACCTTTCATGGTTATGTGCTAGTCCACAGACTGCATACTCTAATTCATGCCCAAACACACAAACTTATCATTGACGGTAACTGGGCTTCCAGTCCTTGCTAGCCAATGAAGTTCTTGGATTCCATATCACAGCAATAATAACAAACTTGCTTAAGCTTGCCTTCAACCCCAGTTTCTAGGATAGAGTTTCAAAGCTCTATGTGTTTTTCTAGTGATAGTAGTGTCTTCTATCATTCATGAGTTCCTTTTGACAGCAATTGAGTTTATGCTTTAAAAAAAAAAAAAAGACTCACCATATGCTCTCTTGGTGAGTTTTAAGTGAAGGACTATGTCAAAAGACCACTTGATTTTCCAATGTGCTTTCAGTCTTCCCCAGAGCTCTAGTGAGAAAACTGGAGCTACCTACGGGTTGAGTTCAACCATGTGAATAATTTTTAAAACACATGTACCTATGCAGTGAACCCTAGAGAGAACTACGGACACCGAGGTTCAGCGTAGCTTCTAAGCTGGTAAAAACACTGACTGCTGAAGGAAGAGCTAGATCATAAGCAAGTCCAAGGAAGACCTACACACCCCTTCACCTAGTCAGTTCTCTGTACTTCTGTTGGCCTATTCTAAATTGCAGTTTCTACGAGGAAGCTATAATTCTAAGTAGTATAGAACTTCCAGTACATTCCAAGAGCTCAGTAAGCTTGGGAGAATGTCAGGGGATCCTTGAAATTGTGTTCCGCTAGAAGAAGCGGGGGAATGAGGGAGGACTGACTGTAAAGTCTAAAGCTGGGCAGTCCTACAAGAACTGCCCTTGGTCTGTGGGGTGTGTGTTAGCGTCTGCTGCTGTGTGTTAACTTTGCTGCTGTCTGGGATGTGTGTTAACTTTTGCTAAATTTCACTGCATGATGAGCCACCCAGCAGCACTAAGAGAATTCTAGTCAGAACACAAACACCATGCAGATTAAGCACAGCACATTTGAATACTATGTTCATGTTTAACATGAGATTGTAACACAGTTGTTCTAACAAGAGCAATATGAAAACAAACAGACTTGGGAACAAGCAGACAGCAGCCTTTCCTCCAACAAATCAAAAATGCTTAAAGATTTTGCTGACAGAGATAAGTTTTTGAGACGTTATAGGAAGAGGGCCCCTGTCTTTCCTAAAGGAACTTAATATTTCCTTATGCTTTCTAGTTCTCTTCCTTGTTTCATGGCATTGTTTAAGAACTAGTTGGGATTTATACTCGCTAGAGAATTTTAACGTCAGGTATTACTACAATAACCCAGCATCCATGTTAAATGCTCTAAGTGGATGTACAGTGGCAGGCACTCTGCATCCTCGGCTAGTAAGTTTATTTCAGAAGTCAAGCATTGCATTAGAACATGCAACAACCAGCACAGGGCTTCACTTGAGATGACTGTTAACTTTTTTCCTTTTTTTTCTTTCCACATCAGGCAAATAAAAACGAATAAATAAAAAACATTTAAAAAAAAAACAAACAAACATGAAGATAAAAATCTCTGCCAATGATCCAAATGCTCTGGGCTGGAAGCTTTTAGTGAGGGCCAGAGGAAGCTGAGCAGTGCAGGTGCCCTGGGGAGATGGGAGGCATTAGCACTCCACACACCATTGCAAGAGAGGCAGTGGCACTTAGGAAGCATTTAAGGCTGGAAAAAAGGCATACAAGCGATGTCTTTCCACAGCAGACGGTCCTTCTTAAGGACAACCTTAAGTAGTAGGAAGCCTGGGAGATGAAGGAGCAATTCAAGTATTAAAGGCACTTCTGTTTTTAAAACGGTCCTTGCTGAAATAGCCTTTTGAAAAATGCTTTTGTAGGGGAGAGTGGAGAACCTCGCCCTTCTTCCTGGTCAGTTGCCAGAACAGGGGATTATGCTACATCTTGTTTCCATCCACTGACAGGAGACATCTGACAGAGATTCCAGTGAGTCAGAGGGAAGGGCAGGCCGCAGGCAGTCTGATTGTTGGGATTAGGTAAAACACAAGATTAAGGGGAGCTGGATTTCCCTAAAAAGTATAGTGCATTATTCAAAAAGAAAAGACATAAAGAACGTCAGGTCATTACACAAATTTTATTGATACTCCAGAAAAGTTAAGAATGATTTCTCTGCTCTTGCTATTTTGCTCATATAAAATACTTGGTCTATTTAAAATTTAAAAGTGGACAACATCTGCATGGACAGTCTGGGGTCATGAAGGCCTGAGGGTCCTTTACTGCACCAACTCAGTTCCTTCATTGCCCATGTATTCAATCAACTCCAGTTTTATCATGATACTTCCAGAACATTCTCTTTCTTAACTCTTTGGTGCCCTTCTTGCTAATACAGTGTGTCTGCAGGCCTTGGAACCTGGGCAAGGATGCTTCATTTTTTCAGACACCATTCATGCAAAATTCCTAACAAGAAAACAGGAAATCTGATAACTTCAGAAATTTGAATGTTCCTGCTTGCTAACATAATTCTGTGAAAGAGCGTCTTCACATGTGTCTTCACATGATAGCAAAAGTAAAAATTTGGTTGCATCAAAAATATTGTATAAAGATTCCTTTAGCTTCTCCATAAAGTGTACATGAAACAAATTAATATAGTGTTTAGATTTAGCTCGCATTCCTAAGACAACTCATCATATATATGTAAGCACTTCAAAACTAAAACCCAAACAGTAGTTCTGGTCCACAAGATTCTCACAACTTATACTAAAACAAAACAAAACAAAAAACAAACAACAACAACAACAAAAGAAACAAAAAACCAAAAAACAAAAAAACTTGTTGTTTATTTGAAATTCAAACTTGATCCATATGCCTGTTGATTTTAAATGATAACCCTACCTAAAAGTAGCTCTGCTTCAGGCTCAACATTCACTTCTGCACTTTTCTCAACTCTTACAGCAGTATTTGAAAACTGAACACTATGATGTTAATCTCATATCTAAAAGGACAGTCTCAGTGTCTCAGAATCCAGGACTCAGTTTGTACTATTACAAGATTTATCAATGACTAAGGGTTGTATCACCTCCTCCAGCTACCTAATTTCATTTCGCCATCTTGTGGTTACAATGAACTTGTCTAATATAGTAAGTTTCTATTTCCTTTCAGTTTGTTCATACCACTGCCATCAGTACAAATTCCTCAAACTAACTCCTTCTAGGTAAATGGATAACTGACATCTAGTACAACTGCACATTCTATTCCAGCCCATGCAGAATTCTCAATGACTAGAAGGTGTAGGGCAGAGACAGAGACTTAAAAATTCACCACTACTCAGTGATTAAACCCAGAATTGTTCCTGTCTAAAAGAACTGCAGGGACAAAAGTGGAGAAAAGACTGAGGGAAAGGAGGTCCAGTGACAGGCTCAACTTGGGATCCAGCTCAAGGGGAGGCTCCAGGGCTCCAGGGCTCCAGAGCTCCAGGCTCACTATTACTGATGCTCTGGTGTGCTTACCGACAGGAGCCTAGCATGGCTATTCTCAGAGAGATCCAACAAGCAGCTGAAAGAATCAGAGGCAGATACTTAGACTCACCAATGGACAGAAGCCAGGGGCCCTGTGGTTGAATTGGGGAAAGGCTGGAAGAAGCTGAGGAGGAGGGCAACCCCATAGGAAGACCAGCAGTGTCAACTAACCCAGACCCCTGAGATCCTGGACACTGAGCCTCCAACCAGGCAGCATACTGAGCTGGTCTGTGGCACCTGACACATGTACAGCGAGGACTGCCTGGTCTGGCCTCAGTGGGAGAAGACCCGCCTAACCCTCGAGAGGCTTGAGACCCCAGGAAGTAGGGAGGTCTGGTGAGGGTGGGTGGGGACATCCCCTTAGAGACAAAAATAAATCTAAGAAAAATCAAAACAAAACAAAAACCCCCAAAATAAACAAAAACAAAAACCAAAGAAACAGCACAGGACATGATATGCTGATCTAACTGGTGATCCTACTATTCCTACTTCTGATCAGGAAAGCTGTAGAAAATAGTAGCAAAATACAGGTCACCAACTACTATAAAACACTATGGGCAGCACTCTAAAAGTTCTACCAAATGATGCATGTCTGGAAATACCACTTTTCTAAATAAAAAACTGTTAGTGATGATATTTTCCTAATATTTTATAACTTCTAATCTTAGAATATGAAAAAGAAAATGCTAAGGTAGTTTACTACATACACAGTGAGACAGATAGACAGACAGACAGACAGACAGACACAAAGAAAGAAACAGTTTAAGAGAAGCCAGAGAGGGAGCATTTCTCGCGGCAGTGGCCCACTAACCTGATGATGCAATGACATAGCAGAGCAGAAAGGAGATCACTAAATGCTGAGACCGAGAACAGTGGAATGGCAGGACGATATTTCCTTCTTAAAATCTCTTATAAATTCTACATCCACTTATCTTACACATGGATACATTGCTGCAAAACATGGTATTGGTCCTCTGAAAAGCCATAGAGAGACTGTAATGTTACTACAGTATTTGCCTGGCAAACTCAGGCACTAAGTTAGTTTCTTAGTTCTAAAAACAAACAAAAAAAAAATAAAAACAACAAACAAAATAAACATATATATATATATTTTCTACAATTAAAGTGATTTTTAAAAAAGATCTGGTATTTAATATGTTCTCCCATTAATACCCTATAAAACAACCCAATTAAAATAAGTAATGATTGGTATTAGCCCTAACAACATCAGGTAAAGCCAAAGAAAAAACACACAGCATTAGTGCCGAAATAGCTCAGTTGGGAGAGCGTTAGACTGAAAATACACACAGCATAAACTGCCACATAATCACAGGGAGACAAGAAGAACAGGGGCACATCAGACATTCTTGGGGGAGTGATTGGCCTCACACAAGACAATTCGGGCCTGAGGAAGAAGTTACCATGGCTTGGTGGAAGCACTAAGCAAAGACAGTTTCAGCAGAGAGGAGTACCTGGTTCTCTCTGGACCAGGCAAGCACCCTGGCTGGCACTACTCTTCACTAGCACTTTAGTGAAAGCTCTTGGCAACTTTCTAGCTATGTTTGTAAATTTTTAAGTAATTACTTTTAATGTATTTAATTAAAAACAGTCAAAAGTACTGAGAAATTGATTATCATTATACATTTTCCAAAATGTAAGTCAATGTACTTTAGCTAATGCAGGACCACAGGATAAGAAAGCGGCCACAAACATAATATGCCTGCTATCTGCTAGTTCTTCTTTGAAATGGGTTTTGTATCTGACACATCAAAGAATAGATGGCCTCAAATGTGAGAAAAAATAAGGACTGAAAACTGATCGAGCTTAACAGAGAATAAAGGAAGTAACACCAAGACTGGAATAACCACCTTTTAAAATCCTGCCCATCCTCCTTCAGATCACAAAGCAGGAAGATGGCCTTCTGGCACCTCTCAGTGGCCTAAGCGACTCTGCACGGCGACTCTCTGTCTGCCTCGTGAACCCTTTCACTAAAACAAGAAAACATCTAAACAGTCTCACAGAGGAACCTGCCTCTACCTTCAGATGATGATGATGCAGAGGCCCAACGGCCAGCCAGAACGTGCAAGTCCTCGGAGAGCCCACACAGAAAAACCTCACTGGGGAATTAAGGCCTTTCCTGCGTGAGCCTTTTGTATCCCTTCATCACTAACAACCATACGCAATCCAAGGTAACATCTGCCACCAGGAAAGGTACTTTGTCTGTGCCAGCCATCTTTGGGAAGCAGCAGCAATGCTTGACAGTGACATATGATGAGGTTAGAGCAGGACAATCCATCTCCATTTTCTTGACAGGATGGCACCTCAGGCCATGCTGAGGGAGAGCAGGCTGCCTGCCCCCACTGCTCAGGGTGCCAGCATCTACGATCAAGTGGCTGGGTGTCTGGCAGTAGACTCAAGAGAAACAAAGCCGGTCTTATCTCCTGGAATTCAAGGAACTTCTTCCCAAAACCAAAATAACTGCTGAGTGGGCACTACTCAGTGACCCATGTCTGAGTCAGGCCTTGCCAGAGGGCACAGGGTCCATCACCCAGAGTCAAAGAGAAATGACAGTCATTTTAAGGGCAAAGAGGCCTTCTATTTGGGCTCACATGGCTAGGAAAGATAAACCATAAAAGTACTGCAGGAGCAAGCCATGTAAGCACAGAAAGACACCAGCAAAGGCTTACAGAAAGACCTCATGAGGCAGGGGAGACAAACAGCCCAGGTTGCAAAGAAGTACGTGCAGCTGACTAAAGTTACACAGTTGAGGACACTGACTCAGATAACCTTAGAACCATTTTCATCCATTATATGTGCATTTCCACTGCACTTAAATTACACATCTTGATTTTTACATAAAATAGCCCATGTAACTCCACAGAGGGCATGACAAAGAGAATGGATGCACTGATCCAGGTTGCATACCAACACCGTCATCAGCCTTACAGACTCTCCAATTTTCAAGTTTCCACATATGTAGTAATTAAAATGAGAATTAGAAATGATACAGAATAAAACTACTGAAGGGGGGAACAAATGATAAAAACCAAAACAAAGACAGCTATAAACCTTCCTAGTAGGGAGTGAAGCAGTATTGTAAAGCACAGACATAAAATACTTTTCTGATTCCATTAACCAGTCAATCAACCAGAGACAAAATTTATTAACCATGGAGCTTTTCTCACGGAGAAGTTATTGTCTTCATCATGTTAAAGCAATAACAACTAATTACCCTTAGATCTTCACATGTGCAGAGCACGGCAAATTAGAAACACAAGTTTATCTCTCTGCACACAAACTTGAAGACCATCGTCAATCTTCTGACCTTCATATTCCTCTGATGGAAAAGGCAGAAAGAGAATGTGCATTTCTGAATTACAATTCGCATGGTGATGCTGAGGGGAGCAGCTAGCAGGATTGGAATTAACGGTACTGAAACACATTGGATGTCCCAGAAGGCTACTGCACAGAATTTGCACCTCCAAGCTCTTTCTTTAATAAAATGGCTCTCTCTTAGTTATTATTAACCTGGTAAAGGAGGGTTAAATCTGAACTGGGTGTAAATTCTAGCCACTTGGCTCTCTGCGTCTCTTACACTATTTTAATAGGTGAAGAAGGAACACACTTCAGCTGTGATTTCAAAGCATCTTCTGGATGAAGTGTTAAAACAGACTGTGTCTAGAAAGGCAGTAAATGCAACTGTTCATAGCATGAAGTGATCCTGTTAGCTAGAGGAAACGAACATTCCCAAGATTTACTTAATTTCACAGAGAGCATACTTCTTATTTTTAAATGTTTCTCTCCACACATGTACTGGATCCTAAGTGTCCAAAGAAAATCTGCTCTGCAGTGTCCTCTGAGATTTAGAACTGCTTCACCAGCATGTCTTTGTGACAACTCTGATCTCACACACAGGCACCTCCACCAGGGTGTAAAGTAGAGCCGCCTTGATGATTTGACTGCTCTGACCCATCATTATTGAAAGACAAACAATATAAAGCAGATTTTTCCCTTCTTAAAAAAATTACATGTAAGGTTTCTCATGAGGAAAGGAAAAAGAACAAACAAAAAATTCTGACCTTGTTCTACTGGTTACTGAACTTAAAACTGCTCCAGGGTCATTTGAAGCTTGCTTTCAAACTATAAGCTTGAATGGAAATCTACAGGATAAGACACTGTATGTATCTATTCTGAAAGTTTTATCAACATAATAAATATTTAGCAATTACAAATATTTATATATTTGATCAAAGAAATAGTTCACATACATTATCGTCTCTAATCCTTACATCTCTTTGCAGAAATAAAAAAAAAATCCACATAATTTCCCCTCATCTATCTTGGAAATAATCTAATGTGACTTTCCCATCCTGTAAAGTAGACCCCAAAATCCAAATATAAGAATACACAAGACTGTATAGCTAGTTGGTGGCAAAACTGAAGCTAATCGGTTCCAGCCCAGGACTCTCAGTGGGTGAAGTCAGGAACAACTGTCCTACTTTTTAATTGTATGTGCAGGGTATGAACACTAAAAACACCACTCGCCAACTCATAGAACTTGGTATTCCAGCCACATCTCTTTGCTCCATTCTTCATATCATATAACATCTACACAGGGGGACTTCATACCTATGTTCATTCCCAATCTTGAAGCAGGAAGAAATGAACCACAAACTATAGTAGTTTTTACCTATATTAGTTTTAGCAAATTCAACAATCACTTATCCTATAAGAACTAAGTATCAGACACTATACGAGGAAGAAAAGAGCCAAGATGGACAGGACAAACATAATTCTTGACTTATATAATGTATAGCTTGCTATTTTTCTGAGTTCCCCAACAAAGGGGAGAGAGGACCTGTACAGACGATATCCAGAGGTTAGGCACAGCCCCCAGGTGAGGGATCAGGCTACCCACCCTTCTCAAAATTTTAACCCAGAATTGCTCCTGACTAAAGAAAATACATGGACAAAGAGTAGAGCAGAGACTGAAGGAAAGGCCATCTAGAGACTGCCCCACCTGGGATCCATACCATACGCAGACACCAATCCTGGACATTTACTGATGCCAAGAAGTGCTTGCTGAAAGGAGCCTGATATGGATGACTCCTGAGAGGCTCTGCCATAGCCTTACCAATATAGAAGTGGATGCTTGCAGCCAACCATCTTCTGAGCATGGGGACCACAAAGAAGCAGTTAGTGGAAGAGTGAAGGAGCTGAAAGGGTTTGCAATCCCATAGGAAGAACAACAATATCAACCAACTAGACCTCCCAGAGCTCCCAGGGACTAAATCATCAACCAAAGATTACACATGGAGGGACCCATGGCTCCAGCTGCATACGTAGCAGACGATGGCCTTATCTGGCATCAATGGGAGGGGAAGACCTTGTTCCTGTGAAGGCATGATGCCCCAGCATAGTGGAATGCTTGGCTAGGGCCGTAGGGCTGGAGTGGGTGACTTAGTAGGGGAGCATATTCATGGAGGAAGGGATAGAGGGGTGGAATGGGGAGTTTTCAGAGGGGAAACCAGGAAGGGGGATAACATTTGAAATATAAATAAACATGCTTGCTGTATACAAGAAAAACACCTTGATAACAAAGACAGACACTATCTCAGAGTACAAGAATGGAAAAAGATCTTCCAAGCAAATGGTCCCAAGAAACAAGCTGGAGTTGCAGCCTAACATCCAATAAAATAGACTTTCAACCAAAAGTTATCAAGCATGCTGAGGAAGGACACTTCATATTCACCAATGGAAAAAATCTACCAAGAGAAAAAGTCTCAATTCTGAACATCTATGTCCCAAATGCAAGGGCATCCACATTGATAAAGGAAACTTTACTAAATCTCAAAACACATATTGAACTCCACACAATAAGAGAGGGAGACTTCAACATCCCACTCTTACCAATGGATAAGTCATTGTGTAGGACCTGATCAGTCCTACGTCCAGGAGGTCCCACTCACAAAAACACAGAGATGGAGATCGATGCAATGCGCAAGAGGTTTAATAATCTAGTACACTGGAGTGACCCTGTAATCTGGACAGAGGCGACCCCGAAGAACAAAGACCCACACCCTTTATACTGTTTCAGGATATAGGCTTTAGGTTACAGCATGAGTTGGTTATTTCTCATTGGTGAGGCCTATTACTTTTTTAATTCATTGGTGGCCACCTATTATCCTTTGAATTCATTGGAGGCCCTTGGTGGAGAAATATCTTTGGCATGCAGACAGGGTGGTGAAGGACCCCTGTTAAGGGCAGTTAGCTCATTTCCTGGAACAGGGTGTTATCCTAAATTCCACCTGGTGTTTGCCTAAGGCAGCCTTTGTCCTTACAATTGTCACAGAAACTAAACAGAGACATAGTGAAAGTAACAGAGGTTATGAACTAAATGGATTTAACAGGTATCTATGGAACATTTTACCCTAAAACAAAAGAATACACCTTCTTCTCAGCACCGCATGGTACCTTCTCCAATATCAACCATATAACTGGTCACAAAATAACTCTTAACCAATACAAGAAGATTGAAATAATCCCATGCATCCTATCAGATCACCATGGCCTAAGGCTGGTCTTAAATAACAGCAAAAACAAGAGAAATCCCACATATACGTGGAAACTGAACAACTCTCTACTTAATGATAACTTGGTCAGGGAAGAAATAAAGAAAGAAATTAAAGACTTCCTGGAATTTAATAAAAATGTTGACACATCATACCCAAATGTATGGGACACAATGAAAGCAGTGCTAAGAGCGCTAAAGAGTGTTAAGTGCTCCGGTAAAGAAATAGGAGCAACTTAACAGCACACTTGAAAGCTCTAGAAGAAAAAGAAGCAAACACACCCAAGAGTAGACAGCAGGAAAGTCAAACTCAGGGCAGAAATCAACAAAATAGAAACAAAGAAAACAATACAAAGAATCAACAAAACCAAAAGGTGGTTCTTTGAGAGAATCAACAACATAGGTAAACCCCTAGCCAAATTAACTAAAGGGCCCAGAGGCAGCATCCAAATTAACAAAATCAGAAAGGAAAAGGGAGACATAACAGAAGAGGGGGAAATTCAAAAAATCATCAGAGCCTACTACAAAAAGCCTATACTCAACAAAACTGGAAAATCTAGATGAAATAGATGGTTATATATACAGATACCACATGCCAAATTTAAATCAAGAGCAGGTAAACTATCTAAACTGGCCCATATTCCATAAGGAAATAGAAGAAGTCATTAAAAACCTCTCAACCAAAAAAAAAAAAAAAAAAAAAAAGCCCAGGGTCAGATGAATTTAGTGCAGAATTCCACCAGACCTTCGAAGAAGGCCTGATACCAATACTCCTTAAACAATTCCGTACAATAGAAACAAAAGGACCACTACCTAAATCATTCTATGAAGCCACAGTTACTGATACCTAAACCTCAAAAGGACTGAACCAAAAAAGAGAACTTCACACCAATCTCACTTATGAATATCAATGCAAAAATACTCAATAAAATTCTTGCAAACCCAATCCTAAAACACATCAAGAAAATCATTCACCATGATCAAATAGGCTTTATCCCAGGGATGCAAGGTTGGGTCAATATATAAAAATCCATTAACATAATTCACAATATAATCAAACTCAAAGAAAAAAAAACCACACGATCATCCCCTTAGATGCAGAAAAAGCATTTGACAGAACACAGAATCCCCTTTTGCTAAAAGTATTGGAGGACTGAGATTTGGCTGCCATCTACGGATTGCAAAAGGAAGAGGAATACGAGTCATGTGGTTGCTTGCAATGTTACAATCAAAACAGCAAATCGTAGCTCTTTCTAGAAATGTCTACATCAAGAACCTAAGCAGAATTATGATAGCAAAATTTAAGGAGCTCCACTAAGGGCTGCAGCTAGCTGGCAGAGTAAACAAAAATCCAAATGTATGAAGTGAAAACTTCAGCTTGAGCCACAAACTTGCCATGTTCTCTTGGCCAATGCACAGGGGCTAAGCTACCATGGCTTCTTGATTCTTCCCCCACAAGGTTTTCCCTTTTGTTGTCCTTGCCAGAGAAGACTCTCTTCAGCATTCTGTCCTGTGACTAGGATCTAAACTGAAGTGCTTTGGGGTAAGAAGCAAAGTAAGAAAGAATATATCTTGAAGGAAATATGTGTTGTCTTGGGAACCAGAGCAGAAACCGGGGGGAACTGGTTATGCATTCTGCATGACTTATCACTTTGATTGACAACTTAGTTACTGTAGGACATCAGAGTATATAGTGTGGGTTTAGAGCGCAGGCTAATAGGCACTTTCCTTGTCTGCTTGGTTGACTGAGGCAGATCTGGTCCCAGCTCTGGTGCAGCTATTCTTTAAGAAACTCTCTTGACATAATGCAGGCAAGCATCAGAGTCTGCAGACGAAGGAAGCAACATGGACAACACACGTACTCTCTCTGCTTCCACTAGGTTCTCCATGGATCTCTCTCTTCACTTCCAAACATTAGGAATATCTTAGTTATGCCATAAATAAGTCAAGCTCAGAGATTCTTGGGAAGGGTGACAGAAGAGAAACAAGTCAAGAGCAGCTATATACATGGAGTGGAGAAAATTTAAAATGGACACAGTTATAGCAATCAGCACATATCTGGGCTACAAGCCTGCAGTTCAGAAGGACCTTTCTACAAAGGATCCTTAGTCCCTAACATCCAGTAGAATGACCAGAAAGAAGCAGGCTCATTTAAGGTTGCCACAGTGAATATTTCACCTGAGACAAAGAGACTTAAACACATCAATTTTATGGATTATATATGAAGAGATTAAAATAGTTAAACTTTGCAGGAGCTCCTGGTGACTGATATTGAACCCAAATGAATTCTTCAGGAAGTTAGAAAGAAACTTCATCTTTCCATTAGAATGCACATACAACACGTAGTTTTCTGCTACTCTTTTATAACATAGGAGGGTCATTGATATCTTAAATCTGTTTAAATGTTGTATTTAGAAATTAGGAAGAGTCTCCAATTTGAGTCCCTGGCTTGCAAATTAAGGATTATTAGGGTAAGAATGATGATGTGGAAGTCTACAGGGACCTTGTGCTTTTTTAGTAGTAAGCCAAAGCTGAGCTTAGCCAGCCATCAAAACCAAAATAACAAGGCAAAGCAAACACACTAGGATAATTCACAGTAATATATTAATTTTAACTTCTTGTTCAGATATTCATATGGAAAAATTTATGGAAAATAGTGGGTTACAGTAAAATGATAGTTATGTAATATTGCATGTCATAATTTAAAAAGTCAGTCTATGCTATTGCCAGCTACTCTCTGGCCCCAGGAGTCTCCACACCCCCATGGATAATCCCATGCTGAGTCTGCCCAACTTCTCCCATGGGAACTGCTCGCATTTTCAGTCATCCACTCCCTGCGGCAAGCTGTTACAAATCCATGTAACCCAGTAAAATCACAACTCTACAGACTTTTAATTTATCAGTCAGATTTATAACAGTAAATTCCCAACTCACAAAACACCCACACAATGAACTCAGAGCCAATTGATATTGATATAAGCTGCCCACCTAGATTGGACAAATTGTCCTATATTATTCTATCCCTTCTATGATACTCATAGCTCTACCTGTGGCTATTTAAAGCCATGTGGATCTGGTTCATCCTTTTCCTCCAAATTCTTTGTCCTTCTCTATTCTTTGTTCCTTTTCTAAAACTCTCAGCCAACCTTCTTTTCCTATTGCCTAATCACAGGCACTAGCCTTATCTTTTGCCTGCTTTCACCTACACATAGACAACAATCCACAATGTAACATACATTTGGTTTCATTATTTTCTGATTTTGAAGTTTTAAATCTTTAAATAATTTAGGAAGCTGAATATACAATAGAAAAATGAAAAATAAAATATATAGATATGTACATAAGGAAATGATCCTTGTAAAAGAAAAAAATCCAAAACAAATCACTTCTAATAGTTTTACATCTATCTACTTGACTTTGTATAAGAACATAAAGGAATTTTGTATTTCCAGATTACTGCTTAGAGAGGTTAAATAAGATATTGGTTCAGACCCAAATCACCCATTATCAGCCTGTATAAAACCTTAAGTCCAAGGAGATCAAGGAACTACACATAAAACCAGATACACTGAAACTAATAGAAGAAAAAGTGGGGAAGAGCCTCAAACACATGGGCACTGGGGAATTTTCCTGAACAGAACACCAATGGTTCATGCTCTAAGATGAAGAATAGACAAATGGGACCTCATAAAACTGCAAAGCTTCTGTAAGGCAAAGGACACTGTCATTCAGACAAAACAGCAACCAACAGATTAGGTAAAGATCTTTACCAATCCTACATCTGATAGAGATCTAATATCCAATATATACAATGAACTCAAGAAGTTAGACTCCAGAGAGCCAAATAACCCTGTTAAAAATGGGGTACAGAGCTAAACAAAGAATTCTCAACTGAGGAATATCGAATGGGTAAGAAGCACCTAAAGAAATGTTCAACATCCTTAGTCATCAGGGAAATACAAATCAAAACAATCCTGAGATTCCAGTTCACACCAGTCAGAATGGCCAAGATAAAAAAACTCAGGTGACAACAGATGCTGGCGAGAATGTGGAGAAAGAGGAACAGTCCTCCATTGTTGGTGGGATTGCAAACTGGTACAACCACTCTGGAAATCAGACTGGAAGTTCCTCAGAAAATTGGACATTGTACTACCTGAGGAGCCAGCTATACTACTCCTGGGCATATACCAGTGAGTGAGGTAACTCAATCACAAAAGAACACACATGGCATGCACTCACTGATAAGTGGATGTTAGCCCAAAAGCTCATATTATCCAAGATACAATCCATAGACCACATGAAGCTCAAGAAGGACAACCAAAGTGCAGATGCTTCAGTCTTTCTTAAAAGGGGGAATAAAAACATTTATAGGAGGAGATATGGAGACAAAGTTTGGAGCAGAGACTAAAGAGATAGCCATTCAGAACTTGCCACACTTGGGGATCCAGTCCATATATATATACAGCCACCAAAACTAGGCAATATTAATGAAGCCAAGAAGCGCATGCTGACAGGAACCTAATACAGCTGTCTCCTGAGAGGTTCAGCCAGAGCGTGACAAATACAGATGTTGGTGCTAGCAACAAACCATTGAACTGAGAACGGGGTCCTCATTGGAGGAGTTAAGAGAAAGGATTGAAGGAGCTGAAGGGGCTTGCAACCCCATAAGAACAACAATGCCAGCCAACCAGAGCTCCTAGAGACTAAGCCAACACCCAAAGACTATACATGGACTGACCCATGGCTCCATATGTATATGTATATGTAGCAGAGGATGCCTTTTTAGGCACCACTGGGAGGAGAAGACCTTGGTGCTGCCAAGGCTGGACCCCCCAGTGTAAGCGAATGTCAAGAAGGGGAGTCGGGAAGTGGGGGCGGTTGGGGAGGGAGAACACCCTAAGGCAGGGGGTTGGGGGATAGGAGGCTTATGGACAGGAAACAGGGAACATTTGAAATGTAAATAAAAAATATCCAATAAAAAAAATCATTCCTTCTACTTCCAAAAGGGAAAAAAAAAGTAAAATTGACTTTTGGACGACTCTTAATCTCTTGGGATAGCAAAGTTCCTCCTTTCTCTGAAGTCTACTACATCTGCTCTCAGACAACGTCCAGAGCTGGAGCACCACATATATTTTGCTGAATAAATGGACAGGTTACTGAATTAACTTCTAACACCAAATTTCAAAGCACAGTGTTGGAGACTGTTGTGGCTCTTGTATTTGAGCACTGATGAGGAAAGCTATGGAGCCTCACTGGAGAAAGTGAGTTTCTGGGAATGGAAGGAGGCTTGAGATTTGATAGCCTGACTTTGCTTCCTTATCAAGTCCTCTGCTTCCTACTTCACATGCAATGTGACCAGAAGCCTCACACTCCTGCTGCCACACCTTCCCCTACTACAATGGACTGTATCACTTGAAACTTTAAGTCAAATTAAGCTTTTCCTCCACTTAGTTGCTTACCAGATATTTGATGAGAGCAAAATGGAAAGTAACTAATACAGAAATGCGGGATGAAACTTATACATATCAGAAAAACCAAGGTCACTGTTAAAATTTAAAAGTACAGAAATAGTCTTCTCACGCCTTCTTAACTCTACCCTCCAGGTTCTTGGTTTGATGGGCTGCCAGCTAGAATCACTTCAGTATCACACCTCCAGAGGCTGATAACCTAGGCAGTGGCAAGGACTTTAGAACAGTGGAGCTACTGAGTGATTTCTTGCAAAAGTGTCAAGCTGGGAAGAAGACAGCCATCAGCTATGGATCACAATTTCCAGAACAACCCAAGAGGTTTTGAAGATAATTACCAAGAAACTTAAGTTAATTTTTATAGTAAGCTAAATAGCATCTTCACGTTTATAAGACACAAACTACAGACAACATTCAAACCAGAAGACTTTCCAAATGACAGAATCTAGGCTTACTGCTGCTCCTGTTCTGAGGACGATAATGGAGGGAACACAACATTTATCATCCAGTGAAATAAGTCCCTTCATGTATTAGTTTATTCAACTCTAGCTTTACCCTACAATAGTTGGCATTATTCCCATTTAGAAATAAGATTGAAAAGCACTAAATAATTTGCCAGTGTGGTCAATCTAAGAGAAAGAGATAAAATGTATCGATTCTGTCAAGCTGACTAAGATGACACTATCCTAGCGGAGTAACTCAGCTCATGCTGATATGAACGACTCCTCTCTTTGTTCTGGATCTATGAAAATGGCAGCACAGGCCTTAAGAGTCAAACATTCAGTGCACACTTACATTCCATCATGTCCACATTTTCTTTCAGGACTTAGTCACTTCCTCCAAGGACTCACAGACAAAAAGGAGAAACTATCTCTCACATAAACCAGTGGGTAGAAAGATGTACATGCTAATTAACTTGTCATAGGGCTGCTTTTATACGCCTCTATCTAACTATTTGACTTTAATGTATCAATTCTTTAAGATTTTTTATAGACCATTGAGCATCTGAAGTAAAAAATGAAGGGGGTGGTATAGGGAAAGGCATAGAATAGAATTTCTTTCTTCTTAACTGAAATAAATGTCCATGGAAAGTTTCTTGACAGATAAATTACTGCCAGTCAGAAATGAAACGTTAAATCCTCAATCAGTGAAGCTCAGGGGCTCTTTAATATATAGAAAAGGTTTTCATGACTGATGCTAGGTTTATTAGTAGGGTGTCAGGCCGAGTAATGGTTAGTCTCCAGATAAATGCTTACACTAAGTTTCAGTAAAACTGTCAGGCCCCATCAATAGTGTCTATGTTACTTTTCTATTGATGCGATAAGACATCATAACCAATGCAACTTATAGAAGAAAAAACTTACTTGGGGCTTTCAGTTTCCAAAGGTTAATGAGAATTCAAGAACATGATGGCTAAGACACGGCAGGCAGGTAGGCAGGGTGCTGGACCAGTGGCTCAATGTTTATATCTTGATCCTCAATCACCAGGCAGGGAGGGCTAAATGAGAATGGTATGGGGTTTTGAAATTTTTAAACCTACCCCATGTCACACACCTCCTCCAACAAGGCCACACCTCCTAATCCTTCCTAAACAGTTCCACCAAATAGGTACCAAGTATTCAACCTTGAGCCTATGGGGTTGATTCTCACTCAAACTACCACAAGTAGTCTCAAGTTGAATGTTAATACTAGTTTTAATAGTAGGACTGTCAGGTCTTGCACCTTAACTAACCCTGAAGCTACATGGCCTTCCTGACAAAATCCTGGCTCTTTAGAACTGGAAACTGCTTTGACATAGTTAGCAAACTAGTGTGCTCCAAACTCTTTAAGAGGATCATCTCTGCACTCTTACTCTTAATGGAGAATTGCCTTTGCACTGTGGAAGTGGACTCACCTGAAGAGCCACAAAAAGTTGTTCATTCATCTAAACACAAAGTACTCAAAGATCAAGTTCTAAGAGTGACTTTTTTTTTTCATTCTGCACTATTCTTTCCAGAACATTTCTCTTCTTCTCAGCCGTATGTTCTACTGTATCCCCCTTTCTCTGTTGCGCCTCTTAGCTTTATGACAGTGACAGTCCACCAGTCATTGCCTATCACTCATCATGCCTTCCCTCCCTGGGAGACTGACTGGAGTCTAACTTCAACCTCTTCCCTCTTTTCCTTCTAACACAAAGAATGCTCATTCTTTCTTCAACTCAAGAGAATGGCTTTGTTCTTGGCTTCAGTAATCAATTATGATTAATTTAGCCAGGGATCATGCTTTTATCCTTCTAGCATATAACCTATTAAGACATGAATTATAAGAATGAATTTTGGCTAATTAGATGCAAAAACATCTAATAGGTACCTTCTAGGATGAGGTTTTCACTACTGAGTATTACCATATCTATATGACATTCCCAGAATTAGACTTGTTTCTAAATTGTAAGGAAGTAAAGCAATGATTTTACTTTTAAGAAATTATATGATATATATTTTATGTATGCACACATGCATGCATATTCTTATGTGAGTATAGTCACATGTGTACCATGGTATATGTGTGGAGATCATAGGACAACTTCAGGTGTGAGCTCTCACTTTCCATTTCTTTTTTTGAGAGCCAAACTTAGTGGTTCACAGATTCTGAGGATTCTCCTGTCTCTGATTTCAATTTTGCTGTAGGAGATCTGAGATTACAGATACATGCTGCTGTGCCTGGCTTTGACTTGGGTTGGAAGGATTCAAGTTTGGGTCCTCATGCTTGCATGGTAAGAACTTTGCCCACTAAGCCATCTCTGAGTTTTCAAGAACCATGGCCATGCCTCCTGAACTCTAGCTCATGTTTTTTCAACTTAGCAAGACAACCACACTTGTAGAGGTGACCTTTCTTTTCTTGGTTTACAGAATGAGCTGGAATCTGTTTGTCCCTAGTAGGTTCTTATAGATCTCTTTCTCTCTCTGAGGATGACAGCTCTGCAGGAAAGTAGTTTTGCTTTGTCTCTTTTCTAGTTTCCAACTCCATTCTCATTAGATGGCTGTTCTGTCCAGCTTATTTTCAACAACATTGAAATGAGTGTTCTGCCCATCAGTCTATGGTGTATACAGTAGTAGGCTCATATAAATGTCTCTCCAAGAGTTTTTAGAAGTAATTGTTTTCATTATACAAATGATACATACATGTTTATTACAGAAAATATTTAGGGAAACTGAAGCTCATAAAGCAATTAAAGGCTTGAAAGATGGTAGGGCTAGTGCTATTGCTCAGTGCTACAGTAATTGGCTAGCATAGGCAAGACTCTGGGTCTCAAATCAGTCCTAGAGGAAATATAATCAGTAGTCAAGGATTTCACCTTCATTTAAACAATGCAAAACAGGGATGGAAATTCAAGTCACTAGACAGAAAAAGAACAGAGCAGATGCTGAAAATCACAAATATCTCACTGGATACTTGGTGATGCGCTGTTGTGACCAAAACACCTGACGCAACCAATTTAAGGGAGATAAACTTTATCTGAGGTTTCAATTTAGGGGATTCCCATCCTGCCTATTAGAGGGGAGCATGGTAGCATTCACAACAGCAGAAGCATATGGAAGAGATTCCTTACCTCATAGAAAACCAGAATGCAGAACAATACTGGAATCAAGAGCTATCCTAACAATTTCAAAGCCTGCCCCCAATGATCTACTTCTATGAGCCTCAAGTTCAGTGTCTCAAAGGATAGCATTGCCATCTGAGGAACAATAAAACATGAACTTGTAGCAGATATTACAGATTAAATTATAACAGGCACAAAATCATGTGTTTGTGGAAAGTGATTTCCCAAGCAGAGAAAAGCGAGACCACAAATATGCAGACTAATTTGTGTAGGTCCAGTTGTACCTACTGTTTCCAACACGCAGGACAGAAGGCCTGCCACGCTCTAGCATGGTGGGCTGAACACTTCAAAGGGCTTTGCTTTGGAATTGTGCTTATTGGGCTGCTACAGACCCTATGAATGCTTAAAAGCACCCCTTGACTGCATACAACCAATTCCAAGTGACTTTAATCTTTTAAATTAAAACACCAAACAAGGTAAAATTTAAAATCTCAGAAATTCAGTAAATAATGAAAAAATGCATAGCATTAAAAACCTCAGAACCAGTGGGAAAAATTAATCAGGGAATATGCTGAAAACCATGTAGATATAAGAACTATTTGAATAGCAATTATTAAAATGTTCTATATGTCAAAGAGGAAAAAGAACCTGAGAATTGTGGGACGACAACTAGAAAAGACCAAAAGGGAACCAAAAAAAAAAAAAAAAAAAGGTGCTGAAGCAGTGTGGGTAAGAAGTCAGGGTGGAGTGTCTAACTAGCATGTAAAGCTCCTGCCTCCTAGAACTGCCTTGTGAATAACACAACAGCCCCAACTGGCGCTCATAGAGAATTATCAAAAGACAAGTGCTGGAAATGAGGAATGAATGTGAACTCATTTTTACTGCAGATTAGAAACTATTGAAAACCATTACCAAAGAAGATAAAGCAATAGACAGAATTCAAGATTAAGCATATCAGGGATAAAAATGTTGAATAAATAAATGGAGCATTAAAAACCCAGAAGACACTGGAAAACTGAAAAGGTGTTGCAACATTTTAAAGTGTTCCTTGTGAAAAAGTATTTGCACATCCTGTCTCCTAGTTACTACTGACAACTGTAACAACTAGAAGTAAACAAGGAGCTACAGTAGTAAGCCGTAAGCCACACAAGATCTAACAAAAATCAATGTAAGCAAGACAGTGGGGGAGGGCAAATGATATAAGATACAGGAGAGAAAACGTAGAAAGCAGCAGGAAATGTTCAAGGCCAGCCTCGGATACAGAGTGAACGGCAGTGCATCCTGAGCGGTGAGTATATCTACAACAGAAACACAAATAACCTCAGCAACAAAGCCAGCCCACAGCCAACAACAACAGGAGAGTGCAGGGGTGTGCTGGGCAGGACCAGTGAGTGCTACCCTGTCACCCTATGAACTGTCACACAGCTGCTTAGAACACGCATATAGTTTTGTCCAAGTGAAACAGGAATACTTAATAAACTGGGTCATTAAAAATAATCTCAAGATATTAGTACCAGAACAGAAATTATGCAGAGCATGCTCTCTGACTAAACTTGAAATTATAACTGAATTTGTATAAACATTGGGGAAGTATGCCACAAACTTCTAAATAATGAATAGATCAAATCTGAAAACCCAATGTGTTCATAGTTGTGTATTTCCAAACTTTACTAAAAACTATCTGAAATAAAAATGTATAAATTAAAAGCAGAAAACATCCCCCAAAATAAGAAAACCTAAAGGTAATATGAAAATACTGAATTGAATAAAAACTTAAAATGAATGCAATAAGCTAATATGATGGCAGATAGCTACATTCCCGACACTCAGGAGAATGATGCAGTAAGTTTGAGCCCAGCTTGGACTACTATATGGGGAGGCACTGTTTCAAACATCAAGTCAAATCAAAATAAAAATACTCATGTAACTAAATATGTAGAATGCAGCTGATGCAAACTCAGGAGTTGTTTTAGTCGGGTAGTCTACTGCTATGAAGAGATACTATGACCAAGGCAACTCTTACAAAGGAAAACATTTAACTAGGAGCTGGCTTACAGTTAAGAGGTTTTAGTCCATTGTCATCATGGAAGGGAGCATGGCAGCATTCAGGCAGACATGGTGTTGAAGACATAGCTGAGAGTTCTACATCCAGATCCAAAAGCAGTAGGAAGAGAGAGTGACAATGGGCCTGGCTTGAGCTTCTGAAACCTAAAATCCCACTTCCTCCAACAAAGCCACATCAACTTCAACAAGGCCACATCTCCAATAGTACCACTGCCTATAAGCTATGGGGGCCTTTTCATTCAAACCATCATCACAAGACTAAGTCCTACTATTAAAATGTTCATATCAGAAAAGAGTAAAATCTCCAAGTATCTAAATTTCTACCTTACTTTTAAAATAACAGCAAATTAATCTTAAAAGGAAGAAAATCCTAAACCAACTAGACAGCTGAAAATGGGCTCGCTCAGTCTGCACACACACTCAGGCTCTCTTTATGTGGTTCATCTACAAGAGCTGCCTATACAGCTTCCTCATATTATGGAGGCCTTGGCCTCTACAAGCAACACTAACTGAAGACAGGGATGTTGTGTCTTCTCTCAAGGTCTAGTCTCAGAAGCCAGGAAGGGTTGCTGCTTCCATATTCTATTGTTTACAGTAAAGTCAGAAACCTGCCTGGATTCAGAGGAGAAAATGAGATGCCATTTCTCAGTGACTGACAGCCTCAAAGCTCTAGGAAAGGGTATGGTAGAAACACTGCTGGAGATGAACCCACCATAGAACTGGGTAATGCATGGCATCACTTCCCTTTAACCTGAAAAACTTTCTGTATTTGCTGTGGCATCGATCTGACTACCGGTTCTCTCGATTTCTGTGTATTTGAACTAACATTATTTAGCTTTCATTCTTCAGGTATATTTTTGAGAGATTCAGAATTTTACTTAACTTGACATGTTCCTTTTTTATTCTAGGGCTTTGAAGGTATCATTGTATAGTGTTCTGATTTGCATGTTTCTGATACTAAATTCAAAATAACTCACATGTCTTTTCCTTCTTTGGCTGATTTTTTCTTTATTCTGCTTACTTAATAATCTATGCTATTGTGTGGCTTTCTTTGTCCTTAACTTGATAAAGTATTTTAAGCTTCTTGAAAAATAACTAGATCAGTACCTTTTCCTAAATGTAGAAAAGTTCTCTTCCAGTCATATATCTTTTATTACTTTTTGAGGCAAGTTTTTCTTACATAGACCAGATTGCCCTGGACTTCACTATGGAGCCCAGGTCAGGCTGAACTTAAACTCACAGTGCTCTTCTTGCCTCTAGCCTTCTGAAATCTGGAATTATACATCTCTTACACCAGAGAGAGCAAGAAGGAAATGAAACTACAGGACTGGTAGAGTGTGAATTCCTGGATAGTAGTTATGAGGAAAGTGTAGGAGTTTCCTTCAACACTAAAGAGCCACCTTATGATCCACTCCAGAGAAAATAAAATCTTTTCCAGAGTTTTTCCATGTTTATCACAGTATAGAAGAGCTAAGACATGAAGTCAAGCTCTGTCACCACTGGGTGAGCAGATAAGAAACTGTGGCTCTGTACACAATGAACATTAAATGGTCTTTACATACAAAAGAAACACCTTCATTCATGACAAGATGGGAAATCTGGAAGTCATTATGTTAAGTGAAATAAACAAAGCTCAGAAAGACGAAAACTCCATAATTTCACTTGATTGTAGATCTGGAAGAGCCAAATTCAAACGTGAAGAGTGAAGAAGGCAAGGGCTGGTAGCTAGGAGAGCAAAGGCACTGGAGGAGTGTAGATCGAAGGACTAAAAATCCAATTTGGATGGCAGCAGGTTGAGATTTATGATCCGAAACATAAAAAAGGTGTAGAGTAATAATCAATTTATCAGTTTAATTTAGCCATTCTGCAATACACATACACATACTCAAAACATGTGGTGATGACAATTATATACAACTAAGAAATGCATGACAGTTTCTTTGGAGTCTGAACTGCATTAAGCTGTGGTCTAAGTGACACACAAGATGCTTCCCTGGGTAGCTGTCGCCTCGAGGTCTTGGAGGAAAAGATGGCCCCTGGATTCCTAGCCATCTCATAGACTCCAGTGGCTTCTTCGTTGTCTTAAGCATCACGGTGTTCCTGCACATGGCAACGTACTGGTGGCCAAAGGCTCCGACGCTGCCCTACTGCAGATTTCCAGAGCCCTCCTCTTCTCTTTCCTCAGCTGTCTCATCAGCCCCACACCCCACATCTGTTGGGGTCTGTAGTCTTATTTTCACTGGTGATACAGTGTTGCCATATTGCAGTTATACAGTATTTGCAGATGAAAGCCCAGGGTAACACAGAAGCTTCTGTCAAAGATCAGATTGATGCTTTGTTGTCCAGCACAGAGGCATAGCTGCTTCACGAAGGTCCCTATTTTACAGATGTTTGTGGTAATATGTTACGACGGCTGGAAATGGAAGTCCCTGTAAGTGCTATTTAAAAGACCACCAAAGGAAACAAACTGAGCAGTCACTGTAAGTGGCCAAGGGAAGGAAGCAATTACACAGCCTACCAACTGCGACACCTCTGAACCACTACAATTACCACGATGGCAAGATATGGATAAAAGGTGCATGTTCATGGCAACCAACACCTGTGTAATTGGACTTAAGACCCGCTCAACAGAAGGAACATCATTCTGACACTGGAAACCTAGCCAGCTTCCTAGGGCCAGTGAAGTCAGTGACATTAGAAAAGAAACTCCTGCGGCTTTGCTAGACCATCATAATTCCATACTACATTCTAAATCTTATCCTTAGGCCACAGGTAATGTATCTACCACTTCTCATCAAGAAGCCCCTCTATGCAGCAAATGGAGGCCATCGCAGAAAACTATAACTGGGCATACTGATCAACAGATCATGGGGAGCACAGCCAAAAGAGATACAACTATAATACTGTTCATACACCCATGGCTCAGGGAACATGGAGGAGAAGGAGCAGAAAGATAGTAAGAGGCAGAATACCAAGGGGCTGCTGTGAAAATTTCTCCTAGAGATAGCTGAACAAGACCAAAACAATGGTAATACCAAATGGCCGTGTTAAGAAGGAATGGGGACATCTCATGGAATCACACTCTTATGCAACGAACCTCAGGCCACAGTGCTTGTTGGGAGAGGAATAGGTTTCTCCTAGAGATGAGCTTCATTACTGGTTGGCCAGTACAGTGTAGGAAGCTTTGAAACCATATAAATACCACCAACAAAAATATATACACAGCAGATTGTATTTATGCACAGACAAACACACATACACACACACACACACACACACACACACACATTTGTAAAGTGTTTGGTTTTTCTTTCACATTAATGACAATGAACGTTTATAAAACAAGCAAGCAGAGATAGTTCACAGACTTACGTTCACATTCTCTGACATCCAGATTGAACTGCTGTAATGCTCCCAAAGTGAGCTGCCGTACTTCTGCTTCTAGCAAAAGTTGCATCAAGGAAGTGGCTAAATGCTTGCAAGCTGACATACAGGCTGTCTGGGCCACCTTTCCCTGAAATACAAACATGTAAACCAGAAAGTTAATGGATTAAAACCAAATGCCATCTAAATCTATTTATTCATTTGTTTATTTTATGTATTGAAGACAGAATCAGCCACCGCAGGATAACTTCAGACTTGCTTTGTAATCAAGAATGACCTTGAATTTCTGATCTTACTTTCTCAGCCTCTGAAATGTTGCTGTTGTCAGTGGGAGCCATGCTAGGTTATGTGGTCCTGGGGTCAACCTGGGGTCTTTGTGTGCCCTAAACAAGCACTGCACCACCTGGGGAGACCCCTACATATCAAAATTTAATCAATTTATTCTAGTCCTCAATTTGGAATTTCTAATCACGATACCTACACATCTTACAGCCTTGGAAGTGTACACATGTTAACAGCAACTATTTTAAATACTGGCTCCATCCCACCAGTCATGATAATTAAAACAGTAAGCGATATTCACAAAACCCAACTATGGAGCTAAGAAGCATATTAGTTTTAGATCAACAGTAGAGATGCAATATTCCAAAATGGTAAGTAAACTAAGAAAGAATATTAAGAGGAAATAAATATAAAAGTCTTTTCCAAAAGAGCATAAATTTTAGCAATAGTTTCTAGATACAAACCAGTACTTATTGCTCTATGACTTATCTGTAAACTCAAAGCAAATAGAGCCTCTGAAATGTCATTAAAAAGGAGAATTTTGGGCAAAGTTTAGAACAGAGGCTGAAGGAACACCTATTCAGAGCCTGCCCCACATGTGGCCCATACATATACAGCCACCAAACTAGATAAGATGGATGAAGCAAAGAAGTTCAGGCCGGCAGGAACCGGATGTAGATCTCTCCTGAGAGACACAGCCAGAAACCAGCAAATACATAGGCGAATGCCAGCAGCAAACCACTGAACTGAGAACAGGACCCCCGTTGAAGGAATGAGAGAAAGGAAGAGCTTGAAGGGGCTCGAGACCCCATATGTACAACAATGCCAACCTACCAGAGCTTCCAGGGACTAAGCCACTACCCAAAGACTATACATGGACTGACCCTGGACTCTAACCTCATAGGTAGCAAT
Source organism: Rattus norvegicus (assembly GCF_021556685.1). NCBI lineage: Eukaryota > Metazoa > Chordata > Mammalia > Rodentia > Muridae > Rattus > Rattus norvegicus. The sequence goes on from NC_141537.1 coordinate 118,534,628, forward strand.
GAATATCCTAGTAAGAGCACCAATGGAAGGGGAAGCCCTGGGTCCTGCTAAGACTGAACCCCCAGTGAACATATTTGTTGGGGGGAGGGCAGTAATGGGAGGAGGATGGGGAGGGGAACATAGACAAGGGGAGGGGAGGGGTTAGGGGGATGTTGGCCCAGAAACCAGGAAGGGGAATAACAATCGAAATGTAAATAAGAAATACTCAAGTTAATAAAGATAAAGATTAAAAAAAGGGGTGAATTTTGGTTTCTTACAAAACACTGAGATTAACATAAATTCTAAGCTAATTTTAAAATTATTTAAGTATCTTTATAAAAGCACTGAAAGCACTTATACATTCACTAATATTAAAAACATAGTTTATGCTCCTCGATGACATCACTAGTTACTGTCCTACTTTGCATCAAAAGTGGCCGTTATTAGTATTAGGTTACTCTTGTGTACACTGTAAACGCTGTTCCAAGGGGCTGGGGTACGGCTGAGTAATAGACCACTTGCCTAATGGTGTTTGAGGCCTTGGGATGGATCCATGTCCAGCACCACAATGAGCAAAAGAAAAAAAAAAGGAGAAAGAAATGCTGTTATGACAAGTACAGGAGCAGAAACAATGGGCTTCTGCTGTACGCCAACCTTTGGTCATCCCTATACCATACTTCCTAACCCCAAACTAGCTAGGAAGCTGAGGAGTGGTCTTGGACTCCTGATCTTCATATTCTCTACTGTCCACATATTAAGATTAAAGGCCTGTAATTTACCACACTTTAGGCAGTGCTGGAAATGAACCCAAAGCCTGGTGCACACTAGGTGACCATTCTCCCCACTGAGCTACATCCCAGCTCCATTAAGATTTCCTTTCCTCTACATTTAACACCAGCAACCTCACTATCATTTACTAAAATTGACAATAAAGGTGACAATAGGTGACCTAATGAGGTCACTTATATAAACATGCTCTAGAACATTGGCTTTGGCCACTCTCTACATTTTACTATGTGAAAACTAAGATTATTTTAATGGTTGGGTTTAAAAAAAAAATCAATGCTATTTCCAGCACAGTTCCTCCTGTGCACCAGGTGCTCAGCAAGTGCAGTACACTTATAATTATTATTCCTGTCCTGGTAATATAGCACTGGGTGTATAAGCTTAAAATGTTTTATGGATTCAAAATATTTTATTGCTTATGTCTTCTACAGAATCACATGAATTTCTACTTTTAAATCAAGTAATTCTGCCTGTGAGGGAAAAAGTGAGAGTGCATTTCCCTCTGAAGCAAATCAAGGGAAGCAAGCAATTAAATGCTAATTTGAGCAGAGTAAACGCTAAGCCCTATCTGATTTTAGCAGAAAGGGTTACAAGGCCAAAATAGTACAGAAGCTTTACAAGAGTGGTGGGGATTGCTGGGTGAGCCTAATCACAGTCCCAGCACAGCAAACGGGCACAAGTCACAATGAAAGTACCACAAAGTATTCTGCACAGAACAACAACTCCTGCACTCTGGGCTCCCACAGAATGAGTCTCCCCAGCAAAACACAACAACTTCCTTTCTCTCTATATAACTCCTGTTCAGGTTACATGTCAATTTCATTCAGCCTGCCCATTAACACAGAAATGTTTTTGAAGGTATTCAGTCTCTGTCATGCTGGCCAATTCACCAGAGGGCAACCTAGATGTCAACAAATCAGACTCAAATATTAATGAGCAAAAGGTCACAAGGAGGTAATCTCCAAGGTTCTCCTGGTTCCTGTTCTCTGACCCCACCCAATCCCCTGCCCTTCCTCTGGGCCTTCTTTTACATACATTTACAATCATGGTCTCAATTTCACGACTCACCCTCTGGACTGTAATTTCCCTGAAAGTGTGTTTTAAGTGGAGGACTCCCAGATGCCAGATAGCAACCCAAAGGTGACCAGCAGACAGAAGAGTTTCCAATAAAAGGGAAACACCCCCACAAACCCAAATATGATTTTAAAATTTGATTTTTAACTACTAGAACATGAGAAAGGGGAGGAGGAAAGAAACCCCTCTTTCAAACTTTCCAATAAGCTATTTAATAAAGTGACAAAGCAGAGCATATGAAAATATTAACCAAAGCTTCCAGGAAAACCTGTATAATCCTAATTGTTTATTCAAGACCTTTACAAACCTCATAAAAAATTAAGTGGGTTTGGAAAAAACACACCAAAGCCATAGGAGAAAGTTTACAAAATACAATGGTGCTGACGCCTGCCTGTCTGCCAACCAGTCCCTTTAACTCCAGTGTAGACTTATTACTCAGTTCCTAACTGTCAGTCCCTAAGTAAGAGTACTGTCCCTCCCAAACACCTCATTAGCTGCCTTGCCTCCTTGCTTTCTTGAACTAATGCATCCTGTAGGTGTTCTGCTTCTTTATTCTCTGCCAATAACAAATGCTTCATTGCAGAATACGTAAAACCAAGAGATGACTCTCACAGGAAACTCATTTAAAAATTCTTATGTGAATTTAACCAGAGTTTTAATTAATTTCACTGTGGGAGCAGCATGTCCATTTATGAGAATCAATAGTAAAATGAGACAGGTCTGAAGAGAATCAAGACTCTGGTTCCCATCAACCTTGGATCAGATCTTGGCCTTTCACTCATGTAACCTGAACAGCATTAGTTAATGTTGGTTGGACACAGCTGCCTCACAGTAAACAGGGATAAGCATGCCAGTCTGACTGTGAGTATGAATGGAAATGGAAGCCAGAGCTGTTCAACCTGCAACAGTAGGAGGGGTGGCTACTTTGTTACAAGACACTCCTACAACTTAAATATTGATCACCCATGGTTAAAGGAAAATTCAAAGTCAAATTGCTTGAGTTTCCAGGCAAAATTAAATATTTCACATCTCATTAAAAACTACAGTAAAATAAGTAACATAAACTGTTAACATGAAGTAGGATCATCAATAACTTTCTAGCACCAAACTCACTCTTGAGTTCATTAGATTATAAGAAACAGAGAAAAGCAAAAAAAATCAGTTTGGGAAGAAAGATATTCATAAGTAATTCATATCTCAAATAAATGTGCATATCCTCCCCACTCATTTTCCCTTCTGAATAACTTAAGAAGGGGGCTGTAAAGAGGGGACTCCTTTGGGCCTGGCACACAGGTCTCAGATCATGTCAACAGTTAGAGAGTAGGAAACCTGAAAGATTACCTTGTTCATTAGGAATTTTATACCACACAAGTATGTAAGTGTGATGAAGCGATGGCTGGTGAGCAATCCCCCTGGCTAACAGCCCTCTCAGTGCACCTTCCCTTCAGTACCTCCAACAGCAGAGACCCAGCAAAGGACAAAAAGCTTCAAAATGTTTAAATGAAGACCAATGAATCCAGAGACAAAGCCGGAAGCTCAGTGGAAGAAAATCTGCCCAGAATTCTGACTGTGGAGCAAGAGCGTGCTTCAAAAGCCTCTACTGTTACACAGTTCTGGATGACCCTGACCAACAGAAGCACAGCAGCTCTATATTTCATAGTTTCTCCTCTGTCATCATAGGACTGTTTCATTTATTCCAATCTGCTATACTTCTTTTTATCTAAACAGGTAGAGTTGAAAGGTGAAGGGCAAATCAGGTTAAGCATCATTGCCAACACATTCTGCTAGGACAAAGACAGTGAAGATCTTACATATTTGTGGTCAGGGAAGTAGGTGTGCTGGGTGACCTTGACCACCAACCTCACCAACCAGACCAAATGCAGAAGTGTCCAGGAGGTTAACAGCACAGCTCTCAGTCTGTCTATCATTGCATTTCCAGAGAAGGGTAACCAAAGGGTGCCTTCCCCAGAATTTGAGTGGCACATCCCATAAAGATACAGGCACACACCGTCAAACAGTGGATGGAGCTTGGGAATTCATATGTTAGAATAGGAGGAGGACTGTGGGTCCAGAAAAGGATAGGAACTCCACAGGAAGACCAACAGAGTCAACTAACCTGAACACTTGAGGCTTTCAGAGTCAACTAACCAAAGAACATACATGGGGTGCACCAAGCACATATATAGCAGATATGCAGCTTGACTTTTATGTGGGACCTGAACAACTAGAGCTGGTATCCCAAAATGGCTGCATTGTCTGGCCTCTGTGGGAAAAGGAGCCAGGGTGGGATGGGGAATAGGGATACCCAGTGGAGAAGGGGAAGGGGAAGGAGATTATGGGAGGGGGTAACCGAGAGGGGAATAGTGAGAAGGATGTAAAGTGAATAGATTTTAAATAAATAAATAAATAAATAAATAAATAAATAAATAAATAAATAAATAAATAAATAAGGAATGGAAAGGAGCAAGGTAGAGAGCAAAGCATTCTCTGTCTTCGGTTCCTGGCTGACACAACAGGAGGGACTGAAACATATGATATCATACACAGAAATAAATCTATTCTTTTGTAAGTTGTGCTGTTTAGGGACTCTGTCATAGTTGTGAAAAACAATACAGAAAGGGCACACGGGGCACAGGACAACTACTGCAGGCTCTCTAGTTGTCAGCTCTTTAAACCCAATACAGAGGAACAAGTCGGTTTTCTGGGGCCTCCAGCTCACCAATTTTAAAGCACCATCATTAAAGCAGCACTCTGTGAAAGCCACTGCAACACAGCATGGAACCTAATTAAACCCAAGGTCAGTTTAACAGCTGCCTAAGACAAATGTGGATGCTAGTAACTATTGCTATAAGACATAAGCTAAGAAAATAATTTTTTAATAACAGTGTTCTTGAACTAAAATACTAGAACAACACTGGTAAAGTAAATGTGGATAGAAATGTAAAATAAACATTTTCATTAAAATAAATAATACTTTTGATACTTAGATAAAATGTTTTAAAATTCTAAGGTGGAGTGTTTTGGAAAAATTAAGATTTATGCTTTTAAAACTTCTAAGTATGTGCAAAGATTAAGCAGATTTGATCTATGCAGCAAACACACATAGAGAAAGTTAAAAAGAGATAGTGTGAGACCAGGCAGCACAGATGAAGCTAAGTAGCTAACTGTATCTTGTTGAAATAACCTTGACCAAAGATAAAGACAAATCACAAAGTTAAGTGGTAAAGCTAGCACATAAAATACTGGGTAATAATAAGAAAGAAAATTTTCATATATTAATGAGAAATATCTTCACACCTAACACAAGAGTATCACTTTCTATAAGCATTCTAAATATAAAACTCCCAGCTACCAAGACCTTCAAATGACACAGAACAGTCCACTAAATCGTGTTAGAAAACAGTCATGTGAATACAAATATACAAGAAGGCATAGACAGCAACAGACCATGACAGCATACACTGAGATTGACACACCAGGCAGAATGGTTGGTGGGTTAACACTGCAGTAATATGAATGCACAGCTATGTCCTAGGTGCTGCATGATGGTTACTTAGGGAAACCATCCTAGAAATGTCAGACAGCCATGCTGTGAAGCCCAAAGGATGCTCAACACTAGCATTTTTCTCTTTTAATTAATTAAGCAATGGGTTTCATTATAATATCTTCATACTTCTCTCTCATTCTACTAGAATCTGAGATGTGTCCCTCCCTCGCAACATATGCAGGTGAGCAAGAAGACAGCCACAGAACTAAACGTGAACCTAAAAATTTGACATACCAAATAAACAAGGTTTATATGCAGAGATCTGAACACAAAGTTAAAATTTTAAATTTACAAAGATTATAGGAAAAAAACTTTACCTGTTGTAGTAGTAAGGAAATATTTCTTATAGCATACATATCCTAATGATTAAATTCAAAATTGATATGCTGAACATAATAACAAACCTCTGTTAATAATGCCCTGGCTAACCGGATATAGAGCTCTCCTGAGAGACACATCCAGAGCATGTCCAATACAGAGGTCAATGCTAGCAGCAAACCACCGAACTGAGAACAGGACCCCCTTGGGGGGAATTAGAGGAAGATTGAAAGAGCTGAAGGAGCTTGCAACCCCATAAGAACAACAGTGCCAACCAACCAGAGCTTCCAGGGACTAAACCACTACCGAAAGACTATATGTGGACTGACCCAGGGCTCCAACTGCATATGTACCAGAGAATAGTCTTGTTGGGGCACCAGTAGAAGGGGAAGCCCTTGGTCCTGCCAAAGTTGGACCCCCAGTGCAGGGGATGTGTGTGGGGGGGCAGTAAGGGGGATGGATGGGGAGGGGGAGACACACATATGGGAGAGGGGGAGGGGATTCGGGCTTATGAACAGGAAACCGGGAAAGGGAATAACATTTGAAATGTAAGTAAAGAAACATAACTAATAAAGAATTAAAAAAAGAAAATATGTATTTTCCACATTAAAAAAATAATGCCCTGGCTAAGAAAAATAAAAATAGGCATAAAGAAGCTATTTAGATTAAATAATACTGGAAAGAATATACCATTAATCTTATAACTCAATACCAATGACAAAAACAAAACAAAGGCCAAAAACCAATACACTTTAAAGTGATGGGGGAAATCCAATGGGCATATGACAGAAGAGTACAAATATCCAAGGAGAACTCAGGAATACTCACCACAAACATGTGTTGAGATTAAAAGAAATCACTCAGCAAAACACCAATGTATATTACTGAAATATGCCTTAGACTACATTAAACAGACAGACAGGCAGGCAGGCAGATGTGCGCACATGCACACACATACACAAGTTAATGCTGGCAAGACTACCTAGAGTTGCTCCTCCTATACACGGCTTTTGGGGATACTTAACACCTCAGTACCTTTAAAAAAATTTGTCAATTTCTTTAAAAGTTGAACACATTTATTTTTGACACAGAATAGAAATAAAAATAAATGAAACCCAGGTATTAGTTTTAAGATCACATAGAAAACTATATATAATGAGACCCCACCCAATTTAATGGAATTATGATAATAGAACAAGCTATGTGGTTTATGCTACTGCTCGAGTCAGTAGTATCACAAGTTCTAGTGGAGCCTGGGCTAAGGAGAATTCCAAGACAACACTGGACAGGTATGACTCTGCCTCAAAAGTAACTAACCAAATAAAGATAGCAAGTAAGGAAAAACATTTTAAACTGTGGTAATATACCCAAACAGTATGTTGTCAAAGATACACAACTATATGGACATACAGATAAAGGACGAGAACAAAGAAACACAACAGAATAGCTGTGGGTCGCAAACTTGCAATCCCAGAAAAAGGGAGGTCTAGGCAAGAGGATCAGGAGTTCAAGTAAAACAAGATATGGGCCAGCCTGGATTCCATGAGACTCATAAATAAGTCAACAGGGGCAGAGGAGGTGGCCCATGCTGGCTGTGAGGCTGTTTGCAAACAACCTTTCCAGAAGTCATTCTTCTGAATTCCAGCAGTCATGGGACAAATGCAGTCAGTAAGCTAGGTCCACAGTTTCTACAGCCAATAAATTATTAATAAAGAAATATCTATAAAAAACTGAAATTGCATCTGTTTTTCTTATGTACAGGCAAATTATACTAAACACAATTTCTTAAGCTGTGACCACACTGTGTGTATGGCATTGCACTGTGTTAAGAAATCTGGCTCCAGCCTATTTAAAGTGCACAGCAGCTGTGCAAAATTATATGCAAATAGGAAATCACTTATGGTCAGGTATTTGAGCATCCACAAATTCTCATGGCTACTCAGAGAAAGGGAGCTGGAACCAATCTCCCATGAAGGTTGGTGGTACATGGGATACAGAATCTCAGTTTCATTTCTAGAGAGAGGTCAAAAGAGTCTTGATGGGACATTTCTAAAATACCATTTTCCTTTTCTGTAATCACCTAAGGTCATAAAATAAGGCTGACCACCTTACCGTAACACTTATATGACACTAGTCGTTCAACTTGCCTTTGTGTTTACAGCTACGCTGGTATCAAGTCAGAAACATTTTAGCACAAGCAAGCTATCACATATAGAAAGAGTTCTGTGTAATGAAGTTAAAGTCAAATTAGTGTACCATGCAGTACAGAGACAGTTCTCACAGGAGGCTACACAGGAAGAAATCACACCACCATCATGAAATGTAGGATCAGATCCAAGCTAGATGCAGCAATTTAGTTCGGAAAACAATTAAACTATTAAGCCAATATTCATTTCAATTTTATTGGCTATATATGTTTAAATTTGTTGCAGTTTCATAATTTTATGAGTGTGTATTTACTATATATATTTTATATTATATAAAATATATTTTATAAGGTATTTATGCCTACTTCATATTTATTCATATATGGGTAATACTACTAAAAGTACAAAGCTTAGTTGATATTTTATCATGGGACACATGGCACACTGGGCTGATCTAAACACAGAAATTATGAATTAGATATATTATTTTAAATATATACATCCACATAAAAACATAATAAAATCATGCTCAAGAGAAAGGCACTTTTTGGTTGCTAGAAATGAACAAGAAACTAAAAGCGGAGAAGTCAGAGCCTAAGTAGGCTTGTCGCAGATCCGGACGGGTATGCAGTCAGCACTGTCTAATAGCTATATACCAAATTGTGATGCTAATACAGTTCTAGGGCCTAGATAATAAAGAGCCCAACAAGCTGTGTTTTCATAGAAAGGTGATCAGGACAAGACATGGAGCTTGTCTCCTCTGTAGAGCTGGTGGTAGTGGAAAGTTGGCTTACTAAAAGAAAATTCATTGCAAGAATGGGTTTGATATTGGAATTCATGATGGCCATACAGTATAGGAATCCCTAAGCTGCACTCTGAATACAGAGTAGTCCTAGACTGGTGAGACGCCCGAAATAGAACCAATACTGAGTGTCAATCATCTGTGAGGATGCTTTGATTAACTGAGAACCAGGAGCTTCCATTGGCTGTGAGTTGTTGAGATGGCTCAGCAGTTAAGAGCACTGACTGATCTTCCAGAGGTCCTGAGTTCAATTCCCAGTAAACAGACGGTGGCTCACAACCATCTGTAATGGGATCTGATGCCCTTTTCGGGTGTGTCTGAAGACAGTGACAGTGTACTCACATACATAAAATTGATAAATAAATCTTCAAAAAAATTATAAAATCAACAAAAAATCAAAAATTAAATTTGGTTAAATAAACAATTGCTCAGGAAGAAAAAATCTTTGCAAAGAAAATAAGGAGCACAGAAAACTAGGATTAAAAAAAAACTTTTAAAGGAACAATAAATACATGTTTATATGGAAACACAAAAGGCACCAATAATAGTGAAATAATAAACCACTGCAAGGGAGGCAGAGATGTCCAGGAAGGTATTGTAGCCGATGCTGAAAATCAGTGGCTGACAGCACTGGGATGCTGGTTCCTGCTACCCTAAAGCTAAGGCAGGAAGACCAGTACAGGTTTGAGAAAAGTCTGGGTTACAAAGTAAGATCCAGGATAGTCTGGGCTACAGAGTAAGCACTGACATTTAAAACAAAACAAACAAACAAACAAACAAAAAACCTCAAATGAAGCAGTAATACATTCCAATGGGTCAGATACAATAGAGTGTGCTAAGAGGGAGAGAGGACTGGGGAATTACCCAGAATATGAGTAAGAAATACAGAAACATAAACTTAACAAGAAAGAAAAACATTGCCTACATAAGTATAACCAGTAAAACTAACAGGAAAAATAAAATGGCTGGAGAAAATAAAATTGCATCCTAAAGAAACTTAAAAAAACAACTGAGAGTTCTGAACTTTCTGTTAGTAAGAAGGGAGATGAATTAACAAACATTTTCAGACAAAGAGAGTTCACACAGCTCTGGGGACCATGTTCTAGGTAACAAGAGAGCTTGACACAAATTCTGAATCTCTCTGCATGTCGGATAGCCCTGGGATGGCTGCCTTGGAATCCCATGACATGAGTGACCTCTGCACCTTCACAAAAAGGACAGCCACAGCTTGACACAGACACCGATACAGAATGACACTGAATCACAGCACACAATCCTCCTGTCACACAGGAGCTAAGACAGCTTTCAGCAAAAGACAACAATTATGGGGTTAGACCTAAGGTCTTCTTGTTGGTTTTCTTTCTATGCTAAATCAAGCAAAACTTCTTCCAAATAACTTAGAATTCATTTTACAGGCAATTTCTCCCAAATATTCTCATTGATTTAGTTTCTAGTAACTTCTAGAATTTTCCTTCATAATTCTTCTGTGCTTCACTTCACACTGTTCAAAAGGAGCAAACACCTGAGAAGCTCTAACCAGCTCAGAAGAAAAGAGGACTGTTCTAGATCTGCCATGAACTCCTGATCCTCCTCCCTCCTCCAAGTGCTAGGCTTATAAGCGTGTGCCACTGCTCTTACATCAAAACACAGGCAGCCCTATGCACCAAAGCTTGGGCATCTGATTTTGGAAGCCCCACCAGTATTCCAGAGGCTGCACTTAGAAAGCTATTAGAAAACCTAGTTTTACTTACCTTGATCTAAGTTGCCTTAGCTTCCTAAGGGACTTTCAGTCTTCTTGACTGAACTGGAACTTAGTCACATTAAGTTCTCCAGTCTAATTTAGGAATACTGATTTTAATGTCCTACTCGGCACTTTCATTTCTTCTTCTGAACACATTGAGATCAACAAAAATATTGTAATTAGTAATCAAATAGTCATATAAAAATAGAATATATTCTTTTTCATATTTTAGCTTCAATCATAAGATAAAGGGAGTTCCAACCCCCATTAGCCCTTTATAAGTCAGCCACTTCCTGAGATCACTGGGATTTCTGCCCTGACACTAGAAGGCAAAGGCATGGCGTGTTCTACAGATTATTCTCTAAACTCCCTAACAACACTACAAAGCTTGGGAGAAGAAAAAGCAGTGAATGAGTCAGCTACATGATGCTTTCCAAAAACACACTTGACAAATAACCAGAGGCTCTTCTCATCAGCATGAATACTTTGCATAATTGTCCAATTAATGAGATCCATAAAAACCGATTATAAACATTTACCCACAACCAGACAGGAATTAGTATCGAGTCTGGGCGTTTGACTCCAGCTAGCTAAAGAGACAAGACAACAAAGATCCCTGCCATCCCTGCAGAGTGTGGACAGAGGCACTCTATGCAAAGATGTTAATATGCCGAGGAAGTAGCCTTTCAGAAGATAGACACACTCAGCTTCAATCAACCAAACATCAGAAATCAATGGCCCTAGAGAGCTTTGCCCAGTCTTTTGTGTGTATGTGTGCCAACTTCTCAGGGACCACAGTGCAATTCAAGTCAGCTTGACAGACTGAAGATACACCCCAAGCACACAGCCTGCAACTGTGCTCACACTCAAGTTCAAGGTGCTTTGATAGCCGAGCATCAGGGTGAGACAGTGACTGGACTGCAGTGTAACTCACATGGCATTTCCTTTCTGTTCTCTTAACTGACTTAAGAATGTACACTACCATACCTACGTATTCTTCTGTTACAGATAGGATAAAAATATGTGTAAGAAATGAAACGAGCATGCTGTGTTTTAATATATCATTCTTTTTTTTTTAAATCTGTTAAGACAACCACATCTTCAGTTCTGAAATTAAAGGGAAGACTTTCACAAAGGAAATTGCTGAGTTTAAAGTCTAAAAAGTGTGCCACTGATAAGTTAGATACTAGCAGCCAGCGAAAACTGGTGACAAAGACAGAAGGAAGATCTTGTTAGCTTGAAATAAAAATAAAACCCAGGAACTTAAGCTTGAAAATTATCCTGAGACTTAAAAAAAAATCTTCAGCATAGTATTATAAAATATCTGGAAGCTGTTGTGTGGACTTTCTGACTGCAATCTATCAGAAACGTGCACCACAACTGTGTCCATAAACTGAGAAGCAGAGTAAGACCCAAACTCCCTACATTTAACCTTGTCAGTGCAAATGCCAGGAGACTAGGACATCAGCAAAGCACTGTATTCCTTCACTAATACAGAGTAATAGCAAAATGGAAACTTCAAACTAGCTTCAAGTTTGTAACAAAGCAATTAAGATTTTAGTGAATACTGCCAATATGGAACCTATGTAACAGTGTCAAGTCACAGTTCTCTGGCTTTGCATTCTCCATTAGTGAGGCACAGGTACTGAAGATACTCTGGAACTCATCTTTGTAGAATCTAGACTTCGCAAAATTTAAGCTGGGATGACTCAGTCGGCACACTGAGTGACAAACAGTCCCATGCCTCATACAAATGTATGAGGACAAAATACTTGCTTCATACATTACAGATCAGCCCTCACTCAGGTTTGAAGGAGGAATGTGATACTGTACATGATGCCTTCATAGCACAGAAAAGACAGAACAAAAAGAAAGACCAGTGCAATGCTGTCAGGGTTCTGGGGGTCCCTCTGGAATTGGGCCCTACTGTTGGGGTTCTGATGGCCCCTCCTCCTTACTGAGCTTTTAACCTTGCTCTCATCATTCTGATACCCTCTTCTCTGGGCTCTTGCCCTTACTAGAAATTCTGTTCTTCCCTCCCTGCACCCTGATAAGCTTTTGACTTCTGGACTCCTGTTCACTATTCACTCTGCTCCTCGCTGAGTTCGCCCGATTCCAGAAGGTAAACCAGGGCTCAAAGACATTTGCCTGAGTGCTCTCCCTTTTCTGGACCCACTTAACTTACCAAACAGTCCCTCCCCACTGGGAACCACTCAGTCTAGCCATCCAAGGACCCTCCTTGGTGGTCTTGTTCTACATGTACCTGATGTTTTCCTAAGGTGTGGCCTTTTGGGAGGAAGTGTGTCACTGGAGTGGGGTTTGGGGTTTCAGAAGCCCAAGCCAGGCCCGAGTGCCTCTCTCTTCCTGCTGCCTGAAGATCCAGATGTAGATCTTGGAACTCTGCAGCGCCATGTCTGCCCGCATGCTGCCATGCTTCCTGCCATGTTGATAATGGACTAAACCTCTGAAACTGTAAGCAGGCCCCAGTGAAATGCTTTCCTTATGAGTTACCATGGTTATGCTGTCTCTTCACAGTGATAGAACACTATGACACCACATAACAAGATCAATAGATTTCCTATGTCAGATAAGACCTCCATGATTGATTACCAAACCTCCTTCAGTTTTCTAAGACAGTTCTACTAAATTCTAAAAGAAACATAGAACCCACCCAGCCATATGTAGTCCAGTGGAGATGCCAGCTCCACAGGTCCAATGCCTCTCTCTCTCTGCCCAGCATCTCCAAGCCTATTCCTTCTCTGGCTAATGCAGAATATTCTCTCCCCACCCCACTCTAAGGCTCTTTGCTCCAGTTTTGTCTACTTCTGCTAAATATTCTGGGCCCATAAGTGGACTCAATAGCATCTCTTTTCCAGCCCACGCCACTGGATTCCTCCTCCTCTCTAAACCTTTAGAGAAAAGTAACCACTTGCTTATCTTCGGTTATACAGGGAAGTTATGTCTTTGGTATAGATATTCTACTGGTATTTGTATCTCGAAGTGTTCTCCAAACTCCCCCGTTTGGTTGTCTGGCCCCTGACTCTGTAACAGGAAGGAAAGAAAGCAGAGCAAAGGGAAAGCACAGTGCTTTAGGGAACAGCTGAAAGGTAAGTTGTCCCAAACAGAAATGCTGCTCACTCCTCAATGGGAGCAGCTAATGGAAGGCCTATCCATGAAGAGGACTCTATCTAAAATCCTCAGTCACTAACTGCAGCACCACTGCCTCCTTAGTTGATTCCTGCTGGAGACTACAGATATCAACGGACGAGCGTTGTTATTTATCTGCTGCTTCTCTCTATTTGCTACTTGGAGTCATTCAAAACCAAAAGTACAGGTATAGTAGATAATTCTATGGGTTGTTTAAAAAACCCACAAAAGATGTTTTTATTGTCTTCTTTTTCTATTGCATTTCCTGAGCACTTACAAAAGCACGAAGTTCAACATACTTATGCATACTATACTATGCCATGCATGCCATTTAGATTTAACTTTATTTTAATAAAATGGTATATTTGTTAATATTAGTATATCTGATGACATTAAGAAAGAAAAGAAAAGAAAAGCCATTAAACAAAAGGAAGGATAAAAGGACGTAAGAGTGAAAGAGGTTTTGGTAAAGGATTTCTATGAGATAAAGCTTTGTCCCAAAATGGCCAGAGGTTCCCAGAATGGAAAATATAAATGCAAAGCCAAGAAGCCTAGACAAGTCACTAAGGTCTGAGCAAGTTATATGAGGTATTTAAGGATGAGACTTAGAGTTTGCATATATTTGACATTAATATTCTAAAGTTAAAGTTGAAGTATGTATTTATGAACCTCTACGTAAATAAACAGAGCTCTCTTAATTTACTGGACTGCTTTGTAAATACTATTTACAAATACCAGCTTAAAAGAACAAAATGTAAGTCTAACCATGACTTATTTAATTTTTTTATTTTTGCCATATGTGTGTGTGTGTGTGTGTGTGTGTGTGTGTATGTGTGTGTGTGTGTATGTATAGATAATAAACAAAGTTAAAATTACAAAACTAGTATAAATGACCTTCCAGGTGTTCAATAGCCATCCTTAAGAACTCTGTGGTGAGAGACCTAAACAGGACAAAGTCAACCATGTTCCAAGACAGTATGGGACATCTCTCCAAAGGCCCCCAAAGTCTCTGTCAAGTCACTTGCCATCGTGTTCAGATAGGCCCTGGAGATCCTATCAGTAGACTCTAATCAGTGTATATTAAAGAGGAGAGTCAAGAAAAAGGGACATGAGGAACATCCAAAGGAAGCCATGGTCAAGCAAGGCTCTGACTCATTCTCAAGTGATGGAAAAACAGACAGAAGAGAGCAGAAAAAAGTGAGGGGCTCCTCCAAACTCCAATCGCTCCTGAGAACCAGATTCTCAACTGGCCTTAAACTCTCAAATGGTCTTAAATTGTCTCAAACACCCAGTGGGAAAGTATACACAAAGTTAAAATAATAGATAATATAAAACAGACAAATAATGATCAGACTTCCTGCTTTCTGTATGGACTACTGACATGCCAGGTAAGGAAATCACAGCTATCCTGGAAAGGAACTCCAATGCTTTTCCTAACAATAAAAATATTGTTCTTTGTATATTTCTAATTAATCTGTTCATGTCTCCTTTGCTTTACAAGGGCTCTAAAATCATAGTGAGACCATGCCAAAGACTACTACCCCTTGGTAGGCAGCTTTAAAACTAAATCTCTAGACCTTTGTAGTAAAATGGGTCAAATCAAGTAGATTCTTAGAAGTGATGCTATTTATCTTTGGATCTTGTATATTCAAATGCTGCCTTAATTTTGTCTCCACTTGTTTAAGCCAACTGCATTGTACATTGTACTCTGATAGAGTATCCTCCAACTATTTATGTGTCCTTGAGCATCCTCTAATGACTGAAAGTCACCAAGTAAGGACACTATGAATCTTCTATCCCCCTATTGTTTGCTGGAAGCAGCTAGATTGATTCAGAGTCCATCTCCTAAGTGACTTTTGGATGTCAATTCCTAGGAGAGGAATAGTATATAGCTATATACATATTAGCAAGCTTAGAGGCTATTGAAGGAGGACCCTCCTTTATAGCATTTTTTGCCTTCAAAATGTCTGGTACTAGAGACTATTCAAAGTCTCCTATGAGGATACAACTTTGTTGGGTACTTAGTAGTTATGAGGATAACAACTATGTACCACTTTATTCCTATCTAACAAAAATAAGAGTCAAGCATGTTAGTCATTTTGGAAATCAAGGCCATTTTGGTTGAACTGTGAAGACAGTTCCCATAACCATTGTAGTTTGCTTTAGGAACTAAAGTACCTTGTTGGTCTTCATTCTTGCCTCCCCTGCACTATGAACCACCATAAATGTTGAGCAGGAGAGATGCTTATCTATCATTGAACATCGTTTTTCCCTTTTTAAGGCAGGGTCTTACTATGTGGCCTTGGCTGGCCTAAATTCACTGTGGTAATTAGGCCTCTATACATTTTCTCCCAAATAAAGGCCTAGACTGTTGGCAAGCTGCTCATAATGTTTATCTTTCCATTTCACCAAACTTTCAATAACATAATTAGTTCTGCAGCAGGAAAAAAAAAAGGTACACTCCCAATTCCCAACAAAAGATAACCCTAAACTCCTATGTAAATTTTATGGCAGTAGATTTATAAAGTACAGGTCTTAACTAATTTGATTTCAGAGTTTTGTTCTTAAACTGTATAGATGTTCAGTCTGCATGTTGTATGTGTAACATGTGTTTGGATATGTGCCTGGTACAATGGTGGATAGAAGAAGGTGTTAGATCCCTTAGGATTAGAGTTATAGGTGGTTTCAAGTTGCCATGTAGGTGCTGGGAACTGAATCTGAGTCCTTTGCAAGAACAAGTATTGACCACTGCGCCATCTCTCTAGCCCCAAGTATAGGCCATTTGAAAAAAGGTGTGGCCTCTTTTATTCCAGAGGCACATGAACTGCCTACTAATTATCCAATATACTATTACAGAGCTGGGATAAAGACAACTAGAATAATTTCCAAGTTCGAAAGGAATGAAAACAAACAGACATGATTTATGTCTTAGAATTTTGAAACTTTGCTGTGCAGAAACTGCAATGCAGGGATATTCTTTAACTGCTTCTCAAACCCTTCCTAGTTCACTGTTCTCTGAGGCTGTTGGTTCTATCCGTTTTGAAAGTCTTAATCATCTTTGGATCTAATAAAAAAGAACTATGGGACATGTGACCCCCTTCTCCCTCCCTTCCACTCTGCCTACCTTTTCTCCCTATCCACCCCTCTCTTATTTCTCTCCTTTCAGAAGGGTGCGGTTTTTCTCAGGCTACTTATTGCTCTCAGGCGGCTGCAAAGAAACAAACACTTTCTAGTCATGGTCCCAATAACCACCCAGTGTAGTTATCTGGCAATACAGCTCTCATGGTGTTCCCTGCCTTTTTGTTTAACTGATCGTAACCATTTGTTATTCCAGTAGCTTTACTCATGAAACCTTGAGATACATGATTTCCTTTAGATTTAGCTGTGAGTTCCTGGGCTTGCGAAGCTTCACTCCCAATTTACCTTTTTCTCTCTTCCTGAGGCATTTCTAATAAATGAAAGGATTTACTAGGCATGAACTTCAATTGATTCTAAAATTTTTAACTAGAGGCTTTGGGTTTTAGCTCTAATGTCATCTTTGATAGATGGCTGATAATACAATGGGCTGTTGTACATTCAAATAAATTTTCAATTATGTATCTATCAATTTGAAACTGACAACTGCATATTTTAACCTTTCCTGTCTTGAAATTCCTAAGATATCCCAATGAGGAATGACTTTTGTATCCTGATTCAACCAAACAAATTATATTTCTAGTCTCATTTCTGTTTTATAACACCTAATCAAATGAAATAAATAACACTGGTAATAAGTTATGTCCCAAATTCTTTGACTGAAATCACATACCCTTTGACCTGAATTCTAGTTAACCCAAATGGCAATATCTTGGAAAGATTTATCTTAGGAACCACCTGCTTATGGCTAAGCCACAAAGTTAATGTCATGTATCTTATTTATCTTCTCTCTCTCTCTCTCTCTCTCTCTCTCTCTCTCTCTCTCTCTCTCTCTCTCTCTCTCTGTGTGTGTGTGTGTGTGTGTGTGTGATTATTAAAATAGTGTGCACCATTCTGAAATTGAGTTCAGCTTTATTGTAACTACACTAATGAACAATTCCCAAATCACCATGGATTATATAAGGCAAGTATAAACTCTGATCAAATTCTATTGGCTATGTATCAGGTGCTGTTGTTAGGTTGGGTGTTACAGACAGTACAACATGACCCTCCACAAGATCTACCTCTTTTTTTCCTCTGTGGAGAGTATAGAAACCAGCCACAATTTGATTTTTACCACTTAGGCTTCTAAAACTATTTTCAGGATAATGTAACTTCTACAACTTTCTAAATTTTCTTGCTTACTTTATAAATCCTACAAGATTCTTAAAAGTGGGAATATATACATCAACACTTTGAAATCCAACTTTAATTTGGTTCAAAGATTATCAATATATAGAAACAGCCAGGGTGAATAGGCTAGAATTACAACTACCCTTGAGTAGTTAGGGCTGAAGGATTGTTCTGAGCTCTTCACATCTTTTTCAAGGGGTATTCAGTAATATGATCAACTCAGTCTCCATTGTTTCTAGAGTACTCAAATTTTATTTTTTATATAAATTTCAATTGCTTTCAAACAAAATTAATGAAACTAAATCAAAGAGTATCCAAAAGTAGACTTTATGAATTTGTGATAATATTCAAATTTTATGTTGAATTAAAAGTGTTTTACTGTAATATATTTACATAATTGCTTAGAGGCATTGGCAAACAAGTTATTTTTACCAGTTTTTGGTTATTCATAAGACTGCTAATTTCTAATAAATTTTCTAAAACTTACTTATGGAAGACACATATCATAATATTTGCATTTGATGGTTAGAAAAATTCTAGGCATTTTCTATGAAAAGGGCATAAATAATTTTGGATGGATTATACCTGTCCTTATGCAAAAGGTAAGACAGATAAAGGGCATAAATAAGAGATGAATAAAACGTCTTTATCATAGCTATGTGTGAAGAGTGCACACACCACAGCACACATATGTAGGTTAGAAAACAATGTGTATAGAGGAGTCTCTCCTTTGACCTTTACATGGGTTCTGGGTTGCAAATTAACATTTCCTGGATTGCAAGGGAAGTGCTATTGTCCATTTAGTCATCTCTCTGACCTCAAAAACATTTTTAGTTGAAAATTATTTTAAGATTATTAGGCTTTTTTTATTAAAAAGCAAGTCACATTATGAGAAATAAAGTAAAAGAGACATATAATGTTTCATATAGAAGCATGTTGTTTGTCTTAGTTACTTTTCTATGGCTATGACAAAACACTATGACAAAGTCAATTTATAGAAGAAAAAATTAATTTGTCTTATACTTTCAGTGGATTAGAATCCACGATGGCACAGCAAAAACATGGCTACCAGAAGAACTGAAAGTTCATTTATTGGATTAGCAAGCAGAAGACCAAACAGAGAGAACAATTTGAATGACTAGTGCCCTTCGAAACCTCAAAGGTTTTCTTCCTCCAACAAGACCACATTTCCTAATCCTTCCCAAACAGTTCCACCAACTGTAGATCAAGTATATAATCATATCATATGCCTATGGGAGTCATTCTCATTAAAACCACAACAAAATGGTCTGATATTTTTATAAGTAAGTATATTTAAATATAGATAATCATTAGCAAAAATGCTCATCTTTCTATGTATGCACTCGGTCCCTTCAATGAGCTGCTCTCATGACTACTGCTTAAAGGGATTTCAGTGCTACCAGTTGTGCTATATTTGATGTCTTAAACTATAAATACAGAAAAAAGAATAATAACTTGGAATTTGTGTTCTCAACAGGACATAAGTGTACCTGAACAGATTTTGTTCTCTGATGAGAAAAGGCTGGGATGTACCTGAACACCAGAGTTCATAGTCACATGCTTTAACAATGTTATTTGCTTTTTAAACAAAGGAATTAAAGAGTGAGAGGGGTCACTTCCCAATGCAGAAAAATAGGGTCAAGGTAAGTTATAAGATAGCAGAAGTCATAAACTACTCAAAGATTTCTTGGTTTATATTTAGAACAGTGGTGATTTGCAACTAAATGACAAGTTGAGAACTGTAAGTGCTAATATGAGATACTCATGGGACACAGTTCCTCCTGATTTTCTAGTTAGCATCAACTATCCAAGTGTAGTAGATCCCACAATTTTCCTGCAATAGAATAGAGTAAGAGTTCTCATACACTGGCAGTAAGGGAGAGCTTCATCCACCAAAAGGTCAAAGGTCTGAGTGCTAAGTATTGCTACTGAATCATGATGTGTATGGCCATCAGACTTACACCCTGACCCACATCTGGGAGCCAGGTTTAACTAAAAGGTAAATGATAAGACTATGAGCAACATGGGGAAAGATCCTCACGGGCTACTCACTGCTAAAGGAAAGAGAAACCCTAAAAATAACAAAACAGCACAATGAAATGACACTCCAGGAGCTGATGCTTCCTCTGCACTGTGTAATGTATTGTAATAACAGCTCCTTTAACAATCTCAAGTAACTGGCGTCTTAAATGTTTGGTAAAAGACACTGAGATGTGTGTGACTGCCTTTTGTATTTTCAGGGATCAAATCCAGAGCCTCAAATATGCTTGATAGGTACTGAGTTATACTCACAGGTCAAATCTTCATTTTAATGATATTTATTATTGTCTTAGGGTTTTACTGCTGTGAACAGACACAATGATCAAGGTAATTCTCATAATATTTAATTGGGGTGGCTTATATATTCAGAAATTCAGTTCATTATCATCAAGGCAGAAATATGCATGGTGGAGGAGAGGCTAAGAGTTCTACATCTTCATCTGAAAGCCACAAGGAGAAGACTGGCTTTCAGGAAGCTAGGAAGAGGGTTTTAAAGCCAACATCCACAATGACACACTTCTTCCAACAAGGCTACACCTCCTAATAGTGCTACTCCTGGGCCAAGCATATTCAAACCACCACAATTATGTTATTTAATGTTATGTATGACAGGTAATACCAATTTCCTACCAGATGATAGGAAGCATTATCACTTGTCTCACTGTCTGAAATTCACAACCAATTGTTCTAGAATTCTCTCTCACACACACACACACACACACACACACACACACACACACACACACACACACACCATAATGAGTTAAATTACTGATTTCTAAATGTTTTCAAGAGACTGTTATCTAGAGTTATATTACAGTAGGAATTTGAAATATTCTTGAAATAAAGAACTGATAATGCTTGTGGAGCTACATATGCTTACCCAATTCAAACACCACATAACACATAGGTATAGAAACACCATCCAGTACCAAATCACTACAGATAGTCTTCAATTTTTTTTTTTTTTTTGAGCTGAGGACTGAACCCAGGGCCTTGCGCTTGCTAGGCAAGGGCTCTACCGCTGAGCTAAATCCCCAACCCCTCGTCTTCAAATTTTAACAAGTGAAAACATAGATGAATAAACTTCTGAGGTAATGAAGTGCAAAAGATGCCCTAGTTAGGGTCACTACTGTTATGATGAACACTATGACTAAAAGCAGGTGAGGGAGGGAAGGACTTATTTGGTCTATATTTCCACTTCATAGTCCACCATTAAAGGAAGTCAGGGCAGGAACCTGAAGCCAGGGATTGATGGTGTTGATTGGCTTGCTCTTGTTCAGCCTACTTATACAATCTAGGAGCAACAGTCCTGAGATTGACCCAGCCGTCAATCAGTCATTACGAAATGCCCTAAGGATTTGCCTACTTCATGGAAGTATTTTCTCAATTGAGGATCTCTCCTCTACAATGACTCTAGCTTGTGTCAAGTTGAAATAAAACTATTCACCACAACTGACCCTGCAATCTTTCCCTTCCTGTTCATTACTCAAAATCACACATTAATACTGATATAATAATACAAAGTACTTTAAAAACATAAAAAGTCCCACACTCTGACAAATTCAAACATGTTAAAAGTTCAGCCTTCTTACAATTTTAAAGTTTTTTTTAAAAACCTGAAGTCTTTCAACAGTGAGCTCCTATAAAATCAAAAACAAATTAAATAGTTTTTTTTTATTTTAAGAGGGAAGAACCAAGGCACAGTCACAATCAAATCAAAGCAAAACCAAACTCCAACTGTGTAAATGATTCAGTATCCAATTTCTGGGATACCTTCAAGATCTGGGCCCCTCCAATTGGTCTGGGTCACTTTTCAGACTCCACCCTGTGCAACCCCCTCACAGATTTTCTCCTAAGTTCAGTGTGGCTCCATCCCATGGCTTGTGCTGTTCTTGGCATTCCCCTCATGATCTTGGCATCTCCAAAATCCTCAGGTCCCTTGATGCAACTGGGCTGTGTTTTACCAGACTGCAGCCCTGCCACACAGTGCCAAGACTCGGATACTTTCTATGGATCACTTCATACCTTCAAAACTAGTGTCATCTGGGTAGGTCTTACACTATCCAGGTTCAGCTTCCAGCACAAGATAGAACCATGACCAGATGTAGATCATAGCTCTATGTGCTGGTTCTGAGAAAACACTTACCAGAAGATTTCACCTCAATGATGATGGTCTCTTCTTAGTCACCACTAATTTCTCAGCTCTAACTAACAAGCAAAAACTGTCCCACAAAGCAGAGGCTTCACTTTAGTGGTTCTGGCACCTTGTAATCATTGGTTCTTCTTCAGCTCCAGCTAATCAGAACCATACAGTTAACCATTCTTACCCAACAATATGCCATGAACTCAATAATCCTTAAGTGGCCCCTTGCCTCTAAGACTTTATAAGCCCAGGCTTCAATCCTTGCATTGTTCTTAACACTTTTACCTTCCAAGCTCCCACAAAACAGCTCACCAAGATTTTAATACTCAATGGCTTTTCTTGCCCAAAGTTAGAAAATTCTTCCACATTCCTCCAGAAAAATGATCAAGGCTGTCACATCAATACCCCACTTCTGATACTAACTGCTATCCTCCTTCGGGTTACAGTTGCTATGATAAAATACCATGACCAAAAGTACTTCAGGGAGAAAAGAATTGGATTTGGCTTACTCTTCCATATCATAGTTTATCCCCAAATAAAATCAGGGCAGGAACTTAAACAGGGCTGGAACCTGGAGGCAGGATCAGATGAAGCAGTCATACAGGGGTGCTGCTTATTAGCATGTTCTAATGTGGCTTACTTGGCCTGCTTTCTTATAGTAACCAGAAATACCAGCCCTAAGGTAGCCTCACACACAATGGGCTGGGCATTCCCACATCAATCACTAATTAAGCAAATGTACTAGAGAGCTATTACAGCCTGATCTTCTGGAGGCATTTTCTTAATTAGGCAAATTCCTTTTTAATAACTCTTGTGCATACCAGCTTGATAGAAAACTAGCCAGCAGAAAAAGTTTATTAGTAAATTTCCAGGTCCCACACTGCAACTAACCTTTAAATGTTAAGTCTTAAGTTTTACACTGAACAAAATAAGAATATCAAAAATTACTTATCAAGGCCATTAAAGCACTCCTTAATCTACCTATTTATCTGGGCAACTAAATTTTCTCATGTATTCTAACCAAAACAACATAAGACATCAGGACAATTTTGATGCACACATCAAAATTATAGATAGAAATACAAAGTCATGCCAATATTCTAACAGATTTCTTTGGTTACAAATATAGCTACTGCTTTTGAACAGTGCATTCGTGTCACCACTTACATAAATATAAATATGTGTTTTGATTTTCTATCACCAGCATTGTCCCATAGGCTAAACATCAACAGTTGCCATCAGGACAAGTAAGTCTTTAGGATTCTCAGTAATATCTGAATCATATGAACAAGGAGTGTCAAACTAAGGGCAGCCATGATTACCTCAGATTTTTGGATATAATAAATCAATTAACTCAGAGGTTTAAGACAATTCAGATGTACTGTCTTACAGTTAGGTGTCAGAGGTCAAGATGAGTCCCACAGAACAGTAGGCAAGAGCTTTATTCCTTTCTAGGATACTCTGGGGGAAAGGCATTTCTTTTCTTTTCTCATTTTCCCTTTTTCTTTTTCAGTTTCTAGGGGCTGCCAGCATTCCACTCATCATAGACCTCTACTCTGTCTTGTATTTCCTACCTTCCTCTTAGGAGGCCCTTCATTCTATGGAAGAAAGACAATATAAGTGTTAGAGCTAAGAAGGGAAAGGTCTCCTGGCAGTCTGGAGCCAAGGAACACCAAAAGACAAGGTACAACAAACATCACACAAGACATTTGCTGGGAAGAACAAAACACAAAGAGTGGTTGCTTCTACTTGGGGAAAAACAGCAGAGAAGTAAGCAGAAAGCAGACTTTAGGTGTTCCCCCAACCCCCGAGGGTGGAACTTTCCAGGATGGCCAGGAGTGGAGCAATTATGTGGCCTAACCATGGGGCAAGTTTAGGCATTAGTGGGATTTTGTATCCTGATCTTAGGATTTTTTTCTTTTTCTTTTCTGTAGGGTAGGGCCTGAGGGCCTGGCTGCCCAAGTAGTCTGGGGGTGGAGCCTCATGGCTGGAGGTCTCCAGGGGTAGTGACTACAAAGGGAGTCTCTGTGTGTGGGAGGGAAAGCCACCTTGCCCTCTGAATTGGTGGGACTAGCCAACAGACAAGACCATACCTTCCTTAAGACTATTAGCATAATGTTATCACCAAAATCCTATTTGCCACGTAGCTGACAGGATTTGTGAGTATGAATATCTTTGGGAGATCAAAGATTCCGTCTATAACAATAAAATAACATACATTGAACAGTTTAAAATCATAAGGGTAGCTAATCTAATAGAAACATGTATAGACACCTCAGTAGTACATATAAATGACCAATAAGAATATAAAATACTGCTTGATTTCCTCATTTCTCAAAATAACTTTGGTTAACAGAAATACCAGCATACTACTACTATATGCCTAGCAATGCTAAACGAGAAGGAAGATAACTCTGAATGGACTGTGGATCAGGTAAGGATTCTGGCAAACTACTACCAGTATAAATTGATATGATCCTTTGAAAATGTGTTTGATTAGACTAGGATATTCTCATAGTCTATAGTATGATAATTTCACTCCAAATGTGCTTAAAATAAATATCTACTAATCCAGACATGATGGCACATACCTAAAATCCCAGCATTTGGGAAGCAGAGTCAGATCAAGTTCAAACTCAGCTATTTAGCATATACCAGGCCAGCCAGCGCTATACATCAATAAAGGAGTGAAAACAAACAAAGCAGAAGTAAATTTCTGTCAAAATCCATGAAGAGTCTCATGGCAGCACCACTGCTAATAAGTAATAATGGAAAACAGTTCAAAGGCCCTGCAACTCTAACCGCTCATGGTGATCACCTCACAGAAGGGAATGTGGACAGGGAGGAAAGATACTTCAGCAAGCACATGACTGAGTGGAGAGTAAACAGACTACCATCCCAGGCAGAGCCGAGTAACTAACTGCATCTAAGGAGAAGTAGTGAAGGAGGCGTATGGTTAGGAAAAGGTCGCCTAGGAAACTAATGATGCTCCTCCGGTCCTTGACCTTGGTGCTGCTCATCAGCTATGTCTAACTCTCTGAAAACTTACCAGAATACAAACTTTCACAATTTGTCCATTTTCAGACATATTTTCTAAAGGGCAGACTGTTTAAAAGAACATTGCATTGGAGGATGGGGAGAGTTGGACAGCTCCAATATCAAGAACGTATACTGCTCTGGAAAAGAATCTGATTTCAGTCCTAAACACCCATGTTCAGCTTATAAATACCTGGAATTTTAGTTCCAGACTATTCAATGCCTCTGTTTCTATGGAGACCTGCAGGAATATGTCCACAGCTAGCTACCCCACCCCCATACACATACACACATACATACATAGAAACAAAATCTTTTGTTAAAGCAAAAACAAAAACAAACAAACAAACAAAAAGACCCACATTTTTCAGGGAGGATCCTCAATTAGAACTAACTGAAGGCGTTGTCACTTCTGAACCTAAACCATACTCCATAAGAGTTATCAGGACACATAGTTAAAGAAAATAAACAAAAGTCATTC
Source organism: Rattus norvegicus (assembly GCF_021556685.1). Classification (NCBI taxonomy): domain Eukaryota; kingdom Metazoa; phylum Chordata; class Mammalia; order Rodentia; family Muridae; genus Rattus; species Rattus norvegicus. Next base: position 118,560,201 of record NC_141537.1, read on the forward strand.
AATTACAAGAATCATGTAGAGGCAATCAGACTATCCTGTCTTTTATAAAATATTTATCTTAATATATGACATACTCCCTTCAGAGAGGGACCTCAGGGTAAGATCCCTCTCTCACCTATCTGTCTTGGGAGCTTGAACCCTGTGCAGACAAAGGGGCTGAAGTGCAAACACTATTCACCTGTAACTCAGGAAAGGAGCCTCCAGGGGAAGCACATGTGCTGACTGCTAATGATGTGTCTTACATATGCAGGGGCATTAGCTTTCTTAGTAAACCACATGAAGATCAGCTAGGAGAGACTGTATAGTACTGGATAGTGGAAGACACTACAAATACTTGTATCCAGTTTGTTAACAGTATTCTTCAGTACAACTTTTAAAAGTAAATTAATATGCAATTTTCCATACCAAAAAAAAAAACAGTCTAGGAAACATTTTCTCACAGAATTTGTAACTCTTGGAATTAAAAAGGGGAAATATATATTTTCCTGTACTGAAAAAGAAAGATAATATATTGTTTCCAGCAGTGAATAAGACATTAAACCATGTAGTACAGATTATAAGGAAGAGAAGGAGTCAAGAAAGACATAGAAACATGGCTTTGAATTATATTTTAAAAACAAGAAAGTTAGAAAAGGACATGAGATGTCATCCTAGGGAGAAGTAGGTCGCCCACACCTCGCAGACACAGGATATTTGCAACCAGGGAACAGATATCCCCTGCTTTCCGCATGGCTGGGACAGATGTGTGGGACAGCTGGGAGTTACAGTGAAAGGGTGACAATGGTTAGGACACTCACCAGGCCTCTTCCATATATGGACAATCTCAGCTGTCAGTTACTGCCCCGGACCAGCTATAAATCAGGATTCTACACCCCTCACTAAGACTCTGCAGGAGACCTCAATCCCACATCACTATACAGGCTCCAAATTTCAGGCCTTTAAATTTTAGTCAAAAGCAATTTGCCTGCCACATAAAAGAGAGAACGGACTTTGCAGCCACAAGAAGCAGAAGATTCTTTTGATCCCATTTCCACATTCACTGCTTACATTACCATAAGCAATGCTTTATCCATCTATGCCAAAGCCTGGTGCACCAATGATAAGTGGGCACTTGGCAGAATTGAAAAATTGATATTTTCCCCTCTCAAATAATATATGAATAAAAAATGAAACAAGAGGGACTTTAAAATTTTATTACTTTAAAAAATGTGAATATGTAAGCATTTAAATGCCAAGAATAAAAAATATAACCTAAGTTTTGTGGTGTATTCCAGCAGATAGAGATGGATAGCTTCATGTTGAAGCCAGTCAGGATGACATGGTAAAACCTTATCTCAAAACAAAACTGTGTGTGTGTGTGTGTGTGTGTGTGTGTGTGTGTGTGTGTGTGTGTGTGTGTGCGCGCGCGCGCATGCACGCGCTCACACATGTGAATGAAGGTTAAAAGTTGCAAAGAAAAATAAGAAATCATACCAAGATCATAATTGTTTGCCTTTTTTATATATATATATTTTTTTTGGTTCTTTTTTTTCGGAGCTGGGGACCGAACCCAGGGCCTTGCGCTTCCTAGGTAAGTGCTCTACCACTGAGCTAAATCCCCAGCCCCGCCTTTTTTATATTTTATGTTATAGATATTTCCCAATTATAATACACTTTGAAGAATTTTACACACATATAATCTGATCATAAAATCTTGTTCTGCCTTTTGATATCATATTACAAATATTTCCGAGGATATAATATCCAAGTCATAAAAGTAGATTCATAAATGTATACTATAATGTATAGTAGTTTGACTAATAGTATTGCAGTTTATGGACCCATATGCATATTACTACATAGTTTAAGATTTTAATTACTTTACTTTTGTAACTAATGTTGATATGACTGTTCTATCAGCCCTAGAACCTCGGCACCATGAGGAAGAGCCCAGTGTCTCCAATCAGTGACACTAAAGTAATTGAACTTACCAGCATGTGTGGTACACTCAGGAGACCTGTTCACTGAAGCTGCTTCTCTGACCCAAAGTTAAAGCTGTAGGATTCCATTCCTTAAAACCCCACATTCCAATGACTTTCTGCCTCATCTCATCACCAAAGTCAGAACTACAGTAAACTTTCTATTTCATGTCAGATTTTTTTATGAATTATGAGACAAGAATATGACTCAAAAGCCAGTATCACTAAAGAAGCTAAAAACTACTGGCTGCACACTGCTACAAACAGCAAAACTATGCTGGAAAGAGGCATTTTCTTGGAAGAAAAAAAAATGCTAAGTAATAGCCCAATACACATAAGCCTCTGTGAAGAAACACAAAACCTCCTAAAGACTTAGGTGATTGAACTTGTAAGGCAGTGTCACACTAACAAGGAGCTAATCTACTGATCAATGTACTCGAGGTAGTTCAAATAACTTAAAGGTTAAAAGGGCAGAAATGAAACTAGATCAATTTCCTGGTAGGTATAGATATCATGAGCAAATCTGTTATGTATCTCCTTCAAAGAAAAGAAAAGAAAATTTTTGACATTTGTTCTATTCATGTAATAAACTTGAAGAAAAAATGTTATTGTATCTTGAAAGTTCTGCGGCCTCCTCGTCTCACAAGGACCCTGGAACTTTCCCTATTTTGTTCCAGAGAAAGCCAAAGGAAACGGATCCACTTAGACAATCATTACCAGATGAGAGACTTTCCACATAATGTGTCAAATAAGAGTCACAGCAGTTAGAAATGAGGACCTCACTAACAAGTACCTCACATACACTAAACTATATAATATATACATTATATTATACGTGTGTGTGTGTGTGTGTGTGTGTGTGTGTGTGTGTGTGTGTATTGCATATTCTCTCGTCCCATTGCCTGATTGAGTTCCTACTTTACAGGAATATTTGCTGGGAAATATTTGGGTCATAATGACTAGAATTTTACATAGTAATATTAAAAATAAATTATGGCTCTGTTCAACACCGCCTAGTGTTCCACGCAGATAGCTGTACAGTGGTACAGAGAGATAGGTGTGATGAGGTCCTTTAGGGAACACCTGGTATCTGGTATATTCCCAAATGGTAGGTAGTCACTATTATGCAAGAGAGAAGACTACTGATTAGTTCTTGAACCTGAGCAAGATCACTTTAGTCTTTAGTTTCTCCATTGGACAAACTGAGAAAATATTCATTGTCCATGTATCAAACAGGTTGTTTTAAGAAGTCATATAAGATAATGTAAGGTACACAGAATATAAATATTACAAAGTAATATCTGGATGGAAGACATTCTACCAATAAAAATGTCTATCATTTGAAAATAACATTTCTTTGATAAGTGGATATTATCCCAAAAGCTCGAATTACCCAAGATACAATCCACACATACAGACCACATGAAGCAAAAGAAGGACAAGCAAAGGGCAGATGCTTCAGCCCTTCTTAGAAGAGGATAAAAATATTCACAGGAGGAGATATGGAGACAAAGCTTGGAGCAGAGACTGAAGGAAAGGCCATTCAGAGCCTGCCCCACATAGCTATACAGCCCATATATAAACAGCCACAAAAACTAGACAATATTGATGAAAACAAGAAGTGCATGCTGACAGGAGCCTGATATAGCTGTCTCCTGAGAGTCAACAGCCACAGCAAGACAAATACATGGGGAAATGATAAGAACTTCAAGTCTCTGAAGAAAGTAATTGAAGAAGATGGCAGAAGATGGAAAGATATCCCATGCCCATGGATCAGGTAAGATTAACATAGTAAAAAAGGCCATCTTACCAAAAGCAATATAAAGATCCAATGTAATCGCCATCAAAATTCCAATACAATTATTTACAGACCTTGAAAGAACAATTTTCAACTTCATATTGAAAAACAAAAATCCAGGATAGATAAAACAATCCTGAACAATAAAAGAATTTCTGGGGGTTGGGGATTTAACTCAGTGGTAGAGCACTTGCCTAGCAAGTGCAAGGCCCTGGGTTCAGTCCTCAGCTCCAGAAATAAATAAAATAAAATAAAATATGATTAAAATAATTTCTGGAGGTATCACCATCACTGATTTCAAGCTGTATTATATTATATAGTAATAGTAATTTTAAAACTGCATGGTATTGGTATACTATCAGACAGGTTTGTCAAAGGAATTGAGTTGAAGACCCAGAAATAAATCTACACACCTATGGACACTTGATTTTTGACAAAGAAGCCAAAACCATACAATGAAAAAAAGAAATCATATTCAATAAATGTTGCTGGTTTAACTGGATATCTCTACATAGAAGAATGCAAATTGATCCATTTTTATCATCCTGCAAAAAAACTCAAGCCTAAGTGGGTCAAAGACCTAACACAAAACTAGATACACAACATCTAAAAGAAGTGAAAGTGTGAAATGGCCTTGAATACATTGGGACAGGAGACAACTTCCTGAACAGAAAACCAGTGGGTCAGGCACTAAAATCATCAATTATTAAATGAGACCTCATACAACTGAAAAGCTTCCGTAAAGGACAGGTCACTGTCAATAGGACAAAATGGCAGCCTATAGATTGGGAGAGGTCTTCACCAACCCTACATTTGACAGATCTAATATATGAAGAACACAAGAAATTGAACACCAGCAACCCAAATAGCACAATTTAAAAATGGGGTATAGAACTAAACAGAGAATTCTAAACAGAGGAATATCTATAGGCCAGAAACACACCATGAAATATTCAACATCCTTAGTCATAAGGGAAATGCAAATCAAAACTAACCTGAGAGTCTACCTTACACCTATCCAAATGGCTAAGATCAAAAACTCAAGAGACAGCATATGCTGGTGAAAATGTGGAGCCAAGAGATTACACCTCCATTGGTACAAGGAATGGGGTATTGCCCTTGAGGTTACCTCACCCTTTGGACTTAGCTCCATTTACAATTTCCATTGTTCCTTTTCTTTTCAAACTGTACATTTTGTATATCTCTTTGTCCAGCTTGTTGCTTTACATTATAGATCTGTGTAAGAGTAATTATTAATAACTACACAACACAGTCAATATTATGCTACCTTGAAATATCCTGTGCCAAACCCATTAATCCAAAATTCTTCAATTTAGTCTCAGGCATCATCATCATCATTATCAACATCATCACTTCCACCACCACCACCACCACCACCACCACCACCACCACCACCACCACCACATCATCATCATCATCATCATCATCATCATCATCATCATCATCTTCTTCTTCTTCTTCTTCTTCTTCTTCTTCTTCTTCTTCTTCTTCTTCTTCTTCTTCTTCTTCTTCTTCTTCTTCTTCTTCTTCTTCTTCTTCTTCTTCGCCGCCGCCACCGTCGTCGTCGTCGTCGTCGTCATCATCATCATCATCATCATCATCATCATCATCATCATCTTTGGATAGGGCAAAATGCAGACATACTCTTTACCAAAATATTACAAGAATGGTCTTGGGGTTGGGGATTTAGCTCAGTGGTAGAGCACTTGCCTAGCAAGCTCAAGGCCCTGGGTTTGGTCCCCAGCTCCGAAAAAAAGAAAAAACAAAACAAAACAAAACAAAACAAAACAAAACAAAAAACCAAGAATGGTCTCTAGGCCACTTACTAATATTCTTCCCTTCTTAAACCTTCAGAGCCAGGCTAAGCTGCAATGCCCTCAGCGCCTTCCATGTTCCTACTAATATACCCTATTAAGCTCCTCTTAAAAGGTTCAACTGGGTCCCTATTCCAAAGTATCAAAATCCACATTCCTCTAATAAACAGTATAGCTGGGCCTGCCACAGCCATATCCTGCTCAGTGACATCAATTTCTGTGTAAGTCACTATTCTATAACTGTGACAAGACAGCGTGACCACAGTAACTCATACAACAAAACATTTCATTGAGGGCTTGCTTACAGTTTCAAAGGTTAGGACATTATCATCATGGTGGGGAGCATGGTGGCAGGCAAGCAGGGTGCTGGAGCAGTAGATCAGAACTATCTCCTAACTTGCAAGCCAAGAAAAAGAGAAACTCTAGGCGTGGCAGGGGCTTTTGTAAGCTCAAAGCCCACCCTTAGTGACATACTTCCTCCAATAAGGCCATACTTACTAATCATACTCTGTTCGAATATTGCAACCCTTGGTGACTACCCATTCAAATATATGAGCCTATGGGGGCCATTTTTATTCAAACCACCACAATATCATTATACAAAAATACATATATGCTTGTAGTAACAATGAAAAAAAGCCATAAGTTTGAAGAAGAATGGGAGGAATGTAAAGGAGAGTTTGGAGGGAAGAAAGGAAAGGGAGAAGCATTACAATTAAATTACAATCTTGTGGTGTATGCTTGGCCCAGAGAATGGCACTATTAAGAAGCATATTATTTGGGGGCTAGACTTTGAGAGAGCTTCCTCCTAGCTGCCTGAGGATGCCAGTCTCCTCTTGGCTGCCTTCTGATCTAGATGTAGAACTCTCAGCTCCTCCATCCCCATGTACGCTGCCATGCTTCCACCTTGATAGTGGACTGAACCTCTGAACCTGTAAATCAGCCCCAATTAAATGCTGTCCCTTATAAAATTGCCTTGGTCATGGTGTTTCTTCACAGCAATGAAACACTAACAAAGACAGAAGTTGGTACCAGGGACTGGGGTACTGCTGTCATAGGCCTGACCATGCTTTTGCTTGGAGGAATGTGGACTTTGGAAAGCAGGGGAATGCTTTAAGCAAGGCTTAGTGGGCCATTCTAGTAGGAATATGGAAGACAGCAGTGCTGAGGGTGAACTAAACTGTGTAAGCCTGCCAGATCAAAGGTTTCAGAGGAGAAGAATTTTGTTATGTGGTCTAGAGACTGTTCTTATAATATTTTGGAGAAATATTGCCTTTTATTCTTCTATAAAGAGTATGCCTGAGGCAAAGGTAAAGAGATTTCAATTAACTGCATGGACAAAGGAAGTCTCAGAAAAGCCCAACATTTACTTTGTACTCTTGTTTACTCTCAGAAAGAGCATTTTGATGAAGTATAGAAAGCTTAGAAAGGAAAAATGGAAAATGTATGGTTCAAAAATAAAGGGGCACCAGGAAAAAGAATAGAACTGAATCCTTTGTTCTAGGAAATAAACAGATTAAAGGGGAATGATGACCTTGAACCAAGATCCCACCCTGCTAAGCTTATTGATTATGCTTTTGCATTTGAACAAGGGACAACTTGCTTCCATTGGAACTTTCAATGGAAAATGAACTACACCCCAGGAATGGAGAATACAATTGCCATGCAGATCTAGAGGCCGGAAGACACAAGCTTTTGATCTGTATCTTGAAGAATAATGGCCATCAAAAGCTTAGGCCCACCTTTACTCCCAGGACACAGAGGCAAGCAGATTTCTGAGTTCAAGGGCAGCCTGTTCCAGAGTAAGTTCCAAGTAGAGAAAAGCTGATCCCAGCATTCATGAGACCGAGCCATACAGTTCTCCTAGTTTAGTCTACAGAACAAGTTTCAGGATAGCCAAACTTAGGCAGTGAATGAAACATTCATTGAAAACATAAAGCTGGTAAAGGTGTAATAGAACAAGGGGTGCCATATTCTAGCCTCAGCAAGCAGCAGAACCCAGCAGCTTCAGTCACATGCTTATAGCTTCAAAGTCAAGAATAGAAGCTGGATCTTGAGGTAGAACTACTCCGAATTTTCTGAGAAAACATCAAACTGATTTCCAAAGTGGTCATGCAAGTCTGCACTCCCACCAGCAATGGAAGACTGTTCCTTGCTCCACATCCCCACTAGCATGTGCTATTTCCTGAGGTTTTGAATTTAATCATTTTGATGGGTGTAATGTGTTGTGATTTGCATTTTCCTGATGACTGAGGACTTTGAGCATTATTTAATTGCTTCTAAGCTACTCAAGATTCCTTTGTTGATGACTCTGTGTAGCTCTATATCTCATTTTTAAATTGGGTTACTTGGGTTGTTGGTGTCTAACTTCTTGAAATTAGTTTAAATTTTGGATATTAGCTTTCTGTCAGGTTGGTGAGGATCTTTTCCCAGTCTATGGCTGGCCTATTTGTTCTATTGACAGTGTCCATTGCCTTACAAAAGCTTTGCAGTTACATGAGGTCCTATTTATCAATTGTTATCTTAGAGCCTGAGCCATCAATATTTTGTTCAGGAACTTGTTTCTGTACCAATGCATTCAAGGGTACTTCCTACTTTTTCTTCTATGAGATTTAGTGTATCTGGTTTCATGTTGAGGTCCTTGATCCAACTTGACCAAGGTTTTATACAGGGTGGTAAGTATGAATCTCCTGGGCATATATACCAAAGATGCTCTAAGATCTCACAAATACACTTGTCCAACTATCTTCATAGCAGCTTTATTCATAATGGTCAGAAACTGGAAACAATTTAGTTGTCCCTCAACTGAAGAATGGATAAAGAAAATGTGGCACATCCACACAATGGAATACTACTCACCTATTAAAAACCAAGACATCCTGAACTTTGCAGGCAAACGGATGGAACTTGAGAATATCATCCTGAGTGAGGTAGCCCAGTCCCAAAGGGACATGTACTACTCACTTACAGGTGGATCATACACCATGCTACACTCTCCAGACACATGGAATCTAAACAAGGAGAAAGGCCCAAGCAAGGAAGCCTAAATCTCACTTAAAAGGGAGAATAAAATAGTCACAAGAGACAGACAGAGGAAGGGAACTGGGAGGGAGGTGCATGGGGATGGGAATGGAGGATTTAGGATCATGTGTGGGAAAGGACAGAAGACATGGCTAGATGGCCATGGGGGTGAATGAAAATCTGTGATAGACAAGGGTGAGGAGGTGGGGAGCATCTCCAGGATGAGACAGAGACCTTGGATAAGGGAGGCTCCCAAGAATCAATGGGATTGACCTTAGCTGTGATTCACTACACTGGGGATATGGAACCTGAAGAGGCCACCTCTTGTATCCAGACAGGAACCCCAGTGTAGCAATAGAGACACCAGCCTACCCACAAAACTTTGAACCCAAAAATTCCCCAAAATTTATTTTGTCTACAAGTAATACTGGCACGGGGGAGGGAGCAGAGACTGAGGGAATGGCTAACCAATAACTGGCTCCACTTGAGACCTATTCCATGGGCGAGGACCATGATACTCTGCTATGCTTATAGACAAAAGCATGTGGTCCTTTAAGAGGCTCTACCCAGGACTAACTCAGACGGATAGAGCTACCCACGGCCAAAAGGTGGATGGAGCTTGGGAACTTATGGAAGAATAGGAGGAAGGACTGCAGGCTCCTGAAGGGGATAGGAACTCCAGAAGAAGACCAACAGAGTCACCTAACCTGGACACTCAGGGTTCCCAGAGTCTGAACCACTAACCAAGTAACATACACAGGCTGGACCTAGGCCTCCCTGCTCATATGCAGCAGATGTGCAGCTTGATTTTCATGTGGGTCCTGAACAACTGAAGTGGTGGGTATCCCAAAAGCTGTTGTCTGTACATGGGATATATTCTACAATGTAAGCTGCCTTGTCTGGCCTCAGTGGAGGAAGCATTTAGCCTAGCAGAGACTTGAAGTACTGGGGATGAGGATACCCAAGGGCCCCCCATCCACTCATAGGAGAAGGGGAAGGGGAGGGAGGAAAGTGGGAGGGGTGAGTAGGTGGAGGGCAGTGAGCGGGATGCAATGTGAATAAGTAAAAGAAAATTTTAATTAAAATTTAAAAAAAGAATAGGAGGTTACTGAGTCAAATGATGCTAGTTAGCTAGAGCTAAAAATTAGGGTTGAATAAAAAGAGACCAGCATCACCAAGGTAAAATCATCTGGGAAGTGTTTTCTGAGAGCACAAAGAAGATGTGTTGCGCTCCAGAAATAGCTGAAGTTTTACCTTGCAATTGAAGACCCAGGACTGAAGGGGTCATACGAAGAAAGTTAGACTTGCCACCATGAAAGGAGACTATGAGAGGGTATTGGTAGAGCCTAGCAGCAACAGAGACTCCAGCAAATTGGAGATGCCAATACCATGGTCTAACTTCAAGGAACAGCTACAGCAATGGAGTGTAATCAACCAGAGCCTAGAGAGCTACAGAGGGCAGAGCTGGAGATGTTACCCAAAGCCCTTTGAAGGAGCCCAGTAGATCATGTGTGAATACCAGACATTGGAACAGCAATCTGTAAAGCTCAAGTTCCCTTGGATACCCCAAGTTGGAGATGTCAGAGCCATGGGATACTTGCTAAGGAAAGCTGCTAACAGGGAGTTGAACCAGCGCAAGAGAATGAAGTTGTTGTTGACCATCAGATCTGCAAACAGCAGTCAACAGGAAAAAAAGAGTTGGAGATCTGAAGAGTGCTTTGACATTGGACATGGAGACTCAGAGTCTGGAGTTTGACCAGCTCATTTCTGTCTTGCTTTGGTCCAGTATTTCTCCACTAGGACATTTTGGAATGGTAATGTATATTCTCTGATGTTGGAGGTACGTGGTCTGCCTTCTGACAGTTAAGTGATTAAATGACTCTCAGAAAAGACTTTTAACTTTGGACTTTTAACAATGCTGAGACTGTTATAGAATACGGGACTTTATAAGTTCGATTAAATGTATTTTGCATTATGTTATGGCTAGGCATGGTCCCCAAAGACTCATGTGTTCAAACAAGCCAGTGGAGGCCAGGGAGTTGAATGGGTTGGTTTGGATATGCTTGGCCCAGGGAGTGGCACTATTAGGAGGTGTGACCTTGTTGGAGGAAGTGTGTCACTGTTGGGGGTGGGCTTTGAGACAGCTTCTCCTAGCTACCTAAGGATGCCAGTTGTCTCCTGGCTGCCTTCTGATCCAGATGTAGAACTCTCAGCAGCTCCAGCACCATGCCTGCCTGGATGCTGCCCCTTTCCCACCTTGATGATAATGGACTCAACCACTGAACCTGTAAGCCAGCCCCAATTAAATGTTGTCGCTTATAACAATTTCCTTGATCATGGTGTCTCTTCACAGCAATGAAATCCTAACTAAGACAAATCTAAAAAATAAATAAAAAGAAAAGAAAAATACCCTGCTGCTAAGAATACAAAATGCATAAATATGCATGCAACAGTGAATTAATGAAGGATGAGTTAAATGCTTATGCACTTGTGTCATCTGTCAGGTCAAAGGATATTAGTCAACCTGGAAAACACTATGATGGTCATTCAGGATACCTCATAAAAACCAGCAAGGCATCTTTGCCACAAAGACTTCAAGAAAAAAAAAATCCAGAAATAACAACATCCAAAAATTCATTCTATTACTATGAGTATAATTAGTAATCCTGTGTCACCCAACTACACACACACACACACACACACACACACACACACACACAACACACACCTCCAAAAGACATCATCTTATAATGCAGCCAGTATAAAAATGTCACATGGAAGCTTAGTATATAAGTTAATATATGCAAATTAGAAAGCAAGTTTTATTTATTTTAGACAAGACAGATACATGGTACTTATGGTCACAATCCTTAGGAGTGAGGATTTTTTAAAATTCTCTCCTACCTTGATTCTAGATGGTTCATAGTAAAATGAAGCAGTATCCTGAAATTTACAATCAGTTCAACATGCAATGAGACAGTACACAATATTTACAAAAATATTATTTAGAATTGACACAAAGCGGGAAAATCATAGCATAAGTGCTAAAATAATGCATCTTGAGTTAAACAAATGTCCTGGAAGTTACAATAAACCAAATGAAGCATGGTGAGCAGCTTTGGGAGCTGTTATCAGGGCACGGCTCGCTGGGTTACACAGTGCCTGGCCAGAGCACACTAGAGAACTGCTTTTCAGATGCAGGGGGATGAGAGTGAGCAGCGCTTATACAGCAGAGCCATCCTTGAGCATCTTCAAAGACCTTCGACTCCACACCTCTTCCTTATGGAAGATCCACCCATACCCATCACCACACAAAGCCAAAGGAACACGAGACCCAACATATTGTTCCTCATTTTCTCCAAAATATAAAATCCATTTAAAAACTCTATTCTCAACAAAGTGTTGTTTTAAATATATATAAAATTATCTCTTAACGACAAAAATAAACGTATTTCTAAAAATTACCTATCTATTGTACCAGCATTAAAAGGACATCAAATGATTCACATAGAAAAACAAAAAGAAAAAAATTGAATAAAAATCCAAAAGCTATACATAGAAACATATAATTAAACCTGGGATTATACAACCCTACCTAGAACAAAGTTATTACGTTATTAGTGTATATAGATATGCACTTAAAATTAGTTCAAACAATATCAACCGTTGATACTATTTTCTAAGTTTCATGAATGATCTATGAAAGCCTCTCTACCAGCTGTGTATCTGATTGTAGGGCAGGTTCTATTGGAAGCGCACACTACAATTGCTAGCACCATGAGCATGCATTCCATTTCCGCACATCCTGTTAAACGGTGAGCATACAAATTATGTCTCTTTTTCTGGTGTCTTTCTTCAGGCACTGGTGTCAACTTTAGAACAGTGACAAATTTTCAGATCATAAAAATCTTATGAGTATCTTATGAATATCTCCAATATTTCCTTAGGAAAAAATCAAATATTTACTCAGTCTAGAATTCACTATCATATAGGCAGAAAGGTTTTAATATTATCTTCATCCAAACTGGCCGAATGTAAAGACAACTTCATTAAAAAGTATTTTTATGGAGAAAATGTTTTCACATATCTTAAAATACTTATAGGCTTTTACATGTTACTCCTTATCGTTAGTCTGTCCTAGTTCACAAGGCTACTGCTTACTTTGCTTTATAGCATTTCCTGTCCAGCAGGTAAAGACCACACTTGATTTTACACATTTTCAGGAAATAGTGTCTAATGTTGCTTTAGTGTCAATTTTAGACTTACTCAATTACTACATTTTCTTATGAAATTCACCTGGTGCCCGTACTAATTTGGTTAGACTTGAAAAGGTTCTCTGTACCACAAAATATTCCCATCTTGATATACTTGTATGTTACTCTATGACGAATTCTTCACTTCTTCTCCACTAATTGTCTGATGGGTGTACACAGAAAGACACGTCTGCTGCTCATAATTTACTCAGCTATGTTACAGCAGTGAGGAAACATGTCTGATACTACAATTATAATTTGTTCTTAGGGAATTTTATTTTTTAATAAAACTTCTTAAATAAATAGTGGTGATAATAAGCATTTTTAACTTCTGATGTTAATATAAATTCAGGGATTTAGTATAACCCTGTTAAATTTATATTACCTGCTAAATTTCAAATAAGAACTTTTAATCCTATTATTAAAACATTATTTTACTGAATTTTGTTTTTAAATCGAGAATGGAGAGTGTGTGTTATATAATGTCCTTATAAAATATTACAAGGTAGTTTCTCTCATTTACACATTTATTGAGAAAGTCAAATAGGAAGAGATTTTTTAAAATCTGGAACCATCCTTGCATTTCCATAATAAATCCTAGACAGTCGTCACCAAATTTCTTTCTTACAACACTTATACTTGACATTCAATTATAATTAATTTTTCCCATAATTGTGAGCTTGGCTTTGTATTTTTTAAAGACTTACTTATTTTAATGCTATGTTCACATGTGTTTTGCCTGCATGCATATAAGTGCATTGTGTGTGTTCCTAGGACACAGAAGCCATAAGCTCGCACAGATGGTTGTAAACCAACATGTGGGTACTAGGAACCAACCCCAGGAGCTCTGCAAGGGCAGCACCAGCTTTGAACCACCTGCCCATCTTTCCAGCCCCAATGTATTTTTTCACGCTTGTGTTACTATAATAGATTTGCCTTGTCTTGTTGTTATAGTGAAGTGGATAAAATTTTTACAACTCAATCCTCCCTATTAAGCACAACTAGGAAAAGTAAAATACCTACTTTTTTTTAAAGATATAAGAAGACTATGAACAAAGAAGACTGAAAGAGTAAAATCATAGAAAAGGCAGAACCTCTTAAAAAGTCATCTGAGGGTCACCAGCTGTCCTTGGCAGCACCAGCCAAACCCCAGCACGGGCAATAAACAGAGAATCAGAATCAGGTCCCAGGGTCCCAGGAAGAGAACAGTTATTACAGAGCTAAGACAATTTTTCTTTATTTCAAAGGGCTAGAGTGTTAAAATTAGAGATCTGAGAACCAAGCTTTCCATTACAGCATTTGTTGAATTCTAAAGCTTAACCGCTTGGGAAAATAAAGGTTTATGCCAAAACCTTTGAAAGAAAGAGTGGGATTTTCCAAAGTCTCACAGTGGCTCAGACATAGAGACTCAGCATAGGACAAATGGGTAAGAATCTCTGTTAGGCGGTTTTTAAATCCATTTGAGTTACAGTATCAAAACAGCACAGACCAGGTAGTTTATAAACAGCAAGAATGGCATTGACATGTAGTTCATAAACAACAGAATGTTATTTCTTCCAGTGCTGGGACCTGGGAAATACCAGATGCAATTGTTAACAGATTCAGCGTCAGGTGAGGGCTCGTGTGCAACTTCAGAGGAGATATACTCCTGAGGCATTCTATTATGACAGAAGAAACAGAAAGCTCTCTAGACTTACTCATGAAAGCCCCTGCCTGTGGCCATCACCACCAGGGGCCATTTCCTGCCTCACAAGAATTTGAGGTATACACAAACACTCAGAATGTAGGAAAAGCTAAAAGGCTGGGGAGTGTTCCACAGGCACCTACAGCTTACAAGTTGATTTTTTGTTTTTTGTTTTTGTTGTTGTTTTTAAGTAATTTTAATTGTATATTAGTCTACTGCTAACACTGTTTTTCAGTTATCAATCTGAAGAAGGCAGAAGACTGAAAAGCAGAAATTTCTACAGTTATCTTTGCTGCTGAAGACAATGATGGGCCTACTCTATGCAATGTTCTATAGTGCCTTATCTAGCCATAGGGATGATTAAAGGTACTTAACAACCACAACAAAGTTAAGCAATTCTGACTAAGGATTAGCCCAACTACAACTGATCAACCTACATACTTACTCAGTTAGGGAAAGAACAAACGTAATTAGAAAGAAGGATTTCCCTCAGACAGCAGAATTTATGCAGTTTAAATACAATGTTTAACAAAAATACTAGGAAGGAACATGAACACGTCACTAAAATTCAAATCCATCAATAGGTACATAAATAACAAGTTAATAAACATGAAATGATTGTGACTAATGTAATCAAGAAAACTACAAACTAGATAAAAAGATAGGGAAGTTCATCAAAGAATTTCAACTCATAAAACAAATCAAAAGCTGTTCTAAAACTAAAAGAAACAGACTTTAAATGTTAACTGGCAAGTCTCTTTATACTCTTTACAAGATATCTGTCATGTCCAACACTAACGACTTTGAACTCTGAAGGAAGACCTGAGAGTATAGAGAAACTGCAGAATCTTTGAAAACGAATGACATGGAAGGTTTCAGAATCCATGGAGGGTTTACACAGCCACTAGAGGACATTAAAGAGGTTGCGGGCAACTGAGATCAGGAACGAGGACTTTAATAAAGCTATAGCTTAAGGCATGGGTTTCCTACTTTGAAGGGAATAATAAAAGCAGGCATCACTTACAGGAAGGTGTGTGAATACAGCAAACGTACTCCGAAGGAAGGCAATGAGGTCCACCAGGTAATCACTAGCTTTGTTGTCCAGCTCCCCTGTCATCCAGTCGTAGTCAGCCAGCTGCAGAAACTGGTCAATCTTCTGATTTAAGTTTGTATATATCTCTTCTTCAGCTGCATGTCTAGCATCCTGTGAAATAATATATAAATTTATATGGCGGGGATGAAAAAGGCAAGCACTTATGTCATGGAGCCACCACTTGTCTATGCTCACTTAGTAACACAGCTCTGAGTGTTGAATCACATCAGCTTCCAGAACACTTCTCTTTCACAAAGCAAAACAGAATCTTTCCTAATCAATTTTTTTGACATGTGTTCACTATATTGCCCCCCCCCCTCCTTCTGAGGGGATGGTGGAATGCTCTGCAAGAAAAGCTATTCTTTTTCTTCACTAAATTAGGAAAATCTATTCATATACACCCTGTTATCTATTTCCTTTAATTTTCTCATTTCTGTTAAAAAGTAAATTTACCCTAAGAACCGGATTCCCCTTTGACTCTCTGTGACTCCAAAAAGGCTCCTTCTATATTCCTAAGCGTCCTACATCCTCCGGTTCCTTCAGCTGCTTGTAAATGTGCCTAGGTTGTAACTTAATGTGCTCTCGCTGGTGACCACCAAAGCTCTATGCTTTCTTCATCATAAGACTTGTTCAAAGGCTAATATACATGTACCATAAGAAATGTCCTATACAGCACAATTCTAGAAAAGATGCCAAGACAGCACTAAAGAGTTCCTAAGTCGCATATGTGTGTGTTGCCCGGTATAAGAGATTCATTTACACACTCCCTTACTGAAGTCTTTAGTAGCATCGTTGAACTTGCTTTTCTAGGGAAAGGAAAATGCATTGCGGACAGAACCATCAGGACACTAATCTTAAAGACGCCATAAACAACTTGCTGCCACATCTAATGCGCATCTTTCAGTCGGAGCTGGTCTCATGTCTCCTGAACTCTACCTTAATCTCCCTCTCATCCTTCTCTGTATGGCTCACCCAGGGCTTGTATTCATCTGTCTCAAATCTTCTCAACTTCTCTGAGTAATTTAATTATTTCCTATGGTTTCCAAGTCGGTCTTCAACACAGATCTACTCACAATACATTCCACTTCATGGTCCACAAACCCGACTGCTTCAGGGACAACTCTGACCCCCAGAAATGTTGAAAGCATAAGGCTGAGACGTGGACTTAGAATTTTCCATGCTATTCACCTGTTCTTTTCAGACAGAGGCAGAAATCTAAAAGCCTGGAATCTTTCCTTCATGGTCACAATTCTGTGATTTCTAACTGTTAAATCTGTCTTTAACTTATTATCTTTTTATTTTTTCTTTAATTAAAGTATGCATAATTTTGAGTTTATAGTCAAAGACAGTACTGACTTGCATAAAGAGTGCTTTCAAATGTATTAAATGACCAAATCACACATATCTGTAATCTTCAACGTGGTATGTTGATTGTGTAGAGAGCACAGTGAGTGTGGTAACATAATGAGCAAATTGGCATGCCCAAATCCAGTTCAGAATGGCATGCATTATTGTAAATATTTGGTAATATAATGGTGAAAACTTTTAATACGATACTTCCAGAAGTTTTCAAGATACATTTATTAATTATTGTACCTACTGTAGAATGAGTTCTTGAACTGCTTAAAATTTTTCTGTGCTTTGACCAAAATGGCTTAACTATGATCAAAGTTTTCAGAGGCCATGTTCTGCTTTACTTAGTTTATTCAATTTTTTTAGATTCAATATGGAATTAATATCATGCAATATTTTTCTTTTTTTTCTTCACTTGTTTATTAGATATTTTCTTTACCTGCATTTCATATATTATCACCAGTTTTCCCTCAGGAAACTCCCTTTCCCATCCCCCCAACTCTTGCTTCCATGAAAGTGATCCCCGCCCCACCCCACCCTGCGCCTCACATCCACCCATTCCCTCCTGTCACCCTGCCCTGGCATTTCCCTACACTGTGACATCAAGCCTTCATAGGACCACGGGCTTCTCTACCCATTGATGTCCTACAAGGCCCATCCTCTGCTACATATGCAGCTGGATTCATGGGTCAATCCATGTATACTCTTTGGTTGGTGGTTTAGTTCCTGGAAGCTCTGGAGTATCTGGTTGGTTGATATTGTTGTTCTACCTATAGGGTTGCAAACCCCTTCAGCTACCTCAGTCCTTTCTCTAACTCCTCCATTGGGGACCATGTTCTCAGTCCAATGGTTGGCTGAAAGCATCCACACCTGTATTTGTCAGGCTCTGGCAGAGCCTCTCAGGAAACAGCTATATCAGGCTCCTGACAGCATGTACATCTTGGCATCCCCAATAATGTCTGGGTTTGGTGACTGCATGTATAATAGATCCCCATTTGTGGCAGTGTCTGGAAGGCCTTTCCTTCAGTCTCTGCTCTACATTTTGTCTCTATATTTCCTCCTGTGAGTATTTTATTCCTCCTTCTAAGAAGTACTGAAGCATCCACACTTTGGTCTTTCTTCTTGAGCTTTATGTGGTCTGTGAATTGTATATTGTATATTGTGAATTCCAATCTTCTGGCTAATATCCAATTATCAGTGAGTGTATATCATGTGTGTTCTTTTGTGATTTGGTTACCTCACTCAGGATGACATTCTCTAGTTCCATCCATTTGCCTAAGAATTTCATGAAGTCATTGTTTTTAATAGGTGAGTAGTACTCCATTGTGTTGATGTACCACATTTTCTGCATCCATTCCTCTGCTGAAGGGCATTTGAGTTCTTTCCAGCTTCTGGCTATTATAAATAAGGCTACTATGAACATAGTAGAGCATGTGTCCTTATTATATGTTGGAGCATCTTTTGGGTGTATCTCTGGAGTCTAACTTCTTGAATTCTTTGTATATATTGGATATTGGCCCTTTATCAGATGTAGGATTGGTAAAGATCTTTTCCTAATCTGTTGGTTAGTGTGTTTTTCTATTGATGGTGTACTTTGCCTTACAGAAGCTTTGCAATTTTATGACGTCCAATTTGTTTATTGTTGATCTTAGAGCATAAGTAGAGCACAAACCATTTCAGGAAATTTTCGCAGTGCCCATGTGTTTGAGGCTCTTCCCCACTTGCTCTTCTATTAGTGTCAATGTATCTGGTTTTATGTGGATGTCCTTGATCCATTTGGACTTGAGCTTTGTACAAGGAGATAAGAATGGATCAATTTGCATTCTTCTACATTCTGACCACTAGTTAACACAATATCTTCCAGGATTATCAAAGATGCTAAAATCGTAAAAAAAATGCCTTCTTTCATAAGGCAATATACTCTATTCCACACCACATTTCTCTTTCCAAACATCCACTGATCAATGGTGAGTTGACTCCTCATCTTGGCTATGGAGACCAGAGATGGAAGAACATGCAACACAATTACTAAACCATGCAGATTTTATACTTTTAAGTTTTAAGGATCTTCCACATTGCTTCTCCCTAACAGCTAAACTTTACCTTTGTATATATTCTCATCATTTGTATTACTTATAACATGTATTTGACCAGGTCAAGGTGATATATCATTGTATTTTGATTTGCCTTTCTCTCATGATAGCAAGGTTTGGCATTAGTCATAGTTTTATTAGCCATCTATTTTTTTTAATGAAATTCTTCAGCTCATTTTTAAATTGGTTCATTAGTTTTACTACCATGTAGAGTTTTGAATGTTTCACAAAATTTGAGTATTGATGGCTTTCTTATTGGTACCACACAGCCGAGAACAATATTTTCTCAATGCTTTGGGCAGTGTCTTACCCCTGGAAACTTTCTGTAAGCTAAGAAGACTATGTTCAGTTTTGAGCACCTTCTTTTGCTTATTTTCAATATTGTTGCCTGTACTTTTATGGTCACTTCTAAAACCTCTGCACAAGATACAGCTACTTTAGTTTCTTCTAATTGTTTTATAGTATCAGGCATTTTATTTATATCTTGAAATCATTTTTAAAATTTGAACCCAGAGCTCTAGTCAGCACTCCCGAGATCTGCTTGTCTGTGGTGCTGTTGCAGTAGAGTTACGAGTGCAAACCGTCATCTCAACTTAATGACGGTGCTGAGCTTCTGAGCTCGGATCACAGTCCTGCATCAGCACCACGGCCTGTTACACTTCTTCATGACAACTATCTGGAAACATACCGTACGCAGCCCTTTTAGATTTGCTTCTTTCATTCTGCACATCTTTATATATCGAGTTCTTTCCTTGTCAACACTGAATATTGCTTTATTAGATAAGTCTATCATAAATTGTCATAGTCACATGATTTCCAGGTTGCATCCCCATTTTGGACAATCATGAAGAAGAGTAAAACAGAAATTAAGTTTTTCCATATTGTTGCAACAATAGTTTCAACACACTGAAGTAATATTAAGCAAGGGCTACAGCTGCAACTCACATAAGACTGTTTAGCTTTGTAGCTTGGAAAAGAAATGTCTTGCAAAATGATGACACAGGTTGGCATTATCGGAACTTGACGATGCTAGGTGTGTAAGGTATTTCAAGGTATTTAAATTTATAATTTTCTAATGGCCCAATGCAGAATATCTAATCAGATTAATATTGTCATCTGGAGATTTTTTTTGGTGATGAATTTGTTCATTACATTTGATCATTTCAATGTGTTTTAAAAAGATTTATTTATTTTGTATCTCTATCTGTCTGTCTACAGGTGTATCACAGCCATTACTGTGGAACCAGAAGAGGGTGTCAGTCCCCTGGAATTCTAGTGAACCAAACCTAGGTCCTCTCCAAGAAGAGCAAGTGTTCTTAACTGCTGAGCCATTTCTCCTGCACACTTAGTAGATGTTTTTGGTTCTACTTGCCGATGTTACATTATTTTTCTGTACTTCAGATACAAGTTCTTGATTAATAACCATGTTTCAAAAACATTTTCTTTCAAGCTGTTTGTTGTCTTTTTTCCCCTTTAAACAGTGTCTTTCTCAGAGCATAAATTTTATGTTTGTCTTATTTTGAGATGGCTGGAAAATAAATGCAGTCTCACACTCACTATGTAACCCAAGATGACCTGAAACTCTCAGCCATTCTCTTGCATTGCCCTCTGGAATGCTGGGATTATGGGCATGCACTTGTAAATCCAGTTTAAAAGTTTTCATTATTAGTAAAATCTAATTTATCTTTTATTGTATCTAGAAAGTTGTTAAATGTGGGACTGCAAAGAAGGCTGTGTACTGGCTGATCTTCCAGATGATATGAGATGGTTTATAGCATCCACATGGGTAACTCACAATCATCTTTAGCCCCATCTCTCGGGAACCTGACACTTTCTTCTAGCCTCCAAAGGCATGTATATATGTGTGGCATTCACTCACATACACACACACACACACACACACACACACACACACACACACACACACACACACACTTAAAAATAATCAAAATAAAACTGTAAAAAAAAAAGGCACTGCCAAATACAAGGACACCTAAGTTTCATCTTAAGATATTTACAAAGGGTTGTAGAATTGTGCATTTTATGTTCAGAATTTATATTTTCAGTTAATGTTAATAATAGATGTAAATTCTGCATCTGAGACTCATGTAGCTTTTGCTGTTTTCACAGATGCCCAGCATCACTTGGTGAAAAATAAACTCCACTACATTGTCTTTTATCTTTCAATTGAATACCTACGTACATACCTAGTTTTAGTCTACTTTACTTTACTACTTGACTTTCTGGCCAAAATTATATTTCTGTATCTTTATATAGTATATAGTATATTTTGTATACTATAAAAAATATATATAAAGTATACTATATACTTTATATAGTATATAGTATATTTTGTTACACTAATACGTACTGTAGTTTTACTTCTGATTATTAATATAAATAGAATTGTGATTGTTGTTTTTCAAACTTTAAACTTTAGTTGGTCACTAAAAATACAAAGACTAGGAACTGGCTTTTATGCAAACCTGTATCCTGAACCTTAGTGCAATTAGTTCTTTTCATTGTTCTGTTATTTCCTTAAGATTTTCTACAGTCGCTTGTGCTATTTAGAAACAGTTTTATTTCTTCTTCCCTCTCCACACAGCAGCTCTCCTTGTCTTGTGTTGTTAGATAATGTAGAGAAGTGGAAACGGAGGGAAGCTATGCTTCTTTGTTCATGATCTTAGCAGGAAAACATCTGGCTTCTCACCATTAAACTTGCCATTATCTGTGCAAGTTTTATAGATATTTTCAATGAGGGAGAAGTGCCCCATCTCTGTCTTGATTTTTGTTTGAGAATTTAGCATAAATGACTTTTTCTTTACCTACTTATATAGCTTTTCTTTTTGAGTCTGATATGGTGACTTTCACTGACTGCTGACTGAGTGCTGATCCACCTGGGGTGAACCTACAGTAAGCAGGCCTTGACCATAACACACCTGCTAGTTTATGAAGATTTTGTTCATGTTTGCAACAACTGGAACTCATAAAATGAAACTGATAAGACTCTCTGCTATAACTTTCTAGAAACACATTGTTAAAAAATGGATATAAAATATCCTTAATTGTTCACAGAATTAACTGCCCATTTCATCCAGCTGTGTTCAATATCAGGCTACCAGTTTCTCTAAGAGGTAAAGGCAGTTAGATTATCTACTTCACCAAGTATGAGTAATGATAGAACGTTCATAATAAAGATCTTCCCCTAATCGCACATTAAAGGTTTGGTTCTCAATTTTGAGAACTATTGTGGAAAGGAAGACTCTTGAGGAGATGGAGTTAACTGGAAGAAATTACATCATTGGAGGCATATTTTTGAAGAGGATATGAAGACCCTGGATCCTTCTTGCATCATTTTTATTTTCTTTCCAGTCACCCTGGAGCAGGCAGCCTCTTCCCCAAATTTTTGCACTCTGTATATGTATTGTGCCAGGCCACAAGCCCAAAGCATTTAAGCCAATGGGTTAAGGACTGAAACCTCCCACAGTATAAGCTAAAATAAACCTCTTTTGACAATAGGGAGATGACTCTGTGGTTAAAAGCACTTGCTACTTTTCATCAGAACCAGAGTTCATTCTGAGAACCATGTCAGGTAGATCTCTAACTCCAGCTCCAGGGATTCCAGTGTTCCCTCTGGCCTGTGAGGATATCTGCATTCACATGCAGATACACAGAAAGACAGACAGACAGACAGACACAAATTAAAAACAAAATCAATTTTTTTCTCTTTTGATTGTTGTAGTTTGTTGTTGTAATTCTTTTTTCATATCCATTTTCATGGAGTCCAGTCTGGCCTCACAGTCACCATGTCACTAAGGGTGACCTGCAGATCTTCACCATTCTTGTTTCTACCTCTTAGTTCTGGGACTAAGGATGGACATGAAGTTGTCCCACCTTTCCTCTTGTCAGATGATTACATCAGGGGTTTTGTGGTGATAATGAAAAGCTGGCTGAAGCAGTTTTCCCTCCGAAAGTGATCTGTATTTTGTCAATTTTCAAAAGAATTCTTTACAATATTCCTTTATTATTGTCTTAATGAAAATGGGTTAAGATCAGCACTTTCATTAGCAACTTGTGGTTTTTTCTACTTATCTCTTGGTTAGCCAGATTCAAAATTTAATTATCTTATTTCATTTCTGCCAAAGGGTCAACTTTTGATTTTGCTGATTTCCAATACTGGTTTTCATATCTATTTGCTTCTGATCTTATTTGCATGGTCTATTTGTTTAGCTTGTATTAGATGGATTTAAGAAGCTCTTCTTATATCTAATGTAATAAAAATTTCTAATGAATGTTTAATGTTCCAACTGTCCTTACACATGATACTTTCTCTGTATGATACAAGTTTGGGGAAGATCTGTATTATTTGGGTGATGTACATCTTCACTTTACCTTCAACTACAATGTTTTAAAATTCCTTTCAGGAATTTGTCTGTAACCCCTTTTCTTGGAATATGTTCTTTAATTTTCAAATATATATGAGTTTTCAAACTATACTTCGTTACTGTTAATTGGTTTGATTCTATGTTTCAAGAGTGAGTTTAGTTTTGATTTCTATTTCACTGGTTTTTACTAACTCGTGTTTGAGGGTCTTGGTCAGAGCTCTGTATAAGTTTAGGAGTCATTAGTGATAGACAACATTCCCTATAAATGTTAGTTACTTAGCTGGTTAATGGTGCCATTGAGTTCAATGGTATCCATACTTATTTCTGCTTCTTGAATTTCTAGCTTACAAATATAAATTTACTATAAACTGATATCCACACATATATGCTTTTATAATCTCTCCAAATACTTACATCTCTCTCATTAGCTGTTTGAAAGCAAGAGATAATTTTAAGTAATTTTCTAGCACTAACCAAGTATGCATTTTAACCTTATCATTTCTCAAATGTCTTATTCTCTTCTCTGTAGGAACAAAAGATGTTCTCTGATGTTTCTTAGTACCAGGGAGTGATATTGAAATGGCTACAGGAGGAAAGCAATCAGTACCTACCCAGCAATGACACCTATGAACCAAAGCTATATTCAACATGGCAAGGTATCCCTAAAGATGCAATACTGTCTGTAACTGACAACTGTGTAATTGGACTTAAGGCCCACTAAACAGGAGTGAAATCATGTGTGGTACTGTGAACATGGCCAACTATATGTGGCTAGTATGATTGTAAATCTTGGATGAGATACTACTATTACCACTTTATTAAGGCATTATCAATCCCTAACTGCATTCTAAATTCATATCCCTATACCTACAGTCAAGTGTAGCTCACATTCCTCATCAAAAAAGATTCTGTTTTGCAATAGAAGACCATTACAGAAATCCACAGCTAGTCAAGATGCAGAGAACTGACCCCAAATCCTGCTGAAGGGGAGGAGGCAGAAAGATCCTATGAACTAGAAGACCAGGAACTCTACTCTCTAGGTGCCTTCCTCTTATGGCAGGTGTATCCATGGTAGATCCATGGCATCTCAATAAAGCAGCTGCCTCAACAAGACCTGAATAATTCTAACACTGGTGGCCATCCCCCTGCATGTGGGGGAAATTTCATGGGCCCCACCCCTAACTCTAAGTCCAACAAACAACTAGTAACTGCTAAGAGAGAATTAGTCTTCCCTAGGGATAAGCCTTCTAAGTTATTATCAAAAACCAAGTGGGTAGCCCTAGAAACATACATGTAGGCATGGTAAGTATTTATGCGTGCGTGTGTGTGTGTGTGTGTGTGTGTGTGTGTGTGTGTGTGTGTACATGTGCAACAATAGCTAAAGAAGAGGATGCCATGAATTTGGGGATGGGCTGCACATGGGAGAGACAGAAGAGAGAAAAGTGAGGGGGAAATGATATAATTATATTTTCATTAAAATTTTAAAGTGGCATTCCTCTTCTCAGTGCCTATTACTACCAATCAAGAGTTCACTAAGTTCAAAAATCTTAGGATTACCTTTGGTTACTTTCTTTCTTTCTTTCAAAAACCTGCCATGTCTGTCTTCAAACCATTTCTCTACTTCTAAGTCTACTACTCCACATAAGCATTATTGTTTACCTGGACTATTTCAGTGGCCTCCCACCTAACTACCACCTTCCACTCTTACTAATTTACAATGACATGACACCCATTATTTCATTCAAAGATAAATCAGAGCACCACACTACAGCCCCAAATTAGAAACTTCCTATCTAACTTCAGATTAAGAACTACAGCATTTATTATGTCCAACAGGGGCAGACATTGCCTGGCTTCTTACCACAGGAACTCTTCATACATTTACCAGTGATTGATGTAACACTGCTAAATAGACCCCTTACCGTACCTGAATGTGCCTGAACCCACTGTCTTACTATCCCCTTTTCTGGGAATACACATCTATAGAAATTGAAGTGGTTCCGGGTCTGAATATGGTTTGAGGTCATCACCCCAGCCCTACACCCCAGTTCATAGCTCTAGCTAATCTTCCTATTAGTTCATTAGTATATAAGCTCCATAAAACCAAGAGAGACTTATCTTGTTCAGTCTGATAAGACTATTAGATACACAGAGCTTTATTAAAACCTGCTAGCTAGACAATGGACTGAAGTCATCTGTGCACTGCAGCTCTTCACAGAAGCTGGCAGTCTCTGCGTCCCTGGGCCTTTTTCTCTCTCTGACATAACAGATTGTCACACGGTAGATGTAGAAAGAGTACTTATGATGAGGTGAATTAGTAAATCGTTTTGGTCTCTATTTTAAAACAGACAGAGGAACTTTCTGAGCAGGGAAAGGCAGACAAACATGCCAGCTGGATTATGTCACTCATGGCAGAAGAAACAAGAGGGAACTCTGAGAAAACACCTTGAAGACCTTCTGAATGTGTCTCTCTTTTCCAGCATAAAGGTTTCCATCTGCAAGGAAAAGGTTTCAGGAAACAGTAGCTTAGGAAAACACCCAACATGGGTCTTTCCTTGCAGCCCTGTTTACACTGAATTCTGGGTTGGCTCGTCTGAAATAGCCCTGGTAAAAATAAGCTTTCAACATGCTTTGAGGAATCAATGTTTCCCATCAAAAGCAGTGCAAGTCTGACCTTTAATGTCCCCTGCAATACTCCTCTGCTCAGCGGCTGAGAGACTGGCTACTCAGCACTCAGGCCTACTACTTGCTCTCTTCCCCTCAGCACTCTAAATGCTAGAGCTATCTGGGCTTGGGAGCTCACACACATACTCTGAGCATTCAGAAGGCAGAGGCGGTACAGTTACCTACCATCTGAGGCCAGGCTGGACTACACAGTGAATTTTAGGATAATGTGGGTTAGCATGTGACACACTATCTTAAAAACAAATAAAAAGTTCCTTTCTAAAACCCAGAACAACACAATACCACAAATCCTTAAAAAAACAAATTTCAAACCATAATGAGGAAAAGTCACTGAAATTTTACAAAGGGGACAGGTTGAGAGATTATTAGTAGATCCAGCATTTTCCCCACTTGAAAGACAGTCTCCTGAAGGCCTCTTTATTAGCTGAATCTTCACTAAAAATTCATCAGTAATAAAGTCATCACTGTTCTGTGTCTCTGCTTTCCTTACGTCTGAATTCAATCCAAAGCAGTTTGAAACTATTCAAAATAGAAACCAGGGCTCATCCTGAAGTTGTGCATCATTGCGATCTTACCATTATTTCCTAAGTACTGCAGTGGGACAATACCACCACTCACACTGTCAAAGTGTAATACAGTGATGACCTAAGCTTCTGGGAGGATGTGTGTGGATTAGCTGTGAGGACTGGGAAACCTACCGCCCATGGGTATCATGGCTGTTATAATCAGACACTCATAAGCAGTATGAAAGGAATGGCATAAACTTAGATAAAGAACTTTCTTAAGTAATCTTATTGGTAATGTGAAGCATGCTAGGGTCCTCTTGTGAAAACCTCATTCTGTCATAGAGATGGAAAGAATGAGTTATGTTCAACAATGCACATACTTCCTATAATAGCAAATGGTTAAGTTCTTCTAAAAGTCCGTCTGCCATACACTTTAATCACCAAGTGGATCAAATCTGATTTCTTCTTTGATGGCTATTTTTGAGAGATGGTACCAACAAACAGAAAGGATAAAGGGTAGAAAAGGGGAAAAAACAGGGGACATAAGTTGAAACTCTACCTATGTGTCTAATTGTCACCATTTGGGGATTTGTGACTGTCACAGAACATGTTTTTAAAACTACGACAATCACATAATAACAAAACTCAAACCACACCTGGTGTCTGGTGCTGTCCTTTAACCCCAGCTACTGAAAAGGAGGAAGCAAGCAGAAACTCCGAGTTTGAAGCCAGCCTGGTCAATACAGAATTCCAGATAAGCCAAAGCTACACAACCAGCCTGGTCTCCACTCAGGTTCATTTATATATCAACTCACTCTTTCTTGCTAAAACTGCAACATTTTTCTGATTAATATCCACGAAAATCTTCACATGATAATATACAGGATTTTATTAAGATGCATGGGATTCTTCTAAGAGTGGGTGCTTATGCTCTGGAAACTCATCTACCATTAATCTTCCCTTTGTTTACAAAAATGTCATTTTCTCTGACAGAGAAAAAGAGTGCTGGACTTATAACTAAAAAAATAGCTAACTATTGGGGGTAAGGATTTGTCACTAAAATTTAAGATTTAAAAAGCTAGACCTGGAAAGAAGAGTTATTAAATAAACATTGCAGTCGATATTCTTGTCAGCCACACTATCCTGATAATGTAATCATAATTTTGTGGTTGTTTTAACACCATATTATGTGGCTGTTTACACACACATATCACCCTGGTGTTTAAATTTGTTTTCTAAAAAATGGAGACCAAACGAAACTATTCCTTACTCTCAAAAGCTTGTCATAAATATCATCCTTTGGAACCTGGTGAGACGGCCCAGACTGTGTCCATGCACTGTGCCAACGGGAATCACTTATGCTGACACGTTCTTACCTTGAAAGTTGTGGTACCATAAAGCTTGGTGGTGTGGACCGTCTCTGGAAGGACATTAGTGATATTGGTGATGAATTCCTCTAGGTATTTACAGGACTTCTCCAGGTGTGTTGTATTGATGATAATCTGGACAAGCTAGAAAACAGTAAGCATGTCCAATGATCATTCAGGTATTCACACATGGGTGGTGGCTCAGGAAGTTCCTGAGCTGTCAGCAGGTTGCTCCATAGGCTACCTTACAGGAAGCCTCCTCCAAGAGCGTACCCCAAACCTCCAGGAACATCTATTTCCCCATTTAAAGTGACACTTGTAAGTATATTCTTTTATTTTAAAAAGGGCCTCTCTCACGTGGTGGTGAGCCACCTTTGAGCGAGCACTCAGGAGGCAGAGGCAGGTGGATCTATGAATTGGAGGCCAGTCTGGTACAAAAGACACAGTGCCAGGATATCAAGGCGACACAGACAAACCCTATCTGAAAAACAAAACAAAACAAAAACAAACAAAGCCACTAGTCTTAATCATAGACCCTACAAAGAAACATAAATTGCCAAATTGCCAAATTAATCAAATGAGTCAACATTCAGTAAAGCAAAAAGCAAAGCCGAAAAAGCAGCAGATATTTCAGAATTAGGCCTGAGGAACACAGACACGTGACCCTCGATTGTGAAAGGCCAACACACTCCCTTAGTTCCTAAGAGAAAGAACTTGAACAGAGAAGGCAGAAAAAACAAAATCCTTGATCTTGACAAAAGTTTTCCCAATATTATCAGTCTGTTTTCTCAGATAAAAAATGTACATAATAACCTCTAAGCCAGAAAGTCACTATAAACATTAAATACTTTGCTATTATTAGAGTTTTCCTCTTCATATACAGAAGATCCTTAAAAAGAGTCTCATCTGGAGCTACAGGCGTGGCTCAGTGACGAGGGGATGCTTAGTCCTCTTTCTCTTTTAAAG
Organism: Rattus norvegicus; assembly: GCF_021556685.1. NCBI lineage: Eukaryota > Metazoa > Chordata > Mammalia > Rodentia > Muridae > Rattus > Rattus norvegicus. The sequence continues at coordinate 118,589,198 of NC_141537.1, forward strand.
GAACAAATTCACACTAACATAAAAATCACCTAAATCAAATCTTTCTTCAAAAGACTTATCTACATTGTTTGAATTTCACACAATTACATAATATATTGTAGGGATTTTCTTCCCTTCAATCCCACCATCTCCTTCTTTAACTGGAGCCCTTCCTTCCAAGAAGCTCCTGCCCACTTCCACATCTTTGTCTGTGACCCACTGAGTTTAATTTGTATTTCTTGCCAGGTTAGGTGGGAGGTAATTTACTGGAGCAAGGGTAACTTACTGGTATTTACATCACTAAAGAAAAAGGCACCCTCCCCTGAAAAACATTAGCTTCCAACTGTCCTTCAAAATGGATGAAAGGGAAGAAAGGTGGATGGTGGCAAGGCTGTTAAAGTGGAGAACTAGAGACTTACATTTTAAAATCAGCATTACCTATAAGGAACACATTCTGTCTATCAAAAGAAATTCTAATAATAAGAGGAATCATGTCATGCTATAGAAATAAAAAAAAACAGTGGCAGTCAAAAAGAAAATTGTTCTGTTTTGCAGGATTTTGGCAGTTTAAAAAAACGAAAAAGGAGGCAGCTATGCTGGGCACAGTAGCAATTTATCACGACTTTAAAAAGATCTGTCAACACAAGAGATCACCATGAATTGCATGAGTGGGCTGTCAGTCACTCTTCAAGTGTTTCACTGCCAAGCACAGAATAGACTATTAAAACATTCCAGGATTGTAACACATGCCATGTCATTTTCACAGGAAATACTGCCTATTAATGAGGTCTGAGGAGCTCCACTCCTGAACGACACCATCAAAAGCCCTCGTAAGGGAGAGGCTTTGGAAGATAACTTTGAACTAAAATGAAGCACTCTGAGATACAGACTGTCATCAGAGTCTGAGCTCCTTCCATGGTATCATTAAACCCAACTCACATTCCAAACTCCCCTAGACACTGTTTCAAGGGCACGGAATTAACAATAGACCAGATATTCATTCTTTCTGATATGAAGCCCTATGTGAGCAATCTAGCCAAGAAAAAATATGGTGTAAACAGCAACTCTTACAACAAAATGACAGAAGTCACTTTAGTAATAATCAATCAGGAAGGAGCCTGAAGCATGAACCTGAGAATGTGGGTCTAGCCTTGGCTACATAGCAAGGCCCTGTCTCCAAAAACAAACAAACAACAACAACAACAAACCAGCACCAACACCAACACCACCACCATCACCACCACCACCACCACCACCACCACCACCACCATCATCACCACCACCACCACCACCATCACCACCACCATCACCACCACCACCACCACCATCATCACCACCACCACCATCACCACCACCACCACCACCACCATCACCACCATCACCACCACCACCACCACCACCACCATCACCACCACCACCACCACCATCACCACCACCACCATCACCACCATCACCACCACCACCACCATCACCACCACCACCACCACCACCATCACCACCATCACCACCACCACCACCACCATCACCACCACCACCACCACCACCACCACCATCACCACCACCACCACCACCATCATCACCACCACCACCATCACCACCACCACCACCACCACCACCACCACCATCACCACCACCACCACCACCACCACCATCACCACCATCACCACCACCACCACCACCACCACCACCACCATCACCACCACCACCACCACCACCACCACCACCATCACCACCACCACCATCACCACCATCACCACCATCATCACCACCACCACCACCACTACCACCACCACCATCACCATCACCACCAACAACAAAACTTCACTTAAGGAAAATAAATAAAACAAATCCACTAGGAACAAGCAGTTTTTCCATTTATTCTTGCTGGTATGAGAATAAGTGTGAGACAGAGCCCTGTGGGGACCACAGTCACACAGTCAGAGAGATACAACACAGAGTGCCCTGTGGGAATCACTGCCCCAGATCTTCCTATACATCCCCAAGGGACCCAAGGTACTACTGCAAGTATTCTGTACAACTTTGGGAAAAACTGTGGCCATCATAAACATCATCACCCCTAATGTCTAACAGGTTTAAGTTCTCAAGTATAAACTACTATATGCACCTATTTCTCTTAGATCTGCTTTTGTCTTATCTCTAGAAGTGGAGAATTTACCACCGTAAAATTTCTTGGTTGACCCAAAGCTATACATAAGGTGAGAAGTCACATAGTTTAATGACTCCCAGCTGCAAAATCTGTATGGTGACAACAACCAAAAAATAACAGCAACACTAGTCTCATTCATAAGAATGAATTAACCTAAGACTATATGGATTTTATCTTTCTCATCCCAGCAGGCTCACAAAGCTCTATCCACTATTAAGTTTATGCATCTCTAAGACCCAAACAACTAAAATACCATAATAACTGGACTACTAGTTCCAATCTCCACGGTGTCATTAAAGTTTCTGAGTTGAATATAAAGTATCTTATCATAACTAACGTGAGCACTCTGCCTGTTGTTGGGAACAGGGGTGGGAGATATATGCTGTGCGAGACATAATAGGACACAGCTATCTAGTTTTATGTGTAAATGACAAAAAGAAAACCAAAGCAGAGGCTGCTTTGTTGCTATAACCACAGCTCCAAGTCTGTATATTCGCTGTGACCTACAAGCATACCTCTGGTCCTAGTACCTTACATGTTCACCATTGCTGCCAGGATAGTTACAGTATTTTAAATTAATTAATTGTGAAAATGTACCCATCCTGGAAGGAGGAAAGATATTCTAAAGGGAGACATGTGTATCTTCCTTTTGGCTATCAGACTATTCAGATAATGGACCTCAAAGAATTAGAATTTCTCCCCAGTAACTACATGCTAGGGAAGAAAAAAGCTGGTACCAGACAGAGGGGTAAATTATCTCCTAGAAAGAAATTTCATGGAATCTGACAACTTGAGACTTCCTTCAGGAGAGCCTGGAGCTCAGTGATGAGTAGGACCACATCTCGACTGCACAGCTTAGCTGTGCATACATGTCAGGACCCCAAAGATGAACGAGGAAGTCACTAGTCTACTTGCTCCTCGTCCCAATATGGCCACACTGAATTAATGTCCTTTCTCTGTACCTTTGACTGACCCACTGAGGATGGGTAGAAGCCTCCTTTTGTTAAGGCTGCTAGGACCAGCCTTTGATTTTACTTGTTCCAGTAACGAAAAGAGGACAAGCAAAGTTTATTTCAGTTTTCCTTTAGAAAAAATTCCCCTTTCAAATTATATCCCAAAACTTATGTTGAACTAATTACTGATGTGAAGATTAAAATTACTCATGTTCACTGTCTTTTAGCTCAAAACAGAGATACTAACATCAGTGTGGATACGTACTGACGCATTCCAAATAATAAATACTAAAGCACCCAGTACAGTATGTACTCAGTAACTAAGAATAAAACATGATATCAACACATTTGATATGACATAGTAGGACATCCTGCTCAAATTGTTTGGTTTCTTCTATGTAAAACAAACAACCTACCTACCAGACCTGAGAAGCACTCTTTGCATGCCAAGAATGATTAGTACAACAACCAATATGTACTGGTGTTCTCTATGGTCCAACACTATGCTCACTGATCCTAAAGGAATCCAATGAAACATTTTGTCGTTGTCCCCATTTCAACATCAAGCTAAGCCATTTCCTAGGAATACACTACTGAGCAGAGAGGCAGCAGCAGAAGCCGAGAAGTCTGGGTAAAGGCATTCGTGCAAAGTCATCAGTCGCTTTGCCTACAGACCTGGAAGCAGCAGCTCATGCACCTGCTGAGTCAACTAGGTATTACCATGCTCCGAGACCCCAAGGACCAGCGGGGCTACAACTGAACGGGAGTAGGCAGCAAGTGGAAGTGAAGAAGCCAGGAAAGCGGCAAGAAGGCCAGAGAGAAAAGAGGACAGGGACAGAGCATAAAGAAAGAGAGAGGAGCAAAATCATGTGGTCCCAAAGCAAGATCAGGCAGGCTAGTGACAGGCTTACTTGGAGTTTTACACTCTGGATGACTGACATGTTGAAGGAAGATGCTGAGTTGTATATTTTCAATATGTTCCTGTCACTTGAGTGCTCTGTAACACCAAACCAGTTCTAACCAGAACTATAAAATGTCTGCCTCTGTTAGAACAAGATAATTAAACCAATTGTTTCTGGGAAAAGAATCATTATGAAGACAGAGTTAACAAAGTATAAACTTTCTTTCCCAATTAAGATTCAGAAAGAAAACAATACAATCTAATAATAGCAATAGAGTTTCTGACCACTGCTCCCACCTTTCTTTGCTTGGAGGATACCTGATTAAGGAAAAAAGCTAGGCCATTTTCAGATGAAGAAAGTCAATCCATTACAGTTCTATTCCAACACAAGCCAAATGAAACTCAAGAAGAAGGAAGACCAAAGTGTGGATGCTTCAGTCCTTCTTAAAAAGGGGAACAAAAATACTCACAGGAGAAAATATTGGAGACAAAGTGTGGAACAGAGACTGAAGGAAAGGCCATCCAGAGACTGCCCCACCAGGGGATCCATCTCACATGCAGTCACCAAACCCAGACACTATTCAGGATGCCAAGAAGTACATGCTGACAGGAGCCTGATATAGCTGTTTCCTGAGAGGCTCTGCCAGAGCCTGACAAATACAGAGGCAGATGCTCACATCCAACCATTGAACTAAGAATGCAGTCCCCAATGGAGTAGTTAGAGAAAGGACTGAAAGAGTTGAAGGGGTTTGCAACCCCATAAGAAGAACAACAATATCAACCAACCAGACCCCCCGGAGCTCCCAGGAACTAAACTACCATCCCGAGAGTACACAGAGATGGACCTAGGCTCCAGCCACATATGTAGCAGAGGATAGCCTTGTCAGACATCAATGGGAGAAGAGGCCCTTGGTCCTGTCAAGACTCGATGCTCAGTGTAGGGGAATGTCAGGTGGTTAGTTGGGAGGGAGTGGGTGGGTGGGTTGGGGAGCACCCTCATAGAAGCAGGGGGAGATAACAGTTTTCTGGAGGGGAAACCAGGAATGGGGATGACATTTGAAATGTAAATAAAAAAATCCAATAAAGAAAAAATGTCAAAAAACAAAACAAAATTCTATTCCAAGCAATAGAAAGCAAACACAGAAGAAAAAGGAAAGGGCCCAAAACTACATGGACTTTCAACTTTTAAAAACTGCTACAAGCATAATTCCATCACAGCCAATGTCATATTTCATGGTGTTCTTTATTTCAATGCAGAAGAAGAAAGACTCCAAGCCAATAATGATCTGTCTTTGGTATGGGTTGGTATCATTAACAGTTTCCTGAGCTTCACCATTATCCTTCGCCTTATGCAGTTAGATGAACTAACTTTATTCCTAGAGGACCTAAAACTGAAGGCTCTACAAGAAACACAGCCTTCAGTCTTCCCCTGAATAAAAATATTCTCTCCCTTCCCCTGAATAAAAATATTCTCTAACCTAAACTCGCTTTGGGCCCAATATCTTCAGTGAATCCAAGGTGAGATGTGACTATGGAATCTTTAATTCCAAATAAAAGGGAATCTCATAACTTTCCGAATTTTAGGACTGGATATCAGTAATTCAAACCTTCACTTTATACTATGCCACAGTTGAGTGGAAGATTTCTCCCTTTACTAAGAGAGGCAGTAAGCCATTACCTTCCTCTCTCCACCTTCAAACACAAATCACTAGGCTCTTGCTAAAGAGATAGAATAATCTACCAATCATATTCAGAAGATACCAATAAAAGCCAAGGAAGTCTAACATGGGCCAAGGACACAGTGCTAAGACATCAATAAAAGAGGCACGCACAGGACATCTGGCATGGTCACTTCACTAGCAGCTACTTTACCTCAGTAAGCCCAATGTTCTTCCTCTTAATGACGTTCTGCAGAGAGTTGCTCAGAGTCCTGGTCAGCAACAGGTTTGTAGACTTCCGGATCATGTCATCAACTTCGGTGGAGCTGAAATGTAAATGATGACCCCAGTTCAGCCTGGGGAACTAGAGTTGGCAAATGAGCAGGCCCCGGCAGGATGCAGCAGCAGAGGCGGTAGTAAAGGGAGCAGCACCACGTTCTGTGCACTGCATGCGAGGAAGTAGCCCAAGTACTTTAATACCTGCTCTGCTAAAAGTTTATGCTGCTTTTATTTTTTAAAAATAATGTAGCTACAGAACCCTGCCTAGATTACTTGTTCACACAAGAATACTTTAAGAAGGGCAGGCTAACTTGTACTGTTTCAGAAAAGGAAAGGAGCCACTCTGAAACTGCGGAATGCCATATCAGATTGTTTATATTTTTATGGACTTATCCAACACACACACACACACACACACGCACGCACGCACGCACACACGCACGCTTATCCTCTTTAAGTGAGTTTGTTCATCTTCATTACCATCTAAAACTACCTGTTTCGTCTCCCTTCTACAAGTTATACTCCACATGTGTCTTCGTTTACAAATGTGAATGTAATGTTATCGGCTATAATCTGCATAAAGATTTTTTTCTTCTTTCTGAGATTGAGAAACCATGCTTAAAATTAAGTATTCTAAATAAATCAACTTTTCTGCAATTTAGGGATTTTATTTTTCTCTAGAGCTCAGTAGTATTCTATTTTATATGTACTGGGTTTTTATTAACAATTCATGTGCTGACCAACATTTAGGTTGGTTCTATGCTCTTGCAATAGTAAATAGAGGAGTAAATATAGATACATAAACATATCTGTTACAATCTTATCACAGACCTAAGTTCTCTGATATAAATATGGAGTAGAATAACTGGGTCACGTGGTAGCTCTATTCTTAATTTTTGAGGCAGCTTTAAGCTGATGTTCATAATGGCTATATTAATTTATGCCCGCCAGCAATCCTCTCCAACATGTGTTGTTGAGTCTCTGGATGACAGCCACTGAGCTCGAGGTAAGGTGTTATTTCTAAGTAACTTCAATGCTCTCTTAGGTTATGTTTTCTAAGTTACCTAAGAGATAACCAGCAATTGAGGAACCTACCCGGACAACAGCCTCCAAACTCTTTTCTTTCTTTTCTTTTTAAGCAAAAACCCAAAAATCTTTACAAAGATTTACTTTCACAATGTGCAGGAAAATAAAATCTACGCATGCACTCAACTTAAATGTCAGAGTATTATTTTATTATAGGAGACACTGCTATTGATAAGAACTTTTGAAATATACATGCCTTTCAACATTGTCTGATAGGAGAGAAACTATCCATTCAGAAAAAAATAATTATTTTTAAAACTGCATAGGAAATCTCCAACTAACATTTCTCTGACTGTGTGACACTTTGTTTGAGAGAACTATTGTTATACACATTACTCAATGACAAACTAAGTCTATTCTGAGACAGCTCTAATAGAACAAGTGATCTCTGACTCCACGTTACAAGATAAATATATTCTGAGGTTGAAGGCAATGTCAACCCAATAGTAAAAGGCAAGTAAAAACTTCCCTCACAATGAGGAATTATTTCATTTAAATTGTCAATATGAAAGCCACCAAAGGAAGTTTGGAATCAAAAATTTAATAAACACAGATCAAAACTCAAAACAAAAACTGTGTGTGTGTGTGTGTGTGTGTGTGTGTGTGTGTGTGTGTGTGAGAGAGAGAGAGAGAGAGAGAGAGAGAGAGAACACACTCAAACATTAAGTAAAAAAAAGTTTCATTCAAAAACTTGGGATTCAAATAAGAAGAAAAGTATCTAAATAATTTACTTACATAATCCCAATATTACCTCATCACCAAAATAAAAGTAAATGAGTAAAGGCCATTTTGCAATTGGCTTGAAATAATTTCCATAAAATTAATCTTGGTTTTAGATGGGAAAATTAATTGTACAATCCCAAGTATCATAGTTTTAACAAGAAGAATGATAATTGACAGTGTTTAACTCTATACAGGCGGCTGATATAAGAAGACAGAAACTTCAAGGCCTCTGTAGGCTACAGATGAGACTCAAAGCTAAAGCTATGCTGAGCAACTCTGCAAGAGCATGTCTCAACATCTGAAGTAACAAGGGGACCTGCTCAGTGGGAGAGCACTTGCCTAGCATACTGAGACCTACATTCTACCTACAGTAGGGCGGTTGATAAAGCAGTGACTCAACCCCACCCCTAAGTGTACTTATTTTCAGAAAGGCTTGACACATGATATGTTCTGTTTATCGATTCATTTGCAAATTTAGGTTCAGATATAGTGTTGAGCCGTTTCCGGTACTGTTAGTGTGAGCAGGATGGCTGCAGTGCACATCATGAATTTCTGTAGCACTTACCATCAGCTGTCTGGGTCCTCAGGAAGATAAAGGCCTTCCTTCCTTTTACTTCTTAATGTCTTCACTACTAAGGAGCACCTAACTATGTATTTGCTAAAATACATGCAGACTAACCAATAAAGGGCACTCAAACAAAGAAGCCTGTGGATAAGGCAGACGCAGAGCAGAGCAACAATACTGACTCCAAAGACTGCTGCATTCTCACTGTAAACTTTTATACTTCAGTATGAAGGAGTGGTAACGTGAATAGGTTAAACTACAATTTCCAGTAATTTTTTGCTGCTACTGTTTAAAATGTAATATATACTTATGTCATTCAAAAGCTTTTCCCTTTCACCATAACAGTGAAAGCCTATTCCAAGGTTCCAAACTCATAGCAAACACTTTACAAAGTATGTATTCAGAGAGTAACAATCTCAGCACTGAACTTTCTCGTGCTATACCTTAGATGAAGATCTTCTGAAAACTTCAGGCAGGCGTAGATAAATTCTTTAATCTGGTTGTAAACTTTTGGCACAAATTCAGAGAAAGGAAACTTTTTGGGAAATGGCTGCTGTAAATGCAAGAAATTAATGAAAGCAAGTCACTAAATCCATTGTAGACACTTAAAATTATTGAAAATGAAAAAAGAGAAAAACCTTTGTCCTACTCTTAGGAGTTAACAGTACAAATGTAAAAATCTGTCCCCAAGAGATTTCTGACACGAAAAAGAGTAAGACACATGTGCTGACAAGTTTTTATGACAACTCAACACTTCATGGTTATATGAGAGAAAGATCTTAATAAAGAAAACACCTCCATAGGATTGGGCTATAGGAGAGTCTGTAGGGCTCTTATCTCCCACCCCTTCCCCCAATATTTTCTTCTTTTAGTTTTTTGAAACAGGGTTTCTCTGTGTAGTCCTGTCTGTCCTGGAACTTGCTCTGCAAACCAGGGCTGGCCTCGAACTCAGAGATCCACATTCCTCTTACAACTCTCAGGAGCTATAAGCCTCCTGAGTGCTGGGAGTGAAGGCATGTGCCACTACCACCCAGCTGGGCACTTCCCTTTGAAATTACTTCTTATGTGCACGTGTGTTTGGCCTGCATGTGCGCATACACACACTGCTCACTCAGTGCCTAAGGAAGCAGGAGAGGATGTCAGACACCTGGAACTGGAGCTGCAGGTGGTTGTGAGCTGCCTTGTGTGGGCTTGGACTGAATCTGGGTCCTCTGCAAGAGTAGCCACACTGTTGGGCCGAACTCCAGCTTAAGGCATTTCTTGGTTCATAATTGTTGTGGACAGGCCCAGCTCACTGTGGAAGGCAGTTCTGGATGGTATAAGAAGACAGGCAAGCAAGCCAGTAAGAAGCAGTTCTCCCTGGCCTCTGCTTCAGTACCAGCCTTGAGGTCCCTCCCTGACTTCTCTAGATGACCTGTGACCTGAGAATTGTAAGCTAGAATAAATCTTTCCTCCCCCAAATTACTTTTGGTCATGGTGCTTCATCATAGCAATAGAAACTCTAAGACAAAAACTAGTGCCAGGTTGTGTTGTATGATGGTGGCAGACCTGACCATGTGATATTTGGAGTACTCTGAGTGCTTAAGGTTTAATGAACTGTCATCAGAACTTATAAGTTAAGAATGTTGAAAGCAACACAGAAGATGGGGTCCTGGCTTGTGGAATTTCAAAGGAAAGCTTGAGAGTTCCTTAAAGGACAATTTAATATCTTGAGCGGTAAGAATCTGTGGATCTGGTCAGCTGGGACTGAAGAATTGGCTGTAATTTAGAAAGAAATGAGAAGTACTTAAGTAAAATTTAACTAGGACAATTGATGCTGGTTAGTTAGAGCCTAGAAATCAATGATGATTAAGAAGCAACCAGCATCACTGAGAGTAGAAACCCCAGAGGTTTTTCTCAGGGTCCGCACACAGAAGCTGTGGTCCAGGGGAGACTAGGAGGCATCTCGTGCTGGCAGCCGATCTTCCTAATGTGTTAAGAGTCCTTCAGATGTGACTGAGGCTTAAGGCACAAAAGGTCACAGAGAGAAGCTCTGGTCTGGCATGATGAGAGGTCAGGAGAGGCTACTGGATGCAGGAAAGAGCCCAGTGTTTTGGAGCTGCCACTACCTGGGTCAACCATGAGAAAAGCAGCAGCTGTGGGGTAGAGAGGCCTGAGCCTCGAAAACAAACTGCATTCTGCAGAGGGCAAATCCAGAGAAGAGTCCCTGACCCTTTGGAGCCCAGAGGATTTTAGGTGGGCCCCAGACATCAAACAATGACCTCTTTACATTGTTGAACTTTGGTTTTGATTTGATTTTATTTGATAGTGACTGTGCGTGCCCTGGTTCTTTCTTTTTGAAGCAAGAAAGTATTTAACTTATTCTTGATTTTACAGAAGCCCACAGTTGAGAGCCATTGGAATTTCTAAGAGGTTTGGAATTTTACAGAGATTTTGGGCATTTTAAAAAAAAGAAATTTTTTTCTAGAGAAATGTTGGAAGTTTGAGAGACAGTTTAAATGTTTTAGAGACTAAAATTTTAGTGTCTGACTTTTTTAAAAAGACTGTAAAAGTTTAAAGACTGCCAGTTTGAAAAGTTAGACTGTTTTATACTGAGCTATTGATATTAATATGAGATTTGGAGGATAAAAAAGAAAGGAAGGGTTATGCCTTAATAAGCAATGTGCTTGTGTGTCAAGGTGACAAGGGGTTAACTGTAATAACTAGTTTCTAGACCAACTTGATGCCAACTAGGGTCATATGGGAAGAAGTAATCTTAACGGAGAAAATGCATCAATAAAATTGGCCTATTAGGCAAATATGTAGACCATGTTCTTGATTGATGACTGATATGAGAGAGCCTAGCTCAGTGTCAGGGGTGCCATCCCTGAGAAGGTGGTGCTTGATGGTGTAAAAGAACATGCTGAGCAAATCAGGAATGAGTAAGCCAGGGAGCTGCACTATGTCCGCTCCCACTTCTAGGTGCCTGCTCTGAGCTCCCGACCTGACTGCCCTCAGTGATGACTGTGCCCTGGAACTATATGACTCCAAGTGTTTGTGACTCTGTAAACTGCAAATGACAACAGCTCGAGCCTAGACTTTCACATTTTGGCACGTGCAGCACAGGACTTGGGTAGAAAGGCCTGCTTGAGGAAGAATAGTCTGCATTGTACCTGTGGTGGGGAGAAACTACTCTATGCACTGTCAAAACAACAGAATTATATAACAAAATGCATATTTAAGTGTCTGGCTTTAAAGAAACTATTTGAACAGTATAACAAAATTAAGAATTTAAAATTTTAATCAAATTGCATCATTCCAGTGATTGACAAACTCTCAAGATGTGCTAGGACTTCAAAGTCCTTTACCGATTCCCAGTGACTAATTCTGCACCTCTGAGACCCAGAAGGAATTCTGTGGAGATGTTTTAAAATCTACTGAACTGAAATTTTTCAGTTTCAAAACCTAACAAAAGAGAGAATGAGAACTTCACTTTAAAGTATCCCTTACCTTTTCCAGTTCTGTATCTTGAAATGGGAATTGTCCTACGACTTTTTTATATGTCTCTTCACTCGTTACTGGTATGGGACTGTAGTTGTCAGAATCAAGTATGTTTCTATAGAAATGAAAAGAGAGAGGAATGGAGAACGGAGAGTGATTGTAACAGAGATGTTTTCTGAGACAGTCTGAAACACCTCCCAGTCCTTCCTACACCCCTTCTACAATTCAGCCATTTGGTTTGGGCATTTTAAAAAGAAATCAGAAAGAAACTAAGCTCTGAAAAAAGTGGAAAAACTATAAACATGACCTTCTAGTGTCTGTGCTTTAGAAACAGGCAGAAAATTAAAGGTAAGTGGGAAGAAAATGAGAAAAGACTATTGGAGCTGATCATTTTATTAAGATATATGGTTCATAATCACAACTTTAACTGTATATTATAAAGTGTATTTTTATTTTTACTAACTGTCAGAGATGAAAAATAACTTCTAACAATAACCCACGCTATGTTCTTTCTCTTCTACTGCTTTGTACCAATCACAAATGTTTTCCAGGAATAAGCTCTCTCTCCAAAAACAGAAACTTTCCTATGAAAATCCAAACAGAAACCCACAGAAGACACAGAATGCTGTGGTTATTCCATGCTATCTCTACTACCTGCAGAGACGACCGTCCCATAAAAGCAATTATCCCCATCAGATATACCTGGGTTCTGGAAGTGTATGTATTTACATTCAGAAATTGTGAGTTGAACTAAATAATGGCATGCTCGTGGACTGTGAAAAGTGAGACTAAAAGATTAAGGCAAAGCTTTAAAAGTCAAACAATGTAAAAGAAAAAAGATTAGCTGACCAGGAGACATAAGCAGCAGGCAAGAACTCCTAAGCTGAGGACAGACTGGGAGTCCAAAGTCGGTTGCATTGAAGCTCTGTTACTTTGAGCAACAGAGCCATTTTCATAATATTAGCCCCACTGACCCAAAGCATGGGAGGTCTTCTATCCTCTATGGTCTTCTTCAACTTCTTCAATGTCCTTGCTTTCCACTGTGGAGGGCTTTGTCCTCCCTGGCTAGTATTATTCCTAGGTTTCATTTTGTGTGTATTTATTGCCCTTATTTGAGGATACAGTGAAAGGTATATGGGATTGTTTCCCTGGAATTTTTCTCAGCATGCTTGCCTTAGAATACAGAAAAGCTGCTAGCTTTATACGTTGACCAATGTCCTGTTCTAAGAGGTTCCTGGTGGAGCCCAGAAGTCTCATAAGTATAGACTCATGTCATCTACAAAGAGGGACAATAGTACTCTGTTCTCATTTGTATTCTTTTTTGTTCTTCCTCTTGCTGCATTACTGTAGCTAAGATGTTGAGTACTAAATTGACTTAAGATTAAAGCAAGAAGACAACTTTGTCTCACTTCCTGTTGAGGACAGGTTTAAAACTAAGAAAGAAGCAATGTATACAAAGGAATCAGTCCCCAGAGACCTGCTCTGGGAGGAGATGTTCCAGGATAATTTGCCATTATTGTATGCATGTTGCAATAATTATTGAAATAACATGCTTCAAACATGGACTTTAATAAGCCATTCTCTGCTGAGAAGAATAATGAGCTCTAACATGACTTATGAAAAAGTGAATGGCCCAAAAAAGTGAGCCAGCCCCAGTAGGACACACCAATAATTCAAGCACTTAAAAGTCGCAGGAAGGAAGATCAGAAGTTCAAGGTGAGTCTGTGACACAAAAGATTCTTTCAGTAAAAGAAAACATTTGCCTAAGGTTCTACTATTCATGATTGCTTAGCTACCACTACCAAAGTACGATCTTCAGGAAAAACCAAAAACTATAAAACAGAAAAAGAAGACACGAATAATAAGTCTGCCATTAGTCCAAGGAAACAAAAGCACCAAACAGGCTATGGGGCCTTCCAATCACAGCAGGTACTAATATGTTGGCATAAGTTAATTTGGAAGATCCTTCTGTCAATCATTTTGATTCATTAGAATTCTGAATTATAAATTAGATCATTTAAAAGAAATATAAGCTGTATGCTCTGGGTGCTCACTGCATCTGTGAAGTCCACAAAGGAGCCAGGGCCAGGGAAGACAGGACAGGAACACAAGTGCAGCTCCTTACCTGAAAACCCCCGCCCACTTCTTCAGTAGAGTCTCGCTATACTGGTCTCTGATTTCTAACAACATATCAAAAAGCTGGTTCACAGGAAAGCCATACACCTGAAAGAAAATAGACTGTTTTCAAAAGAGTCTTTTCAAATAAATAGAAGTAAGATTAGGTGCTAAAAGATGTTTCATTATTGAAACAACAATGAAAAAATGAAGCAGAATTGTTAATTTCTACCTAATATCAAGTGTTTACTCTCAAAGATTCAAAGACACGCATTAAAATTTCTAGGTAGGTCATAAAACAGGAAATGATAAAAGTGAAAAGCAGCATAAAAGTGTCAGGTGAGTTCTCCGCATGGTAACTTACCACCCGCAGCAATTCTCCAAGAACAGAAAGAAAGTGCGGGTGCTACCACATCACAAATACCTCATGATGCTCTAACACGGTCCAGACCAACCACCATGATAAAGACGGTAGTGGATCACACGACAAGGCACATGGGTGCCATGTTGGAATTACAATTACTTAAGTCTAATTCTACAAATTACAAATGGTTCAAATTTTTTCTCTGAGAGCAAAAACAGTAGGACCTCTTTGCGTGAGAGCGTAAAGGGTCGAGACAACGCACGGAGTGTGCTATGAAGAAGTAAAAAGATCTAGCTCCAGGCAAAAGAATAAAGAGTGAAGACTCAGGGGAGCACGGCAGGCCTGGGGGAGAACACATGGTTCACAGCTCCTGGAAGCCTACTCCACAAAGGCAGGTGGTAACAACGCACGTACCTGAAGTGTGTCAGCAAAGAGGACAATGAGGTTCTTCAAATCTAACACAAGGTTTGGATCGGAACAGTAGGACTAAAGGAAACGGGGGAAAGGGAAAAAATGTCTCATGAAAAAGTCACATGTTTTACTGATTAAACTGTCTAATGCACCAGGCAGTAAAGGCATTTCTAAAGAGGAGTTTAACCATTTCCTGGCTCAAGGTAGCAAAAGCCTCAATCGCAGAAGAACTAAGGAGATGGGGCTCAGAAGCACAATCTACACATCCTTAACATGTGGAAACACACTGTGAAATTCGTTGGTTAAAGAAAATAAAATGGGGCTGGCAAGATACCTCAGCAATTAAAGGTGTGTGCTGCCCAAGATAAAAATCAGAAGACCTGAATTTATCCTCTGAACACACATGAACTGACTGCAAAGCTGACTTCTGACTTCCCCACATGCACAGCAGGCACGCCCCATCAGAGGCAGACATAATAATAACAAATAAACTAAACACAAACAGGTTAAAAACTGAAATGGATAGATTATTTTAATATGAGCAAAATGAAATACTTTGTACCAAAACTTAATGATACATACCTAAGGCCACTTTCAAAATAACTGTATATATTTCTTTATGAGCAATTAACAGAAGATACAAAAGACTGAAAATAACCTGACCAAACACTGCACTAATGGCATTATGAGAAATGACACCAAATAACCATATTCATGTAATAAAAGAGATGAAGAGAGTTAAAAGTGACAAACTGGTGATGGAAAAAGATATGACAATTTGACCATTTAAAATAGGTAAACGTGGAATCAATGAGACAGGCATTTTAGCTGAGTCTGATTATATAATAAAGAAAAATATCATTAAATGATACAAAGGATAAAAATAAGCATAAATGAACAGGAAACAAAAATTGCAAATAAGTACCATATATGGCCTTGCCTACAAACGTCTGATTACTTGGTTGACCTGGAAGACAGTTTCCACAGGAGGATTCACAACTATATGCTACTAAATTAAAATTTCTTCACATTTGATATTCCAGTTTCCTCAGCAATAATTTTATTTGTTCTCCATGTAACCTCTCAGGGTCTGATGGCAGTATGTTTAATTTTTCCATAATGAAGATGTCTTTCAGTTTCTTCTATTACCATTTGTTTTTCCTTTATGTGTACTGTCTCTTGTAAAGGACCTTTGTCTGTTGGTGTCAAAACTAATATCAATATAAAATAGCCCCAATCTTCTTGCTTGAAGTTCTTCAACATTATATGCTTTCTAGACTGCTTCTCCTTATAGACAAACTGTCTAAGGCTGTGATGGCTTAGCACTCCTCAACTTCCTGGGTTGCTGACATGATTGGCTACTCCAGCTGTCTTCTTTAAGTTTCCTATTTACATTTCTACTTTTCCCAAATGTCCTTTCATGTGTTTTGTTGAATACAATCTTCTAATTCCTTTGCTGTGGATAATAAAGCCAGCTAATTGAAATAATCTCAAATATCCATTAAATATTTACTGAGTGTAACCCACCTTTTACAGGACCAATTAATGTGAGAGACATGATGAAGAGTCCATATGTCTATCTGTCAGGATTTGCTGACAATTCCCTTGCTGTCATCTGGTGATTCCTTTCCACTTTCCTACTCTATTACTCTAGGCCCCTTGATGGACACTGCCTTTCTCAGTCTCAACCAGCTATATTCCCATGTCTCCATGACTATCCATGCTTCGTAGCTACCCTCTCATATTTTCTAGCCCTTTGTGACTGTAAGATAAACTTCTGACTTTGACTTTGCCTCTTCAATCATGAAATGGCACAAAGTCTTCATCTTTGGATGAAATTTTGCTATCTGGTGCTCATAAATTTCCAAAGAACCATTTTTATCTTGGATTCAGCTTTCTTTGGGTGTCTTTCCATTATTTTCTTCTGTTTTGCATTATTTCATGCTATGAATAGAGCATATGCAAAACACGTAATGGCTATAACCTCAATCATACCATTCCCAGGGAGTACTAGATGCCTGCAAGAAAGAAATTCTTGATGTGCTCACCAGAACCTCCTCACTGCCACTTAGAAAAAATATTGTAACTTCAGTGGCAATCATTTTCATCTCCTGCTTTGCTCTTGTACTTTTTAGTTGAGAGACTATCTTTAGAGCTGCTGCACTCCTACTTGCTGTTGTTGAAAATATTGTACATTCAATTTTAAGATACCTGCCCTGATAGTAATAAATTCCTGAGACATTTTATTGACACTAAATTAACCTTATAGAATGAAGAAGCCTTACTTTATGCAAATATCAATGAAGTAGTATTCCTGGCATAAGGGACAGGAACAGTGAAAGATTATCATGGAAAAGGAATGATGAGCAGCCAGCAACATGACAATCTGACATCTTAAAGTTTTAGCAAATGTATCTACTGTCTTGCCTCTGATGCCTCTTATGAGCTAAGCTTAGCAGGTGGTTAGCCAGCAAAACTTAACCTTCACAGTGTGGGTAAGCAGAGAGGAAGGACTGATTGTAGAACGAGAAACAAAGAGCATAGCATTCATTACAGCAATCCTTTAGCTATATGTATAAATATGTACAGCACATGAGGTATTTTCTGAAAGAATAAATATGAATCGTATAAAAATATACATGACTTTGTACTCAGTAAGGATGAAGTAAGACCTATATATGAAATAAATAGAACACTGCTAGACACAGTGAGAATCATAGATGTGAGAGACTGTTTCTTATTGCAGATATGATCAACAAGGCAAGCTCAGTGTTATAGAGAAACCTAAATGAACCTCTTCCATGATCTCCAAATGGGGGTTGCCAAAAAGATATATGTCAACTTGAATTCAGTGGGACACCAGTCAGTATGCAGATAGTCAGCGGTAAGTAAGCACTTAGGACATCCCACATACCGAGTGGGTGCGCAGTGCTGCGATGGTCTTTGAAAGTGCCATTTCCCATAGTTCATCAATGTAGGCTCTATTCACTAAGCCCTGGGTTGTATGCAAAATGTGATCTTCTACCACAAAAAAGCTGAAAAGAAAAGAGAGCAGAGATGTCAGAGATCACGGTTGCTATCTTGACCACTAAGCTTTGTCATTAATAGCTGCCATCTATCAAAGAGAGTATTTCGTTTTTCTGAGGAAAGCTATTCATTATCATAAGTGAAATCACTTCAGAAACTGAGAACATGTCTATAATAATATTAATATCTTCTTAGGCACGTTATCAAGACTGAAATTTTATTTCTAATGAATGACAACCATATAACCCAACAATTTAAAATTATATAAACTTAGTAGAGTCTATCTCCAATGTATTTTTAAGATACAAGCAACTAACAAATTTGATGCAGATAATAAACACTTTACTTTATCGATGTTTGAGAATTCAACATGTGTAAATAATTCCCGTTATCAGGCATACAGCCCCAGTAACTCAGGAGGCTGAATCAGGTCCTGCTTAAGCTACAAAGAATGTCACGAACAGAAACTTTGAGACTGAACTCAAAATATGAAGTCTGGCTGGGACTGTTGTAGCTTATTATGCATTTAAAACATATCTTCAGATACCCTGTTTAAATGCTCACTTAAATCAAAAGAAACATCTATTAGGGAATTTTTAAATTATTAAAAAAAAAATCAAACACACCAAGGTCTCGTGTAACTCAGGCTGGCTGTAAACTGCATATGTAGCCTAAGATGTCCTTAAACGTGTCCCCACGTTCCCAGTGCTGGGATTATACATGTACTACCATACCTGGCTTTACGCAGTGCTGAGGCTCAAACCCATGCATGCTAGGCAAGCATTCTAGCAGTAGTTACATCCCTCAACACTCAATGATATGCATAATGGAAGTTATTCCTTACACCAAAGCAATATACATCTGATTAGAGAAAGCAAGGAGGAGAGGAGAGGGGATCTAGAGAGGAAGTGAGGGAAGAAGGAAGAGAGGAGGAGGTGGGCAGGCACGGTGTACTGAACGACCAAATCCTATTGCTGCTTTTTTTTAAATCACAGTTGCCATCCTGTGTGTGGAACAAGCTGCGTCTATACGAAGGTCTTTACTGAGTAACCTAACTCCACACTACTGTGTCCACTCTAAACGAGCACAGCCATGACAGGCTGTGGAATCAGCCTGGCAGCAACCTGTTTAGTGAAGGTTATTTTAATCTGACATAGTTTTACTCACAGACTTCTGAATCATACACAGCTGCCTTCAGAATGTCACAAAGCCAATTAGTTTTGACAAAGTTCCTATATTCTGATAGGCCTAAAATATTTTACTGTCTGTAAAAATTCTGTCACTGTGGCTAATTATCTCCCTCTCTGATGGGACAAAGAACAGAGAAACAAAACAGCAAATTTAACAAAGTTATCAGTCATTCATCTCTTTAGTCACAAAAGTATCCTCCAAGAATATAATGCTGAAACTGGTGAGCCGCCCCTTCATCCTCAGTTTGTCTGTTTGAGACGCCATTTCTCTGTGCAGTTCAAGATGGCGCTCCTGTGTTAACCTCCCCAAGGCCTGGCTTACAGGTGTGTGCTTCCATGCCCAGATGATGTTCCTGCTAAGTCATAAATACATAAATAAGTATTTTCTTTCAAATTCAGCAAAAGGGAGAAAGTTTTCCAAGGAAAGGCATATCTTTTATAAGTCTTACGAATCAAGAATAGAACTTAGAAATGTACCTACCCTACAATTTGATTGAAATACTTCCTGTAGCCATCTAAAGTTTCATGCTGAAACAAAGCAAAACAAAATTACTGTTTCTATGTTATTACCTTAAGATGTGAAAATCAGTTATTTATTCTCGGAAATCTTAATCCCATAGACTATGAGGTAAACATAATAATGGGGGGCACTGATCCCACATGTTAACAATGGCAACAGACTGACCTGATCCACACCTAGTACTTAGAATAATGGATGGCACACAACACTCAAGAAATGTTCACTGCTATTCTTACTTCAAGGCACATCCACCAAAATTGTGTCAGAATGACAACAAGCACATGCAGGCAGGTGTACATGCACATGCATACACAGACACAGACAGGCAGGAATGCATGCATGCACGCATTCACACATACACTCACTCAGCTACCAGCAAGAAAAAGTGGAAAGTACAGAACGCGCAGGGAACAAGCCTACCATATTAGATGGAGGCTGGAGGACCAAACGAGCTTGTTTTCGCCTCTGTTTTCGGTAGTAATTCTCAAATGTTTCACGGGCACCCTGTAAAATAAGCAAGAGGAAATGATGTAATTGGACCAATTATCCTTGAAATTGAAAAGATTGGAGTAGACTCCAGGTGTGGAATTTGAAGAACTTCATATATGTCAAAGCCTACCATAGTAATAATGATGATAATCAGAGAAAATAAAATAACTATGGCCATTTATTGAACCTAATCACAAAGTTCTAAATGGTAGGCAGAAGTAACCTTTACTACATGGTCAGAACTCAAGCTTCAGCACACCAAGGCTGGTTTCTGAGTCAAAAATCACAGCTTTACAAAGATGAAGACAAAACAAACAACCTTAAAATGTTATAGTAAGCAAGAAAATGTCTCTTCGAAAACAAATAGAACATTCCAGAAGAAAAAAACGCCCAGATGAAAGCCAGCTTTCAAATCGTTCATGATCAGAGGGTCAACAGGAAGTGGGAAAGGCAAGAGATGAGGTTGGCAAATCCTCTTCTCGGACAGAAACTTACCAAGGGACAGAACAAAAACAAAAGAGACAGCTCCTCGATATTCTTGATACTCAAATATCCAGTTCTCCCCCTTGCAGGAGTTTCTGACCTTTTGATACTATGACACGACAAATGTGTTTGGCCCCATTCACGCTCTCCTGGGGACGCCCTGGATAGGTGTTCTGAGAGTAACATGAGGGGTGCTCAGAACAATACCTGGTTCATGAGCTCTACATTCCCAAGCTCTGTTATGGGGAACAGTTCCTCACCAAACCCACAACTTTCCCAGAATCTCTGGAAGAAGCTTTAGAGGAAACAGCAATAATTCTGATGTGATGTGTCCAATTGTGTGTCGGCTGGAGGATGAACTTTGGTTTACTATGACTGGTATCCCCAAAAGATTCAGAAAGACACAGAGGGAATGGCGTGTGCTGAGGGGCACAGGTGGACCAGTGCAGCCACGGGCACAGAGCACCAAGAACTGCTGGGACCCACAGATGCCAGCAGGAAAGAAACAAAATTCTTCCTGCAGTCTCAAACAGAGTGTGGTCTCTGAAATGCTTTAAATTTGTAATTCAAGCTTCCAGAACCAGGATAGGGCAAATTTCTGTTGTTATAAGTCATGTAGTTTGTGGTATTTTGTTACAGCAACTCTAGGGAAATAATACAGATTGAGACAGTTTTGTAATACCTACTGTGACAAAATGTTCTTCTTAACCCAAGACTTCCTAATAAACAAGCACCAAGATCCCAGAAAAGTCAAGGGTTTAGACCCAGGTGGCTACATTCAAACTGTGGCTTCCCCTTTCTACCAATGTGACTGCTCTGTCTGTGTGCTGTACCTGAAGTCTCCTGTCCATCAGTCGACTGTCACTTGTGCTTGTACAGTGTCTTTCTCGCTTATGGACAGGTTAACCTCATGCAGCTACTACACAGACTTACAAGCTATAGAGCTCTTAAAACAGTGTCAATCAACAAGCATTTACATACGCACTTACTTTAAAAATAAAGGCCATAGACCAGGCAGCGAAGAAAAAGCACTGTCTACCTCTCCAGCCTCTATTTAGGCAATTTCTTCCACTTTCTAAAACGCTGAAGAAGTTTCTTCCATATGATTTCCTTGTTATATTATCATCTACACTGAACCCGAGCTGGGAAAATTAACCTAAGACACAACCGCACAGACCCAATGTAGCTTGGGTGGGCAAACTCCTTCTGTAAAGTGCTCGCTCGTTCAGGCGCATCTAGAGCTGAAAGCCCATCCACTGCAATGCCAAAGCGGCTGTAGAGGATCCATAAAAGAATATGGCCTGTACCCAAAACCTTCCTTGGAGAAACTGAAATAATAATAATATAAATTTCACCTGTCATGAAATACTTCTTTTTATAGTTAAACTCGGTTTCAGTTCACAGGCTATGTAGATAACAGTTAGCAAGGTGAGGCTATCTATAAAATGAAGTAAATACAAGCATGGCCATTTCAGCCCTTTTTCATCCACTAGTGAATGAGGACAGAAGTCATTCATGTTACTAAGTTACAAGTGGAGACTGCCATTTGACTTTAGTTAAAGTTATTCCCTTCTCGTCACCAACTCATAGAACAGTGGTATTGTTGAATATCAATTACATGCTGTACACACAGAAGGGCTTTTCATTTTAAGGTTAACAGCCTTGAACGACCTTTATTATTCTAGTGTGACATTACATATTCAACATGCTTAAGAGCCAAAATACACTTAACTATAAATTTAAAGAAAAACCTCCAGTCTAATTAGACCATCGGGCACTAATTTGATTTCTTTGTTGTAAACAATAGAGAATGAATATATATATATGAAATTCCATATAAAAATCATATCCACTTCCTAATGGATATTCCATTTTCTAATATTCCTTTAACAGAAAAGGGGCCAACTAAACTAGTAAGTCTAGCTTCCCAGTTTTCAAAAATGAGTTGGATTTTCCCTGGTGACTATTAATTAATTCACCTTTAATAATTTTATTCCTTCTGCCAATTTTGTCAACTTGGTGTCAAAAGGCAGGATTCAAGAAGTAGGCACTTGACCAGTCTAGTCTGGGTAATGGGTGAAGTACCTCCTTGCTCAGAAACAGGCCACTAGGTGAACCACGAATGCTTCATTTCAACTCTAAACTCAGAACCACTAACAGATTCTACCGCTTTGAGGGAGGGAAGGGGAGAGGCTAGTTTGTTGCTAGAAAACATCTAAGGGAGTACCCAAACCTTATACTAATTGAAAACCCAGGGAGAAAAGGAAGCGCCAGGTACAGAGAAAAACTTATTCCTAGAAGTAACACTGAGACTCAAAGAGTACAGCCCATCACACATTCTAAGCATCTAAAGAAGTTCTCAATGGTGAGGTACAGGGCGAGCTAAAGACAAAGCTTCAGGAATTGGTGAGTTTATTTATTTACAAATAAAGTTATTTGGCAACAGCTATAATGATAGTAAGAACTCCCTACACTTTGGAACTCCAAGTATAAAGACTAGAATGAAGAAAGGAAAAGTGAGATTCCAAGAGGCCAGTCAGAACACAGCACAGAGACCCAGGCCTGCTGTCCCAGCACTAGGAAGCCTGACAGGCAGGGCAAGCATGAGCTCAAGGCCAAGCTGAGCTACATGGCAAGAGAAATATCCTGAGATGCATTCAGAAGACACATGAACAAATGGAAGGTGGGAACGGTGATGAAAAGAGAAGGAGCTCACAGAGCATTTCTAGGCTGGGTCAGTAGTTTGATGGCATCTCGTTTACAGACGGGAACACAAGGGGAAGAATACCGTCCATCTTTATTATGCAAGAACTCTGTACTTGCTAATTCACCACTTGTTAAAAGTTGCTCAACTCCAAAATCAATACTCATAGCTCGTTCATAGACATTCACAGCTATGTTTAGAATTTCTAAAACTTGAAATTGTCCAATACACATGTTCCTAGTTAAGGTCAAACAAGGCAAAATGCAGCCTTTTGTTTCAGTTTCATACTGTAAACAAGTATCACTTTCATAGCCTGTCCAATGCCACATTCTCTGCATTTTTGTGCTTTTTGTTCGTGAGTCTGCTCTTTAAAATGGCCCTTACCTATAGTATTAAAATGCTGTCCAGTGTTCTAAGCTCATGAAGGCTTGTGATGTGACTTGAAGAGAAATCCTGTGTTTTAGAAAAGCTTCATACAAACATTATTATAATGTTGTTGCGAATAAACGAAGAGCATGTTAAATAAGATATCTCTTCGACTTTGACGGGTGGATGGTTAAGAGAGGGTGTTGTTTTGACATAAGCTCTCCTGTAGTCTAGCCTGGCCTAGAACTCACTGTATAGCTGAAGATGGACCCAAACTGATTCTTCTGCACCTATGTCCTAGGATACAACAGGGCTAAATATAGTATCATTTTAAAGTAAATAAAATAACTTAGAAACAATGTCATCAACTGGTAACAATGTGACAGCAGCCCCCAGGAAACTAACAGGACATTTCCCTACCACCAAGATCTCATTAATTCCCAGCCCACATTACCTTTCACAGTTTCAAACTATTAAGCTCCTCACCTCTCTTGGTATTCTACTTACTAAAGTCAAACTTCACTTAGATATTTTGTATTACAGTATACCCTGAGAGGAGCTTGGGGTAAACGGCAGTGACTGTCCCCTAAAGAAAATCATCAACATTAACAGTAGATTTTGCTAGGAAGCAATATACTTTGACACTTTTTCAAAGTTATCTTCTTTTAAAAAATAATTTGCAACTTGTGTTTAACACAATATGTATTTTGTTTTAAATTGCTATTAATTACAAAAGTAAAACATGACTTTTAGAAGAATTAGGAAACACAAAATGGACAATGTGAACACAACACATACCACGCACAGTCACAACACTTGGTATTGGTGGTTACTATGCATTGGCTGGTGTGTTCCCCTCTATCCTCTTGGAATCCTCTCTCTCTCTCTCTCTCTCTCTCTCTCACACACACACACACACACACACACACACACACACTTCCACAGAGAAGTAGCAGTCTACTGTATATGCTTCTTTTACTGAACTTTTATGGAAAATACACTTCAGCATCTTTATCCACAAAACTATTCCTCCTTGTTTCCCTCAAACACATATTCTCCAACCCCACAAATGTCAGAATCACTGAATAAATGTTTGAAAATTAAAATGAAAACACAAGTAAAAAGCTTGAATTCTTCTTCAGGTGTTCAAATACTTGTCTAAACAGAATGGAAACACAAACACTGCCATGCAATGTGGACAAGTTAGTGAGGCTTCGTGCTTAGATATGTAGGAGCAGGAAAATCAGATTCTAACCAAGATTGAAGACACATTCTGCAGATACAGGTTAGAAATATGTACTACCAAACAGTTGCGATCATGTGAGCCTAAAGTTGGAAGACAGAAAGATCAAATAAAAACCTTCCTGAGGATGTCCTTTCTCGTAGAGATAAAATACATACTATAGCTAACTAGTGATAGATATATGTGGGTTCTGCATCTGGAGTTTCAACCAACTACGGGACACAAATATTTCCAAATGGAAACAGGCTGGAAAGGTGGACCTGCAGGTAACTATTCAAGCCTGACAACCCAAGTTCAACCCCTGGAGCCCCACATGACGGAAGAAAAGAACTGATTTCCAAATGTCCTGAGACCAGCACATATCACTGTGGCATGAATGCATACACTTAGGGGGTTAAAAGAAAAGAGATTTTCTTTAAATATTAATAAACTCACAGAATTGCATCTGTACTGAACATATACATATTTTTCTGGTCACTATTCCCTAAACAATAAGTGTAATAATGCCTAATACAGACTTGCATTGTGTTAGACATCATGACGAACTGGAGTGATCTATAGTGTCTGAAGGATATTCACAGGCAGGTGACATTGTTTGTGACAGAGGGGCAGAAACAAGCCTCCATGGACCTTAAGAACAAACCATGCACAGAAACCTATTTCATGTAGTTACTGATCCTTGTGTCTTAACTGTAAGAATCTTTGTGTAGTGTTATAGACGGGGAATGAATAACATTGGGAAACCTCCACATGTGATCAATATGTCTACACAGTATGCAAAAGAAGTCAGACCGTGTATCTTCTTTGTGATATACTGAGTACAGACGTCTTAATGGAAGTTCTTTCTGGGATAATGTAGTCTATGAAAGAGACTTTTTTACTAATCCCTGAAACAGAAAACAACTCTCAGATTAAGAAACAGAAAGACACCCAGACGAAGAACAAAGGAATTGACTGGAAGACGGGAAATGCACACCCTTGTTCTTCTGGCTTGTCTATAGGAAGCAATATTTCCATTTGGGTAAAGCCTATAATTTCACCAGCCTGCCTGCAGCTGGAGCACTCTTTTAACTGTCACAGCAACCAAGTGTAGACAGGTTTATTCAGGGGTTTTTTTGTTTTGTTTTGTTTTTTTTAAGAAAAAAACCCTTAAAGGGAGATTTTAATTTGTGCCCATCCGTAAAGGGGAACGCTCTTCCTAGGGCCCCATAATGATGTCAGCGGGATATTACACGTCACCAGATGGCTAATCTGCACAGCAGGCCCAAAGCAGGGTTTCTTTCATTAGAACTGCCCTAAAGATCAGACTCCAGGAACATGTGTAAAGAACAACCCCAAGATGCCCCCTATTGCTTAAATCTAGAAACATTCCTTTCCCAGATGTAAAAATCCATTCAGAGTGTTTCCCCCAGCAAGGTCACTCAGGAGTCAGGATGCTGTGTGTCACACAATTCTGGGAACCTACTTTAGGGTCAGAAAAATGTCTTCATTTCAAAAGCCACAACAATGTCAAAACATCTCAGAAAATATGCTATGAAGAAAGGGTAATTGCTCTGGTAGACAATTTATCATTAAAAATATCACTATTTTGAAAGGCCTCCATTTTTTTTAATTTTATTCAAAAGCCTTCAAAAATGAATCTACATAAACTTCTGACCCTTCTAGAAAAGAGCAGAAGCAGTCTGACATTCTGGCAGAGTCCTGTTTATTTTTCAGATGCCCATATAACATGTGTTTGTCTTGGCGTTTCCTCCTGCAGCAATGGCCAGGCAGGAGGCACAGAAGAGCATCCCCTCTGGGGTTTAAACACAGAAAAGAAAGAAACCTGAGGGCTAATGATTATGGAGCAGAGGCTGTGCTTTTGAAGAAAGTAAACATCATGATTAACAATCTCAGCCTTTATAATTAGCTTCCCGGTCCAGGACAGAGTGTTAATTTATTAAATATTTTCACAAAGAGTCTTTTATTATCAGATTCAGTTCAGCTGGCTCCTTTCAGAGCATTACCAATTACAACCAATAAAGCTTTAATTAATGACTGCTTTTTATAACCTTTGACCTAAGATGATAAACAGTTGTACCTTCAAGTGAAAGGGTAAACCTCAAAGGGAAGGGTGTCTTAATCATGCTTAGTAAACCAAACCGCTTAGAATTACAAGCTACTTACCTGGCTAGAGTAAAAATGCAGACTTCCTCTGTCATTAGAGTAATCGATCAGGAAAAGATTAGAGTTTCACTTTTAAGATAAGTGTTCTTTTTGCTACAGAACCCATAACCTGAATAATCTGTATGTGACTGTGCACCTTATGGACTAATTACTTAAAGAGTAAGATCCAATCAACTTCAGGACAATTAACAAGAAAATTTAGAATATGATATAATTCAATATGGAACAATCAAAACCTGTGTTTTAGGTTTTTACATAAACCTACACACTTTTGAAAGCAGTGTGATCTGAGTTACATTGCCGCCACCTTCAGATCCTACCTTTATAGTCCATGGCCTCTGACATTGCAGGGATGGCCACGGATATGTAAGAAGGTGTAAGCCAAACCGCCTGACCAACAATGAGATGAAAGAAATTCTGAGAACATTTCCTATACACAATAAGCAGGAATAGACATTCTTTCCATCAGAAAGAAGAAAATGGGGCATTTCTGCATTCACCCCAAGAAATTATCTCAAAGTTGGCAATCATCTAGAAGGACTAAACCAATGCCTGACTTCGTAGTGTAATTTTTATGGAAAGTCCCTATACCCTGACTCATGTGTCCATCGGATAAAGTGCTAAGGAGCTTTACAATGTGGAAGGTGAAGCTCCCCAAGCAAATCTCCTAGGCTGCTTCATTTGTCAGGAATGCATAGAGCTCCTGCTTAAGAAGCATTAGGAAAGTATGGGTTCTAAAAAATATAAATAAATCAATACCATCTTAGATGAAGGCAATAAGACATCTGCAATAGTTCTCACAATGAAAGCAATGGTTTAATGTAAATGTTTAATGCAGTGTAAACATTTGCTGCAGAAAGAGTCAGAGTCAAAGTGACCCATAGGTGGCTATAGGAACATCAATGCTAGAAGAAGCCCAAAATCTCAAGTTCAGACTTATCGACTGAACTATTATTATAATGAACACATTATTATTACGATGCACAAATGTATATAAAGGCTGCTTTATTAAAGAAACATGGTACCTCCTGAAATTTTAAATCACATCACACATAAACATACTCACACACACACACACACACACACACACACACAAACACACATAAAGCATTTGTATACTTAAGTGAGGATTGGTAAGTTTTGTACAAATAAGTCTTATTCCTGATACAGAAAGACAAATTTTTGTATAGAAACAGAAAAGTTAGAATCTAAGAATATATGATCTGTTAGACTGAGATTCAATTGCTCTTAAAAAAATGAGTCATTTTGAGTAAACGTAAACAAAGTAGAAAATCTTAGGTTTCTATTTGGTAAATAATGTACAAAATAAGAGAATGGAGAGAGGTAAAAGCTGGACACTTCTGGTTGAACTTTGTAGCATGAGAGTTCTGTATCTCCATCCTGCTGCAACAAAAGAGACAAGACACACTTCACCTCTTCCTCAACAGCAAACATCTCAGAGAAATACTGTATCATGTAAGGACATTTACAGAATCATGAGACATACTTTTAAAAGTACCAAGGTCTCCCAAGTTCCCTTTATAACTCTGACTGCCCTCTGAACATGTCAGTTGCATAGTTCTTGGTAACCTTCGTTCTATAAATTTGTTGTTTTCAGAATGTTACATTATGGGTTAGGAAGATGACTCAGCAAATACCATGTAGGTTCAAGGTCTGAATCCCCAGAACCCACAAAATGTCTGGTGGACTTCATGGCCCACCTGTAAATTCAGGAGTTAGAGACAGGGACTCTCTGGGGCTGGTCGACCAGCTAGACTAGCAAAACAAGCAAGTTCTGGATTCAGGCCAGAGATCCTGCCACACTGAACAAGTAGAGAGTGCTGCCAGAAGGCTTTTGATGTCAGCCTGGCCTCCACACTCACACACAGGACATACAGACGCATGAACACACACACACATGAGCATGCACACAACGTATAGCCACATGCCACAAAACTGGGATGTCTTTTTGATGACTTATGAGATGCTCCTTCTAGGGTTGGTTTATTCCCCAGGCCGTTGACATGTCAGTGTGCTTTCTTTCCATTGCTGAGGAATAAATGATCACTCACCTAGTGTGGAACAATTATGAAGAATGCTGTTATAAACATTCTTGTACAGACTGTAGCCCAAAAAGGACAAGTGCCCAGGAGTGTCTTTGGTTATACATAAATTTGGAGAAATACTACACTGATTTCCAGAGTGGCTCTGTTGTTTAATCCCCACCAGAACCCTTGCCAGAATTGGAGAGTCCATAATTTGTTCATAGCACAGGCTACTGGTACTCAGCACACTGGCCATTTGCCAACTTCAGGGAAATGTGAGACTGCATATCTTTTTAAAGTCTTAGCAAATTATATTACGTATCCATCCATATAGAAAATTTCCATGAATTTCAAAATTGAAATACATAACATTTATGTAATTTTAGTAGAAATATATGAAGCAACAGTAACATTAACAAAAAGTTAAGTAGAATATCTCAGTTCTAAGTATTATACCAAAAGGAAGTAATATCTAGGTCCATTAGTAAGATTTGCATATGCATGACACTGAAGCTTTAAACTGGAAACAGCCCAATGTCCTCACTGTTCAGAAAGATAAAAAGAAGCAAATCACTGAGACATGCAACAATATGCATGATTTGCTAAACATGCATCCCAACCGAAAAGTATTTGCATCAATAAGTATAAATATTCCCATCATAGAAAAAAGTGCACATGAAATTCACAAGGTGTCACTTTTTCCAATCAACTTAGCAAATGAAAACAATATAATATTAACTCTAACCCAGAACTGCTGGAAATAAATAACTGTTCTCAAAGATTCTTTTTTTAAGGAATGCCTAATAATTATCTCGCTTCCTGGGAGGTTACAAGTGAGATAGCTTTAAATGTGCATATCTTTTAATCGCCTTCAGTAATTCCAACTAAGTACTCAAAGTGGTGAAGGAAAAAATCTAAAATACCCAGAGCTAGACGAATTTGAGTCCAGGTTCTTATGAGCTAAAACCCTGGTTTAACCCTTAGTTACAAGATATTAAGCAATTTATTCAATATGTCAAAAATGCCTCAATTGTATCACCTGTAAAGTAAGAGTATCCGGATATACTGTCAGGGTTACAAATGATTCTATTTTAGGATTAAATCATACAACCTGCACCAATCCTATCCTTCGGCTCACAGCCTGCAGGAATTACTCACCAGAACATTATCATCACCCTCACCCACAAGCCCTTACAATAGTGATCTTTCCTTCCTGATGCAGCATCATGTGATGACATAAATACATGCAAAAATCAGTAAGTGAATCTCTTTATACAAAGAAATATTTGTGGCATGGTATAGTTAAGGAAAGAAAGCATATTATATTAAAAGGTATAGCATTATTACAATTAACTGCTTATAAAAGGACATCAAGTATGTTTAGAAACAATGACCATGAGGAAACCAATGAAACTGTGGTGAAACTCTCAATCACTTGTTTTCCTCAAACTTTTCTATTTTGCTTTAAAACAATGAACTCAGTCATACAGGCAAGACATGAAGGGATTTCCTTAGTTATCTTTTCTGTAACACAGGATCCATCTCACAGGCACTGGCATGTCCACTGGCTAAATCCACTGGGTCTAAGACAGATAATGGGCAGTGACTGACACAGACCCTGCCTGATGATAAAGAACACAGAAAGAGGAATAAAAGTGCTTCCTGGAAGTTGAAAGGTAGTTCGGAAGTGGTTCCTCTACTCTCTGCTGCTAGCCAGGGCTAGAGTTAGCAGAGCCGGCTCAGGAAAAAACTTACTGCCCTAGAAGCTTTGGTAACCTTGAGATCAGCTCCCACTTATCATTACATAGTAGCTGGCTTTCTAGCAATACCCCCACCCAGAATGTACCAAAGACACAATTCCAGGGCCACTAAGTGGTGCACGGCAGAATCTGTTAGCAAATGCATGGCTGAAGTGGTCAAATATCTAAAGGGTCCCACTAAAAATAGCAGATTTATGCCTGGAAAGAATGGAAATCTTTGCTCTTTTCTGAATGGGAGGGCCCACTTAAAGTCAGAGCGTGGAACAAACTACACACTAATCTGGCATAATTAAGAGCCATTTGGCAGGCTATGGAAGGATGATCTGCCCTAAGAGTAGTCCAGAATGACTCTAGCCCTGACTGACTGGGCTGGCAGTGATCCTCTTAAAATAGCACCTGACACTGCCCACTTGGTTTTTCCCAAACCAGACCTAGAGAGAGCAGCAGAGAGAAAGCTAAATTTCAATCAAAAAATCATCCTGACAAGCCCAAAGTTACTTCAACACTAGGACATTATTAGAGTCCTCATCCGGCAGCCCTCCCAACCTGTGGAGAAAATAACTTAACATACTCTGCTCAGCACTCCCTCTACCTATTCTCTGTTCTATCCAAGACCAATGTACTTTACTAGACTGCCTTTCTCCAGTTCTATACATCTGACTTCCAAGGCACTGCCGATGTGAGAAGGCA
Organism: Rattus norvegicus; assembly: GCF_021556685.1. NCBI lineage: Eukaryota > Metazoa > Chordata > Mammalia > Rodentia > Muridae > Rattus > Rattus norvegicus. The sequence goes on from NC_141537.1 coordinate 118,620,562, forward strand.
GAATACGACTGTTATTTTCAGTGGAGTCTTTCCACAAACTACTAAGAGCATTATTCTATAACTATTTTATTACTTTTATTTTTTTATAGTTCAGCTCCCAGTCCCCCTTATTCTATAACTTTCACAAATAAGTTTCCCAAACTCCAAAGACAAGAATTAAAGCAAAATAATACCATGAACTTATTTTTCAGGAATACTTCAGGAACTATGATTATAGAGAAGCCTTTCTTACCACCCTTATAGCATTCTACCAACAATGGAAATATCAATGATACAAAGAGTGAAAGTATGTGTCAAATTTAACTCCTAAGTTCAGACTAGAGCCCCAATTTTGCCAATTACTAACTCTATGACCCTCTAGGCAGCACAACTGATTTTACTATCCCCAATCCTCTGAGCCCTCAAAGTTAGCTCACAGGCTGGTGCCCTGACGCTTGCTCCTTTGGGATCAACCATGTGTGAAGGTGCTATTGAAAATCACAGAGCTGCTAGGTGTGAACAGGCACAGCCGTGTGGGATGCTGACTATAAAATCTAGAGGTATAACTAACACTGTGAAATGGAGGGAAGATAAAACTAGTGCTCTCTTTCACCCAGAATGTATTTGGTTCATACTTATTTCATAGTTTTGAGAACTGAGGACATAGATATAAAACTAAAACATACACTAAATAGTCTGTGCTTGCTGCTTAAAAAAGGGTATTTCACAGAGGCCACAGAAAACAAGTATTTTCAATTATATTGAAGTGAATCAGAAGACGAAAAGCGGAAACAATGTGGGCTTCAATTTGTAAAAGCACATAGTACAATTTTCTCTTAAAGATGATTTATTAGGGGCTGGGCATGTTTGATCCACAGCAACCACAAAAAAGTTGGGTGATATGATAGACGCCTGTAATTTCAGAGATGGGAGGTTCCATGGGGCTTGCTTGCCAGTTACCCTACCCAAATTGGCAAGTTTTAGGTCACAGTGAAAGCCAAGTCTCAAAAAATAAGGTAAGAAATGATCAAAGAATTACACTAGGAATCAACCTCTGACCTGCACACATCCTGTAACACTGCACCATGTTCTCTTCTACCTCCCTTCTCCTCCATGTTCCTCATCATAAGTCTTTGGGGATGAGGATCCATATGGGCACGTTTGTCCTAGCATCTGTCTGTGTCACCTTTTGGGAATTATTCTAAAGTTCAGTCATCGAGTATGGTATTTGCTGTGCATACTTCATAGATACCCTTTTCACAGTAAGAAATAAAAAAAATAACAGATGCATGTAATTGAAAAACAAAACAGGGGATTATATAGGGAAAGAAGGGAACTAGACAGCAGGTATGAGGAATACAAACAAATGAGGCCAAAATATAATGACACATATGTATATAAATGTCATAATGAAACCTAACAATTTAATAAGAAACTTCTACTCACTATGGTAGCCATCTCAGGACCTATGTCAATTTTTAATGTAAAAATATGACAGTGTTCTTTATCCCTCTTAAATATATAAAAGAAATAGTAAAAAAATCAGTATTCTCAGACATACTAGTTTTTTCTTAATAAATCCACTGCAAAGCCATGTGAGAACTAAGTAACAAAAAATAACAAACATGTCAGGCATGGCCCACTCAAGGCTTCAACCACAGCACCCAGGAGGCAAAGACAAGAAGCCCGCCTGAGCTATAGGTAGCATGAGCTATAGGTAGCCTGAGCTATAGGTAGCCTGAGCTATAGGTAGCCTGCCTCTAAAGAGACAGGGTAGGAAGAGAAGGAAGGGCAAGGAATGGAGGGGTATTTCCCACTCTGGATTGGTCTTATGGAGCTGGATTTCCAGTATATGTAATTTCTTCCTAACAAAAACTTGTGCTCTTAACTCCTATTTAAGCATCTCTATTTGGAGAGTCTTTCTCTTCTTCCTCTCCTTCCTCTCAGGGCTGTCAACACCTTATTTCTCATTAGGACTGCCCCTGACAGGGTCCAAAATGACTAAAGCCTTACAGTAAGGAAATACCCACAGCATAACAGACTTTAAAGCATCCACAAAAACGCCCAAGTTCATGCATGTCATGAAAAACGTATGTGACCTGCCTAAAAGAACAACCTAAATTTAACTCATGGGACTAGAATGATGAAGATTTGGTATCAAGCTTCTAAAGAATGAAGCAATCTTCAGGGTACCAATTCTTATCTATAAGTAATGTGCTCAAAGTTAAAAATCAACATTTCTAAAAGACATAGCAAAGAAACAACCAAAATGTATCCAAACCTGTCTTCTGAGTAGAATGCACTGTTGATTCTACCACTGGAAGACCGGCTTTGCCAGAAAGAATCAAATATATACTGCATCATTAGGACAGCTGCCAGTCACAAGAGACTAAATAATCAAGATGAGTTCTTAATTCTTTCCCATTCCTGAGCCCACTGTATCATACAATGGACATGACCTCATCTGTCTGTAGTCATAAAAGTTAACCAGAAAAACCTCCTTACAAAGAATTTACATAAGGTGTCAGTAATGTGTGTGAAAATCCTAGTACAACTGACAGAAACAAAGCCCGCATAGTGATGCCAATTTGCTGTTGACTAGCCTGGTGATCATAAAGGTTATAAATTATCCATACCTGATATTATAAAATAAGAAGAACTGATAGTATTTTTTATGTACTATCATCAAAATTCAAAGAAAATGGAATGCACTATAGGCCCAGCTAATACAATTTTATGGAAATAATCAACATCTTAATATGAGAAATGACTAGGAAATTACTTCATCAGCAGAGGGCAAAGCATCTCTCGGTTATTAATTTGCATTTGGTAAGTAGCAATCCTCAGCAGACATGCCTATAAGCCACAAAGTAGAGTCCATCACCAGTGAATTTAAGTTTTCAAGGAACCACAGCAAAAGAAGAAATAGTTGCTAATGAGTGAAACTAAACTTAATAAAATTTTATTTACCTGACATAGTAAACTACTGTCACTTAATAAGTAATTTATATAAAAATAATGCATTAAATATACTTCACAGGCAATGATACAGTGTTGGTATCTGGTGTGCCCCTATAATGTATGTTAAGTCATGCCACTTTTGTTTCAAATCATCAAAGCCCCGAGTGGCTAGTGTCTACAAAAAAGGGAGCAAAGGGTAACCTACCCAGAAAGGAAGCCTACCCAAAGGCACCAGGATGGATTCAGGAGAATATAGACTATAACGCATGATAGATATTTAATAGTTAACTGAACAAAGTAGATGAGTTAACAGATTCTGAGACAACAAAAGCAGCACAACACTAGAGAGTACAAAAAGAGCTTCGTCCTCATACAAAACAGGTTGGATCAATGTAAAGTGGTCTGCTCCAAGTACATCTGGCCTCCTAGTCCATGACTGTAGTTCTAAAGTTTACAGCAGAAGTCTAGGCCTGAGCCACTTACGTGGGAACTGAAAAGGCAGAAGCTAAAGCATGACTCAGACCATGACTAGAGGAGCCAGTTAAAACAACAGTAACTTGCTGATCCCAAGTGCCGTTTTTCTACTAATAGGATGAACTCAAATTATCTAATTCATAAGAACACATTGCTACCCACCCACAAAACTAAGACTCAAGGTTGTCCCCAGAGTAGAGGGTAGTAAAAGACCTCCAGCTGACCAAACAGCCTGCCCAAAACTGGTGTGCCAGAAGAGCAAAGTAAAGGGAACAAAAAAGAAGGGGAGTGCAGTGAGCACCTAACACAGTTCTCGGCCTGTGACTGCTACTCCCATGATGACAGGACCTCTGTGAGCAGGCAAGAGAGTAAAAGGAGGGCGCTCAATCTCGGCAACATGGGCCGCTTCACATTTTTCAGAAATTACTGCATGTTGAAACAATGGGATATTTGTCAAAGTACAACTTGATCACCAGAATTCATCTGTTTTTCATAACTACGTTTGACCTAAACTGTGCTGACTAAACAAGGTACCCTGTGTTTCACAGCCTGGAAAATGTGGCTCCCAACCTCATTTCCAGACCGCACTGGAGCTTCCAGCTCCTGAACTATAGCTTCTTGTTAGCTGAGTGATTCAGATCAGGCCAAGGATGATGTCTGCAGGCATCCCCTACTACATTAATCACCTTTCCTTTTCAACTCTTCAGTTCATTTCTCTTTTTTCTTTGTAGGTATCTACTAAAAGAGCTGCAAAATCATAAAAATTTTCCTTCTGAATTTGCTATTCATTTACATAAAATTTTACATTTTAAATCAACACAAAATTTTACTTGGAAATAATTTCAACTTCAGAAACTTATGGGAAAGGAGCCTAAGTATGGTACAAACCTCCCGTGGACCCTTTATCCAGATTAGCCTGCTGTTTAGTATTCCTACACAGTCACTGTCCAGTATGACAGATGATTTACTCTAGGACATGTATGTATAAGGAAGTGGGGAAGTTGTGGGTTTTGGTCCTCCATAAATGTCCTAGAGTGGGAGGACCAAAACCCACAACTTCCCCACTTCCTTATACATACTACAGCAGCACGAGTATAGAACCTGTGTACATTCTACGGTATACTTTGAATCATCACTTCATTACTCATAGAACATAACATTGTCAACCACTGTTATATGAAACTGTCTGTGGACTGAGGACATTCAGGGAGTCTAGACACATTCAATACAGGTGTAACATTTAATAGACGTTCTTGATTTGTAATTGGCTGAATCCACATATGTGGAATCCACAGACTTCAAGGGTCAACTGTGCACACGGTAGAACTGCTGTGGATCATGTATACTCCATCCAAGCTTCTTGTACCTCGAGTACCTCGTTGCTCACTTTCTGTGAACAGGATGTCTTCTAACATCACAAGCTAATACCAAAGTCAGAAAATTTGACATTTCTCTAAGCTACTGTCCATATTCCAATTTTGTCAGTCTTTTATAGCATATATCCCCTCAAGTAGGAGATTCGGCCTAGAACAAGGGTCAGCCCTTTCCCACTGCCTGCTGTGCACGTTACTTACTCATTTACCTATTGGGCCTGCATGCTCCTCAAGTAAAGCAGTGGAAAGAGGGAGGTTGTCATAAATACCGAGGGCCATGAAAAGTCTAGCATAGTTCCTGGCCAGTCTTCACAGTGAAATGCTAATCAGGGGTCTAGGCAATGCCTGACCTCAGCTGTCTCACCTCTCTAGCTTTTTTCCATCTGAAAAATACTTCCTCAGCTTTTCTTCATCTTTTAAGGAAAAGGCACTTTTCCCAGCTACTGTAACGTAATGTCGGGATTTGTCTTAGAGATTGTATTGCTGTGAAAATCACCAAGACCAAAAGCAACCTGGAATGTCGAGGGTTTATGTCAGCTTGTAACTATCACTGAGGTAACTCATGGCAGGAACAGAGAGGCAGGAACTAAAGCACAGGTCACAGAGGAACACAGCCTAGTAGCTTGCTCTTTCTGGGGTGCTCAAGCCTGCTTTCTTACACAACCCAGGACCACCAGCCCAGGGGTGGTACCGCTCACAGTGAGCTGGGCTTTCCCACATCAATCAAGCTGACAAAAACTAACCAGCAAATGCCTTTTGATAGATATCTCCTCACAATTAAATTGAAACGATGCATCCTGTATGTGATAGTATAAAAGCAATGTGTGCTACCTTTCAAAACCTCGCCCTCTGAATGAGCTGCATGGTTTTAGTCAACTTGATACAAACTAGAGTCTCCTGCAGAGAGTGACCCTAAATTATTTTTAAATAATTTATTTTTTTAACGTGCACTTATGTTTTGCCTGCGTGTATATCTCTGTGAAGGTGTCATATTCCCTGAAACTGAAGTTGCAAATAGCTGTGAGCTGCCATGTCGGTGCTGGGAATTGAACCCAGGTCTTCTGGAAGAAGAGCCAGTGCTCTTCACTGCTATCTCTCCAGCCCCTCTTCCATTTTAAATTAAAATGTAATTATTTTACCTTCCCTCTTTTCCTCCAAACCCTCCCACTTCCTTCCAAATCCATGGCCTCTTTTCAATTACTGACATATACAAGTACACAAATTTATATTTTTTCAAACATTTCATTAATGATCGATGTGGGTGGGCCCAAACCCCAACCCACTTCTGGCAGTCCACCCCCGGCAGATATAAGAAAGTTAGCTGAACAAGCCAGCAAGCAGTTTTCCCTCATTCAGGTCCTACCTTATCCTCCTGCTCTGATTTCCCTTACTGATAGGCTGTAACTTATAGATGAAATATCACCCCCACCCCAAGTTGGTTTTCTTCACAGTCTTTATCTCAGCAACAGAGGGCAAACTAGGACATGGTCCCATATGATTGTGCTGTGAATTTTGAGCACCTGGTGAAACTGCTGCACAATTATGTTGAGTATTTACTCATTCATTCATTCATTCATTCATTCATTCATTCATTAACTATTAACAGAAGTCTTGCTCTATTATCTACAGTGCCCTAAAACTCACAATGTTCCTATCTCAACCTGAGCAGTTGGGATTACAGATGCATGCCAACATAACAAATTTAAGATTTTTTTTTTGAGAAGTTTAAGTTCAAAGCACACTTGAGAGGAAAATATAAAGACTTCAGAATTCCTCCTGTCCCCACACACCTTCCTGCGCCCAACCTTCCAGCACCCACAAAGCTGCACCTCATACCTTCGTGACCCGAACACTCCTGCACACACGTAGAGACTATTACATTATGGGCACGTTCCACCAACTACTATTGGTGAATATTACTTTTGAGAATAAACACTCTTTGGAAAATATTTTAAGACAAACGTCCCCTTCCTTCTTAATGTCTGTTCATTTACTGTCTGTTCATGCTCCCTACCTAAACAAGCCTGCATGTGAATACTAAAAAGGAATAGTCATGAAAAGTCTGAGATTTTCCCACCTTTACGTTAGTAAATTTCAGTTTCAAGAAAGCAAACAAAATGCACAACATTCCCGAATCTAAGACAAATGACTTATCAGAAAGTCAGCCATTACTTGCTCTTGTTTCCAGAGCCCTGGGACATTAGGACAGTGTACGAACAGTAAAGGTCACATCTGTACGTGCAGCAAAGTGTGCTGAAGATAAGGATCCATGAATACAGGGAGTCCAGACTTCTTTTCTCCACAGAAAACATGCCCAGGCTATAGTACAAACCACTGCTTCTCTCACTGGAGATTTTATTTCTACATAAAAGATGTTGGTTTTACAAACACCCGTGCAAAAATTATCTAGATAGACTCAGTGCTTCTGTTCACAGAGATGCATCCCAATGCAGGTTGCCCATGAGGAACTCTCTCAACATTTACCAGCCCAGTACAAAAAAAATTCTGCCCTCCCTCCATGCACGCGAACCAAGACTTACCATTTTATTTATAGGATTGCTTATTAGTAATACTCAAGTTTTCCTATTCTTTTTTAATAAATCAATTATTTTCATTTTATGTATATGAATTTTTTGCTTGCATGTATATCTGTCTGTGCACCATGTGCATGCCTGGTGTCTGCCGAGGCCAAAGATGAAATTGGATCTCCTGAAACTGGAGTTACAGATAGTTGTGAGCTGACATTTGCTGGGAATTGTTCCTCTCGAAGGGCAGTAAGTGCTCTTTAACCACTAAGCCATCTCTCCAAGCCTATATTTCATATTCTTTTCCAACAAAACTATCACTACTTATGAAAATCTCCTTTCTGTGCATTCTATTACAGTCCATAATACCAGTTTACTTCAATGGACAGAGAAAATTCTGAAGTTCCAAGCAAGGAAGACACAACTGGTGAGTGTGCTCAAGGCCTTCCTAAAAATATGACAACAGCTGAAGAATTAAACTCACCATCAGACTCCGAGGACCACTGAAGTAAGCGAGCCATGCAGCCCTGTGGTGTGACTGTTGTAGGATCTGCTGAGTGACACTGGTTTTAATGGCATGAATTTATGCTAATGTGATTTTTTTTCTTTAAACTAGTGAGGGAGGTCAAAAGAAACTGATGTCATAGTCTAGGATGAGAAAGAAAATTAGGTCCTTCCCTCCACAGTGGCACATTATTTTGCCCTTCATAAGACAACTGTGGACAACTGAGCTGAAGTCTACATCAAAGGAGATTCTTCAAAAATGAAATATTTTACAAGGGTAGTTGAAAAGTAAAGAAGAAAAGAAGGGAGGAAAGGAAAGGAAGGAAGGAAGAAAAAAATAAGGAGGTTTTTCAAAAAAAAGAAACTATCAGAATATTCAGCACTGCCATTCTGGGATTCACTACCAAAGGAGATAAAGCCAGAATGTGGAGTAGCTGTCTGTTTCCCAACATGCTTTGTAGCACTATTCACAGTAGCTGGGAAATTATAGCAATCTACATGCTCATCAATTAATAAAAAGATCGTATAGTATAGATAAACAATGGAAAACTATTCCTCCTAAAAATAAATAAAATGCTATCACTTTTGACAAGAGTGGACCTGAAGATCATTACAATAAATGAAAACAAGCCAGGAATAATGTGCCAGGCCTGCCCCATCTCACTAAAATGTAGAATAGGAAAAGCTGACCCCATGGAACTGGAGAGAATAGTGGTGGTTACCAGAGGCCAAGGAAAGCAGAAGGGAATGGCTAAGCAAGGAGTACTAAAGTTATGGTTCAAGAAGATTAGGAAGATCTGGGTTGCTAACACAGGGTAGGAAATAGACTACAATTAAGAATTACACATATCAAAAAGGTACAAGTCTAGGCATAGTGATTGACACCTGTAATCCCAGCAGTTAACAGATGAAGGCAAGATGATGGTGAGTTTGAGGCAAGTGAGGGAAGTCTACCTGGGTTACAAAGCAAGACCGTATCCAAGCAAAAAAAAAAAAAAAAAAAAAAAAAAAAAACACTACAAGAAAGGATTCTGAATGTTTCTACCATAAAGAAATGAGTTTGAGAAGATAATATCAGTCAGATCAGACATTAGACAATTTCCTCCATTCATAGTCACTTACCCACAATGCCCCCCCCATCCCCTTTGGGGCTCTCACAGTATCTAAAAGTGTCTTATTTATTACCTGACATTTTATCCATGCTGGATCTCTGGAACCTTCATACTCAATAAATGTCAAAAAAAGCAAATACACAAACAACAACAAAATCCATGGTTTAAATCATTAAGATGTTTTTTAATAATACACACAAATATAATCTACACAGCTATGAATTTCATAAATAAGCACACTTTAATTTTTTTGAGATAGTTTTGGTGTGTAGTCCAAATTGGCTTTAGACTCTGGTTCCTCCTGACCCCTCACCAGTGCCAGGGTTATAAGTGTGTGCCACCATGCCCAGTCTATGGCCTACGTTTCTTATCTCAAACAATTTTTTAAAAAAGCAGTAACTTAATACCTGTGGTGCTTTATTTGAGGGTCAGTGAGAAATAAAACAGGTCAATGAACTATGAGAACTTCAACCTAAAATAACACAGTCGTCTTAGCTGATGGTTTGTTTCAAGCACCTTGTGTGGTCTATAGGCTTTTTCAACAGTGCCTTCTCGGAGTATCCTACATCTTACTCACTCAGTTCTTCTACAGCTGTGTATTAGCTTATTTCACAATATGGAAAACATAGAAGCTCTAAATAAGATGAGTTATGAGAGCATGAACCATGCTTTTACTGGGGAAGTCTGGATTCAGTGAACAGATCATCCACTCCACTGTCCAAGTCCTAAATGACCACCTCTAGACTAGCGTTCTCAATATGTGGGTCTCAGTTCCTTTAGGGTTTAAACGTTCCTTTCACAGGGGTCACCTAAGACCATTGGAAAACATAGATGTTTACATTACAATTCATAATAGTAGTAAAATTACAGTTATGAGGTAACAACAAAAATAATTTTATAATTGGAGGTCATTACAATATGAGAAATTCATTAAAGGGTTACAGCATTAGGAAGGCTGAGAACCACTGCTTTAGACCATGGCTTTTTTGAGTTATAGAAATTCCAGGAAGTACAAAATCCACCAAGTTCAAAACTTAGACTTTTCATGCTCCCCAAATCTAAAATAAGCCCATTCTACCTGTAAGTTTAAAAATACACTCTTCATGACACCTGCTATTAAGAACCAAAAACATGCATAAACTTCAGCTATGAAATTTGCTTCTGTTAAGATCATTGTTACGCATGTCAATTACACAACTGCTCCAATACACTAACCCTCCCCACAAGACAAAGGAAGCCCCTTTGTCTCCAATGTGTGATGTTGTCACACACACACAGGCATTGGCTACTGTCACTAATGCTCCTCACACATGGTATTAAAACTACCAGAGCAATATATTACACCAGTATCCAGAAAGAAGACACCTTAGGTATGGTAGATAACACACACACACACACACACACACACACACACACACACACACACACAAAAGATTTCTAAAATCTTCAAAGAAATCTGACAGAAACAAAATAGATTATAGAAACATAAACTATAAAAGAGAGAAAAGCATGTCAGCTATGTCTCATTGGCTAGCTGAGATGGAGAAATATCAATATCACATCCAAAGATCTGAGTAATGGTACAAAATCAGTATAATTTCCAAGAGCTGTCTGAAGAAAGAAGGTGGAGCTGAGTGGATGACTCAGCCTTCAAAGTACCTGTCTCACTGTCTCACAGCACGAGGATCTGAGTCCACACACGCACACGCACACACACACACACACACACACACACACACACACACACACACACACACACAGAATCTGGTACAGTGGCATGTGGCTAATCCCAGCACAAGGACAGTGGAGTCAGGTGAATCCCTGGAGATCTGGCCACACAGCATAGCCAAACCAATGAGTTCCAGACTCAACAAGAGTGCCCGTCTCAAAAGGTAAACGACAGTGGAAGAAGAAATCAAATTTCTGTCTCTGACCTCCACATGCATGTACACCTGCATGCACCCATGCACACACCCAAACCACACGCATGCATGCATGCATGTGTGTACACACACACACATGATCAGAACAACAACAACTGTGTGGAACACATCATGGGAGAGCACACGGCTAGTGGGACACACACAGGAACAACCAGAAGGAAAATGCAGGGAGATGCAGGGGGAGATAAGGCGAGGGTCCAATGCAGGGAGATGCAGGGGGAGATAAGGCGAGGGTCCAATGCAGGGAGATGCAGGGGGAGATAAGGCGAGGGTCCAATGCAGGGAGATGCAGGGGGAGATGAGATAAGGCGAGGGTCCAATGCAGGGAGATGCAGGGGGAGATAAGGCGAGGGTCCAATGCAGGGAGATGCAGGGGGAGATAAGGCGAGGGTCCAATGCAGGGAGATGCAGGGGGAGATAAGGCGAGGGTCCAATGCAGGGAGATGCAGGGGGAGATAAGGCGAGGGTCCAATGCAGGTTACTCAGACCAGGTACAAAAATTACTTTATTCAGCAAATAATGAGAAACAGCACAGCTTCAATTTCTATTAAGCTTGAGATTAAACTGTATTTACCATCACTCAGTGTCATGTGTAACTGTGTCTTGCTTCCTCTGTTGGAGCCTGAAAAGTCATCACATGCTCTGTCTAAAGTTGTCTCTGTGACATCGTTGCTTAACATACATGGAAACACACAACTCAGCACCCTGAGAAGTTCAATCATCTCCAAATAAGCTTTAGGTTTAGTCATTTTTCTTTCTTCTCCTTTTTGTCTGCTGCTTTATTCAAAGCCAAGTGATATATATGCCCATGGGTAATAAGGTCATGGGGTTAAAAGAGCATTATGACAATTAGAACAAGCCAGAGCCCGTTAGTCTACACCGCAGGAAGGTTATCACGAGAAATGCTCTTCCTGTGTCCTTATCAATGCAGTGCACAAAGTATTTGCCCTCAGCTCTTTCTCTGTGATCTACACGGTGTTTACTCCTATCTAACCGCACCAGGCACTGGGGGGTCAGTGGCTCTCTGAGGCCCAGAGACAGAGTAGGAGAGTGGCAGGAACCTGCAAAGTGTCAGAATAGACTCTTAGCTGCTAAACGCGTCAGGGTAAAACTGTTCACCCTAAAAAAAAAATCTCTAAAGAAAATACATAAAATGTGTTCTTACTACTTAAATGTACTCAAGATCACCATGGGAAAAAAGCAGACTGTGTCTGGCTCTTTTCTATCTGCCTAAGTTGGTTCCTTAAAGGTGTAACTCCTATGTGTCTTAGATAGTGTAAGAATATACAAGAATGCTTTAAGAAGGAAAATAAAATTCATGAAAATTAAAATGAAACAATTACAAAGTGGGCCAAGTGGACTGGGCCTAAAGTGTATATAGTCACTGAGAGTTCTTAAAAATAAAGTTCAAGTAGATAAACACACAAAAACAAAGCTATTCTAAAAGATCTGGAAAGAGTACCCAGTTCCTCTTCTAGTCCTGCTCATAGGACTTTTTAGAAACAACTGTCCAGGTCTCTTACAAAGCAGCTTGTCTCTAGATAAATGAAATTATGGGCTTTTTGAAAAGTTGTTCTGGCCATCTTGTATCTTTCAGCATAATCAGCCACGTGTGATAATTTTAGAAAAACATAATATTGGAAATAGATTTTTTAATTGATTAAACTTCCTCTGTGATAATTTCATACATATTCTGACTGCTCTCATCCCAGTCTCTCCAGGCCCCACCCTCTCAACATCTGTCCTGCTAATCTCTTTCCCACATTCATATCTTTGTGTTTGTGTTCCTCTGATTTTGATTAGGGCCTTCTGTGTGGCTTTAAAGTTGGAAGAATCCATTGGAAAGTGGTGGATATGACAGAGCATACAAAACTAAAGACAATAGTTCCCCTTTCCCAGAATCCATCAGTAGCCTACAGGTCAGAGGTACAGGTAGGGTCCCATGAGCCTCTGCCCTATTCACGACTAAGTGTTCAGGGACTTGTCTAATAGAGGACCAGTACAAGTAACAGCAGCTGCTCTGAGTCCATGACTGCACCGGTTTTGTGTGTCTAAAGGATGGGGTATCACTGCCCTTCTCCCAGCTCTTATACACTTTGCCTCCACAATCTTCCCTATCTTCTGATGTGACCATATAAAGGACTTGTTGGGAGCTGAGCAGTCATTTAACACTTGCTGCTGTCTTCGAGGTTTTACAGAATCAAGACGTTGAAAATAAGATTGTTAAAGCTAAACATTTTGTTCATTTTACAACTCCAACAGTGTCAGAAACTTTTCAATTATTTATTTTCCAAAACATTTCAGCTGTCAACTTCTATCAAAGTTCATTAACAAATTTTATTAAGAAAATGTAACACTTACAAATGTTCCACTCAGAGCTGCTCATATTGGTACCTATTTCTAGCTTCCAGATTCTTTCCTTCCCGTTACCTGTTGCTCTAAGATCATGGTGCTTGCCATTTTCCCCAGCTACCATTACAGGCCACACCAGGAGAAATCTGCAGATTAACACTGGGAGGTCACATACTATCTTGACTCCCCAGTGGGAAAGAAAAACAGTGGGAGAAGCATGCTCCAAGGAGGCTCCTCTCCATCCCACTCTATCTTGGCTACCACTGGGGTACAAGTGGGATCAATTCTAGACCTGATGCTGATTCACTTCTAACTACAACTGAGTCCCTGAAAGAGACACAGAGAGAGACAGAGAGAGAGAACGGGGGAAGGAGTGAGGGAGGGAGGGAGGGAGGGAGGGAGGGAGGGAGGGAGGGAGGGAGGGAGGGAGAGAATATGTGCTAAAGCTTAACACATTTTCTTACTAACAGCTCTCACCATTATTTATAAGCCTCTGTGCTGCATCTTTCTAATATAAGAGGTCAGAAAACAGCTATTAGCTTAGTTGTAGGGGATATCATATTCTTGAGAAAAAAACAGGTCATCAGCTTGTCATACAGAAATGCTGCCTGGGGAATAGAGATTTATGACAAGGTAACAGACTCCTTTTAAAATACGTTTTACATTTAGACCAGGCAAGGTTTCTAAAACCATGGAAAAACCAAGATGGCAGATGCTCTCAGGGGCCTTAACACATTGGTTCCTCAAGAAGGCCTGGCATTAGCTATTCTGGGGCACAGATGTGTACTCAGCAGATAGCTGCCTCTGTAATGATACAGAGCAACACTTCACTCTTTCCTATACTTCTCTACGGCCTCCTTTTGCTACTGAAGAAGAGAACTGTAGTTAAGATTCATGCAATATAGGGTTGGGGATTTGGCTCAGTGGTAGAGCGCTTACCTAGGAAGCGCAAGGTCCTGGGTTCGGTCCCCAGCCCCAGAAAAAAAAAAAAAAAATTGAAGATTCATGCAATATAAAGGGGCTGGTATGTGCATTAAGAAACATCTGTATTATTGCTAAAATTGCTAATTAAAGATGTCAGAAATCTAGTTAAACACTATTTTAACATATGTGCATAAAAGTACATAAATCAAAGGTGTACATTTTGTCAATATTTTAATGTGGGAATTTAAATTGTTAAAGATCATGTAATATAGATAACTGGAGACCACAATGCCACTAGGAAGGAAGATTGTAAGTGAAACCCAAGAAATAGAAGGTCTGGCTTTATTCACAGGCTTGCTCTTCTGTGCACCCATAATAATACCCAAGTGTCTTGTAATATGCTGTGCATAAGATGGGTTAGCATAGTTAACCTCAAGATGACTTAGAAAGATGCTTCAGTATATAAAGGAGCTTAAAGTATATGCAAATCCTGTCTGGACTGAAGTTGATTTGAAGGCTGCAACCCAAAACATGGCAGATAACCTTAGGTTAATAAAGGTTTCACAAAATATGCAAGGCATACTCATTTATGTATTCACTAGACAGACAGTCCATCCATCTTTACAGAAACAATGCACCATGTACAAGAGCCCTGTCATTATTATCCGTCACTTCCTTAACAGAGAACCTTGAGTTTGTTTTTTCCTTTAAAAAAAAAAAGTTTTTTTCCTCTAATAACTATGACGTTTTATTTCCTCACCTGAAAATCTCTAAACTATATGTTTGTAAGTTGTAAACTTAAGATTTAAACTGTATCAATTGTTCAAAACAATTCTACCCACTGCGTCTACCTTTGCTCCCACGCGCTTCCATTGTATGATTGCGTCAAGGCCCAAGTCTCTACCATTATCTGACCCTTGTTCACTTTCTTCCCTCCCCTCCACCCACCAAACTTTGTCCTTCCTGTCAAAGTTCAGCACTTCCTAGAAAAGTCTCACTGCCTGTTTGATATTGCACTTCACTTTAGTCACCAAAGGAAGAATTTACAGGTGCTTGGCCCCGTCTATAAGACCATGACCGAAATCTGACCTCCTGTTACAATACATGAACTTCTGCCCTACTGATAAGGCTGGCAGATATAAGTAGGATTTTTCAAATAATCCTTTGGGAATTTATAAGCAGCACAGCCATAAAGGGGGGTGAATGGAAGGTCGGTTTCACTAAAAATAATAAATATTGCCATGTTTATTCAAAGTGTGCCTTGTTATGCTCTAGGCCAAAAGTTCAGATAAACACTATTGTAAATGGCAAAATATTAGAACTTTTTGTTACTTGTGTTATGATCCTTCCGTTGAACACCAATAGAACTGCTCACCACCCCCACATGTAAGTCCCTGCCCTGGCACTGAATAGCATGTCCTGAGATGAAAATACTGGATTTGCTTAAGGGTCAGAAGAAGGGTGGCTATCTCTTACAATCATAAACAAACACTGATTAGTATATACTGCTAATATTAAATGGTAAGGAAAAAAAAACCCACACCAGACTGAATTAACATTGTACCTGCCCTAAAAGGGGTTAGAATCTACTGATGAAGAACCCATGAGACTCTCATGGGAATGATTGCTACAACACAGAGACAACACTAGGCCCTACGTAAATGTGGAGAACAAATCTGCTGAGATCAGGCTGCAATATCAGGAAAATTTGCTAAAAGACAGGTATAAAATAAGAAATGGGAAATTAAAGTGAAACAGAATGTTTAAAAAGCAGTGACGTGAGAGATTAGAGAGGTGACTGAGGTAGAAGGGCTGACGTGCAGAGAGGGTGACAACCACAGCTTCAGAATTTGAAGGCAAGATGGTAAGTAACAAGAAAGGTGGAAGACCGCTAAAGAGCCATGAGTGGTTTTGTTCTTCAACATTTCAGGGTCTTACACGTGTCAGTAAGAGGAAACAGGTAGCCCATGTTAGGCATGGCAGCAGCTACATGACTGAGCTCCCTGAAGATAGAGGGAACTTAAGGTAACTGTTTTCACTGTTAGGGTATGGGAAATAAGGCTATGATAAATATGTGAATGGAGGCAGTGGCCTTATGATAATAAAATTCAATTATATTTGCAACATCTGCAGGTCTAGACATGGTACTCAGGAAAACCCAACAAGAGTGACAAGAAAAAAAAAAGTGGCTTCAAGACCACTGAAATTTGAGATGCCTGTAGGGCCAGTGGAGTGTGAGAGACACATCGATGCTAAGTTTCTACTACCTGTGGAATCTCCATAAAGTTGAGTGCAGTGGTTTTCTGTTTGTTTGCTTGTTGCTGTTATCATTGGGGGAGACAGAACCCAGATGCTCACACAATGCTAAGCACATACTCTACTGCTGAGCCCGTACCCAGTTCTAGAACACGTACCTTCTAACAACAAGAAATAGAGCAGCACAAGTAGCACTCTGGGAATAGCGAAGGGCACGAGAAGAGCTGACAAACACCCAAGTAGGCATCAAGTGGTTCAATAAAGATGCCGACAGCCAGTAGCTGGGCAGAAGAGACAGGCAGGGTTTGGGGTTCCTGGGCTTGGGGTGTGAGGAGACCATGAGGAGGAAAAGGATGTCTAAATTATAAGCATATATTACAAAACACATCTCATCAGCTGTGAATTTCCAAAGCTGGGCAACACTATGAACGGTCTTAAAACCTGTGCAGGCAAGGTAAAAATGGTTTAAACATTGCTGCAGAAAATTTGTGAGCATCAAATATTTCACATGTCAAATACTAATGCATAGAATCCTGTTCCAATTAGACAGCTTTCAACTTTGATCATTTCTAAACCAATAGACTGTAATTTTCAAAATTTAAGCCTATATATTCATTGTAAATTAAGAAATAAATTTTAATTGTCAATTTGTTTAATAGTAAGAGTCTAGACCTCCTGAGAACATGTCTATACTTTAAACTGCATGCTTCTGAAAAATGTATGTATGGATCAGCAAATGACAACATCATCTCACCAGACAACTGCCTTTTATTAAATGTCATTTGCCAAGGACTGAGTTGACATCATTTCACTGTCAGTAAAAACACTAAGCAGGAAATTATCTTCCCATTTCATATATACATAAGTGTGAGGCTAGATCACCCTAACACACAGAGAGAGTAAATATGCAAGTGAATGATTTTACTGGTCTGTTAGAATTCTCACTGGAGGCAAATTTGTTCTGTCTTCATAAGAACTTAACAAAGCTTATTATAAAAGGCAGCACATGGTGGTAAAACAGCACTGCCATGTTACCATCATCCTGCAAATGAACTTCTATCCTGGTACACAGCAACGACTTAATGCATAAACCCTCACTTACCTAGACATCCATACATATCCCAATCCATTTCATTCATTAGAGAAATTAGATAAGTATTATAAACTGTAAGCAGATAATAACATTTCCTTCAGCACAGTGGGAATAATAAAACACTAGAGACACTGTTAGTGAATGCTGTCACCTTGGAGCAGGAGGTCTTGGAGGAAGTTGGTCTGAGGTTGAGAGAATAGTTGCTTCTTTGTATGTTTGTTCAGACCTATTTTTGGTTGTTTTTAGGAAAGTTCAAACATTATGACCTATAAGTTAAAAACTAATGAGCCTTATTATCTCAAAATTGAAGATGTCTGTTTCAATAAACACTAAATACAGTTTATACTACAGAGACAAGCTGGAGGGATGTTAGCAATTTCCTACACTATCAGTATCAACTACAGTCTATTAATATCACATTATCACTCTTTTAGCAAACTTCTTTTACAGGTGCTTTACAGAACAAAAGGAATGACTGTCAAAAATGTAAATAATTTTCATAAATCCTTTAATGTATAAAAGCAGGTTATTTTAGGTTAAATATGTTAGATTTGAAACAGAGAAATCAGAATTCATTTCTACTTAGAACCTACCAATCTGCTGATGACTCTTTAAAATCTCATCAGCTATGTTTGAATTTTACAAGGCAAATATAAACAATATTCAAGCAAGAGCAGAGGAGTTAGTTAATACTCGTTAAACAAAATTTTGCTCAAAAGTAAAGTAACAACAACAGCAACTAAGAACTAGGGATTTAATACATGCCTTTATTAGGAAGATGATGTAAAGACTCACCAGGACAGAATATATGTGTAGACACCGATACACAGGAGAGAAATCCACCAAGTCTTGAGCCCCAGGTACCTAGAAACATCCAATTACAAAAATAACATAAAAAGTTATTATGGGGAAACTGAATTGACTTTAGTTTTACTATTCAAGCAGCATTTCTTCTCCAAACCAACTCTATATTCTAAGTGGAAAATTCAAAATAAACAAAAGAATCATGCTCTCAGGCTGAAGAGATGGCTCCCCAATTAAGAGTATTTAGAGAGTCTGAGTTTAGTTCTCAACACGTATATAATACAACTCACAACCACCAGTAACTAGTTCCAGGATATGCACCTCCACCTTCTAGCCTCCATGAGTGCCATTCACAGTTGGCACACACACATACAGAGACATACATACATACACATAAATAAAAAAGAAAAATAAACCTTAAAAAAGTCATGTTCCCAAGCAAGAAATATACTTGTAACTCGAGTAATTCTGTCTCAAAATATGAGAGAGAGAGAGAGACAGAGACAGAGACAGAGACAGAGACAGAGACAGAAGAGAGAGAAGGAAGGGACGAAGCGAGGGAGGGAAGGGAAGAAGAATCCCCCAAAAATCTTATTTTTTTACTCTAGCGGCAAGACTAATAACCTGTGCTGACAGAGTCCAGAGCCCCACAGAGATGAGAGAGAAACCTGCTGTGTCTACCTTCAGAGACACATGTCAGCCAAGGGCCACCAGGCAAAGTGCAAAGATGGGGCTGTGACTTTAGTGACTCAATTCTCCTAAAGGGCATAGAGTTTACATAAAGCCAAGTTTCAGTGGTCAAAGACAAACTTGCTACACAAGATGGATGTTTTAAAATGGCCAGACAGTTATTAAAGGGCACAAGTATTAAAATCCTTAAGTCTTTTTCATCAAAATACAGAAGTAACACAGAAAAGAGGGGACACTATATTAAAAATGAGGTGACATATGAAAAGCCAACCCAAGAAGTTACTCAAAGATTTTAACGTGAATAATGAATGATGACTAAACTGGTACACATTAAAATAAAATGTAAGGATTGAGTGAGAATCGAAACCAACTCTCAGGAGTCATACGAGTTTGTGGTCAGAGCAGACTGTGATCTATAGCTCCTTAACTAAGGAAGGAAACTACCATTTGTCATACACAGATTCAGCAAGAATAAAAAGAGACCTGAAAATACATGCTAAACAAAATGAAATAAGAATCGGGGGGAAAGAAAGTACATAAGTCATTACAATAAAGACCTGGCTGGTTTTTCCTGTCACAACGGTAACTATGTGGATCACCAGCACAAAAAAGAACAGACATATCTAAGTCGAGTTAGGCTGACTCGTGGTTGCAGGGCTGGTTCCCTTTCTTTCCTAAAGCAAACATTCTATCTCTTCTCTGGGCACAGCTTCTCTAACCAAGGCTTTTCTCATATCCAAATGGCCTTGTTCTACGCAGCATACGGCAATGCTCGCTGGCTGGTCACCTGGCACTCTACCTTCTGCTTGGCTCCACCAGGCAAATCTGAGGTATCCCATACTTAGTAATGAGTCCTCTGAAGCAAAACAGTGCTATAAGAGTCAAAAGACTCAGCCATGGGTCTCTTATTCCAAGTGACCATTTACCTCTATATAAAGGCAGCAAGGAAACTTCAAGGAAATTTACTTAACCAGAAAAAAAAAGAGCTAAACACACATCAAAAGAAAAAAATTAAGATTTGTAAAAAGATTTAAGCTACATAGAAATAATATATGCACATGGAAAAAAGACAAAGAAAAGAGAGTAAAAGTAAAGTAGAGCTATACAAGAAATGAAATTGTTTATTTAGAACAATGTAGTTACTTAGGATATATATAAAAGAACAAGAATTTTTCTTGCCTAATTTTGAGGAGCAAATTCTGCCACAGCCTTGTTTCACAGGTTCTTCACAGTTTGTTTATTTAGGTTTGCTTTGTCACAAAGCCAGTTTCTCTCAAAAAAGGAACCCACTGGAAGCCATTCTCAGGCAGAACCTTGGCCCACTGACTTGTCAGAGCCATCCTTACAGAATGAACAGTAATAGTAAGGGACATTTCCCCAGAGAGCTGAAAAAAGTAAGCTTGCAGGCCTTTTAGCAAAGAAAGGCATTGTTGCTAACAGTTAGTATTGGTCTATCTATCTCCACTCACTCTAAAAGGTACCTCAGGCAAGGTGGCAAACTTCTTTCCTGTCATCTACAACAAATCTGTTTTCTGACTGTTTATAGTGTCCTGAACTATAGGTATTTGGTCTACTATTTCTTGGTCCTGAAACTAACATAAAGAAATTCTCCTAACTATATGCACATCTGTCTGTTTTGAAAGCTCCAGGGAGAGAGCTAGGCAAAAAGTAAAGGAACAAAAAGAGGCTCCTGCTTGCTAGCTCTCCCTCCGTCCCTCCACAAACAGCCCAGTATTTAGAAAGCCTTTTTCCTCCCTGCTCCCCTCTGAGAGCACACTAGGAGTGAGCACGGTGAAGATCGGAGAGTGCTGTGAGGATAGAGGCATGTCAAGTATGCACTGACTCATGCTGCTTTGAGCTGGACTTGTTTTCTCTGCTTCTACTAATGAAAAAGAATCACCCACATCTACAGAAGGCAAGGGGAAGAGCAGCAAGCATGGCATGAAGGAATGTCACTCTTCTGCACGATGGAATGTGGGTTCCAAAATCTCAAACACGGTGGAGGAGAGCTCTGGGAAAGCAATGGCCTAGTGCGCTAGCAGCAACTTGTCTGCCTCTAAGCTGCTCTGCAGGGCAGGGTTCATAGGTGCTTCCTCCCTCCTTTCTTTGCCTCCCCTCCCCTGGAGTTGCAAAGAATGATTCAAGCAGATTTAGGTTTCATCAGGGAGGGGTCCAAGGACACGTTCCTAAGCTAACAATGACTGCCTCTAATGCTTTCTGTCTCCTAACAAAAGCCATGACTCTTATCGGCCTCATCTAATTTTTCCTTTCCAAAGTAAATAACAGGGCCCTTGCATTTTACACATGTCCAAATTTGACAAATTATTATCCATGGAGCCTGGAACTGATAAGAGATAACTTTGTGGTAGGACCCTGTCATTTCCTATTATAAAGGCTTTCTTTGGGGCTACAACAACATGATTAAAATAGTTAAACATTTCCTGTGCCTGGCAGTCAGGAACCCATGACATTAAGACTCTAGAGTCTGTATTTTTCTAGAAGTTCAACTAGACCTAGGAAGATACCAGCAGTGACCAAAAACAGTACACAGGATACAACCCTGCTTTGTGTCTAATGCTAAGAACTCACATGAAATCGCTTCATCACCAAGGACAGCAGCTGTCTTAACTGCTTGCAGGAGCAAGTAAATGCCTCCCACCAGCCAAACACACAGGATGTTCTCAAAAAGCAACCATTGGTAAGCTTTTAGATGTTGTAGCTATGATCTGTGACCCCAGAGAATGTCATATAAGCTAAGAAAGTTTTAACAACACAAATAATAGCTATTAAAAGGATGTTAGAGCAGCTGAACCACAGGAGCAGACAGGGAAACAATTACTGAGTGTTAGTGCCATTTCACAACTACACAGACAACACGTCTCATCTGAGCTAATGCTTCCCAACTGTTGTCTATAGAATATTTGTTAAACAGCACTTACATAAGATACATAACCCAGTATCCATCACACAAGCTTTCTATAACGGACCAAAAAATTATTCAAGGACAGAAGAGAATACAGGATAAGAAAAGCAAATGTATAAATGGAATTTATGACACCTGAAAATAATCTTATAACTTTGTAAACACTATTTCTTAAAGAAGATCTGAAAATTTAGAGTAAATGTGGACTCATGGTCAAGAAGAAAAGAGTTAACATTTCTGATCATGAAAATGTTTGAGAAAGACCAGGACCTGATTTACATGCTATCTTTTCCTTCTTTAATAGATCTTGGTTCAGGTAAAGGAAAATGGAGAGTGGGCACTGGAAGATCTTCTCATCAAGCACAGGGGACACCATTATACATAGAAGATTTCTGACTTAGAGTGAGTGATGCCACTCAAGCCTCAACTTTCCTAATCATCCCTCCCCAGGAAGAGTCTTGGTAAGTAACTACTGCCTCAGTTTGACAGACTTACCAAGGAAAGCTAGCTAAGGTTAGGTGTCCTGCCATGCCCAGGAGGCAAAGGCAGAAGAACCTTGCGTTTGAAACCAGCCTAGACTACATCTCAAAATCTTGTCTCAAAAACAAAAATACATAAACGAACTTATCTAACGATAAATGTTCCTGCTTTGTTGCTGAACAAGTGAAGTCTTATACGAGGGAAACAAAACACAAGAGAGAGCTTCTTTCTTCCCTGCATCCCAAAGCAACAAATGGATAATGATTCCCCGGCACTGCTCATAAAGACAGAACATTAGTCCACTCTAGCTTTGCTGTTCACACTTTGCCCCAGAAGACAAACATACAAATACCTGCTCTCGCTCACCTGTGTGCACATTCCTCACTTATTTTTCTCTTAAGAAGCCTTCCAAAGTAGATGGATTGAACAAAAAGAGGCTCAAAGGAATTTAGGTATGTTTCTCACTAATTATTTGAGCCATTTTCCACCTTCAAAATCTTTCTGATTGCCACTACACACAAAGCAATTTCTTGGTATTAGTAAATGAGTGCAGGAACCGGGGCCCATTTCTAAGCATTAGATGGATCTGAAGTCATTAAATGTACCAGCCATTCTCTGCAGGGAGCAAACAAGAAATGACTAGCTAGAGAGAATAGGCCTTTGCATTCAGAGATTCAATTGAAGCTGCCCATATTACGTTTGGAAGCCAGGAAATACCTACAGACATTTTTCACCAAGATGCTTTCTAAACTATTTTGCTACCAGAAGTTCAAGTGAAAAGAAAGGTAGAAATCATTTAGACATAGGCTCTCATAAAGTAGTCTAGACATCGCAGACTAACAAACCAGGAGGGAGCAGAAGTCGTACAGCTATAGAGATACTCTAAATTTGACCAGAGCTCAGTCCTGAAAAGTTAAAATTTCCCTACAAAGATGCTCTCAAATAATTAGGACCCTTTATGGGAAATCCCTAAAAGAAATAACACTTACGTTGTTCAAGTATTTGTACTAAACAAAGTTTTTTTTTTTAAATCACCATTTTTCCTTATTGAGGCACTGCAAAACTCTGTGGCCAAAAGCAAAGAATAACCTCTTCAAGATTCTCTGCTTTGGTCTGAAAACCGCAGCTGCCTTTATGTAAGCAGGGTCTAGTTCATACAGATACTCAAAATCATTAGGGGCGGGGTAGTTTAACAGTAAACTCCATACTGTACACAAAAGGCTGAGAAATTCAGAGTAAACACAAATGTATAGAAACAACTGTTATAGCACTGTATAGATAATGTCCTTGTCCCCAGAACATAGTCCTAAAAATGTACAAATTGAAGGGGGCAATGGAAGGAAAGGGAAGAGAAGTGGGTAGGAGGAGGAAGAGCATAAAGCAGGAGAATAGATAACAGAAAGAGACACACAATTTCACTGGTCATCTCTAGGTGAAAAATCATTGTGAAAATGAAGAAGACATGAGGCGACTTCACCCACCGTCCCAGGGGTCAAAAATGAAAACTGCGCCAAGATGCCACTCTTAACTGTTAAGCTTGGAAAAACTGAAAAGATTTTTAAAAATCTCTGTTAAGATAGACAGGAAATAGATGTGAGTGTGCAGAATCACCTTGAGGTAGAATTTCTAGACCAGACAGTAAGGATATGGCAACCTCAGGAGAAATGCACAGGGTGTCTTACAGAACGACTGCCTTTTTTGACATCTTCACAGCAGTGCCTCAGGACACAGGGCCTCACGGCAGCCTTGCCAGAACTGTTTCGTTGGTACACTTTCAATATACCTACTGTAAGAGGTGTAAAGCTGAAACAATGTTTTTGTAAGAAAATGTTAGAAATCACTATGCTTCCTCATATGGAGTGACTTACTAAACTAAACTAAATTACATACAGAAAGGAGCCTTCCTATTTGGTAGTGAAGTTAAAATGAGGAGAGTTCCCATGAACCAACATGATCTTCAGAACATATTTCCACATGAAAAAATATGTATGTATTATGCTATTTACCATAATGAATATTAAAAGACACACACTAATAATGCTGGCATTGCAGAGGCTGAGTGGATGGGCAAGGAGAAGGGACTTCACAAAACACAACTCCTCCTGCAATTCGCCTTTTGAAGCAGGTTTCTGCTCACAGTTTTAACTGCTAAGGCTAGAGGGAGCCTGAAACACTACTAGACAGTCTAACCCCACAGAACTAGAATGTGAGATACAGGCCTGCTTGAAGACACAGGGAAGATACAGAAGTAACCTGTGATGGGGGACATGAACAGCTGGGGACTGCACTTGGGTTGCTTATTCAGTGACATCATTGTTCAAAGATGAATTTCCTGAACACAGTCACTATGTTGCAATGCAATCAAGAAATGTCATTCCCAAGAAACAAAACAACATTTGCCATTTTCTACTCAGTGGCTGGGTTCAGGGAGAGGAAAATGATGGCCAGTTCCTCCAGTGATGATTTAGCAGGGTAAAGATAAGCCACACATGTAATCTAAGTGATATATCTGCCAGAAAGTAAATAAATAAAATAAAAATGAAATATTTAAAATATGCTCTGACGTTTCCATTCAACCTTCTAAACTCTCTGGTTGTCACCTGGTTATGCATACAAACACCCACTTTACTGCTAACTCTAGGAATGCACAACGTTGGGAACATGATGAGGGCTGCCATCATTTCCCACTGTACTCTCGTAATCAAAACATATCACAAAAGCAATCCTTGGGCTGTTAGTACAATGAAACACTGCATTCTCACCCCTCATTGTTGGATGGGGATCTAATATAGACAATATCGTATTTTCCTCAAAAACAGAATAGGGCAATGAGTGACCACTAGTCTGCAGGCCGTCCTGCAGGGACTCTGACACCTTGCTGCTAAGGGTCAGTTATATGTTCATTGTTTTGTTTTGTTTCATTTTTTTTCTTTTCTTTTTTTCAGAGCTAGGGACCAAACCCAGGGCCTTGCGCTTGCTAGGCAAGCGCTCTACCACTGAGCTAAATCCCCAACCCCTTGTTTCATTTTTTTTAAGACAGAAAAACAAAATGAAATTGGGTGGGCAAGAAGATGGAGAACAATCTGAGAGGAGTTGGAGAAGGGATAATATGACCAAATATTATATGAAATTCTCAAAATAATGAATAAAATATTATTTTATAAATGATGTATTTATTTTTATTTTATGTGTATAGGTACTTTACCTGCATGTATGTCTGTGCATCACATGCATGCAGTGCCTGAGGAAACCAGAAGAGGGCCTCAGATTCTCTAGAATAAGGGTTAACAGACAGTTGGGAATGACTATGGTCTTCCTCGAAAACAGAGGAGCCATGAGGTCCCATGTATTAATTGTTGATCTTAGTTCCTGAGCTGCTGGTGTTCTGTTCAGGAAGTTGTCTCCTGGATCAATGCATTCAAGGCTATTCCCTACTTTCTCTTTTTTTTTCTACCTCCTCCTCTTTTGGTTTTTATTTTTTCCTCCATCTTTATTAAATTGGGTATTTCTTATTTACATTTCCATTGTTATTCCCTTTCCCAGTTTCCAGGTCAACATCCCCCTAATACCTCCGCCTCCCCTTTTATATGGGTGTTCCCCTCCCCACCCTCCCCCCATTACCGCCCTCCCCCCAAAAATCTCGTTCTCTGGGGGTTCAGTCTTGGCAGGACTAAGGGCTTCCCCTTATGACTAAAGATGTTGAACATTTCTTTAGGTACTTCTCAGCCATTCGGGATTCCTCAGTTGTGAATTCTTTGTTTAGCTCTGAACCCCATTTTTAATAGGGTTATTTGTCTCCCTGCAGTCTAATTTCATGAGTTCTTTGTATATTTTGGATACTTTCTCTTTTATTAGATTTAGTGTATCCAGTTTTATGTTGATGTCTCTAATACACCTGAACTTCAGTTTTGTGCAGTGTGATAAATATGGATCTACTTGTATTCTTCTACATGCAGACATTCAGTAAAACACCACCATTTACTGAAGATTATTTCTTTCTTCTAATGTAAGGCTTTTGGCTTCTTTGTCAAGAATCAAGTGTCTATAATGGGTTTATTTCTGGATCTTCGATTCAATTCCATTGATCAACCTGTCTGTTTCTATACCAATAACATATAGTTATTATTACTCTATAGTTCAGCTTGAAATCAGAGATTGAGGGAATGGCCAACCAATGACTGCCCCAACTTCAGACCCATTCTATGGGAGAGATCCAACCCCTGACACTGTTAATGATGTTCTCCTACCCCTGCAGGCAGGAGCCTAGCACACCTGTGATCTGAGAGGCTTCATCCAGCAGCTGATGGGAACAGATGCAGAAATTCACAACCAAACATGAGGCAGAGCTCAGGGAGTCTTGTGAAAGAGGTGGGGAAGGATCAAGGGAGCAGAAGGGGTCAAGGACACCACAAAAAGACCTACAGAGCTAACTAACCTGGGGTCATGGGGGCTTACAGAGACAGCACCATGTATGGATTGGACCTAGACCTCCTAGACATATGTACAGATATGCAGCTTGGTCTTCATGCTCGTTCCCTACAACTAGAGTGGAGCAGTCTCTGACTCAGACTCTGTTGCCTGCCTTTGGATCCCTTCCCCTAGTTGACTGCCTTGTCTGGCCTCAGCGGGAAAGGATGGACTTGGTCCTGATGAGACTCGATGAGTCAGGGTGGGTTGATACAGGCTGGGAGGGGCAACATGACTCCCCTTCTCTGAAGAGAAGGGTGGGAGAGGGAGGAGAAGACGGAGGGGGACTGTAATTAGGACTTAACATGAAAAAATTAATGAATGAATGAAAAAGAAAGAAATTGCCATCTCTCTAACCCAACAAAAACATTATTTGTAAATTATTTTAAATTTAAGCATGACAACTGCATGCTAACAACTTAGCCACTGTCCTGTGGCCCTGCTGGTAGTAGACATTTAGGCTGTGAGACACAGAAGATGCTAGTCACTAAGGACGTGCCTCTCAAGTGGATATCAAGCCTCTGGTCCCTTGAAGTACTGTGCATTCGTGAGCATCCTTCCCTGTCCTTCCCTGTCTCTGATAAGGAGCAGCCGGGGTCTACCACACACCACCTCCTACTGTGCATCACTCTATCCCAGCAGCAAAGCAAGAGACAGTCAACCACAATAGTACACTAACACAGCTAATAATTTAATTTATTTTTGTTTGTTTTGTTTGTTTGAGACAGGTTTTCTGTGTAGCCCTAGCTGACCTGGAACTCACTCTGTAGTCTAGACTGGCCTCAAACTCAGAGAACCATCTGCCTCTGCCTCCTGAGTGCTGGGATTAAAGGAGTGCAGCACTACCAACTGGCAATTTAAAAAGTTTTAAAGCATTGTGCTGGCCAAGAACTGCTTCATGGCTGCTGACCTGACCAATGAATATGAGTGCTCTATATCTCACTCTAACTTACTGACAATGACGCCCACTGTCTGCAACCTCCTGCCAATGTGTTATGATATGAATATGTGCCAATGAATATGTTGGCATTGGAGTAGCATTATTTTTAAAGGAAAACAAGATAAATTAGTATCATTTTCTGCAAAAGCACAAAGGTAACAGAACTAATACTTCCTAAATATGTATTGTTTGTCCATCTTCCTGTCAAACTGTATTAACAACTGAACTGTGGTGCCTGGATAATTCTTCTGATGACTGTCCTCCGAACAACCCAACAAGCAGCTGAAAGAGTCAGATGCAGATATGTGCACCCAACCAACAGACGCTTCTGACCCCTCTGGTTGAATTAGGGGAAAG
The DNA here is from genome assembly GCF_021556685.1 of Rattus norvegicus. Taxonomy (NCBI): domain Eukaryota; kingdom Metazoa; phylum Chordata; class Mammalia; order Rodentia; family Muridae; genus Rattus; species Rattus norvegicus. The sequence continues at coordinate 118,648,719 of NC_141537.1, forward strand.
CTGGAGGAAGCTGAGGAGGAGGGCAACCCTGTAGGAGGAGCAGCAGTCTCAATTAATCTGGACCCTAGAGAACTTTCAGACACTGGACCACCAACCAAGCAACATACACCAGCTGCTATGAGGTCCCCAGCACATGTACAGCAGAGGACTGCTGGGTCTGGGTTCAATCAGAGAAGATGCACCTAACCCTCAAGAGACTGCAGGCTCCAGGGAGTTTAGAGGTCTGGGGGTTGGGAGTCTAGGGGTGGGACATCCTCGTGGAGACAAGGGGTAGGGAGGAGGTATGGGATGTAGAACAGTTGGAGGGTGGATGGGGAGAGGAATAAAATCTGGAGTGTAAAAAATAGAATAATTAAATAAAAAGAAGGAATATTAAGAAATGGTTAAATGCCAAATATGACTAGCTAAGCAAAATACATCATGATTATGACCCATTCATTACTTTCACCCCCCCCCAGAAAAAAACAAAGAACTGTTACTAGCAAATACTTTCCTTTGCAACCCTGCTCAGTAGTAAGAGGCTAACTCCATCACAAGGAATAGCTGAGGAGAGTGAGATTGACTGTATTAGCTGCTTTAACATGAGCATTGGTTTTCATCCACAGTGACAAACTCAAGGCTTTATCCTTCCCTTCCCCCAAACTATTCTGCTTCTTCCATCTCTAGCACAAAATCAACTTCAATGATTTACTAACTATCTGGTTTCTGTATAAATGGCCATGCTATAGGTGTTTGGGTTTACCTACTGATCTCATTCCCTGATTTCTAATCAGGCCATCATTAAGGTAAAGATATAGTAAACACCCTAAAACGCCATTATTCAAAGAATATATTAAAGATATACCCATTAAAAGATATAGTAAACACCCTAAAAACGCCATTATTCAAAGAATATATTAAAGATACACCCATTAAAGGCACAGGGAAGAGGCTTTGGAGATGGTTCTGCTGGGACAGTGCTACAGTGATGCATGCCTATGAACCTAAGGATGGGGAAGCAGAGGCAAGGGGATTCCTAGGGCTTGGTGGCCAACTAGACTAGCTAAAGCAGAATAAGTGATCTCCAGGTTCACAGAGAGACTATCTCCAAAAATAAGGTAAGAAGCAACTGAGGAAGGCATCCATTAGCAACTTCTGGCTTCACATGTACACATATGCCTACATGGCCCCAGTGCCAACCACAGAAAGAGAAAGCATAGATGTGTAAACTTACTAAATTAGAATCAGATAATTCTGTTCAAATTCTTGATAATGTATTATAAGTAATAGAGTTTTAAAAAGTAAAATATAATTCTCCTCTGAGTACTGCATTTTAGATTTTTCCCTTTTTTCTTTGAGTGCATTTGTTGGTTTGTTTGTTTGATTGTTTGTTTGTTTGTTTTGGTTAATTAGGTGTTTGGGTTCTGGAGAAAGTCCCATATACCCTAGGCTGGCCTCAAACTCACTATATAACTAAGCTTTGCCTTAAACTTGTGATCTGCCTGTTGCCATCTCCCAAATGTTGAGGTTACAGATAGAAACATGCACATGGCTAAATTTACTGCTACAAAATATTTTAAAACATTTTAACAAAAAATTGAAGATAAAACTCAAGCATTTTGTGACCAGATTTTACTCATGCATTTTTAAAAGCTTTCTTAAGGTTCTCTTCAGGCTTCTAACTCAAAGTGTACTCAGAGTCAAAAGACACCACCTTCACATGGAACCCTGGTAAGAATGCAGGCTCTCCCGGGCTCATCTCTACCTACATCTTAATGTAATGCCCAGAATCTAGATCTTAATGTGAGTCCCAAGGAGTCCTAAGCACACATAACTTTAAGAAGGGCTGTTCTATAAAAGAAGTTCTTCACTTGGTGCCTGGGGTCAATGCATTTCCTAAATCCTTAAACTTAACATTCTCACACAAATGCACACATCTTCCCAGGAAGAAAGACTAAATGTCTGTACCAAGCTTTCAAGGTAATATATGACCACAAATAGACTAAGAACCTTGCCCTGTAGGAGTCTATGCCATAGTTACCCTGCTTTTGGATTCCAAGTTACTTCAAAAACTATGCTGCTCTCAATGAGGTCTGCTGAAGAACGACAAGAATGAAGGTCAGAACGTCACAGTAGGTCACGAAAGACCTTATCACAAGAATTTATTCACAACATGCAAGAACTATGCCAAGAAGCCAGTTTGGAGACATCTAAACAAATAATTCTCTACATGAGGTTTGAGATTAAGAATGTGCACTTGAAGAAGATTCAAACTGAGAAGTAAATAAATATAAGGTAGGGAATTTTTTTAAGAGAGGATGCCATTAGAAAGTGAAGTGCTGAATTCTTGTTCTAAGAGCTCAATCAGCAAATCTCTACTGCTGACTGGTGTCTAACTGTGATGTGGGGTCATTTTAGAATATTACCGTCTTAGTACATTCTTCTAATACTTCTTTTATGAGGCTCCTGCCAATATATTTCATGTCTCCCACCTTTTTCATTCTCTCTGAACCTCACTGGCTAAAGCAAAGGAGCATGGCACACAGACTCAAAGGGATAACCTTGGGAATGTCAGGGAATTAGTAATGAAGACTGACTCCTGCACAAAGAATCAGTTGATACATCAGAACTGGGTATCTGGGTATATATTTTATTCTCTGCTTTTCCCCTCCAGTCATCTCTTTTGGGTATACACACACACACACACACACACACACACACACACACACACACACACACACACACACACAGACAGACAGACAGACAGAGATAGATAGATAGATAGATAGATAGATAGATAGATAGATAGATAGATAGATAGATAGATAGATATAGATATATATTCTCTCTAAGGGTGTAGACTGTGACTAGCTTCTGTTTCCATAAATCACAGAGCAAATTTCACTCTATTACATTAAAACATTAAACAAATGTTTTGGACATGCAAAATATCAAAAAGGATTACCTCATCTTTGTACCCATGCATGTGAACGCTGAAGTTAGAGTCAGTTATAACATGCTTCCCATCACACACTAACTCTCAGAAGACCCAGATTCAGTTCCCAGCACCCAATTCCCAGCTGTGAGCTGCCAATGACTCCAGTTCAAGGGGATCTGATGCCCTTTTCTGACCTACACAGGAACCAGGCACACACATGGCAAACAGATATACATGCAGGTAAGACATTCATACAATAAAAACAAAGGTGCTTTTAGGATAAATGAATCTACCATATGACCTACAATATAACAACCCCTTGCATATACCCAAGAACTTGACATGTACTCCACAGATCCTTGGTCAGTCATACTCACTGCTATCCTTGGTTGCCACCAAGAGGTGGAAAGTAAACCTCTATTGCTGAAGACACCACGCACCTCAGAAACAAGGTGCAGAGATCTCTAAGCTGGAACTGAACTGAATGCTGCTCTCGGAGGACTAGTATCCATGGTACCAGAAGGCGCCATGCAAGTTTCCAAAGGAGGGAGGTAATTATCAGTCCTACCCAAATCTGATACCTATGAATCACATAACAAACAGCATGATATGATAACCTGAAGGGTATGCAGTGGCATACAGGCCTCAACAGTAACCAACAGCTCTCTCGCTGGCCTTAAGCAGTAGCCAACAACTCTCTAATTGGACTTAAGCACCACTTAACAAGAAGGAAACCACATCTGGTGCTGGAAATCTTGCTAACTACTCAGTGCTAATGAAGTCATGGTTATTGGAAGAAAATATACAACCAGTATTTCTTATTAAACCAGCAAAATCTCTAACAATACTCTGTATTTGACCTTATATCCATAGGTAAGTGCAGTCTTCACCCCTCATGAAGGAAACTTCTCTATAATAGGCTGAGACCATTACAGAAAACCACAACTGTCAAAGAGTTGTGGAGCCCAGTCCCACGGGAAACATCTATAAAAACTCCCACACATTAAGATTGTAAGAGCCAGAGGATCGGGGACTTTGTTGCAAGATTTTATCTCCTTCTAACATCAGAAGCTGTACCCATAAAGTCTCATCAACATGACATCCCAAATATGATGAGTGAGGACAAAACCAGTGACCAGCCAAGGTATACAGGGAAAGCCCATGAAGCCTCAACCCTACACCAAGAACTAAGCAGCTAAGGGAAGCTGGGGGTAAAAGAGGGGGTATTTATCAGGGAAGAGCACACAAATTGGAAGTTCAGGGCCAATGGTCAACTTTGAAAACATGTAACATTATACAGACTGAGCAGGTCATGCAATAACAATTAGATTAAAAAGAGGCTATGCTTTGGAAGGAGAACATGGAGAATATATGAGTGGGTTTGGAGGGAAGAACTGTTGTAATTGCATTATAATCTCAAAATCAAAAAGTGAATAAACTTTACTGCAATGGTATATTTACTAAGACATCTTACTATCCAAGTACAGAAGAGATTAAAATAAACTCTCCATTTTCTTTCTGAAGTTCTCAGGATTGAGCATCTCATGCGTGGTATAAGCACTCAGCCACATAGCTATTTGCAGCCTATTTTATTCAGAAAGGGATCACTAAGTTTTCCAAAATGGCCTGGAACTCACTCTGCAAAAAGAAGCTGTGCCCTGCCTTTGAGATCCTCCTGCTTCAATCACCCTAGTAGCAGAATCACGACTTTGCCATCAAGCCTGTTGCTTTCAGGCAGTTTCGTAATTAGTGTAACTTATTTACATAATAAACATACTCTAATAGAGTATACATCTAAAGTAAAAATGATGATGACAATTAATATGAAAAATAATGAAAAAGTGCTACACATGACAGTCCCTGAGTCATTCAAAAAAATAACTTCAATGCTAATATTTTATGGATGATGTGGCTATTCATTTTTCATCCAAAACAATTTAAACAGGCCAATTTGATTCTTTTAAGTCTACAAGGAATAATAATAATAATAATAATTCCACAATGGAAGGTGCCAACAAAAAGTAATGGAAATAAGACAAAAACTCATTTCTTGACTACATTCTATGTGAATATTAATTTTTTTAAAACAAAAATGTGGCACTCCTAAGATTATCATGTTAAGCAAAATAAAATAAACTTAAAAAAAATAAATAAATGCTTTCTCTCTCACATGCAGCATTCACATAGGTAGAATGAAGATGAGCAGGGGGCCTTGTGAAGAAGGCACCAGTGAAGGAAGTTGGGGGACAAAGGAGGGAAATGAGAGGCTGAGTATGAACAAAGTATAGAAAACATATTGAATGCATTTCTAGGAAAATACCAAAAGTAATATCAATTTCTACAATGAATATAAGGAAGAAGAAAAAGAAGAGGAAAAAGTGAGTAAGTATTAACCTTTGTTGATCTCAAGAGACTGTCTCAGACTCAGTGGAGTCTACTTTCAACTAGGCTTTGAGTCAGGCCTACATCCCTTTTCCATTCCTGGATGGAGTATCCATCCTATCAGTAGGGAATCAAAAATAGTGATTTTTTTTCAAAAAAAAATATTTAAAATGTAAATTACCTTCATGCAGCTTCAATTTCTTTAAATCAGGGATAAATGGACTTTAACACTGACAATGTCCTGAAAATCACATAGCTATTAAGTGAATAAGCACATTTCAAAATCAAAAAATTGGGGTTGGGGATTTAGCTCAGTGGTAGAGCGCTTGCCTAGGAAGCGCAAGGCCCTGGGTTCAGTCCCCAGCTCCGAAAAAAAGAACCAAAAAAAAATAAAAAAATAAAAAAATAAAAAAATAAAAAAATTGCCTCATTTCACCAACTTGATTATTTCTTACCTCTTCATCATCTTCCTCATCTTCCACATCCAGAATTCCAGAATCCTGTTCAGACTTTGGGCTTGTGCTCTCCACCTCTGTATCAAAGATTGTATAAACATCTTTCTTAGATTTTCTCTTGCTACCTAGTCTAGGCTGCTGCAAGACAATGTTATCCAGGTTTCTTTGCTGTTGGGCCTAGGATATAAAGAAAATACAGAAAATAATGAAAAATAGAAGAAAAAATCCCCAAGTTTCCAACAAACTAATTTTGAGCAAATCAATACCTGTAATTGTAGAGAACAAAAACATTACATAATATAATTTTTAGACCTAAAAGTAAAATTAAACACAGTAATGCATACATGTTGTGTGAAATAGTCTTGTGTAGCCCAAACTGGCTTCAAATTTGCTCTAGGTTCAAGTGAGAAACTGAGTCAATAAATGCAGTGGAGAATAATCAAGGTAGAAACCCAACATCAATGAAGGGCCTCCACAGTCACATGTACATATACATACATATCACACACACATACACACACACACGCGCACGCGCGCGCGCGCGCACACACACACACACACACACACACACACACACACACACAAAGGTAAAAGAGAAAGAAAAAAACTGGTAATGGCACTGTCCTTAAGAAACTTGAGTAGCCAGTGGTGGTGGCTCATGCCTTTTTCCCAGCACTTGGAGGCAGGGGCAAATGGGTCTCTGTGAGTTCAAGGCCAGCCTGGTCTACAAAGAAAGTTCCAGGATAGCCTGGGCTACACAGAGAGACCTAGAGAGATAGAGATGACAGAGATAGAGGGAGAGAGGGAGGGGGAGAGGTAAGGGGAGAGGCAGAGGGAGAGGCAAGGGGAGAGGCAGAAAGAAGAGGAAGAGGAGAAGAAACAACAACAACCTGGGTAATCTGTTTAAGCCCATAATGTTCCAGAAACATTTCTCCATGAAACTTAGCCTTTCTGTACCATGCCAAGGTACAAGATTTGAGCTCATGACCACTATAAGTCAATATATTTCTCATCAATGCCAAGTTGAAATTAGTTCATGAGAAAGTAAGTGTCACTGAATCTAAATGAGATTAAGGAATTCAAGATAAATCTTCATATTAGAAGCTAGTTAAGGCACTGGTCAAATGAAACAACTATCACAAGCCAGAAAAACTTGAACTATGTGAGCTAGTTTCAATCAAGACAAAGTCAAAAAGAATCTACATTCCAGAGATTTGAATCAATGCACAAACTTGTTTCCCTGCATATTATCCATTGACATTCTGGGTTCACTTACATCAAATCCATGGCCTCAGTGACAAACTAAGCTCAAGCATCCACAAACAATTCAGGTCTGTACAAAGGACAGGCATTCATGATCTCAGGTTGAGGACCGCATTCCTTCTACACCCCTCGGAGAGACAGTGCTGCACCTACTGCAGACCTCACACCAGGCCAATGACTCAGGAGCCAAGGAATCAGCCTGTCTCACGCTTTCCTACTCCAACACGCAGGTTTGCAGTCGCAAAGTGACGTCCTGCAGAACGCCAAAGCCAAAGATGTTCATAAGTGTCTGGCATCAAATCCCAAGCAAATCAGTGTTCTTTCACAGTCCAACACTGCCAGCTTAGCAGAAGCAATCCAGAGCAGTCACATGAGACACTGACATTAACATAAGACCATACAAATCAAAAATGTACCTAGGGAAGTAACATTACATTGCCTATAAAAGTTCATAATTATAGAGATTACATAGATTTATATCTTATAATTTTATAAGATTTTATTTTTGTTTGTTTTGGGTGTTGTTGATGCTGTTGTTGACATACAGTTTTTCTACCAACTTTTCTACCAATTTCTACTACAAGACAGTCTGGGCCAGTCACTATGTCGAAGTAATAAGCCTTGAATAGAAGTCACACAGTTTTGTGTTGTTTTCTAAAGCCCCGGAGCCCATGCTCTTAGTCCGAGCAATCACGACATCTCCAAATCTACAGGGGTCCAGCACATATACTTGCCATGCAGAAACCAGTCTAGGTGTACACAGAAAACTCACGTGGAACAATCACACCAATACTCAGATACTGCCGTTATGGATAGCCATTCAAATCACCACCTCTCAAAACGCATGAAACAGGAAGGAGATGGCAAAGACGAATACACACCCAAATAAGTACAACACAGATCATCATGAAATGTGACATTCAACTTCATGAAAACTTACACTCAGAACCTTTCAGAACTCTTTCATAACATGCTAAGCAATGGTCCAAGGACACTGACATGCAGAGTTGCCGCATACCAACTAACTAGTTCCTAAGAATTAGCCAGCACTGTGAGAAGAGAAGTGCAAACCACACAGTAGCAGGGAGCCCTGAGCACTACTGTGACTTCACTTCCTTCCTGTCCATTCTTTCAGGGAATCTTTTCGTTTACTTCATCATTCATATCTATTCTTCCTTGAGAATTTCTCAATTCCTATTCCCTTTTACTGTTCCATGACCCAGCAGCACATTTCTAGTTTTATATATTTTCGTATTCTCTGGTATCATATTGATTCCAACATTACCTCCACCCCAACCCCCAACCAGTGCTCCTGTTCACTGCATATGTAAACTTCTTCAATGCATATTAGGAGTGAAGAGTACAGGGGTACAAAACCAAGCTCCAAAAACTAATTACCTACATTCCACACAATAGAAATATCAGTAGGGGTTGGGGACTTAGCTCAGTGGTAGAGCACTTGCCTAGCAAACGCAAGGCCCTGGGTTCGGTCCCCAGCTCCGAAAAAAAGAAAAAAAAAAAAGAAAGAAATATCAGTAGTCTCTTCCACTTGAGTCAGACACATCCTAAAACACTAGGGACATTTCTACTTGCACACCCACATTATATTTCTACCTGATAGTATGGCTGAATCCAATGTATTCACCAAGGCCCAAGCAAGTCCTCCCTATTGAAAGCCTTCTGTAACCAGGCATGGAGCTCACCTGTAATCACAGCACCGGGAAGGGGAAGAAGGAAGATCCAAGTAAGTTCCAGGTAGGCTATGGATGACTCTGTCTTTTTTAAAAATATAAATACAAGAGAAAGAACAAGAATAAAAAGAGGAGAAAGAGAAGGAGGAGGGAGGAAGAGAGGGAGGGAAGGAGGGGGAAATATATATATATATATATATATATATATATATATATATATATATATACACACACATATATATACATATATCTTTAATGGTAATGGTACTTTCTGTATTACTGCCTTCAATCAAACATGTATACAATGTCTACTTGGATGCCATGTGACTGAATCTCAATGCTGAAGGTGCAAAGGAGAAACAATGAAGGAGTGTAAGCAGAGAGTTGCAAGGCCACCTTTGTAATACAGACAAATCATCTAGATACAGAGGGTGGTCAACTGTGGGCAAATAAACTGAAAGGAGGGAAAGGAACACAGATCATTGTAATAACCCAAAGAACAATGATGAGAATCAAGTACGGTAGCAGTGCACACCTGAGACAATTGATTTGTTGATGGCAAGCTGAACACGATAGAGAGGAAAAGAAATGAGAACAGCTCAAAGTATTCTGGTCTTGATAGCTAGACAATGAAGCTGCCTTCAGAACAGAGACCATGAAAATCATGGGCTAAATGAAGAATCATTAAAGTAATACCATAAACCTGCCAGATATGCAGGTAAAAATGGCATGAAAACACTAAGCAATGCTTCTCAACTTGAAAATAAGAAATGCTTTCCCACTGTAGGAATGAATCCCCAGTCCAAAGACCTAACACACACATAGTACGAGTGAGATTTGAGCTTACTACATGAATACAGCAGATGACAAATGGAGTCTGTGTGAGAATGTGATCTGGCCCCTAAAATTAAAGGATAACCTACTAGAAAGTGGCAGGGGGTGTGCACATCACCATAGCATTATTCAATGTGAACTGTCACAGTCAACTGTCAGCATACCTACGAAGCATCCTATGTGTGCCATTAAGCAAAGGCTTATTATTGTGGAAGACTCAAAAGCCAAAGGCGCCTGCATTTATCAACACAACACTGACCTCTAGTGGTTCAGAGAAACTAAGAAAGGAGGAGTGCAAAGGCTGAGTAATACATGGGAAAAAGAAAAAAACAGGGTTTGGATTTTTCAACATTTTGTGATTTAAGAAATCTTTAGGTTCAACCCTTGAAATTTACTAACTCCATAACCAAGGCAAGTCTGCTTTGCTGCTCCTTCAATAGATCTGCTCCTTCAATCTTGTAACAACCAACAAATATACCTAGTAGTGCCAGCAAGATTGAACGAGAAAGTACAAATAAAAGACCTTGAACTGAAACAGAATATCCTAGCTGCCTTCCTCGAAAAATGACAGGAGCCTACGCCACTGTCCACTGTGGACGCATGAGCTTCCTAGCAATTCTCAGGTGCAGTCACTGGAGCACTTGCTGCTTCTACACACTAGAACCCCAGCAACAGCATCAGTACTGCAGCAAGCACAACGCATATCCACAAGACACTACTACCAGTCCTCAAGGCCTCATCCCTCTGGCTTTATCGGAAATCTGGGCTGCAAATCCAGAAGAAAATGAACATATATATCCTCAGGGAAGAAGACCTTCAATTGGCAACCCCGGGACTTTTCTAACGCAGTAAGAAATAACTTCACACACACACACACACACACACACACACACACACACACACACACACACACACAACCTAAGAAATAACTTCACACACACACACACACACACACAACCTAAGAAATAACTTCACACACACACACACACACACACACAACCTAAGAAATAACTTCACACACACACACACACACACACACACACAACCTAAAAGGGCAGCAACCCTCACTGAGGGCGGATAAAGATGTCCCCGATTTGCTGCTGCCAGAGCTGGTTCCACAAAGCTTCACAGGAAGCCTGACAAATTGGGGATCCAGGCCTCCTAGAACTAGACCTACACTGATTCCTATATTCTCTTTTCAGTCCAAACCTTTATTCTGGACTAACTGGATCTTACTGCTGGATGATCAATCTCTTATCGCTCCCCTCATTCCTTCAAAGAAATAAACACTAAGGTGGGATTGTTCACCTATACAGAATCTAAAGCCTAAGGAGCAGGTGATGCACACACACAAAATAGAAAAACCGAGGTCTTAAGACTTCACACACTCCCATGGAAGAACTACAAAGCAACTGCAGGTTTCAGCCAGGAGTTCCCTGCTCTTGCAGCACCTCATCTAGACATTTGGCATCTCCAATGTCACAATCAAGCAAAAAGAGGGAAAAATACAACAGTGATCAAAAGAGAGAAGAGGAATTTGCAAGACAATCACAGAAAACTACTTTCATGGACTCTGCACAGAGGTATGTTATTTATGTCTTTCCAAGGCCATTTTTTGGTTAGGATTCATGAATTACAAAGGATGCCCATCTGTATGGAAAAAAAGTATGGTTATAATGGTTTGGTACTCTTCTCTTTATACTAAGAAAGACTCACTATCTACTTTAAAAATTAGTCATTAAACATTAGAGAAAACACTAAAATGCAACGTTAATGCAGAGGGTAGGGAACAGAACGTACCTGTAATTCATGCATCTCAAAGGGATTAACAACCACAATCTAAGACAGTGCTGTGACTGGACAACAAAAAACAATAAAAATGAACAAAGGACTTGAATGAAAACTTCTCTAAACAAGCAAGTTAAAGATGCTCAAATCATTAATTATGTTGGGTTATCTTGACTAACAGCTTGATTGAATTAAGAGGTGATTAAAAGACTAGTACAGCAAACATCTAGGGGTATATCTAACAGTATTTCCAAAGATGATTAAATCCTAAGAGCTCTTCCCTAATAAATGGACTTATGCTCGATAAAGTCATCATGTAATGAAGGCGAGAAAGACGATCTGGGGTCTGGCTGAGGACCTACGTCACTGAGGCATATTCTCAGATGCTGACACTGAATAGCCTCGCCTCAGCACTGTGTTTCCTTTTTCTGCTTCCGAGATACTGCGCTGTGAGAATCTCTGCTCCTCCACTCAACTCACAATAAAGAACAGAAAACTCTAAAACCAAGAGGCAAAATGAATAATGTCTGTTTTGAATGACTCCTATCAGGCGCTATGTCACATCAGTAAGAAAAAAATGGCCAATTCGACAATCACTGAGGGAGGAAATATAAACCAAGGCTGCAAAAAGACATCATCTCGTACCCACCAGGACCATCACTTACCAAGGATAAAACCGACAAGTGCTGGCAAGAAAGGAGTAAAGTGTGGTGAGTCCTGGGTGTGACTCTGAGAAGGTGAAATGCACCCACTATGGAGAACAGCACTGCAGCTCCTCAAAATAAGGACCAGGAGAAAGGTATGAAAAAGAATTTATCAGGATCAGAGATACTTCAAAAGCTAAGAGATAAAGATGATGGTGCTATTCACAAAAGAAGTATGATATGCAAGTACAATAATGTTATACTACCTTAAAAAGTAAGGAGATCTTCTGGCATGACACAATAGCAAATTACAAGGCAACCACACAGTTCAAAGAGAATGGAGAAGCAGCAGTCCCAGAACTGAAGAATATAGCAGAAATGTTGGCTGGAAACATTTTAAACCTATGACCGCTGTGTTAAGAGCTTTAACTGAAAAGCAGGTAACAAACATGAACAGAAGTCTAAAGTAAGCAGACAGAAGAAATTTCTAAGAAATAATCAGAGAATAAATGTCAAAGATCAGAAAAATCAGGGCAAACAAGAATGCCTTTGATGGGCTCCTTAGCAGACAATAGACAAGCAGAAGACAAGGTCTCTGAGCCTGAGATAGAAGAACAAAAACTTTAAAACTAAAAAGCAAACAGATAGATAGATAGATAGATAGATAGATAGATAGATAGATAGATAGATAGATAGATAGATAGATAGATAGATAGACAGACAGACAAACAGACAATCAGACAATCAGAATATTCAAAAAGAAACATCAAAATCTGGGAGGCAAGAACTAAAGATAAAACCCTGTGAGAGGAATAGCTGAGGAAGAGGAGAGAAAACATGAGCAATCGAAAGGTATAACTGAGTTTCCACAGACTGACACCCCATACCAAACCCACCAAGCCCCTTGTTATTCAACAGGTCATATAAAACTAAAACCACCACACTTAAACTTCAAAAAAGTCAAAAATAAAAATTCAAGGCAGAACCCAAAGCAATCAAAACATAGTATCTATAGAGAACAAAAAAGGAACCATCACACTTGCCTGTGTAATCACAACTACAGGTTCTGTGTGTAAAATGTTACACGCAACTTTCTGTAGCAAACTGAAAAGAAATCTGAAAACAAACTGTTGCAAGAGCAATGAGCCACCAGCAATGTCCTCACGTCCTCCAGCTTCGTGGCACCTAATCATACATTCCCATAAAAATCATATATCATATCTACATACCTTACTAGACATGGCATTGAATGAAAAAATGATGTGAAAGAAAGCCATATTGTGATTTAAACACTCTGTTTCACATAAGACTTCTGTAAGAAGTCCAATGACAAGAAGAAATTCCAAGACCACATCAAAGTGAAGAACAATAATCTACGCTGCCCTCTGACAAGGGGAGAACGATGAAGAAAACCACTTTTTGGCAGAGAAAGCATGCACCATTGGGTGGCTGACTAGAAAATCCAGGACACACGTATATCCTGAGAATTACCTTGTCAATGGGACATGATCCTAGGATTCCAACAAAGTTAAGGAATATGCCATTGGCCATGTAAAGATAGGGAAACTAAAGATAGGGAATTCGATGCATAAAAAGCAACTTCTATTGGAGAAAAATGTAATAATGGCTATCTTCCACTGTATAAGCTATTGACAAATCAAGTCTACAAATACACACACACACACACACACACACACACACGCGTGCACACACACATACACGCACACGCGCACACACATACAATATTATAGCTTGTAAATATGAGAAGAAAAGTGATGGAAATATAAAACTTACATCCAAATTCTAAAACAGTGTTTAGAGCAAGATTCTAGGGGTTGGGGATTTAGTTCAGTGGTAGAGCGCTTGCCTAGCGAGCGCAAGGCCCTGGGTTCAGTCCCCAGCTCCGAAAAAAAGAAAAAAGAAAGAAAAAAAAAGATTCTAATGATATCCAACTTGTACAAAAGAAATACCAATGAGAAAGCAAGGGGAACTGTTATGCTAAGCTTGACTCCCATCTCCTGAAACAGCTCAAGTAAAAAAGAAAACACTGTGAAAGATAAGAATTCCAAAGTACAGATTTGATCACATTCAAAATTCCTAGCAAAGATTCGAAAGTACAGTAGCACACACTTGTAGTGGTCATGCTTTAAAAGGAGAAGGGAGAATCATCGCATCAAAGTAAGACTTGACTTCATACATTTGTCTAAAAAAATATTAAAATTAGCTCTGGAAAAATGGTTCTGCAGTTAAGAGCACTAACTGCTCTTCCAGGGGACCTGGATTCAATTCCCAGCACCTACATGGCAGTTTGTACCTGTCTGTAACTCCAGTTTTAGGGGATCTGACACCCTCACATAGACACACATTCAGGACTTCACTCTGAGAGAGTACCTAGTACCAAGTGACACAGAACAAGACATGTCCAAAAACTCCTTCACAATCCATTATTTCCTTGTTTTATCAATGGCTTCCATTAACATTGAAGGTCTCTCCAACCAAAGCCCCATCCATTCATGGACAGCACATGCTTGCACAGAAGAATGGCATGACACAGAGATCAAATCTCTACTACCCCCAAAATTTTAGGCAGTCATGGAAAATGTAATATGATCCTCGCAACTTAGTCAGCCTATGAAAAGCCTATTAGAATGACCAAAATGAATAAAATATCTGATCCAAATTTCTGACAAAAACTGAAATTTGAAGAACAACAGCAAACATCTAGAAAAGGTGTCAGAGAACCTGGGGACCTATATGTAGTATTCACTCCTTGTAAAAATTACCATAGGAAAAGGAACAGCAAAAAGTACAGTGAGGCTGATCTGAAACGTCAGGCTTTACAAATAAGGTCTAGCTTATAAGAAAATGCATAGGGCTGCTGCCACAAATATCTCATAAAACTTAAGGGATAGACTGAAAGGTTCAATCAAAATAAAAGTCACTGAAATTTCCAGTTTGAATTGCCTGCCTATAAATGTGATTTTTAAATGTCATACTGTTAACCAGCAAAAAAAGCTAATAAAACCTGTTTTAAAAAGAAAACCAAATTATTTTGAAGTCCTCTTAGGAGTTGGGAGTGATTACAAACAGCCAAAGAGCAGCCACTGTCCGCTTTGCCTGACTGATTACTGCACATTTTCTGTTGAGATGCTTTCTGAGTCCTTTGCATGAACTCAGACAGAACTTTAAGACACTTACTGCAATATCCACTTGAATGGTGTCATATTCTTCAAAAATAATGTTACAAAAATGCAGGCTTTCCATACAAAGAAAAGAACTAAACTAATAAAATATGACAGCAAGAATGGCTTGGGGCCAGAGACCCATTTGAAACTTATAAAATCTCTCTAAGATCAGAAGGACATATGTTTTCTTCTTGCTAGGTGTAAAACTATACAGTCACACAAGCTTCTGTTTCCAGTTTTAACTTAAAGCCAGGTGTTGCACAATATGTTGAAGGCGTCTATTCATCCTCTAACTAAAACTTAATTTTGTTATCACAGCAGGTATCTAGGCTACCAAGAATGACTAAATTTACACTCAAACGTGTATACAGAATAGGGCCTGTAAATAATTTTGACTCCATAACTATCATTATGTAGTAAATAAAAGTGGAAAATAAAGGTAAGAATGGTAAGTGTCATCTAGTTAAGAATTAGTTCAGAAAAAAGAATGAGAACTTATGCAACATAAACATCAAGAAGTATTATTCAATCTATTTAAAAACTAATGTCTTGAAATTATATGGAGAAATATACTTAGGTTAACTTTTTAAAATCAAACTGATTTAAAGATCATGTGATTAAATTGTAATTAAGTAAATGTAGGCATAAGAACCTGTAAAGAATGTCTACTTCTGGCAATAGTGAACACATAGTATTTTAAAAATGAACAAAACATCAGTAGTCTTTAAGGCACCAGACAAAATTTACAAAATGGTGAAAATTCACCAGAAAGATACAAAAATACTTGTTGCGTGAGCAAAAAAGACCTGTGTGCCTTTCCGTTTTCCTTTTTCCTTTTTTTCTTTTTTTTTTTTCTTTTCTTTTTTGGTAACTTATGTATCAACATAAAGAGTGGCTAAATGCTTCTTTTGGGAACAACAAAAAAGTGGAAACCACAAAAAAACAGTTCTGGCAAACAGGAATGGACTTGTTCGAGCCCTGATTTGGGGTGAGAGGTTTGAACAACTGCACCCTCTGAAAGGGGGGAAAGCAGGCCAAGTCTGACCACAAGGGACTGACACTGAGTAGAGGTCAGGTTAAGCTGATCAGGACCTACTGCTGTATGAAGCCTACGAAAAACAAACATGAGAACTGGGGACCTATCTCAATGCTAATGCATATGTGAGACCATTCACTCAATTCCAAGAACTGCAAAACACATACAAAAATACTATTTTTCCAACAATATACACCATAATCTTAGATTTTTTTAAAGGATCCTAAACACAATTTTGAAGTGCCATTATGTTAGGATTTCAGAAAACAAGCAAACAAACAAAACCCTACCTATTCAGTCATAATCTCCAGCAGCTGGCACAAAACTTTTATATCCCTTATAACTTCCTGAATGATAAAGGCAACGGTGTCTTCTTTTACTTATTTATTCCATGTATGTGAGTACACTGTCACTGTCTTTTGATAGACCAGAAGAGGGCATCCGATCCCAGTACAGGTGGTTGTGAGCCACCATGTGATTGCTGGGAATTGAACTCAGGTCCTTAGGAAGAGTAGTCAGTGCTCTTAACCACTGAGCCATCTCTTCAGTGTCGTCTTTTATTATAGTGTACCCCTAGTTGCTGGCACGGCATGCCTTAAAATCCTTTGGATTGGAGCTTGAGACCCCATATGAACAACAATGCCAACCAACCAGAGCTTCCAGGGACTAAGCCACTACCCAAAGACTATACATGGACTAACCCTGGGCTCCAACCTCATAGGTAGCAATGAACAGCCTAGAAGAGCACCAGTGGAAGAGGAAGCCCTTGGTCCTGCCAAGACTGAACACCTAGTGAACGTGATTGTTGGGGGGAGGGCAGTAATGGAGGAAGGATGGGTTAGGGGGATGTTGGCCTGGGAATAACAATCAAAATGTAAATAAGAAATACTCAAGTTAATAAAGATAGGAAAAAAATAAAATAAAAAATCCTTTGGATTGATAAATCAGGTGTTCTGGCACACCACTGTAATCCCAGCACTTAGAAAGCTGAAACAGGATGGAGAGTTTATCTGACCAGGAAGAATCCAGGGTTATTACTATAGACTATGGAGGAGCTGGAGAGGGGACTCCTTGGATAGGAATGCTTGCAGTGCAAGCATGAGGACCTGAGTCCCAGCAACACTTCTGCAGAAACTGGCAGATTCATTTTTAAATGTATAGAGATGCAAAGTGTATTAAAGAAACAAAACAATTTTGCACAAGAGTAAAGCAAGAGTTTCTACACAACTTGATTTTGAAATTCACTGTAAAAGTCCAGAAGACTATATAGTATATGCTGTTGTGACAGACAGGCATGCAGACAGAGGAAATAAAAAAGTACAGAGGAATAACAAACGTATATAGCCAAACTTCCAAACTTACTAATAATAATTTTATACAAGAGAGCTCTAACAGATACCACATAACCAAGAATCAAGCTAGGTGACATAGGTCTTGTGTAACCTTGATGTGATGCACTAAGACACATTAGTCAATGTCCATCCTAACCATGCAAAACCTTAATCCAACATTCATAAACGCTTCACACAAATCCAAACTGTGGGTTCTTCAAAACAATGGATTGGTATCAGGGTCACAGAAGAAAGGAAAGACTGAGGGACAGACTCTGATTGGAGGAGCCTATACAACTATGACAACTACATGTATCACTGGGTCCTCAACTGGATTCTGGAATATAAAATCAATATCCATGGCAAAGCTGAGAAAATCTAAATAATTTCTATAAAAATTAATCTCCCAAATTTTACAAATGCCAATGTTCCCTAGTTCCTGAGGAAGAAAAGAAACATGCAAAACAACTACATTATTCTTGTGACTCTCGTGTAATTTTCAAATTATGGTCAACTCTTTTTCATGACACCACCTAGGTGATCGGCTGTGTCAAGATGAAGCTGTGTATCACTTCCCTGGCAACTGGATATCAAAACTGGATTGATGTTAATGATGAACACAAGCTTCATTATTTTCTATGAGAAACGCATGGCCACAGAAGTAGCAGCTGATATTCTGGGTGAAGAGTGGAAGGGCTATGTTGTCTGAATCAACAGCAGGAATGTGCAAGGATGATATTCTGGAGGATGTTATGGAGGTGGGATGGCAGACAAGGCTTCCCCATGAAGTGAGGTACCTTCAGAGCCATGCCCGGGGACCCCTGCTGCTGAGCAAAGGGCACCCTTTATCAAGAAGAACTGCAGAGATTAAGCCCAAGACTGTCTGCAGATGCACTGTGTCTGTCCATCTGCATTTTCTTGACACAGTCACTGCAAAAGGCGAAGAGTATTCGTAGACTGATGGATCCCTGCATAGGTGGGGCCCAGAAGGGTTAGCAGAGTCCAGGAGGCTTCTTTATCTCTGTATCTGCCCCTGCATCATCAGAAAGCCCTTGAACAGAGAAGGTAAACCCAGACCTAAGATTCATGCACCCTGATACTCCGTGTGCCCTGCAACACAAACATTGATATACTGCTCTGAAGAACCAATGCACTAAGAAAACCAAGGAGAAGGCTGCAGAAAAGGCTAGACTTTTTGGCCAAGAGACTGAAGGATGCCAAAGAAAAATGCAAGGAACAGATTCCAAAAAGATGTGGGATGTCCTCACTGAGAGCTTCTACTTCTAAATCTGAGACCAATCAAAAATAAGTCTTTAAGAGGAACAAATAAATGATTAAGTCTTGAAAACAATAAAACTATATCCAAAAATTCAAGGGAAAGAAAACAACAATAAAAGATCAGCAATGCATAAAAATAGAGAGATTGGATCACTGTATCCACTGTATTAATAGTAAGACTATAAATGGTACATAATGAACAAGTAACACGATAAACACCACTTACCATATGACCAGGAAGAGCACTTTCACTTACTTACTAAGCCAGTTACACACACACAAATACATAGTAATGAGTTTTGTGCACAATAGAAAAAAACTGGAAAAACTAAACATTCATCAATTGCTAACTAGATACAGAAATCATAGAGAAACTACAAAATGAACACAGCAGAATGGGGAACTACTGATATAGATATAGATATAGATATAGATATAGATAGAGATAGAGATAGAGATAGAGATAGAGATAGAGATAGAGATATATGAATGAACCCCTAAGCATTTATGCCAAATGAAGGAAACCAGGCAGGCACGTATACACACACACACACACACACACACACACACACACACACACACACACAGAGAGAGAGAGAGAGAGAGAGAGAGAGAGAGAGAGAGAGAGAGAGAGAGAGAACACAAATATAACCAAAGAACATTAGGAATAAATCTAAAACCACAACACTTGATAAGTTAAATAAACAGAGAAATTCTCCCAGAGATACAATCCATCAAGATTAATTTACAGAAAATAGTTAAATTGGCAATGTTCATATCTAACTGAAACAGTTGAATCAAAATTGATAACCTCCAACATCACAACATAGCAGCCCACTGGGTTCAACTAAAGAGGATATAATAGAACTGTCTACAATCTTTTTGAAGAAAAAGAATCAGTACTGTGACTGCTTTCTACCTCATTCTATGAAGTCATCATTATTATCATAATGTCAAAAAAGGAAACATACAACATTCTCTAATGAAACTGATGTAAAAATATTCAAAAAATGTAAACCTAATAATATGTATCAAATGAATTATACAACACAATAAATGAGGCTTATTCCAAGTATAGAAGGCTGGTTTGACATTCAAAAACCAATGAAAGTTGTTACATCAACAGGTGTTCAACATGTGAGCATTACAAAGAGATGCAAGGCACGCATTTAACAAAACTAACCCCTCAACATTAACCAGTGCAGTGACTAAAAGAAGATGGTAACTCACTAAAATAATGAAGAGCATCCTTCGAGAACCTACAGCACATCACACTTACAGTGAAAACCAGGCACGTCCAACCTAAGATAGAGATGAAGACAAGGAGGTTACCACTCACCACTCTCACACAATAGAAATCAATATATAAAAATCAGCTCCTTTAATGATACTGCTATTAAACATAGGGAATCTGAAGTTTAAAACTTACAGAAATCAGTGAGAAATTTTCTCAAAAAGCTAAAAATAGTTTTCTTTTTAAAAGTTTAATTTTAAGTGTTCATTACTGTGTGGTTCAGTTACACCACTGCTGACTATACACTCTCCAGAGTTCATATCCTGCTCTAGAAAACCTGTTCATCCGTGTTCACTGCTGCTCTATTCACAATAGCTAGGAGATTGAATCATCTCAGATGTCCACCAACTAATAAATGCATGGTGAAAATGTGCTACATATACACAATAAAATTTTTGTCAGCTATAAAAAATGAAATCCTGAAATTTTCAGGAAAAGAGGCAGAACTAGAAAATAATCGACCCTGGCCCAGAAAGATAAATACTGGATGAGTTATCTCATATGGGAATGTTAGCTTTGAATTTTTAAATTTGTATGTCTAATTTGGAGTATCTGTGTAAGTCAGGAAGTCTGAAAGGGCCCATGAGATGGGGACCAGTCTTAAATAGTAAAAGAATAATAAAGCACACATAATATAAAAATTGGGGAGAAGGGTGCTGAAAAGCAGGAGGGATAGGGTAAAACAAGCAAAAAGCCTCCCATGAAAGATATCAAGAAAACTATAAATAAATGGAGAGATATTTCAAGTTTATTCAGTGAACAATGACACGTTGATCTCAACACTTCCATGGAAAGGAAAAAAGGCATGTAATTGTCAACAAAATAAAGAAGAGGGAGAGAAAGACAAGGAGTGAGAAGGATGCTCAGCTTCAAGGCTTGCTATAAAGTCATAATAATCAAGTCAATATGGGATGGAGGGATCAATCAACAGACAGAAGACAGACAGACAGGAATCTATAATCAGACCCTACACATTCAAGCAACTAATCTTTGAAGGAAAATTAAGATAATTCAATAGAAAAAGGAGAGTAATTCCAGCAGTGTTTATTACTAGACAGCTACACACAATAAAATGTGTCAATATAAAACTTAATGTCATTCACAAAAAAAAATCAACTTAAGTGGATTACAAGCCTATATATATATACACATATATATACATACATATATACATATATATGTATATATATATATATATGAAACCAGATTTTGAAAGATAATAAAGAAAATCTGGGTACCCTTGAATTCAGTACCAATTTCTAGGCCTACCACAAAAAAGCATGATCTTTCAAAAGAAAAAAAAAAGGTGAAAAGAAAAAGAAAAAAAGTACTAGATTGGAATTTATTAAAATCATTAAAATTCTTTAAATGACACCATTAAGAGAATTAAAAGACAACCTACACCCTGGACGGTAGAATGAAACAGTGTAAAGGAACAGTGCCCTTACAAAATGGACAGAAGACCTGAGTAAACATTGCATGAGAGGAGATAAATAGCAAGTAAGGGAAGAAGACAGGACCGAGAGTAGTTATGGAATCACTAGTTAAAACAGAAAGGAGGCCCACTCCAAACCTGTATGACTGAAATCCAAAAAGCCAGTGATGGCAGCAAAGTGCTGCTGCTGCTGTAATGCCAGGAGCTGGTGCACTGTAGGTGTGTGTTTGACTCCATAGAGCCACGTGTGAGAAGTCGGGCAGTCGTCTAAAAGCTAAATACGGCCCAATTGTATTCAACAATTGTGCTGTAGTGGTTTCAGTGGACATGGTGCCCACAGACTCATATGTTTGAATGCTTGGCCCATAGTGAAGGACACTATTAGGAGATGTGGCCTTGTTGGAGCAAGTGTGTCACTGTAGAGGTGAGCTTTGAGGTCACACGTGCTCAAGCTATGCCCAGAGTAAGACTATGCTGCTTGCAGATTAAGATGTAGAACTCTCAGCTCCTTCTCCAGCACCATAACTATCTGAATGCTAACATGTTTCCTGCCATGATGGTAATGGACTTACTTAAAACTGTAAGTGAGCCTTAATTAAAATGTTTTCCTTTAGAACTGTCATGGCCATAGTGTCTCTTCACAGCAGTGAAACCCTAAGACAAATGCTATGAAGCTTTTACTAAAAGGATTTGGAAATATGAATCCATACAAAACACCTGTGCACAAATGTCTACAGCCCCTGTAATATTTCCTGCCAAAACTCCAAAGCAACAAAAATGATGGACAGACTATGGAACATTCATTAAATAAACTATTACTCAAAATAAAAGCAAACAAATGAACAAATACAGAGGAGTCATACATGCACACTGCTGAGTGGGGCCACTATGAAAGGCTTCACACTGTATGACAATCTGGAAGAGGCAAAGCAACAGAGACCAAGTAAGTACACTGGTTACTGAAGGTTCTGAGCATGCACGGGTAAAGAACATGGGACTGCAGTAACTGGAACTGTTCCTCATAGTGCTACAATGATAGATAGGCATGTGGCTATCACTGAGCAGGTCAACATTCACAGTTCTGGACTACACAAGGGACATTCTAACTTCAATACTTGACTACCCGTTGTGTGTGTGTGTGTGTGTGTGTGTGTGTGTGTGTGTGTGTGTGTGTGTGTGTGTGTGTGTGTGTTTGACACTACACTAAAGGAGGGCTGCGTGCAACAGGCTAACATGTGTTCAACATGCCTGAAGTCCTGGATTTGATACACACACATGCACACACACACACATACACACACACACACACACACACACACACACACAAGAGGGTGGGGAAGGAGGGGAGGCAGGAGAAATTATGACTAGAGAATAGAGGGGCATATGGAAACTGCAGATGATGATGTAAGCAAGTGCTAGGTCAATTTTGTAAGCAAAAGCAGGCCAGTGGAATGACCTGTACTAACAAAAGCTACTAATAGTAAAGAACTAAAGAACTCTAAAGCTATTTTTTAATGAAGCTAAAATTTGATAAAAGAAAGTATATCCGAAACAAATAACTTATACTGTTTTTATTTTGAAGTATAAGACTATGGCCTGAGGAAGAAGTCAAAAGGACAATCAAGAAGAATAAAACTAAGGAAACTAAACTTAGAAAATTCTAGAACAAGAGTAGAGTTTTTAAAGTTTATAACTATTAATTACATTAAGTGAGCCCCGCACTTCATCCTCCAAAATAGGAAAGGGAGAGTGATTACCTGGAGAAAAGCTGAGGACAAAGGTAATCTGAGATAGCTATTCTTAATGACCTACATCTCTCATAAGTTCTACTGAAAGGCAGGCGGGGGGTAAGTGGGGAGGGGAGGGAGGAACAGGAGGAAAATTTGAACCATCATGACCACAGTAGAGAAAGGAGGCTGACAGTGTCACTTGTCCTGAAAGGAAGCTGATGTTCAGTGAATGACCATTACTGCCGTAGATCTCACTGCTTGTGCTCTTCCCCCCACTTAGGGGAAAGTAATGACGAGAGAGGAGTTAACAGATACCTTTTCCCACCAAAGTCAACAGATCAACTATGCTGACAATTCCATACTCGCACACCTATAAATTAATCAAAATCTTACCAAATCCCTTCCTTGCTTCAGAACCCTTTTGGTTACATAGCATAGCAATCTAACTGGAGCCCAAGTCCCCACTAACACCTTACAAGCTCACAGCAAAGTGTGCTTTAGCTCATGAAGGCAACATGCCACTCCTGCTGTCTCTAGCATTCACTCTGCTCACACAGCCAAGATCCATCAGAGGAAAGAGAGATGAAGGCCGGATTCCCAAGCAACAGCCTGTCTGTTGAAACTCAACAGTAGCATTTGGTAAAATTAAGCTTGTCTCATCCTTACTCAATATCCTTGATTCTAAACTAAATTAATCAGAGCCATCAATGTATCAAAGTGACAGCTCATGGGAGATGGGACATGCATGTCTCATACTGAGACTATGACTTTAACCTGGAAGAGAATGAGGAAAGACTGGGGAATGAGGTGAGGAAGAAGGAAGAAAGGGGGAAGGGAGAAAAGAAAGGAGGTGACAGGGTTAACTTGTGTATGGATAGATTTTTTTTTTAAGTACTTTTCTTTTCCACAGGGGAATATCAATAGCCTTTTAAGCACTCTCGCATTGAAATGTGTATTCTGACAGTCATGTCAGAGCCTGGATAAAAGCCTTTTCATGGAAATCATTAAAAAGAAAAGATCCAGACAAGAGGCCTGTTCTTGTCCAGGAATGACAGGAAAAGAATAGCGTCAGCTTTAAAGGACGGAAGTACCTTTCATACTGAGGGCAGATGAGACAACTGCCCTCACCGCTTCCCACACCCGGCACCTACATTTTCAACCAGCTGCTGTCTAAATACCTTCCAAATAGCACAGGAGGACGAGAATGCTGGCAAGAACAATCATTTGTGTGTCAGAGCAAAGGGAATAAAGGGGCCCCAGAAGGATTCCATCAGAGCTGCCCTCCTGGGCCCTCTACTCCCCGCGTGTTAACCCAAGGTCTCTCAGCTCTGGGCTCTAAACTGCTGAATCATTTCATCAGGCGCTGGTACCTATCTGCTGGTGAGAAATAAGTCATTCCTCCTCCTGGCCTCGGTCATCATTGCCTTACTTCCCACTGCTAAATGCTCTGCTGGTCACCATCAGGCACTGAGGCAGTGGCTGACTCTCCCTAGAAAACTGGAAGGTGAGCCAGCCAGCCTGGAAGGTCACTTTATATTTTGGCTCAAACTCTAGGCTCTCTGCAAAAGATGTTTTTTGTTCCTGAAAGACCACAGAGATATTGATATTTCCCTTCCTCGAGTTAACAACTTTTCAAGATCGCCCCACATGCCACATTTCCAACATGCGCCCTGTGTTATTTAGTACCAGGCCTAATCTGTTTGAATGCCTTTCACTTACATATCCCATCAAAATCATTTCCAACGACTACTAACTGTACCAAGAAGAAAACTTATATTGATTAGTCCCTGGTCCCTTGAAACTGATGAAAACTGCTGTCACAATGGCCTTCTGAGACTCCCCAAATGACTTCTTGGCTTTAACCACCTTAGGAAGAAGGTTAAGACAAAATCCAAAGTTGGTGCCAATGAAATAAATCTGAGAGCTTGGAGGTTCTCCCTGAACGCTGGTGTTCATAGTCTCAACCCCACGACAAAAACATAACAAACTGTGACTAAACCGTGGTTTCAGATCCTCAAAGACACAAAAACTTTCCTCTTCAATCTTAAAATTAGGGAAATCGGTGAATCCTTGAGCATATTCAGAACACTGCAAAAACTGAATTCCATCACAATGACAGTGACATCAACTATGCCTCAGCTTTGTACCCCGGCATAGTAAACTGCAATATTAACACCTAAGCCTATCTGTAAGGGAGATACTTCGCTATTTTCACTTTAGAGAGAGAGAAATTAGCATATAAAGATTACCACAGGCTACAAATCCCAGAGCCATAGAATGAAGGTCTAAACGAAAAGCAGTGAGCGTGGCTACACTCCATCTGCACAATTACACTTCCACGAACTGACACGCCCCTCCTGCTGATCAGATCCAGGCCATCCAATATTAAACGACTGAATTCTGGCATGTGCACCGGGGGAGACTTGACTTGGGCTGGTGTGTGTGTGTGTGTGTGTGTGTGTGTGTGTGTGTGTGTGTGTGTGTGTGTATGCATGCATGTGCGTTGAGAATAGATTCTATAGATTTTACTGTGTTGTCTAGCCTGGTCTCAAAGTCCTGCGATCAAATACTCTTTCAACCTCAGCTTCCCAAGTGCCAGGACTACAGGTGTATATGGAAAACTGGAAGAAATAATTTGAAACAATCTTGGATAGGTGTCCCTAGATAATACATTTCCTACAAAGGCCACCTTTACATAAATTATTCAGAGTCAATTATTAATCTACTCACCCCTTCCCATTTCTGAGACAAACCATTAAAACAGAAAGCTCTCTTACTTAATTATTCAATAATAAACATAAAATTCAAGCATATTTTATACACCAACGAATCTCATAAAATCTGAAAGTAAAACACTACTTGTAAAGGTTACAGTTAACTCCCGTTTACACAAAGGAACACTAAACATTCTGGAGATTTCACAACTTTCAGACATATCTCTGCCAATTTTTATTTGCTTAACTGTCCTCTTAGTCTTAAGAAAAAGCATTTTATAAATTTGTGCTAAAATCATAACAACGTGTACAAAGGGAGTCAAACAGCCTTTCTTGCATTTTAAGATCAGAGAACATCCAGGATAAGAAACTTTGCTCTTCCTTTGTTTGCTGAGTAAGAAAAGCACTCATGTGGCATCGGAGCAAAGACAGACCACCCAACATATGTATGGACTGCTTCGTACTCAGAGTAAATGACTCTCAGGAAGGCTGGTTCACGTCTTCCAACAGAATCCTTCCAGGGCTATAGCTATGGTGGGAGAGCTCCTGCCTAATACCTGCAAGGACTGCAACTCGATATGCAACACTTCTCAATCAACCAATCGATGTGAAAATACACAAGTAAATGTCTACTCTGGTTCTCAGGAAAAGATATGAGGAGAAGTTATTATAATGGATTTTAGTTTCATAATTATATGTTACCTTAATTCAACATCACTGAAGATTACAATCTTGGTACTTATGACCTATACTGAAAATATCAATAAGAAGTCATAATCCATATTACCTTATTTGAAATTAGATAAAACAATTACCAAAAAAATCATCTGAAAACTAAAACCACAAAATTTTATTTATCATACATGTACTGCCCTCTACAGGCCATAAGTGAGATTAATCCAAGAGCAAAAGATAGGTACCTCAGGTTTTCATATTCTGCATTAATGCAACCTATTTCCAGACATGCCAATGATGATTACTGTCATTCTCAGCCAAAAGAAAATCAAACAGGGATGGCAAGATGGCAGAGACAGGAATCAGAAATCACTGGCCCAAATAATGAAAAGAAGTCTTCCCTCTTCAGTTTTCCATCACTTCCTGCTACAATTAACCTCATCTCTGCTCAAAATCATCATAGGTACAAATAAGTATTAAGAATAACAATGTAAATAGTAATCTTTTAAAAATCTGATAGTATTACAACAACATCAGAAAATGCCAGAGCCTTACAGATACAGATGAGGATGCTTGCAGCTAAACCATTGTTCTGAGCACGGGAACCCAGATGAAGGAGTTAGAGGAAGGACTGAAGGAGCTGAAGGGGTTTGCAACCCCATAGGAAGAACAACAATACCAACCAACCAGAACCCCGAGAGTTCACAGAGACTAAACCACCAACCAAAGAGTACACATGGAGGAACCCATGGCCCCAGCTGCACATGTAGAAGAGGATGGCATTGCCTGGCATCAATAGGAGAAACCTTTGGGAAGGCTCGATTCCCAGTGTAGGGGAATGCCAGGGCTGTGAGGTGGGAGTGGGTGGGTGAGCATCCTCAGAGAAGCAGGGGGAGAGGGGATGAGATAGGGGAGAGGTATAACCAGGAAAAAGGATAGCATTTGAAATGTAAATACATAAAATATCCAGTTAAAAAAAAAGAAAATGAATGCTTAACAGGAGACAAAGTGGAGCTTCCCAAAATTAAACCATCAAAATCCTACTCAGGACATTTAAAACGTAATGACTGTGCATGAGTTGCTAGTGTAATATACTACCTGGCTCTGCTCACAAAGAGGGACTAGAAGCAATGAGCTCCCCCACCAGACAGATCTTGGGTTCTAAATATTTTCCAATAATATAGATGCCAGTGCCATATAGGATAGAAAATGGCTGTTTCCTAGGCTGGGACAGGAGAACCAACAGGCATGCGTGGAGTGTTTAATGGTGTCAGAAACTGAGAAAAATAGCTCAAAAAACACAAAGAAAAATGTCCTAGTTAGGTTTCTATTGCAAGGATAAAACACCCATCAAAAGCAACCTGGTTAGAAAAGGGATTTTTTTAGCTTATGGGTTACCATCCACTAGCAAAGAAATCCCTTGGCAGGACTGCAACGCAGAATCATGATCCAGAAACTACAAACCAGTATTGCTTACTGGCGTGCTATCAATGGTTTGGTTGATGTAATTTCTTATACTACCCAGATCCAACTACCAAGGGCCAGTACTGCCCACATGGTGCTACACACAGAGAGAAAGAGACACAGGCACGCACGCACACACTCTCACGCACACTCACACACAGCAAAAACTCAGATACATTAAAACGTAAGTCCTTTTTCAAGATGTTTAATACAGAATGTGGTGTCCTGGTAACCTCCTGGGGTCGTGGGGAGAAAGCAGAAACATGATGAAGATGAGACGAAGGAGAAGGAAGGGCTCACAGCCACTGACGTCTATCTGGGCAGTCAGGCAAAGACTTCAAGTTCTTGTTTTACCTTTTAGTATGTCATTTATTGAAAAATACAAATATTAAGCTACTTCTAATAGTTCCTCTGTAATGATGATACTGTTGTTTTTAATAAATATGTGAACTTATACATCATCTTGAAAAGAATTAAAGTGGCAATAATTATTAAACTGCTAATCATCTCATTCTGAGTGTACATTAATCATGTACATTTGTTCACTGTGACTTTTAGAGTACTCCATGTTTTCCAAAGTAAAAATATATTACTTTTATAATCAAACAGAAAAATTAGTTCCACAAAATTAAAAATACAAAAATAAATGAACGAAAAGCAAATGTTTGGAAATCTTATGTTCTTATTGTTTGGAATTGATTTTAATAAACAGACATGGTTATAATTTCAAAACAGCAACAATAATGTACAGCCTTTTGGTCGCTTTAGGAAAATAGAAGACTACTGAGATGGTCACTGTCTTCCTAGTCTAAGAGCCTCATCAAAGACAAAAAGATGTAGGGAACAAAATATTCCAAATATCCATCAGTGAAAAGACATGTAGAAAATGTTCTCATCTTTTACCTCTGTTGATGACAAACCAAAAACATGAGGCAAAACCTATATGGGGGGAAAAGACAATTAACTGTCTACAGATGTTACCTGACATGATCTGCTTCCCAAAGGTCAGCAGACAGGTAGGCCACTCTCAGGAGACGAAGGTGAAGCTAAGGCCCTGCCTTAGCAGCAGCATAGCTACTCTCACATCTGGGGAAGGACTAAAATCACACCACAACAGAGAGGGCTGTTACTTTAGAAAAAGAAAGTAAAGTGTGAGCACTGAGAGGGAAACATGCAAATGTAATGCCTACTCTGGGTAAAATGTAAAAACGGCCTCCACCACAGTCTACTGCTAAACATACAGACAGCATTGATCTCACATACTTTCTGGAGGTTTAACAAGCATTTCCATTTTCACAGTTGCTGACTCTGCCATCGGTGCCCATAATTTCAATCTGTGCTGCCACAAAACCATCATCATTAAGCTGAAAGATGAAATTTCTCAACTTATTAAAAGGGAAATAAATATATGTGAATTTGCCAAAATCTATGGCAGGAGTAAATCTTCACCGTTAACTCAGGAGGAAGAAAAATGGCATGTAATACACGTGTGGTCAAGGACAATTGCAAAAGCTATGGCCAACAGAACAGAAGGTGGTAAGGGTAAGGACATCATTACAGGGCATCCCTTGGTATGCCCGCTACATCTGATCATGTCATGAGAAGGCTGAGAATCAAGAGATTTTGAGTTATGTGAGTGCCCCACTCACATAACTTTTATAGAAAAAGGTGTCGTGGTTATTCTGATTATGATATTGTTGCTGCTGTTCATCTTAATCAGTTGCTCACTTATTTATCTTTAGTTTTTCTAAGACTAGGTCTTGGTTGTCGTTTAGCCCTGGTAGTTTATTGTTGCTCTGCTAATTTAAGGTCAAGTTCTGAAATTACTGGAAAATCCTGGCCTCCGTGCAAAATGGTGGACTCCCTTTACCAGCAGGGTTTTTCCTTCTCTGACCTTGACTGGGGAGCTCAGAAAACCCCATACCCTCTATCTGCAGAAGGTCACATAGATGCCCGCCCATGCTAATGAGATATCTCAGTACCTCGGCCTTCAGCCAATGACCTTTGCCCACACTGGATATTCCTACCCACTTCCCCAAAACTACATAACCCTTGGTCCACCCCACTTAAAGTTGATCTGTCTCCACAAAGCTGATCCCAAACTGTGTCGTCATTTCTGTTCATACACATGGGCCATCCTTCATCTGTGTGAGCTGGTGGCTAACGACCCCAGGGAGAAGGGAGACCCAAAGTCTAGTGTTCATTAAGTAGCTCAGGGTAGCCTCAACTTACAGCAGTCCATCCCACTTTCCCTCCCAAGTGCTGGGATTGCAAGCTACATGCACCCATATCCAGCTTCTGCACTTACTTTACAAAATATTTTATCATAGGCATGGGTATATAAAAGGAACAGTACACACCAATAGTGTTACATCAATACTCCTCAGTCTCAGGGCTGAACAGGGGGCTTGATGCGTTCCTCACTGTATACTGACACAATTTTCACATGCCACTGCTAGCAAACTGCTAGGACTTACTCATTCCTCCATTACACATATTCTATTCACGCATGGCAACATATCCCACAAGGAATGAAAACAGAAATGGCAGTAAACAAAAATGGATTGATATGCTAAAAATAATCGACTTCATATTCACTCAAAGAGTTGCTATAAGCATTCTTTTAATCTACAAATTTAGCTACCGCAGTAATTTTTCATAAACTGATACAAATTAGAATCACCTGGGAAGACAAAACTTCAACTGGCTGACCAGTAGACAAATCTATAGGATGGTTTCTTAATTGGTGTGGGAGGGCGCAGGCACTGTGGCCAGGGAGTCATGGGTTTCATGAGAAAGCAGATGAACAAGGCAGGAGAGCCAGCTGGTAAGCAGCATTCCTCCACAGCTTCTGCCTCAGTTCCTGTGTCCAAGTTCCCACCTTGAGCTCCTGCTCCGACTTTCCTCAGTGACACACTGCAACCTGGAAGCATATACCATACAAACTTTTCCATCCCCCAAACTAGTGTTGGTTAACATTTTATTACTGCATCAAAGAGAAAAGTAGAACATGAGTTAACTTAGTCATTTCTCCTATCCGGTGCAATATAATAAAGAAATCACTGAGATTAACAGTTCTTAGAATATCAATATTAGTATCAATATCAAGATTAATCAAGATTAATGCAAAGTTCTTAGATATCAGAGGATCACACTTGTAAAAAAAAAAATAGGCTAAACATTCCTGAGAGATTTTTTAAGATAAAATACTAAAGATATAGTTCAGTGAGAAACTTGCTTTCAGTGTAAGTTGATGGGTTCAATCTCTAGTACTGTTTCTCCCACTCTCAAAAAATAAAAAATTTTAAAGAGCAAAGAAAGAAAGAAAGAAAGAAAGAAAGAAAGAAAGAAAGAAAGAAAGGAAGGAAGGAAGGAAGGAAGGAAGGAAGGAAGGAAGAGAGAGAGAGAGAGAAGGGGGAGGGAGGGAGGAAGGAAGGAAGGAAGGAAAGAAGGAAGGAAGGAAGGAAGGAAGGAAGGAAGGAAGGAAGGAAGGAAGGAAGGACAGACAGAAGGACGGACGGACGGAAGGAAGGAAGGACCCACCCAGAAAAATAAGAACCAATTAGCAAAAGATAAAGAAGGCAAATTAGACAGAAAGCATGGTGACACAGAAGTGCACAAAACATGATGCTCCATGGACAGCCCACCTATGTGAGGAAACTACCACACAAACCGTGACATTGTAGATGCCAGGCAACATTACAGGAACACACACAGGTGGCATCACAACAGCCCACAAGGGGAGAGAGGAAGAGAAAGGACTCCGGGAAGGCTCCTTGAGATGCCAGCATCCCATGAGGCAAGCAAGTATTTGGGATAGTTTAGCAACCCAACCCTTTCTGGCTTGAGCCATGCACACAGCCTTGCCCCAACAAGGCACTTAGTGAATGGGCACTGAGCTGCACATCCACCCTGCTGTAAATAATGGAATAGGTTGCTCCTCCCTAGAAACCCCTGATAACTCACACTTTGTGGTCAAACACACCCTGGATAATATCCAGAACTGCAGGCAATATGCTGATGCAACCTGGCCAGTTTTTAGGTATAAATAATAATGCAAAATAAGACAAACTGAACTCAAAATGAACTTTTAGCAGGGAAAACCCCTATCTAATACTTTATAGCTATGTATGACAGTGCAGGGGAAACCCCTATTCAATACTTTATACCTATGTATGACTTAGTGTGCAAATGATTAAAATCAGATGAATCGTGAAGAAAACCATGTTGTGAACAAAAGTGACTTGTCAAAACAGAAAATTATCTACACTCCTCCCCTTACCAACCAGCTTCCTCCTCTTCTCCTGAGCCTGCAAAGGGAAGCGCTGGGTACTGGCCAGGTACTTGACTCTGGTACTTGGTTCCCTCCAAGTGCATCTATCTTGAACTTTCACTTTACCTTTGAATAAAATAATTTGCTACTTTGCTATTTGTTTGTGCTTCTTCAATTCTTTGAAAAAGAAACTAAGAACACGGACGCAACTGATCCAGACAGAGACCACTAGCAACATAAATACCAAAATTGAGTAAGCGTTTTCTGAAAAAAAGAAGAAAAGGCATGAGAAAAGAGGGAGGCAAGGAGAGAGGGAGGGAAGGAGGGATGGAAGGGGAGGGAGGGGGAGGGAAGGGGAGGGAGGGAGGGAGGGAGGGAGAGAGAGAGAGAGAGAGAGAGAGAGAGAGAGAGAGAGAGAGAGAGAGAGAGAGATTTAGAACACACATACAAAGGTAGGAACACAAAGGAGGGGTCACAAGGTAGGAACTTGGGAAAGTGTCCACAGAGCAGCTTCTAGAGTGAATGATTTCAGAAATGCACTGAACTGACAGACTCTAGAACCCTGAAGGCCAGGCATGAACTGAGCAAGACACCCTTGACAGAGGTATAAGTAGCTGGGATGTTAGTTTCATGTGCTTGGAAGTTACTCTTACTGCGAAAAGAAAAGGTGTCCTTTAGCACTGCCATTCTAGTGACTTCCTAAAGGAAAAAGCAAGACGGCTGGGAGGCTGTCAGCCCAGCCCGCAGATGCAGCGTTTGAACTAGGGGATCTAAAGTAGAGATGAGTAGAGACAAACTTTTAAATCTTCAAGGTATATTCCACAGACTGTCAAAACTTGACAGGCAGTTCCATAATCTAGCTGTGGGAAGTTGGGCAATATAATTTCTTAGTACCTTCAGTTCTTAAGGCAGGAAAAATGGCAGTAACCCCCCCTCCCCAAAAGACATGCTATAGGAACTGAATGAGTAAACACATATAAAAAGTTCAAAATAGTAGCAGTAATTCCTCAACATCGGCTTGTCAGCTCTGCAGAGTCAGCAGCACAATCAGACCAGAGGGGGTAATGATGAAAGGCACGTGAGGGAATGCGGGAGAGCAAGGGCAAGGCAGTAGTCCCTGCCTGGTTGATCTGAAAGGCTGTACTCAGTGTGGCTGCTGACTGAGAAAGGGTGAGCATAATTTCAAGCAACACCTAGTCAGAGTTGTACTGGCAATCAGTGAAGGAGTGGGATTGGACAGAGCATAGAAAACTACAGAGGACTCAGTGAGACACAGGTAGCGATTGAAATTCTAAAAATGGTGGTGTTTCTTCAAGCAGAAAATTCCAAGAAACAAAAATAATGCCTGGAACAGAACAGTTCTAATTGGGGGGGGGGGGGATAGGGTTTTAGGAAAAGGAAAATAAAAATCACCACCAAATTTCCCAGAACCAAGGAGATTACAGAATACCTTGAAGCACTAAAAATTCATGAAGATTGGGGAAAACTGAAAAAGGCAATGAAAGGAAGACTAGAGCAGCCTGCAACTAGAAACAGAAAGGCTAACAAGAGCATAACACAAGACAACTAGAGCACCATGCCACACAACACTGATATCAGGAGGAAAAAACAGGAAGGTGAAGGTGACACAGAAGGAAGACACTTCTGTCCATGATGATTTCCACTCAACTGCCCAGTCCCTTCCATAGATAACGTTTGGTCCTTCCAATTTTCCATCTCAGTGAGGACCAGAATGCTTCTCCCAACAGACAGAGCCCATCTGAAGAATGTAAAGAGGCAGTGACAGGTGACAGGCAGAGTTCTTAAGCTCTTAATCATACTGCACAACTAACCGAAGGTGAAAGAATAGCCAGCATCTGACCACTCATCCGAGAATTTAAAATGTCATTTCACAGTCAAGACAACTCTATGAAAATAGAAGTTCCAATCAGAAGCTCCTACCAAGCCTCAATCAATGAAGAGAAGAGACTGACTACAGAGTAGAACGACTCCGAGGAAAACCTGGCAAAACTTGCTAGGTTTCTGATCCATTGTCTGCTATTAAATGTTCAGTGCCTGAACCTGACATTAAATGTAGCTAATAATATCCACACGAGGACCAAGTGAGAAGGCACATACATACTGTGGTTTTTACATAGTTAAATAATGGAGAATGAACTGGAGCCACTTTCCCTGTTCCTCCAACTAAGCAGAGTTAAAATCCTACACATTATATATAAATCAGAGAGAAGATTCAGGAGGGTAGAAATAAATCCAGAAGATGGGCTAAGGCTGTGGAAAACCAAGGAACATCATAGGATTTACTTTTTTTACTTTATGTTTTTCTTTCTTTCTTTCTTTCTTTTTGGGGGGGGGGATTGTCTCATGTACCCAAGACTCCTCCCAAGCCAAGGGCTAGGAAAGGAGCATCCTAGTAAGACAAGTTTTTGTCTGCCAAACACCATGCAAAACAAGGCACACTTTGCCTCATCTCCACTGTGCTGTTGAGGCTGTACTGAGAACTGAGGACTTCTCTGTGTTGTCCCTGGGAGTACGAAAGGGGTGATATAAGAGGACCCTGAACATCACACCTCCAGAACAAGGTAAAAGAGAGATGACCACACACACACACAGAGACAGACACACAGACAGACACACACACACACACGCGCGCGCGCGCGCGCACACTATGGTGCTACCAGAAGAAGGCAAGCAATCGAGTTGTTCATCATCCTGTAGTAGTAACCAAAGTTTGCTCCCCACAGTGTCCGTAAAGGCTGCAGGAGAGCAGAGAGAAGGTTCGTTCTCTCTCTCTCTCTCTCTCTCTCTCTCTCTCCAGGAAAGGGAGTGTCAGGGAAGCCTGGTTGGGATCCCACAGGTATTCCATGTTAGGAGGTCACACAGTCTCTTGGACAGAATCCACCTCCTGTCCTGATCAGTGACAAGAGCCTGGTGGTCTAGCAGTATGTACCTTCTCCCCAGTACGCAAGAATGAATAGAGGAATTATTTTTCTTTTAAATAAAAAAAAAAACATAAAAGGAATTTCAAGGTTGTTTGAAATTTGCTCACTTACAAAATTTCAAATGAAACTGAAACAGTCTTTTATCTACTCATAAGTCCACAGTCAAATATATGTCCAGAACTGTAGCACACACAGCAGTCAATCATCTATTACACGGGATGTCGGCCAGACGGGAGAGAGACCAGCCCCTCCTGCATGTGAGGAAGGCAAGGAAACATCGGTTTCTTGTTTCCCTACTGTCCTTCTTCCAGCAGCTCCTGAGAAATGCTCCCATGTAACACATCTGGAAACAAAACTCCTTTTCCCCAAAAATTTGCTAACAAATGCCAAGAAAGGCTCCAGGCTATACCAATTACTTCCAAATTCCTACACTCTGTTCAAGATCCCAAATGTCATGCATTCTCCAGAGACTGTTAGTGTTCTCTGAATTGTATAAATATTAGAGGATACTCCTTTCTTCTGTAGTTATAAGACCACCACAGCAGATCCATCACAGGCTTCACTTAGGAACAGCCTCACCTCCAATGTACATTTGGTCACCATTTACACTAAGGGTTATGAACTGAGTTTACTGTGGTTTTAATAAAACTAACTTTTCCATGGTTTTGAAGAGACTAAGAGTCTCTGTACTGGCTGTCCTTCAAAGTCTCTACAAATGATCCCTGACTTCTGGTTTACCCTCGCTCAGACTGAACAGTAGTCCTTCCTTTTTCACATCAGAACCACTGAAGAAAGCAATAATTTAAAGCAAGATTCCCAACGTCCAGAAAACTCTACTCAACCTATACAAAAACAATAACAAAATCTAAAACACATTTTTACAAAAAATATATGAAGAGAAGAAACACAAACTCATTCCTTCTTGTAGATAAAAATCATTCAGCAATAGAAATGAATGGCACTGTCAGCCTTCATTTGGCTGCATTTGTAACAAGAGAGCAGGCCCAGTAAGACAATCAGCAAAGGCACTACCACCAAGCCTGACAGCCCTAGGACCACACCAATCCCTAGGTCCCACATGGTGGGAAGAGAGAAGTGACTCCTACAAATTCTTGACCTCCACATGAGTATGTCTGTCTCTCTGTCTCTCTGTCTGTCTCTCTGTCTGTCTCTCTCTATCTCTGTCTCTGTCTCTTTGTCTCTCTCTGTCTCTGTCTCTCTCTCTCTGTCTCTCTGTCTGTCTCTGTCTCTGTCTGTCTCTGTCTCTGTCTCTGTCTGTCTCTCTGTCTGTCTCTCTCTGACTCTCTCTCTGTCTCTCTCTGTCTCTGTCTCTCTGTCTGTCTCTCTCTCTGTCTCTCTCTCTATCTCCCTGTCTCTGTCTCTCTGTCTCTTTCTGTCTCTCTCTCTGTCTCTCTTTCTCTCTCTCTCTCTTTCTCTGTATCTCTCTCTGTACCTCTTTCAAACACACATACAAAATAAATAAATAAAAATAATGAAAGGGACAGAAAAGAGCTTAGAACTCATCTAACAATAATAGATGTCTGACATTAACTCCTAGATGAAATTGAGTAAATTTTTAAGCTTCACCCAAAGATTTTTAAGACCCAAATTTAGATGACTTAATTCTGCTATAGATTATCAGATGAATTGATGGTGGAGCCCCTTAAAACTGTGCGAGGTGCTTCAAGTCCTCATTGGGCTCTTCCTAGCCATTCCATCCTTGGTGCTGTCGTGGCTTTGACCATCTTCACTAGCCCCTCTGTGAGGCAACTTTGCTCCCTAAACACTACCATGTTCATTTCTGCTTCAGCTGCGCTTTCCCAAGTAGATTGAAGTAATAGACACAACTCATAATGCTAATTCACAACGCTTATGTTTATGGCATCTAACTGATATAATGTGCATGTACTGTTAAACACTTCCAAGTATGAGAGGAAGTGCCTTTCCTTTCCCAGTATACACAGAACTATTCAAATAGGAGCAGGGGGACTATGTATTTTTATATTACTCTCAAATACACTTGTTTGCAATTTAACACATACGCAAACTTTATCCTGTAGGCAAAAGTTTGATGCTTGTTTGGGAGACAATCTCATTGAAGGTGTTTCTGGTCTGTGCATTTTTAGGTAACTGATAAACTCAAGTAAGTATAATTCTCTACTGAGGCTGGGGGGGGGGGGGTGCTAGAGGAAAGATTTACAGAATAGAGTAGTATCAAAGGAATACCAAAGGTCTGTAGATGAGGAAGGAGAGATTGCTTTAGAGCTACTGTGAGACAAAACAGAATTCAGACTTTAGTAAGCAAAACGAGCAAGCAGTGTCTATTTATCTTTAGCTATTTTGATTGCTACTCTGCATGCAAAACTGGTCCTCTCTTCATCTTTGCTTCTCAGGTTACCAAAGGCCCTGAAACAGATGTTGCCGCTCTCCCAGTATCACAATGCACACTGCTCCCTCCTATGAGGTCACCTGCCACTCAACAGCAGAGCCTCTGCAACAGAGCAAGCAATGCTACCCAGACTTTGAGGCAACCCATGCTCCCCTCACAGGAGAAATAGCTCCTGTGACAGAAAAGAGTGTGGATGGAGTAAGCTTAGAGTAGAAAGTACTATGATTTCAATATCTGAAGAAAAAATGAAGAGGTTTCCTAATGAACAGTCTTTGCTGCTTCATTTTAGGCTATGTCAGCCGCCATGTGCAATCTGCCCACGTCCAGAAGCCTTGTTCTACAGAGTCCAAGCAGCCTCTAGAGAAGACAGTACGGTATCCCCTTGATACTTGGTTAAAAAACAAAATTGGAAAATTCAATCACAAGAAATACTAAGGTAGAATATGCCAAATATATTTAGTTCCTTTATATTTCATATGTCCCATTTCACAGTTTATGAATTCTCACAGATACACCTGTTTTATCTAGTTGTAATAAGAGGATATAGAAACATTTGAAATGATGAACTAGATTTAAATACCATTCTAAGAAAATGTGATATGAGCAAAATTTTAACAGTTTACTGAAAATGTATTTGGATACATTTTAATTAGTTTGAAACTAACCTTTACAGTATCACATGTTATAAGGATTGTATAGGAGATGTTACATTAAAGATTATTTGTTATAGACTACATAAACTCTCACCCTAAAACTTCTTACAATGAAATCCTCATGTTGATCAGATTCTAGGAACTATACTTCCATTGAAAAACCTCTCTCTCCTTCTTTTGCCTCATTAGGAAAAAAATGAGATGTTAGCCTGCAGCGCAGAGGCAGGTACTGAATAACACACCCCTAACCATGCTGTCACCCTGACCCCCAAATATCCAACTTACAGAACTGTGGAAAATGCACAGTGGATGTTCATAAGGCTCCCAGTCTACTCTGACACAGCATCCCAGGATGAGCAGAACAGAAGTGTGATAAAGCAGAGTGAGTATTCAAAATGTTTACTGTAAATCAGATCGTGGTGCACACCTTTAATCCTAGCACCCAGGAGGCAGAAGCAGGCAGAGTTTAACACCAACCTGGTCTACAGACAGCTGGTTCCAGGACAGCCAGAGCTACACAGTGGGACTATGTCTCAAATGTATATGTATGTATGAATGAATGTATGTATGTATGTATGTATGTATGTATGTATGTATCACTATACTTTGTACTGGTGTCCTGATATTTCTCCAATCTGAAGATCTCTTGGTGCTACAATTACTACAATTCTGATCCTTTCTCTATTCAATTAAAATATAAAGCCATGTTGAAGTTCTATTTTATAGGGAAAAAAACAATTTGAGTTTTTTGTGTGAGATGATACCTTCCTCTGAAGACACTCTCCTTTGTGTATTCCATGACACAGGCATCTAAGTTGAGTGTACTCTCTGGATGCATTCCAAGAACGAACCAGAACTGACATCCACTCAAGCAGGAGGCAGCACTGAGCTCTGTAGCCTATCCTGCTGTGAATGAGCACGGGAAGCCTGCCTTCCCTCCTCATGGCTACTCCTACAAATATTAATCACTCTGAACTTAGATCAGTTGAAACTGAAAAGCAGGATTTTACATTAATTCAAAGAGTTTAATTCTACTAGATTAAGCCAGATTCAGAACTCTGTAAAGATCTTTTTACTTCTTGATTCTGATACTCATCAATAAAGATTTGCTAAACATAGAATAAGCAAATTTTTATCTATCTACATATCTGTCTACCTATTTTTGCGTTCCTAACAACTGAGTCCAGGCCCTTGTGCTTTCTACCTAAGCACTGTGCCAATGAGCTCTATCTGCAGCCCATAAACTCTTCGTAGCTTGGGTGGCAGAATCCTCCACTAGGCCCTAGCAGCAGTTGTCTACTGCAGTAACGCATTCTGCTGCTGACCATCCTTCCCACCGCTTGCGTGTTTACTGGTCTTTGACTAGGTCCTACTTCTTCACACTGTATAAACACTGAGTAGGAAGGCAATGATACATAAAATGGTATTTAAAATGAAGAAAAGTTGCTAGTGGCTGATTAATTTCCAGTTTCTAAATATGCTGTCCTTTCTTGCCTTCGTCTTTTGTAGGCTTTTCCCCACAACAAGCCGCCCCAGAACACTGACCTATATCAACCTCTTTTGTCTCAACTAATACGCTACTTTCTAATGGGGAACTTTTGATCACAGAATCTAAGTTAGACAGCTCTCTCCTGGGATTCAGAATTTCTTTATAATTCCATTTTGAGCCTCAATCCCCTTTTTTGTAATCTTCCTGTCTTTAAAACTTACAGGCTACAAGCTTTGAGAAGCAACCTTAGTCATGGCTCATGCTTAAAGCCAAGCCTTAGAGAGCAACAAATCCGAAAGGAAGCTAAATTAAAGACACGAGCAAAGAAACTGGAGACTCACCATCAGTCTTTCAACTGCGAGGAGTAATTCCACTGTGGACAACAACCAATGTGGTGGTCTGAGTGAAAATATTCACCGCTGGCTCATAGGGAGTGGCACTATTGGGAGCTATGGCCTTGTTGGAGTAGGTGTGGCCTTGATGGAGAAAGTGTGTCACTGAGTGGGCTTTGAGGTTTCAGATGTGCCAAGCTCAGTGTCACTCTCTCTACCGGCTGCTGCTGATCCAGATGTAGAACTCTCAACTCCTTCTCCAACACCATGTCTGCCTGCATGGCGCCGTGCTTCCTACCACGACAATGCACTAAACTCCTGAACTATATGCCAGGTCCAGTTAAATGTTTCCCTTTACAAGGGTTGCCATAGTCATGATATCTCTCCACAGCAATCAAAACCCTAAGAAACCCATCTACTTCAATGCTGGAACTCCAGTCCTCTAATCATGTGCCACCCTCTGACTAGCATCTCCTCATGCTCCCAAGGACTTCTAAGTCAAAAACAAATGTACGTTCTACCAATATTTTAAAAAGAGAATTCACACACACAAAAATCAAACAACTCACAATCTGCCCTCACGGGTCTATAACCCCAGTGGAAATCATTGGCTTGATTTGAATTATGGCTGAGCCCTTATCTACATGGTCTATTTATATACCCCAGTCAATGTCCAGAATTACCTGAACATGCAGCATCGGTCCTAATGTGACCTCTGCCTTCTTGTTCTAATATTATCAAACTTCTACATATCCTTCTGTATTATATAATACACATGAATTTTTTCCAACATAAATGAATAAACAAATAACTTTAAAATTTTGAAGTAATAATGCTTCCAGAGTTAAAAAATATGTGCTACCTCTCAAGATAAATAAAACGAAAAGGACTCTTGGATTAATTAAACAATTAAAGTAGGAGAAAAGACCAGCCTAAAGCATATTAACTACATTATTGCCTTGGAAAAAATTCTAATGCTCAAGTGCAAATCTCAGGAGGAAGTAGCAAGGTCAGTAACAATGCAAAGCCACAGTAGTAGGTCTGAAGGACAAACACTGGTGTTGCATCAAATCACAAAACTGAACTAAATAACCCCATAGTGATGTCCTTAATAACAAATGACATAACAATACACAGCATGACTCAGCACTGTGGAACACCCACAAAAACATATGAGCGGGCTTATATGTCACCTTAGTGTCCCTATCAGGGAATGGTATGTGTGCCTATGAGTGTAGGGAATTATGTATGTAGGAATTCCTCTATCGCTGTCATTACACAG
This sequence comes from Rattus norvegicus, assembly GCF_021556685.1. Classification (NCBI taxonomy): domain Eukaryota; kingdom Metazoa; phylum Chordata; class Mammalia; order Rodentia; family Muridae; genus Rattus; species Rattus norvegicus. The sequence goes on from NC_141537.1 coordinate 118,690,195, forward strand.
GACCCTGCTACTCACCGTCACATCACAATGTGCAACTCTTGAAAGCAAACCTGTAAACCTAGGCACACATCCTTCAGCACAGCAGAAATCACAGGGTCATTCATCCACGCATGGCGATGCCTAATAGCAAGCAACTTAGATTGTTAGACCATACACACACTAAAACAAATGCTCCAAGACTTAAAGAATTAAAGGGAAAAGCATTCAAACTACTAGAAATACATAAAAATAAAGATCTTTAAGAGGAGTGGATGATATGCACGGGAATGGAAACAAATAAGAGTTAAAAACACTTAGTGCATCCTCCCAATAGAACTGAAGGAACAAGGGAAATGTACACAATACACAAAAGAGAACACAGTTCTCAATAAACATCCTCGAATGTTTTGTCTTACTAATGATTAGTCAGGTGACACCTGAAGGAAACAATAACACATAAGACCAGAAGCTCTGAAAGTTACAGCAAAAGGGTAAATAAAAACTCAGTTTGGAAAACAATATCTAGCATGTGACAAGAAACTTAAGTTAGTGTTCTAAACCTAGGTATGCCATTCCTCACAATCAATCCTTAAGTGGCCTTCTATGTAGAAAAAGTTAAACTCACATAATTGGTACTGTAGTATTTTTATGAACCTGAGAATGATTTAAAGATCATTTACTAAAAATATTTGACTGGTATACATGATTGCTCTCCTGGCTAGTTTTTAATGTCAGCCTGACCCAAGCTAGAGTTATCTTTGAGAAGAGAATTTCAATAAGAAATTGCCTCCATAAGATGAGGCTGTAGACAAGACTGTAGGGCATTTTATTAATTACTGATGGACTTAGGGTGATCCCACCTCTGGGCTGGTGGACCTGTGTGCTATTAAAAAAAAAAAAAAAAAAAAAAAAGCAGGCTGATCAAATCATGAGGAGGAAGAGAATTCCATGATCTCGGCATCAGCTCCTGCCTCCAGGTTCCTTGCCTGTTTGAGTTCCTGCCCTGACTTCCTTTGATGATGAACAGTGATGCTGTGTGTCAGCAAAGTAAACCCTTTCCTCCCCAGTTTGCTTTGGGCTGAGGTGCTTCATCACAGCAACAGGAACCCTAACTAACACAACTGTCTGATGGATTTTTAAAATTCTTTCAAAGCGATGTTTATGAGCCAATGAGACAGCTCAGCAAAAAAAGATGCTTGGTGCTTGCCCCACAAACCTGGCAACCAAGGTTCAATCCCTAAAACCCAAATGGTGGAAGGAGAGAATCAACTCTGACCTCTTCACTAATATATCACACTAACATCTTTACAAATGCATACACAGAAAATAAATGTTTAAAATATTAGACCTAAATTCATGCTGGAGATAGTGGCACACAGCTCTGATAAAGGCAGAAGGACCAAGAATTCAAACTCAGCCTTGGCTACATACAGATTCAATGGCAATCAAGGCGGCTGAGACCCTGTCTTTAAAAAAATAAAATAGAAATAGAAAATAAAAATAAAAAGGTTCTGCTTACATGGAAAATATAATATGGAAACATCTTTGAGGGAAGATGAAAATGCATACACCATATAAATAAGAATACATTAAAAGTGTATCCATATGAGACATATGAGTTCTAAATAAATAAATGAGCAGGCTAATTTTAGTAGTAGTACTCTCAGACATTCTACTGAGCTCTTTGATTTTTAGGGCCCACTGCTTCATCTGCTAGACTGGACCTCAAAATACAAGTTCAGACCAGCTTCTTAATCTATCTCTGATTCCCATGAAGAGATGGGATCTGGGGAAACGCCTGTCCAGCTATCTGAGCTCTGCTGACTTTAGCATGTCCAATGGCATTGCTTTAACTTTACATTACAGTATTTTCTTTTCCCTGGTGCGGATTACAAACTTCGCTCTTCTGACCAAATATCAGGCCTCTAATAAAAAATACTGTTGAGGTGGAGGTGCAGAAATTCTTTTAAAAGCACCACTTTGCTGGGGCATCCACCCCTGAGCCAGCTCTACCCAAGAAACTGGGGAAAAGCCAGATAGCAGCACAGGAGAACTTGGAACTGGGGTGGGGTTGCTGCTGTTGCTGGTTTAATCACTTGAAATCCTTAATCCACAAACACGCCGAAGCCCCAGGGACAAGATATGGTGTAATTAAAATAACATGAATTTGGACTCAAGCAACCATTGAACTCTAGATCTTTATAATTGTTAAGAAATGACTAGCTCTTACAGCTTCAGCATTAGTACCTAAAAGGAGAATAACAACATCTGTCTTGAAGGTTTTATGAACATTAGTTTAGCAAATATAGGAATATAGTAAAGCACCTAAGGTAGACCTGGCCTACACCTCGGTCACAGTCCACTTGCCTGGCATGCACAAAGCCCTGTGCTCAATCTCCAGGGCTGACAAAAGCACCTACAGCTACACCATTGCCTGACCTAACCAAATGGTCACTTCCCTTCACCACAGTGAGAAATGTGCTGTGCTAAAAACTGAAACACTAAGGCTGCACTGCATTCTCCTGAGTAAAACAGAGGCTTCCACTAAAGAATCTGTAGACCAATGAAAATGAAAAACTTAAAAAAAATGCACTAACATTTAGAAGATATTCTGATTGGCTCTATGAAAAAGGAGAGGAGAGGATTAGGAAGTAGCAAAAATACAGATTCAGCTTGACTGTAAGGTCAAGAAAGATCCATATGAAACAGATATATAGGCAGAACTCTAAAAGATAAATAAATAGCTCTGTTAGAGGGCAGTGAAAACAAGAATAATCCAGATGGCAGAAAGAAGAGTATATGTGAAGCTCCAGAGATGAGTAAGACTTAGCAAAAAGTAAGTGTCTAGAGTCTATTGAGCAGTTAGAAAGTTCAAGATGAAACTTAAATCCACATCAACGACCCAGAAAAATCAACCAGTCAGTAAGGATATGGAGGAACTAAGCAAATGCTGACATTCACAGAACACAAGCTACAACCACAGCACAATGAAGAACCTGCCCTTCAAACCCCACAGAAAACATAACAAACTCCAAACACCTGGCAGCATAGGTATGACCCAGACAATACTGAACTCTCCATATACTTGGAAACTAGGGAAAACATTTCTTTTTCTTCCTTTCTTTCTTTTTTTTTTGATATTTTTTATTTAATTTCAAATGTTATTCCCTTTCCCAGTTTCCATCCATAAACCCCCTATCTCATCCCCATCCCCTTCTTCTATAACGGTGTTCCCCCTTCCTAACCATGCCCCTTCCCATATCCCCACCCTGACATTCTCCTACACTGGAGGGTCAAGCCTTGACAGGACCAAGGGCTTCTCCTCCCTTTGGTGTCCAAAAAGGCCACCCTCTGCTACATATGCAGCTGGAGCCATGGGTCTGTCCATGTGTAGTCTTTGGGTAGTGGTTTAGTCCCTGGGAGCTCTGGTTGTCTGGTATTGTTGTTCTTATGGGGTTGCAAGCCCCTTTAGCTCTTTCAGTCTTTTCTCTAATTCCTCCAACAGGGACCCCATTCTCAGTTCAATGGTTGGCTACTAGCATTTGCCTCTGTATTTGTCATGCTCTGGCTAAGCCTCTCAGGAGACAGCTATATCAGGCTCCTATCAGCACGCACTTCTTGGCTTCATCAATATTGTCTAGTTTTGGTGGCTGTGTATATATGGGCTGTATACCCAGGTGGGGCAGGCTCTGAATGGTCATTCCTTCAGTCTCTGCTCCAAACTTTGTCTCCAGATTCCCTCCTATGCATATTTTTGTTCCCCCTTTTAAGAAGGACTGAAGCATCTGCACTTTGGTCGTCCTTCTTCTTGAGCTTCATGTGGTCTGTGGATTATATCGTGGGTAATTCGAGCTTTGGGGCTAATATCCACTTACCAGTGTGCATACCATGTGTGTTTTTTGTGATTGGGATGATATTTTCTAGTTCCATCCATTTGCCTATGAATTTCATAAAGTCATTGTTTTTGATAGCTGAGTAATATTCCATTGTGTAGATGTACCACATTTTCTGTATCCATTCCTCTGTTGAAGGGCATCTGGGTTCTTTCCAGCTTCTGGCTATTATAAATAAGGTGGTTATGAACACAGTGGAGCACATGTCTTTGTTGTATGTTGGAGCATCTTTTGGGTATATGCCCAAGAGAGGTATAGCTGGGTCCTCAGGTAGTGCAATGTCCAATTTTCTGAGGAATCTCCGGACTGATTAGATAGATAGATAGATAGATAGATAGATAGATAGATAGATAGATAGATAGATAGATATGTTTAGAAAGAAAGAGGAAGAAGTCTACCTGATTTCAAAACACAAAGCTACCATAGAGACTCAGCAAAGGAACAGACACACCACACTAGAACAGGGGAGCCTGTAGAAGAGCCAGGCAGAGCCTTTTTCACAAAAGTACAAAAGCACCTTAATGGAGAAACAGTGACCTCTGCCACAGGATTTTTTCTTACCTTAGGGAGGGCTTTTTCAAAAAGGGAATCTTAATACTATATACTAATATGATCTATAATACCATATACTAAAATAAGTATATTTGAATAAATCAGTATAAACATAAAACATACAACTACAAATGTCTCAAAAAATGGCATAGAAAAAATCATTAGAACGTCAAGGTGTGGTAAGTTCTTGGACCCCAAAGTACAAATTTAAAATTTCTGACCTTCAAAAGACAGTGCTGGGAGCAGCAAGACCAGTAGGTAAGGTCACTTGTTACCAAGCCTGACTTCCATCTTCCATCCCAGAACAAACATGGTAGAAAAGAACCAACACCTATAGCCTGACCTCTGGATGTCCAAGTCTCCTCTTTCTGTGTCTGTCTCTGCCTACCACTTCCATCTCTCTCCTTACCCCCTCTTCCCTCTTCACTTTCTCCCCCTGCCCAAATCTCTCATCCCCCCTCCTCTCTCTCCTCTCTCCTCTTCTCTCTCTCTCTCTCTCCCTCCACACACACACACACACACACACACACACACACACACACATACAAATCAATGTAAAAAAAAAAGATCCTAACAAAGAAGGAATGATAGTTACAGAGTTAGAGATTTGTAGTCACATCTCTAACACAGCACTCATGCTTAGAATACACAGTTAAGCTCTTGAAATTCAACATACAAAAGGTTAGCAATACAACTGAAGGTAAAGACATGGCAGGCCAGTTAGTGAAGGCCATACCTACAGATCATCACATCCATAAAAAGCATGTGACACTACAACTATTATAATGGCTACAATCAAAGGACATGCAAAAACCAAGTGCTGTAGAAAAGAGAACCACAGACCTTTAAACTGCTGATAGAAATGCAAAAAGTGCTCACCCGCTCTCAAAACCAGTTTTCTGACTGGAAAAGATGCATATATACAACTCCAATTGGCACTCTGCCCATTTATTCCCAAGGAATGAAAATACAAGTACCTATACATACTCATTCATAACTTACTTCTAGTAGCTGAAACTGAGAAACAATCAGAAAGCCTTGCTGAGTTAATAAATAAAATGTTCATCTACAATGTGAAATACTATTCTACAATAAAGAGAAATGAATTACATAGTCATTAACAATTTGGGTATCTCAAAAGCAAGTAAAACATGAGCCAATGTCCAAATGTCCATTGACATAAGATTCTTGGAAGGACAAGATTACAAACAGAAACAAATTTTGAAGTGGGAAAGGTGTATTCTTCATGATTACAACTGAGTATCTCCACAGAAAACTACAGCAGTGGAAGCATTCCTCAACAGAAACCATGTGCACTGCACCAGTGTAGGTCTCCTGGTCTTTCTCTCTCTGTAACTATGAAAGTAAGTTCATGGAGGAAACTGGAGTATAGAAAACCTTTCTATATCTCTTTGCAACATTTTATTGATTTACAATAATTTCAAAGTAAAAGTTAAAGACAAGTAATAGGTGATGGACATTGCATGCATCCACAAATGCTAAAGTCTAGTAATCATGTATAATCTCTGACACGAGACCTAACACAGATCATCTGGAAAACGCAGAGAAGGCTGACCAAACTAAAAGCAAGGGGGAGAGGCTGCAGATGGCTGCACTGTTAAGAGCAATTGCTGCTCTTGCTGAGGACCTAAGTTCAGTCCCCAGCACCTACACTGGGCAGCTCAAAACCTTCTAGAACTCTAGCTCCAGGGGATCTGATGCCCTCATCATGATTCCACCAGTACCTGGACACATGTGTACATATAGATACACAGAAACACATCATTTTAAAGTAAGTAAAAGTAAGGAGATACAGATTAAGCATGAGGCCCTGGATTCAGTCACCATCCAGAAACTGTTTCATCAGCTATATGGCAGACAATAAAATAAAATTATTTATTTATTTCATGAAATTTCAGAATTCAGTTTAATGAAAATTTATCACCCAAGGTTGTCACTGAAAAAGTGAATGAATCAGACCATTTAAAACTGAGCAAATAAATGGTAACAAAAATACAAGTAAAATCTGAGTGCAGTACTGCCGAGAGTTACATTAAGTAACTTTCCGTGTGTTTTAATCTATCACCTAATAAGATTAGAGTTACCATCCACACTCAGAGTCTGTTAGGAAACTATACAGCCAAGACTCAAAATTCAAATAGTGTGACCACAAAACGTGCAAAACTAATCCATGATTTAATACATTCTTTCCTTTTCCATAAGGTGACAACCAAATAAAATGCAATAAATTTAAGACTGAGTGGAGGCAATAGGGAACTTAATTGATAATAATTTAGTTGACTTTTGAAAAGGCAATTACAAAGAAAACCTTCAAAGACACAGCTACTCTAAGTATGCTTAGATATAAGTGTTTTCTAAACTATCAAATTAGTACAAAAGGCAGTTTTTATTGGAGTACGGACACATATAAAACCTACAGAGATATATGCTTCTGACAGCACAGAAACACACAGATCTAGAGGAAATCCAGCTAGCCTCTTACAGTGTATGATTACAACACCTTCAGAAAGTTTCTTCCACAATGATGCATGTTTTAAAGTCTGGAATTTATTAATTTTAAAAATGTGTTTATAATTTTTCCAGAGCACTATAAAATAAATACATACATCCAGGCAAAAGAATTAAGAAGGAATGTATTAAGTTTTAATCATTTATTCAATGGGTGATTATAAACAACCCACAGTAGCAGGAAAGCAAACTGTCTAAAGAAGGGTAGGAGGCAGGAAAGCAAGCCTTCTGAAGAAGGGTAGGAGGCTACAAAAACAAGCGAGGCCATCTGGCAACCACACAATATCTGAGAAAACAGTAAGTATTCTAACTGAGAACTAATTGAGTTTGATTTACTTGTCAAGATAATTGCCTCAGTATTAATTAAGCATGTCTCCAGCAGCTGCTCAGAGTGAAGCCGAACACTCTGCTGATGGTGCAGGATACTCAAGTCAACACTGTGAGGCTCACATTACACCAAAAATAGCTCTGGGTATATTGATGATCAACATCTCAGATCCTGACATTAGTATTCTCTCCACGCATTAGCATTTTTTAATTTGAAAGGACAATGCTGAGACCAGTTGGAACAGTACTCTTCATCATCAATGCTCAATTCTGAGTGCCTCCTAGGAGAAACTGTAGTTTATATCCCAAGTAACAGACTCTACAACTACCTGCATTTCACTGGCAAGACGGTATCAGAAATTGCTTTCATCTACTGTCTTCATATTTTTACAAAGCAGAAACCACTTTTTCAATATGGGAATATTAAAGCAAACAAAAACATCAGCATTTGCCATTGCCTTGCTTCAAAAACAACCGCAGAATTTTGTGCAGTCATGAAACTCTCTCCATGCAAATGGACTCTAAATTCTGCTACAGAATTAACAGGATTACATCTCCCCATTCAACGATGGAAAATAATCAATGTTCTTCAAAAATTAATTGCATCCATAGATACTTAAACTATTTATTAGATCGTCCTGTTACCTTAAAGGTGACTCATAATCTTCTCAACTATGTTAACTGATTCATGAGCTCTACTTTCTGGGTCCCTAATCCCCAGAGTGAGTAAAATTACAGAAATCCTCCAGAGTTCTACCAGGCAGAACAGGGACCTAAAGGGAGTTGTGGTATAAGCAAAACAGACCACAGGAGTTACACTTAAGCCACACAACAGGGAACCACATTCCACATTCATGTCTTTTCCTCTCATTCCTCAACTGTTCATTATTTAATTATCAGCAGCTTCAGTCTTCCTGAAGCTACCACTAGGCCAGACATTACTGTGTACCCTTCAGTAGGTGTGTCCAACCTACAGCCCACATACACCCCAGGATACCTAAGAATAAATCCCAACAAAAATAGGTAAACTTACTTAGAATAACATGAAGGTTTTGACTTTGGCTTTAAAACTCAATGGTGTGGCTCTGAGGCATAACCTTTGTAGATAACAGCATTGTATCACACTGTCAAAGATTGGCCATGCCTCCTCCAGGGAATATAGTTTAATGAATAACACAACTTAAAGACAAATGAATACAGAATTCCAAGTGGAGAACTTAACTAAGAATAGGAATGTGATGGGGGTGGGGTAGACTCAGAAAAGCCTCCTCAAAGGAAGTAAGATTTATGTTCAAGTTAACAAGAATGAACCAGATCGGCCATGAAGGAAGAAGACCACCCTACACAAAATGAGGGGGAAATATTCAGACAGGATCCTTCTCAGGGACTGGGTCGGTAAGTGCAGCCATCACCCTTCATCAAGGAAACTTCTCTTTGCAACCGATGGAGACCATTACAGGAAAATCATATCCAATCAAAATGCAGAGTTATAGAGTCCAGGCCCAGTGGATAAAACTCCCACCACTGAGACTCACACATTATTGCCAAAAAGTGAGTGGAAAGATTGTTACGAGACAGAAGATCAGGGAGTTTGTGACATTATAACTCCTAGCAATGTCAGAAGGTACCCCCTAACATTTCACCAACATGAGCAGAACAAAGACAACATCAATAGACAGGCTAAAAAGGACCAAGGAAAGCCCAGGAGAACTCAACCCTACATAAAGCATGGTAGACAACTAAGAAAGGCAGAGTGTAGGAAAACGAGTCTTCCCCAAGAAAGAGCACACCAATAGATTATACAGTACCACATGGCCAACCCCAAAAATATGCATGTAAGTAATAACATACACACTGAGCAGGGCGTACCTGTGTTTTTAGGAATATTACATACATACATACATACATACATACATACATACATACATACATACATACCATACATACATACATATATACATACATGTAAATAATTACAATTAGTAATAATAAAGGCCATAAATTTGAAAGAGAGTAGGGAGAGGTACATAGAAGGGTTTGGGGTAAGGAAAGGGAAGGAGATATCATGTAATTATAATCTCAAAATTTTAAAGAAAAATTTTTTTAAAAAATCAGACAACTAGGGAACTGAAACACATTTAACAGAAACCATCATAAAACCAATGAACATCTGGAAACAAGAAGACTGAAAACTTAACGAATAGCAAAGGTATAAGTCTAGATTTTACACTGAGAGTTAAAGACCTCTTAAGTAATTGTTAAAGATTTATTTTTATACTTACGAGTACTTGTGCTTGTCTGTCTGTCTGTATGTATAGACGTCTACTGAGGAAGGAGAGTCAGCTTCCCTAGGGCACAGTTACAAACAGTGTAGGACTACTTGATGTTGGTGTTGGGAACTGAACTCAGATCCTCTGTGAGAGTAGCCACTAAGGTCTCTCTGCAGCCTCCTGGCAATCTTTTTACCGTCACTGCAGTTCTGCATTATTCAGAACGTTCATATAGTTAAAATCAGATCTATGTAGCCCTTGAAGACTGATTTATTTCTTTAGTAAAATGCATTTAGGATTCCTCCATGTTGTTCCTGGACTGATCTTTTCATTTCTTTTTACCACTATATAATGTGTCCCTGAATGGCTGTCACAATTGATTCGTGTGTATTCTTGATGAATGGCATCTTGATTGTTTTCAGTATCTGAAAATTATACACAAAGTGGCTCTGAACATTCCTGTCTAGACTTGTGTTTGGATTTTAGTTCTCAACTTGAGGACTACTGAAGCAACCTTGTGTTTAGCTATGAAGGAAACGCCATTCTGTCACTTACAGTCTCCACTTCTGTGTCTCCACTGGAAGCCTGGTCACTCTGTGTTTCCAGGGGAACCCTGGTCGCTGTGCCTCCCCACCAACCTTGTTAGTTGGTAGTTCTACAGGCACTGGCCATTCTAAGAGAAGTGTTCCAGCATCTCCTCACTATCTTTGTCTGCAGTTCCCTACTGACATACTCATTTTTTTTATTTGTTTTTTTCAAAACAGGATTTCTCTGTGTAACCACCCTGGTTGATCTGGAACTAGATTTATAGACCAGAATATCTTGGAACTCAAAGATACTGCCTGCTTCTACCTACCCAGAGCTGGGATCAAAGGTCTGCACCACTCTACCTGGCCAGTTTTTAAGTTTTATAACAAAATAACCAAACTTCTCCAGCCTTTGTTACACTTTTCTTTGGAATCTCTACTGACCCCAAGATTAAGATTAAGAAACAATGAATCATACTGCCTAGTGGGTTGACACTGATATGTTTTTACATTTTTCTTTAATGCTGTTTGCATCACCAAACTCTTTAGTCTTTCTGCTCCTTATTTAAAAAGCAGTGTTTATCATATGTCAACTTCTCACATATACTAGAGGTTATGAACTCCCTGCTCCAGTCTGTTGCTCCATCATTACTGTGCCTTGTTACTTTATATATTTTAATACCTCAATACCAAATCACAAATAGATTAAAAAAAAAAAAAGTCCACACCATTACCCAGCTACTCTGACTAAACTTCCTCTGCTAAGTGAATTCTAGAGTCACTTTTCAGGTATGATCCTCCAAACTGTGTATCACTGTGGTCTTCACTGAAGCCATGTTTAACATGAGACTGCCTGTTGGCTGATCTTGCATCAGGAGACACAGACATATGCTGGAGTAGATGCCCTGTCAGTGCTCTTGTATCTAGACCTCTTCTTCTCTGTTTTATGAAATGTAGGAGGCATGGAGATCCTTGTGCTCACAGGTAAGTCCCAGGGGAACCTGGAAAGTTAAATATACAGGGCTGCTGTTTCAAAGAAGGAACGCATAACCTGCCATCTGCCCAGAAGTCTGGGAACAGACATGGTTAATGACACCAGATCCTTGCCCAGATACTTATCAATTATGGTAAGTTTGTTTTCCTTGGTCACTCTAGAGAGACCATCTTCATGGAAGGTGTCACATGGACTTTACAGAGTACTTTACATCAGATCTTTACTTTGTTCCTCAAGGAGGTTTTATTTTGTATATTTTATTGTGAACACAGAATTGAGTTATTACCAGGAAAGTTTTCACCAAATTGTGCTGTGTTTAAATATGCTAAAATACACTACTCAAGGTTAGACTCCCCAAGTTTGAACACTGGCTACTTAGCTGTCCTGAACCAAACTGAGATTGCCGGAAACCCCCACAATTAAAGTTTTAATTAGTGAGAAGACAGTGAGTTTTATTGTCACACGGTCATGTTCATCCATCCACATTGGTGTACTCTGTTCCTCCTTACCCCTCATCACCACACTCTAACTTATGTCCTAACCATCATTATTTTCAGTGAATTTTGTGTATTTATAGTACTCACTCATCTCTCTTGTTAATTGATCATCTTGTACTGTAAACATTATTATCCTGCAAGTTAACATAATGCTTTGCTGGGAACTCACTTCACACCCTTGTTTCATTCACTAAGATGAATTTCACTAATGGCTGAATACTGATGGACCACACCTCTTCATTTAAGATGCTGGGACTTAGATTCCATAATGAGTTCTACTTAGTCACAGAAAGTCTTTTAAGAAGTCACTGGGTTCACATAACCTTATAACTAATATGTGCCCTGTAGATATCATTAGTTCTCTAATCCTACAATGTGGTTATCTGACTGTATATAAACCCAAATCCTATGGTTAAGTAAATGGTCTCCAGCTTTTTCAATATAATAACTTACACTTATCCAAGACAGAAACAAAACTATCCAATAGCCTTAAACCATTATCAACCCCGAAGTACAGGTTGTATATGTGTGAGAGAATGTGTGTGTGTGAGAGAGAGAAGGAGAGAGAGAGTGAGAGAGAGAGAGAGAGAGTTTGAGAGAGAGTTTGAGAGAGAGTGGGGGGGATGTGTGTGTGAGAGAGTGCGTGTATATCATATTTTCTTTATTGATTAATCCCTCAATGTTCACTTAAGTTGAGTCCAAATTTTGGCTCTCCGACTAATGCCGCAGTTAACATCATTGTATAGATGTCTTTCTGACATAAATCACACATTTCCTTGAAATATATACCCAGAAGTAGAATTACAGATCACAGGATACAGAATCATAGTTTTGAATAAATATCCAGAAGTGGAGAGTCCTGGAATCACATTTTCACTTCATTGTGAGGATCCTCCATTCTACTTCCCATAATGGCTGTCTCAAGTTACAGTTCACAACAGCTAACAACGATTAAACTTTCTTCTCCTCTTTCCCAACTGTCTTTTGTAGGACTATTATACAGAAAACATTTTCTTGAGTTTATGCTCTACATATTCTTAAATACTTTCTGAGGAAAAAAGAGGAATGCATTTGAAACACCACCACACATAATACTAGTAAAGAATTAACTCATTCTTTGTACTTTTAAATAGATTTTTTAACTACTGGTGTGGGTAGAAGCAAGTTGAAATGCACCTGCACAGATCTCTCACAGATTAGTCAAACCTCTACAAGTCGCACAATGACTATTCAGAAACAGAGTCAAAGACCAGTTGAATAAGTGGACTTTAGTAATCCTTCTATACAAATGCTCAGCCATGATCATTTGTGTCAACAACCACAGAATCTGAAAATCAAAAACTATAACATATATTATAAATAACTACAAACAGATTTACTCAGATTTTCAAGGTTTTTCTTTACTAATTTTAATAATTTTTGTTTTTAAAAGACAAATTAAAAGGAAAAAGCAACCACGCAATCAACATGCACCATAAATGTAATAGGCAATGAGGCAAAATATATTTTAAAGAAAAATGTATAGCACAAGAACTCCATATTCAAGAGAATCATTTGTGAGAGCAGGAAAAGGACTTCCCATACTAAAACAATCATGCTGTAAGAAAATGAAAGAGAATAACATCCAAGCTTAAAACAGAGAATGATTTCATACAAAAACAAAATTTAAAAGGGCTCAAAAAGACTTTATTACATAAAACTAAAACTCCCATGTATCAATGTAAGAGACAATGAAGAGCAATCCACAAAATAATCACAAAATTACAATCAAAACAGTAAGAAATCCATGTCTCCTTTTCATTAATAAAAGAAAAACGTGCAACTTAATTCGAGTAGAGACAAAGGCAGGCAGATCTCCATGAGAGGCTAAACAGCCTACTCTACATAGCGAGTTCCAGTCTAGCCAGGGTTACACAGCAAAACCTGTCTCAACGATAATAATAAATAAATAAACAAACAAACAAAAAAATGAACAAAGCCAAAGGCCACAAACAATGTGGCTAAACAACCACACTCATTCATTATTGATAAAACCCAAAATCCTCTTTACTAAAGGCTGTTCAACATAATAAAGTCTAAGCTGCATAACAGCGATACCCTGAGTGGCCTACTCCCACACTAACATGTACACATTTCTATGTGCACATGTGATCATGTGTGCATATCATTGTATTCCCTGTTACCTATTTCTGTTCTTCAGTCCACAATAGGCCAGCAATATCTTACTAATTACTTAGCTATGTTACTATAACTGTTCAATACTAAGTCTTTCCTCTTTAGAGTGGATGGTTTGAAACCATCCTCCTGCTGAAAAGAATGTGACTAAGACACCCCAAGCTTAGTCCTATAGACCAAAGGTGGCACTGACAGACAGCTGAGCAGAAAAATGATATTTCAGTGGTGATTTTCTAGAATGCAGTCATTAACTAGACTTGAAGAATCTGTCCAGAGATTCTTCAGTAAATACTGACTCTCATACTTAGTGAAGAGTGTTTATTTTTTTATGCCACAATCACTGTGCACCTCTAATCTAGAAGCAAAAGTTGCCTTTAGTTAAAGACAAACAAAACAAATTTTTACTATATTTCCACTGACATTTATAAATTGGTACTAAGAAAGTACTTTGTTTCTTAAGAATGGGGCCATATGTAGTGGCACACACCATTAATCCCAGAACTTGGGAGTTAGAGGCCAGCCTGGTCTACCTTAGTGAATTCTAGGACAGCTAGGGCTATACAGAGAGATCCTACCTTAAAAGGAGGGGAAGGGGCGGGGGGAGGGGAAGAGGAGAGGAAAGAAGGGGAAGTGGGAGGGGGGAAAGGAGGGGAAGTAGTACAAGTGAGGGAGGTGAGGAGGGGAAAAGAGGGGGAGGGAAGAAGAGGGGACAGGAAAGGACAGGAGCCCACCAAGAAGGAACATGCAAAGGCATCCCCACCAAGGAACATGCCTACTAACTACCCTATCGGCACTTTCTCAATTATAACCATGGCAACACTACAAACTCTGTCGCTGTTAGTCCTTAAGCAACACACAGCTCCTGTCCAACTCCATGCCTAGAATGAAACACGTAGTAATGCCAAGTCACCACAGTTACACTTCTCTAACACTGAACACAGCTACCAACTTTAGACAGGAAAAACAAAACAGTAGCAGACTGAGTGAGATTTACCTGATGGACACATCAACACCTACCCCCTTTTGCCTACTTCTGGCATCACCTGGCCTAAATCCAATGCACTAGAAATCTGTACATAAGGAAGAAAGCTGTAAGGCCAGACTTCTACTTCTAGAGTAAGGTGTAAGTATAGTGCAGTATTCCTGCATGGGGCGCCATGCTCAGTACAGGAATGTAAATGTCTGGTTTTCTCCTGTTTTGTTTTTGTTTTTTTTTCCCATCTCAACACAGCCTATATCCAGTCTCCAAGCCGAAATCATCCTAACCACAAACCAGAGCTGAGAAGAATCAAACCTCCTAGGGAGAAAATTCTCCCTCCATTGGAAAGAACTATGTCTACTTACTGCGCTCACATGGAGCCTCACAACCTTCTGTAACCTCAGTTCCAAGGGATCCAACACCTTCTTCTGCCTGCTGGTACCAGGCATTCACGTGGTACACAGACATACACTCAGACAAAACACCCATACACAAAAATTTTAATTTTTTAACATTTTGTTAAATATAGGAAATATATTAATATTAATATAAGTTGTGCTTCCAGGAAATTTTAGTTATAATTTAATTGTGACTGCAAATATTAAGAAAATATTAAAGAAAAGGTAAAACTATTAAAAAATAAAACAAAATTAATAACTGCCAGGAATTAGGGCAGGGACATAGAGATTTGGGATACACCAAACCATCAGGATCATTTCCTGCTATTTATAAATGATAAAATAAAGACAGTGGGTTATATAAAATAGGGTTCCCCAGAGATTTCTTCTCAAAGTTCATTTTTAAATTGAGCAACAGAAACAGATCAAGCATACAACTATGCCTTAAAATGGGGATTTCTACATTATATGTTAGGAGAGGTGTGCTTTGAGAAACATGTTAAGTTATCATAATCATCAGTTACTGACAGCAAGCAAGAAAGGTAGACAACATGAAATACAGGGAGAGCCCTACATCATTTGCAAGTGTTTGGTGTCCCAGAAGACATTTGTATGAGCCAAAAGGTACCTACAGTTAATTGACTCCATCTATCTTCAATACTATTATTAGTATACGAATAACTTTTGCACAGTTTGAAAATGGAAAGTACATCCCAGGACCCCAGTAGACATTGGAAACCAGACTGTACAGAACTTTACAAAGTCATTCAACACATCTGTGACAACACACACTAACAAACACACCTTATGATAATCCTGTCATTGTATAAACATCCTAACACAGACTTACACAAACTGTTGCCATGTCACTAAGCAATAATCTTATGACCACTATCAAAATGTAGTCCACTGTTGACCTACATGTCTTTTTGCAAGACATAACTATACATACTTTTCAGATACATAGATAGGAGGTATATAGAGAGGGAGTGAAGATTAATAAAGATCAACTGAAAAATTAATCACAACAATTAGTTTGAAAAGCAGTAACTTATAATAAAATAGACTAATCATAACAATACACTATAATAAAAGTTCCGTGAATGTTCTTTCTTTCTCTTTTAAAATACTGTATCTTACCATACCCACACTTCTTTTCCTTGGGATGCTGGGAGATGACAGAAGGGTAATGACCCAGCTTGAGTACTACTGACCTGAGGATATGTCAGGAGGGTCATCAAGCCAGGCCAATGCCAGCTGATTGTGGATAAGCAAAACTGTGAATAACAGCAAACTGTAAAGTGAACTTTCAAAAGAGTAGTAAGCACAGGACTTAAGAGAAAATGATACTTTGTAGTTAGTTCAGAACTTTACAAAGAGTTTGTAGTTAGTTCAGAAATTTAATATGGATGCTTCTCAGTCATGGTGCTATGATTAGGTTATGGTGTGGCAAGCTAGAACACGCCTTATTTTAGCTAAAACACACACAGAGAAATATTGTGCTATAATTACTTTCATTTTATTTCTCTTTACACTACAGTTAGGTAATTAGATTATTTTTTAACTGTTTGGAATGACTGATGAGCTTTATTTCAGGATTATAAAAGGGACATTACAAAATATATACCTTATTGGGTTTAAGTAGCTTGGCAGTAAGTACACTGGGCTACATTGTCTCTCCCCTGAAATTCTACAGTGATATACTGGCTAGGCTCTTGAATTTAATCAGGCTATACACTGCCTACAATCAAGCCTTCCTAAAACAAACCATGCCCTTCTACTGTTTATAGACACTTGACAGAGCTGACAGGAAAAAAAAAATTCTTTCAGGGGGAATGACTCTATACTGAATATACACAGACTCTTTTCTTAAACAATAACATAAAATAATTATTTGCATACCATTTGCATGGTACAGGGAATACTAAGAAATCTACAGATACTGAACATATGCAGAATTATATAGATTGTATGTAAGATTTATACCTGTCATACAAGAGACTTTAATTATATCATAAGTTTTGATGTCTATAGGGGCTACCAAGGGATGACTATGCTTGAATTTCAAATACTTTAAAAGTGCTCTGTTCTATTTATTCTCAGCTAAACAGTCAAATCCTTACGAAAAGACTATATCTATTTTCTTCACAACTATTTATAGTGACAACATAATTTTTATTATTTATATATTTTTATTATATATGTGTTGGGAGATGTGTGGTACCATGAATATGGAGGTCAAAGGACAACTCTACGAATCAGTTCTCTCCTCACAGCTTCATGTGGATCCAGGGATTAAAAGGAAGTCACCAGATTTGTATGGAAATTGCCTTTGTCTATTGAGCTATATCACTGGTCTTCATAGCACAATGTCTGATGCATGGCAGATAACAAAGTGTTCGCAAGGAGCAAGTAGGATTGTTAACACTTACAATTTGCATTCATTAGAAGCAATACAGAGGAGATTTTTACTCTGGCAGAAAAGACAAAGTCCGTGACTTTAAAGGTGCCCTTTCCATTTTAAGACTTTTAGATACCCATGTATGTTAGAAAGGTGTACATGTGTGTAAGTATAGATGCCTGTGGAGGCCAGAAGAGGGCCTACCTGGATACCCTGGAGCTAGTGTTACAGGTGGTACAGGTGACAGTGCTGGGTACCAAACTCAAGTTCCCTTAATCATGAACAGTTTCTCCAGCCATCTATATGATTTTACATGCCTATGATTCCTTCATGTGAGTTTCACTGGCAAGTCTGAGCTGCCCCTTCTCAGTTTGCCCATGTTAGTCCTTCTATATATCACCAAGTTGAAATACCTGAGATGATTCACTTATTGAGAAAAAAGGTACTTTTAGGTCACAGATGTTATGGTGGTTTGAATGAAAATGGCTCCCACAGACACAGGGAGTGGTACTATTAGGAAGAGTGACTTTTTGGAGTAGGTGTGATCTTGTTGGAAGAAACATGTTACTGAGGGTGGGCTTTGAGATTTCAGAAGCCCAAACCAGGCCTAGTGGCTTATATGCTCTAAGGCAGATATAGAACTCCCATGTCTGCCTGTGTTAGCCACCATGCTTCTCACCATGTAGCCTCGATTAAATATTTTCCTTCATAAGAGTTGTCAGAGTGTATCATCACAGCAATAAAATCCTAACTAAGAAAATTGTGGAGGTTCTAATCCGAAATCGAGTGGATCAAATGGCAATAATGGGAGCATGTAGCAGAGAAAGTGCAGTCATCTCAATAGCTAGGAAGCAGGGGAGACAGAGGAAAGGGATAGGGTCCCAAGACTCTTTTAAGAACATGCCCCCATTGGTCTAATGACTGCTAAGACTCCTGGTCCTAAAGGTCCAGAGTTTCTCATGTACTGACATCTGGAGGATACATAATATTTGTGCTCTAATACTAGCCCAGCAGATCACACATGCTCTCAACTTCCTTCAATCACAGCACCCCTGGGATCTCTCTCCAGTGACAGGGTCTCCACAATTAAGAAAGTTCCATCTCCTAAAATGATTGTGCTCCTTATCTTCTACATTCTTTTAAACCCAGAGTCCCACCCATTCTAGAGTTTTGTCAATTCCTAGCCACAGAATCAATGTTCTATGAACATTTGATAAGGTTCCTTCTTACATATAAGAAAACAGACAGCCTCGAACTAAGATCTAGGATAAGAATGAGTCATTTCCATTTTCTTTGTCTCTGGCTTGTTTGGTCCAACCCCATTCTAATGTTTAAAGCAGGACTTTTTTGTTCTGTTTTATTCCCCCTCCCTCCATGTAGGGATTCCCTCTTTATTTGAGATCCAAACCAGCTCTATCATCAGTGATGGTATGCTCTGCAGCTGCGCAGGGTTGGGACCGTCCTGTGATTTGAGTGTCTTCCAGGAATACAGTTGACATCTGATTAGGCAGGATGATTTCTCCTGCCTTCTTAAGCCAGGGTTATTGCCTCTGTATAAGAAGAGGAATTTGGTGACTCTCTCTTCCCTTTCAGCCACCAGCCCCGTTAATCTTACTGAAGACCAGATTTATATGCAGTCTGCAGGTAGCCAGATGCCATATGCTGTTAATTTCTGACCAATGAAGGCAGAGCAGACAGCTGGAAATGATCGGAGAGGAAAGCATGTTCTTTTGTTCAATGAGACAAAGCCTGTTGTGTATTCTGCTTCTGATGCTTAAAAGATGTTTTCTCCCCCTTCTTCTTCTCACTACACAGTGTGTAGGGCTCAAAGTTTTGAACTCTTCGCTTCAGAAATTACTTTTCCAGACAAAAGAGCAAAACAATGTTTGTTTAAATTGTCCTCTTGAATATGGCTGGGAGTGTTTACAACATTTCTGTGACGTTGTAATCCAAGAGGGAGTGCTTTGAGAGACATTAGAGTGCTTTTCACTACATTAGATGCTTTATAGCACTGGAACCTTAAAAAAAAATCCTTTCAAAGGTTGAAGCTCTGGGTGGAGAGACACAAAATGGCCCATGTATTCTCAAGGGTAAGAATGACTTGTTGCAAAACAGACTTTCCCTCTAACTCTGGAAGCCTATATCATTTTAAACTAACAGAGTGCTCACATAATGGTTCATAAATTTGCATAGTCATGTCAGATCCCTTAACAAAAGCTCTGGGGGAGGGGAGAGGAGGAGAAAGACAAGCAATGGGGGAGGAGGTGATATTAAAACATATAGGACTAGGACGGTACTATGTAAATATGTTAAAGTGGTATTAGGGTAGACAGAGAAAATTTTGTTTCTTTTTGATGTTTGACGTGCTTGTCTAAAGCATTTAGCTGCCTGAAATCTCTGAGTATGCCATGAGCCATAACAATTCCACAAGAAAAGTATTCAAGTAATGGCCTCCTTATACAGGAGGAGCGCTTTTAATGTGAGACCTTTCAGAAGATTCTGATGAATTCCATCAGACGAAAGGAATGAATGCATATTCAATTGTTACCTTTAAATTTCAAAAGATATTTTTTAGCCTTTTATGTTTATATTTTTTCTGTCTCTTAGCAAATTAAATTGTATTATACTATTATAGACATGGAATTAGTACCAAGTTCAAAGACTCAGTCTTTCTTATATGTAAGAAAATACATAGAATATTTGAGTTATAGATCTTTGAAAATCTTCTGATATGTTCCTTTCTATGATTTAAAAAAAAGTTTGACTGTTTTGGATGAGAGGAGGAAATTCTGGGGACCAAATAGAACTGTTAAAGCACTGTACCGCTGAGCCACATCTCAGGCCTAAGTTGTTTTCCTTATTATTAAAGTACTAAAAATCTGCTAGTTCCTAGAACACGCTTCTGTGTTTCAAAATCCACACTGCCTTAACTTCTAACAGGAGAGACCATCAGCAGGCAGGATATAAGCCCTACACTTCCCTTCTGTTGGTTAAATAAAGAGGGAAATAAATGTAGGACAGTAAACGCTGACAGTAAAGCAGCTGCTCCAAGGGTGAAGACTGAGCCTTTCCTGTCCTTCCCCAAACTGTGTCCAGTGTCCCACATCCACCATCTTCAAGTCTACATGTCACACTTCTAATTTTGTTAAATACTTTCAGCCAGATTGTCTCTAAAATACTCAACATTTGGGATGGAGAGATGGCTCGGCGATTAAGAGGTCTTAATGACTGCTCTTCCAGAGGTCCCAAGTTCAATTCCCAACAATTACATGGTGGCCCACAACCATCTGTAATGGGACCTGGTGCCTTCTTCTGCTGTATCTGAAGATAGCAACAGTGTACTCACATACATAAAAGAAATGAAAAAGACTTTACACTTTGCTTCAGGGAGCCTATGAATCAAACAACAATGTATTATTTGTAAGTTTAATTCACAACTGCTAGAGAAAAGGAGGATGTACAATTTGATAATAAACGTCATAGCAGGTAAGCTTAAAGTAATATCAATAAGGCTGAGCTCTGCCCTCGGGAGCACTCAACAAAGACCAATGGAAGGCAAAATTGAAGTCTCCTAAAAACATAAAATCAGAAAAAAGTCAGACGGTGAGTAATCCATGAGAGATCTGCCTACTTTAATAACTGTCAGTATGTATCATGTAACCACTGGAGAGCCTACATCAAGAGCTCCTTCACTGACTGTGAATTGCTAGATTCCAGTAGGACTCTCTAGATTTAAAAGAGTGAGGAAACAGAGGGCAAGAAACAACAACCTCAACCCAGGTGTCAAGGATACCCTGATGGCATCATGGCATCGTCAAGCGTCCTGTGAAATAGCTAGCTCAAACTTAGGAATCTGCCCATCACAGATCCTAAAGCATCATCCTCCTCTCAAACCTCCAAGGTGAAACCATAAAGCACGCTCAGCTGTACAGGCCTACAGATGTGGCTTGCTGGACATCTGTATCAATGATCAGTTTCTGTTTCAATCCCTGTAAGTGCTGCTGAAGCTACTGTGTAGTCGGACTTCACTGCCCAACAGACAATCATGTAACTCTATATTGCCCTTCAGAAGAAAGGACAGAAAAAAAGCACCATTCATTAAGATACTGACACAGATTGATCACTAAAATACATAACCAGTCTGCTTTAATTAGAACACAGACATACTAACAAGTGTACATAAATATGCACTATGTGAACTCTCAGTGAGTGCACTTTGTTAAAATTTCCAAGGAACTACTAGTATTATACCTACTAAGATTCCATAAGGCAGGGAGATGATGCTACTCTTTATAAGATGCAAACATATAGCCAGGTAATTCTCGAAACTGTGTGAGGTTATCAACTACTCCAAACTATAATCAAAGTATGGGCTTTGCAACATTTTGAATGAGAATGGCCAGCACAGGCCCAGAGGCTCATACATTTGATGCCTAGTCACAGAGCATAGAGCTTTATGAGGATTGGAAGGAGTGGGTATGACCTTGGTAGAACAGGTATGTGTAGGAGGAGGTGTTTTGTTAGGAATGGGTTCTGAGAGTTCAAAAGCCCATGCCAGGCCCAGTGTCTCTCTCTTTACCTGCTTGCCCTCACTCTCGTTAACAGGTTTTTTCCTTCACTGGAATTCTAGACTACTTCTTCAGGACTCCAGCATATAATAAAGATCAGACAAAACATCCAGCCTCATGGGCTGAACAAATTAGTTGATTCTTAGATTTTTAATAGACAGCTATTATGGAACTAGGCAGATCACAGCCTGTAAGTTGATCTAAAAAATCAGACAGACAGATAGAGACAGACAGACAGACATTCTATCAGTTCTGTTCCTCCAGCTAAACCCTGACTAAAATAGAACGTGTCTCCAAAATTGTGTGCAAATACATATTACCTAGAATATCAAAGCAAGAATGAGAATTGTAACTGTGGGTGTGGTGGTTTGAAGGAGAATGGGCCCTATAGGCTCTTTGAATCCTTAGCCCCTAGCTGGTGGAACTCTTTGGAAAGCATTAGTATGTGTAGCCCTACTGGATGTTCTGTTTCACTGGGGTGGGCTTTGAGGTTTCAAAAGCCCACATTGGGCCCAGCATGTCTGTCTGTCTCTAGCTCTCACTTTTTCACTGTCTACCAGACTGTGCCATGCCTCAACACTGGGGTGCTTGCAGGAATCCTTGCTGAAGAGAAAGGTCCTTGCTTGTTCAAACTGCTTTATTTGATGGTGGATGTGGATACACACACCTTACTCACGGTGATCCAGGAATTAAATATCTTTTGTGGAAAGGAATGCCCAGGAAGAGAAGCTCATAGACTCAACCTCATAGCACAGAGAACTCCAGGTTTTTATGCTAAGTGACTGACTGCCATGGCCCTCTGGTCCTCTCAATGAGGTGTCCTGGTTACGTGTTCCAGAACAGACAGAGTCAAGCGGGGAGTTTGCTCCCACTCCTACAGCTCTCAATTCTGAGATTTACGAGGTTTGGTCTCACTCAACCTTACCAGTTCTTCTATCTGGGACAATCCACTTGCCCCACATCCCTCTGTCTCACTGTCTCTCTATCTTCCTCTCTCTGCTTGTCTATCTCTATATCTCTTATTTTCTTTCTTTGTATGCCTCTGTCTTTGGTCTCTCCTCTCTATATGTCTCCCTCAAGTTCTGCTCTCCCTAACCCCCATGCCTCATTCTTGTGGATTATATGTTAAGTCTTAGCTACTGCTCCAGTAGCTTCAACTCTGGGGTGCTGGAGTTAAAGGGGTATGCCACCACACCATACAGGATTGTTCATTTTAATAAAGTTTAATATTCAAGGATGCTAGTAGTGCATACCTTTAATCCCAGCACTCAGGAGACAGAGGCAGGCAGATCTCTGAGGCCAGCCTGATTTACATACAGAACGAGATCCAGGATAACCAAGGCTCGAAAAAAACAAAAACAAACAAAAACTTCTAATAACAATAAACTAGTTATAAATGGGAACAGAAAAACATTCCTATGATTTTTAAAATGTCACTCCATGGAACACTAGATATGCATGAAAACTATATTAAGTGTTTGATAAAAGAAAGAATATTCGTTAAAAAAATACTTTTCAATAGTTATATGAAATTTCACAGTAGGATATGGAGACCTACTATATAAAAGAATACCATAAACTAAGACCAGCCAGACGGCTCTGTAGATAAAAGGTACTTGTCACTAAGCCTGACCACCTGAATTCAATCCCTATAACCCATGGTGGAAAAGCAAGTCTCACAGGTTATCCTCTGACTTCAGTGTGTCCAATACAGCATGTATAGGACTAGACACAAACACACACACAAAAAATAAATACGCACAAAATCTTTACAATGTCATAGAACAGCTTCATAATGTGCATCTTTAGGGGGAGGAGAGGGAAACAAGGTGTCTCTGTTTAGCCCTGTCTGTCCTGGAAGTCACTCAGTAGACAAGGCAGCCCATGACCTCTGCCTGCCTCTGCTTTCCATGTAGTAAGACTAAAGGTGTACACCACCATGGACCATCTATGTTTATTCTTTACATGCGAGGGCTGAGAGGGATTTTCTTCCGCTGTGGTATTCTTAGTTATGTTTATTAAGGCAGAACCAAATAGATTCAAATATTAATCTTAGCAGCTTTGTCACCAGAAAACTTATTGATTCAATAAATGGTTCTGCTTTTCTCCTAATACTTCCTTTGTACTCCTTATGACCATCCTGGTCTTCTATGAGTGACTCTTCTTCCCCTTCAAAGATTCATTTAAAACATGCTTTCTTTCAAGAAGTTCCTTGCTAAGTTTTCTCATGGAAGGGACTGTAATTAGAAAATGAAAACAGGAAAAACAAAGTGGGGGTTACAAACAATGAGCACCCCAACATGTTTGTACA
This sequence comes from Rattus norvegicus, assembly GCF_021556685.1. NCBI lineage: Eukaryota > Metazoa > Chordata > Mammalia > Rodentia > Muridae > Rattus > Rattus norvegicus. Next base: position 118,714,595 of record NC_141537.1, read on the forward strand.
CTTTTAGGTAATACAGTCTGAGTTTTATCCTCTTTAAATTGTGATTCTCAACTCCATGATTTTATTTCTTGGATGGAGTCTGGTCTTTCTAACCATGTGTGAAAAAGGGATCCTAGGAGGAAGGAGCAGCTGGCGGGAAGCACAGTCCTTCCTACGCAGCTGGGAAGGTTCCTGTTTTCAAATGTTATTCCCATTGTGTTTAATGTGGCTCAGGGCCTTTTGCTAGCACCTTTTTTATTTGCCATGTGTTCTGCCCAACTCTTAGTGGGAAAAAGGACTCTGGTCAAAACTTTGATTCTAGGAACTAACCAGCCATCATGGCTAGCAAGATTAAAAGCCTTCTCAGACAGATTGCACTGTTGTTTTTTAATACCCTGGTTAGAAATGACTTTATGAACCAAAATTAGGCCTGTTATTTCACGGCTAATAGAGAGAATGGACTGAGTGCTGTCATTTTATGTGGTGCATGCCTCTGGCAACAGATGTATTTTTAGTTCTTATATTGCTTTCTAACGAATGAAAACTAAAACACTGTTGTGACTGGTGTCTTAGGAAATCCATGAACATGGCTGGGGGATTTCCCTAACTTACCAACTACATTCCCAGTTACGTCTTCTAAATTCTTAAGCATGAAACTAGGTTTTATTGAAGTATGTTTGCTTGTTTATTTGTCTGTTTTTTAATGATTAAATGTCCTAAATTGTATTTTATAAATTTGCTCAAAAATATAATGCTATCTTAGACATTAACCCTTTCCAACTGATAAATGTTTTCATTCATTATTCATTGATCCTATGTGCATACACACTAGAATTTCGGGAATATGTCAGGGTATAGACGAAAGCAGGTACTCATCATGGCTTTCTTTGTCAAGAGGTTCATTTACTCAGCATAAATAGAAAGTATTTATTACCTCAGGTTTTGGATTTTGGATTCAAAGACTTAAAAGACAAATAGGAATCTTATATGACAGCCTATGCCAGTGTTTCTCAACCTGTGTGTTGTGATCCCTGTTGGGAGGTGGGGGTCATGGTCAAACTACCCTTTCACAAGGGTCACCTAAGACCATTGAAAAACTCAGATATTTACATTATAATTCATAACAGTAGCAAAATTAGTTATGAAGAAGCAATAAAAATAATTTATGGATGGGAGTCACTGGAACATGAGGAACTTTATAGGGTCGCAGCATTATGAAGGTTGAGAACTACTATGCAGTGGTTACAGTATGATGCCCATGGGATACTGATGTGTCAGAGGCAACTACAATGGATATAGCTGTTTTGAGAGCAAACATGGATTGGCACAAAAACATATAGGTCAATATAATTGAACAGCAGACCCAGATATAAACATATGCATCTATAAGCATTCAGTTTTTGACAAAAAAATATATACTAGAGAAGAGATACTTCTTCAACAAATGGTGTTAGAAAAACTAGGGATCTATATGCAAAAGAATGAAAGTACATAACTATCTCTCACCTATACAAAACCATTGTCATCAATGTACGATCATAACTCTGGAACTTTAGAGGAAAAACAATTTAAGATAGAGACACAGTTAAGGACTGCTGGCTAGACCTGTAGTTGCTCAGAAATGTCAACAAATAACAAATGGGGACCTCATAAAATTAAATGGCTTCTGCATAGCAAAGGAAACAGCTAATTGAGCAAAAAAGCAACCTACAAACACAGGAGAAAGCCTTTACTATTTATTTATTAGACAGAGGATTGGTATCCAGACTCTACAAAAAATTTCAAAAATCTAATAACAAAACAAACAAACAACTATCCAAAAAAAATGGGTTAATGAAATGAACACACAGTTCTCAGAAGATGAAACACAAAGGCCCAGTAAAACAAATGAAGAAAAAAGTTTTGGCCTTACTAGCCATCGGTGAAATGTAAATTGAAACTACACTGAGATTTTGCCTCACTCCAGTCAAAATGACAGTCTTTAAAAAAACAAATAATAGGGCTGGGAAGATGATAGCTCAGAGAGGACCCAAGGTCCACCCATCCTGAGCACCAGGTAAAGACTGTAAAAGCTGAACCAGCCTAGTGTCTGCAACCTGAGCTTGCCCTGTGGTCAAATCTCATGCCCCTTCCTCCATTTGCCCTGATTCTGTTTCCTTTACTGTTTACTTCATCCTTATCTGATAATCAAGCAGAAAATTTACAATTTCAGCTACTGAAGTTTTTTTTTTTTTCAGGTTTCTTTCAGCTTTCATTCATTTTCCACAGTAAACAAAACAAAACTAAAGAGTTAAGCATAAGAAAAGCACTCAGTGACTGGAATGACTAAAACAGCAATGATGCTGGCGAGAAAGCAAAGTCACTACAGCGTCCCGGGACTGACTAAGAGGCATAGAAATGCTGCAACCACTTTGTAAAATTACTTCACTGTACCTCATAGAATTCTGACTCAGATTTTACTTCTGCATATATTTATTCAAGAAATAGAGCATATGCCCTCAAAAAGTCTTGATGGATGTTCAAAGAAGACATACTCAAAATGGACAAAATCCAGCACAATCCCAGTATGGGTCAATAGAAGAATGAAGTTTTAAAATTTTTTAAATTCACACAAGCAAATCTGCTTTTCGTTGTTAAGGAATTAACTACTAAAACCTCTAGCAACAAAGATATCCTTCAAATATCTTACTGTTGGATGAAAGGAGCCTTATATAAAAGCATACATAACCATTGGGTTCCATTTATATGAAGTTCTATAACAGGCAGAACTAATCTATGCTGGGGGAAAATCAGAACATTCATTGCCTCTGGGAAGAGAACTGTAGAGAAAACCTTTCCAGAGTAATGGGTTAAGTTCGATGTCTTAACACAGGCTTAGGTTAAGCAGGTGTATACATTTCTCAAACGCTCACTTCAGGTTTGTGCGTATTGTGGTATTCAATTTAATCTTAAAAGAAAAAGTGATCAAACAAATACTAAGGTCTACTGCTGTGCATGCGGAAGTGCTTAGAGGTAAAGTGTACAGATGTCTCAAATTTACTTTGAAATTCATACAAAAAGATGCAATGGGTTGATAGATGGATAGAATAAAATAAAGCAAGTATTATAAGATGTTAATTATAGAATGTAGGTGGTAAATAAATGTGCATATTGATCATGCAATTTTTCCATATGTTTGAAATTTTTCAAAATGAAATGTTAGGAAGAAAATAGTAAACTTTGATCTCCAACTCAAATTACTTTTGCGGAATCTCCAGGGAGAGTCTCGTTTGTGGCAGACAAAATCAACTTCCCTCTTCTCTGACCACCAGACAGGCACACTCAATGCCACTTAGCAGGGAGTCTGAAATGGTAAACTAGCAAGTGTGCCCAGGGGCAGACTGGTCTCTAAGGATGAGCCAGACAGGAAACTCACGGGGCAAACCCATCAAGGAATGGTTACACTGACTGTCAGAGCACCTTCCCTGACTTTCTTGAGCCAATAATGAAGAGCACTTTTAACCAACACTGAATCCCCTTTGGGGCGTCTGCTGCCAACACCCAAACAGTCCTTAACATTCTCAGGCAGCTTGTCTGCTCCAAGTACAACCAGAGACACATTCAACAAAAACACACACGGCTTTGAATTGAAACATGGGACAGATTTATGAAATATGGTAGACATTAAGGTACTCCTTCTCTCTGAAAATAAAGACTGCAGACTCATAAACAATGCCCAAAGGCATTTCAGCAGCTTGATCCACACAGAACATGTTTTACTTTTTGAGACAATCAAAAACTGTTGGGTACAGGAAGCCAGAAACAAGAATCTGGCTTAATAAGAAGAACGAATAAATGGTTTTTATTGAAATCACTTAGCATTTGTAAAAGGTTTATTTACATGTGACAAGGCTGACCAGATACCACTTGTGCACAGAGCAGTTCTTCTGACTTCTTATGACAGTGTCATCAAGCAGGGCCCATCTGACAGCATTTCTATCAACTACATTTGCTGGGGTTAATAATTCTTTTTTCCAATTTTCTCCAGACAAAGAAAACCACTTAGTTGGTTTTCAACACTTTGGCCTAACCCAAAGTTTTTCTTTTGAGTTCCATCAGAAATGAAGCCTGAAATATGCAGAAGTGGACTTCCTTAGATACCCTCTGTCTTTGAGTCAGACAAGTAAAAGAATCATGGTTGAAAAGACTCCCAGAGAACACAACTTAACAAACATACAATCTTTGAATAGATAATGCCAAGGGATAGAAGAAAAATTCTCTCTTAAAGTGCTATTTTAACAATTATCTCAGAATGTTGTTCTATGAGCTGATGATCCTATTGAGCCAAAACAGCCTATTTAGAGGCCCCAGAATTTTTTACCAGGATGTAAGCAGTATCTTGAGAAGTCCAAGTTTCAAAGATAATAAATTAGTATTGGGTTCTGATATTCTAGGGGATCCATGAATAAGATTCTACAGTTTTATTTATACCATCTATAAAATTAGCCAAACTCTGCTGATATTTAAAGACTTGACCTCCTCATACAAGGAATGTTGTTACTGTTTCCTTCCTTCTGGTGACAAATGATGCCTGTGCAGTGCATATAAAGAAGACTTACCCAAAGTGATGTTATTCACAACAAAATAATGCACACAAGTATGGAATGGATATCCTATGTGCAACAAAGTCAAACCCGAGTTTCCTCCCCAACTTTCACTTCTGTGTTTTTCTTACTAGGCAACTTTTTCTGAGTAGCTGTCAATCACTAGGGAGCTGTTATTATTTAAATCTCAAATATCCCTGCAAACGCCCATGTGTTTAAAGCTTCTTCTATACCTTAGTACATGCCCATACCTTACTGAGACATGGTCGAAACTTTAGGGCATGGGGCCCAGTCTGAGACCTTAGGGTCTTAAAGGACACATTTGGATACTAGTTCTTTCCTCTTCTCTGGCTTCATAGCTCTCAAGTAAAGGGTTCTGCTCTGCTATGAATTGCACTATGTGTGCAGCCTTACCTCAGAACCAAAAGCAAGGAGGCAAATCAACCATGGGTTGAATTTCCAAAGCTGTAAGCCAAAAGAAACCTTCACTCTTGACAAGTTGATCCTTGGGTATTTGTTGTAGCAACAGAAAGCTAACACACAATGGTTTTGCTTGGATTCTCAGGATGTAAGTTGTTAACTTTGAGGCACTTTCTGCCATCTATCATTTCGTTCAATACCTCTAACTATAGCCTCATTTGTTACCTTTAATGTAAGACTGTTCAATGGCTTCAAGTTAGAAATGATAGATTGAACAGGTACACTGAAATGAATTCTCAATCACTAAAACAAAACTAAAAAGACACTTTTAGAGAAAAAGAATCAACAACAAAATTTTAGAAGCTTAATCAACCAGTGACTAGAAAAAGCCCCTAACAGGGCTGCCTTGTCTGGCCTCAGTGGGAGAGGATGTGCCTAATCCTGCAGAGACTTGATGTGGCAGAATTAAAGAATTCTGGCAGGGGCATTCTCTTAGAGGAAAAGAGGAAGGGGAATGAGGGGAGGAACTCTAAGAGGGGGAACCAGGAGGGGAAGCAGCATTTCAGGTGCAAAGGAGGAAGGAGACTAAATGATTTCAAACTGTCACAACCCTGCAACAAAATAATGGGACACTGTACTCCTCAGCTCCCTGTGTAAAGAAGAGCTAGCTCAAAGACACTGCACCGAGAACAAGGGAAGCATCCAATGCGGCTTCTTTACTTCATAAATAAATGTAAAATGCATAAAACCTTCGGTACTGAAGCTGTAAATATTTTATGTGTGTGTATACACATACACACACACACACACACACACATATGCATGTACATACACATTTAGTGTGTGTACAAATACACATGACGCAAAAGATGGCCAAAGGACAACTTCAGGTTTTGTCCTCCACATTTTGTTTGAAACCAGGCCTTTTATTGACCTGGATATTGACACTTAACCAGACTAGCTGGTCCCTGAGCTTCCAGGAATCCGGCTGTCTCTGCCTCTCATCTCACCATCATTGGGATCACAGTGCCACAAAACAAGGCCCCCAGCTTAAGTGGGTTCAGGTCCTCTAAGTGCTTTACCAATTGAGCCATCCCCCTAGCCTTAAAATATCTCATACATATAGATATAGATGATAGAAATGAAGATCAAGAAGATATGAAGATATAGATATATAGAGCTGTAGATATACAGATGGATTTATACATATGGAGATAAGGCTATCGATATAGAGGAATATACAGATATATGTGAAGAGATATAAAGACAGATTTAAATAGATTTAGAAATGTAAAGATATAGAGGTGGAAATAGATCTATACAGGGAGATGAAGATAAAGATACAGATATACTATTTAGTAATTTACTATACTAGTCAAAGTTACTGTAAAAAACATCAAAAAATAAATACTAAATTATGTCTATTAACTTAATAAATGGGCATTTCTCATCAGATGTGGCCTCCCCAAAAGGAAGAAGCATTAAGTGCTATAAAATTTAGCCTGTGAACAGACTATGAGTATCAGTCAATTAAACAGGCACTAGAAGAGACCAGCATTGTCCTTTCTAAGTATTTAGCTGGAGTATTAAAGAAGTGAACACAGACAAACATTAGGTTCTCTGCTACTTTGTTTCCTCAGCAAATGCTATCACCCAACATAACATAATGACTTGCTTTCAACATATCCTCAAAGAGGCTTGATGACTGAAAGAATAAAGTTGAAATCAGGATGATTTGTATTAATGTGTGAAGACATGTGACATTGTGAAGACATTTACATTGTCTTCAAACTAAGAGAAATTAAAGTAGGATACTTTCCCATGCATCAAACAGGTTAGTGAGGTCAAAGTCTTAAATAAGCAGAATACAACATGGTCACTGATAAGTTCCAAATTCCATTTTATTTCTCTTTCATAAACTTCACTACACAAAGAAATGCTTAGTATCTACCCCTCTCTATTTAATTAAAATTGTTACACAGTATTTGACCTTCTATTGAGTAAATTACCCATGTGGCACTTTTTAAAAATGGTCCTTAAAAAGAAGTAGATTTGCTATGATTGAGTGGCTGACTACATTCAAAATATATTTTCCTCTACATACAGAATATTCTATGGGGAAGGAAGCTAAGTGGGATCTTAGGATCTATGAAGTCACTACTAGTATCCTGGGACAGGTTCAGGTCCTATCTAACCAAATCCACATAGCAGGAAGAGGAAAAGCTGATTATCTACTCACTCAAACCTAAACCACACCTTATAATTTGCATGTCAAAAATGTTTTTAGTGAAATAGGAACTATATAAAAAAGTCAATAAAAGTTCCAAAATGTCATATAAAGAACTAGCTTTTCCTCTTTCCATTCCCAGCATATTCCTTGCTCCCATTTCAAAAAACCAAAGAACAGAGGGGAAGACAAGAGAGGTAGAAAAGAAGCAATCTGAAGAAGAAAAAGATATAGGAAACACAAAGGCACCAACATCTTCCCTGGGAGCTTGAATGGATCCTTATGCTTAAGACTTAAAAAAGAGATTTTTGTAAAAGCTTTTGGTTTTTACAATGAGGGTCCACTGTATATCCAAAGATGTTTTTCTTTGCCTGTGGAATTGCTGAAGCCACACCTCCTACTTCAAATACTGCTCGGCCAGTAACATCATCTTACAATGAGTCCTCAAGTTGCATGACTGTGTGTGCACGTGTACACATGCACATATGCACATGAGTGCAATGCTGTCAGAGACAGAGGTGTCAGGGTCCCCTAGAGATGAAGTTATAGGTGGCTGTGAATTGCCCAGTGTGGGTACTGGAAACTGAACTCAGGCTCCTCTGCCAAGAACAGTATGCACTCTTAACCACTGAGCTATCTCTCCAGCCCCTGGCTTGGAGTTTTTAATAAGGATAATCATCCTTACTCCTCTAAGTTTCCTGATCTTTCTGTTTTCCTAGAAAACAAACAGCAAACGAAAAACATAACTCCCTCTAAAAAACTGTTTATCCTAACCTGTCGTGAAGTCAGAGATTTCTCAGCAAAGATAATCTAAACGACTACTGTTCAGGAAACGTTGCGCTGTGCCTAGGTCACGAATGCATAATTCTTTCTAAAAAGACATCCTGAGCCAAAACCCAAACCTATTATAGAAAGCTTCTATTCTTCTAGAATAAACTTCAGATCTCAGCTCCTCGACCAGCAAATTGAACTTCAGAGTCTCAGATCTATTGGTGTAGACATGCACTAATAGAGAACTAAAGGAAATAATAATTGCAAATTACTACCCACAAGTAGTTTTTTTCTTGTTGCTTTCTAAAGGCAAGGAAAATGAAAAGAAAAACACCACCTCAACAAAGGGGCTACAAAAGAGTCAGATGTGCCTTGGGCTACAGCAAGACACTTGAGGATCACCTTTCCTTCCACAGGCTTGCACGGTATTGAGACAAGCAGACTGCAGCCCTCCATTTGTCCTGAGTCATTTCTCTGTATGTCATCTGGCTGATGCAGCTGTGGGGCTGCCAATTCACCCTGGAGCCCTCCATTTTAATCAGTATCACATAAAGTTTAACACATGCTTTGAAATCCGCACCAGATCCAAAGTTTTGCCTGGGGGTGGGGTTAGATGCTTGCTGTAGAAACACATAGCATCCCAGCTGCTACTCCACAAGCAATTATCTTTCACCTTTGGCTGAACCAAAAGAACTGTCAACACCAGCACACTGCCAAACAGGGGAGAGGTTATGGGGTCAAACAGGAAAGAAGGCTGGATGCTCTGGGATTCAGACTGACCATCTGTTAATCCTACTGGCTGCATGGAAGAAGCATTCCCTTTAGTTACAGATCCCCCAAGAAAGCACAGACGTAAGAGCAGCCTGAGTGCACTGAAGTTAGAAGGCTTCCAGTAGTGAATCCTGGAAAAGCAAAGGCCCTCTGATGCAATAAGCCAGCTCAGTGGGAAAGATAACGAAGATCGGAGGGGAACACACACATCACCACATAGCAATGGTGAGGAGAATTTTACCAAGACTTGCAAATATGCTTAAAGTTATTCCTCAAGTACATAAAACAAAAGAATTTGCTGCTGACAATTTTGAAAAGAAGAAAGAAAACTTAATAAAAGAAAAAGAAGGCCAGAATCTCCCCAGCCCCTTATATAAAGCTCAAAGTGTACGTAAGTATATGTGTACGCTCACCCACATGCACAATCAAACATGCACTGATCTAAAATGTACACTCTGCACTCTGAAACATGGGGCCATCCTATCTGTCCCACAACTAAAATCACTCTCATGACCAATCAATCAGATGGGTTCTGCCTCAGATCTGTCTGTGAAGGCTGGCCTAGACCCCTACATTAAAGGGCACTCTAAGACTTGGATCAGAGCAGCAGGGAGTGAATCCTGCTGGCTCACACATCAGAGTAGTCACTAATCATACATAGGAGGACCAGAAGCCATGGCAATTCACTCCTCTCCATCATTTAGATTCGAGTTCTCTCAAAGGTAATGGGTGTGCCCTAACCTTTAGGAAACAACAATCTAATAGTACATACAACTTTTCTTTTTCATGTTAAATCGGGGAAAGAAAACTAAACTTTACTAACATTGATGAAATACACTGATACTCCTATTTTCCATGCTTTCATGTGTGACATAGGCTTCGCAGGACACACCACTAGAGAAAGAACACTAATATATAACTTTAGACCATATTTGCTGAATTCTTTTTTTATTGGATATTTTTTATTTATTTACATTTCAAATATCATCCCCTTTCCCGGTTTCCCATCCATAAACTCTCTAGCCCATCTCCCCTCCCCTTTCTTCTATGAGGGTGTTCCCCTACCCATCCATCCACCCCTTCTCCCCTCCTGAAATTCCCCTACATTGGGGGGGGGGTCAGTCAAGCTTCTCTTCCCACTGGTGCCCAACAAGGCCATCCTCTGCTACATACACAGCTGGAGCCATGGGTCTGTCCATGTGTACTCTTTAGATGGTGGTTTAGTCCCTGGGAACTCTGGTTGGTTGGTATTGTTGTTCTTATGGGGTTGCAAACCCCTTTAGCTCCTTTGATCCTTTCTCTAACTCCTCCAACTGGGACCCCATTCTCAGTTCAGTGGTTAGCTGCGAGCATCCACCTCTGAATTTGTCAGGTTCTGGCAGAGCCTCTCAGGAGACAGCTATATCAGGCTCCGGTCAGCATGCACTTCTTGGCATTAGCAATATTGTCTGGGTTTGGTGGCTGTGTGCATATGGGCTATATTGCCAGGTGGGGCAGTCTCTGGATAGCCTTTCCTTCAGTCTCTGCTCCAAACTTTGTCTCCATATTTCCTCCTATGCATATTTTTGTTCCCCCTTCTAAGAAGGACTGAAGCATCCACACTTTGGTCGTTCTTCTTGAGCTTCATGTGGTCTGTGGATTGTATCTTGGGTAATCTGAGATTTTGGGCTAATATCCACTTATCAGTGAGTGCATACCATGTGTGTTTGGTTTTTGTGTATATGTGTGATTGGATTACCTCACTCAGGATGATATTTTCCAGTTCCATCCATTTGCCTATGAATTTCATGAAGTCATTGTTTTTGATAGCTGAGTAGTACTCCATTGTGTAGATGTACCACATTTTCTGTAACCATTCCTCTGTGGAAGGGCATCTGGGTTCTTTCCAGCTTCTGGCTATTATAAATAAGGCTGCTATGAACATAGTGGAGCATGTGTCCTTGTTATATGTTGGAACATCTTTTGGGTATATGCCCAGGAGTGGTATGGCTGGGTCCTCAGGTAATAATAGTATGTCCAATTTTCTGAAGAATTGCCAGACTGATTTCCAGAGTGGTTGTACCAGTTTGCAGTTCCACCAACAATGGAGGAGTGTTCCTCTTTTTCTACATCCTCACCAGCATTCATTGTCACCTGAGTTTTTGATCTTACCCATTCTGACTGGTGGAATCTCAGGGTAGTTTTGATTTGCATTTCCCTGATGACTAAGGATGTTGAACATTTCTTTAGATACTTCTCAGTCATTAGATATTCCTCAGCTGAGAATTCTTTGTTTAGCTCTGTACCCCATTTTTTAATAGGGTTATTTGATTCTCTGGAATCTACCTTCTTGAGTTCTTTGTATATTTTTGGATATTAGCCCTCTATCGGATGTAGGATGGGTAAAGATCTTTTCCCAACCTGTTGACTGCCGTTTTGTCCTAATGTCAGTGTCCTTTGCCTTACAGAAGCTTTGCAGTTTTATAAGGTCCCATTTTGATTCTTGATCTTAGAGCATAAGCATTATGCATGTATGAAAATGTCATAATGAAACTCATTACTATGTATAATTAATATATCCCAATAAGAGCAATTTTCAAAAGTTATTTTTTAAAAATCCCAGGACTGGATTGATGGCTCAGTGGTTAAGAGCACTGACTGCTCTTCCAGAGGTCCTGAGTGCAACTCACAGCAACCACATGGTGGCTCACAACTATCTGTAATGAGACCTGATGCCCTCTTCTGGTGTGTCTGAAGACAGCTACAGTGTAATCATATACATAAAATAAATAAATCTTTAAAGTTTCACACACATACACATACACACACCAATCTGCCACAAAAACACAAAATGGAAAACAAAATGCAAAACAAATGCAAAGGACCAAATGAGGCAAATATATGCCCAAAGAAATAGGAGATAAAAAGTTCCAAAAACATCACTGAGTTCATTTTGTGCTGCCCAACTAAAAATAGGGCCTACCCTAAAGTCTGGGTAATATACCTAATGAGACTCCATTGGAGAAGGTAATGTTTCCTTTGCAAGTCAGTAATTGGAAAAGTACACAACAGAACTGATACTCATGAATGCACAAGGACCATAACAGTGTGCAGAGGTCTGGAAGATGCTGTTTCATTTGAGCTATCAAACATGTCTTGCTTTTACAATCTTCTGCACATATCCTTGAGAGGAGGGGTTTGAGGAAAATATCCCACTTAGGACTATGGTTTCCAAAGGCTCTCACTCTGTACATTGTCCAGTTGTGGGTCTCTGTGTTAGTTCCTTTCAAATTCAAGAAGCTTCTCTAATATAGCTAACAAAGTAGAATATCACTAGAGGTTACTTTGTTGCTCTATTTTTTTAGCAGAGTAATAGTCTTTGGTTTTCCTCCTAGGCCCATGACCCATCTAACTCAGGTTCTTGGCCACCTAAGCAGAATCAAGTCTTTGTTCCATCTCAGGGAGTGGACCTTACATCAAATCAGAGGGTAGTTGTTTACTCCTACATTTGTATTCCTATTTCACCAACGTATCTTGCAGAAAGGCCCCTCTGAAGGTATTAGGGTTTAGAGCAGAGTTGGTTGATTACCTTTTTCCTCTGGTAACATGCAACATACCTTTTAGTACATAGAACACTAGTCAGCACAGGGAAAGCCTCTAAGCACAAGCTTGATTTTACCGTGCTCAATGAGATACATGACTGTTGTCCTCAATAATAGGGCCTTACCATCAGTTTGTGAAACACAATCAATAGTCTGGGCAATAGCCTAAGTGGTTGGGCGTTTCCATGGATACCCTTTAGCCAATGACTCAACTAGATGCAACCCATTCCTGGAACTAGAGATTTCAGTTGGTGGCACAAAATGTTCAGTTGAGGCATTGTCTCCCCATTATTTGGTGACTCTGTTTAGATTCCTTTCATGTGTGTATATCTTTTTCGTTTTTAATAATACAATAAAATCAAACAAAAACTAACACATTGGAATTGAACAAAGCAAATAGAAAGAAAAGAGCTCAAAAAAGTTATCAGAATCAGAGAACTACTTATTCACACACTCAGAAATCCCATAAAAACACTAAAATAGAAGCAGAGGATAGCTTCTTTTCTTAACATCAGTTACACAAACATATAACTTGACAAAGACAAGACAGAATTTTAAAAGTAAGTAAATCCTTCTCTCAGTTAAAGGGCCTCACAATTGAAATCAACCTAGCAAAAAATGTTTACTCACAAACTTCATTCAGGCCTACAAAGCCTAAAGCAAGCTAATCAAAATAAGAAATAAATACGCCCATACACACACACACACACACACACACACACACACACACACACACACACACACACTCGATTTTGTAACATGAGTTCCAGAAATCAGTTTCAAAATGAAACTAGTAGAAAATTAGCAGAGAAGTTCTTTAGGCATTTTTTTAAAATCACTTCAAGTTACATCATGTAACTATAAAATACACGCACATTACTTTAGCCCAGGAAGTAGGCAAGAAGAGCATCAAGAGAAATGGGCAGGATAAAATACAAGGGAGGACTAAATGAGATGGGGGCAGGAATAAGGTAGATAAAGGAGGGAGAATAGAGAATGGCAGTCGACAGGGGCGCAAATGAGAATAAGGGATAATAATAATAACACATATAAGATGCCTTTAAGGAACCAATTATTTGATTTTAACAACAACAAAAAAAAAAAAAAAACCATACAGAGCTGCTCATGATGGCACAAACCTTTCATCCAAGCACTTGGAAGGCTTGCATCTCTAAGTTTGAGGCCAGACTGTTCTATACACCAAGTACCAGAACAGCCAGGACTGTATTAGTGAGGACTGTGCCCCAAAACACAAAGCAAACAACAACCTTACACATGCATGCACAGAATAGCAATTCATGCTCTAAGGCCATTTCTGATATGAAAACTTTTAATAAAGTACTGAATCCACAGAAAGATTTATTCAGTTCTTCTTTGTAGAATAAAAAATAAACTAGCTAAGAGTTTACAAAGACTGAGTGCCATGGTTAACATATCCATTCCAACTTTGTCTGAATTCTATTAGAGGGTCTGACCTTCACAAGTTGCTTGGATTTGAGCAAGTCTCTTCCCTTCCGTGGGCATTCATTTCTTCAGATACTTAGGAAATAAGACCAGCTAATCTCAAATTAAATGAAGTGATAATATTCATAACAGCATTTTAGCAAAGGAAAATAAATTCATCCAGCCAGGGCCTGGAGAAAGCAACTTTAGAAAGCCAGAGTAGAGGTCCAGCCCTAAGAACTGGTGACACCTCACACCTGCAGTCACAGCACAAAAGAGCTGAGACAAGAAGAGCCTACACTTGTCATGTTTTAAAGTATAATACCAATAAAATTTAAAAGGAGACTTTTTTAAACTATCTTATAAACTCTGCAGTATCAGATAGACATCTGAACTATGCCTATTAATACGTGCTGAACCCTAAAGTAAGGCTTCCAGATGTGGTCTGCTTTGCCTTGTTCCCCACGTATAATACGAATCTACTTGAAAACACTTGTTTACAAAACCATAAAACACTTTCCATAAATAATTAAAGTCTATGTTGTAGGATGCATCATCAAATACACTAACACATCTTTATAGTATCATTGTGACTTAAATCTCGAGAGGCAATGTTACTGCAAACCAGTATTGTTCTTCCTTTGCAATGAGAAAAGATACCTCTCATGATGTTACAGCCTCAGAGCTGAAGATATTTAAAGAAAATAAGTATTCATAACACATTTGATGAATTTAGGGGTTGTAAGTATATCCCTTCTGCAGTCATAACCCACAGTCTACAACAACACGCCTTTCTGTCACTAACACCCATCAACATCAGAAATATTTACACATGACAAGCCATCTTAACAGTAAATAACCAACCAAAGGTACATGCAACACAGTTCATGTTATTTACTAAAAGGAAAGCTTTCAAAGACTGTGGACTTTAAATACTATACAAAGTCAAGCTGAATTCTCTCCAGTCTTGGACACAAATCTTCACCATTAGACACTGTTCACTCAACAGTCACAGAGGAACAACACAACTCATCACTCTGCCAAGTTCATAACATTTTCACTTATGAAGGACCTTCCTACAATGAGGTAAGAGGGAATTACACACTTGCCAAGGAGAGATCTGGGTATAACCAGCTATTTGCAGAGCCAACAGGCTGAACTGTCACAAACCAAGGACCTACTTGCTTCATGGCAGTCTCTCCAATTTTGTCTGAATGCTTGCGGATGCTCTCCAGAAAGTCTTTGAGATCAGACATAGAAACATCTTTTATTTCTTCCCGAAGCTTAGGGATGTTGTCCACCATCACCTTACAGAATCGATAGTGGCTCACTTGAGGCAGATAGGTATGTTCCAGATGCTCCAGTGTCTTCAGTGCAGGATAATGCCTACAAAAGAAATCAACCACCTCAGTCTTTCTTAGACAGACAAATGCACTACCTGAGGGGAAAAAAAATCTAACCTCAATTAGCTTTCATTGTACATTAAGACAAGTCCAGTGTAGTATTTTAATGGAATTTTTTAACTATTAAAAATTAATATATTTTTAAAGACTAATAAAATAAAATCAAAGATATCCAAAAAATGAATAATCATGAATGCCAATGAAATAAATCATATAATTTCTAAAATATTCTCGATGTCAAAAGACCATTCTACAAAATAAAATACTCAAGAAGACTTCTAATGAAGATAAAGAGAACTTGAAAAATCATGTGCATATGTTTGTGTGTGTTGTGTACACACGTGCATATGTATGAAAAAGTATCCAAATTAACCCAAAACAGGATTTCAGGGAAATCAATGGAACTGTTCCACAGAAATGCTGCTACCAGCCTTGCCCAGCATACTTCCATTACCTGCAGTTCCCCTGGGAAACTTTCTTGTGAAAAAACAGCACTGATATTAAGACAAGACATACTTTTAAAATTAATTTTTAAAAATTAGATTTCTTAACTTCTTTGAAAAATAACATTTTTAAAGTAGTAATTTAATGGTACGTGAGCTCATAAAATATATGGAAATCATAAATATGTAACAGTAAGCAAGAAAGGTGAGCTACTAAAACCAAGCTAGCAGTATATAAGTATATGTGTTTGTGTGTGTGTGTGTGTGTGTGTGTGTGTGTGTGTGTGTGTGTACACTTATATATCAAATTTGAGTAGGCAAAGACTTTAAAGGAAGCTGTAATAAACTGAGATGCACCTAAGTATCATATAGCAAACTCCAAGAAAGCAAATCAAAAAATATTTTTAAAGAGATTGAAAAGATGGATAAATGGTTAAGAGGACTGGAAGCTCTTGAAGAGGACTGGGGTTCAGGTCCCAGCAACCACATAGCAACTCACAACCATCTATAACTCCAGTTCCAGGGGATATAGCATCCTCTCTTGGCCACCTCAGGTACTGTACACATATGGTATATATACACACGCATGCAGGCAAACTGTTCAAACACATAAAGTAAATAAATCTAAAAAATATTTTACTATTTTCAAAATCAATTTTAAAAAAGCATATATTCCAATATATTTAAATTAAAAAAGGAGAAAGGAGGAACAGAAACCAAGGAGATTGGGAAAACTATGAAACAGAAAAATCCAACCCTAATAACATTAAGTATGAAAGGACTATAAATTCCAACTAAAAAGCAAACATCACAAGGTGGGATTTTAAAAAGCACAATCATCTTTTATCTACAAGAAATATACTTTAGATTGAAAGAAAGACACAGACAGGCTAAAAGTGAAAGGATGATAAACACAGAATAACTTCAAGTAACTGAAATCAGTGTAATAAATGGGTTTATAACAAAAGCTTTCATACATACATCATTGCATCTTGCTCAAATTTACTCCCCCAGGACCTTCCTACTTCCTTCCTCCTTCCCTTTCAGTAATCACCATCTTCCCCTCAGTCTCCATTGGCTGTCATAGCATTTGTACAAGGAAAGACACTAATGTGTGCAGTTAAATCTATTCTCTGCACATAACAGAAAACATGGCTTGCTTGCATTCAATTCCCCCATTACCCTTTTGTTTTTTTCCTCCTCACTGTTTTTATGCCTTCCTCCTCCTTTAGCCATCTCCGATTACCATGTCATATATGTGATTAGTATATAATACTAACTAGTATATAAATATTTATATAATCTAGATTTATTCTTGCATTTTAATGTAGAATACAAAATAGAGGGTTTATAGAATTTTCATATGTCATTATATTTTATTCGTACATATATTTAAATTTCAAGTTAGCTTGCACATGAAAGCATGCAATATTTGTCTGAGTCTAACTTATTAATCTAACATAATGATCTCTCCATGCTCCATTTTCCAGCAAATGTCCTAATTTCATTTTTATCTATGGGTGGATGTTTATATTAACCACACTTTCTTTATCCACTCATCTGATAATAGGCACTAAGGTTCCATTCCTGGACTATCATGATTAAGTACATAAGTGAATGGTGCAGTGTGCTGTGGCATGGCTCACTCTGTGATGTGCTAATTTAGCATCCTCCAGATAATATACCCAGGAGAGATAGCGTGATAGTATGGTACCTCTATTATATAGTTAGCTTTCTGTGGAATCTTCAAACTGTTTTCCACAATGCCTATATCTTCACGAGGGTCTTTACTTCATCTACATCCTTTTCCCATATAACCAGTATGTTCTGCCCTTTTCTTCCATTCCCCCTTCCTTTCTTTTTGGATAATTGCTATTCTGACTAGGGTATAATAGAGATGGGTTTTTTTTTAATTTATTTTGTTTCTGTTGTTTTAAAACACTCTTTTGCTTATGTGGGGAGAGGGCAGTTATAGGTACATGTGGTCAGAGAACACCTTGCAGCAATCCTTCTTGGTAAGTACCTTTATCCAGTGAGTGCCTCACTGGCCCCAGGAATGGACTCTCAGTGTAGGTTTAGTTTATGTTTTCCTGGTGACTAAAGATGCTGATCATCCTTTTCACATATCTTGAGGCACTTGGTTTTCCTTTCTGAAGAACTATCTATTTGGTTCATTTTCCTATTTACTGACTAGATGATCTGTTCATTTGGTGTTTAATTTTATTCGGTTCTTTATAGCATCTAGATATTAATCACTTATCGGATATACAGTTGGCAAGGATTCTGTTACATTCTGTCTCTTCATTCTGCTGTTTGCTTTTTTTTTCCTATATAGAGGGGTTTTTTTTTAAATTTTATGTAGTCCTATTTGTGACTTCTTGCAATTATTTCCTGAGTTCTGAAACCTTGTTAAGGAGGTCCTTAACCCACAACTACACTTTGAGGTGTTTTGTTTACATTTCTTTGTCTCCAGTAGTTTTAGTTCTTAAAGTAAGGCCTCTGATGCATGAACTGACTCTTACTGTCTTGAAGAAAGTAAGTATTTCTGGCCATTCTGAGAGATGTAATAAAAAGACAGATACTTTTCACATGACACCTACAAAAGCTTCTATAGGCATACATACTAAGATTCGTAAATCAACTAAAAACAGCTAGCTGAGTGTGCTGGCACATGTCATAATACCAGAATTTGGGAGGCAGACGAAGGAAGATCAAGAGTTCTAAGTAAGCCTAGGCTGTATAACAATCTGTCTCCAAAAAGATACACAGGCATAACATTTTTTGACATAAAAACTAGACATGGTAGCATTCACCCATAATCACAGCACTCAAAAGGCAGAGGTAAGAAAATTGTCACAAGTTTGGGGCCAGCCTGGGCTACATAATGAAATACTGTTGAGAAGCGGGTGGGACAGATAAGATAGATTTGGTAGCACATGCCTTTGATGCGAGAAGGCAGAGGCAGGAGGATATGTATAATTTTGAGATCAGCCTGGTCTACATAGTCTCCAAGCCAGCCCATGTTAAATGATAAGACCATCTCAAAAACAAAAAGGAAAATGTTTTTATTAATATCCTGTATATACATTTAGAAGTCTTTACAGGTTTAATCCCTCATTATTCTTTTTAAGTCAGAATACATTATGGCATTTCCTTCAGTGCCATCACTCTTGTCTCTTACTCATCTCCTTTCCCTACTTCCTTCCCTGACACCCCTGCGGCCCTTCTCAGCTGCAACTGTGGAGCCTCCTGCTCTCCTGCCACAGCCTCACTGTTCCGCTTCCCTCACTTCCTCTACACCTGAATATCTCCTCAACCTTCTCAAGGTATTCTTTCTGCCTGCATGACTTCAAAGGAAATTTAACTGTCGAAATTATATAGAGCTCTTAAATTGTAGGCTAATTAAAGTAAAATGGGTATTAAATAAGAAGGAGCTGGCTGGCTAAACAAACTATGATATATCCATGTACTAAAATGTCAATAAACTAATGCTCCAGTGTAGGAATGCAAGGTGAGGTAGGAGTGAGTAGGGGATGAGGAGCACACTCATAGAAGCAGGAGGAGGGAGAATGGGATAGGGGTTTGTGGAGGGGAAACTGGGAAAGGAGATATCATTTAAAAAGCAAATAAATAAAATATCCAATTAAAAATAAATAAATAAAAACATTTACAATATTATTGAACATAAAACATTTGAAAAAGACAAACAGTTCTCAGGCTTTTGCCTAAGATCAAAGACAGCATCAATTCTCTTTAGTTTTGTGTCTGGTTCATGCATCCCCTACGTCTCGATGTGCTAAATAGGTTTTTAGAGCAAAGAGCTGAGATAGGAGTTTGATTTATCCTTTTCATGAATGATGCTGATGCTGCAATGTTTCCCAGATTTTGTATTAATTGAAAAACAAACAGACCTTACAGATAGAATCATAGTATTTGTAAAGCCAGACATGACTATAAACACAGCACTTGAAAGGCTGAAGCAGAAGGCTCGCCATGAATTCAGGGCCTGGACTACATAGTAAGTTAGAGGTCAGACTGTCTTTTTAAAAAAAGTATAACTGTGCATAATTTTTTCACAAATCATAGATATCTAGCACCAAACACAAATAATAGACAAAAAAGTTCAAATAAATACCGAGGAACAAGCACAAAAGTGAGAATCATAGTATTTTTTTCTTTAGACAGCAAAATATTCATAATTTTCCTCTTTAGGCTTTAAAATTCTCTAATTATGACATTTGATATCTGTCTAGAAAGGGAAAACTCATTCCTTCCATAGATGAAACAAATACGTAGGTCTAGTTTGGACTCAGACTCTTCACGGCAGACACTTCAGCTCTTCTTACCTCAACATACTCAAAAACAAACACCAGACCACAGACTTCTTTCTTTTTTCTTGTTTGTTTGTTTGTTTGTTTGCTGGTTAGTTGGTTGGTTTTTCTTTTGAGGGAGGGTCGTTTCTCATAAGTTCTAAGAATTAAACTCTTAGTCCAAACAGAGAGGTTTGTTCATCTTAAACTTAGAAATAAACATACAAACATAAATCTGAAATAGTTGTTTTCATTAAATTTTTAGACTCTAAAATATTACAATTTTACATGATTTAGCATGTGCAGAATAGCAATGACTCAACTAGGTATCAAGGACTGCATGTAATAGAAGTTGAACCACCATGATAAATACATACTGGGGTTTAGTTCTAAGAACTCAGTTTCCAGAATGAGGAAATTCAGGCATGCTGCCTGCAGACATGCAGCCCATGATGAAGCATCTGCTCTGCCAAACAGAATCACATCTTTCAAGACTAATTAATACAAAGTCCAGTGATTCCTGGCAACAAATAACAGCACCTTATTTGGAGCCAAGCAGCAGTGGCACACACCTTTAATTCCAGCACTCAGGAGGCAGAGACAGCCTGATGTACAGAGTGAGTTCTAGGACAGCCAAGGCTACACAAAGAAGCCCTGTCTCAAACAAACAAACAAACAAACAAACAAAAACAGAGCTTGGATCCCAGCACCTGTGTCAGCCCACAAACACACATAGCTCCAGTTCCAGGGGATCTGACACCCTCTTCTAAACTCTGGGGTACCAATACCCAAATGCATTCACACACACAAACACATACACACATACACACGAAATCAAAAGCTTAAAAAAATCAATCTTAAAAACATACAAAAATAAATTAACTAATGAAGTCAAGTGTGGTAGCACATACCTTTAATCAGGTAACAAAGGTAGTAGGATCACAAAGTGTTTGAAGCTAGCCAAAGCTACATAGCAAAAACCTTGTCTTTAAGAAGAAGAAGAAAAAACCTGAAAAGCCAGTTCCTCCACATCATTTACATGTGTGCTCACTCTCCTCTTTTCCCTCTAGGACAGTGGTTTTCAACCTTCCTAATGCTGGGACCCTTATGCTATGGTGACCCCAACCATAAAATTATGTTTTACTGCTACTTAATTATTGTAATTTTACTACTGTTATGAATTATAATGTAAATATTTGGTTTTATAGTCTTAGGTGACCTCCATGAAAGGGTTGCTTGACCCCAAAAGGGTTATGGAACCCATAGCCTGAGAATAACTGCTATTGTGAAAAGAACTCTTTCAAGATTATTTCTTTTAATTCTAAGAGATCCCTGAAAGTGAATCAGTTACCTATAAATATTTACCTCTCATTCATAACAATAAAATATGAAATATAAGCTTTCACCACAGAAAAATAATTCCTTCCCTAACAGAAGAACATTATTAACAAAGATATGTGATAGGGACACTTTAGGAAACATAAAACCCAAGAGTATAAATGATATTTACAGTTCAAAAAGGCCTCCAGCCATGAAAGCTTAACAAGACACAGACATGACGCAACACTTTATAACAAGTAGGTCCTGTCTAATACATAAAACAACTGTTTTCAACCATCAAACAGCACACGGCAGATAACTGAACTCCAAAAGAAGAAAACAAACAAGATGGGCTATAAATCTGAAGGTGATCTCTACACCATGGTCACAATCAAGGAAAAGTCTCAGAGTCCAAAGACTGCCTGACTTAAGGCATCAAATAGTAGACCAAGAAAGGAAGGGAGGGAGGGGAAACCTGCATAGAGAGCTTGCCTGAGTCTGTGCTAAGTACTAGTCTAGATGGGGTATGTATGTGAGGTAAGGAAATGGAGAGAAGCAGTGGAGGATAGAAGTGGTGGGAAAGAAAGGAGACAAGGGCACACTGACAGGAGGTATGAGATGAACACTTAGGGAGGTCAGAAAAGGCAGAGAAATGTCCTAACCCAAACAGCCGAATGGCAAGGTTCATAGGCACCACTGAGTCATCCAGATACAATTAAATATTCTGTAGAGCTGACAGCTCAAGATGCAAGGAGGGCACTAGAGAGATAGGACAGTGGTTGAGGGTAGTTATTGCTTCACAGATGACCCATTCAGACCCTGGCATCTACATCAGACAACACACAAATGCCTGTAATTACAGTTCCAGGGGATCCAATGCCGTCTTCTAGCCTCTGTGGGTATCCACATAACACATGCAGCAAAAACAGAGACATACACGCAGAGACATATAAAAATAAAATAAATCTCTTTTTTAAGTATTGTAAATAAAAGAAAATTTTGGTAATAAAGACCACTCAATTAAAAAAATCTTACCTTTTGGTTTTCATCTGGTCCCTCAGTTTACTGTACATCTCTAGGACTTGAAAGAGAAAACAGGTGACACAGGCATCATTGAAACAAAGTAAACAACTAACTCAGCTAAAGGAATTACATCAAGAATCCCACTCCATTCCCAGGTCCTCACCTGGAAGACACAACATTAGCTTATCAACAGTAGCAGAAATATTTCTCTGTTGTAGTCGACACTGCTTCAGCTCTTCCATTGCTATTACCAGCTTGGCAAAAGGGGGAAAAAAAACAGAATTATGCCAAGAACTGTAAATAAAAAGTTTTCAGTCTTCCCACCTCACATTTAATTCATCCAAGAACTCCAGATTCCTGGTAAGACCTACCAGGCAAGCTAAGAACTGCCTCCTCATCAGTGAACACGCCTACATGGCTCTCCCACCGCCCTGCATGTGCATCTAAACAGGGCTGTTAGCTAGGACATTTGCCCATTTCCCAACCCTACCAGACTCCATGGTTGACATTCTTGTGCCCACTGGGGTCCCAGAGGAAGGCAGTTCTTATCTTCAAGAGGTCCCATTTGAGCAAACAAGCTCCACACCTAAAGGATACAATCTTGCACAAGATCCAGTTTACTGGAGACTAATTTACTCTCTTCCCACAGTCATCTCAAAATGCAACAAACCGTATCTGTAGAATATGGACTGTGTGCAGTGAAAATCTCCATATCTGCATTCAGGGACCATCCCACACATACACCTAAAAATTATATCCCTTAAATATGCAAAAAGAATAAAGAGGTCATTCCGTGGTGGATGACACGGAAGAGGAACGTACTGCAAATCAGAAAGGGCTGACTTTGACCTCAGCCTTGTCAATTACTATAAAATTCCAAACCATCTGTTCTTGTTTCCCCACCAATAAAATAGGAGAAATATCGGTTTTGGCTTTGGATTAAGTAAATAAATGCATGTACACTATAAGTGCAAGTTGTAAAAGCTTAAATGATGAGTTTGTCAATTAACAGAATTGCTTTTTTTAAAGAAATATTTATTGAGCACTCACTTTATAACATTTGTTGTTTAGAAAGACAGAAGAGAAGCAGCAATGAATAAAACAAGCAAACCCTCTAATAATGTGGAGCAAATTCTAATGGAGGGAGACAAACAAAACAACTACATAAGTAAAAACTATGTACCGAAAGTACAACAGCACAGTGGAGAAAAACAAAATGAGGAAAAGCAAAAAGCATGCAGAGAACACGGAAAGAGAGTGCCTATCAGGTAATATACAAACAGGGTGGGGCACACGTGCCTGTAACCCCAGGACTCTGGAGACTGAGATGGGAAGATTGTTTTAAGTTTGTGAGCTCTAGGCTACACAGTAATACCTTGTTTAAAAAAAAAAAATCCAGGTATTTGGTATATTATCAGACATAAAATAAGTAAAATCAATATACACAAAAAAAAAAGAAGAAAGGAAGGAGGGAGGGAGGGAAAATAGAAAGGAAAAAAGTGGGAAGGAGGGAGAGTATGAAGGAGAAAGAGAAAAGTAACATAAGCCAAGATTGGCGGCATCCTCCCAGTAGTCACAACATTGGGAAAGTGGAGGCAGAAGAAACAGTTCAAATCAGACTTAGGCGCCTTGAGACCCTGACTGAAAACAGAAGAATAACAATACAGGAGGGCTGAGCCGGGTGAAGAGGGAGGAAGAACAATCCAGCAGGGATGGTAAACTATTCAATGTCTTTTTCTTTTATACACAGCCTAGAGGCTGCATCTTACTTCAGTGCACCCTGTAGTGGCTATATTCATTTTATTCAGGTAAACATTACAAGAAGTAACAATTGCACCCAAGAACTTCCAACAAACTGCTTATATTCTGTAATCCCCAAAATGAAGAACAGCCATCCAGCACAAAACAGAAGATGTTGTTGAAGGTAAGCTGGCCTTACTTCCTTGCCCTCGTGCTGCAGTTTCCTGTTAGTGTCCGTCACCTGGTTCTGTGGAGAGAAGACAATTTAAACTCATAAAAACAAACACTTTGACAACAGTAGGATAAAGATCAAAATGTAGTATAAAAAGACTGGGGTTAGGTCTACAGATACTTTTTGCATTCCAGCACATGGGGATCCAGCTGCTCTCTCTACAACTTAAACTCCTACCAACTTCTCTACTAGGCATCTCTATGACCTTTTGCAAAAGGAAAAGAAAAGCTGAACAAGAGACATGTTTGCTTTAGATACTAAATTCCAAAGTAAGATACTATCATATCCTCAAGATCACATTCTAACTTTGGAGAGAAAGGGGGTTGGGGGATACAAACAAGAACAAGAAAAGCAGAAAGAAATAAAATAATCCAAAGAGTTTTAATCTGTGCAAAGTCTAGAAAATAGATGTTACCACAGACACTTCTTACTTCACGTGTGCTCCTGAAAAAGCCAGGTACGATCTCAACTGTGTGACACGAGTCAGGTCGTTACTAGTTATCATATTAATTCTACAAGATGAATCACTAAATAGTTTGGGATCACTAATTCATAACAGCTTCTAATACTTCCATTAACCCATCAAGTTCAGACCAGACAGTGGAAATATGTGAATAAGCCTTAAATAAGCTATAACTTATAACACATCCCTTTTCAACTATCTACTCTTGACGTTTCCACTAACATAAAACAAATAAATTTTTAGAAAAGCAATTGCTTATCATCTGAGACATTATCAAAATATGGACAATATTTACTTGTAAACTCCTTAAACAGAGATGATCTGGCCTTCTGCTAGTGCCTGGCACTGGTATACTTAACCTCAACACAGTAGTTCCTACAGTGTCCCTTGACGCATCGAGAATTGCTAGCTAATGTTAGTAGCACATGTGTACAGGTGCATTGCATAAATACACACAAAGAGGGGAAAATAACAAACACTATGAATGCTCAGGAAAGGGACATCGTATGGAGTGTTTTCCACACTTATTTGATTCAACATCATCTCAAGAAACTAGTTTTTCAGAAAACACACTTTTTAAAATTGTAATCTTAAATTACACATGATAACTGGATAATATAGTCCATAACAGATTAGAGACTGCACCCCTGCTTTCAAAGATAAAATAAAATCTGACCTCTTCCAAAAAATATTTTATAAAATCTGAGGAAAAGAAGCAATAGATAGTTATGATCCTAGGAGCATTAGATGTGAAAAACACCATTAACTAATAGTCTGTGAGCTCAGTGAGAGGCAAGAATGAATATAGCCACCAAATGCAACTCTGAGACATTCACCAAAGCATCACCTAAAATTGGGGCAAGCAATCTGTTTCCATTACAGTAAGAGAGTAAGTATTTTCAGCTTTTCAGGCCACAAATTCTCTGCAGTAACTAGCCAACACTGACAGAACTGTAGCAATAAATAAAATGTTATGTGCTGGTGTGGCCAGGTCTCAATAAAACTTTATTTACAACAATAGGGGGCAAACTAGATTTGGCTTTCTAAGCCAGAAGTTGTTATACCCACTCTAAAATAAAAGAAAATGGTAGGGTAACAAGATCAACTGATGAGCATGACATTCAGATGTCATGTATCATGAAGCCACTAACAAACTGCAGCATGATAAAAATGTAAAAAAAGAAAAAAATTAGGAGCTAAATGTATACCACATGAAGAAATGTAGTTATTTTTAGCCCATAGATAAATGAAAGGTGGTTTGGAGACCCTGCACACTTCATCCCACACCTAAACAATGGCTGTTTAAATAACTTGAAGAACTAACAGAAGAAAGGCTGCTTCTAATGAAAGCCTGTCACTAGAAAAATAGGATTCAGCTCAAAGTAAGAGAAACCAATGTGGATTAAAAAAAAAAAAAGGGTATGGTTTCAACCAACTGGGTGTTTTTATCCTATTCTGGAGTTCTCTCAAAATTAAAACCTCTAATACAACTACATTCACAACTATTGTCTATATTAAAATATCCTTGTTTATTGCATCATTTCTCAAAGTTTCTAACCGCAAACTTATAGACATATATTTTACAGTAAGTCTCATGAATACAGACATATACACAGAGATACAAACACAGAGAAATAACACACGGGGACAAAGACGGATACGCAGAGAGAAACGCAACCCTGAAAGGCACAGACACATACACAGACATATGAAATGAACACACACTGAGACAGAGAGAGAAAGAAACAAAGTCAGACACACACACAGACACACACATATATACGCAGACTGAGACAATATTCAAGAAACAATGTTTATCTTTACTAGATATAATACATTTCATTTTTTATTTAATTCTCTTCTGCTTAGTTTCAAGTTTTCTTAGAAATTCTGATCAATGACTAGTAAACTAAACATGCAAATAATCATCAAAAACAAATCCAAAGGAGCCTACTCTATGTCAACAGTAAGAAAAATAGTAACTGTCTTAATTCTAGCTGATAACTATTCTATATTCTACAATGAAAAGAACTGTCTACAAAGACACTGCTAATAAAAAAAAAAGGTATGAAAGTGCGTGACAGACACACATTGTGTATATACTCATACAGAGATGTGTGATCACAAAATAATGAGCATCACAAAGTGCAATGTTATTATATTAACTTAGTGTTATAAGTGCTTGATTTAGACTTAAAACTTTTCCACTTCTAAATTCCTTTCAAGAGTTAAGAAATTCAGCATTCTTCACCCACTTCAAATGGGTTCCCCAGAGCAGACCTTACCAAGTGTACAGCTAGACACTAGTCCCCTCACCCTCAGAGTCACTGGGTAAGAGTCTCAAGCAGCCAAAATACCAAACTAGAAAAATACAGTCAGGTATTCCATCAGAAGCATTCAGACCAATCTGAAGGAATTTGCAACTTGAGCCAATTTAAAGTAGAGGAGAAAGTAGAACAAAGGTGAGTATCAATCAGAAATTAAGGTGAGCAATTGGTAAGTTTCCAGGCAATGATCTGGACCATTTCTCTTAAACCATATTCTATATCTTTTCTATCCTTTGAGCCATCCTGGAACAGGTTCCCAAGACTACGAGGGAGAAGTTTGCAATGCAAAAGACTAAGAAGCACAGAAAAAGAATAATCAAGATTGCAAGGGAGCTATTTGGTATCTAATAGCTTGCTTAGCCTTTCAAAAAAAAAATTTGTTTCTTTGCAATTTTTAAAAAATTCTTTTTTTAGCAATATATTCTTTGAGATGAATTTTATACACGCTGTCCAGTTAACCCCATGAAGAAAAAAATTCTATTAAGGACTCTAATTTACATTCCAACAAGAAAAATGTATAAAGACTAGAGAGAAAAAAATAAAACTCTTATTAATGACAGAACAGATGAGTTTGCTTAGAAAATGGCAAAAATCTAAACTGTTTAACATAACAGAAATTTAGGAGAATAGTCTTTGGATCAAGAAGCCAAGTTATCTAAGAGAAGGGATCTGCTGTGACCTGCGTCTTTCCTGAACATGAATCATGCTGTAGGCAGCACTTCACAGTCACCGCAGGTCTTTTCACCTTGGCCTATCAAGTAAGTAATGGCAGCTTTTTAATGCCTAGCTTGGGGAGGGGGGGGTGTTCCAGCAAGAAGCTGGTGGCTTCAGGAGAAGTTTAAGAAACTGATCACTGGTTCAACCTACTTGTAGGCATTAAACTAAGTTAAAAGAGTATTCTTTATATGGGTTTTGGTATAGAATTTCCACACTTTGTAAAAATCTTACTACACTCCAGGTACAATGAGACACACCTGTAATCTAGTACTGAAGAAACTAGGGAAGGAGGAAACTGGAGGCCAGGATAGGATACATAGGAAGACCCAATCTCAAAGAAATTATCATCACCATCAACATTATAAAAGCCGAGAAATGAGAGTGAAGGCATGGCAGAGTCACATGAATGGAACCTTAAGTACTAGTCTAAGTATGCTGGACTGTGTTCTCTCAAACCTAACCAAAGGGAGCTATGCATGTTTTTAAACCAAGAAAATAATATGACTGTATCTAAACTGTACATGTACTTTGCTTAGTAATGTTCACTTCATACCAACTTTGTGGTTTGCCCAGGCTATCCATGAACCTTCACCTAGATTCTATATTTGAAAAGTGGGAACTTAAGTATCTACCACATGAAAATAAAACAAGCCTGTTCTACAGGTCATGCAGTATGGCCTCTTCTCTGTCAATACTGATCAGAACCCCAGCAGAGGACAGAGGAGCAAATATCTAGGAGTGTCTCCTTACCTTGAGTTTCTGGGCTTCTCCTCGTACTTTCAGCAGTTCAGTAATGGAGTCCACAAAGCCCTGGTAGTGAAAGTTGCACATTTTCTCAATTTCTCTATCATGATTGCGAATACGAGTTTCTAGCTTCTCCATGAATCGTCCATGTTCCTCACCATCATAAACAGACCTTCAAAGAGAAGATGGCATGAAGATTTCAGCACTTCTGAGGAGAAGAAAATTACAAACTTGGAAGAAACTTCTGTAGAAACTAAATAGTCAAGATACATAAACCATCAACTGAGTCCATACTGTCCCCACATTGAAACTGAGTCCATACTGTTCCCACATTGAAACTGAGTCCATACTGTCCCCACATTGAAACTGAGTCCATACTGTCCCCACATTGAAACTGAGTCCATACTGTCCCCACATTGAAACTGAGTCCATACTGTCCCCACATTGAAACTGGGGTGGGTTGGGTTGGGTTGGGTTGGGTTGGTTTTAGGAAAATCCAAAAAAGTTGCTTTCTAGTTCACTTAAAAACATTTGGCACATCATTAGACTGTCATCACAAAATAAAAGACGTGAATTACAGCTCCTGTCCCTTTCTCCATTTAGCTCATCTAGCAAAGCTCGATTTCAATAAATCCAACTATCCAGTTAGTTACTCCATGACACCACCCAAGAAGTTGAATAGTACTGGAGAAAAAAAAATCATAGACAGGCTGGCTAGATTCAGTATGACTACATAGCAGCAATCTAAAATAGTCATTCAACACCACTAGGAAATCCTACTGGAGATGGGATCCCTTGTCTAAAATGCTTGAAAAGTAATGTTTCTGATTGGAGGAATTGGGGGAATATTTGTGTGAGTTACCTTGTATATAAGATTCAAATCCAAACACATAATTCATCATGTTCTC
The DNA here is from genome assembly GCF_021556685.1 of Rattus norvegicus. NCBI lineage: Eukaryota > Metazoa > Chordata > Mammalia > Rodentia > Muridae > Rattus > Rattus norvegicus. The sequence goes on from NC_141537.1 coordinate 118,744,000, forward strand.
ACATAAAAATTATATCCTAAAGGAAAATCTATTCAGTGTCTTAGTGACTTAGTGTTTTGACTACAACAGGTCACAAACATGACCTGGCATTTTCCACTTATGATTCCTTATGAGCACTCGTACTTGAGATTTTTGAATTAGGAATGATCAACCCAGGAAATGATTAACATCTCAAAAAATGATATAAAATCTCATCATGTGGAAATCTTGATTTCTCCTGCCTCAATGTTGATCCACCCCTCTCGCTTACTGTTCTAACTAAACAGTTCTCAGAAAGGAGGGAAGGGAATACACTTAACTATTTCGTCTTCCCTCAGGAAAATCAACCAACCTGCTTACCTCTGTGCTTCCTCCTCTGTCTGCTCTCCACAGTCAGAGCTCATTTGCAGCTAACCCTGCTTATTATGTTAAAGACTTCTGCTCTACATCATGTAACTTGCCCCCTCCATCAGACCATGTCCGTAAAAAGATCAGTGGAGAACATGCCCTGAACTGCATGTGCATGTGCCCTTCCAGCTACCATCTAGGTTTTCTGCTCTCCGTCCTAGCAAAACATTTTCCACTTCTTTTCTTCCCACTAGAGCAAGGATTCATTTTACTCCCTGGTAGCAGCATTTGTTGAGGTTTGGTGCTCACTTCTTCATTAAACACTCTCTTCTAGAGAGGGCAATAGTAGCCACATTAACATGGATTTACCCATTCACTGACACACCTTCCCAGTCTCCCTTCTAGAGCCTCCCCCTCTATTACACCTCTCTATGCTCTCTCACCAAGAATCTCATGGCTTTAAACTCAAATTTCTTGTCACTACTGCACGACTCCAATCATATGATTTGACGGCTTTTAATACTCCGATTGGAGTCATGCAGTAATAAAAGAAATTTGAGTTTAGAATTCAGGGCACTGCTCTCATTTGTAGATTATACATGAGGAAGTCAGTTCTATATGAGTGTGAATATCTCTGCATGTCCCATACCTCTGGTGTCCTAAGAATGTTACTGAGTGTGGTGGGTTGAACAAGAATGGCCCCATAGACTCAAATATTTGAATGCTTAGTTACCAGTGAGTGACACTGTCTGGGAAAGATTAGAAGATTAGGAGGTGTGGCTTTTTGTAGGAGGTATGGCCTTGTTGGAGGAAGAGTACAAACAGGGATGGGCTCTGAGGTTTCAAATGCCAAACCCAATGTCTCTCACTTCCTGCCTGCAGATCCAAATGTACAGCTCTCAGCTACTACTCCAGCACTATGTCTGCCTGTGTGCCACCATGTTCACTGCAATGATGATAATAAACAAAACATCTGAAACTGTAAACAAATTGCTAATCAAATCTTTCTTTTATAAGAGTTCTTATGGTCATGGTATCTGTTCACAGCAATAGACCAGTGACCAAGACACTGAGGTAGAAGTCTTCTGAATTGTACATGGATTTATTTCCCATCCTCTCATGCACATTTCTGTTACCAACAAGTCTAATGTGGTTGATACCTCATGTTCACTTGGTCCAATCAACATAATGGCATCAATATGGTGTACTAATGCAGTACTTTGTAGAAGAGACAGAGGATCAAGATCCATTCAAACTAAGCTATGACACAGAGCTAGAGCATTAATATATAGGTAATATAAAGGTATACTGCTGCCCTTGACAACTGAAATCAAATAGCTTCTGGAGGTCCTTAGAGACAGGTATAGAGAAAAAAAGACAGGCCGCCGGGGAGAGCTCGTAGGCAGCACCCCACGAGCAAACTTGAGCCTCGGGACCACAGGTAAGACCAACTTTTCTGCTGCAAGAGACCTGCCTGGTGAACTCAGGACACACAGAGGCAAAATTCCTCTAGGACCGGGCACTTCCTGTGTTTACCGGGAGTCCCAAACCCGAGGATCCCGGCCCGCAGCAGCTCTCTGCTCCCAAACTCTGTGGGAGAGAGACCTCACCGCCTGGTCAGGTGGGCACTCCTGAGGCTGGAGAGCGGAAGAGACCACCAACACTGCCCACCCCTGCCCACATCCCTGGCCCAAGAGGAAACTGTATACGGCCTCTGGGTTCCCGTGGGGGAGGGCTCAGGAGCGGCAGGATCCCTGCACCTGAGATACCGCCGGAACCTGAAGGGACAGACCGGATAAACAGTTCTCTGCACCCAAATCCCGTGGGAGGGAGAGCTAAACCTACAGAGAGGCAGACACGCCTGGGAAACCAGAAGAGACTGCACTCTGCACACGTCTCTGACGCCAGAGGAAAACACCAAACGCTATCTGGAATCCTGGTGCACGAAGGCTCCCGGAAAGGGCGGCGCAGATCTGCCTGGTGGCTGCCGCCACTTCCGCGTAGGCAGCACCCCACGAGCAAACTTGAGCCTCGGGACCACAGGTAAGACCAACTTTTCTGCTGCAAGTGACCTGCCTGATGAACACCAGACACAGGCCCACAGGAACAGCTGAAGGCCTGTAGAGAGGAAAAACTACACGCCTGAAAGCAGAACACTCTGTCCCCATAACTGGCTGAAAGAAAACAGGAAAACAGGTCTACAGCACTCCTGACACACAGGCATATAGGACAGTCTAGCCACTGTCAGAAATAGCAGAACAAAGTAACACTAGAGATAATCTGATGGCGAGAGGCAAGCGCAGGAACCCAAGCAACAGAAACCAAGACTACATGGCATCATCGGAGCCCAATTCTCCCACCAAAGCAAACACGGAATATCCAAACACACCAGAAAAGCAAGATCTAGTTTCAAAATCATATTTGATCAGGATGCTGGAGGACTTCAAGAAAGATGTGAAGAACTCCCTTAGAGAGCAAGTAGAAGCCTACAGAGAGGAATCGCAAAAATCCCTGAAAGAATTCCAGGAAATCATAAATGAACAAGTAGAAGCCCATAGAGGGGAGTCACAAAAATCCCTGAAAGAATTCCAGGAAATCATAAATAAACAAGTAGAAGCCCATAGAGAGGAGTCACAAAAATCCCTGAAAGAATTCCAGGAAAACACAATCAAACAGTTGAAGGAATTAAAAATGGAAATAGAAGCAATCAAGAAAGAACACATGGAAACAACCCTGGATATAGAAAACCAAAAGAAGAGACAAGGAGCTGTAGATACGAGCTTCACCAACAGAATACAAGAGATGGAAGAGAGAATCTCAGGAGCAGAAGATTCCATAGAAATCATTGACTCAACTGTCAAAGATAATGTAAAGCGGAAAAAGCTACTGGTCCAAAACATACAGGAAATCCAGGACTCAATGAGAAGATCAAACCTAAGGATAATAGGTATAGAAGAGAGTGAAGATCCCAGCTCAAAGGACCAGTAAATATCTTCAACAAAATCATAGAAGAAAACTTCCCTAACCTAAAAAAAGAGATACCCATAGGCATACAAGAAGCCTACAGAACTCCAAATAGATTGGACCAGGAAAGAAACACTTCCCGTCACATAATAGTCAAAACACCAAACGCAAAAATACTCAATAAAATTCTGGCAAACCGAATCCAAGAGCACATCAAAACAATCATCCACCATGATCAAGTAGGCTTCATCCCAGGCATGCAGGGATGGTTTAATATACGGAAAACCATCAACGTGATCCATTATATAAACAAACTGAAAGAACAAAACCACATGATCATTTCATTAGATGCTGAGAAAGCATTTGACAAAATTCAACACCCCTTCATGATAAAAGTCCTGGAAAGAATAGGAATTCAGGCCCATACCTAAACATAGTAAAAGCCATATACAGCAAACCAGTTGCTAACATTAAACTAAATGGAGAGAAACTTGAAGCAATCCCACTAAAATCAGGGACTAGACAAGGCTGCCCACTCTCTCCCTACTTATTCAATATAGTTCTTGAAGTTCTACCCAGAGCAATCAGACAACAAAAAGGGGTCAAGGGGATACAGATCGGAAAAGAAGAAGTCAAAATATCACTATTTGCAGATGATATGATAGTATATTTAAGTGATCCCAAAAGTTCCACCAGAGAACTACTAAACCTGATAAACAACTTCAGCAAAGTGGCTGGGTATAAAATTAACTCAAATAAATCATTAGCCTTCCTCTACACAAAAGAGAAACAAGCCGAGAAAGAAATTAGGGAAACGGCACCCTTCATAATAGACCCAAATAATATAAAGTACCTCGGTGTGACTTTAACCAAGCAAGTAAAAGATTTGTACAATAAGAACTTCAAGACTCTGAAGAAAGAAATTGAAGAAGACCTCAGAATATGGAAAGATCTCCCATGCTCATGGATTGGCAGGATTAATATAATAAAAAATGGCCATTTTACCAAAAGCAATCTACAGATTCAATGCAATCCCCATCAAAATACCAATCCAATTCTTCAAAGAGTTAGACAGAACAATTTGCAAATTCATCTGGAATAACAAAAAACCCAGGATAGCTAAAACTATCCTCAACAATAAAAGGACTTCAGGGGGAATCACTATCCCTGAACTCAAGCAGTATTACAGAACAATAGTGATAAAAACTGCATTGTATTGGTACAGAGACAGACAGATAGACCAATGGAACAGAATTGAAGACCCGGAAATGAACCCACACACCTATGGGCACTTGATTTTTGACAAAGGAGCCAAAACCATCAAATGGAAAAAAGATAGCATTTTCAGCAAATGGTGCTGGTTCAACTGGAGGTCAACATGTAGAAGAATGCAGATCGATCCATGCTTATCACCCTGTACAAAGCTTAAGTCCAAGTGGATCAAGGACCTCCACATCAAACCAGATACACTCAAACTAATAGAAGAAAAACTAGGGAAGCATCTGGAACACATGGGCACTGGAAAAAATTTCCTGAACAAAACACCAATGGCTTATGCTCTAAGATCAAGAATCGACAAATGGGATCTCATAAAACTGCAAAGCTTCTGGTAAGGCAAAGGACACTGTGGTTAGGACAAAACGGCAACCAACAGATTGGGAAAAGATCTTTACCAATCCTACAACAGATAGAGGCCTTATATCCAAAATATACAAAGAACTCAAGAAGTTAGACCGCAGGGAGACAAATAACCCTATTAAAAAATGGGGTTCAGAGCTAAACAAAGAATTTACAGCTGAGGAATGCCGAATGGCTGAGAAACACCTAAAGAAATGTTCAACATCTTTAGTCATAAGGGAAATGCAAATCAAAACAACCCTGAGATTTCACCTCACACAAGTGAGAATGGCTAAGATCAAAAACTCAGGTGACAGCAGATGCTGGCGAGGATGCGGAGAAAGAGGAACACTCCTCCATTGTTGGTGGGATTGCAGACTGGTACAACCATTCTGGAAATCAGTCTGGAGGTTCCTCAGAAAATTGGACATTGAACTGCCTGAGGATCCAGCTATACCTCTCTTGGGCATATACCCAAAAGATGCCCCAACATATAAAAGAGACACGTGCTCCACTATGTTCATCGAAGCCTTATTTATAATAGCCAGAAGCTGGAAAGAACCCAGATGCCCTTCAACAGAGGAATGGATACAGAAAATGTGTTACATCTACACAATGGAATATTACTCAGCTATCAAAAACAATGACTTTATGAAATTCGTAGGCAAATGGTCGAAACTGGAAAATATCATCCTGAGTGAGGTAACCCAATCACAGAAAGACATACATGGTATGCACTCATTGATAAGTGGCTATTAGCCCAAATGCTTGAATTACCCAAGATGCCTAGAACAAATGAAACTCAAGACAGATGATCAAAATGTGAATGCTTCACTCCTTCTTTAAAAGGGGAACAAGAATACCCTTGGCAGGGAATAGAGAGGCAAAGATTAAAACAGACACAGAAGGAACACCCATTCAGAGCCTGACCCACATGTGGCCCATGCATATACAGCCATCCAATTAGACAAGATGGATGAAGCAAAGAAGTGCAGGCCTACAGGAGCCGGATGTAGATCTCTCCTGAGAGACACAGCCAGAATACAGCAAACACAGAGGCGAATGCCAGCAGCAAACCACTGAACTGAGAATAGGACCCCCGCTGAAGGAATCAGAGAAAGAACTGGAAGAGCTTGAAGGGGCTCGAGACTCCATATGTACAACAATGCCAAGCAACCAGAGCTTCCAGGGACTAAGCCACTACCCAAAGACTATACATGGACTGACCCTGGACTCTGACCTCATAGGTAGCATTGAATATCCTAGTAAGAGCACCAGTGGAAGGGGAAGCCCTGGGTCTTGCTAAGACTGAACCCCCAGTGAACTAGATTGTTGGGGGGAGGGCGGCAAGGGGGAAGGATGGGGAGGGGAACACTCATAAAGAAGGGGAGGGGGGAGGAGGATGTTTGCCCGGAAACCAGTAAAGGGAATAACACTCGAAATGTATATAAGAAATACTCAAGTTAATAAAAAATAAAAAAAAGACATTTCCTAGATCAATAGCTACATACCATGTACCAGGAGATGTGTCAATCTCCTCAAGAAAGGACACCCCATCTGGTACAGCAGCTGCAATTGGAGTCACTACTTGATAAAGGTTTTGATAGTCAACTGTCATTCTCCACCCAGGCATCTTTCGAGTTCTTGCTGGTTACACTAATTTCTGCAACTGCTCCAGGGATGCAACACTGTATTGATTCACTATTTTTCCTGAAACAGGCAACTCTAAAGGCATTTAGCCTTTCCAACCACAACCATAATAGCCTTCACTCCACAGGTCAGGGAACTAGTACAAGAATTCATCCAACTTCTATGTATATCTATGTATGTATGATATGGTAGAGAGGTTGGATAACCACAGGATGAGTTCAGATACCCACTAGACCTGTGAATCAGATTTCAGCCAAAACTCTATTAATCCTCTGTCCTCCATTAAGCCCCACTTTAACTGGAGGGTCATAATATTTCTTGAGGTCTCCTGGACCCACATGCTGACTGGGACATGTCAACAGTATCTCTGGTCCCTGACACTCCTTCAGCAAACAAATATTTGCTCAGTGACCATGTTTTTTGAGTCCAGAGTGATGTGTGGTACAGGATCATCATGCACTTATCTTCTGGATAAAACAGTTTACTTTCCTCATCATGTCAGTTCACTACCCAAAATAAGGGTATCAGACAGGCACAAAGACATACACAGACATGCCTACATTCCAGTAAAAATTCAACACTGACTTCAGTAAAAACACAGCCATCAAGATTCATTCCCGTTCCTTGGAAAGGAAAGATGAAAAAATTATAAGCAGCCCTCCAAGTGGATGATTTTACAGAAGCTATGCAGAGCACATAAGACTGAACCCACCACAGACATTTCAGTAAGTTTCAAGCTTAACTCTTCTCCTTCTAAGTAAAAATACTAATATTCCCTGTCATATAGAAAACTAGGAGGAAAAAAAATCACTAAAAAAACCCTCAAACTTAAAAAGTAGGCTGGTACTATTCTATTTTATAAAAAAAAATTAAATTTCAGTATATTCTGATTCAGTAATAACTTCTACAGTAGGTTCTACCAGGAAAAGTTCTCATTCATTCTCTCCAAAGATAAAGAACAAACTTGATGGAGTCGGGGGGGACCCCAAAGTTCAGAAATTTGGGCACCAGCAGAGCATGTAATCCGAGCAATTGGGAGGTATCCAAGCTGAGCCTAACTGACTCGTGTGGCCCCTGAACTATGTAAGGCCTACTCAAAAAAAGAAAACAAAAGAAAATCAGAATTTAGGTAATACCTCCTTGGGTTTCCTATTTTTAAAAAAGAAAAGAAAACCTAAAGTAAAACTCAAAGTAAGAAAATGTGGATTTTAGATGCCTGATTATGAGGTCTTCGTCTAAGCACTGTAATTAGCTACATCTTTGGCCAATTCAATTAATCTCTCTGACCTTCAGCTCTTTCTCATTTACCAAATAGGAAACAGCAATCAATTACAATTTCCCTGAAGTACTAGCTGAGCATTAAGCTTCCCAATTGAGGCACATAATGAGAAAGAGCAAGCATTTTGAGGACAGACAGACAGCAGGTAGTAGTTTTAATCTCCTTATCAGTGTCACCAAGTTTCTACTTAGAATCTTCATGATTTTAACACTCTCTTATAGTATGATGTGGAGTAACTTTAAAGGTTTACAGTGGAGTAGAAAATTTTAAAATTAAAGTAAGAATTGGTTGGTATGGAGTTCCCAGACCTGTAATTCCAACATTCAGGAAGCTGAGGCTGGAGCCTGAGCTCAGAGTAATTAGTAACAAGACAGCCAGGACAATAGGGCAAGAACCTGTCTCAAAAAAACAGTTCAAACTTAAATGAAGTAAAGAAGACAGTGTTTAGGATACTCTATATTTCCCATTTTTTGGAAATTTACAGAACTCCCTGGTTCTGTGTGAATTCTTTATGTACATGCAAGTGAAAAGAATACACAGTTTCCATAAGGCTATCAGACAGGTGAGAACATACTTTCTTGCATCTTTTGTCCTTAATTACAAATTACTTCTACCAGAGTAAAAATCAAATGTGAAAAGACCTTATAAACTACACAGACTCGGCATTTCAAATATATCTCACCATAAGTCATCAACAGATACAAAAGGCAAAAATAAACAAACAATTCTTAAACTGGAAAACTTAGAGATCTACTAAGCTTTCTGCTGGCAGCCAGCACTGTTCTTAATAGTACTGCACTATTTTTCCTTCTTAACAAACTAAAGTGGAGAAAGACTGCCATCTAGTGATGACCAATTTCTAATATTTCTTAAAACATGGGACTTGATGTAACTAAATAAGACAGACTGATGAAAAACATCTAAAACCTGCATTTGATCAAATCTATGGGTCCAAGACAGGGGATGTAGCTCAACTGGTAGAATGTAACCTTTCTTCAGAAGGCCCAGGACTGCATAAGACTGGGCATGCTGCTAACAGTAGGAAGGCAGAGACAGGCCGTCCTCAGCTACAGAACAAGTTTGAGGCCAGCAGGAGCTACCTGAGACCTTGTCTCTACCTCCAAACCCTCCCAATTCCCCACCCAAAATAAAAGGCAGTTGTAGAAAATGCCAACTCTTTAAAATATTATTGTACTTCTCTATGCTTCTGATACAAGGTGCATAACAGTTAAACAAGACTATAGAACAAACAATGAGGAATTGCTTATCTATTCCATCACAAGAATATCCTAATACTGTATAAAGTAAGAAAGAAATGCTTAGAAATTAACTGTGATTTGTATACAGTAATGCTGACTCAAGTAAAATGGTGACCTAAGAGTCTGATTTCCATAACCTCCCTGTATACTATAGATTTTTTACAAAAGGTATATTCATGCATCCTAGTGTGCATTGGTAATAATACACTGTAGGATGATGTCATACAGGTGAAGGCAGGTACAAGATAGAAAAGGCCTCTCATTGAATGAAAAGGAAGGATGGGCAGGAGAAAAGTTTTAGAAAGAGGGGGAGACTGGAGTGAGGGAGAAGAAGCAGTGGAGAGAACATGGAGGTTAATGTTAAGATTCCTCTCTGCACATTTACAGGTTGTTATGAATATTCTTAAGGGATGGATGTGTACGGGGCTTTGTATGTCTAGGTGGGCAATTATATATTATCAACTGGATCAGAGGTTATTGTGTTGTGTGTTCTTTCATATGGCAAGTTAAGTTCAAGAGAATACATGGTGGCTGGAGACACTAGGCTGCCATGAAATTGGGATAGATGTTTCTGGCATGGTGGAAACCTGCCTTGGGAACTAGATTGGTATAGAGATTGTTGCCAGGCTCAGAGAGAAGCCATCCGCAGTGTGATATGGGATAGAGCAAAGCAGGTGAGAGACTTTGCTGACGGAGATGAAGATATCTAACCAGATATCTTGGGGCACTACTGTGCTAGACCTAATGCAGGATAAAAGACAAGATTTTTTTTATAATTTTATAGACAATACACTTTTATACTTCATAATGGTTCCATATCCCTCTCCCACCTAGATTTCAAGAGCATTATTTTAAAAGCTTTTAACTGATAACATGACACTTAAAGCTTGAATTCAACAAATATTTACCATTCTCCTACACTAAACCACTACAGAAGTATATGATTTGCATAAAACCAAAATCAGCTTCAATCTGCTTTTCCAGAGATAAAGAAGGAACCATATCGGGTGATGCACACTCACTCTCTCTGCACTCAGGAGGCTGAGGTCAGCCAAGACTAAAAGGGAAGACCTTGTTGCGAAGGTGGAGTGGGAGCTGGGCAATGGTGGCACATCTCTTTAGTCTGAGCACAAGCGGGGAAGAGGCACACAGATCTCTGCCTTGTCTCCAGAGTGAGTTCCAGGACAGCCAGGGGCTACACAGAGAAACCCTGTCTAAAAAGAGAAAGAGGAGGGAGGAGAGAAAGGAGAGAAGAACGAGGAGAGAGAAGAGAGGGGTAATTCCACTGCAGGGTGAGTCAGTTATGGATTAACTATGTCTATATAACAACTACTGATCCGTCTTTGTTTGAGCAGTCCCTACTCTGTCTGGTGTTTCACCTTCCTATCCTACCAGTAGAGGTAAAGTCTAAGTTACCTTGTCAGTGACCAGTTAACATAAGGATGTGTAATACAACTCTCACCAATGAGAAGGAAAATCTGTTAGGGAAAGGCCAAAGTAGGGGAGGGGAGTGTGTAAAAAGTTGCTTTTCCTACCTTAAACAATGTCCTGCAAAAATAAGACACTTATAGGCAGGTGAAGCAACTACCCTAAAAAGAGAGGAAATGGTGTCAATAATCCCAGTTTAGAAAGGGGAAAGTGTAGAAAACACCAGAGTCCTGGACTGTGGAGAAATTCTCACCAGCTATCTCCAGATACTCCATTTGTCAGTCAGTTACCAATTATTTAAACCACTTTCCCTCTATACTCTGCTATTTGCATAGCAAAGTATCCTAAATGACAGCATGTTATACAGTTTGCAAAAGCAAATCAAAGAGCAAGACAAAAATCAGTGCCCACAGTTTGTTAAGGACTCCAGTCTCCAGCCTCAAATATCCTTCCCCTTCCATGTCAAAGTAAATCTCATCCACTCTTAAAACCACAGCTCACAACTCTCTTCTCCTGAAGAACCATTTCTAATCACTTAGAGCCTTTTATCCCCACCTCCTTTGTAACTAACTGCCCTCACCAAATTTATTAAACTCTATTCTGATGGCCTGTTCAATTATCAATCTTCTTATACTAAAACATTAGTCCTCCCTTGTACAAAGACTGTCTTACCCATTTTATCTCCATTTTTCACAGAGCCTGGAAGTGGAAGGATTCTCCCAGAGAAGTGGACACAAAGGGATACAAAGCAGAAATGTAAATCAAGCCATACTTGTGGAATCACCCGTGTTTCAGAGATGGGTGCAAGAGTAATTAATACAGGAGACCAAACATACCTACACATATATCTTGAGACCAAGGAGAGAACTCGAGACACAAAGGACTAAACATTTTCAGTTTGGGGTTTTGGTTTTGATTATCCAAGACAAAAATTCCAGAGTTTGTTCTGGTTTTTTTCTTTTTCATATATCTTTTTTAACTTGTCATGGCTTTATCCCTCAAACATTTCCTTCCCATTAAACTCCATAAAAGCATCATTAGTGTTTTTGTTTATTCCAAAAGTTAAAAATAAAGTGGAAAAACACATTTGAGCATGATGTTGAAAGAGAACTAGAAGAGGTCAAACGGAGTTTACATCTCTTCTTACTTCAGAATGTCTACTGATTGTACTCAGACTTCAGGACGATAATTTGGATGCTCTGGGTACACTTCATATCATGGATCACTGCATATCATCATCAGTACCTGACCATGCATATTGTAATTAATGAAGTCCAAGCTGATCACAAAACATCTGACAGTTAATACCATTGATCTATCAACTTGTCTAGAGTAATCTAGGAGACAAGCCTCTGGGAATGTCTATGATGTGGTCTCTAGATTAGGTTAACTAATATGGAAAGATGTACCATTTCATGGGTTAGAGCAATGGTTCTCAAGTTTCCTAATGCTGTGACCCTTTAATATAGTTTCTCATGTTATTATGCCCCCCAACCATAATTTTTTGTTAACTGTAATTTCACTACTGTTATGAATCATAATGTAAATATCTATGTTTTCTGATGGTCTTAGGCAACTCCTGTAAAAAGGTCGTCCGCCACCAAAGAGGTCTTGACAGGTTCAGAACAGCTGGGATAGAGTTTATAACTCAGTAAAAAAGGAAGAAGCAAGCTGAACCAGCTGAGGTACCTAGTTAACATATCAATGTAGACCTGGCCACCAGGTTCTCTGCAACCCTCAGTTCCAACCTGTTACGGGGTATGGCTAGCATTCCCCCACACACACCAAAAATTTGTCCAGTACAGGAGCTAAACTGCCCTTCTCCCAGCTGCTCTTCCCTATATAATGCAGCCATTTTGGTTTCCTATTCCTTTAGTTTACTCTCTGGCTCAATCTGTTGGTCCTGGTCGTCAGTTGCTACACACTCTCCACTACCCCTCCTCACATGGCTCAAGGTCTTGTCCACTCTGGACTCTCCCAAATGTCTCTGTCTCTGACTATGCTCCTTTTAGCTAAAATAAACTTTCTCCTCCATCACTTCTAGAAGTAGTCATGTCCTTACGTTTTTTCCTTTTTTTCATTCAAATACCAGCATATAATTGTCAGTTATGAATGAAGCTGTGTGAGATTTTTGAGACTTTGTGAGAAAACACTGAGTAAACAAGGCAAAAGTCCTGTAATATCTGATTAATTTCGCCATAACATGGGCTGTTCTTGGAATGTGCTTTCATGCCCCTCTCAGATGTAATTAAGTAGGAGTATGTTTTACTTTAGATTACACACCATTTTACCCATTAGTATTCAGAATGTTTCTAAGCATGACTTGCCTCCTGACTGTACACAGCTTCAACTCGTGTGACCTTTGCTCTTCTGACCTTGCTTAACCATCAAGAATACCCTATAAATTGTCTGATAATACTCCACCTCATTTTTAGGCTCCACTTTCCCAGACCAACTAGAGCTTAAGTTTCATTTCATAACTATATTTTCTGGCTGTGGTGTAATATAACCAACCACCTTCTACTCTTGCCACCCTGCCTTTCCCATCATGATGGACGGTATCCCCTTAAACTGAAAGCCAAAACAAAGCCTTCCTCCTTGAAGTTACTTCATGTCAAGAATTTGATTAGAGCAATGTAAAAGGCAACTAATATAATATTTAAATGTCTTTGTAACACCACATAAGAGCAAACACATTCCAATCCTTTTTGTATCTTTGCAGATCCCAATATATCTGACTGGCTTCATCAAGATAGCCCATATAACCAAGAGGATGCTATAAGGAAATTCTGCCTCAGGCAAGAAAGGAAGCCAAAAGTAGGTACTTTCAAAAACAGGGTGGGGCAACTTCAGCTGGCACCTAGCCAAAGAGCCTTCCAAAGAATGTGACTTGGGTTAAATACAACCAGAGAGTCTCAGAAGAGGAAAATTTGTCATAAAATATTAGCCAAATAAACAACGGAAATCAAACAGGAATAAACCAATAAAAGCAAAGATACTCCAACTTAAGTATACAAAGACTGTCATAAGTAAAACCTGGGTATTATCACCATCACCATCATCATCACCATTACCATCATCACCACCACCACCACCACCACCACCACCACCATCATCATCATCATTAGTAGCTGAAGATATAAAGTTCAATGAAGTTTGTCAGTGGCTTTATTTTGTCCTTTATACAAATTTGTGTTAAAAGCCAAAAGATTTATTCAATTGCTTTTTTTAGCTGAATCATTAATGTTACTAATTATAACTATAATGTTACTAATTATAATTATAAGATGAGAAATAAGAGTACTTGAGGCAGAATCTTTTTTTAGTTCATAAGCAAGATAATTAATTATTCATATCACTGTGTGATACATACCACCCTCAAACCTTGTTATGAAGTTGGGTACATTACCTGTTTGACATGAGAAAAAGAAAAAGAATGCCTGGGAAGGTATGTGACTAAAATCCTAAGCTACATAGTAAGTCAACCTGGGATACAATGAGACCCTGTCTTTAAAAAAATAAAAATTAACTAATTTTTAAAAAGAATGGATGAATGAGTAGGGTGGTATATCCCTGTAAATTCAACATTCTACGACCTAAGTAGGAGAATCACTGCAAGTTCAAGGCCAGCCTGATCTCCACAGTGAGTCCAAGCCAACCAGAGCAATTTAATACTCCAAAATTAAGTCCCTAGCACTGAAAACCCTGAGGGACCAATAAAGGATAATAGAGTTGTTTCCATTCAAAAAACTGTAATAGAAAACAAAGTAGCAAAACAAGATGATGCTCCCACGAGCAATGCAAAGCAGCAGACACACTGAAAACACTCCTGGTAGTGAATCTTAAAACCTAAACTAAAGGTCTAGACCATCAGTGCATGGCTTCATAGTAAAGGAAACAAAGGGCATCTCTAGTGACTGGAATAAAAAGGAACAGGAATCAAAGAGACAAAAGAGGGGAACCTTAAATGAATAAAACCACGATATCTCAAGAAGGGTAAAGGGAGCCTGCAAGGAGACCTCCCTCCTCTGGTACTGATTCTGGTTGCAGGAGAAAGAACTTCCGGTCATTTTAAACCAAAGATTAAGTCTCATAGATATGCTATTAATATCTGTGCAGTCTGAAAAATGTCCAATTCTTCATTTTGGGCCAGGCATGGAGATACATCTTTTATCCCAGCACTGAGAAAGTCAGAAGTAGAAGGATCAGTTCCTTGAGTTCAAGTTCAAACCCAGCCTGGGAAACATAGCAAAATATCATCTCTCAAATAATAATTACTATTTATTTTAGAAGCAATCTCCTTTGCAATGTCCACAGATAACTGGCTGAATGGACATAAATTTTCCCTAGAGAAATATACTTTAATTCATATTTCCAAGACTTCTGAGAAGTAATGGTTCTTTAACATAGAATTTAAGTATCAACAAACAAATCTTAGAACTAGACATTTTTAAAAACTAAAGGTTTAAAAAGAATAAAAAACTATGGGTCAAGACTTACCCAGACTTAAAACTGATATGTATAAATTAAAAATAAATGATATATTTAAAGAAGTAGCAAACATTTAAACCAAAACAAAAAGAAACATTAAACTTTTAATTCCAATACTGAAGAAAATACAAAATTGCAAGTAAGAAGGGCCAGCAAGATGGCTGAGAAGGTAAAGGTACTTACTTGCTGCTAAGCCTTACAATCTGACTTCCATCCCTGGGACTCACATAATAGAAGGAAAGAATCAAATCTGGCAAGTTGTCCCAGAATCAAATCTGGCAAGTTGTCCCAGACCTCCACCCATGCTACACACATACAGACACGAATAAATAAATGAAATAAAAAATACACTGTTATAGCATGCACTAATAGTCTGTTTTTAAAGGAATAAGCCACAAAATCTGTTGAAACACCTGGTTACCCTTCAATTGGAGTGGTATAGGGTGAGATATTCCTTCACACCATGGTATCACTATTTACTACTTAACCCTCATATTGACAATAAAATCTAAACTGACCTTGACCTTAGGAAACCATGTGTGGTTGGAAATAAATTCCATCAAAAGTATTATCCTTCCATTTACCCAAACACCTCATTCTATCCTCCAGTCACACTGGAAAACAGGCCTAAGAATGAATGAGCACCATTAAGGACATTTCACTCGTGGCGGGTTAATATTCATTTGTTTGAAATTTTTTATTTGTTCATATCTTTGAAAGACTGCTACACTGAATACCACATACATATGATTTATTTACATGTGCATCACTCCCATGGGAACCATGAGTTCCTTGAGAGTCCACACCTGGAACAATGCCTACATTCCAGAGAGAAGGCATTATAAAGTGACACAGGGCCTATGGCAGGACCCAAAGATGGTTCAACTTTTTCTAGGACAGGCACTAGGGATGATAATAAACACTGCGACTAAAACGTAAACTCAAGCCCTAGTACTGCAAATAATCTATACTTCAGCTAAAATAGTAATGCAGAAAGAACCAGAGGAAAAGAAGAAAGAGGCTCAAGGGAATTTCTTACAGAAGAGTGTCTGGGAATAATTTGTTATTTCCCTAGCTCTCCTCTAGCCCTTCTGGAAGCTGGGAGCAACAAAGGCTGGTTCCAAGGAGAGCTGGTGTTTCTAGTCCTTACTGCCAACTGAAGGGGGAGGGTGACAGCAGTCCCTAAGGGCTTTTAGGAAAAATTGCTTCCAGGTGGAAATTTTTTATGGTACTATGCAGCCTACAGCTCCCCCCCTTCCCCCTGCCTTCCTTCACAACTACTGATGATTAAACCATGGACAATCAGGCAGCAACAATGGAAACAGTCAGACAGCTTCCAAACAACATGGTTATATGCTCCAAATTATCAAGTTAACTCTCAATCCATTGGCAAAGTTTGGTTTTGTTTTTAAAGGAAAGGGCAAGGTGGTGTTTATTAAAGATCTGTAGAAGTAGCCAAGAACCCTCTCGTATAATGATAAGCATCAGTACCAACCAGCCCCACATAACACAGACATAGAAGGAAGATAGGGACAATCTTCAGTCTTCTGTTACCTACCGATTTTTATAACTTTAGTCTTGTCTGGATTGAACACTCCATTAAACCGTCTGTCATCCTAAGAGTACACAGGAAACTTTGACCTGGTGTCATGATGAAAAGCTAGATCAGTTTACACCTGAATGTGGTACTGAAAAGGTTCTCTGTCTGTCTGTCTGTCTGACTGACTCTCTCTCTGTCTGAGGTCAAAGTGAATGTGTGCCAACTCAAAGTGGGGATTATAATGCTAGCCATGCAAAAAGCACAGAAAAAGTAATCCTATGACACTGACTGAATCTGTTCCCGTGTCACTCAAACTGAAAAGGATATACCTAATTTAACATTTCTAAATCATAATAAAAGGAAGCACCTTTTTTATTGGATATTTTTATTTACATTTCAAATGTTATTTCTTTTCCCAGTTTCCTCATCCATAAGCCCCCTATCCCATCCTCCCTCCCCCTTGTTCTAAGAAGGTGTTCCCCCTCCCCAACTACCTTGACATTCCTCTACACTGGGGGGGTCCAGTCTTGGCAGGACCAAGGGCTTCTCCTCCCATTGGTGACCAACAAGGCCTGTATCAAAATGTCAAATGAGTATCTTCCATATAGTAACTCAGCTATCCCTTAAATCTAACTGTAGTGTTTTGAATAAAAATGGTCCCATAAGCTCATATATTCCAAAGCTTTGTCATTGAAGAGTGGCACTATATGAGAAGGATTAAGATGTATGGTCTTGTTGGAAGAAGTAAGTGTGTCAATAGGGGTGGGCTTTGAGGTTTCGAAAGCATATGCCAAGTCCAGAATCTGTCTCTCTCCCGGCTGCCTGTGGATCTGAATGCAGAACTCTCAACTACTTCACCAGTACCATGTCTGTCTATGTGCCACCATGCTCTCTGCCATGATGAAAATAGACTAGTGCAGTGAAACTATAAACAAGCCCCAATTAAATGTTTTCTTCCATTAGAGTTGTTGAGGTCATGGTGTCTCTTCATAGCAACAGAACAGTGACTAAGACAATAACCCTCCTGGAGTAGTTATTATCATTAGTCTGCATATGAAGCAATCTTTCCAAGACTGCTATTACACAGAAAATTTCCTTTATTACTACTACAATTACCACAATTTTATCAAGAATAACAAAATGAGCCTGGCAGTGGCGGTGCATGCCTTTGATCTCAGCATTGGGAAGCAGAGGCATTCAGATCTCCATGAGTTTGAGGTCAGCCTGGTCTACAGGGTAGGTTCCAGGGCAGCCAAGGTATGAGAGAACCCTGTCTCAAAATAAAATTAAAAATTAAAAATTAAAAAAAGAGAAGAGAATAATAAAAGGTGAGAAGAAAGGGTTTTTTTTGAAAAGTAGAAAAGAAAAAGCAAGATGAAACGAAAATAACAAGGTATTTAAACCATATGTCCACTCAACAGCTAGATAAATACATCCAAATATTTACATCTATTTTCCCAGGGGAAATGGAAGTGACAGTAAGAAAAATCATAAAAGTAATAATAAATACCTAGATAAATGTGACTCCTACTTTTTGTTGCTATTCATTTGAAGCAGGGTCTCACTATATAGCCCTGGCTGACCTGGAACTCACTGTACAGATCAGGTTGACCCAGACCTCACAGAGATCCATCTGTCTCTGCCTACACTACGCTGGGATTAAAGGTGTATGCCACAATACCTTATTTGATTTTTTTGTAACCTTTCTGTTACTTAAAGTGTTATTTTTAACGATTGAACAAAGAAAATGCATTTTAAAAATCTAGAACAGTACTAGAGTCACAGTAAATATGTGGTAAATAACTAAAACAGTAAACAAGAGCAAACACTTTGGGGTTAATATGAGACCAAATTTTTTTAATCTATCAAAATAAAATAAAAATAAAAACTATGACTCCATGGCGGCCAGAGGTAGTAGCACACCTGTAACCCCAGCTCCCAAAGGAAGACACAGAGGATTGTCTTAAATCACAGAGCTACAAAGCCGATCTCGGGGCTGGGAGATGATCAGATTCAATTGTTACAAGCACTTATGTGAAATGCACGATGCCTTAGGTTACCCAGCACTGAATACACCTGGCTGAAGGCACAGCTCCATAGTCCCAGCACTTGAAAGACAAGAGATAACAAGATCAGGTCAACCTTAGCTACCAAGTTTAATCCCAGCCTGAGATACATGAGACTCTGTCTTAAGAAACAAAATAGTTAAAAAATACAAAATACCTCGCCCTCATCTGCCATAGGCTGGAGTGGACAAGGGAGAAATGCTCTCTCCCCCTTTTCAATCCTCCACCCCCTCACTCCCCACCTCTCATTTCCCCGCCCCCTCCTGCCCCTTGCTACCTGAGGCAAGCAGGAGAGCTGGCCTCCACCCTCCTTACCCCTTGCCACTTGAGGCAAGTGGGTAAGATGACCTGACAGAGCAAGAGCTGGTTCCACCCCTCACCAGCTGAAGCATTCTGGAGAGCATGCCCTACACCCCACCTGGGCAGCACAGTAGAGCTGGCTATAGTGGTGAAAGTGTCAATGAGCCAGCCCCAAGGGCATGAGAATGGGAGAGCTGAGGCATTGGGTGAGGCAGCAGCACATTATTATTATTATTATTATTATTATTATTATTATTATTATTATTATATCTTATTTTGTAGGGAAGGTTGCAAGGGCAGAAGGCAAAGGAAGGGTCAGGGCATGATAGGTGCATGATAGGAAATTCACAAAGAATCAATAAAAAGTTAAAATAATACAAAATAAAAATAGTCTTTTTCAACTACTCTCTTAATCATAATCTCAAAATTAATTGAATTACTGTGCTTTCATTATCCCTCAAAAGGAAGTAGGGAAAGTAAGAGTTCCAACGTTGGCTATGATGGAATCTCTTGTCTGTTTGTAAAGAATCTTATAACCTCTAAAAGCAGGCTGTTCTCTTGCTTCCTATCCCATATTTATAATATACAAAAATTCTCTATCAACAGCATAAAACTATCAAAAACAATTTCATAGGCTATGGTGGACCAAAGCCTATAATCCCAGAACCCAAGGGACAGATGAAGTAGGAAGATCACATTTAACACTAGCCAGGGCTACACAGTACACAGTGGGTGATACACACAGTGGGTCTGTCTCACGAAGAAAACACATTTGGGGGATAGGATTGAACTAAATTAAAAAAAAAAATGTTAACTTTCATGGTTTAGACAGAAGTTAGAGCAGCACATATTTCTATTAGATATCAAATCAGCCTCTTCCCCACCCCCCTTTTTTCTCCTTTGAGGACAACCCAAAGAATAATTATTTTAATGCTTCTCTTTAGTATAGTAAGCAACCTATAGAAAAAGAAGAAATCTCAGAGGTGATACAATCTAATTTCACAGCATGACAAGTTTTTCTAGATCTCTTCATCAACTACTACTCCAATTTATGCCGCCACATCTAGTAAATTCATTCCTACACAGCAGTCAATCCCATATCAATAGCAACTGCAAAGTTCTTAAAACCAAAATTTGCTTTCTTAAATTTTTCATCATTTATCTTATTGTTACCCTCGAAAAAAAATACCCTGATCCCTCCCTTCCCTAGGTAAGCAACCTCAAAAATTATTCCAATATCCAACATATAAGTACATTTTAATGCAAGTTTCCATTCTCAGGACAAGTTCCACGAGGGTCTATTCTTAAAGCATAACAATACAGGCCATGGGGCTCAATGTCCAATAGCACAGGCTACAAACCCAGATGTCTTATATTCAAGTCTTGGTGCTGCTACTTATTAGCTGGTGACCATGGGCTAGTTTTCTATAAGTCAAATTCCAGTTCAGGGAAATGCAGATTAAAAATAGTTACCACTTCATTCAGCAGTGTGCACACACAAAAAAAAGGGAAATACAAATGAAACACTAACAACAGTGCCAGGGATACAATGCATCCTATAAATACTAGCAAATTCCCTTTTTCTGGGGTTGCAGGGAGGGTAGTTTCTATGTATCCCTGGCTACCCTAGAACTTGCTCTGTAAATCAGGCTGGCCTCAAACTCAGAGATCGGCCTGCCTCTCTGCCTCTCTGCCTCTCTGCCTCTCTGCCTCTCTGTCTTTCTGCCTGCCCCCCTCTCTCTCTCTCTCTCTCTCTCTCTCTCTCTCTCTCTCTCTGTCTCTCTGTCTCTCTGTCTCTCTGTCTCTCTGTCTCTCTGTCTCTCTGCCTTTGCCTCCCCAGTTCTGGGATTTAAAGGCATGTGCCACCACAGCCTGGCTTAGTACTAGCAAATTCTAAAGCAAAAGCAGTCAGACTAGGAATTTAACATCCCTCTCCAGTTACTTGGCTTCTACTAAAAACAACCTAATGACATGCTTATTCACAGTCATACCCTATGCATGGCCCCTACACTCACATCAAATCTTCTAATGTCTTTATATAGTGCTACATGCATTCAACTGTTATTTTGAACCTATGATTTACAAGCAGTAACAATCACACTCAATTATTCTAGTCTTTTCAGACCTCTCAGGACAGTGATCTTTGTCATTCAACCTTCTCAAAAGCAGATTTGCTATAGAGAAGGAAAGAAACCCAAGCAACTTCCAGGATCTAAGGAAGAACCCTGGAAAATGGAAAGTTTCTGATGTATAGTTTTTAAAGAAAGATATGAAGAGGTTAATGTTAACCTTTAAGAAAGTTGAGGAAATAGACCTCACTTCCTCAGGCCAATGTTCAGCCCCCAACTGTGTCTAACTTGGAAAGAACTTGTCGGGAGCCAAGGCTTTTCATGTCCCTCCCTTTTGAAGGCACAATGGAAACAATTCCCCTAGAACAAAGGATTGCGTCAGTGAACTCTCTGCTCTTTCAAGTTGGAAGGACAGTTGATTCACACCATGTGTCAGAGAGAAACACCAGTTAGAACCAAGCGAGATAAATTTGAGCCTACAGAGCTGTTTAATATTAAACTGTAATAAATCATCTTTACAGCAAATTATAAACAAAATATTTTGTTTACCCTCCCTCTCATATGGTCTTTCCCTTGAAAATAAATTTTAAGACAATTCATAATTTTTGAGGTCTCAGATGCTCCACCAAGAAATAATTTTCAAATGTCAGCGTCCAGACCCTTTGACTGTATGACGTTCCCTTCAGACTGCCATAGTGCACAGACAGCCTTCCTGGATGGCCCCTTTTGTTCCAAGTTCAGGTTAGGCTAGTGGCTATGGTCCTAGTTTTAGAACAGTTTTGTGATTAAGCCTACACAAAGGCACTTTAGTATCCACTCTATTCAATAATTTGTCTTAATATCTGAATGAAGAAATCAAATATATGATCAACTATATAAATGATACAAAACTATGATTTTATTCCTAAATCTGTGAAAGACAATCAAACCTGAGGAACAATTATCTATATGAATTTAGGTCAAGAAAGGTCTGAAAAATAACCTAAATAAAACTGAACAGAATGAATCCTTACAAAACTCAAACAACAGCACTGAAAAATAAAAATTTGGGAAACACTACTTCAATTTTTTTTTAATGAAGCTTAACATGGTAAGGGATATCTCTCTGAAAAGGCTTAGGTTACCAAAGCTGTGTGCTCAGTTCAATACAGGAAGGAACTAACAGACTATAAAGGGTCAATGAGTGAAATCTATTAGAAACCTATCTTTGTCCCAGGGTGTCCGTTCATCACTCAACCTAACAGAGGTCACATAACTTCTTTAGGGAAGCTAATACTCTACACAGATTAATCTTAACCTAAAAATAATGATGATCAGACATTGTCCCAGTCATCACCAAAGAAACAAAGACAGGTATGTATTACTTCCCCAAAATTCATAGTTAGGACCATCTAAGAGCTATGAATAGCGCTGTCTCATGCTAGTTCTTCAATAAGTGGAGTAACTTGACTATTCAACTAGTTAGGAATAACATTTTTAAGTTGTATCAAAATGTAAAAGTAAACTTTTAGAAAGAGAAATGTGACTGTTAAATAATTAAATAAAATAATCAATGGCCTCAGAAAAGCAAATAGAATTTTTTTTAAAAAAAAATTAGCAGGGGTTGGGGATTTAGCTCAGAGGGGTTGGGGATTTAGCTCAGTGGTAGAGCACTTGCCTAGCAAGCGCAAGGCCCTGGGTTCAGTCCCCAGCTCCGAAAAAAAAAAAAAGAAAAAAGAAAAAAAATTTAGCATATTGGAAAAGTGGTACATGGTCTAGGCAATTTCCAGTCATATGTTTCATTTGATACATATTTACAAAAGACAAAAAAAGTTTAAAACATTGAGGGAGCCTATACTGTAATTAATGAAGGAATATACTAGAAACTGCCATCAAGACTAATTGCAAACATACAGAAATTAGTACTAAAAATCTATGTATCATGTAGGAATTACACCAATATGAAATAAAAACAAGCAGTACAAAACGTCTCTCAGAAATGTGTTAGGGCTACTGAAAACAAATAATAAAGAAGTTAAAAATCTTAAAAGAAAAAGCAAGCAGAGGTGAAGGAAAAGACACCAAACAACACAATGACCACAAACCTCTCTAAGCAGACGATGAGAAGTGGCTTTGTGGTGCTGAAGAAGAAACTCTACATCCTTCAAAACCAAAGAACAAGACCATTCCGGACAAAATCTACAAGAATTCACTGTGAACCATAAGAATATTAAAGAGAGGTTTGTCACAGAGACTATAAAATATGATGACTCTCTGAGTCTACATAAACAGAACATGTGAATGGTAAATGTAGATCTTATCTTTTTTAATTTCTTCAGAGGGCAACTTTAAAATGAGAGGAAGGAAGAGAAAGGAGAAAAGGAAGAGAATGAGAAGGAACTGCAGTTATGGAATTTATAAAATAGAGAAGTAAACTATATATTAATAATGCCTCAAAGGCCACTAAAGAAAATGAAGCACACTGTTGTAAGAACCTTGCACCAAACAGAAAATGGAAGGGTTATATTTAAACGCAGAGTATGATAAGAAAAAGACATAAATGAAAATCTACAACAACTACCAAAAACACAAATATAAATCCCTCGTAAGATATACCTAAGTAAACCAACAAGAATACAACTGAACCCTGAAAAGCTACCCAGTTGTCCTAACTCAGCTAATGAAAATAACAGAACAAACCAAAAACATAAACAAAGGTGCTGATAATGAACAGAGAGGAAAAGTGGACAAAGAGCAGACAGGACAATTAAGCAAACAGAAAGACGATGGATCTAAACCTCTCATATAGCTACTGATCAAACTATCTCTTCCGTTCTTGGCTTCAACCCCCACGTCTGAGAGTGTCATACTACTTTCCAGTGGTATTTCAGTGAAACTTCATTGTCTATGTTCATCCTGCTTTGAGGATCCCTGAGTTTCCTGATTACTTTTATTTTAGTATACTGGCATTGTGCCCCAACCCCACTCTATAAAAAAGAAATCAAAAACATTTATTATCCATTACAGCATCTCTAATTTCTGATTCTCAGTAATAGGACAAAAGGAAAAAAGAAAGAAAAAATAAAAGGAATGATGGAAAAACAAAAATAGGACAAGTAGTAAATGCTTATGCAGAGCTCATGACATCATCTGGCATATATTTAATGTTTAATGAATGACAACTGCAGTGGTTGTAGTTGGCTTTGCTCTTGTTCCATTCAAAGACATAGAAATAAATCTTAACTTTTATGGGCAGTGCTGCTGTTCCTAGCAAATTCCTAAAATCAAACAATGTCACATTTAGTTCTTTGCTATTGTTAGCCATCAAGGGAATAAACAACAATGTCACAGACCATACCATGAGGACCGCCCAAAACTCAAGAAAGAAAACTAATGGCACTGACATTTCGAGACAACTTACTTTTTTTTAATTTCTGATTCTAATTTTATAAAGAAACTCACTAGAAACTTTTATAAACAATGATTTATACTAATATGTTATAATTATTGTGATTATAATAAACAATAATACATAATTAAATAATTCCTACTATAATCAATCTGTCCTCACCAAACCTCACTATATCAGTGTTCTCTCTTCCTCCAGATATATTTATTCCACTTTATTTTTCTAAAATATTACTTATATAAATAGTATAATCATGTTTTTGGTTTTACATTCTTAACAATGGATAAATTAAATATTAATTTTCTCTTGCTTTTTTATTTCTTTTCCTGCCTTTTCCAACTATACACATGAACTTTATATTGACAGGATGATAATATATATATATATTCTGTTCTATAATTGTTCTTCATGGACTGCCAATGCTTTATTTTTGAAAACCATTAAATAATGTTTGTGTAACTGTAACTTTACAAATATTCTTCAGTTATAAGCCAGGTATGAATATTAATATCACCCTTCTTCTTTGTTTTTTTGTTTTGCTTTTTGCTTTTTTCAAGACAGGGTTTCTCTATGTAGTCCTGGCCTTCTTAGAACTTGCTCTGTAGATCTTAATTCAGAGATCTAACTGCCTCGGCCTCCCTAAGTGCTGGAAAAGTGTTAAAAGTGCTAAAGTGTTGTCTTTCACCACCACCACCTGGTTCTTCTCTCCTTTGCAGGAAACCCCCTTCCTGAGTTTTTCCTTTCCTATCCTCCAATCTAGACTGATTCACTAAAGACCTCCTGTATCAGATGTTTGTGATGTTCTTTCTTAGTTAACTTAGGGAACTAGACAGAAAGGGAACAAAATACTAGAGAGGAAGGGAAGATGAGAAGGGCTGAGCTGATATTCTTCAGGCACTTCTTTTTGCCCTCAAAGCATTTGCCAGATCTGTGCAAAGGAGGCTCAAGTTCCTAGTAAAGGGATCAAGCAAAAGACCATCGCTAAGAGGTTTTAAAAAAAAAAAAACAGCTCTGACGGTTTTATAGGCATTAAGTAGTTTAAATTAGAGACATAAGAGATTAGAATTCGGAAGAGAAACTGGATGGAAATAAACAGAGTTTTCCCTCCACAAAACTATAAACTAAGAAAATCTAATTTTTTTTAAAAAGCCCTGAAGAAGCAGGGCAATTTTAAGGACTCTTTGTTTACCTTTGTTTTGTTTTGTTCTAACCAGATAAAATCTTTTTATTAATTGAAAAGATTTTTTTTCATATGATATATTCTATGATTCCCCAA
Source organism: Rattus norvegicus (assembly GCF_021556685.1). Lineage (NCBI taxonomy): Eukaryota > Metazoa > Chordata > Mammalia > Rodentia > Muridae > Rattus > Rattus norvegicus. The sequence continues at coordinate 118,769,654 of NC_141537.1, forward strand.
CTCCTTCTAGATTGTCCCCACTACACCACCCATAAAAATCTCTCCTCCCTCCCTCCCTCTCCCTCTCTCTCTGTCAGAATACGAACAGGTATCTGAAAAAATAAAAAAACCACAAGCAAACAAATAGAACAAAAACATGTACAGAGGCTGATACACACAGACAACCCATAAAACATACATATAAGCAAAAAAGTTGTATGGCTTTAAAACAAAACAAAACAAAACAAAAAAGCCTAGACAAAGCAATGAGATGACAAAAAAAAAAAAAAAAAAAAAAAAAAAAAAAAAAAAACCTCTGAAAATACCACTGAGTTCATTTTGTATTAGCCATCTACTGCTGGGCATATAGTTTGCCATTAAGTAAATGAGACATCACTGGAGAAAAGCAATTTTTCCTTTGCAAGCAGTTACCAATGTGAGACAGTTTCTGGGCTAGGGATGGCTTGTGTCTACTTCCCATCTTGGCTCTGAGACCCCATCTGGCTTAGACTTGTACAGACCCTCTGCATGCGGCCTCTGTCTCTGTGAACATGTGCCTCGGTCCTGTCATGTCTAGAAAATGTTGTTTCCTTGGCATCTTTCATCCCTACTGGCTTTGCACTCATTCTGCCCCCTCTGCTCCAGTTTCCTGAGCCCTGAGGAGAGCTCCATTCAGGACTGAGTGCTCCAAGGTCTCTTGCTCTCTGTAAACTGTCCAGTTGTGAGTCTCTGTATTTGTTCACATGTACTTCAGGAGGAAGCTTCTATGATGATAACTGAGGAAGATACTGATCTGAGTGAGCATAGCAGAATGTTGTTAGGGAGTCATTTTATTGGTACATTCCCTTAGCAGTATTTGGTTTTCCCCTAAGTTCTTAGACTATAAGTCTCGGGGTCTTGGCCACCCATGCAATGTCTGGAATGGGTTCCATCTCATGGAGTAGCCCTTAATTCAAATCAGAAACTGGCTGGTTACTCCCACAACTTCTGTGCCACTATTGCACTAGAGAATCCTGCAGGCAGATCATCATTGCGGATCACAGGGTCTGTGGCTCGACTGGTCTTTACCCTTCTTTCCAGTAGTGTGCAGAGTACCTTCCAGTACTATAAACATCAGTCGGTTGGAGTGATGGTTCTAAGTATGTAGTAGCTCAACTCCTTCATTTTCAGAGAGTTACACAGTATTTTTCTTCAGGAACAGGGCCTTACTATCAGTTTTGGGGAAAGTAAGCAATAGAGGAGGGAAAAAATGGAAACAAATCACAGAATCCAAAACTTGATTGAAGAATCTTAACATCTCTCCATGGAATTACGTTCAAAGCCTGGGTGGCCATATCACAAATCAATACGAATCAGAAGGGCACAGCTAGCCAACATCAAACCCTAGACTTAACTCAGTCACTATTAGATAGAAGACGTCACTGTCATGCTGCTCACAGAGACAGAGAGACAGAGACAGGCACATACAGAGACTCTGCTATCTCTTAGGAAAGAAAATGCCATCCAAAACTTCAACATCCCATCCAAAATTTTAAGACCAGCAAAAAGACAAGAAAAAGAAAAAAATTCAAGATACACAGGTGGCATAACATTGAACTTACCAGAAAAGGTTTTTAAATGGTTATGGTTGATAGGAAACACAAACGGAAGATGAACAAATAGAATGGAAACAACAGAGCCTGGGAATTTATACTCTATAGAAATTAAGATGAAAATACAGAACAAAAAATTACAAGTTTTGGAAAACATTTAAATGAAGAATTCCATTAAATGGCTTGCTAACGAGAAAGGTTTCATGAAGCCAACAGAAATGCCCAGAGGGAACCATAAGGAGGAGAAAGGGATACCAAAATCATAAGATAAGAAACATCGAGTCACCCACAGGCCATACCTGCCAGAAGACCAGGTAGCATGCCTGCAGACCTTCACTCTCTGTTCCCAGAGTAGACCCAACCCCTCAGGCTTGTCCCTAACCAGCAAAAGAACAGCAGCTGCAACCTCCTCACACCTCTCCATGCCTCCTGCGGCTCCTACAGACTCCCTCCCCCGACCTCCCTCCCAGGAACTGTTGCTGCATCTCAGCCTCGGAAACCAGCAGACATCACCTGTGAACACAGCAGCCCAGCAGGCTAGCGAAACAGGCAACATACAGCTACCACACTCTCTGAAAATCCAGACAGGAAAACAGAAACCAAGGAACAAAATACCTATTCAACAAATTCAAACCCAGAAATCAGCACCTAGACCTAAAATCACACCAAACCCAGATGCCAAGATGCCAGTGTTCTTACAATCAGTAACAGCCAGGACAATATGTCCCCACTAGAGCCCAGCTATCCTACTTCAGCAGGCCCTAAATATTCCAACACAGCTAAAGTGTAAGGAAAAGATCTTATATGAAGATGATATAGGTCCTTAAAGAAGAAATGAATAAATCCCTTAAAGATTTGTTCAGGAAAACAAACAATTGAAGGAAATTAATAAATCCCTTAAAGCCAAGAAAAAAATAAATAGTTGAAAAAAATGAAAACTGGTCAAGACCTGAATATGAAAATAGAAACAATAAACAAAACCCAAACTGAGAAAACCCTTAAAATGAAAAACTTAGGAAGTCAAATAGGAATTATAGAGGCAAACTTCATCAACAGAACACAAAAGATGAAAGAGAAAATCTCAAGGCACAATAGAAGACATGGATACATGAGTCAAAGAAAATGTTAAATCTAAAAATTCCTAACATAAAACATCTAGGAAATCTGGGACAGTATAAAAAGACCAAACCTAAGAAGAAAGAGAAGAATCACAGTTCAAAGGCCAAGAAAATATTTTCAACAAAATAGTAGAAAAAAATTCCTAACCTAAAGAAGGAGATACCTATAAAAGTACAAGAAACTTAGGGAATACCAAGTAGATTCGACCAGAAAAGAAAGTCCACTCATCTCAAAGCACTAAACATACAGAACAAGATGATTAAAACTGCAAGAGAAAAAGACCACATAACATAGAAAGCTATCAGAATTACACCTGACTTCTCAATAGAGACTCTAAAAGCCAGAAGGACCTGGAAAGATGTCCTGCAAACTGTAAGAGACCACAGATACCAGCACAGACTATTAAATCCAGCAAATTTTTAATCACCATAAATGGAGAAAATAGGATATTCAATGATAAAATCAAACTTAAACAATAACTACCTACAAGTCCAGCCCTACAGAAGGTGCTAGAAAAAACTCCAACCAGCAAAACCAAAAGAGAAGTGTGCACAGAAAGAGACAGAGATACCATCACCACCAACAACAAAATAACAGGAATCAGTGATCATTGGTCATTGATAGCTCTCTATATCAGTGGTTTTAATTCCCTGGTAAAAAGACACAGGCTAACAATAGATGCAAGAACAGGATTCATCCTTCTGCTGCATGAAAAAAACCATACCTCAACATCAAGGTTATATATTACGTTAAGGTAAAAGGTTAAGAAAAGATATTCCAAGCAAATGGACCTAAGAAGCAAGCTGGTATAGTCACCTTAATATCTAACAAATAGATTTCAAGCCTATTTTGATACTAATCAAAAGAGATGGGGAAGGACAGTTCATACTCAAAGTTAAAATCCACCGAGATGACAGTTTTCTTTTTCCTTTTTTTCTTTTTTTCCTCTCTTTGTTTAACATTTTAATTCTTAACATTTATGGCCCAAACACATGGGCACCCACTTTTATTTAAAAAAAAAAAACTAAACACTACTACAGCTTAAATTGCATATTGACCCTAACACACATACTTCAAGTCTTTGAAGATTATCAGAAGATGGAAAGACCTTCCATGCTCATGAATTGGTAGGTTTAACACTGTAAAAATACCATCTTGCCAAAGGTAATCTATAGATTCAGTGCAATCCCCATCAAAATTCCAACATAATTCTTTACAGACCTTGAAAGGATGATTCTCAACTTCACATGGAAAAACAAAATCTCAGGAAAGCTAAAACAATCCTGAACAATTAAAAAAAATAACTACCCTAAATTTCAAGTTGTTCTCCCTAGTATAGTAATAATGGTAGAGCACTGTACTGGAATAAAAATAGACACATCGATCAATGGAATCAAATTAGAAATAGAGAATAAATCTTCACAGCTATGGACATCTGATTTTTGATAAAGCTAGAAATACACACTGGAAGCCATGTAGCATCTTCACCAATGGTGCTGGTCGAACTGGTTATCTGTATGTAGAAGAAGGTACATAGATCTGTATTTATCTCCCTGCACAAAATAACTCCAAGTGGATCAAAGGCCTCAACATAAAACCAGATACACTGAACCTGATAGAAGAGAAAGTGGAAAACAGCCTTGAATGCACTGGCACAGGTGCATTCATCAATTTCTGAACAGAACACCCACCAGACACTAAGATCAACAATTAATAAATGGGACCTCATGAAACTGAGAAGCTTCTATAAGGCAAAAAACACCATCAATCAGTCAAAGAGCCTAAAGAATGGAAAATATTCTTAACAATTCCACATCCAAGAGACGACTAATATTCGAAATATATGAAGAGCTCAAGAAACTATATATCAAAAATCCAAATAATCCAATTAAAAATGAGGTACAGATCTAAACAGAAGATTCTCGATAAAATCATTCTGAGCAAGGTAACCCAGACTCAGAAAGACAGATATGGTATATATGCACTGATAAGTAGATATTAGCTATTAAGTAAATGAAAATCAAGGTGTAGACCCAGAGAGGTTAGATAAAAAAGGTCTCTAAGGGGGATTAATGGATCTCCCTGAGAAGAAGAAATAGAATAGATTTTGCAGGTGGACTGGGGGGGGGGGGACAGGAGCAGGAAGGATCAGATGGGAGGGGAGAATGCAGGGAGATACACAGCTGGAATTGGGGACCATTTGGAGGGTGGTGTGGAAACCTAGTGTAGTGAAAACTTCCTGGAATCTATGAGGGTGATTCTGAAGAGGATATGGAGTCTAGCTGGCCATGCTCTGTAGACAGGCAAGGCTCCCAGTGGCAGGACTGAGTTGTATTTGGTTGACTGTTGGCCAAGGGGATCCTATAAAGATATCTAAACAACCCAAGCAGACGATAGGACAGAAGGTCACTCTCCACAAACTGGGGTTAAGAGGGGCAGTGCTGAGGACAACATTCACCCCACTCACTGAATATTGAGAAGCTAAGCTGGTGCCTGCATGGAGATTTTACCCCTAACTCTCTAGTCCCTTTAGTGCAGAAAGTTACTCTGCAGGCTACCAAAAAGGAAACATGAACACCAACTGGCCTACAATAAGTTCTGCCTATAAGATATGCTGAGTCAATGGTACAGAACTAGTAGGAGTGGCCAACCAATTTCTGTTTTAACTCAAGGTCCATTCCATGGGAAAGAGCCTGTGGTAGAGTTTTCATTGCTGTGAACAGACACCATGACCAAAGCAACTCTTATATTGGCAAACATTTAATTGGAGCTGGCTTACAGTTTCAGAGGTTTAGTCCATATCATCATGGTGGGTCTACAGGCAAAAGACCTGAAAGCAAGGACTCACGGAGATAATAATACATCTATCTTCATAGCTGCATTAAACACAAGAGGTAAAAAAATTAAAAAGCAACCCATGGAAAGATAAATGGGCAAACAAAATTCACTACAAGTAGACAGGCAAACAAGCAAAAAGGTAATTATTACTCAATATTTAAAAGAGAAGTAATTTTTGACTTATGCTACAACCTGTATCAACCTTAAGGATGTAAGGTCAGGAAATTACCAGATGACTCTATTTAAAACAGTCATCTAAGGTATTCAAATTCATGGAATCAGAGAGTAAAACAGCACCTGCTAGGTGCTTTAAAATGGCTAAAATAGGCTGGAGCAATGGTACAAACCTTTTTTCCAAGCACTCAGAAGGCAGAGCACTCAGATATCTAAAGTTCAAAGACAGCCTGCTCCAAATAGCAAGCTATGGGCCAGATAGAAGTACAATGTGAGACCCTGTCTCAAAAGTAGATACATACATACATACATACATACATACATACATACATACATACATACAATACTAAACCAATATCATGTTAAATATATTAAGTTTTCCATAATTTTAAGTAAGCTGAAATGAAATACAGATGCAATACTTCATGCAAAGTAAGGCTTCTATTTTTTAATCCAAGCATATTTGATTTTACCCATGATCTCTCATGATTGACTCCCAAGTCCCTAAGGCTTTAAAAGCTATTTGTTGTCAAAACCAGTTTGACTTCATTTAGCAAGAAAATCTGACCTACACACAGCACACATACACAGGTGTGTACACACACACAAGATAAAACACTGAAGGGAATTCCTCAAACCAAAGAAGTAATGTCTAGAGGAGGACAAACACAGGAGGAAAGAAAAACTAACTCAAAGATAAAAGCCTGTGAGTGCTTTACAAAATAAACACGTAAATTACAATTCATGATGTTGCTCAAGCAACAGGAAAAAGGCAAAAACAAAAATGTTAGCATATATGTTGCTAGAGTTGTCAAAGAAATGATCAAAGTATTAATTAATATTGAGGAGTTAAAGGAATTAAAGATATAGGCTGAAATTCTTGGAGAAGTCAAAACTGGAAGGAAGAATCAATAAACCGACAGTTTAAAGACAGACAGAAAACCGCAGCACTTCACTTTAGTATCTGCAGAACTAAGTCAGGAACAATCACACAAGCAGTAAATACAAAGACAACCAAAACTTCATGCCAACTCAGGCCAAATTTTCTTGCCAAATAAATTGAAGCAAATTTTGAGGACAAATGATATTCAATGCTTTTAGGAATTGGGAATCAGTATGAAAGATTATGGGTCAAATTCAGTATGCTTGGTTACAAAATAAAACACTATGATAGTACCATTAAATAATATTTAATGGTAATGAAGAAGAGAAGAGTATACAGTTATTTGATAGTTGATCTTAGGAGAGAACCCAACAAATATGGTTTCTTGAGAGGGGTGGGGCATTCAGGCTGAAGCGTTAGCTCAGAAGCGTTGCCAGTACACAATAGGCAGGCATAAGGGGCAATCCCAGAATCAAAAGGAAGCAAAAGAGAGAAAACAAATCGTGAGATGTGGCTTCATGGTACTATACTATATCACCACTACCGTCACTTTTTTTAAAAAGTATTTTACCTGATATGCTGGATACTTAATCCCCATTTGCAGAATGAGTTGCTCATGAGCAAAATGAACACTAGAGGGCAGCAGAACATAGAGAATCCTTGAAGCTGCTCAAAACACTTCAGTTCTCAAGCAAATGAAACAAATTCATGCATTAAAATTGTTTCTAAGACACATGCTTTATAGTTTTTATGTCTTATTTTGAAGTAAATATGATTTTTATAGAAGTAATTTTAAATTTTGAGAACATACTTGCATAGTCTTTATGCAAAATTCAATTTATAGCATTTACCATATTTCTTTTATTATTCTTTCTAAATACATAGGAATCTGCATTCTTATTTTCCTGAATCATCAGTAAGCATTTTCACACCTCAAGTGTCTTTTAAAAAGCAGTATGGAGCCATAGACATAAACATAGGTAAAACAACAGGAGTTCAACCCCTGCCACACAGCCCCACCCCTGCAATAGGTGGATACAGCAGTGTCAATCTGTAATCCCAGCACTACAACTGGGAGATGGGAGGCACAAACAGGAAAATAAGCTAGAAACTCATGGACCAGATAGCCTAGGTACACAAATAAGTGGCCAAAACCAAAACCAAGAGAGATCCTGCAAAAATGAGGTGAAAGGCAAGAGTTGGTTCACAAAAACTGACTCCTCTGACCTACACATCATATGCTTACCTACTCACACACATATACACACAAAATGAATAAGTTTACCAACAGTGTATACTTCTTTAATTACAGCAAAATTATATTTAAATTACCAAATTTAAAGTGATACAAAGTGGTTTAGATGCAGTCCACATTTCAATTTTGTTGACTGTCCAATCATGTTTAGAGCACTTTCATTTCCTCCTGTAAAACATCTGGTCCAAGATTATACACTTTGTCATCAGGTCTCTCCAACATCTTCCATCTAAACCTGCAGTTCTCTAATATGTTTGACAAAAAAAACAAAAACTTTCCTTTTCAGACTTATTTACTTATAGGGGAAGGGGAGTTATGACTGTTCTCTCCTTGAATCCTCTGGGTCCCAAGGATGGAACTCGGATGAACAGGCTTGGCGGCAAGTGCCCTTACCTGATGAGACATCTCACCAGCCCAACAGAAACACTTTGCATGATTACAATTTACTGAGGATTTTACAGAATCTTTTAATGTTATCATACTATATATTATATTATATGCTGTATTATAAAATAAAACCAGAATGATACCAGCTTAAGTAAACATTCATTCAAAAATACCCATAAACTAAGGAACGAAGATAAGAGCTTACAGCACTTGAGAGCACAGGAATAAAAAAGACACACCAAAAAGTCAAAGAAAGGATCAATTTCACACTATCCATGAATCCTTTCTCCCAGATATGTACAGATCAGCTGGGCAGGTTCTCTTTTTGTAGGAAAAAAAGACAGTAAAATAAGAAGCTGACTTCACTGGAGGCCAAAACACCCAGACCAGTAGCTATTCCTGGACCAACATACCAGGTTGTCCCCACAGACTCAGGTATCAGGTGCTCTCTAGCAGATAGTCGGCAGACCTGCCTCAGTAGACCCTAGAATGAGGCTGTCTCCTGTGGATCAATAAAGAACAAGCAATATTGGGGTTGGGGATTTGGCTCAGTGGTAGAGCGCTTGCCTAGGAAGCGCAAGGCCCTGGGTTCGGTCCCCAGCTCCGAAAAAAAAAGAACCAAAAATAAATAAATAAATAAATAAATAAATAAATAAATAAATAAATAAATAAATAAATAAATAAATAAATAAATAAATAAAAGAACAAGCAATAGGATCAATTGCTTCAGGCCCAATAGAGAAGATATCAGTGTCAGGCTCAACTCTCACAAATTAGCACCATGCCTAGACCTAAGCCCATATCTGTTTCTATGAACCCAGGGAGTAAGCATTCCACTGGCCCAGGAACCATGTCAGCAGCCCACCCAAGGTCTCCAGTAGCAAGCTCACCATGCAGTCGACCACAGAGCCTCCCAGAATTTCTTGACAGGCTGACTAGTGACTGACTTTCCTCCCTCAGCCCATGTATCCGGACTGAGAACTGCTCTTGCTTGCTTGCTTGCTTGCTTGCTTGCTTGCTTGCTTGCTTGCTCAAGTGCAGGAATCAAGGCAAGCCTACAAGCACACTGCCTACAGCAGAGGAATCAAGGCAAGCCTACAAGCACACTGCCTACAGCAGAGGCAAGGGGAAAATTAAGCACCAGGGATCAATCATAAAGAGACAATCTATGAACTTCCAGACAAAGACTTTTAACAACACCAAAGAGCTATAGAAGAACGCATACAGCAAGTGACCATCCCATAATGCACATATGACCCACTAACACACAATACATACTTAATAATAATGCAACATGGATCAGAACTTGTGAGAGCAAATCTGAAGTCTTCATACCATAAAAATGTTAACTTGGATTAAGGATAGACAGTGAGTTTGGTCACAGCAATACTTTTACAATTCAGCTACATCACATGTTCTGTATGTTGGAGACATGCAATTTTTGACAATACCTCAGTAGCAATAAAAAATCTAAAATAGAAATTTCAAAGCACTAATCCATTGAAAATGAGCAAACCAGTGATAAATTAACATATTTTTGAGAACTATGTATTTCAAGATTCCAGAAGCAATTATACTGGCTTAAAAGGCATCCAAACTATTCTGTGGCTTTTACTCAGGTCTATGAAGAACATCCAGGTTCACATGAACATTTGAAAAGTAGAAAGCACTGTTGAAGCTGATTGAGAGAAGTAACATCCAAAGGCACACATACTTTTATAGAAAACAGCAAAATTTTACAAGAGGTGTTGTAATTTTTTATGGACTTTTTTTGAAAATTAAAAACATAAATCACATTCAAGCTAGAATGTAAAACAGTGATACACTATAATACCTACCAGGTACAAGGCCTTGAGTTCAAGGCTGAGCACCACAAAAATAATAATAATTAATTAAACATACATTATCAGCAACTATACTCCTGGACATTTACTGCAGAGAAATGACAACTGTATGGAAAAATACACACTAACAATTTGTACACGAATGTTCTTAGCATTTCTAGTCACAATAGTCAATGAAAGGTTCTTTCTCCTCCTGACACCAAATACATGCTGCCTTTGCCAACAGCAATCCTCTGATAGTTGCTAGTGCTCTACGACTGAACTCAATTCTGACACTATTCCTCACATAACACTTTACAAGTTAGGAGTCAGTACTACCGACTAAGCCCACCTCATACACAAGTCTCAAGAAGGTGTCCAGATATCTTATTTCTGCCTATATCCTATTTCTATCCTATTTCCATACAAACTGAGGTCTTCCCATGACCCTCCTCACCTTCACATTTAGTAATTAGCGCGGAGCTCCAGTGGCGCAATCGGTTAGCGCGCGGTACTTATACATTTAGTAATTAGCACTTTACTTGCTGGTTTATTATTATGGAGGTAACTCAAAGGAGAGACCTCAAAAACAACCTAAAGGGACAGCAAAGGTAGAAACATGAAGGTTCTATGTCCTCTCCAGATAGCTTCCAGCAGCTTCCAGCAGCTTCATGTGATCACTGACGCAGAGGCTATCTCCATTATGAGGTAGATCATATTTCCAGAGCGTTCTCATCAGCCATGTTTATTAAACTAACTAAGCTCTCTGCCCTTGTTGGGAGTATAACAGAAAGCTAGAACTCTCAGATCAAGGCTTGGTCTCTCTGGTAACAGACTCACCCAAAGCTATCTGAAATCCTTTCCTTAATATTCCTGTCTCATTAGCATAAACTAAGATGTGACTGAAAAGGAACTGTTCCAACCAATCCTAGGAAATTCCAAGGGATCAGGGCCAAAACCAAATATAAATTATTATACCACATCCAAAAAAGAAAAAGTCTATTACACCACATAGAAAAAGTCTAGCTATACTTCAGTACATGAATGTTTCGCCAAGGAGAGAATTCCAATAAGTAATAAGAATAATGAATAGGGACCAAATAAAAGTCTAAAGCTGGAAAATCACAACAACCAAAATTTAAAACTCGCTAAAGAGTCTCAGCAGATGACTTAATTAGAAAAAAACAATCAGCTAACCTACCAACATGTGAACTGAGATGATCTAAAGAAAAATGAAAGAGCCAAGAGACCAACAGGCCATCATCACACACACCAAGTACACACCAAGTACACACACACACACACACACACACACACACACACACACACACACACACACGGGGGCGGGGGAAGAGGGTGAAGTTGGGTCTGTTGCTATAGAATGTAGTAGACGGTCTAGGCCTATGAGTGAATTTACCATTACACAATTTACCAGCCTTTGCTGTGTAAACCTTGCTCCTTAACTGAAAACTGTTGAAGTTTGGTAGGTGTCTATGTATTGTAATGCTAAATACTGGCCCTGGTTGCCTCAGGGACAAGATCCTCATACTCACCAAGTAATGCTAAGTAACCTTGCTGTGTCCTCTCCCCCTCCCCCTCCCCTCCCCCTCCCCCTCCCCCTCCCCTTACTCAGGCCCATTACCCCTGACTGATAAAGATACCACAGCCCATAGCTGGGCAGAAGAGAGACAGACCAGGTTTTGGTTCCTGGGCTTGGGTTTTGAAGCAGGAGACCAGGAGAGGAGGAGAGAAGGTGGAAAGAGGAGAAGATGCCATGGGGTAAGTAAGTGAATCAAGAGAACATGGCCATGAGAGCTGGCCAATTGGAATAAGAGAGCCCAGACAGAACATGACAAATCATAACTCAGGGTTATTGATAGAGAAGTAGATACTAATAGCTTAGGGGGTAGATATCTTCCCAGTTCTAGTGCTTTAAAGGCTTATCATAAACATAAAGGTTTGTGTCTTTCATCTGGGAACTGAATGATCAAAGGCAAGGTAGAAACTCCCTATCAGTATAAAATATTTTCAATACCAGTGACAAAATTATTTTTTAAATAGTAAAGATGAAAAATATAACACAATTACTTTCTTTAAAAAGCAGAATACTAAGTGTGTGGTGCTATACACTCATTTAAATAACAAGATCAACACAAAGAGTGTGTGTGTGTGTGTGTGTGTGTGTGTTGTGTGTGTATGTGTGTGTGTGTATGTGTGTGTGTGTACAAGAGCCCACAAGAAGATCAAGAGTTCAAGGTTATCCTCACTATACAGCAATTCTCCCCTCCCCCTAGACTTACATCATTTGTGTGTGTATACACCATCTGTGAATTCCTAAATTAATAGTCGATTCTCGCCTTCCACATATGTTCTCAGTTTACTCAAATAGAAATGGCTAAGACTAGTTAGGTTTAACGGTTCAGACATACTTTACTTAGCTAGTCTTCAAAAACATGAGACATCCACAGAATGTGACATTTAATATTATTTTATTATTAAAGACCTTTTGACCATGAGACATGTCTGTTCCTGACAGCTTAACCATTCATTTTCAAAGAAGCATCGAACATCGTTACCTCTAAGCAAGGTTGCTCATATTAAACAGAAATTGCTTATATTATCTGCAGACAATATACTGTCCAAAAAGGACAGAGGTGGGGAAGTCGACTACTAAGCTCTGTCAAGACAGGATAAGCTAGTCCTTTATAATTCCTGCTTCACAAAAGGTCTGCCAGATGGTTCTGGTCCAGAAGGCTGAAGACAGATACTCCAACATTATAAGAAATTAGGGGCTGTCCAGGTAGTCAGCTGTCTCTACAATTCTTTAAGTTTTGGAAGCTATATTTGGTGCTTCCTATATACTCAGGCAATCTTTAATTTGTTCTCATATTTCTGACAGGGTTGAAGACTAGTCTCATAATCAAACTCAAGTTGTTCAGCATTAATAGAGAGGTTATAGAGTAGAAGACATGGTTTTCAGGTGGTGTTATAGACTAAAATCTAAACAATTCAGGGATAGAATTCTACTCTGTAAGTGAGGAATGATAAATAGAGTACTTAACCTAATTGACAAATATGATGGACTGGATGTTAGCTGTTTATCATACTTTGTAATTTACATAATTGTTATAGTTTTGGTCAATTTATGTCTGAGAGAAAAGTTGTTTTTTTTTTTTAAATTGGGCAGAAAAGATGGTTCTGATGCTTTGATCAGGAATCTGCATGTGAACACAGAAAGTCCTGTTCCCCAATTGATTCCTAATCTATCGATAAAGATGCCAATGGCCAATGGCTGGGCAGAAGAGGCAGGACTTCCAGGTTCTTGCAGGCAGGCTAGGAGACACAAGAGAAGGAAAAAGGTAATTGCCATGCTTCACAGAGCCATCAGCCATGTAAGATCTCAGGTAGAGTGGCCATTGGCTGCTTCCCCGATTGGGCCTGGGGTAGCAAGCAGAAGATTAGAAACACAACTAAACCAAGGGAAGATTTAGGGTGCTGAGCAAGGAGAAGATAATCAGGCAACTAAGCTGAGGGCAGAGTTAGAGCGTTGAGCAAGGAATAAAGGAAAAGGCATGCTTAGCTCCAGGAGGCTAGGAAGAGCCCAGCCTCTCAGCCATAAGGCAGGTTAAAAATGAGGTATGTGTGTATGTGTGTGTCTCTCATCCACAGATCCAAGGAAACCAGGGCAGCAGCTGGTAGCGTGGTCCACCCAGAGTTTAAAGCTGGGTATTAGAAACGACATGCTACAAACCTATAACTAGCCGTAGTTCTCTTGCCTCTACCTTCTGAGTACCAAAATCTCAGTGATGTACCACCACATTCTCTTTCTTAAGTAATTTTGGATCCAAAAGCAAAAGTAGTCCACATTAAAATGAAACTACTCCACATAGGAGGGACTCATGGCTCCAGCTAAATATGTAGCAGAGAATGGCACTGTCTGGCATCAATAGGAGGAGATGCCCTTGGTCCTGTGAAGGCTCTTTTCCCCAGTATAGGGGAATGCCAGGGTGTTGAGGTAGGAGTGGGTGAGTGGGAGAGGGAGTATCCAGAAAGAAACAGGGGAAGTGGGAATGGGAGAGGGGGGAGTAGGAAGGGGAATAACATTTGAAATGTAAATATATAAACTATTCAATAAAAATTAAATAAAACTACTCCTCCATAAAACTGCCCTGCCTGCACATAGCCTGGGCAACACAGTAGAACTTGCCCTGATGACGAAGGCACAGGTGAGCCAGCCCCAACAGAGTAAGAGCAGAAGAGCTGGCTCAACCCCTCAACAGCTGCTGCACTTGGGAGAGTGGGCCCTATGCCTCGACTGGGCAGCACAGTCAAGCTCACTCTGGTGGTTTAAGTATGGGTGAACTGGTCCTCCGCACTGCCAGTTGTGGTCTTGGATGAGCTAGCTGGGTAGTGCTAGAGAGCGTACTCTGGTAGTGCCGGTACAGGAGAGCTGGCAGGCTGACCAGCTCAGGCATCACCCAGGCCCAGATTCAGGGCTTTGAGTTGGCCTACCCCTAACATCTACCTCATCTCTGTACTGCTGGGGTGTGTGAAGAGGCTGGTCCTGATGATTCAAAGCTTCCGGATCTCCATGACAAGGCAGCAACAGGAAGGTTGAGAGGAGTCCTTGTGAGGAACCAGTGTTGATGGTGTAGCTGAGGCTAGAAGTTTTGAGACAGAGCAGTGATTTATTGCAATGAACATTTGCAAGTGGGGATGTATAGACAAAAGCATATATTGTGGGACACACTGCAGCTTCCACAATGAGATATTTTCTAGGATTTGTTTCATTTTTTGTTTTTAATTTTGGAGGTTCTTAGGGAGCCGGGGAGGTTGCAGGGGTAGAAGATGGATACGAAGGAACAGGAAGATGAGTAGAACAATAGTGTATGATGTGTAACTCACAAAGAATCAATGAAAAGTTTTAAATAAATAAATAAAACTGCTCATTAGAAACAAGAATATAGAAATTAATATAGAGTGTAGAATAACTATTAGTAGGATCAAATGGCTAAGAACATGAACTATGATATCATTATAACCTCTCTAGGTGGTGTTTATTTGGTTGATTGAGTTGTTGTTTTGTTTGATAATATACATTTTCACCACATGAAGAAGAGCTAGGCCTGACACTTTTTACATATTCTAGGCTAGACTAAAATTTTCAATCCTCCTGCTTCAGCTTCCCAAATGCTAGGACTACAGGCACATGCCACCACACCCAACTGACCATATATATATGCATTTAAAACAATGTAAGTCAAATGGTCTGAATTAAAAATAAGTATTAAAAATAAATTTAAAATCAAGAACTATATAAATGCCAATTAGCATAGCAATACCATGAGAATAAACACAAGTGGGAAAGAGCCAATGCCCAAAGGATCCTTCTCTTTAATACCTAGTGGATACATAATCTCTGATGAAGTCATTGTCTGAATCCTTTGAGTATACTGTAAATCTGAATGCAAACCATCAAATCCAGTTTCACCACAATAAACATCAAAGACAGTGAATATAGAAAAAAAATAACATGAGGTATAATTCAGTAACAAATCCTGTAATTTTTGGCCTATAATCTTGACTTCCCTAAAATTTAGAACCCAAATACTATCCCCAAACGCATACCTCAGCATTCAGTCCAAACTGCAAAATTAAGAGTTAATGCCAAAGGCCTGGCACAGAGTGGGTGAGTGGACCAATTCTACATGGCCATGGAGATGTCCTATGGAAATGGACATAATCCAGTGTTCTTTAAGAGACCCTTCTCACTGTATCTGAGAGTGCTGAACATTCTTACTGGTATAAACTAGTTCTTTTATGGTGAATTACAAGTCAAGCTTCATCATTTAACAACAGCAGAGAGAAAAAATCTTGATACAAATCCAGTTCTGCAATTTCTTAGCTGAAGAACTATGGTCAAGTTACCTAACCAATATCATAAAATAGTGACAACACCAAAGTCAAAAGACATGGCTTGGCTCTGGCTGTTCTAACTGAATCTTACTTCATATTTACTCTGAAGATTAAATTATATACCAGCTACTACAGCATCACGAATGGCATGGTGGCAGCAGCACCCTAAGTAGTTTGCTTGTCACTGTCTTTCTTCCAGTTTTTCCTCTTGTTTCACTTCTATCCACTTCTGCTGAGCTTTTCCTGCTCTATCAAAAGCTTGTGGTACACACTCTATGGTGACTCATGGTGAGTCACAACAAAACATGAAACAAGTCTTATACTATATACTTACATGTTGCAGGCTATACTAACAAAACAGATACACTATTCTAGCCTACGCCAAAGAAACTGATGTAATGGGGTTAAGTAATTTGTCCAAAGTTACTTGGTTATCAGACTCGATATTAATTTTGCCCTGACAAGTAGCTTTCCCAGTCACTACCTCAGTCAGAAGGATGTCTCCTTGTCCTAATCAAAAGCAGATGAATAAATGCAAGGCCTCACTTGATAAGTGAGCAAACAGACACTGGGTGGCTACTATGACTCATTCACTGTATGTAGTACACACTGAACACAAGGAATTCCTAACCTATGGAAAGAAACATGAAGGAATATACAGAACGAGCAAATTGAAATAACAGAACTAAAACCAGCATGGAATGTTAGGATATCAGGATTGCACCTCCATACCTGATCTTCAGTGGGAAATAAACCAATAAAACATTTAGAAAAAACAACTGCTATCTCATCAACAACTTGAAGTGCCAGGATTATTCAATAAAGGTGAAAGGAGAAAAGGAGATGAAATTTGAAGCAAGAACAGGGGCCAACAAACACAAGAGCATTAAGTATAAAATCCATGTACTTTTCTAGAGAACTCACTAGCCTCAATGCTTCTTAAGCCTGGCAGAAAGGTAAAGGTCTATGGTGCAAATTTTTCTACCATTGAGAATGATTCTGAGTTACAGATACAATTAAGAAACACTGAGATAAGATTTACACAAAATACTGAGTTCAGAGATGGATTAAAGGAAGATAACTTTACATTAGAGTATGGCTAGGTTTCTTGTTCCACCAGAAGTTTTAGAAGTAAAAGAGAAAACCATCTTCCTACCCAGTAAGCCTCAGTATACTGCCAGCACAGATGCCCTCTCCCTGGCACTCTGCCTCAAAAGGTAATCACAGTTTGGAGGAAAAGCTCTCCTGGGCATCTCCTCTCAACTCTACTGACTTAGTCTGCAACCTCACCAATTTCACTCAGCCTCAGGGGATCGCCCATGAACAAGAAGACAATTTACCAAGAGGGTAACAGGTACACCACAAAGTACTTCCCAGTGAGTCAAAGTTAATGCTGAACAAATACATCTCAGACTGGAGCACTTTTCAGAGCTAGACACTGGTGGTACTTGATCCTAACTACAGAACTGAAGAGTCTGGGAGAAAAGGATCCTGAGCCCCAGGCCAGCCTAGCCTACATATTAAGTTCAAATACAAACCTCAGAAAAACTTAAAAACAAACAAACAAATAATAAATATATGAACTGTTTCTAGAGAGAGGAAATCTAGAGGGCATTAAGCTCTTGAGGGGGACCTCTCAGTGAAGGGCACTCTAGAAACAGAATTGAAGAGAGCTTGTCCTGGAAAACACCATACTGGATCCCAGTGCCTGGGACCAGTGAGCAACTGGGACAACCCCATCATTTTCTCCGGCACATCCTTGCCAATAGTAACAAAGCAGCCTTGGCATACACCTGCTTTCTCAACCAGGACAGGTACTGAAGAGGCAGAGAAAAAGTACGTGTGTAAAGAATCCTTCCATACTCCATCTGCAAACAGCCCCAAACCCATCCCCTAAAAAGAAAGGTCTGTGTCCAGTTCTTCACAAAAGAGAGAGAACTCTATTTTCTTAGTTCAGTGTGAGAAAAAAGAATAATGAAAATATAGGAGAGAGCTAGCAAAAGGGCTCAACAGATAAAGGTGTTTGCCGCAAAAGCCTCACAACCTCAAATTGATCCCTATAACCTGCATAAAGGTGGAAGGAGAAACCAACACCATAAAACAAATCTTCTGACCTCCCAAAGCACACCACAGCAGGTGCACATACATGCCAGGCATCACAGTAATAATAAAATAAAGGTTTCTTTTTTAAGAAAATATAAGTCGGGCTGGAGAGATGGCTCAGCGGTTAAGAGCACCCGACTGCTCTTCCAGAGGTCATGAGCTCAATTCCCAGCAACCACATGGTGGCTCACAACCATCTGTAAAGAGATCCGATTCTCTCTTCTGGTGTATCTGAAGACAGCTACAGTGTACTTATATATAATAAATGAATAAATCTTTAAAAAAAAAGAAAAAAGAAAATATAAGTCTTATAAAAGAAATTATCTAGAATTTGGACTTTCTATAAAAAGAAATGTATAACTTGGAAATAGGCTGAAGGAAAGGGACTAGGTAAGAAAACAAATTAAGGATCTCAGGTAACCAGGCTGGCCTGCAACCCCACTCTATCTATAGTCAAGGATTGCCTTTAACTTCTATTCTCCTGCCTCCATTTCTCAAGTGCTGGGATTACAAGCCACACCCAGCTCTACTATGATGTAAGCCATCATAAGGAAAAAACAAAGAACAAAAACTCCATGCTTTCACAAATAAACACCTTACCTGTGTTTTCTATTTTCTGACCCAGTCTTACAACTGAAAATAAACCTGGATGTGGTGGCTCAAACCTGTAACCTCAGCACTCTGTAGGCTGGCCAGGAGTATTGCCTTGAGTTTGAGAACAGCTTGGCTACATAGTGAATTCTAATCCTTTACAGACTTCACTGAGACCCTATTTTTAAACAAACAAAACAGAAACTGAAGTTAACATATAGCTGTACCATACATAAAGCTCCCAGCACCAAATAAACCAACACAGTATCAGATCATATGATCCCAACACTCTAGTGTTAGAAACAGGAGGATCAAAAGTTCAGGGTTATCCTCATATACACATGGAATTCAAGGCCAGCTTGTCTCAAACAAACACACAGAAACATAAGCCAAATCAAAACAAAATAAAAATGGACATGATAAATATTTTAGTTTTTATTTGCTGAAATTATTAGTGTTCAGGAATCACCACAGAAACTATATGAATACTGATCACAGTTAAGCAAGAATGGTTTATTGAACCCACATCCTAATACTGAATGTTCAGGACCGCAAAAAGGAGTCAAGTGCCTAAATGTGGTGCCAGTCTGTCCTCGGGGCAGGCTTTTTATAGGAAGAACCAAGTTCAAAAGTTTAAAAGGCAAAGAGGAGAGCAGTACAATATTTTGGCTTACTAGACAGTAGTATCAGCTATCCTTTGAGCTGATTAGTCCTAGGTGAACAGAGGAGGTGTGCAGGTAGTGATCTGAGGAGTTCCAGTACATTGATATAACAGAGTACAGAACCATAACTTTTTGGCTTATTAGTAACATTCTTCAGTATCACCTATAGATAATTATTTCTGGGAAGTGGAGTCTGAGAACCTGAACTTAATTTTACCTTATGGGCAAAATGGAAACCGAATATAAAATGGCTCCAATTATGTTAAAAGGAGCAGGCCTCAACAGGAATAACGGAATGCACTATGGCTTATAGAAACCCAAGGCATCAAATATTTGAAAATGGAAATGAGAAAAAGTAAGCTATGTGATCACTTTACATATACTTCTTTTCTCCAAGAATCTCTGGAACCTATTTTGTTATTTCTTAATTATATGATATTGAGCAATTTGGGTCCCAAGACTGTATTTTGATTAATGTGGTGATTTGAAGGAGAATGAGCCCCCATAGGCTCATATATTTGAATGTTTGGTCCCTCATTAGTGGAACATTTGGAAAAAGATTAGGAAATGTGACCTTGTTGGAGGAGGCTGTGAGAAACAAAGCTATGTTTTAAGTTTTAATGCTGTGCCTAAGAGATTCATGAAACAAAACTGCTTCTAACATGTAAGTGTCTTGCCCAAGGACAGATACTTGCTAAAATGCTAGCTACTGTTTATAGAAGATAACAAGCCACATGTTTTCACTCCCCTAACAAGTTTGTTTGCCCCAACTACACTGGTTGTACTTGACCACATGTGGGCAAGATGTATATAAGCAGGAAATACGTCAGGATATATGCTTGCCTCTGATTGGATATCGGCAAGAAGAATGCGGGCAGAATATATGTCAGGATGTATACTTGCCCCTGATTAGAACTCTTGTCCTGGGTTTCTGAAATCTTAAAGTCTACCTCCAGTGATACACTTTGTTAATCCCGCTGGTTGAAAGTAAGACCACTATCACAATTTAAAGCTAATTTTGAAGCAAGTTTTAATTAAATACTGGCCAGGACGATGGACTCTTTGTCCAGGTCCATCTCTGGGTTTCCAAAAAATGGCACCAGGTCACACTTTGCAGGAGCTTAAAGAGGCAAAACCCATAGTGAACTAAGATTTCAGAAACCTTTCTGTCTGTCTGTCTGTCTCTGTCTCTGTCTCTGTCTCTGTCTCCCTGTTCTCGTTTTCTCTCTCTCTCTCTCTCTCTCTCTCTCTCTCTCTCTCTCTCTCTCTCTCTCTCTCTCTCTCTCTCTCCAACTTGGACTCACACTCTGAACTGTAAACAAGTCTCCTTCTTCGTGGTATGGCTTTACAATAGAAAAGCTATAAAGTTGGTACTGGGAGTGAGGTACTGCTGTGACAGGCCTGGCCATGCGGCTTGTTTGAGTAATGCTGACCTGGGAGCTTTGCCTTAGGGAAGTGGATTAATGTTTACGTGCAGATGTAAGCACACTGAAAAAGCTTGGAAGACAGTGGTGCTGAGAACAATGTGGACTATGGAGATCCAGCTCAAGAGGTTTCAGAGGGAAATATTAGGCAACTGGGCTTGAGACAATTCTTCTGATGTCTTGGCAAAGAATGTGGCTGCTTTTGGCCCTGGTCCTAAGAATCTGCCTAAGGCTAAATTGAAAAGTTTTGCACCAATACCATACACAGAGATTTCAAGAGAGCCTAGAATTGACTGTGTCATGTGGTTATTAATGATGATTCTTAATGCAGATCTACAATGAAAAAGTACAAGCAAAGCAAGAAGAAATACAAAATGCACAATTTGAGGAGGAAAAAAAGAACACCAGGGAATGTAATGTCTGAACTTAGATTTATGCTGAAAGAGATAAGGAGAAATAGAATGAAGAATGAGGTACTCTCAGGAAAGACCTCACCTAGCTAAACATTCAACTTGTAAAAAGAAAATCCCTAGGGAATCTACTCCAAAAACAAAGTAAAGTTTATTCAACAAAAGAAACCATCAAGAGATCAAAAGTTATGAAAATGAAAAGGAGGTAGCCACATTCCATCCCAAATATACAGCAAGCAGTACTTGGCAACATAAGCCAGTGTTTCTGGCTTTAAAGCCCAGAAGAATACAGGAATAAAGAGGTTGTGGAATCTTCTCTTTAGTTATGAAAAACCAGTGAAGTCCAGATGGCATGTGGCAAGGGAATCCCTGCATGCAGGCCCAGAGAAGCCATCACATAAAACTGAGACTGTGAAGCCTGGGTTGCACTAAAGACCCCAAGATGCCACAGTTGTGGGTAGTGGATTAATCCTCTGAAACTGTAAGCAATCCTCCAATTAAATGCTTTCTTTTATAAGTTACCTTGATCATGGTATCTCTTCAAAACAATAGAAAAGAAACTAAGACAACCAGTGATTAAAATACTCAAGTTCTGGGCCAGTGAAATGGCTCAATATGGAAAGGCACTTGTCACCAGATAACCTAGACTTGATTCCTGGAGCCCAGATGACAGGAGAGAACTGTCCCACAAACTGTCCTCTGACCTCCACATATATGCTATGGCATACATGTATACTCAGTCCCCACCACCACCTCTCTCTCCCCTCCCTACTTCCCTCCCCTCCCCAACACACACTAAATAAATGAAATAAATGTAAAATTTAAAAGTCTTAATTTATTGCCAGCATCAGAGTTTGGCTTTTCTGTTTCAATGGAGATAGCTTGGCAGTGAGTACCTGTTGCTTTTCCAGAGGACCTGCACTCAATCGGTTTCCAGCAGTCCCATAGGCAGTGCGCAACCACCTGCCATTCCAGCTCCAGACCATCTGACCTCCTCTCACCCCCAAATGCACAGCACATGCCTCACACACATATTCAAACATACATACAAAAAAAACAACAAAAAAACAAAAAAAACTTTTAAAGAAACAATAAAAATTACTCCAAGTTATGCTATGCTTATTTCAATGTAACTTTGGGCAAAGTGAACATGAGTTTATGATAAAGCTTAAGACTTGTAAAATTTGGGCATAATTTTTATTTGCTGTAAAGTTACACAAAATTAATCCTCATTTTTTTATGCTTGCTATTATCTAGATAATAAATTTGAAGGTCATAAAATGGTTATATTTACTTTTGTTCTCCTTAACAGTGCTTACACTTAAAATTTTTGGTTTATGACATTTCTTAACTGTCTAGTGTGTCTAGTGTTAATGTTAGTCTCAAAGACTATAAAGACAGAATTAGGAAAGCATAGTTTATTAGGAACATCCTTAGCAGTACCATGAAAAATGATATGCATGTAAGTCTCCCTAATGTCAGATGTTCTTTTTCAAGGAACAAAACTATTTATAAAATATAAGAAATAGAGGAAGTAACATTAGTTGTATCATCTTCTTTTCTGTGGTCAAGTTTGTTTCTACTGGGAGTGGACATAGGATTAAAAAAATCAACACTGAAGGTGAATGAAATGGGATATTCATCTTATACAGACATGAATTAAGCAAAATACTGGTTTTGTAAATATTTTTATTCATGTTAGCTTTTCTAGAAAACATATAGGTTCAGTTGTGGTGACTCCTCTGTGATTTAACATTTGATCCAGTTCATAGTTCAACAGAATAAACACTAAGTTCTTAAGTATTGAAGTGGGAGGAGATCATTAAAGCAAACATAAAGGGGCTGAAGAACTTAACTGCTGAACTTCCCATCACTCAGCAGTTGAGAGCACGTGCTTCTCTTGCAGAAGACCCATGTTTGGTTCCCAGAACCCACATAAAAGTCACAACTATCTATATCTCCAGGTCCTGGGATCTGACTCCTTATACTTGGCTTCTGTGAGCACCAGGCACACAGAATACAAAACATTCATACACATAATTTTTTTTGGAGAAATGGCTCAATGGCTAATTTCACACACTGTTCTTCAAAAGGATCTGGGTTCAGTTCCTAGCATCCACATCCACCTATAACTCCAATTCCAGGATGTCCAATACCCTCTATTCTGCCTGTGAATTCTGCACACATGTGGTGCACATACCTATACATAATAAGCAAATAGTTCTTTTAATATTTTTAAAATCCAGTATAGAAGTAACCTTACTTAGAATTAAGCATCCTTTTCTTTTTGATACACAAAATGCATTAAGATTTACCTTAACACTGTGGTTAGGACAAAACGGCAACCAACAGATTGGGAAAAGATCTTTACCAATCCTACAACAGATAGAGGCCTTATATCCAAAATATATAAAGAACGCAAGAAGTTAGACCGCAGGGAGACAAATAACCCTATTAAAAAATGGGGTTCAGAGCTAAACAAAGAATTCACAGCTGAGGAATGCCAAATGGCTGAGAAACACCTAAAGAAATGTTCAACATCTTTAGTCATAAGGGAAATGCAAATCAAAACAACCCTGAGATTTCACCTCACACCAGTGAGAATGGCTAAGATCAAAAACTCAGGGGTTGGGGATTTAGCTCAGTGGTAGAGCGCTTACCTAGGAAGCGCAAGGCCCTGGGTTCGATCCCCAGCTCTGAAAAAAAGAACCAAAAAAAAAAAAAAAAAAAACTCAGGTGACAGCAGATGCTGGCGAGGATGTGGAGAAAGAGGAACACTCCTCCATTGTTGGTGGGATTGCAGACTGGTACAACCATTCTGGAAATCAGTCTGGAGGTTCCTCAGAAAATTGGACATTGAACTGCCTGAGGATCCAGCTATACCTCTCTTGGGCATATACCCAAAAGATGCCCCAACATGTAAAAAAGACACGTGCTCCACTATGTTCATAGCAGCCTTATTTATAATAGCCAGAAGCTGGAAAGAACCCAGATGCCCTTCAACAGAGGAATGGATACAGAAAATGTGGTACATCTACACAATGGAATATTACTCGGCTATCAAAAACAATGACTTTATGAAATTCATAGGCAAATGGATGGAACTGGAAAATAATCATCCTGAGTGAGGTAACCCAATCACAGAAAAACACACACATGGTATGCACTCATTGATAAGTGGCTATTAGCCCAAATGCTTGAATTACCCTAGATGCCTAGAACAAATGAAACTCAAGACAGATGATCAAAATGTGAATGCTTCACTCCTTCTTTAAAAGGGGAACAAGAATACCCTGGGCAGGGAATAGAGAGGCAAAGATTAAAACAGACACAGAAGGAACACCCATTCAGAGCCTGCCCCACATGTGGCCCATACATATACAGCCATCCAATTAGACAAGATGGATGAAGCAAAGAAGTGCAGGCCGACAGGAGCCGGATGTAGATCTCTCCTGAGAGACACAGCCAGAATACAGCAAATACAGAGGCGAATGCCAGCAGCAAACCACTGAACTGAGAATAGGACCCCCGTTGAAGGAATCAGAGAAAGAACTGGAAGAGCTCAAAGGGGCTCGAGACCCCTTATGAACAACAATGCCAAGCAACCAGAGCTTCCAGGGACTAAGCCACTACCTAAAGACTATACATGGACTGACCCTGGACTCTGACCTCATAGGAAGCAATGAATATCCTAGTAAGAGCACCAGTGGAAGGGGAAGCCCTGGGTCTGCTAAGACTGAACCCCCAGTGAACGTGATTGTTGGGGGGAGGGTGGCAATGGGGGGAGGATGGGGAGGGGAACACCCATAAAGAAGGGGAGGGGGAGGGATTAGGGGGATGTTTGCCTGGAAACCGGGAAAGGGAATAACACTCGAAATGTAAATAAGAATACTCAAGTTAATAAAAAAAAATTACCTTATTGTTTTCCTGGTATTAAACATTACATATGGAAATTATTCAAAAGCATAGAAGTAAAGAAACTAATATTTTGACTCTTCTACCATACACCAAACCAAAAGAAGAGGAGTAAATGGAATCTGGCTTAACACAAAGGTCTGTGCAACTGGGTAACAAGAGCTGACAATAGATATCTGTACTGTCTAAACTTATGTCAACTTGACACACAAACTGCAGTTACCTAAAAGGCGAAATTCAATTGAGCAAATGCCTCCATAAAATCTGTAAGGTCTATAAAAGGTATATTCTTAATTAGTGATACATGGGAGAGGACCCAGTCCATTATGGATGGTTCTATCCCTGGGATGGTGGTTCTGGGTTCTAGAAGAAGGGTTGAGCAGGGAAGCAGTCCAGTAAGCAACACACCTCTGTGGCCTTTGTGTCAGCTCCTACCTCCAGGTTCCTGCCCTATTTCTCTGCCCTGACTTTAGTCGATGATAAACAGCAATATGGAAATGTAAGCCAAATAAACCCTCTCCTCCCCAACTTAATTTTTGGTCAATAACAATGACTAATTTATTCCCAGGCATACTTACTTGTAATCATTTAACCAAAGTTCATATCGTTTGAAACACAGTGTGTGTGTGTGTGTGTGTGTGTGTGTGTGTGTGTTTGTGTATAGGTGTGCAGAGATCAGAGGTCAACATAAAATGTCTTCCTCAACTGCTCTACAACCAATTTTTTTAAGGCAGAATCTCATTGAAACTGAAGCTCACTGATCTAACTAGGCTAGACAGCCAGTAAGCTCCAGTGGTCTTACAGTTTCAAGTTCCCAAGTGCTGGGATTACAGCTGCCTTTTTTGTGGGTGCTGAAGATCTAAAACTCCATCCTCAAAGTGCCCTTCACCAATTAAGACATTTCCCTAGCCCTTGATATATACTCTTTATTTTTATTTTGTATTGGTTATTTTATTTATTTACATTTCAAATGGCATCCCCTTTCCTTGTTTCCCCTCTGGAAATTCCCTATCTCATCCCCCTCCCACTGCTTCTGAGGATGCTCACCCACCCACCTACTCCCTCCTGCCTCCCCCACCCTGGCATTCCCCTACACTGGGGTATCAAGCCTTCACAGGAGCAAGGGCCTCCCCTCCCAGTGATGTCAGACAAGGCCATCCTCTGCAACATATGCAGCTGGAGCTATGGGTCCCTCCAAGTGGATTCTTTGGTTGGTGGTTTAGTCCCTGGGAGCTCTGAGGGTTCTGGTTGGTTGATATTGTTGTTCTTCCGATGGGGTGGCAAACCTTTCAGTTCCTTCAGTCCTTTCTCTAACTCCTCCATTGGGGTCCTCGTGCTCAGGTTGGCTATAAGAATCCGCATCTGTATCGGTAAGGCTCTGGCTTATTTTAAGCATTAAGGTTATACTGAAATTATAGACATGAGTTCCACTCCTAGCTGTATTAAATATATTTAATATCAGAATGAATATTTTAAAAACTGTATTTTAAACATTTATAAAAAACAATCTTTTCCCTTAAAACAACTGAACAAATACACCAATAGATATGATAACATGGAAGAGGGAAGTTTCATGGGACCCTATCCCTAAACAAAGAACTATGGACAACTAAAAAATGTTGAAAACAGAAATATTCTTCCTTACAATGAACAGTCTTACTGGCTTTCCAATAGCAAAATGTCAACCCAAAAATTAAATACATACAAGCAACACTAAATGAGCAAGGTATATTGCTATAAATGTGTGTATATATATGCATAAGAACATTTTTAAGAAGTCTTGGATTTAAAATAGAGAAAAAAAACTGAGACACAAGAGGAACTGGAAGGAGGAATGGGAAGGGGGAAAGAATGCATATAGCTCCACTCTCAGCCCTCAGCGTGATTTTTAAAACACTTTATACTAGCTGGACATGCAGTTCAGTTGGTAGAGTACTTGACTAGCATGTACAAAAAATAGCATGTTTGGACCCTAGGAATGCATAAACATGTTCACATGTTCAGCTCTACAGATGGTATGCAACCGAGAGAGAGAGAGAGAGAGAGAGAGAGAGAGAGAGAGAGAGAGAGGAAGCGAGCTTTAAAAGACAGTTTTTAAGATAAACTCAAAATCTTGTGACTTCCCCTGGCAAAATGGCTAGTGGCACACAAAAAGCCTGGATCAGCACACAGCTGGATACAGTGCACCACAGAGGGAAAAGGGGGCCATTAAACACCTCCTGGTCTTGTTAGTGGAAAATAAATGAAAACCAAGTCTAGATCTAGATACTATCCTCTTTACTGATAACAGTTAAGATATATATACTTAAAATATAAATAAAATAGCAGCTCCACCTTAGTGTGACTCAAAAAGAACAAATAAAATTCTCAACACAGTTGTGGAAACATCTCCAAATAGTACAAGTTATTTATCTAAAGCTTGGTGCTACTCAGAGCAACTTACAGAAAACTCTGAATAATAACAAACAAACTTGAAATCTCAGATGACTACACAATGATTTCAGAGAGTAATATGCAAATCTCTGGCAAAAACAGTGAGGATTATTCAGCATACAATGAAGCTATTAACTGGATCCAAGCATGGTCATCTCAAGATAGCAAGTACATCTTTTCTCATCTCTAAGGCTTTGGAGTCACCAACCTGTGAACAAACTAAGCACACTAAACATAGAAAACTCAATTAAAAAATTCTCTCTTGGAGGCTGGAGAGATGGCTTGGAGGTTAAGAGTATATAGTGCTCTTCC
The DNA here is from genome assembly GCF_021556685.1 of Rattus norvegicus. Lineage (NCBI taxonomy): Eukaryota > Metazoa > Chordata > Mammalia > Rodentia > Muridae > Rattus > Rattus norvegicus. Next base: position 118,797,470 of record NC_141537.1, read on the forward strand.
AGAAGACCCTGGTTTGGATCCTAGCACCAACATAGAGGCTAAAACCATTACTCCAGTTCCAGGGGTTTCAACGCCCTCTTCTGGCCTTCACGCAGAACATACATGAAGGCAAAACACTCATACACATAAAATAAAAATGTCAATCTATAAAATAAAGTTCTCTGGACTAAGGATAAAGCTAAGTGCTTATCTAGTATGTACAAGGTGAGGTTCTTCCCTAAAACTGAAGAAAAAAAACAACAGTCTATCAAATGCATTTTAGTGTAGCATTGTGTCTCAGGCAAGTGATTCATCACTGAGATATTTCCTCAGCCCTTCTTTACAGTCCAAGAAATGTTATAGTTGTTTTTTGTTTTATTTTATTTCTATCCATTTGTTTACTTTTTTTTCTCTTTTTGAACAAGATTTCATGCAGCCCAGAGTGGCACCCACATCTGTCTGTCGTCATGCTTGGCTTACAACATGTTTAAATACTTGAACTTAAAAACGGGGTCTATACTTACCCTTTTGTCCTCTTGAAGACCCTTGCCTGTGCTTACTGTATAACTGTATAACTGTCCTAGTTGGTATATAAAGCTATACTATATAAACTATAACTACCATGACCTTAGAGATGGTACTGCTGTGCACTACACAACCTGCACAACTGTTCAAAGCTGCCAAACTTAAAACTGAACCTGGGACTGTAGCTCAGTGATGGAGTACTTTCTAGGATACTAGAGGCGCTGGGTGAAGTCCCTCTGGCTGTACGTCAAACAGGTGCTACTGTTTGATGACTGAGTTTAATATATAAGAAAAAAATAGCAAGAGAATTTTCTATAGATTCTCTTCAATGTTTCTGAGGGACATTTAATTTTTCACCTAATTGGTCTGGCTATCTTTACGTTGCTCAGACCAAGGACACTACATGAGGCAAAGTCTAATACAGCTCTTCCAAGAGCTACAAGGAGGTAGTACAAGCCTTCTTTGAGGCACTGAATCAATCTAATCTACTCAGGTATCCAACAATAGGGATTTTATAGGCCACCCCCCCCTTGACTTTTACTGATACCTTTTACTTGTTTATTTTGAGACAGGATCTCAAAAGTAGCAAAGGATGACCTTAAAGTTCTGATTCTCTGACCTCATCTCCAGAGTGCTGGACTCACAGGAACACATCACCATACATGGTTTTATGTGATGCTAGAAACTGAAATCCAGGCACCATGTATGTTAGGCAAAAACTCCTACCAAGTAAGCTATATCTTCAGCCAGTTCTTCACTGACACTTGTATGAGTTATTACACCAGACATTATTTCCACACATTGTTCTCCTTAAACAGTCAAGAAAATCTCAAAATCATTTCAGAAGCCTGTCACAAACGAAAATCTTCTAGGACTCTGCCTCAAATATCCTATTTCTTTCCTCCTATCAATAAATATTTATAACCTAAAAATAATTTGAGCATCAGGGAAACTGAGCTTCCAGGACTCAGTTTACTGTTGGGTAACAAGAGTAAAATTCCTTATCAAGCTTATATAGTGAGGGTATAATTTTTTTAAAAAGCCTACAAAGATGACCCATGAGACTTTTTTGCAGAATTAACTTTAATAATAAGTCCCTGGTTTAATTTAATAAGCCTATAACAAGGACAGATCTAGGCCATGATGTCCAAAGGATGACTTTGATCATGCAGATAATGACAGCCAACATCTAGTAAAACACTAAAGGCTTAATTTTCCCTCCCTAGTAATCTGCCAGTACTTGAGGCCAGGTCTCTTTTTTCCTAATGATAATGCATATTTTTATTTTTTCAATTTTCCTTAACTTTATTATAGTATAATACTATAGTATAGTATAGTAGTATATAATAGTATATTTTATTATAGTAGTATAGTATAGTATACTGTAATGGATAAAGTTACAGTAAATATGTCTTGAGGCAGATAAAACATTATGAAATGACTAAGTCAAGGTAATCAGATATCACCTCACATACTTAACACTTTTTATTGCAATTTTCAAGTACAGATTTTTCTTATTTCTTAAAAAGACTTTGTGTTTATTTAGCTTTTAATTCTAGGCTACAATACTTTCACGGTGATTTCTGATCCTCAATAGAAAAAGCATGCTGAATCCTGTCATGAATGAATTTAGCATATGTGGATTCACCACAGAACGTGCTAACCTGTTCTTCTGTTTTAGATGTTCTCATAAAAACTGAGTCTCACAGTGCTAACCCCTCAAGGACAGAACAGACACACATCACATGCAGATCCTGGTGTTTTCTCATCCTTCTTGGTATGAAAGTAAACAATTCTTTTGCAAGAGGTGTTCCATTCAATTCTATTACAGTCTAGTTTTGTTAGAAGCAGTTTGTAGAAAACCCTTTGGTAGTACATCAATCGCTGGACCATTCTAAAGAGCTGTATTATTGCTTATAGTAGCCATGTTGCATAATACACCTCTTGAACATATTCAGCCTAACTAAAACTTTGTACCCTGTGACCAACATCTCCTTCTCCCCTCCTAGGCAGCCTCTGACAACCACCATCCTAGCCGGTCTCTGAGTTCCACTTTTTACACTTTATTATGAGTTAAAATATGCAGTGTTTGTCCTTTTATTCTAGGCTTATTTCGCTTAATAAAATGTTTTCCAGATTAAATCATGTTGTAAAAAATGACAGGATTCCTTCCTTAAATGTGAGCGGCCTTCTCCTGTGTGTATACATGCATGCTTGTAAACACCATGTCATCTTCATCTATTGCTGAATCATACTGGTTCCACTTTTAACTTTTTGAGGAATCTCCACACCACTTTCCACAATGGCTGTACCAAGGCACAAATCCACCAGTCTACAGTCTACAGAGATTTTCCTTAAATCTTTACCAACACATACATTGTCTTTTTTCTTTTTTTTAAACATGGTCTTATATAGTGTGGGCTGATCTTGAACTTGCTATGTAGCCAAAGCGCTCTTGAACTCCCAGTTCTTCTGCTTCCACCTCCCAAATACTGGAATTAAGTTGTGCATCACCAAGCTGGGCTTCTTTTGTCTATGACCATCCGAACAGGTATGAAGTAATAATATGATATCTCACTGCAGTTTCGATTTTATCTCCCTGATGATTAGTGATATCAAGCATTTTTTTCATGTAACTACTGAAAAGAAGTCACTGATTCAGTACTAGTCACACATATAGACACATACTTTAAAACTGACTTAAAAGTTCAAGCAAAATAAAACTATATTCTTTCCCTAGAATCCAAGAAACACTTGGCAATTCCTTGCTGCATAAACCTTTAGGAGTGTACAACTGCCCTTTCCTTAACACACACACACACACACACACACACACACACATACACACACACACACACATACACACACACACATACACACACACACACACACATACACACACACACACACACACACACACACACTCTTACACTATTTGCATTAAACCCTTTTCTTCATCAACTCCAGCTTTCAGAAAAAATAATTCCACTCATCTTCAATAAAAAAGTGTAGTGGACAGGGTGATGGAGCACCTGAGTACAAGAAACCCTGAGTAACACATAAAACAAATGAGCGGCCTGACCCTTGCTGGACTAGGAGAATGGAAGCAAACAAATAGGTGGTGCAGCAATGGGAAAGAAAGAAGCAGCAAGCAGGTGGTGAAGAGATGGGAGAGAGAAGAGAAGCCAAGCACTCGAAGAGAGGCAGAACTATGTAAAGTCACTGCTGTTCTTGCTCCTTAGGAAATGGTGAGTTACACTGACCCCAATAGAGCCCCTAACAAATGCAAGTGCCAGAGGGCCCATGCCTCCTTTTTCCTTTGAGAAAACTGACTTGTGTGAGTTGCTATGACTCCCAGAACAGCATCCTAGCCCAGGAAATTGAGCAGTACCCGCACCTGACTCAACATAGCCTACTGTTTACTTCTCATCACGGGCCTATCTGCTCAACTCCCTAGTTGTTTGTTGTGGTGGTTCAGCCATGGGACTGGATAACTCTATGTTGAATTACAGTTTTTCCAAGCTACATTTGACTTTGGCCAGGGATGTGTTTCCTTTGGAATCTTTGGGTTGAACAAGCATTTAACCATCCTACCTTTCAAAAGAAGATGTCATTGCTGACAAACAGGTGGCAGCACAGGTGCCACTACCATGAGCAAGAATGTGATGGAGAAATGGGAGAAAGAGAAGCAGAACAGTTTGTGCACTAGGAAGGGAGGCAGAACTGGAGACATGAGAACAGTGAGGATCAGCCTGATGTAAGTAGCCTTTGCTACTACCTGAGGCCATGGTGATTGTCAGACCCATGCTGCCTCCAAGAGCTATGTCTGGGTCCATGGCCCTGCAGCAGCACAGGTCTGTGTCAATGTCCGTGGGCCATGTTACCCTGTACATGCAGATGTCCCTGATATAGGCTGTAGCCTGGGGCCATGTTGACATCCAAGGACTGAGAAGAATTGCCTCACCCCTCACCTAAGCAAGTGGGACAGAAAACCCTAAAAACCAAGAGAGCTGGCTCTGCCCCTCAGTGGCTGTAGCGCACTCAGGTATCCCTGTACTTTACCTGAGCAGTACAGTAGAGGTGAGACAGGAAATTATATATCCTAAATTTAGTGATATTCATTTTTTTGCAATAAGCTTGGCTATATATTTAAAACTAACATATATACACACTTAGGTACACACATATACACACTCAGAGTGCATATATGCACCCAGACTAGAAACCATAGAAACCATGGAGACTGGACACATGCTGCACTAAGGAAGTAATCTATTACTTTCACAAACTGTACACTGGTTGTAGTGGTTTGAATGAGAATGTTCCCCAACCATAGGCTTCTGTACTTGTATGCTTAGTAAGTGTTTAGAAGGATTAAGAGGTGTGACCTTTTTGGAGAAGGTGTGCTCTTGTTGGAGGAGGTGAACCACTGAGAGTGAGCTTTGTGGTTTCAAAAGAAGACCCAGTGTTTGCCTACCTATCTCTGTGTGTCTGTCTGTCTCTGCCTCTCTGTGTGTCTCTCCATCTCTGTCTCTGTCTCTCTGCCCCTCCCCCTGTCTGCTACCTACTGAGCACGATATAAAGCTCTCAGTTACTTCTCCAGCATCATGCCTACCTGCACACTGTCACACTTCCTGCCTTGATGATAATTGACTATCCCTCTACACTATAGGCAAGTCCCCAATTAAATGCTTTCTTTTATAAGAGTTGCCTTGGTCATGGTGTCTCTTCACAACAATATAACAGTAAGCGAGAGCTGGTTTACTTTATGTTTTCACCCAAGTTGACCATAAAAAATTACCCAGAACACATTGTTCAATCTACTATATAGAAATATGATAACATCACACAGACCCTTCTTGGTCAGGGACTTGTGGGAAAAACAGTTTTCTGGTCTTAAACTCAGAGCATGGTAGGTGACTCATGGCTTTAATTCTAGCCTTTTGGGAGGTAACGATAATATAATCAGCAGTTCAAGGTTTTCCTGAGCTACACATTGAGTTCACATAGCCAGCCTGAACTATGAGACCTAACAAGAAAATCAGAGGCTGGAAAGATGGCATAGCGGTTTAAAGAACTGGCTTCTGTTCCACCAAAATGGTGTTCAATTCCCAGCAGCCACTAGCAACAGTCCGTAACTCCAGCTCCAGGGGATCCAACATCCTCTTCTGGCCTCCACAAGCACTGAACAAACACATGGTACATAGACATATACATAAAATTTTTTTTAAAATTAAATAAAAAATAACATTCTCAGGCCCAGTGAGATGGCTCAGTGGGTCTCAAAGACACTTGCCACCAACCAGAATTCAATCCTTGAGATCCCCTTGATGAAAAGAGAACTGACTCACACAAGTTGTCCTCTGATCTTCATTTGCCCACAAACACTATGGCACACCCCCAAAAATAAATAAAATTATTTGTAATTAAAATATTAAATTGTATTTAAATATTAAAGTGTATTTAAAAATATTTTTTAAGGAAGATGGGCAAGATGGCCTTGAGGGTGTAAGTGTACTTGCTGAGAGCCTGATGACCTGAGACCAGTATCTGGAATCAGAAGGAGAACTAACTCCATAAAGCTGTCTCTGACTCCACCCAAGCTCCATAGCATGGATGCACCCCACATGTATCACACACACAATAACCCTGATTCCACAGGCTCTATGATACGCAGGCACCACCACACATATCATACACATACAATAATAATTTTAATCATAACTAAAATATAAAATATTATTAAACGGTTACTATTATAAAAATAAGTAATCTATAATGAGGGATTTCTTTTCCTTCAATGACTACCAAGGGCAGACTTTACTGGAACTAAAAGGCTTCCATATATTTCTTTCATATTAAAATTGACAATGGGACCTCCTTTGGCTGGCCAGATGCTACAAACCGTTAAACACTACCAACCTGCTAAACCTCATATTAATGATAGATTCTTTTGGTTCCTATTCAAGGGAGTTAGAGGCAGGAGTATATCAGGAATTCAAGGCCTCAATTATATGGCAATTTTCAGGCCAGCCTAGGCTACCAAAGACCTTGTCTCAAAGATAAAAATGAAACATTCTTCTGTTATCTATTTTTGTATAAGTAAATGAAAATCTTGGAGAATGGGACAATCTGATTTCCTAATTGGCAGCTGCTAGACCCTCCTTTGCTCTAGTTGCCTTCAGCAAAAGGGCTGTCAGTCAAGCAGACAGCCAAATCACCCTTACACCACTGGACATTTGGAGCACTCTGCAGCTGCCTTAGGGAAGCTACACAATGCCCCCGACTGCTTGCTCTGATCTCCAGAAATGAAAACACATGTCCACACAAAAGGCAAAGCATAGAACATTGTTCAGAACAACTACAAAATAGAAATGATCCAAATATGCACCAATTTAATGAACAAATAAAATTTTATGGATAAAAAGTATATTCATAAAATGGAGTACTATTAGCAATAAAAAAGAAGTATAGATATACACCCATATGGATGAACCTTGAGAACATTACCATAGTAACAAAAAATAATAATTCTTGTATAAGTCTGTTTACACAAAATGTCCAGATGTCTAAAGTAACCAAACCCATAAAGAAAGCAAGAAGGAAGCTGGGTGTGGTAGTGCACACCTGTAATCCCAGCACTCAAGAGATGGAGGCAAAAGATTCTGGAATTCAAAGTCATCCAAGGTTACATATAACAAGTTCAAGAACACCCTTGAGCAACAATAAAAAATAAGTAAGAGGAAAGTAAGAATGGCATGGAGGAGAGGAAACAAAATGAAAAGTGATTCTTACAGAATGTGTTGGGAAAAGATAAAGATAAACTGTTCTAAATTAGACTTTGGTGACTGTGCACACTCAGAATATACTGCAAGTCATTCAGGTACACATTCTAAACAATATGTGAATTACATCTCAACAAAGCTACTCTTTTAAGACAGGATTTCAAATACCCCATGCTGGTCTTGAACTTGCTGTGTCCTGTGTCCGCAAGGATAACCCTGAGCTCCCTATCTTCCTGCCTCCACCATTCAAGTGCTGGGATTATAGGCATGAACCTTCACACACAGCTTTAAAACTACTTTTTAAATGACAATGTATGTCATTATTCAAGTTAAAAATTTAAAAACAAAACTTTAGACACAATTAGAGTGAATGCTAATTGCTCTGACCCATCAATCAAAATAAGGAAATGACTACTATTAGTTAAATGTGGTGTATAAGAGATGGAGAAATGGCTCAAGGGTTGAAAGTACTCTTCTAGAAGACCCAGGTTCAATTCCCAGTATCTACAGAACAGCTCATAACTGTCTGTAACACCTGTTCCAGGGTATCTGCCACCCTCATTCAGACATACATGCAGGCAAAACACTAACGTACATAAAATAATTTTTTAAAGAGTAGAATACAGACATGGAATTTGAAAAATGAAAACATTCATTCATAACTGATTTAGAATCAGAATGTTAGTACTTGGGATGTGAGAGTAATCTGCTTGTGACATCTGTAACCCCACTGATCACTACGGTTGACTGGGCTGATATGGCTAGCTAGGCAGGTGTTCCCTTCCTTCTTCACTGTTCAAGATGTGACCTTCCCAAGTGGCACTGAGGATGACCTCCATGAACAGAGGACTCTCTTTAGCTAAGGGTTTAAGTGTGTTTGTGTCTCTATGCCACAGTCTCAAAAGAAGTTCTCAGCCAGGTTCTGCCAGAGCCTGACAAACACAGAGGCAGAGGCTAGCAGCCAACCATTAGACTGAGCATGGAGTCCCCAATGGACGAGTTAGAGAAAGAACTGAAGGAGCTGAAGGGGTTTGCAACCCCATAGGAAAAACAACAATATCAACCAACCAGAACCCTCAGAGCTCCCAGGGACTAGACCACCAACCAAAGAGTACACATGGAGGGACCCATGGCTCCAGCTGCACATGTAGCAGAGGATGGTCTTGTTGGGCATCAATGAGAGGAGAGGCCCTTGCTCCTGTGAAGGCTTGATGTCGCAGAGTAGGGGAATGCCAGGGCAGAGGTGTGGGAGGGAGTGGGTGGGTGAGCACCCTCATAGAAGCAGGGGGAAGGAAAGATAGAGGTAGACAAATCTCTGTGAGTTCAAGACCAGCCTGATCTATTTGCTAAGCTCTAGGACAGAAAGAGCTGCATAATAGAGAAACCCTGTCTCAAAAAAGCAAACAAATAAATAACCCAAATCCTTGGGCCAGGAACAGCAGGCCTCTGGTTCAGCAGGTAAAGGTGCTCGTTGCTGAGCCTAGCGACCTGAGATCAATGCTCTGAACTCACATGGTAGAAGAAAAGAACATACCCTGCAAGTTTCCTCTGACCTCCACGGTGTGCTATGGCATCAGCATGTGTGTGTACACAGATACAGACATACAGACATACACACACGCACATACATACAAACATATATACATACATGAATGTTAAAAATTTTTAATCCAAATTTTCTAATAATACAGCCAGGGAAAACGACTGAAACTAATAGAGTCATGTGATAGTTTCTGGACCTTTTTTATTGTTATTAACAACGTCCCCGTAAAGTAAAAGACTTCTTAATTCACATACTCTCACAAAACCAGAAGAAAAAGAGTTCAGTTATAATAATGAGAAAATTTGGGGAAATTGGGTAATATGTTTAAATTATAATGTATACATTACTAAAGCCAAAATACCAACATGATTAAGTTATAATGTATTTCTAAAGCTAAGAGAATTAGACAGCAAAATTCAGTTTATACAAATACATGCATACTGATACATACTACTGGTGCTGGGCATTTAGCTCAGTCGGTCGAATGCTCACCTAACAGGCAGCGGCGAGCCTGTTCAATCACTAGCATGATTGTGAGAAAACTAAGCTTGATGACGCTGAACTGTAAGCCCAGCTCTTAGGAAGTGTGGGTATGATGAAGATCAGAAGTTCAAGGGTATTCTCAGCTAGACAGCAAGTATGACGACAGCCTGAAATACAGGAAACTACATAGCCCTTCCTAAAAATAAAAGATAAAATGTACTACTATTTCACTGAGGGTTAACAAACTAAATCACAGTAATCTAAATGTATGATACTAAATTAAAGCTATTTATTACACAAAACAGCAGCAAGCAGAACCTACAAGCAACTCAAGATAACATGGATGGCACCCTGATAAGAAATCCTTCCTAAAACTCTAATGATTCCAAACCCTCGATTCAGCAAATATCTTAACATAACCTTTTCAGTCACTCTAATGTCACTTCAGTTACTGAAAGTCAAATAGTAATAGCCACTAATAACATATTTAGGAGAATATTCGTGAGTGACACTGGGCTTCTATAAAGGACTATGAAATGTAAATCAGTTGCCTTTCACACAAGAAAACAGTAAATGAGAGGAGCATGAACAAGATCATGGTCAGGATAGCGACACAAAGAGAAGGAAGCAATTCTGTGAAAGAACTGCCACAATAAAAAGCGGGAGCTAAAAAAAATCACCTTGTGGGGGATGGGGTTCAACTCAGTGGTAGAGCACGGGGCGGGGGTGGGGGCGGGGGGACACAGAGACAAACTACTAAGGACAGTTATTTCCAGGAATGACACTGGGAAAAACTTGCTTGGCACAAATAATGGAGCCTGGAGAAGAAAGCTGTGCAAGTGAAGCTAAAAGTAAAAGTCCCCAACCTTCAGTCACTCTTGACTGGGACAACTCTCCCAATGAAAATGTAAGCACTGATAAGTGAGGCGCTATGGAAGGAGGCGCACTGATTCAATATTGTACAAGGAGGGGTAAAGATGATTTCAACTCATGTACTGAACGGAGGCCAGAAAGTACCACAGGAAAGGACCGGGAGGAACTACTTCTAGGACACCAGGAAACTGGAGGGAGGGGGGTCAAAATCGAGCTTGGTGAATAATTTCCAACAGGAAGTACAGCAGATGGTAATCCCCAACTAAGACAGAACAAAAGTAGCGAAGAATCTGTGGGCTGTGTACAGTTCAGCTGAGGAGGGCTTGCCTGGCACACTGCAAGACACTGTGTTCCATCCACAACACCACAAAAAAAAAAAAAAAAGAAAAGAAAAGAAAAGAAAAGAAAAGAAAGAAAGAAAGAAAGAAAGAAAGAAAGAAAGAAAGAAAGAAAGAAAGGAAAAGACAGACAGACGGAAAGGCAGGGTGTCCAGTGCAGAGTGCCTGGGCTGGGAACTAGAACCCCACTTCCCTTCCTCTGCGACCTTGGATAAGTCACTCCTCTTCCCCGTGCCTCATCTGATACAGGGGAACAGTAACTGTACCCCAGCGGTAGGATTGCTCAATGGCTTCCATAGATGCATTTGCGCATTAGTTCACACAATGCCTCCCGCTCTGTGTAACAAGTGCAAGGTAACTGAGCCGAGAAAGGCCGGGTATGTTCTGACACCTCCAGAGGCAATGCAGGTGGAAGCTCTTGGAGGTGTCAGGGGAAGGAGCAAAGAGCACGTCCAGGTGGTGGCAAGGTCCCGCGTCTACACCTGGACTGGATCGTCCTCATGAACTGGGATTTCAGGCAAGGTAAAGTGGGAGGACACTTCCTCCAGGACCGAGAAAACCGGGACGCTCTCGGAGGACCTGTGATGGGCAGTTCCACCGCGCGCACAGCCGGCGCTTGCTCCGGACTGAAGAGCTGCTAACCAAAGCGAGCGGCGGCCCACTAGAGCCGCGCCTCACCCTCTCTCCTCAGAAAGCTCCCCAGCCGGGCCTCGCCCAAGACGCAGGACACCCGCGACTCTCCCCACAGCCACCCACCGCGCACCGCCTGCTCCAGCCGACCCGGCCCCGCCCCAGTACCTGAGCGTGGGCCCGATGCAGGCCGTGTCTGTGCTCTCGATCTCTCTCAGGATCCGCTCGTGCTCCGCCGCCGTCTCCAGGCTCTCCTCCGCCATCTTCACCCGTTCCATCGCAGGGCGCTGCCGCGCGGCCCTCTCTCAGCAAATACCCCACGATCCCTCAGCCCAGGCTCTGCGGCCGCTGGGCCAGCACCCCGCAGCGCGACCCCGCCCTCGGATGCCACGCCCCCTTGCGTCAGCCCGACCGCGAGCGTCGCGCACAGCCCACTGGGATTTGTAGTTCTCTAAGTCAGGCGGAGCTGGGTTCTGTCTATTCATTCTCATTGAATCTATGCTAATTGCCGCTACCTTGATATATATCCAGAGCACTTTATGACAGGTGTATACAGTAACACCAAATCAGGCAGTGGTACTAACTCCGCACATTTTTTAAATGTGTATAAGCATTTTGCTTGTATGTATGTCTGTGTTCTACCTGTATGAATAGTGCCCAAGGAAATCTGAAGAGAGTGTCAGATCACCTGGGACTGGAGTTACGGTTGCGAGGTCACTAGTAGGTACAGGGAAGAACCACAAGTGTTCTTATCGGCTGAGTCTTCTCTCCAGCCCCTAAATATGAAGCCTAGGCTGACCTTGAACTCATGATCATCCTGCCTCTCTTTTTTTTTTTTTTTTTTGAGATTATAATATAATTACAAGATTTTTCCTTTACCTTTCTTCCCTTCAAAGTTCCCATGTACCCCTCCCCCACTCCTCTTCAAATTCATGGTCTCTCTATTCACTGCTATTACATGCATATATTTATGCATATAAACATATATATTCCTAAATATGTTGTTTCTATAATGTAACTTGTGTGTATGTTTTCAGTACTGACTGTTTTTGCCTCCACTTCTTAATCATTTTCTATAAGTAAGACCCACCATAACCAGCTTTCTTTTCTTTTCCTTTTTTTTTTTATTGAGACAGGGTCTCATTATGCAGTCCTAGATAGAACTGAAACTCACTACGTAGATCAGGTTGCCCTGACCTCACAGAGACCTACCTGCCTCTGTCCTCCAAAGTTCTGTATTTAGAGACATCTACCACTACATCTGACTTTTTTATTATTAAAATAAAATTACATTTTTTTCTCCATTCCTTTTTCTTCCTTCCAGTCTATCTATGCAACACTTAACCTCCCATCCCCACAACACCCTCAGGAAATCCTGGCCTTCTCTAATTGTGTGTGAGGGTGTGTGGAGGGGGAGTGAACACAGAAATATACAGATACAACATGCTGAGTTGTTTAGTGTTGCATGTATGTGATTTCAAGGATGGCCACTTGGCATTGGATAACCAAGTTAGGGGGCTACCATGGAGGATCTCTCTCTCTCTCTCTCTCTCTCTCTCTCTCTCTCTCTCTCTCTCTCTGAATTCTTTAGCTCTTTTTCTAGGGGTGGGGCACCATGAGTTTCCCCCTTCCACATTAGCTTGTCTATTGGTGTTTTCCTTGTTCACATTTTGTTTAGGCGGCATACAGTGCTATCACAAGTGAATCTTCTGTCTAGTTTCTAGAGGACACAATCTCACAGCACATTTCCTAGTCCTCTGGCTTTTGAAATTTTTCTGACCCTCTCTTCAGAAATGTTCCCTGAGCCTTGGGTGCAGGAGTTGTGTTGTAGATTTATCCATTGGGGCTGAGCACCCCATGGTTAGTTCTTCTCTGTATTCTGACCACTTGCGGTTTTCTGGAATGGTCACTGTCTGTTGCAAAGTGAAGCTTCTTTGGTGAGGTTGGGAGCTACTCTTAAGCTATGGTAATAAGGTTATTTAGAATGCAATTAGCGATTATGCTGGTTTAATAAATAGCAGTAGTAGATTCTCCTCTAAGATTCATAACCTCACTAGCCCCAGCTAGTTGACTAGGCTTCCGATACTAGGCATGATATTTTTCCCCCTGCTATGTGAACTTTAAATCCAATTAGATATCTTCTGGTTGCCACCAAAGTATGAGTGCCACTCCTGCGCCTTTGGGGATCTGCTGGCGGTTGCTGTAGTTCTTAGGACTGTTGGTTGCTTCCCTCTATTAGTACTCTGCGTAGCACCTTCCAGTTCTATGAAAGTTAGTCCCCAGGGAGGACGTTTTCAAAGTAGATCCAGCTCTGGGTCCACTGTTTAAATTGCATGATGTCTTCAGCAAAAGAAATTTAGTCTCAACCCTGGCAACCATGAGCAATGGCAATAGCCTGGCTTGTTTCAGGAATCTCTTGGGCCACCCTGAACAACAATTCAAAAGGTGGTTTCTCATATCTAGCACTGGGATTTTTTTTTTTAATGAGATATTTTATGGCTGTTGAAGAGAGCATTGTCAGCTCAAGTGGCTTAACTTCATTTAAACTATATGTTCCTGTCATGACACTTGTATCATGTGTAATTTGGGGTAAATAAAAAATATAATGCCTTGTACCTTTTTCAAGCATCCTTAGTAGCCAGATGTGACAGCATATGTCATTCATTAATCTCAGCACACCGGAGGCAGAGGCAGACAGTGGAGGAGTGGTACAGGAGGATCACTATGAGTTGGAGGACACACTAGGGTACATGGTAAGTAGAGTGAGACCCCATTAAGGAAAGAAAGGAAAAGAAAGCAAGGAGGGAGGGAGGGAGGAAATGAGACTACCAATATACCTTAGAGAAAAATTGTACCACAGAGTGAATGCATTTGTGCTTTATTCTAAGGTTCCACTAATCTAACAGACCATGTATCAAAAGCACCTAGAAACACATTTGTGATTTTTAAACGCAGACTAGAGATCTTACCTCTGGAAACTCTGATCCAGTAACGTGTGTGTGTGTGTGTGTGTGTGTGTGTGTGTGTGTGTGTGTGTGTGTGTGTTATAAAGGAGGCTGACTAAGAGCAGGCAGGTTGGGCATTACATGAATAGAGGACAGAGTTGCTGTCAATCACAGAAGGTTTGAAGAAGCAAAGGGAAGACTGAGAATAAATGACTTGGGCTACAGATATAGGAGTATATTAACTGTTGATTAAAAAAAAAAAGACACTTGGGGATGAAGAAAGCACTTGCTGATCTTGCAGTGGACCCAACATTCACATAGTGACTCACAACCATTCGTAACTCCAGTTCCAAGGAATCCAGTGCCTTCTTCTGGCCTCTGTGGGCACCAGGCACACACGGGGTGCATATACATAGATACAGGCAAAACACTCTCAGAAAATCAAAAATAAGTCTTTATATAAAAGGAAGATACTTGATAGGTATAAATTTATCTCCAAATCATAGTTTAAGTGAAAAAAAGCAAGGCACAAAACAATAGACTGTGCTCTCACTCCTTTGGATTTTTTTTTTTTTTTTTTTTTGGTGTGTGTTTTACACTAGGTAAACCAGGCTGACCTCAAACTCACAGACATCTGTTGAACTCCGCTGGAATTAAAGGCATGAACCACCATGCCTGACCCTACTCATTTTTGTTTCTTTGACTTATTTTATGGATGTAAACATTCATCTAAAATGCATACCCACCTGCCATGGATATGCCTGGTACCCTTGGAGGTCAGAAGAGAACTGGATTCCCTGATACTGGAGTTATAGCTGGTTTTGAGTTGCCATGTGGGTGCTGGGAACCAAACCCACATCCTCTACAAGAACAGCAAGTGCTCTTAACTGCTAAGCCATTTCTCCACCCCACCTCCTTTTTTTTTTAAGAATAAATATTCATGTGCAGCTGGGCATGGTAGCACATGCCTCTAATCCCAGTTCTTGGGAGGGAGGAGCAGGTTAGGGGCAGCCTGTACTGGAGGAGCAGGTTAGAGGCAGCCTGTTCTATATGAGAGCCTGCTACAAAAGAGCAAATAGAAATGTACACACATATGATCACATGTACATAAAATATTATAGGGGTAAAGTAGTTCCAGAAAAGTACCCCAACAAGTGTGAACAGAAGTACTGGTCAGGAGGACTACAAAGCTACAGTCTAGGGCAAGAGAAAAGCAACTTTATTTTTCTTGGGCAGACTTGCCTTCCTCCAGAACATGGTGGTTACTAACTAGAAATATATTTTAACAGTGAACAGACAGCAGTGAGCCAAAAGCGTTCCAAGTTCTGGTTTGCAGGAAGAAAACAAGTTGCTAAACCTGTCAGATTCCACACCACACTCCCTGGCTGTCCTAAGCTTACCCCATTACTCACTGGTAAAATGTTTCACCTAGGTGCGGAGATTAAGAAGGGCTTGGAGCCTTTCATATTTCTAAAGATCTTTTGAAATATACGACATAGGGCCCTCTTTGGTCCTCATTTTAGCAAGTTACTCTGCATGAAAGCTTTTCTGTAGAAAGCAAACTAGTCTGGAAGCCAGATGTGTATGGCAGTGGTAAAACTGCCTCTACCAGCTCAATGGGTTGTGTTTGGATGCTTTTGTTTGTTTGTTTTGTTGGGTTTGTTTAGCCTATTCTTATGTTTGTTTGTTTGTTTGTTTGTTTGTTTGTTTGATGTAGCAAAGAGGTCAGAAGCTCCACATCTTATTAACATCTTATTGACTCCAAGCAACTAAGACAGAAATATCTGAATGGGCTACCTTCAGTGAGTTCATGCGTACAGTGTCCACACAGCAGCGTTTCACAGCACTCCTGCCAATCCTCTGGCTCTGAAATCCCTGCCCCACTTTCTGCCACTGTGTTCCCTGAGCCTTGGGGAGGTGAGGATTGACATGGATGTTGCATTTAGGCCTGAGCACTGGCTAGTCACTTAGATAAAGGTAGAGGCAGGAAGACCAAGGGTTCAAAGTCATTCTCCACTACTTATGGAGTTATAGGCCAGCCTGAGCTACCTGAAATTCTATCTGCAGATAATAAGTGGGAAGATGATGGATGGATACATACATACATACATACATACATACATAATACACACACACACACACGCGTGCACATACATACATAGATACATACATACATACGACTTAATTTTCTTTTAAACTTGGGAATTTAAGGTCACCCTTATCTGCATATGGAGTATGAAGCCAGCATATCTCAAACACAGAGGTGTACTGGATATATACTGTGTATGTACTAAGTTATACCTTCTAAACAGAAAGAATGCCAGATACACAGGAAGCTAATAGACAAGCACTGGGCGGAGGATCAGAGTCCCCGTGAGTCATTTTCAACATTAGCAGGGAGCAGATGCCTGGAGCAGAAGATCCAAATGTGGGACCTTTCAATTGTGCTTCATGTTCTTCAAAATTGAGAGTGTGGCTTAGTGAGAGATAGTTCTCACAAAGCACAGGTGAGGCGATGCACGGCTAAAGCTTAACTTTATCCCCAGCTATGCTAAACACTTTTTTTTCCCTTGAGACACAGTTTCACATGTAACTCCCTATGTAGGCCAGGCTGGCCTTGAGTTACAAGAGACTCACCTGCCTCTGCCTCCAGAGCGCGGGGATTAAGAGTGTCTACCACTACAACCAGTTTAAACACATTAATTTTTAAGAGGATGGATCTCAGTGGTAGGGCATGCATGAGACCCTGAGTTCCACCTTCAGCACTGCAAAAGAGGAAAAAAAGAATTAGTTTTAAATACTTTTAAAATAAAGATAGGGCTAGCGTGCACCTACATTGGTAGATTGCTCACCTGCCTGGCATGCATAAACCCCTGGATTCAGCAACTCTATCAAAAAGAAATCATTTAATTGGGGCTTGCTTACAGTTTCAGAGAGTTTGACCATAATTATGGTGGGAAGCATGGTGGCCTACAGGCAGACTCGTGGCTGGAGAAGTAGTTGAGAGGTCTACATCCTGATCTGCAGGAGGCAGGAAGAGAGTCTGGGTTTAGAATGGATTTTTCAAACCTCAAAGGCCACCCCCAGTGCCACTCCCTGATGACTAAGCATTCAAATAGGTGTGCCGAGGTGGGCCATTCTCATTCAAATCAACACACCGGGGGCTCTACCACATGGCTTAATCTCAGGATTCAGGAGGTAGAGGAGGAGGATTAGGGGTTCAAAGTCAGCCTCTACTACATATGAAGTCAAAAGCCTGAGCTTCATGTTGTTAAATAAATAAATAGGTGGGTGATAGGTACATTCATGGGTATATAGACAAATGATATTTTAAAATATTTTTAGATAGGAACTCACTCTGTAGCTCAGGCTGGCATCAAACTTAGAGTGAACTCCCTGCTTCTGCCTCCCAAGTAGTGGGCTGATAATGTGTACTTCTGCTTGGCTTTCTTAAATAGACTAGCACTTGCTTATTCTTTGACAGCATGACATACATATAAACAGTGTGTCTTGATCACATGCACTCCCAACTACCTCATTGACCCCAGGCATCCCCAACTTGTCTTCTCGACCTCCCACATCCTCTGCTCTTTCCTCTTCCCAAACCAACAGTCCAGTTAATGCTGCCTGCTGGAATGCTGCCCCACAGCATTGGCTTAGCCTTGTGTGGGTTACTGTAGCTTCAGTGACTTCAGTTGAGTAGCCTTGTCCTGTCCAGAAGACAGCCTCCTTCCCGTCCTCCAGCTCTTACGTGTATTAGTGTAGTCAAGGGAAATATAACTTGCAGAAAATTATTCCAAAGTTTCCACTGATCCAACAGGCAATAACACCAGACACACCTGGAAACTTAAAACAATTAATTTACCTTTTTTACTTAATTCCTTTATTTTTAAGATGTATCTTATTTTTATGTGTATCTCTGTGTATGTGTGTGGGTCCCTTGTGTAGAGGTGTCTGCAGAGGCTGAAAGAGAGCAGCAGATCCCCCCTGGAACTGGAGTTACAGGTAGTTGTGAGCCCACATCAATCATTAATCAAGAAAATGAGCCATAGGCTTGCCTACAAGCAATCTGATGAAGGCAATCTCTTAATTAAGGTTCCCTCTTCCCAGATGATTCCAACTTATGTCAAGTTCAAAACAAAACACTGCACAGATCCCTTCTGCAGGGATATCCCTTGACCAGGTTATTCCTACTGGATACTCAGTGATTATGACCAGACCTTTCACCTTATTAACCATGAATGCTCCCAACACTCAAAGAATGCCATAAACATCAATTCACAAGAATACAAAACCATTAAGTCCTCCATTCTGATACTGGTCTATCTAGCTTTGCCTTTGTCTAATCTCTGTGGAATCTGCACTTTAATTCTGTCCTTCCAATTTCTATGGCATGTAGCAAATGTTTCCTTCTGTCATCCTCCACTAACCAGGAAATGAGTTTGGGTAAGACATGGCTGCAGTATTCTTTCATGTCAAATAGGATTAAAACCTATGCATGCATTCATGATGTTCATGATGTACTATGAACAGATATTAGCGTTGAGAGGAACGTTGGAGTTAGAAGGGTGATGTTGGTTAACACTAAGATGAAAAGTAGAAGGGTTGGCAGCTCAGTGTGAGACTGTCAAGTTGACCAAAGAAAAGAAAGAATGGGGACCCAGGAACAGAGGCTAGCTAGCTGTCCCAATGCCTCCTCAAATGAGGAACATTTCTGAGGGGCCTCTGTCCTTCTATGTCTTCTTATTTTTGGTATATTTAATATCAACAGACAAAACCATAAGTAAGAATGGCCTCTAGGCAAGAAGGTTCGTCTCTTCCAGAAAAGAGACCATCCAGTTTTCACCATGGATTAGTAGCATAAGACAAAAGGACCAAGAAAAGGCTGGAGCTTGGTAGCTGTGACAAGAGTTAGCTCCTCAGTAAACTGAAAGCTGATCATGTGAACTTGAAAATAAAAAGAGGTTAGTCAACGAGCCATCAAAGAGCTAAGACCAACAAGCAACACCTGCCAGGTCAGATGGTCAGCAGATACCCAAGATCAATATCTAACATATCAAGTCAGAGAAGGGCAGAAGGGACTTCAAACTACTTTTCATATTGATTGAGCAGCATGTGACCATCTACCTGGTTGGGCCAGAAAAACACGCACAGAGCCTTGGGCCTTCCATTGATTAGTCTTATGATGAGCCAAGAGAATTAACCAGTCTACCAAAATCACCTGAATCTTTGTTCCATTTCTGTCATAAGTCCTGTAAAAAGCCCTTCAAAAGTAGCTCAGTGGGTTTTCTCCTCTCAGAACTTCTCCCACTGTCAGGAGTCCCACTTTCCCCTAAATGCTCCTTAATAAGGTCTTGCACTCACTTTGCTTAACTCCCACCATGTCTTTAATCTTCATTAGCATGAAAGAATGAGCTCAGGGGTCACTGTCTCAGGCTCATTTCTGGTGACTGAATGAAAATGAGGACATGACTACTCCTAGGTATGGTTGAGGAGAAGGGTTTTATTATAGATATGAGGAAGAGAACAGCCAGAGGCATCTAGAAGAATCTAGACAGAACACGGTCAGCCACCTGAACTGGGCCATGAGAGGAGGGGAAGAGAGAGATCTAGAGAGGAAGATAAGAGAAAGGGAAGAAGAGAGGATAAATGAATAGAGACAAGAACCAAGGACCAGGAAGAGAACCAAGAGAGCACAGAGCCAAAATAGCTGAGTTATGTAGGGATGAGAAACTGAGGAGAGCTGGGGAGCTGGAGAGGTTTGGAGTGGGGGAAATGGTGAGAAGTGCTGAGAGGAGCCAGGACTCTGCGATGGGTACTTGTGATGCTGAGAGAAACTAATGACCAGTGTCCACTTTGCTGTGTTAAATGGGCACCTCAGCCATTTGTTCCAGGTTTCTCTAAGATCTAACAATGACCAGAGTGTCTAGCTTCCTAAGCCTCACACATCTGAGTTGAGAAAACTGTCACCGTTCTCAAGCATCAATAACTTAGATAGTCCTAAGAATTAGAAATAATGGATGAACAACAAAACTCCATGGTACCGTGCATTTAGCATACCAAAGTACTATCTACGTTCAATATCTAGGAAGAAGGGGAAAAATCACTCCCATCAATCAACTTTGTCAAGATGATCTTAAACTTTCCAGGTGCCCATCCAGAGACTTGCTTCCAGCCTTCATCCCCTGGAGCTAAAGTCACAGCTAGCTGTGAGGCGTCCAGTGAGGGTGTTGGGAACCAATTCGGATCCCCTGCAAGAGAAGTATATGTTCCTGACCACTGAGCCATCTGCCCAGCCTCAGTCTCTATTCTTGGCATTGCTTTGCTGTTGCTCATTCTATCTTCATTCTGTAAGGTTCTTCTCCAGAGTCACCCTCTCCTCCGGGTGACTTTTCCTGTGATCTAATTTTCCTTCTTGGTTCAGCCTCTTGTGTACACCCAGAAACCCCTGTGTGACATTTTCACTATCTCACCTCTCAGGTCCTCTGTCCTTCACTGCAGAGGAGTTGAGAGCACAGAGACTGGTGTCAAGTACTCTAGATTTGATCTATTAGGCTCTTGTCTTGTTTCTCTATCAGTTGCTGTAGCAAAATCTACTGACAAGAGCAACTTGAGGGAGAGAGAGGGCTTATTCCAGTTCACAGTTCAGGTTACAGTCCATCAAGACAGAGAACTTAAGTTGTGGAGCGGGAAGTCAAGGCAATGGGAGTTTATAATGACCGGTCACATGACACCTGCAGTTAGAAGAGAAGAGTAGAACATGGGTTTGTTTGGGCTCGGTTTGCCCTCTTCCATTTTGTACAGTCCAGGATGATGGTTCCACCCACAAGTAATGGGTCTTCCCACCTCAGTTTTCCTAATCAAGACAACCCTTACAGATATTTCCAGAGGCTAGCCCAAATCTAGAGAATCTTTCACAGATATTCCCAAAGCGTACCTTCTAGGTGTTCAGTTAACAATACTAGTCATCATGGTTCTAGTCCTGTGATTGGGAAATAATCCCTAAATAGCTTCCTCTCCCATTTTATGAGGTTGATAATGGTGTCTACCTTATAGGGATATATTGATCACTAGAAGCAAAGTACTTAAGAAAAATGTTGATCTAAATATCATCGTTCACCTAATTTAACAAAGGGCTTTTAAGTGACATAATAACTTGGGATAACTGACCATAACTGCAAGCCTATAAGCCTCACACCATCCCTTCTTCATCTTTCTTTCAATTCCACTCATGATCATGCAGCTAGAATTACAGGCCGTTGTAAGACATCCAATCTAGATTCTGGAAACTGAACTTGGGTCCTCTGAAAAGGCAGTACCTGCTTTTAACCACTGAGCCATCTTTCCAGCCTCTGTTGACATTTTCTTTTTTCTTTTCTTTTTTAAAAAAGGCATGGTCAAAAACTGGCTGGCCTCAAACTCACTATACAGCCAAGGATGACCTTGACAATTGATTCTATTGTCTCTACCTCCAATGCTAGGATTATTCACATGTTGATATGAGAATATTGGGGTGTCTTAGGGAGTGAGGGAGCCTTTCACAGGATTTCAGAAACTCAACAACTACCAAAACCATCCTCAGCCAGTACTTTCAGATTCTTGACTCAAGAAGAATCACATTATGAAATTCAGAGCCCACAGAGGATGAGTTTTAGAGAGGAATTTTATGGATTAGAGTTTTATAGGTGATCACTTAAAAATTGGGAGGGTGTAGGAAGAGAGGAGAAAGAAAGTACACCCAGAGCTACAGTTTAGTGGGAGGTTTTTTTATTGGGAAGATACACCATGATCACAGCAATGCTTATAAAGGAAAATGTTTAATTGGGGCTGGCTTACAGGTTCAGAGGTTCAGTCCATTATCATCATGGCAGGAAACATGGCTGCATGCAGGCAGACATGGTGTTGGAAAAGGAGCTGAGATCCTGATCTTGATCTGAAAGCAGTAAAAGGAGACCGACTTGAGCTCCTGAGACCTCAAAACCTGCCACCACAGTGACACACTTCCTTCAATAAGGACACACCTCCTAATAGTGCCACTCTCCCCGTGTCAATCAAAAACACATGAGTCTATGGGGATCATTCCTATTCAAACCACCACCACAGAGGGACCTCAGAGAATAGGGTCCAATCAAATTACTGATCTAGGGGCTTTTTAAAGTATCTATGGAAAAAAACTGGGTATTGTGGCTAGTTTTATGTCAACTTGACACAAGCTAAAGTCATCTAAGAGAAGGAAACCTCAACTGAGAATAGGCCTCCATAAGACTGGGTTCTAGGTAAGCCTGAAGGGCATTTTCTTAGTGATTGGGGCCACCCCTGGGCTAGTGGTCCTAGGTGCTATAAGAAAGGAGGCTGAGTAATCTGTGAGAAGCAAGCCAGTAAGCTGCACTCCTTCATGGCCTCTATATCAGCCCCCACCTCCAGGCTCCAGTCTTGTTTGGGTCTCTATCTTGATATCCTTCAATGATTAATTAAGTTGGAAGCACAAGGCAAATAAATAAATAAATCCTTCCCTCCCTAAGTTGCTTTGGTGATGGTGTTTCATCAAAGCATAGTAACCCTAAGGTTAACTGCGGGGTGGGGGAGGGTTGCTTGTGAATTCAGTCAGCTCCAATCAGGTTTCCAATATCAGTCACTCAGCCATATACAACTGAGAAACAAAGAAACAGGAGCTCTCTTCTGACATCCCGGTCTCCAGCAAAGACAGTCTGAGAACTGCTGCTTCGGGGTCCCTGCCTACCTGAGAAAGTTTCTATCGCCTATTCTGTTAACCATGACATCACCTCTAGCTCTAGTAGATGACTTTAAAGGTCTAAATGTCCTGGATCATCGACACCCTTCTGACTCTTCTCTTATATAGGGAAGGGTGCAGGCTGTGCAGGGTGGAGGCACTGGAAAGAACACAGTGAACCCTGAGGGGAACTCTGGGCCTTCTTGCTGTGTTTGCTAGCATGGTTGGGGACTATGAAGACACCTCCCTAGAGTCTGACCTCACTGGATCTCCTGGGTGGTGATGTCACCTGCTGCTATGCCTGGTCCCTGAGTCTCCACCCACACTGACATCACCCCTGTTGTCTTGGGTTCTGTGGTTGCCGGAGACAATTTCTATGATTAGAATACAGAGAGTCCATTCCTCCCTCAGAATCTTTTCCTCTGTATGGGCAACTTTTCTCTGTCTTACCCTGACTTCCCTAAAAGTATAAGCTCCACTCAGTACTGTGCTCCACTAACAAACTGCCTGGAATCTCTGACACATCAGTCTAAATTGGGAAACGCAGGGGATTTAAAAAAAAAAAAAAAAGGCTCCCTAGTGATCTCTGTCAGACTGTAAGAGGGAAAAGTTGAGCAGGAAGAAATTAGGGCATCTCCTCAACTTTTCCAGTATCTGACCTTCGCAAGCTGGCCCTGTTTCATGCTGGAAATTCAAAGTGCTTTCTGATAGTACCAAATATTTCTCTGCTCTAACTACTGCTCCATTCCTAGATCTGTAGAGATGTGTCTTTGGTACACTTTTCACCCAAGGGCTGGCAGCCCTACATAGCTTCAAGACGGGGCTACTCAAGGTAAATCAGAGTTAGGACTTTTGGCCAATCCCCGGGGAGCAGGCAAAGGTCTAAGGACAAGCTGATCCTTAGCAAACAGTGATGTAGTGAACCGCACTAATGTAATAAAGCCTCCATAAAAAAACCAACAGGACAGGTTCTTACCGGAGCAGCCAGATGCTGAATACATGGAAATTCCCAATTAAATGCTATGTCTGCAGCTACAGAGGGGATTAGCCATGCTCCTCCCTAGCTTCTTCCATGGCTGGCTTAAGGGAGCCAGAGTCGTATACTTGTAACTCATGTTGTAACTTCACTAAGCAGCTAAACTCCCACTGCACCGTAACTCTAAGGTTGAACGGTCTGATAAGATCGGCTGCCTGCCAATCAGGCACAGAGCAACTCTAGCTATAACTTGATGCCACAGTTTGAGCAGTCACTAAAGCGATGAGCTCAGTGGTTCCTCCCTTGAAAAGTCGGCTGCATCCCACTGCAAATGGCCAGGGTGACTACAGGGTGTTTCATTTAAAATCTGCCTTAACGCTTTTCCATTGAACCTGAAAAGAATTTAGTATTTAAAAGCAGTGAGCGACCAGGTGCTAGGAGGTCCCAAAACTTATGTAGAAACATCCAGTGCCTTGGAACTGGAGAGATGGCTCAACCATTAAATACACTTGCTGCTGCTCTCTTGCAGAGGACCCAGGCACAATTCTCACATGATGGCACATAACCATCTGTAACTCCGGTTTCAGGGAATCTGGCACCTCTT
The DNA here is from genome assembly GCF_021556685.1 of Rattus norvegicus. Taxonomy (NCBI): domain Eukaryota; kingdom Metazoa; phylum Chordata; class Mammalia; order Rodentia; family Muridae; genus Rattus; species Rattus norvegicus. The sequence continues at coordinate 118,821,882 of NC_141537.1, forward strand.
CTGGCCTTTCTGGGCACCAGGCATGCACATGGTACACATACACATACATGCATGCAGGTAAAGCATTCATGTATAAGTTAATAAGAAGACCACTCCGTGATATGATTAAGGAGAAAGTTTTATTGTATATACAAGAGAGAGGACATTCAGAGGCATCTGGAAGAGTCTAGAGCAAAGAGAAAAGGTAGTAGATTGAGCATGGCCAGCCAACTGGACCTGTCTAGGAGAGAAGCAGGAGCGGAGGGTGTGGCACAGAGGGAGAGGGCAGGAAAGCAACAGAGAAAGGGAGAGTAGAGAGACAGAGAGAGGAAGACAGAGGCAGAGAAATTGGGAGACAGAGATAGACAAAGAGACAGAGGGACAGAGAGACAGGGAGTAGCCAAAAGTATAAGGGGTGAATAAGGAGAAAGAGTAACTGAGGGAAAGAAGCCCATGAGCTGGAAGGAGTTTAGGGTAGGGGAGAAGGTGAGAAATGCTGGGAAGATCTACAACTTTGAAATGTGTGACAGATACTTGTGACACTGAGGGACCCTGAAGCACAGCATGTACCTTGGTGTGCTAATAAGTACTATGGTTAGCCATTTGTCCCTTCCAGAATTTAGGGAAAGGAAATTTCCTTTGAACCTGACAACACACACACACACACACACACACACACACACACACACACACACAAACACACCACACAAAATAAAAATCAATTAAAATAATAAGCTCCCAGTGCTAGTCCCTGTCACTCAAGCACAAGCAGAAAAGGGTTTAGCAGAGTCAGGGGTTGCCAACACTAGGGTACAGTGATATGCCTGTTTTAGGATATGCCCTGTGTCAGTTTATTGGGTTCCATCTAATGGTTCATCCTCTGGCTCCTTCAATGCCTAATTTCTCCCCACCTCCTCATTCTTTCTCTCTGCTGCTGCTGCTGCTGCTCTGATTGCAGATACAGATATAAGGTTGTAGTGTCAGGGAAATGTTAGTGATCCCCAAAAAAACAGACAGGAGCTGATCTGATGCAACTCACAGCAGGGTCTTTATTCTATTCGAAATAGTTCAGTTCCCTCCCATACCCTCCAGCCCCCACCCTCTGCCCAGCACACTGACTTCCTGCAGGATGGGTATAAGGCAAGGCTTTATAGTAGGCAGCAGGCAGTGGGTGAATGTACAAGCATCTGATTGGAAAGCTACTGTGGCCTTCAACCTAATTGGCTGGTGCGGAAGTCATATCATAAACTTAACTTCTGCTCCCCTCTGCATTGCTGCATAGGTAGGGGGTGAGCTTGTAACCTGGGGGGTACAGGTTTGTTAGGGGAATAACCTGGAGATGCTGGTCTTGTTGAGGGTGTAACCTGGAAACACTAGTCTTATTGGGGATTAGCCTAGAAACTGGAGCTAGGCTCAGGGTTTGTTGGGGAGCAACTTGGAAACTAATGTTAGGTACTAGCCTGTTAGTTTATCTGTGTTCAAACTTAGGTAAGGTTCACTAAAATGGAGTCTGAATTTAAAAGATTTGACCTCTCAAGCTCTTTACTGCTCCAGTGCTACGCTTGCCTGTCTGCCTGCCTAGCTGCTGCCTGCCTGCTGCCATGCTCCCTGCCATGATGGTCACAGACTCACCCTCTGAATCTGTAAGTTGGTCCCCAGTTAAATGATTTTATTTTACAAACTGCCTTGGTCATACTGACTCTTCCCAGCAATAGAACAACAAGTAAGGCAATGGGTATCTTGGCAGCCCTATTCTGGTGCTGGAGGCCAGAGAGGCCCTAGAGAGCGCCAGTTGTCAGGCCACATTGGAATACAGAAGTAGTTTCTAACACCAACTAAGGAAGGGGTCAGAATAGATGAACTTGCCAGTGAGACTGTGGGCCAGCAGACAGAAAACAAGCTTCCTTTTTCCATGTCCTTTTATGTGGGCTGACAGCTGAAAGCAGGGCCCAGAATTAGGGTGGATCTTCTCATTCAAATGATCCAGATTTAAGGTGGATCTTCTGATCCAAATGATCCAGATTTAAGGTGGATCTTCTCATTCAAATGATCCAGATTTAGGATGAGTCTCAACTTCAAATAATTCCACAAAAAGAAATCCCTCTCAGTTGCACCCACCAGCCTGGTTTTTAGTTAATTCCATGTGTGAAAAGGGAACCATGCTATCTGTCCAGTAATGGGCGATTATCAGTGTCTATAACCCACTGAAGGGACAACAATCCGGAGTCTGTCGCTGGCATTACCACAATTCTTTCTATTATTACTCAAGTGGAACATATCCTTCTTATGGTTTGGATGGCAAATATCTTACGAAGAATCATGTGTTTGAACTAGCAGCAAGAGAAAACAGAATATAACTAGCTGCCACAGGCCCCTACTTCCCCCACTACCCGCCTTTCCTGCTACCATGCCTTCTCCGTCCCTGAGGAAATCATTGTGGTTGGTGCTCAGACACCGTAAGTTCATGTCTGGCTATGACATCACAAGGAGCCATAGTGAGGAATGATAGATGCCTGGTAATATCCAGGACTCACTGGTTTTGTCCATGGAGTGTAATAGCTGTTGGCTGGATGGTTGCAGAGTTGGTGAATCTCTAGTGGTGAGCTCCACTAGGACGTTCCAGAACTGTTGACGCTTAAACGAATGACTTTCCTTCTGAGGCTGCTGTTCTTTGTCTTTAGCTCTTACTTATTTATTGGTTTCGGGTATGACTGCGTTTACTCTTATTTTTCTTTCTAATCTCCCATTTGTATTTTTGCATTCTTGGTCATTTTCACTTTGAACGTATTCCTCTACAACAGTTTAAAAACATGCATTAGTTTACATTGACTATAGGGCATGAGCAATCTCACAGTGACATTTCCATACAAGGGCATGAAGAACATTGAGCACACTGCCCTGATCACACTGCCTCTTTCCCACACATTTCAAGTCCCTCACTGTTTCCCCTTTTTGTTGAGACCCTTACTTTCCAAGTAAAGGCTAAGTCACATCAAGTCCTCCTATTCAGAGGGCTGACAGGCCACACTGGATGGTCTTAAGGAAGGGCACCCTGCCCTCTGTGGTTTAGCAGGGAGCCTCCTCCTAGCTGGATCTTCTTGGCAGTTTGTCATGAATCCATGCAAGGACCAAAGACAGAATAAACTTAAGTCTAAAGAGGGACACACCACAGCCCGTCCCTGCCCCCGCTTGGGCCCCTCTGTCTGCGGCTGTCATCCCATGGGCTATCTTCTGTCTTAAGGAGGGTGAAGGGGACACTGAAGCCGAGTGTGTTACAGGCACAGGAGGCCATAACGATACTGAAGCAAAGGATCAAGTCTGTGCCCTTGGGTTCTGCTGGCCAAAGAGCTCAAAGGACATGTCAGGGACAAAACCGCCCAGTGCTGGAATACTCTGCCCAGCACTCCACAGAAGCTCCCCAAACACCCGTGCCTTTGGGAAAACAGGGGACAGTCTAATGAGAAGGAGAGTCTCCCCAAATTTCCAAGCCTAGGCTTGAATGACACCTCTTCCTCCAATCCTAGTCTTTCATCTGTTATGGAGAGGCAGTGGGGAGCAGAACTGTCATGGTGCAGCAACAGAGCCCCTTTCAGGTGCCTTCCTGGTCTCCAAGGTGATGCTGAGGAGGGAGAGTCTGCCCTCTGTGACCTTCGTAAATCAAATATCTGATTAGAGAACTGGCAAGCACAGCTTTGGAGCCCATTGCTGGGCAGCCCCTGTGCCTCCCCTCACTGTGTGATGGGTTAGCTTGTTAGAACTGCTGGCCAGTGCTCTGTGTGGAATGTGGAGGCAGGTGCTGCCTCCAGTGACAGTGAACATTTTATTAAGACAGAACGTCCTCCTCCACCTCTGCTAAACTGCAGTCCAGTGCCTTTGGTATCCATCTGTAGCTGGTTCTGGGTGGGTCCTGTGAGGTCCCTTGCATGTTGGTTTCATGAGACAGGGTCTCCTGAAGCACAGACTGCCCTCCTCATCACTGTGTAGCCAAAGATGACTTCAACTGCTGATCCTCCTGCCTCCACTCTCATAAATTTTATAACTACCGTGGGCTCATCTTTATGGGATTCTCCTGACTTTCACTTTGTCTCATGTCTGTCAGCTGATCCTGGAGGGCTCTCGTCAGGTTGGCACAGCTGAGTTGATCATGTTTACATGTGTGGTTTGTGTGTGTGTGTGTGTGTGTGTGTGTGTGTGTGTGTGTGTGTGTGTGTGTGTTCTGACAACTCCCTCTGCAAACTTTAACCCCATACAACAGTAGTAGTAAGGTTTGTGGCCTCACAAGCTCTAGAGACTTGCTACAGAACAGAACATGTGGCCTTTAGAAAGGGCTTGATAGATTGATTCTCTTGATCGTCTGGGAATACATACACAGTATCAGTTGGAATTAGAAAGCAGCCCTGTTAATACAATCAATCTGTTGGTCTCTTGCTCTTGCCTTGTCAACATCCAGATGCATAAGCAAACAATTTCTGTTATTTGTAAGGACAAACTAAAGAGTTGCGTTTGAGAGCAGAAGGGTCTAGAGTACCAGGAAAGTGCTCCATCTCCCACATCTGTAGTTTTTAGGATCCTGGCTACCAGGTGTTTTCTTGATCATTTTGAACATATCAGCCTACTTTGGACCCTAGGCTTGGGTGAGAAATCTCAGATATAATAGAATGGTGTCATCTTCCTCTCTGCCCCACAGATGTTAGTCTCATGCCCTAGGGTGCCATGTAAAACAGTATTTTGTCACAACTACCAATGTAGTCAGAGCTTTGGAGCCCATTGTCTTTCTTACAATTCCTTGTTTTTTTATTAACAAGGAAAGAGTCCTTGTTAAAGTTTGTGTGTCGAAAGTTCCATAGAGAGTCATGTTTGAATGTTTCCACCAAGTGGTGCTGTTTAGGGAAAAATTATGGACCTTGGACAGTGGGCCTCCCAGGACGGAGTAGATCACTGAGCAACCCTGGGGATAGACATTTGAGTGTAACCAGCCCCCTACTATCTCACTCACCAAGACCAGTCTTCCTGCCTTGGAGACAGAAAGGGAGGAAAACCAGTGGGATGTTCCCAGCCACAATTGCTTGCTCTGACCTCACAAGGAACCATGGTGAGGAATGACAGACACCTGTCCACATACACTCTGGCTGAGGCTGCCTGTGGTCCTGAGAGTACAGAAGCTGTTGGTTGGTTGGAAAGCAATTGGAGTTCAGTGCTGCTGAGAGATTACACTTGGACTTTCTGAAGATGTTGGACCCTGACATAGAGAGGTTTCTCTCCACCCAGGTGACTTTGATTTGCTTTTTGGTTTGGTTTGTGGGTTTGCTGGCTTGATTCTTGTGCTTACTCTTCCGTGTTCCTTATTATCTTCCATTTTGCTTTTTATTAAGTTTTAGGTTATGTTTGTTAAGTTATTTTATTGTTTTCATTTCATGTGTATATTTTATCTCCATGTATGTCTGAGCACCATGTCCCTGGTGCCTTTTGGGGAAGTCAGAAGAGGGGTCAGACTCTCTAGAACTAGAGTGACAGATGGTTGAGAGACTTTTATCTGACACTTGGAATTAAAACTAACATATTCACATAATTGGGTTTTTTAAAGATATCAAACGCTCACTACCACTGCCTGTCGTTCAACTTCTGGGGAATCTAATGCCCTCTTCTGACTTTCAGAGGTCATATAAATAAATTACATAGATTTTTATCACTGTTTTAACCTGTAGTGCCTGTGAGTGTGCTATATGGGTGCCCTTAGAGGCCAAAGGTATAGGATCTCCTGGAGCTGGAGTTAGGGCAGTTGTGGGCCCTGACTTGGGTCCTAAGAAACAAATGCAGGCCCTCTGCAGGAGTAACAGAACTTCTGGACTCCAGAGTCAGCGCCCAGCCTGGACACTGTAGGTTTTCCAGCGTCTGTAGTCTTATTAATTTCCCTCGAAACTGACTTTCTTGGTGTCTTTGTTCACAATGCATGCTGAAATGAGGTGAGGGGATGGTGTTTCAGTCCATTGAGCAGCAATTACGGTGTGAAATCCTTTGTGTTGTTCTTTCAGTTTGCTGTTGGTTCCTATCAGCCTGATCTATGTCATATTTTGTGTCTACTGCTTTGGAAGACGCTTTGTTCTTCACTTCTCAAGCATTCAAAGTGTCTGACTACCTAGTATCTGACTTTTTTCTTGTCATTTTGATGTAGGAATCTGTAATTATAAACATATACTTGGGTCTGATTTTAAATGTTTTTCTTTCCCTAATATCAAGTTGGGTTCCTATCAAGGAAGGCCTGATCATAGAACAGGACCTGGAGGCCTGCTATTCTATTGAGGAGAACTTCACTACTGACTATAAGGTGATGACAACCCTGGGCACAGGAACCTGTTTATTGGTCAAACTAACCTACCATGTTCCCACACTGACTTCTGTGGCTGTAAAACTTGTCATGAACACCACAAAGTATGCCTCACTTATCAGCAGGCAAGTCAGCATTATGAAATCCCTTACCCATCCTAGTATTATCAAGGTGTTTCACCTTGTCCAGGTAGCATAACTCAGAGGGAGAGCTTCTAGACAGCATCCAGGAATATGGGTCTTTAAGAAGACAGCGAGGGTTGAAGGATGTTTGCCCAGATACTTCATGGGGTGCAGTATTGTCATGATAACCACATTGCCCATAGAGACATAAAGGCCAGCAACATTTTGATTGACTGACTGGGAATGCCAAGTTGTTTGATTTTGGCCTGGTTGCTAAAGTCATTCCTGGACAGAAGTTGGTGGATTTGATTTCTGTGGCATGCTGTCCTACTGTGCTCCAGAACTCCTTCAAAGGAAGGAATACAAGAACTACCCCATCAATGTCTGGAGTTTAAGGGTATTCTTCATTTTTAGGGTGGGCAGATGTGTGGGGAGCACATCTAGAGTTAACTTTAGCTGACTTCTTCCTTATAATTAATCATGAGTGCATTTGCTGACATCTGTCTTTGTTTTTAGGTAAGATGTGTGATATATCCTGCCAAGTTCCTCTTCTTAAGCATATGTCCTTGAGAGACTCTCCAAGCCTGAAGAAAATGGTCTTAGTCAAATATAGATACTGTGTACCATAAACTTGCCACATAATAATTTGTACTCATTGTTCCAGAATGGTCATGTTTTATGTTGCTTGCCTTTAAAAGACACTTAAAATACATCCACTGTTGTCGTGGTCTTGACCTGCAGCCCGCCCATATCTGTTTCTTTCATTTTCTTTTTCCCTTTCCTATAATTATCCTCACTCTCTCAGCTGTGATTTTTGTGTTGACTGACAGGTTGTCTCCAGCAAGTGGTACCCAATGTGAAGGCTCAACTATGGGAAATGCACTAAAGGATACTGCTGGAAGTGAAGTGCTTAGGGAAAAGTGGAATTGTTGGCAGTAGTGAGTAATTTTGGGAAGTATAATTCATAGGAAAACTTAGATAAGGGAGCTTGAAAAAGATAAGGGACCTAGGAAAATCAAAAAGACATAGAAAAAAGAGAAAGAAAAAAGTTAGATAAGAAACAAGAAAAATAGGACAGGGACAGAGTTGCTTGCTTTTTGTATATGTGCTCAGAGATATGCTTACAGTATGGGAAGTTAAGGTAAGCCAGCAGCAGTTGCTAAAGTTATTAGATTTTGTGGAGGAGGTATGTCCTTGGTGTCCTGAAGAGGGGACCATAAATTTAGAAACCTAAACCTTGGACAAAACGTGCATGATCATTATGATACCCAGGGCCCTGAGAAAATCCCTGTGAACATTTTTAGCTTGTGGGATTTAACTGAGGACAGCCTGGATACTAGAAATGACAACGAAACGGTTCCAAGCGGTGGTAGATCCTCTAGCAGTGATCATTGCTAAGTACATTAAAGATAGTGCTGCCAAGCCTCCTGCCCCTCCTGTTTATGAGGACAACAATACTGAACTACAACAACACTGAAAGAGTAGCCTCTTGATCCTGAGGAAGAAGACTTAGAGGAAGAAGTTGTGAGATATCATAATGAGGATTGACCTTACAGGCTTTTGAGTAACCTGCAGACAGAAGAATAAAGGTAAACAGAAGGAGCAACTTCAAGAATCCACACAAGGTCTTATGCATTTAAAGTAAAAAAAATAGGGAAGTTACAAGTTGAGGAAAGGAGGCAGGGGAGGATATTATCACACCTAGTATTATAGCAGGTCTAGATCCACCTACAAAGAGACAGGATCCTTCCTAAGAATGGGGGAAAGGCCTTTACCTTCGAGAAAAACTTATGTCCCGATTGCAGATCACCGCTGTGTGATCTAGATCAAGGAAAGGATATACAAGGATTTAATTTACTATTGTGTGTAATTTTAAAATACATGTTTCCAACTTTGTCTGGGAGCTGCGACTGAGCTTTGGCCTCTACAGGCTTCCTTTTGTTCCTCCTGGCTTTGGTCCACCAAGTCATCAGCACTGACCTGGCTTCTCTCTCTCTAACTCCCTTGCTCTGGTAGTCGACCACTCCACTAGCCCACTCCCATGACCCTTGCCCCAGGAGGAATCTCATTACCAGCCCCACCCGAGACCTCTAAATCCATGAATAAAAATCACACACTCAGCTTATCACTTTACAGTTTGCCTTTCCTGGCACAATTGCTTGGTGTAGAATCTACTGACTGGAAAGTTATGCCCACATTAATTAATTATTCCTGTCTCTCCTCCACATCCTTGGCCACCCACCCATATCAGAGGCTGCTGGCCCTAACTGTCCCTGAAGCCTTACATGATTGCAGTGTCCTTTTCCCTCCAAGGCATAGCAGAAAAGCCCCTCTTATTCCCTGTCTCCTTTTTCCTCCTGGGACTCGGAAGTCCCACCTGTACTTCTGTCCAACAATTAGCAACATGCCTTCTTTATTGACAAAATCAAGAACCAATTAGGGAACCGGACCTTAGTATCAGCACCTCCCCACTACAATTTACAGTGTCCTGAATTTGAATAACAGGATACACAGGACCATCTTGTTGGAATTCAACAACCTAAACAACTGAAGGAATTCAAAGCTACATGAGCCCAATATGACCATACTGCTCATTTTACTATGGCTATACTTGGTTGAGTTATAGAAGCTAATTGGAAACAGCTGGCTAAAGCTTGCTTAAGTAGAGGGGATAATTTATTTTGGAAAATAGAATTGCCGAACATTGTCAAAGACCTGCTAGATTGAATGCCCATGTTAATGATGCTGGAGTAAATTATAAAATGCTGGCCGGAGAAGGACAATAAACAGAGATATCCCAGCAGTTGATGTAGAATCCTGGAGTCAGTGCACAGATTAGCACTGCTGAGCATAAAACTTGGGATACTTTACCTACAATTGGATGCTTCATCAAGACTTATCAAAAATAAGACAAGGGCAAGATGAGCCTTTTCAAGAATTTGTGGATTGACTCTTGAAACCTGCTGGCCTTTTTTTCATGATTCTGATGCTGGCCTTTTACTAGTAAAGCACATAGGCTATGTAACGGTAAACCCTGCTTATCAAGCAGCAAAGAATGGAGATATTTCTGAATATATTTGTTTATGCATGAATATAGGATGATTCTATTCTCAAGCATTGATTATGGCTGCTGCCTTGCAGGGGAAAATTATTAAACAAAATTTCTTTCAGCAACAAAGGCCTCAAATATTTCATAGACATCCTGGACCTCCAGGGAGTTGTTTTGGATGTAAAAGAATGGAGCATCAAATAAAGGAATGTTCAGAGAGGAGTGATAATGTGAAGTCTAATATTGCTCACATAAAAGATCCAGGCTTGTGTCCTGTTGTAAAAGAGAAAAACATTGGGCTAAAGAGTGCAAACCTAAGAGAGAAGTTGGGTAACATTCTACTTTGGGAAACAGGAGGAGGAGGCAGCCCCAGGTAATGGATCGATGTTATGGGGGTAAAACAGTATGTCCCACAACATGGCAATCCATTCAAGACTTCTGTTGTAACACCCAGAAGCTCAGAATTGGACCTCAGTCCCTACCTATTCAACGTTGACACCTGAAATAGACATGTTAGCATTGACTACTGGTGTCTATGGTCCTATCTCTCAGGGAGCAGTAAGATTATTATTCTGTAGAAGCAGTACCAAATGAAGGAGATGATAGTAGCCCTAGGGATGATTGACTCAGATTGTGGATGAGAAAAAAAATTATGATTTCCAGTCCAGAGAAGATGTCTGTACTGCAACTAGGGCAGAGAATAGTTCAATTATTCTTCATAACCATAATAGATACATAAAATAGACAAAAAAATAAAATACAGGGGGAATTCTGGTTTTAGATCCTCTGATGCCTATTGAGTGCAGACTATTTCTTCTCAACACCCAGAGATTATTTTAAAAATTAATGGGAAAATGTTTTCTGGTCTTTTATATACTGATGCTGATGTGTCTGGCATTGATGCTGATTGCTGGCTGGGTACCTGGCCTAAACAGGCCACTATGACTCAACTACAAGGGATAGGGTTGAGCCAAAGCCCTGAACAAAGCAGAATAAAAATAGAACAGATTCTGTGGTTGAGGTAAATGTAACATCCTGCCTTATCCCACCTAATACTTTAATAATTGGGAACATTACCTTTGTTATTGGATATGATGAGTTCAGTGTTTTTCTCTTGCATAATTGTGTTTCTGCACTTGTATGATGATCAAACTGAAATGGGAGCACATTGACCAGCTTTTATTATGATTCCTGTAAATTTATCTGAACCCTGGTATTCTGAAAAAAGGCAACAAATATTCGAAGAAGTAGATCACACTCTGACAAGAAGTAAGTGTATGATTGGGCAGATCATTGCTGGTGTTCCTGTTCTCATAACTCTTATAGCCAGTGCTACTACTTCTGCCTTAGCTTTAGCCCAAGAGGTACAAACTGCTAGTTTTGTTACTCATCCTGCAGAGAATGTAACCAATGCCCTGAGCACACATGAGGATTTGGATGGATGGCTACAATAAAGAATTGATGCTTTATATGATACAGTGCAGATCATGGGAGATGAGGTGCAAGGAATAAAAATCAGAAATCATGCTTGATATCTATACATTTGAATTACCTAAATAATCTATAATGAGAGTCAGCATAATGACTCACTCTCAGCATAATGAGTGTGTTTTCAGATGGCAACATAAGACAGGCACAACTTTCTGCTCTGTAACTGATAAGTAGGAGGAGCCTATACATAAAAAAGACTGTAAGAATCTCTCAGAGGTGGATCAATAGGACATGACTGCTAGGATTCATGTACCAATGATTGATAAGGTCCACACTTCTTGAGCGGACACCTCAAACTGGCACAGTCTTTTTGAGCCAATAGCTGAGACAGCTTTGGCTTGTATAGATAGAAAAGGGAGAGACGTGATGAGCACATTCAGAGTTAACTTTAGCTGACTTCTTGTGATTAGTCATGAACGAGTCTTCTGTCATCTGCCTTTGTTTTTAGTTAAGATGTGCGTTATATCCTGCCAAATTCTTCTGCTTACACATTTTTCCTTAAGAGACAGTCCAACTCTGAAGGAAATGGCTTTACTCAAACATAGATAATTGTAGAGATCCTGCAGGCACACAGTCAAAGCATCCTCTCAGGCAGGAGTGAAGATGATTATAGGAAAGACAGAAGGAAGACTGAGAGACGAAAGTTGAAAATCTGGAGGGCTGCAGGTCTACACCATACCAAACCCTAATGTATTGCTCAGGCTTTATATACTTTACAGTAGTATGGGAAACAAAGTCATGAGCTAGCAGAGAATCAAAGTCACAAGCTAGCAGAGACAATGTTTGACACACACAGGTTATTTGTTCCCATTTATAGGCCTCTCTGTTCCTTCAACCAAGATTAATAGAACATTCAGCCCCTTGCCCTGAGAACATGGCTACATTGATAACTATAGCAAGAATTCCAGCAATAATTAACCCAACCATTCTTTGAGGTCTACTCAAAGCTTTTGGAATTTTATGCTATATCTGCATACCAAGGTTCTGAAACATTAACTGGAATCATATCAAATGAAGGTTGATGAAATGCCATAACAGAAATTCCTTCTACAATGTCAGATGCATGATTAATCGAATTACACTTATAGCAAGTTACACTGAATCTAACCCCAAACATAGTGATGTTAATTTTCCCTACCAGCAATGCATATGGTGGGGAAGTGCAGGCAAGTACATTTCCACTGACATCAGTCTGAGCCCAGTGTCCCATCTCCAGTTAGTAGCTGTATAATTTTGGCCTAATCTCCCAAAGCCGCAGCAAGTTTCCAGACGTAAACCTGTGCTGATCCAGTGTCTGACCACCAAAACCCTACAGAGAGTTCTTTTTCTCACTCATTGATGTTTCTTTGTATTTTATCCTGGTTCCCAGACGAGTCAACAATATGTTGTATAGAGTTGAACACACTATACAAGTGGGGTTTGTTAGTATAGCACATTCTCCACAGAGTAGTCTTTTTTTTTAAATATGTATTTATTTATTTGTTTGTTTTACATACATTAATGTCTTGCCTGCCTGTATGTTTGTGTGAGAGAGTTGGATCCCAAGAACAGAAGTTCCAGAAAGTTGTAAGCTGCCGTGTGTGTGCTGGGAACTGAACATAGGTCTTCTGGAAGAGCAGCCAGTGCTATTAACCAGTGAGCTATCTCTCCAGCCCTTAACCATGCTACTTTTTATAAATTTTTTTTCTTTTCTTTTTTTCAGAGCTGGGGACCGAACCCAGGGCCTTGCGCTTGCTAGGCAAGCACTCTACCACTGAGCTAAATCCCCAACCCCCAGAATGTTTTCTTTTCTTTTTTTTTTTTTTCCGGAGCTGGGGACTGAACCCAGGGCCTTGCGCTTGCTAGGCAAGCGCTCTACCACTGAGCTAAATCCCCAACTCTGTCTTTTTTGTTAATAAGAGTCTCCTTACCACATGGTGAAACTGACTGAGGTCGGGTCACACTAGAAAATGTGTCTCCATTTGGCAGCCAAATGTACACCATTTATTCTCCTCCTGACAGGGTGAGTTTGACTACCTTGAGACATCTTGTTTAAAGTTTCATTCTTAACAACACAAACTGGCAACATGACTGGTATAACTAAATCCTCCACGCCGTTGATGGCTGTCCCAGCATACGCGTATAATTAATTATCACCACAATCTCTGGGCCCTCACAAATGGAGGGATGCAAGATCAGGGGGTCAGGAACACAGGTCCAATGCAGTTCTCCTCAACTCGGCATCAGGACGTGGAGCATCAGCATCAGCATCATGGGTCTGGTCAATCGCTTCTCCCACATGGCCAAACAAATGCCTTTCAGGCCACCGGGCACTGTCAGCATCCTGTGGAAAAACAGAAACATGCACTCACCCCCATATTAATACCAGAACAGGACCATATGCCAGTCAGCGGGGCGTGCCGTTCCACCCAGGCATAATTATGCTGAGTTGTCAGGTGCCATAGATAGTCGGCAGCAGAGTCTCCCTTGGCATCCAGGTTTTAAAAATTTAAAATAAACAGTGCATGATTTAAACTATTTTGAGGAGAAGAAGTATACAACTCCCACTTTTTCTTTTGTAACTGAGTTTTTAGAGCTCTGTGGATTTGTTCCACAGTTCCCTGTCTTGTGGAATGTATATAATACATGTTTTATGAGTAATAGATAATTGGGCACAAAAGAACTAGAAAACTTGACTTTATGTCAGACCCATTATCGGTCTTAATCATGGTTGGTTGTCCTACCATGGCAAAGCATTTTAGGCAATAAGAAATAACATGATTAGTGGCCTCCCCGTTGGGCAGTGGCCATAAGGAAACCTGAAAACATATCAATGCAAACATGAGCATATCTCAATATACCAAATTCAGGTATGTGTGTAACATCTATTTGCCATAACTGATTGGGAACTAGACCTCTAGGATTAACCCCATAATGAGGCACTGAATAATGTTGAGGACAAGAGTCACATTTCCCAACAATCTGCTGTGCAGCTTCTCTATACATATGGAATTGTTTTCTTTTTTATTGCATTTTTTATTTACATTTTAAATGTTATCCATTTCCCGGTTTCCCCTCCAGAAACACTCTATCCGACCCCACCCCACCCCCACTTCTATGAGGATGCTCCCTCCCTCACACACCCACCCACTCACTCCCACCTCCCCACCCTGACATTCCACTACATTGGGGCATCGAGCCTTGACCAGGATCAAGGGCCTCTCCTCCCACTGATGCCTGACAAGGCCATTGTCTGCTACATATGCCCATGGAGCTATAGGTCCATTCCTATGTTCTCTTGGGATGGTAATTTAGTCCCTGGGAGCTCTAGGGGAGATCTGGTTGGTTGATACTGTGTTCTTCTTATAAGGTTGCAAACTCCTTCAGCTAGTGTGATGCTTTCTTTAACTCCTCCATTGGGGACCCTGTTTTCAGTTCAATGGCTGGCTGTGAGCATCCACCTCTGTATTTGTAAGATTCTGGCAGAGCCTCTCAGCAGACAGTTATATGAGGTTCCTGGAGGCATGCACTTCTTAGCATCTGCAATATTATCTGGGTTTGATGACTGTATATGGGATGCATCCCCATGAGGGGCAGTCTCTGAATGGCCTTTCAGTCTCTGCTCCATACTTTGTCTCAGTATTTCCTCCTGTGAGCATTTTTGTTTCCCCTTCTAAAAAGACATGAAGCAACCACATTTTGGTCTTCCTTCTCCTTGAGTTTCATGTGGTTTGTGAATTGTATCTTGGATATTCTGAGCTTTTGGGCTAATATCCGCTTATCAGTGAGTGCATACCTTATGTGTTCTTTTGTGATTTTTTGATCATCACTCAGGATATTTTCAAGTTCCATCCATTTGCCTAAGAATTTCATGAAGTCATTGTTTTTAATAGCTGAGTAGTGTAGCATTTCATTGTGTGAATGTACCACATTTTCTGTATCCATTCCTCTGTTGAAGGACATCTGAGTTCTTTCCAGCTTCTGGTTATTATAAATAAGGCTGCTATGAACATAGTGGAGCATCTTGTGTCCTTGTTATAAGTTGGAGCATCTTTTGGGTTTGAATTTGCAAATGGCTTTTTCTAACTCTGTGAAGAATTGGCTTGGGATTTTGAGGGGGATTGCATTGAATCTGTAGATCGCTTTTGGGAGCAATTTGCAAATTCATTTGGAATAACAAAAAACCCCAGGATAGTAAAAACTATTCTCAATAATAAAAGAACTTCTGGGCAAATCACCATACCTGACCTCAAGTTGTATTACATAGCAATAGTGATTTAAAAAAAAAACTGTATGATATTGGTACAGAGACAGGCAGGTAGATCAGTGGAACAGAACTGAAGATCCAGAAATGAATCCACACACTTAGGGTCACTTGATCTTTGACAAAGGAACTAAATCCATCCAGTGGTAAAAAGATAACATTTTCAACAAATGGTGCTGGTTTAACTGGAGGTCAGCATGTAGAAGAATGCAAATCAATCCATTCTTATCATCCTGTACAAAGCTCAAGTCCAACTGGATCAAGGACTTCCACATAAAACCATATACACTCAAACTAATAAGAGAAAAAGTGGGAAAGCACCTCGAATGCATGGGCACTGTGGAAAATTTTCTGAACAGAATACCAATGACTTATTCTCTAAGATCAAAAATTGACAAATGGGACTTCATAAAATTGCAAAGCTTCTCTAAGGCAAAGGACACTGTCATTAGGACAAAATGGCAACCAATAGATTGGAAAAAGATCTATACCAATCCTACATCTGATAGAGGGCTAATTTCCAGTGTATACAAAGAAATCAAGAGGTTAGACTCCAGAGAATCAAATAACCCTATTAAAAATGGGGTACAAAGCTAAACAAAGAATTCTCAACTGAGGAATATAGATTGGCTGAGAAGCACCTAAAGAAATGTTCAACATCCTTAGTCATTAGAGAAATGCAAATCAAAACAACCCTGAGATTCACACAGTCAACCCTCACACTCACACAGTTAGAATTGGCTAAGATCAAAACTCAGATGACAGTAGATGCTAGTGAGGATGTGAAGAAAGAGGAACACTCCTCCATTGTTGGTGGAATTGCAAACTGATACAACCACTCTGGAAAGCAGTCTAGAGGTTCCTCAGAAATTTGGACATAGTATTACCTGAGGACCCAGCTATATCACTCCTGGGCATATACCCAAAAGAAGCCCCAACATATAACAAAGACACATGCTCTACTATGTTCATAGCAGCCTTATTTATAATAGCCAGAAGTTGGAAAGAACCCAGATGTCCCTCAACAGAGAAATGGATACAAAAAATGTGGTCCATTTACACAATGAAGTACTCCTCAATTATTAAAAACAATGACTTCATGAAATTCATAGGCAAATGGATGGAACTAGAAAGTATCATCTTTAGTGAGGTAACCTTATCACAAAAAAAAAACAAAAACAAAAAAAAAAAAAACACATTATGCACTCACTGATAAGTGAATATTAGCCCAAAAGCTCAGATTACCCAAGATACAATCCAAAGACCACATGAAGCTCAAGAAGAACGACCAAAGTATGGATGCTTCAGTCCTTTTTAGAAGGGGGAACAAAAATATTCATAAGAGAAAATACAGAGACGAACTTTGGAGCAGAGACTGAAAGAAAGGCCATCCAGAAACTGCCCCACCCGGGGATTCAACCCATATACAGCCACCAAACCCAGAAAATAGTGCTGATGCCAAGAAAGTGCATGCTGACAGGAGCCTGATATAGTTGTCTCCTGAGGGGCTCTGCCAAAGCATGACAAATACAGAGGCGGATGCTGGCAGCCAAACATTGAACTGAAAACAGGGTCACAAATGAAGGAGTTAGAGAAAGGATTAAAGGAGCTGAAGGGGCTTAAGACCCCATAAGAACAATAATACCAACCAACCAGAGCTCCAAGGGACTAAACCACCATCCAAAGAGTATACATGGACAGACCCATGGCTCCAGCTGCATATGTAGCAGAGGATGGTCTTGTTCGGCATCAATGGGAGAAGAAGCCCTTGATCCTGCCAAGGCTCCATGCTCCAGTGTAGGGGAATGTCTGAGTGAGGAGGCAGGAAGGGGTGGGTAGGTGGGTGGGGGAATACCCTCATAGAAAGGGGGGTAGGGGGGATGGGATAAGGGGTTTATGGATGGGAAACTGTAAAACCAGGAGAGGGGATAACATTTTAAATGTAAATTTTAAAAAATCCCATAAAAAAAGAAAGAAAAAAAGGCCATTTTTACTATATTTCTTTTCTTTTCTTTTCTTTTTCGGAGCTGGGGACCGAACCCAGGGTCTTGCGCTTGCTAGGCAAGCACTCTACCACTGAGCTAAATTCCCAACCCCCATTTTTACTATATTAATTCTGCCAATGCATGAACATACATGGGAGGTCTTTCCATCTTCTGAGATCTTCCTCAATTTCTTTCTTCAGAGACTTGAATTCTTGTCATACGGATCTTTCACTTGCTTGGTTAGAGTCATCCCAAGGTATTTTACATGATTTGTGATTATTGTGAAGGGTGTTATTTCCCTAATTTCTTTCTCAACCTGTTCATCCTTTGAGTAGAGGAAGGCTACTACTGATTTGTTTGAGTTAATTTTATACCCAGCCACTTTGCCAAAGTTGTTTATCAGCTGTAGGAGTTCTCTGGTGGAATTTTTGGGATCACTTAAATATACTATCATATCATCTGCAAATAGTGATATTTTGACTTCTTCCTTTCCAATTTGTATCTCTTTGACCTCTTTTTGTTGTCTGATTGCTTTGGGTAGGAATTCGAGTACTGTATTGAATAGGTAGGGAGAGAGTGGACAACCTTGTTTAGTCCCCGATTTTAGTGGGATTGCTTCAAGTTTCTCTCCATTTAGTTTAATATTAGCTACTGGTTTGCTGTATATGGCTTTTACTATGTTTAGGTATGAGCCTTGAATTACTGATCTTTCCAAGACTTTTATCAAGAAGGGATGTTGAATTTTGTCAAATGCTTTCTCAGTATCTAATGAGATGATCATGTGGTTTTTTTCCTTTGAGTTTGTTTATATTATATTATATTATTGTTTGGGTATATTATGTTGATGGATTTCCATATATTGAACTATCTCTGCATCCCTGGGTTGAAGCCTACTTGATCATGATGAATGATCATTTTGATGTTTTCTTGGATTCAGTTTGCAAGAATTTTACTGAGTATTTTTTCACTGATAATCATAAGTAAAATTGGTCTGAAGTTCTCTTTCTTTGTTGAATCTTTGTGTAGTTTAGGTATGAGTGTAATTGTGGCTTCGTAAAAAGGATTGGGTAGTGTTCCTTCTGTTTCTATTTTGTGGAATAGTTTGAAGAGTATTGGTATTAAGTCTTCTTTGAAGGCCTGATAGAATTCTGCACTAAACAAATCTGGTCCTGGACTTTTCTTCGTTGGGAGACTTTTAATGACTGCTTCTATTTCTTTAGGGATTATGGAACTGTTTAGAATGTTTATCTGATCCTGATTTAACTTTGGTATCTGCCTAGAAAATTGTCTATTTCATCCAGATTTCCCAGTTTTGTTGAGTATAGACTTTTATAGTAGAATCTGACTTTTTTTTTTTTTGGATTTTCTGGGTTTCTGTTGTTATGTCTCCATTTTCATTTCTGATTTTGTTAATTTGGATACTATCTCTGTGCCCTCTGGTTAGTCTGGCTAAAGGTTTATCTATCTTGTTGATTTTCTTAAAGGACCAGCTCCTGGTTTTGTTGATTTTTTTTCCCTCGGAGCTGAGGACCAAACCCAGGGCCTCTACCACTGAGCTAAATCTCCAACTCCGGTTTTGTTGATTCTTTGTATAGTTCTTTTTGTTTCTACTTGGTTGATTTCAGCCCTGAGTTTGATTATTTCCTGCCCTCTACTCCTCTTGGGTATATTCACTTCTTTTTGTTCAAGAGCTTTTAGGTTTACTGTCAAGCTGCTAATGTATGCTCTCTCCAGTTTCTTTTTTGGAAGCACTCAGAGCTATGAGTTTTCTTCTTATCACTGCTTTCATTGTGTCCCATAAGTTTGGGTATGTTGTGTCTTCATTTTCGTTAAATTCTAAAAAGTCTTTAATTTCTTTATTTCTTTCTTGACCAAGTCATGATTGAGTAGAGCATTGTTCAGCTTCCATGTGTATGTGGGCTTTCTGTCGTTTTTGTTGTTATTTAAGAGTCTTAGTCCATGGTGATCTGATAAGATGCATGGGATTATTTCTATCTTCTTGTATCTGTTGAGGCCTATTTTGTGACTGATTATATGGTTAATTTTGGAGAAGGTACCATGAGGTGCTGAGGAGAAGGTGTATTCTTTTTTTTTAGGATGGCATGTTCTATACATATCTGTTAAATCCACTTGGTTCATAACTTCTCTTAGTTTCACTGTGTCTCTGTTTAGTTTCCGTTTCCATAATCTGTCCATTGATGAGAGTAGGGTATTAAAGTCTCCCACTATTATTGTGTGAGGTACAATGTGTGCTTTGAGCTTTAGTAAGGTTTCATTTATGAATGTAGGTGTCCTTGCATTTGGACATAGATGTTCAGAATTGAGAGTTCATCTTGGTAGATAGTCCTCTGATAAGTATGAAGTGTCCTTCCTTATCTTTTTTAATAACTTTTGTTTGAAAGTTGATTTTATTCAATATTAGAATGACTACTCAAACTTGTTTCTTGGGACCATTTGCTTGGAAAACGTACCACGTGGTAGTGTCTGCCTTTGTTACTGAGGTGAGTTTCCTGTATGCAACAAAATACTGGATCCAGTCTGGTAGTCTATGTCTTTTTATTGGGGAATTGAGTCCATTGATGGTAAGAGATATAAGGATTGTTGCTTCTGGTTATTTTTGTTGTGAGTGGTGGAATTATATTTGTGTGGGTATCTTCTTTTGGGTTTGTTGAAAGAAGATTACTTTCTTGCTTTTTCTAGGATGTAGTTTCCCTCCTTGTGTTGGAGTTCCATCTATTATCCTTTGTAGGGCTGGATTTGTGGAAAGATGTATAACTTTGGTTTTGTCATGGAATATCTTTGTTTCTCCATCAATGTTCATTGAGAATTTTGCTGGGTATAGTATCCTGGGCTGGCATTTGTGTTTTCTTAGGGTCTGTATGACATCTGTCCAGAATCTTCCAGCTTTTAGAGTCTCTAGTGAGAAGTTTGGTGTAATTCTAATAGGTCTGCCTTTATATATTACTTGGCCTTTTCCCCTTACTTCTTTTAATATTCTTCCTTCGTTTTGTGCATTTGGTGTTTTGATGATTATGTGTCAGGAGGAATTTCTTTTCTGGTCCAGTGTATTTGGAGTTCTGTAGGTTTCTTGTGTTCATGGGCATCTCTTTCTTTAGGTTAGAGAAGTTTTCTTCTATAATTTTGTTGAAGATATTTACTGGTCCTATAAGTTGGGAATCTTCGCTCTCTTTTATACATATTATCCTTAGGTTTGATCTTCTTATTGTGTCCTGGATTTTTTTGGATGTTTTGGGTTAGGAGCCTTTTGCATTTTGCATTTTCTTTGACTGTTGGGTCAATGTTTTCTATGATATCTTTGTGCCTAAGATTCTCTCTTCTATCAGTTGTATCCTGATGCTTGCATCTATGACTCCTGATCTCTTTCCTAAGTTTTCTATCTCCAGGGTTGTCTCTTATTGTGGTTTCTTTTTGTTTTTATTTCCATTTTTTGATCCTGGGTGGTTTTGTTCAATTCCTTCACCTATTTGGTTGTTTTTTCCCCGTAATTCTTTAAGGGATTTTTGTATCTCCTCTTTAAGGTCTTCTACATGCTTACCTGTGTCCTCCTGTATTTATTTAAGGGAGATATTTATGTCCTTAAAGTCCTCTATTATCATGAGATGTGGTTTTAAATCTTAATCTTGCTTGTCCTGTGTGTTAGGGTATCCAGGACTTGCTGTAATGGGAGAGCTGGGTTCTGGTGATGCCAAGTAGCCATGCTTTCTGTTGCTTAGGGTCTTGCACTTGCCTCTCACCATCTGGTTATTTCTGGTGTTAGTTGGTCTTGTTGTCTGTGTCTGGAACCTGTCCCTCCTGTGAGCCTATGATCTTAGTTGTGTCAGTACTGCTGGGAGATCAGTTTTCTCTGGGAGGGATTTGGGTAGGGAGAGCTGTGCCACAGGGTTAACTCTGGGGAGCAGATGGAGACAGAAAGGATCCCCACAGATGCTGAGCCCTGTGGTCTCCTGGCAGATCCCTCTTTGGTCTGTTATTGGAGGAAAAATGTTCGTCTCACCCGTGGACTTATGAGTGACAGCACTCTGGGGAGACCAGCTCTCTCCTGGCAGGATTTGGGTCTGGAGAGCTGTGCTACAGGTTTAACTCCAGGGTACAGATGGAGACTGGAAGCCCATCCTAAAAATCTTAATGGCCAAAACTGAGAAAAGTAACATGGCAGCTCATGACAGCCACATATTCCCCATAAATCAGAAGTCCTCTCTGTTGGAGAGAAGAAAACTGAGCAACCATACATGTAGTAATTATTTCCTGTGCCTCACATCTGGAATTGGTCTGACCATTGAGTTCTTCCCATGTGCACAGAAGTGAGGATCTGTGAAGTACTTCTGGCCCTGTGGGAGGCATTGAGGATCTGTGTAGCCAGTGCTCCTTGCTAGAACACTGGAGACTTTCATGATCTGTGCAGCCAGTGCTCCCTGCTCCCCTTTGGGAGATATTGAGAATCTGTATTCACTGCTCCCTGCTACTGGCCCTTTTAGAGGCAGGATCTGTGCATCCAGTGAGTGTTCCCTGCTGGTCTTTATGGAGGCAATGGGGAGCTGTGTACCCAGTGTTGCCTGATAGTACCTTGGTAGGAAATGAGGAGGAAGGTCTGAAGAGCATGGAGACCCCAACCTTTGCCAATAAGGAATGCAGGAAGGCTGCTGGCCATGAAACAAGTCAGAACTGATATAGTACTGTTACCTGGTGGTGGTTTTATAGCAGTAGCTGCTATACCTGCTATAGTGCACCTGGTATGCTGGAGTCCCTGCTTCAACTCATACCAACAATAGGTTGGGGGATCTTGAACTGACACTCCTACCTAACATCTCTATCAATACTGGAACCTCCCGGGAACTCCTCTTGGATATGCTGCTCTTAGAGATCCTATAGTTGTGAATCTGTAGAACCAATCCCTTCATACACTTTAGAAACACACTGATGGGGCAGATGTTGGGGTGGACCAATTGAAAGCCATGGGTCAGGGCCTGAAAGGTATTAGCTTGGTATTAGTTCTCATGTGCTCATGCCCTTCAGGCGAGCTTACCTGCAACCCCACAATGAATGCCAGCTCTGCCTTACTGCCCAGGTGAGGTACAGGGACTGCTCTCAAAAGTACTACAGCCTTTTAGGGACATGGTAAGTTCTCCCACTCACAATCCTGGAGCCAGCTTTCTCATATAACAGATTATGAAGGGCAGAGGTTATCTCCGAAGTTTACTCACTAGCACTCATCAGAAAAGAAGCAGGACTGGCTCACCTTCAACCCCAACATCAGTGCTAGCTCATTTATGTTGCCTAGGCATGGTGGTAGGCTTGTTCTCCTTACCAGACCAACCCTCCTGTTCTCATGAGCCCAGAGAAGCTCTCCTGCTTGTGGCTACAGATGAGGGTGGTAGATACTTCCATATGGCAGACCGGAGGCAGGGCAGCTCTCCCATGCTCACATCCTCAGGGCTGGCTCACCCGTACCCCTGCCTTTGGGGTAGGTCTACGGTGCTGTCCAGGTGAGGGGCAAGACCATATCTTCTGTTCTTATGACCTCATGGAGCTAACTCTCCTCCTGCCTCCAGTGGTGAGGACAAAGGCAAGGGACCCACATCTAGGTCCATCTACTGGCTGGTTTTGTCTGTCAACTTGACACAAGCTGGAGTTATCACAGAAAAAGGATATGGACCTCAGTTGTGGAAATGCCTCCATGAGATCCAGCTGTAAGGCATTTTCTCAATTAGTGATCAAGGTGGGGGTGGAGGACCCAGCCCATTGTGGGTGGTGCCATCCCTGGACTAGTGTTCTTGGGTTTTATAAGAAAGAAAGCTGAGCAAGCTGGGGGCAGCAGACCAGAAAGAAACATCCCTCCATGGCCTCTGCATCAGCTCCTTCTTCCTGACCTGTTTGAGTTCCTGCCCTGAGTTCCTTTAATGATGAACAGCAATGTGGAAGTGTAAGCTGAATAAATCCTTTCCTCCCCAACTTGCTTCTTGGTCATGATGTTTGTGCAGGAATAGAAATCCTGACTAAGACAAACCAGCTCTACTGTGCTTCCCGAGTAAGGTGCAGGGATTGCCCTTCCAAGTCCTGCAGCTGGTGAAGGACAGGGCCACCTCTCATGCTCTCATGTCCCCAGGGCCAGGCCTCCTGCCTGCTACAGATGGTGAGGGATGAGAAGGGAGGAGTGCACCTCTCTCTCATCCACACCACCACAAGGACCACAGTGGTAGGGCCAGCTCTACCATGCTAGCACACTCAGGGTCAACTCACGCCCATCTCCTGCCATGTTGGGCCCCTGAGTACTGTAGGGGTCTCTGGACGGAGTCAGCTTTCCTGCTCTCGGGCCTCCAGGGCCAGCTCTCCCACAATGCCCAGGTGAAGGGTGGGGCTAGTTCTGCACAGCCCTCAGATACCAACATGTCCACAGGGGCAGGCCAGACCAGGGACATCCACTTGGCCTTTGGTAGTGACAAATCCCTGCTGCTGCAGGGCCTTGGACACAGATGTGGCCCCCACTGTCAGCACAGGACCCTACCATGATCCATGACTTCACCAGCTACTCACATCAGGCTGTTCCTTACTACCCTCAAGTCTCCAGTTCTGCTTCCCTTGGTCATGCCCACATCCTTCTGTTTCTCTTTCTCTTCCATTTCTCCACCACTTATCTGCTCCAGTTAATGGTGCCCTGGGTCTCTGAGTGCCCAACAGACTGGTAATCACTTCAGGCTAGCTCCCGGTCCAGGCCCCTTGGCACCAGTCTTGTGATCATTTCTGGCTATCTCCTTTACAGGCCCACCCAAGTTTCCATTTGTCTGGGGCTCCCTTCCACCTGGGATCTGTGTTCCAAGAAAGGATTCTTCTAGTCTCTGACTTGCTTCCTCTCCTGAAGTCCATCCAGTCCTGCTTGACATCAGAATGGTGGTCATTTCAGGCTGGTTTTTTCAAGGGGGATGTTAGGCTACCAAGCATTCAAATATTCATAGGCCGACACATTGAGCATAGACAAAGCTTCTCTCCCCTCTGCCACCCCATAATGCACATGTGACATAGCAGCCACACCTAAAATGCCTCCAGGGACAGTGATTTTTGTTGTTTTGAGAAGAGGTCTTTATGTGTATCTCTGCTTTGTCCAGTATAGTCCTCTATAGCCCACCCTGGCCTTAAATGTGAGGCAGTCAGGAGGTCTGGAGAGATGGCTTAGTGCTCAATTCCCAGCACCAATACAGCAGCACACAACTGTAACTCCACTTCTAGAAGATCTCACACCCTCATAGAGGCAAAGCACAAACGTACATGAAATAAAAAAAAGAAACAAAACTTTGAAGCAGTCTGACACAGCTTCCTGAGTGGCAGAGATTGTAGGCTTGTCTCATCACTCTCTGCTTTAATACACGTTCTCTCTCTCATCTGTCTCTCTGTTTCTCTTCCTCTCTTCTTTCTCCAGCGTTTCCTACATCCCTGGGTATCACTGCGCTATGAGGTCATTTACCTGCCTGCCCACTTCCAGCTCTGGCGGAGGTCGTCTCCTAACATTACAGGGCAGTAGCTGTTGGTTGATTGGAGAGCATTTGGATGTGTAGGCTGGGGAGCTAATGCATTGGAACTTAATGAATTCTTGAATCTGAACATTAGTTTTCTTCTACACTTCTATGTTTCTTTTTAGAGGTTTGTGTTTTCTGAATATAATTTTCTCTTATCCTTTCTAGGTTTGAAGTCTAATGGGTGTTTTCTTCATTATTTGCAATTTTAACTCTATCTTAAAATGTCATATTTTACATGGTTTCATTGCTTTCACTGTTGGAACATTAGTTTATATTAACTGCACAGCATGAGCAATCTCACAGTGACATTTCCATACGTGTACAAGAATATTGGTCACATTCCCCTGATCACACTGCCTCTTCCTTGCCCCTTCCAAGACCCTCAATGTTTCCCTTTTTTTGTTCAGACATGTTATTTTTGTAGGAACCCATAATCAAGAGAACCAGGACATTAAAAAAGACATCGAATATTTTTTGTTTTTGAGAGGGTCTCACTAGGTAGGCCTGGCTACACTACTAGATTTTAGTTTTGCTTTGATCTGATTGTAATTGTGCCCCAGTTATTTCCTCTTGGAATGAGAATTATCTAACATGTTTTTAGATTTAAAGGCACCACAATTATGTGACCATGGATATTTAAATGAGACATCAATTCTTTCGTTGTTCTTAAGATGGTCTCACTCTGTATCCCTGGTTGGCCTGGAACTCAGAGATCCTCTACCCCTTACATTCTGAATGCCACCACACCTGTGGCATGATATTAACCTTTTAAATTATGGAGAAAACGATGATTTTTAAAAGCTGGATTGTGTTTTATATTATGTTATTCTAAGCTCCTGAGGATAAACCAGAAAGGAAAGGTTATGGTTTGAGAGTGATGCAGTTGTGTGTCAGGTTGACAAAGTGTCAATTGTACGGGTTAGTTTTTGTCAATCTGTACAACCTAGAGTCACCTTGGAAAGGGGAATGTCCACTGAGGGTTGCCTCCATGTGACTGGCCTGAGGCATTGTTTGTCTAAGGATTACAGTGGGTGGGCTCAGCCCACTGTGGGAAGCACCATCCCGGGGCAGATGGTCCTGTGTTCTGGAGAGAGAGAGAGAGAAAAAAAAAAAAAAGCAAGCCAGTAAGCAGCATTTCATGGCCTCTGCTTCAGTTCCTGCCTCTAGGTTCCTATCTTGAGCTCCAGTCCTAGCTTCCCTCAATAATGGACCATAAGCCAAACAAACCCTTTCCTCCAGAAATTGGTTTGGGTTGCTATTTTATCACAGCAGCAGGACAGCAAACCGAGACAATCAAGTGTTTTATAATGCCCTCAAGTTGATTTCTGAAAATAGTGCAAACTTGTGCGAAACTTGGGCAGATTCCTTAACTTACCGTGGTGGTTTTCTTAAGTGAAAATTGGATCTGGATCATGGAATCTGCCTGGTATTTTTAATCAGGAGTCAATGAGTAAATGCAGAGGATACAGTTCGACCCACTACCTGGTACACAGCAGACATTTGGTAAAGTGTGTGAGTGTGTGTGTTTGCTACAGAGACAGAGAGAGGCAAACACAGAGACACAGAAAGATAAACAGGCGCATGCACACAGAGGAACTCATATAAAAAGATAGGTACACAGGGGCACATACATAGAGAGGGAGTTACACACTCACACATACACACAGGGAGGGGGAGGGAGGAAGGGAGGGGGAGGGAGGGAAAAAGGGAGAGGGGGGGGAGGAGGAGGAGGAGGAGGAGGAGGAAGAGGAAGAGGAGGAGGAGGAGGAGGAGGGGAGAGGCCACCTGTGCAGCTGAGGCCCCAGCTTTGCAAATAAAAGGGATTATTTCTCTCTGTGTGTGTGTGTGTGTGTGTGTGTGTGTGTGTGTGTGTGAGAGAGAGAGAGAGAGAGAGAGAGAGAGAGAGAGAGAGAGAGAGCATACACACATTTGTGTATGGGTACATGAGAAAGTATGTGTGTGTGGCTTCTTCCATCATCAAAGTCTGACTTGCTGTACCTCAGGACCTTACTGCTTTCCTCTCTGGATTCGTTGTTTCTGGCTCTATCTCCACCATGGTTTTACTCACCTGCCCCAATCTTTTATCCTTATGAACATAGTTTGGTTTTGGTATCTGAATGCTTCAGAGAGCAAAGAGGTTATTTCCTCTTTCTAACTTTGAACCCTGTCACTTTTGGATCACATACAAGTCTTAGGGGCATGGGAAATAGCTCAGTGGGTAAAACACTTGCTGCTTGAATATTAAGACCTAAATTCAGGTCTCTAGCAGTTTTGTAAAAAGCTGGGTGCAGCAGTACAAGTCTAATTCCAGTGCTGCACAGGTAAAGACTAGAGGATCCCTGGAAGTCTCTGGTCAGTGTAGCTAAATTGGTGAGCTGTGGGTTCTGTGAGAGACCCTATGTCAAAAAAAATGTGAAAGGAAGAGGAAGATACCTAATATTGACTTCTGATCATATATGTATACAAATATATGTGTACATGTGTATCTGTATATATGCGTGTGTCTGAATTTAAATGTATAAGTTAATGTGTTTGTGTCCATATTTCATAAACCACACACACAATACATGCAGAAACATACAAAAAACACCTATTTTTTTTCTAGAAAACACTGCATGTTCTGTCATTTGCATGGGATCTACCCTGGTAGCCATTTACTCACTCACTTTTCAGCAAAGCTCAGGAAATGTCTGTGGTGTCCTGGGGCTGGTTAAAGGTCAAGGAGTTAATCTTTTAGGCTGAGTTTTAGAAAATACTAATCCTAGATGCTAATACCACATGAGCCAGACAGTTCTTAATAGCCAGACCATGGGCCAGATTCTTCGGAAACTCTTGAGAGCATCCCTTGGGTCTAGAAGGAAATGTAAGCCTCTTTCCCTCTGAGTAAAGGTACTAAGTACTAAGGGACCTTTAGACTACTTTCAGGTTTCCTATCATGTGGGTGATCCCAAATAAGAAAAATAATTTCTCTTCTCACTGCTTTACTAAGATTAAAATTCACTAAGAATTATGGTCACCTTCCTAACTCCAGCTAGGGTTATGTCTGAAGGTGCTGTTTCCTAAGAGGCAAGAGAGACAGGGTGAGAATAACTAGGAAGGTGACTCAGAGCACCTAGGGCGGGGTCTACACTGTCTCAGATGCCCAGCACCTCTCTCTGCTTCCAAACTACAGAAGGAAGACAGGGAAACAGGGCAAGGATGACTACCTTTCCTCTACTTAATTCTCCCTCATTTAACCCCTCCCTCCCCTGGCCCCAGACAAAGGCTTGGAGGGATCCTCCACCTAATGTTCCAGCATGCTGTCCCAGAGCTGCTGGTCCCATGACCATCTCGGTTGCACACCAGGTCACTGAGATGTAGTTCCTATTGGAGAGCTGTCACCCTGGGGTGCCTCCTCTCTGGTGACTGGCGAGACCCATTGCTCACTTCCCTAAGTCTGTATGAAGGACACATCTAGACCCTTCTGGCATGTTCACACAGCAGGACCCCCCCCCCATGCCAGGAGCTGGCCTGTCAGTCAACTTGGGAACCATGACTGGAGAAGTGCGGATGTTTTATTGGAAAGGCAGAAAGAACATGCAAGAGACGAATATGAGGGGGCTGCTGGTGAATACCATGGCAGCACTGTATTTTCTCAGTGCCTTTTTAAAGGCAAGCAACACAAAGCATGAACAATTTCAGGAAATTAAAGACCACAAATCATACATGGTGAGTTTATGGTACCCAATATCTTTGTTTGACTAAGGCCATTTCATCCTGGCTTGGACAGCCTCTTATGTGTATGAGGGACTCATGTGTAAGCAGATGAACTTGGAAGGATATAAAACACGTCTTAACTAAAAACAAAGACGTCAGCAGACAGGAAACACTGTGCAAAGGAAACACTTCAGTGGTCAAAATGGCCTACCATGTACCAACACTGACAAGTGTAAAATTTCCCAGGAACATGAAGTACACCTCACTTATCAATAGTATTAATAGCGAGGTCAGCATTATGAAATCCCTTACCAATTCTAACGTTATCAATCTGTTTCACGTGGTCTAGAGGAGAAAGAGCACCTACCTAGTGATGGAGCAAGCCTCAAGAGAGAGCTATTAGACTGCATACAAGAATGAAGGTATTTAGAGGAGAATTAGATGAAGGGCGTTTGCCCAGATACTACATGTGGCACAGCACTACCATGACATTGTCCATAGAGACATAAAGGCTGAGCAGCAACATTTTGATCAACTGCAGGAAGAACACCAAGCTGTAGGATTCTGGCCTGACTGCTAAAGTGATTCCTGGCAAAAGCAGGTGGATTTCTGTGACACGCTGCCCTACTGTGCCCTGGAAATCCTACATGTGGAGGAATATGAGTGCTGCCCAGTCTATATCTGGAGTTTAGGTATCCTCCTCTTCCTCATGGTGGCCACGAGCTTTCCTTTCCAAGGCAGGACTTTATGGAGAAAAGGCAGCAGGTCAGCTCAAGCTTCAGCATTCTTCCTAATCTTTCCACCAACATTTTCAAAGACATCGCTGAACTGTTGATGATCAATCCCATCACGAGCCCCACCATACACATCATCATGAGGCACCCCATGAACAGGGACAGTGAGGCAGGTTTACCACCTATTTCCACACAGAGTTTCCCAGGCAACTGGAGCCCTAGCATAGCCCAACCATGAAAGACATGGGGTATAAGCATGAAGAAATCATAGAGTCTCTGAGAGCAAATATTCAATGAGGTGATAGAAACCTATCTGATTCCACAACACCAGTCACCCAGGAGAGAGCGCTCCCACCACTAAATGAAAGCCTTAAAATGCATGCAGCCTGGCCGGGAAGACCTTCACTCCTTCCCTGCTTTCCTAAGGAGAGCTTCTGAGGCTCTTCATTCTACACCTTGTTTTCACCTTCATCTAAGCTAAAGGAAGAGGAGGAGGAGGAGGAGGAGGAGGAGGAGGAGGAGGAGGAGGAGGAGGAGGAGGAGGAGGAGGAGGAGAAGGAGGAGGAGGAGGAGGAGGAGGGGGAGGAGATTTCCTGTCAGGAGGGCAGAAGACATGCTGTGTGCTGCCAGCCAAAGAGGACGCACCGTCCATAACTATCCCACATGGACTGTCCTGTGACTGACTCCCTCATGAGAAGCAGACTGGAAATCAGTTGAGATTTTCGCAGTCCAAACTTGTCTTCTATGGTAGCTTGACTGAACCTGCCGTGTCTCCATTTCTATATACTTCCTCTTCTGACCAGACAATGAATCTACAACTGACAAAGACAGGAATATGCCCTCCACAAGACGAGCTCTGGGCATCCCTGCAGGCAACTAGGAGCATAAGCCTCAGGCTCCTCCTCTGGGATGCCTTGGAGAAAGAGACCCTCATACAGGAAGAGACCCTCACACAGGAAGAGGCCCTCACACAGGAAGAGGCCATCATTCAGGATCTGGCCAATAGTCAGGAAATGCCCATCATTCAGGAAGAGACCATTACTAATGGCCAGCACGAGATGGCAGGTCCAGCCTCCCCTGGTGACAGCATCACCTCTGGAAGGGGGAAAGAAAGAATCATGAACTGTATCAAAAACCTGTGCTGCTGCTGCCTGCCGCTACTGAAGAGAAGCCAAGCCTCGTGTAAGAACCTGACTCCAAGGGAAGGGGACTGTGGAGTCACCCACAGGACCAGGAAGGTGCATGTCCTCATTCATTTTATACGTACTCCCTCTCTTTTGTGACAAATGATGAGTGTGCCCACTTGTAGCACACTTGGGAATTTAGCCTGTCACTTCAGAAAAACCAATTCCATAGAAACCCCTAAAGAGCCACCTCACTCTTGTAGAGCCAGAAGCAGACTGCAGAGATGCTGATCAAAGCAGGGAGAAGTGAGGGTGGGACCTTGGCCAAAGGAAGCAGTGAGTCCTTGAAGAACCAGTGGGGTGCTATAGCACTGCACAGTCAGTCATGTAAGTCCTGTGTGTTTCAAAGACATGAAAAGCCTCTTTCCCGTGTCTTTCTGCTTTGAAGTCGAGAAGAGGACCTGCCCCAGCTCCATGGCTTGTGAACCGTGTGCTGGGGTTGCGCTGGCTGCAAACTAGATAGCCAGCCCTTCGGAAGAGCTATCCACCCCAGCATAGATCTCTCCAGGTAAAATCTCGGACAACAAGGGGTAGATTTTACCATGCCTTGCTCAGGAAAGAGGGCTGGAAGGCTAAGGTGCCCCTAAACTCTATGGGGAACAGTACCCTATGCTCTCTCCCCCAGCCTGGGAAAACAGGAAGCAAAGAACAGTCACACATGTCTCCTCATGTGTTATGGGAAGGTAATGTCATTTGCTCCATTTCTTGCAGGAAACCTGGTCTTGTTCAGGAGGTAGCCTTCTCTCCCCAGAGAAGTCTCCCTAGTCAGCCTGTCCTGACTGCCCCAAAACGGGTTCCCAGGGTGAGAATGAGGCCTGCAAGTGCCCATGTGGGACTCCTCTAGAGGGCAGTCTCCTGCCAACGTTATACATGCCCTCCCCTGCTCCCGCACCCCCATCCCATCACAGGTCACATTGCTTGAGGCCTCAGACCCACCTCAGAGCAAACACATGAAAACCACAGCTGTGGAGTGACTGCAGGGGCAGCTGTGCCCTCTCTCTCCACCAAATCTGCCCTCTAATAACCCACTGCCTGCCTCTCTAAGCTTGTTCCTTCAAGGCCAACATTCACATTTCACATTAACAACGTAAGTCCACACTCACCACCACCTGCCACACCATAAGCCAGTAGTGCCTATTATAACCAGGCTGAAACTTGAGCCCCTCATGATGGGGCAGCAACCTGCTGAGGCCCTGTCTCCTGACAACTTCATCTCTCTTCCTGGAGTCTGCACGCAACTGGACAACTCAGAAAGCTGCTTGCATTTCTCGGAGTATTTGCACATTACTTGCTCTTGCCCTGGTAAGCAGCCTCCCACATCCTGTGAGAGCTTCTGGGAAGCTTTCCCTGTCCCTCCCACTGTCACATTGGTAAGATGTCATCTCCTGTGTTCTTTCTCCCTAGACTGTGCCAACATCTGTCACAGCCTGAGGCACACAGAAGCCCGTGTGACTGACATGGATGGTCCCTCCGACCAACGTTCTCTCCTAATTTGAACACAGGACAACAAGGTTCCTGGCATAGTCACCCTGCTGGGATATCTGCTGAGTTCAACACCCTGTCCCAGTAGTATTCTGCCCCTGGGAAACACATTCCTCTTTCTTATCTACTCTGTCCCCTGAGCAACACTAAGCTCTCTTAGGACAGACATTTTTTTCCTGTCTAATTTGAGAAGAGAGGAGTGTCCTATCCCTCTTCAGAGGCAGGAAGGGCACCATTAGACCCCATGTTCCCCAACCCATAATGCACAACTCTGGGAAGTTCATTCCATGGATTCAGTGCTGGCTTCAGCCTCTGGAACAGGCTAGCTAATCAGACAAAACCAACGAGGACCTCCCGGAGACTCTGGCCAGCCTGGGTTGGAGATCTGGCCTCGCACCCTGATGACTCCTTGACGTCCATGCACTGTGAGGTTCTGTCTGTGTCTCTGTCCCCGTCTCTTCTTGTACACAAACAAATTCCAGTCAGGCAGGTCGCACGTGCTCTTTCTTAAACTGGGATTCATGGAACACTGAAGATGGCCTTAGGTGGAAAACACAAAACACAAACATAAAAATCACAGCTGGTGGAAATCAAAAATCAACAGATGAACAACACTACCAACAACAATCCTTGAACGTGTCACTGTTCATCAGACTCACAGAAGTATGCTAAGGGAACACATTCCACCGCAAACAGAAGATGGAATCTCTGTTTATGCACTGATGTATTCAGATGTCTTAGGCACACTTCCACTGTGTATTCTGACATTTGCTTCTTTTTTCTTTGCTTCATAGGAATACTTCTGCTATGCTGGTTTTAATGTTCACACAGTCTCATCTATAATTCAGATGGAGTGGAACTCAGGGGAGCCCAGGCTAGCTTTTACTTCCCGTGGATCCTGCTGCCTCAGTTCCTCCTTAGGTGCATTGTAATGCTGTTAACATCTGTGTTTTACTCGGGGTCTCATTTATCCCAACAGGCCACCTTGTAGCCAGAGATGACCTTGAGCAGGATCCTCACCTTCCTGTCTCTAATTCCCCAATGCACACATTTCAGTTCTGAACCACTCTGCCCCGTCAAGGATCAAAAGTTCAAGACCAGTGCAAGCAAGATAAGTTCCCACCTGAGTGGATCCTGTCTGCAAAAGGACATGCATGGTCTAAATATTTTGAACTGTCATATCTGGTTCCTGGGGCTGTGGAGATGGCTGTTGTGTAAAGTGTCACAGTGTAACAAAAGGACCTCTGAAACCAGACAAGGCAGCATCCGTGTGTCATCATCTTGGGACTAGAGGTCAAGAGAAACAGAAGTGAGAGCTTGCTAGCCTGGGATCACTGGCATATCCTATCTCAAAAATTATGGTGGAAAAGCACTTGAGGAACACTCTTGCCCTACATGTATGAGATTAAACATGCACAGAAACAGAGAGAGAGAGAGAGAGAGAGAGAGAGAGAGAGAGAGGAGAGAGAGCTCTACGGTCATGTATGTCTCATGCACAAATGCAGTCCTTATAGCAGTATCTAGAGTTTTCTATCCATGGCATTCCCTTTCCTCCACACTACTCTTTACCCTTTGTGCTCTTGTCCTTTCTTTCCATTGCCAGTGAACATGGCCTCAATTCCCATGGCAACATAACGATAAGTGTTTCTAGTGAGGAATCCTTTCTTTTTTCTGTTTCTTCCTGTTTTGACTCCAGTTTTATGTGGGCAGTCCAGGCATCCAAACAGGGGTGCTCCTCCTAACCTCTGCCAACTGATGTAAGGGAAAGAACTGTGCACTTAGCCTTAATTTTTTTTTAATCTATGTAGCTGTGGGAGACCTTGAGTTTTGAATTCTCTGTCTCCCCCTAAAATTGTAAGTATTACAGATTTTCCTACCAAGCCTGGTTTGCTCCATTCTTGGGGGAAAATCAGGTGTTACTGCATGCTGGACAAAAGCTGTTCCAGTGGAGGAGTCCCACCTGGATGTCACAGTAGTCTGGGATTCACTCTGTAGCTGAGTATGTCCTTGATTCTTGATCCTTGTGCTTCCACAGTCCTTTTAAGGAGTTACAGGTCTCCACCACTGACCCTGCCTTTTCTTTCCTTTCCAGATGGCTTATTTTTCCTTCTGAGAATATGTCAAGTACTGCAGACAGGAGCTGTAGGAGAACTTCCCCTTCTGAAGCTGCTGAGCTGGGAGCTGGTGGAGGGAGGGAAAGGAGGCCGTCCCAGTCCCATGCCATCTCAAGGAGACTCAGGTCAGCACGCAGCCTGGGCAGCCAGGAAGCTTTGAAGGTGTATTCTGACTACAGCCCTCAGCTGACCTCATCCACCTTCTCCATGCAGCACCATGATAGAAGAGAAAACAGAAGCCACAAACAAGCAGCCTGAGCCCAAACAAGCAGCAGAAGAAAAAGGATGATGGGGTCTCATAGTTTGAAGATTCAGTCCCCTCACTCCTTGGGTGAGCTCACCTGCCTCACATTTACCAAGTCTAGGGAGCTTATGGATTTTTCTAAAAACTAAATGTCAGAGATAGGGTGAAGGTTTTCGCCTATAATCTCAGGACTCTGGACACTTAGGCTGGAGTCAAGGCCTGTCTTGACTATTTAGGAAGCAGTAGTCTAGCTTTGTTTGACTGTGTGAGAATTTAAAGACAACAAAAACAACAGGCCTGTGCTATGACTCAATGTGTCTAGCAGGCAGGAGTCTCTGGTTCTTGACTAGCATTAAATCAAATCAGATGACTCGTAACCAGAATCCCAAGATTCAGGGGTGGAGACAAGAGGACCAGACAATAAAGATCATCCAACACAGTTTGAGGCCAGCCTAGAATGCACAACACTGTTTAACAAACTGTTAAAACAAGCATCCCCCTGCCCAAACCTGAGAAAAGTGACATGGTGGCTCACAACAGCCACATAATCCCTGTGAATCGTAAGTGCTCTCCGTTGGAGAGAAGAAAACTGGGCATCCATACGTGCAGTAATCATTTCCTGTGCCTCACATCTGGAGTTGGCTGAGCATTGAGTTCCTCCCCTGTGCACAGCAGTGAGGAGCTGTGAAGTAAGTACTCTCTGCTGGGCCTATGGGAGGTGTTGAGTCTGTGCAGCCAGTGCTCCATGCTGGCCCTGTGGAAGGCATTGAGTAGCTGTGCATCCATTGTTCCTTGCTCTCCCTGTGGGAAGCAGTGAGGAGGTATGCATCCAGTGCTCTCTGCTGGCCCTTGTGGAGGCACTGGGGAGCTGTGTACCCAGTGCTCCCTGATAGCCCCTTGGGAGGAAATGGGGAAGAAGGTTTGGAGCATGGAGACACCAGTCTCTGCCAGTAAGGGAGGAAGATTGCTGGTCTTGCACCACCTTGTCAGTGCACCTGTATTGCTGGGGTCCCTGCTTCAACTCATATACACCATAGTGAAGGAGCAAAATTCCTTTCATACCTGGGCTGCCTGGGAATGTCCCTGGAAGAAGTTGCATAGACACACTGCTGTTCCTGGTCCTCCTGTCCTTAATGAGATTTGTCTGGGCTGCAAGACAAGAGTGTGACATCTACAGTCTGGAAGAGATTGAGACGCACAAGAAGGCGGGAAGATGGCTTTTTCTGTGCATACAGTTCCTGGTTCCCATGTGAGATCTGAGAGTATTCCTCAGAGTACAAGAAGAGCCAGCATGCTGACGGAAGCTTGTCACCTAACGTTTTGAGATGGAGACCTCCCCCTTTTTCATGGTTTTCTTTTTTTGTTTTTTGTTTTTTGTTTTGTTTGGTTCTTTTGAGACTGTGTTTCTGTATTGAGCCCTGACTATCCTAGAATTCACTCTGTAGACCAGGCTGGCCCAGAACTCACCGAGAACCCCTTCGTCCTCTTGATTAAAGGCATGTGCCACAGAAGCTGTTGGTTGGAAAGCAATTGGAGTCCGATGTTGCTGAGGTTACGCTTGGACTTTCAGGATCTGCTGAACACTGACACAGTGAGTTCCTCTCCACCCAGGTGACTTTGATTTGCTTTTTTTCGTTAGGTTTGTGTGTTTGCTGGCTTGATTCTTGTGTTCACTTTTCCATGTTCTTTATTATCTTCCGTTTTGCTTTTTTATTAAATTTTAAGTTATGTTTGCTAAATTAGAATATTTATTGCTTTCGTTTTATGTGTGCGAGTATTTTGTTTCCATGTATGTCCGAGCACCACAACCCTGGTGTCTTCTGTGGAGGTCACAAGAGGGAGTCAGATTCTCTGGAACTGGCTTCCAGGTGGTTGTGGGCTTCTTATCCCATACCGGGTATTAAAACGGTAACATTCACATAATATATTTGAGTTTTTAAAGAAATCAAATGCTTGCTACAACTGCCTGTAGTTCCACTTCCAGGGAATCTGATGCCCTCTCCTGGCCTTCAAAGGTTATATAAATAAAAATTACATGGAATGCTCTTCATCACAGTTTAAGTGTCCTGTATAGTACCTTTGAGAGACCCATATGGGTGTCCTTAGAGTCTAGATTGTAAGGTCTTGTGGAGCTGGAGTTAGGGCAGTTGTGGGTCACCTGAGCTGTTCCTGAGAATCAAATGCAGGTCTTCTGACAGAGAAGCAGACATTCTGGACTCCAGAGCCAGCTCCCCAGCACGGACACTGTGGGTTTTGGGGGCATCCGTTGTCTTATCCACTTCTCTTAAACCTGATTTTCTTGGTGCCTTTGCTCACAGTTCGTGCTGACATCAGGCGAGAGGACCATTGAGCAGCTCTTAGTGTCCATGATCCTTGGTGTTGTTCTTTCAATTTGCAGTTGGTCCCTGTCAACCTGAACTGTGTCCTATTTTCTGTCAGCAACTCTGGGACCGACTGAAGAAAGAACGCCAAGCCACGGGATTCTGGCTGGCTACTAAGGTGACTTTTGAGCTACTGCCCTACTGTGCGCCATTCAAGTGTGCGTTCATTCAAGTGAAGGACTCTGGGGGCTGCCCCGTCAATACCTGGAGTTGAGTGGTCCTCCTCCTCCTCTTGGTGGCTGGGCACTTGCCTTTCTGCTGACCTGAGGTGGCAGATCATTGCTGCAGACTTCATCACTGCTCCTCAAGCTTCCATCCATATTTTTAACACTGTTGTCGAAGTGCTGATCAATCCCTGCAGGAGGCCCCTCATCCACCAAATCACTAGGTGCCCCAAGATCAGGGACAGCCAGGCAAGTTTACAACCTACTCCCACACAGTTTCCCAGACTTCCGAGCCCTAGCATTGCCAGGACCATGAGAGTCATGGGGTTTAAGGCTGAGAAATCATCCAGTCTCTGAGAGAGCAAAAATTCAACGAAGTGATGGAAACCTACTTGATTTTACGACACCAGTCACCCAGGGGAGACTGTTCCCACCACCAAGGGAAAGCCTTGAAATACATGCAGCCAGGCTGGAAGATCTTCACTCCTTCCTTGCTTTCCTAAGGAGAGCTTCTGAGGCTCTTCTCTCTACTTTCACCTTGTCCTCACCTTCATCTAAGCTAAAGGAGGAGGATAAGAAGAACCCGACAAGGGCAGCAGAAGGCATGCTGTGCGCTGCCAGCCAAGGACCCAGAACCCCAGCTATCCCACCAGAACTGTCCTGTGACAGACCCCCTCATGGGCAGCAGGTTGGAAATCAGTGAGAAATTCTCACAGTCCAGGACTCTGTTATATGGCAGCCTGACTCCCGGTGTCCAGCCATCTTTCTGTTTATCTCTCTAGACCACACATGAATGAGTTTACAGTTGACATAGACAAGAATATGTCCTCCTGCAGTCTCTGAGTATCCCTGCAGGCAGCTAAGAGTATAACCATCACACGATCTTCCTCTGGGGATGCCTTGGAGAAAAGAGACCCTCAACCAAGAAGAGGTCCTCAAACAGGAAGAGACTATTTTAGTGGCCACCTTCACAGTGCATGTCCAGCTCCTAGTGGTAATCAGCATTGCTGCTGGAAGGGCGCCAGTAAAGAAGACGATTGTGACCTGTCTCTGAGACTTGTGCTGCTGCCTACCTCCACAAGAGAAGTCGAGCCTCCTGTAAGAGCCTGCCTCTCAGGAGAGTGCATCTTGGAGTCTCCCATAGGACCAGGAGGGTGCATGTCCTCATTCATTTTATCCATGCTCCCTCTTGTCCTTTGTGACAAATGACAAGTATGCCCACTCGTGGCACATTTAGGAACTTAACAGTGTGTCATTTAAGAAAGATCAATTCCATAGAAACCCATGAAAGACCATCTCATGAATGTCGAACTGGAAGTTGACGTCAGGAATGCTGTGCTGATGCAGGGAAAGGAGGAGGTGGAGATTTGGGGAAAAGAAGCAGAGAGTTTTTGGAGAACCAGTGTGGTGCTGTGGCCCTGCAAAGCCAGCCCAGTAAGTACTGTGTGTTTCAAGGCCACGAAGAGCCTTTTGTGCCTTTCTGTTTTGAAGTCCTTAAGAGATTCAGCCTCAGCTCCTTGGCTCGTGACCCCTACCCTCTTCCCCCATTCTGGGTAAACTTTAGAGGTTGTTCTATGGGAAGTACTTTTCTTTGCTCCCTGTTTCTTGCAGGGAACACAGTCTTCTTCATGAGACTCCCCAGAGAGTAGGAGGCTCCCTAGTCAGCCTATCCCACCTGCCCCAAAATGAGTTCCCAGGTTGAGAATGAGGCCTTCGAGTGCCCTGTGGCATGAAATGCTTAATTTCCCTATAGAAACTCCGAACTCTGAAGTCAAGTCTATATCAAAGTGGGATCTAAGCAGTTGCCATAGGAATCAAGGCCAATCTTTTATTTCTGTTTTTTTTTTTTTTTTTTTTTTTTTATGAAAGGAAAGTACAAATCCAAGGAAGAAAATTATCTGCAATGAGCACAACTCTCTTTTCTTTAGGAAAGTCAGATAACTGGGGTGTGTGTGTGTGTGTGTGTGTGTGTGTGTGTGTGTGTGTGGTGTTTAAGGCTTTTGGAGGGATTAAGATCCTAAGGCTTTTGGAGGGATTAAGATCCTAAGATGCTAATTAAGTTAGCAAACCAGTTGCAGTTACAAACAGGGTAGGAGTAAGACTAGATGTGACCTTAAAAGCCCTCCTCCACCATCACCTACTCAAGAGGTCTGTGGTGAGCTCTAGCAACCGGGTGGGCTCCTGTGGTGAGAAAGCCGATTTGCTGATCCCAACCTTTCCTCACTCTGGGTTGGAGAGGGCTCATGTGACTGGGAAAAAAGTCTGGCCAAGGTTACTGAGAAAAGTCCTAAGTGAGCACACCATGCTGCCCTGCTACCCACAGAGCCAGGGACTGCAGGTGGACCTTCCCCTGACCAGATGTGCCACGAATTGTAGTGACCAGGCAGCTAAGTGTGGTCACAGCTCAACATTCTGGCATGGGAAGGGCAAAGGGTCAGCACTTCCAAGAATGGGACCAGTTTAGTCTTAAAGGAGATTAAGGTTGGCCACAATAGGGTCTGAAAAAGCTCCTATAGTGCTCTCCGCCTTCTGTCCCAATCGGTTTCATTCCTTGGAAAGCTTGAGGTCCCAACCTCACTTCTAGGTGGGAGACCAACACAACAGACCACAGGCTAATGCCCTGTGTACAGTCAAGGCTGATCTTTAGCCTTGTCCCTCACAACTTCTGAACACCAGTGCAACTATACCAAGCTTTCCTGGAATACCAGAGTCACCAACAGAGAATAGACGCTTACCCTGGAGACAGTGACCAAAGAAGCAATTCCGAAGCACCCAGGAGTAGAAATGGAGAGGGTCCGGATGCTGGGTGCTGAAGTGAGGGGGTTGAAGCAAGGAGGAGCCCAGTTGGTGAGCCCGATACATCATCAGTACTCAGCGGTTCATGGCCTGGGGGAACACCAGCTAGGGACCTCCCTAGAGCAAGCGACTGGCTCAGGCAGAGGCAGTGGATGGGAAGCCACTCACCAAAGCCATTTTGGGCACACTGGGGTGAGGGTAGTTGAGCTCCTTGGGCCTGAGCAGTTATTCTTAGGCAGCCACAGCCAGAAGATGGAAGCCCGAGCCCCAGCTTCCAGGACTCCCCCCAGTGCCACCGCTCTTGGCCACCAAGAACTCTATGTTGAAACCCCGCTTGGCCCATG
Source organism: Rattus norvegicus (assembly GCF_021556685.1). Taxonomy (NCBI): domain Eukaryota; kingdom Metazoa; phylum Chordata; class Mammalia; order Rodentia; family Muridae; genus Rattus; species Rattus norvegicus. The sequence continues at coordinate 118,861,744 of NC_141537.1, forward strand.
CGAACATGGTCGCAGCCCTAAAGCTTGCGAGAGCCCTAGCACCAAGTTGGACCGCTGCACACCGCCTGGAGTGTGGTCCCTGCGGCCCAAGCGGTAGCTTTGAGCAACCGCCAGGGCGCGCGCTCCGTGTACTACGTGAGCCACTTCCTGGATCACACCGCAACGGACACTGCACGGGATCCTCCTAGTTCTTCTGGGCCAGGTTTTGGCAGTTCTATGAGAAGAGTTAGCAGGCACCTGGCCTCCGCTCAGCTACCTCTGGGTGGGGGGAGGGGTGGGGCAATGAATGGCAGGTAGGGATGTGGTCCCCAGTCTGATGCAAAAACCACACTTGCATATTGGTGATTGATCTAATGTCCTCCTCTCACCTTTCTTTCTGCAACTTGATTCTGTGACTCAAGCTTCAGCAGCAGGTTGCTCTGAGGAGGACATCTGCAGAGCTTGGGATTCAGGAAAAATACCAATCTCTCTTCTAACTTGTACCACAGCTGAACCCACTCCCTTCGTCCTGGTTGTCCTTTCAGTTCCTAGAGAACTTGGATCCAAGCTTAGGAAGGCTATTTGGAGTCCAGCCTATATTTTCCGGAGAATCTAGTCTGCCTTCACCTAACCTGACGGAGGTTCCTGACGGAGGTGGAGACCTTTGGCCTCTGGATCACTATTCTGAAGCTGAGGTGATATTCCCGAAATTTCTCGTTTAATGGATATTTAGGGGAACACTGCTTCATACGGGACAGGCATTCTTTCCCAGGGGCCCGGTTCCCACTGTTGGGGAAAAGCGACAAAGCTCTGCGGATCTCCAGCAGCAGTCTGTGGAGCTACAGTGTAGACTTTGCCAGGCTTGGTGGGGGTCACTAAAGAGGCAGAGGTGGAGATCTGGAAGGTGGTCTCTTTGGAGCAAAGTTTAGGCAGAAACAGAACAGGACCCCTGCCTCATGTCTAGTCTGGGCAATAGCTAAGAACTCCTTAAAGGTGGCACCGGAAGCTGGACTGTCTTCTCCCTGCCTGATTTCCTCATTTCTATTCCCCTAAGGGCCTCTTCTTCCTAGCTACTCCCCTGCAGCAGCTGGAGGAGTAGCCAAGGATTCTGTCCCTTTCTGGATTTTGCAAGAAAATTCTGACCTTCATCCATTTCTCTCTTCCTGCCCCTACCCTGTCTGCCCCTCCACAGCTTGCAGACCTCTCCTAATAACACCTTCCTTTACCAAAGTACCCTCCACTCACCTCCGACTTTATCCGATCCTGTGGTCTCCCTTCCCATCCAAACTGCTGGGCTCTGCAGGAGATGGAGGCCCAACATACACAGTGTGAGCTCCTACACTCCACACATCTGGCTGGCTGTGTCAGCTCACTCCACATCTGTCCAAACTTTCCCTCAGTTTCTTCAGAGATCCTGGCTCCTACTCTGCTGATCCAACCTCAACCATCTGTACTCTTCTGTCTGTTTCTCTTCCCTCAGTCTCTGAGATGGCAGGGACCAAATCCAGACTCTTTGTGTACTGGACCATGAGACTTGATCAGCATCCTGCTTCCAATGTATAGCTTAGAAGTGGCAAAGGTTCTATGGGAAGTCTGCAAATATTAAATCAGTAACACATGGTGCTCAGGTCAACACCCCACTCCACGGAAGCCTTGTGTAAAAGTCACCTGGGTAGCAGCTACTCTCTTCATTGGGATAAACTAAGGGAGCATCTTCAAGACTTCCCTTTAGCTTCAGGTAGGGGTGCAGTGTCTAGCCAGACCAGCTAATTATCAGTGTCTTGGCTCTGCAGAAAACTCCATCCAACTGTCCTAAAACTCAAAGTGAATCTCCTGCCTCTGTCTTCTAGGAACTAGGATTTTAAGTATTTGTAGCCAAATCAGCTGACCCTCCGACTTTATAAATAACCTTAGTCTCTGGCCAATTCCTACTTCCTCTTTTCTCATATTCTCACAGTCAGGCTTCTACTCAATCCCAGCAGAAAAGTGTTTTGCAAACCTTCCGAACATTCATGAGCATGTCCTCTTAGAGTAATTGTGAGACTAAATGGGTTAAAATCGCCACATGGTAAACTCTGGGCAGTGCTCAGCACACAGTAAACACCCCCCTTTTAAAAAGATTTATTTATTTGTCATATATAAGTACACTGTAGCTGTCTTCACACACACCAGAAGAGGGCATCAGATCTCATTACAGATGGTTGTGAGTCACCATGTGGTTGCTGGGATTTGAACTCAGAACCTCTGGAAGAGCAGTCAGTGCTCTTAGCCACTGAGCCATCTCTCCAGCCTTGTAGTAAACCCTTAATAAATGCTAAATGCTTTCTAGAACTGTCTTTTCCAATTTGGAATCCATGAGTCAGGAGTCACATATACTGAAAGAGTCAGAGTTGGAGTCAATCTAAAGCCAGTGGGAAAGTTCCACTGCAAATCTCCAAGCACAAGGACCCTCCCTTCCAGGGAGTAGTTAGTTCCTGGAGCAACGGCAAACCAAACTGTCAAACAAAGCTTCCTGTGACTCCCAACAGACCTCCCCTTGACTCCCAACTGTCCCCCCTGGAAAGTCCAGAATGGTCCACTGATCACACGTCAGCTTGGAGGTCACTTTGCCCCACCAATAATACCCTGCCTAGTTACCAATTGTTTGAATTCTGCCCCAATTGTTTGCAAGGTATATAACTCCCTGTCACAGTCTGCTTGGGGTCATCTCCCCTTGAAGTGGGAGGACCCCAACATGCCGGAATTAAACTCCTCTTGCTATTGCATTGATCACTGTCTCCGTGAGTCTCATTCAAGAGGTCCTGGAAGAGGTTCAACTCGGACCTCACCATACTAATTAGGTGGAAAAATATTGGTGGCCCAAATTGAAATGTTCTGAAAATGTAAATATGTACCATAATTGAATGCATAAGCAAAATAAAAAAGTAAAATAATGTACATTATATTGGAATATTAAGAATTAGGCAGTGATTTTAAAATGGAAAATATCTTATCAATATTTTCTATATTAGTTGTACATTAAAATAAACATCAGGTTAAATGAAATTTATTAAGATTTTTACTTTTCTGTTTTTTGTAACTGTTGTTGTTGCTGCTGAGACAGGATCTTATGCAATAAGCCCTGGCTAGTCTGGAACTCACAGAGGTTCATCTCCCTCTGCTCCCACACCTAGCCCTGTTTTCTTTTAAAACCATGGATATAGTTTCTGTAACACTTAAAGTTCTGTGTGTCATATTACATTTCTAAAGAACAGAGTTGCTACAGAAAGTATATTTAAAAATAAAAAGCAGCTTGTGAGAAGAGAAAATGGATTTAAAGTATCCATTTTATTTTTACTTTTTGAGACAGGTTCTCATGAATTCCCGACTGGCCTTAATAATATAGTAACGGATGACCTTGAATCACACCCTCTCAAGTAAGCTGTGTTCCCAGCCTTCATCAGGGAAGTCTTAGAGCAGATCTGCAGATGCATGCAGTTCTTTATATGGGTTCCTTTTAGAAATCAGAAGAGGAGGAGGGCTGACGAGGAGGAGTTAGATGACCCACATATGTAATCTCAACACCGAGGAGGCTGAGCCAAGATAATCCCAAGTTCAAGTCCAGTCTCAGAGGGAGAGGAGACTCACATGTACAATTCTATAACATGCTTCATCATACTCTTCCATCAATTGAAAGCATATTTTCCTCTCATTAAATATTTACCATTGGACAAATTTACTCTTTATAACATTTCATGGGGTTGAATTAATTGTCTGCGCGCACACGCGCGCGCACATGTGTGTGTGTGTGTGTGTGTGTGTTTTGTGGGATCACGCTTGTACATGTGTCTGTGCCTTTGCCTGTGGGTGTGCATGTGCATGTGTATGTGCATGTATATATTGGGGATGGAGCCCAAGGCCTTATGAATGTTAGGCTAAGTATTCTACAACTGAGCTTATTGCTACATCTAAATCAGGCCCCTAGCTATATCATATTGCATGTCCATCTTTCTGTATACATTTCAAAAAGTGTCTTTTCAGTCATAATTGTCTTTGGATTCTGTGGTATCAAACACTTGCAATTGCCCTGCCTTTCAAAAATCCTTAGAAATCCCCTTCCCTCATTTTCCAAAAGGGCCCGTATCTGGGTCCACTGTCCCTGAGTGTTGCTTCTTCATGGTGTCCATCACAGTAGATGTCCATCAGTGTCCTTTCCTTAGTCTAATTCTCTTTTCAGTCCACTCAGCTATTCTATTATCTAATCTGTCTGTCTTGTAGTCTGCCCATGTTTGAATGTGCATACCCACAATGCATTTTTGTGGAGGTCAGAGGTCAGTCTTAGATGCCTTTCTCATTAATCTTCACTTTGTTTGTTTGTTTGTTTGTTTGTTTGTTTGTTTGTTTTTGAGGCAGGGTTTCTCTATTTCCTAGCTGCCCTAGAAGAGGGTTCAAATTCACAGAAATCTGTCTGCCTGTACTTGATTTAAAGGAACATATCACCATGACTGGATTGTGTTTTGTTTTGTTTAGTTTTGTTTAGGACATAGTCTTACTTTGTAGACCTAGTTGGTCTAGAATTTCCTCTGCAGACAAAACTTCAAACTCCAGTGATCTGTGTAGTCTCTGCTGGAGTGTGGCCTCTGTGTGATCAGTGCTGGAGTTAAAGGCGTGTTCCACAGCTCCTGGCTCCACTTTATTGTTTGATTCAGGGTCTTACTGAACTTAGAGTTCACTGATTTATCTACTGACTTGGTCAGCAAACCCTGGGGATCTTCCTATTTCTACTTTCCTAGTTTTGATAGTTTCCAATGTCAATTTTCCACAACTAAAAATCCCCTGAGAAGAGAGCAACAATTCAGAAATCCTCTAGACCAGGTTGACCTCCCTGTGTGCCTCACTGTGGGATTGTCTTGACTGTTAGGTGTTGCAGGAAGACCCAGCCCATCCTGGGTGGCGCCATTCCCTAGGCAGGCAGTCCTAAGCTCTGAGTTAGAAGAGACCTAGATGAGATGGATCAAGCACCATTTGAATGTATTGTGTCTCTCCTCACTTGACTGTGGATGGGATGTCTTATTCCTGCCTTGACTTCTCTGAGGTGATGGACTGTAACCTGCAACTGTGAGCCAAATAAACCCCTTCTCCCTGGTGTTGCTTTCTGTCAGAGTTTGTCACAGCAACCAAAATAAAACTAGGACACCAGTGCTAGGGTTACAGACATGTGCTGCAACACCTGTCATTTTATGTGGGTATTGGGGATCTGAATCAGGTCTTCTAGTTTGTATGGAAAACACTTTATTGACTGAGCCATAGCCTTCTTTCTGTCTTGATGCAGGTTCCTCGAAAGTTTGTGAGTTTCCCCAGATCAAATCATTAAAATGTACTTGTCGATGGCATATCTTCCTGGGTACCCCTCAGGACTGCACTCCACAATTAGTCTGCATCTACATCTACATCTTCCTTACCAAATATGAGGCTCTCTTTGGAGTCCTTCTCCTTTGTGTGGGACACTTGGAGTTAGGCACGCAGAAGCATCTGTGGGAGCCGCTCTGTTTCAGTGATGCCCTGAAAGTTCACTCTTTTCTTTCCACTCCTAACTTTTACTGATGCAAGCTCATTTGGGCTTTTGTTTCTTTTCTTTAATGATTATCTTATAAGTGCTTAAGAACTTTGCAATTTCTCCTCTACAATTCACTTCATGGCTGCTAGACCCCAACATGAAAATTATACACTTTAAAATTTTTATTATACACTGGTGGGACACAGGACAATTTCATAAACTATGAATCCAATATTAATCCCAGCACTTGGAGGCAGAGGCAGGAGGTTCTCAGAGTACTAGGCCAGCATGGTGGAGAAAGCAAGTTCTAGGTCATCCAGGGCTACACAGAGAAACCCTGTCTTGCAAAACAAAACAAACAGTTCTAAGAGATGTTCACTGTGAAGAGTGTTTCACAAATACATAAAGAAAAAGTTACCATGAGAGGTCCCAAACCCTTAGACTATGGAATCAGATTTGCAAAAACAAACATAAGTTAGAATTTAGAAAGCTGGTACATTAGCTCAGTGGTAGAGGGTTTAGTATTCAAGGGAGCTGAGATTTCAACAGCTAGAATAAAGGAGAATACAATGAACACAGAATATTAGATATCCTATTTTATATGCAAAAAGAACCAAAATGATATTAAGCAGAAATTTAAAGGACCAACATGAGGCCTTACTGGGTGAGGGAACTTGTGGTAGTCCAATCCCTTGAACCCAGGTGGAAGGAGAGAACGAACTCCAGGAAGTTGTTCTGACCTCAGTTTGTAGAGGCCCTGCCTAAGCATGTCGGAAACCCTGGCCTCATTCCCCAGAACTGCCTAAACCAGATTTTGTAGCATGCACCAATAATCCCAGCACGAGGAAGAAGGCAGCAGGTGGACCTGGAGTTCAAAGTCAGCCATGTCTACATAGGATCCTGTCTCTAAACAACAAACGATCTATACATCAACAATGATTACCAAAGAAAAGAAGCAGAGAGAAATGGCAGGTTCTTAGAAAGTAAAGACAAACTCTCAACTGTGCATGCCAGGAGAGAGCAGAATGCATCATCAAATCACTGAGAGAAAACTACTTACAAGCTAGAATTGTATTTTTAGCAAACACTATCTTTCAAGAATAAGAATGAAAGAAAGACATTTCAGACAAATCAAAAATGAGAATCTGTGCCAGTCGACCCCAGTGAAGGAATTTCAGGCAGAGGAAGATAGCTGCAGAAGGAAAGTAACCTGGGAAGTAAGCTGTGAACTCTGTGCACCGCTGAGGGCCACGGTGTTCTCAGAGGCTCTACAGACTCCAGAGGCACACAGTTCGGGTGGTGATGTCCAAAGTTAAGGCACAGTGTCTCACACATGCCTCTGAGGGGAGGTCAAGATGTGATCTGAGGAAGTAAGGGGCCAGCAAGATGGCTCAGCGAGTAAAGGCTCCTGCTGACCTGAGTCCTAGCCCTGGGACCCAAATGAGAACCAGCTCGACAAAGCTGGCCTCTGACTTCCACATGTGCACATTGCTATGTATCCACCTATGCACATACACATGAGGAACTAAATATAGTAAAAATTAAAGTGGAGGGACTTAAACACACTCGATCGAATGTCCAGGGCCACAATCACAGGCACACGCGCAACATCACTTCCATACTAGTAACGGAGGGAAAAGTAGGGTGAAGAAAGTGGTGTGGTAGACAATTAAGTGACATAATCCACTTTCTCATGAAAATATAATCAAGACACCTGGAGAGAAGTCTTCTTGTTCAGAGGCCCTGAGTTCTGTTCCCAGCACCCACAGCAGGTGGCTCACAAACTGATTCTAACTCCAACCCCAGGGAATCTGACAACCTCTTCTGGCCTCCAAGGGCATTGCACTCACATGTGCACCTACATAAAGACACACATAGACACATATGTAAAAAATAAAACCTATTGGATATGGTAGGAAGCAGAAGCAGGCAGATCTCTGTGATTTTACAAACCAGCCTGGTCTATACATAGAGTTGCAGGACAGCCAGGGATAGACACTGAGAAACTCTGTCTGGAAAAACCAATTCAAACAAACAAAACTTTTAAAAGAAAAGTATTCTAGGACTGGAGAGGTGGCTCAGTACTTAAGAGCACTGACTGCTCTTCCAGAGGTCCTGATTTCACTTCCTAGCACCCATATGATGGTGCACAATCATCTGTAATGGGATCAGATTTCTTCTTCTTGTGTGTGAAGACAGAGTACTTATATAAAAATAAATACCTTTTAAAAAGAAAGAAAAAGAAAACTCTACTATACTAAACAGAAAACCTGGCCTGGATGGTTTCTAGGACAGTGTGGGAGTTTGTCACAAGGCTGAAGGAGCCCTGCTGTGGGATACTACTGTAGTTTGAATACATGAAAAGCATCTTAAAAAGAAGCATTGCTTCCCAGAGACAGAACACCATTGTCGAGCAACCCTAAACAAACATCTAAGTCAAGGATCCTCAAAATTGATGGCAAAACCAATTTCTCACAAAAACAATTCCAAAAGTTGATCATCAAATTTCTGTGTCGCTAACAGAGCAGGAAGGAGGGATCTCTCCAAAGGACGAGCCTAGCATGGAAGAAGGTGGGTAGCTCATTTCTAACCAAGACCCCACTCGTAACTGGGGAAATAATACTCATCAGGAACCCCAGCAGCCTAAAGTGCATGAAACTAAAGGCAAATGCTCACACTTGCGTTTGCAGGTGTGCATGATGCCTGTGGAGGGCAGACATGACCTGAGGGCGTGGATCCCTGAGGTTCTTCTCAATTATGTACAAAGCACTGAACGTATGATTCCACCACTACAAAAATAGGTAAATACACAGCAACAGAAACCTAAGGAAAGACCTTAAATGAGGCTAGATTACTCACCCTACCTCAGTCCCTTGAGTGACCCTCCCATTGGCTATCACTGTAGAGAACAGTGTTTCCTGTAGGTCTAATTCTCCTCACAGGTGCTACCACCTTAGACAGATCGCTGCCGGGCCTTGTTAAGATTAGCCTATTCTGGGCTGGAGAGATGGCTCAGTGGTTAGGAGGATGGGCTACTTTTCCAGAGGTCCTGAGTCCAATTCCCAGCAACCACATGGTGGCTCACAACCATCTGTAATGGGATCTGGTGCTCTCCTCTGGTATGTCTGAAGACAACAATAGTGTACTCACACATGTAAATTAAATAAAAATCTTTTAAAAATATATTAACCCATTCTAGTCTTGCTTGAAGGTGGCCAGGTCTTGCTGTGAGTCTGGTCTGCCTTGAGATCAAAGCAGCATCGTTCCCAGACTAGAGTGGCTCAGCAGAGCTATCCATCCCTGAATTGTGTCCAACTGATAGATAAGCAGGGTCAAAGCACTAACAAGAGTCAAAGATCAGAGCTGGGAATTGGGTAGCTGATCTTGTTGATTGGTCATCAGGTCATAAGATGGCAAGGCCTAACAGACATTGTAAACATTAGAAGGTAGAGAGTAGCTGTAGGGGGCTGGAGGTCAGACATGACAACAAGGAGAGGCCTAGTAGTGGTAGATGGCATGGATGCCAATGGCAACAGCTTGTAATTCTGAGAAAGTACCGTGAGAGTGTTAAGGGCTTGGAAGGGGGAAAGAACCAACTGTACCAGGATATAAAATCCAGAAGGGCTGAAAACAATAAATAAATCTAAAATCATAAAAAGGGCCATGAGAGCTAAAGTTGTCCAAACATATCCAGAGAAGCCATTTAGGAATTGTCTTAGCCAGGAAGTGTACACTAAATCTTTGTTTTTATCCTCAACTATTTTTGGGTATTGTGTGGTTCGAGAGTTTTCACTCTCCTTTCTCAAAATGTTGGCCAGAAACAGCAGGCTTAACTGAAGAAACCACATGTGCCTTCAGGAGTGAGGATTCCAGGATGATCATTGATCCATTTCTTTTCTGAAGCATTTTGAATATATCAACCCACTGCCTTCTGGGATCCTAGTTTTCTGTCTGGTGAGAAATTGGATGAAGAATTTATGGTGAAAACATGACAAAGGCTCCTCTCAGCCACATGGATGACAGTCACTTACCCTGGAGTGTCCTGGGGAACTCATCTTGCCACAGCATCCCAGTTAGAAGCTACCATATCATTCTTATCAATATGAATCTAATATAAAAAAGGAATGGATTTTCCTGAGTATAGATGAGATGGCTTCCGTAAACCAACAGTTAATACAGAATGTTATGGTCCAAGTGAAAAGTGAACCATGTTATCCACCCACTAATACATGTCAGCTTGTGCCAGGTAGGTTTTTGCCCACTTGACTCCAACAAGAGTAACCTGGGGAAGAAGAACTTAATTGTATTGTAGGTAAGTCTCTAGGTCATGTCGATTGATTGATGCCCCTGGGGAGGAGACCATGTCTCTATATATGTATACATGTAGGGGAGGAAGGCTTAGTCAAGGTACTATATGGCATCTACTTCAGTTCTTGCCTCAAGATTCCTGTCTTGAATTCCTGCCCTAACTTCCAGTCATGGTAGGCTGTGATTGGGAAGTGAAAGCCAAATGAACCCTTTCTTTCCCAAGTTGCTTTTGGTCATGGTGTTTTCATCACAGCAAGAGAATGCAGTCTGGTACAGTGAGCATAACCAGTGAAGGAGAGCAGTCTGGAGCCTGTTGTAATTCAAATGATTCCACCTATTATTATTAAAGTGGAAAGTGTCTTCATTGGAGTTTGCATATCAAATATCCAAGAAAAGATCATGCGTTTGAACATTGGTCCCTAGCATGCAGCCCTGTTTTGTGAAATAAAAAATCTGGGAAATATAGCCTAGCACGACTTCAAAAATAGATGCTCTGGGACCAAAGGAGGCTGAGGGAAGTCCTATGGACAATTCCAAAAGCCTCAAGGGGAGCGAAAAACGAATATTTTGGCTAACGTCTATAGAGGACCAAAGGCCAAAACTAAAAATACTGGTAGATAATATTGAAATTGAAGGAATGGTTGACACTGGAGCAGATGTTACCATCATCTCTCCAAAATCTTGGCCCACTAGTTGGCCACTTCAAGGAGTAGATATGCAGTTTCAAGGTGTTGGCACTTTATCCCAAATAAAACAAAGCACAAGGTGGCTTAAATGTATAGGACCAAAAGGTCAGGTAGGAAAATTAAGGCCATACGTGGCTGATATAGCCATTAACTTATGGGGAAGAGATCTACTACAGCAGTGGAAAACTCAAATTAATATCCCCTCAGTTTCAGGGTCTGGCCCTGAAATTCATCAGGCTAATAATAAAAACTTTAAATCAGTCAGGGAATGTTATCAAGGACAGTTAGAGACTGTCCAAGCTGTCCATAAGCAAGATACAGCAGAGACTGACAATTTAGTGCTACCCCAAGGAGCCACTGCTGTTAAGACAACAACAGCCTTGCCACTAAAGTGGCTGACTGACCAACCCATCTGGATTGATCAGTGGTCTATGACAAATGAAAAACTACAGGCATTAGAACAGCTAGTCCAAGAGCAGCTGGAGGCTCAGCATATAGAGGAGTCCACCAGCCCTTGGAATTCTCCAGTATTTGTCATTAAAAAACGGTCTGGCAAATGGAGGGTGTTGACAGATCTCAGAGCAATTAATAAGATTATTCAGCCAATGGGTTCCATGCAGCCTGGGATGCCACTGCCTTCTTTGTTGCCTAAGGAGTGGCCTATTATAGTGATTGACTTAAAAGATTGTTTTTTCACTATTCCTCTACACGAAGGCGATAAGGAAAGGTTTGCCTTTTCAGTGCCTACCCTCAATAGAGGTCGCCCCATAAAAAGATATCAATGGAAAGTCCTGCCACAAGGAATGTTAAATAGCCCTACCTTGTGTCAATATTTTGTACAGCAGCCATTAGAGATAATTCACAAAAAATTTCCCCAACCTATTATTTATCATTACATGGATGACATTTTATTGTCTGATTCAGATATAAATATCCTGGAAATAATGTTTGATGAAGTGAAAAAAACCTTACCTTGCTGGGGATTACGAATCGCCCCTGAGAAAATACAAAGAGGGGATTCTATTAATTATCTAGGGTATAAAATAAGTCTACAAAGGATTAGGCCACAAAAAAAGGTGCAAATCAAAAGAAATCAATTAAGGACACTTAATGATTTTCAGAAACTACTGGGAGATATTAACTGGTTGAGGCCTGTGATTGGCTTGACCACTCAAGAGTTGAGCAATTTATTTCAAACGTTACAAGGCGATAAAGATTTAAACAGCCCAAGGAAACTATCAGCTGAGGCTGAGGAAGAGCTGGCTTTGGTAGAAAGGAACTTGCAGGACACAGATCTAGATCGTATTGATCCAAAGATGGCCTGCATATTAGTCATCTTACCCTCTACTCATTCCTCTACAGGAATTCTCATGCAGAGGGAAGATTATATCTTAGAACGGATTTTTTAGCACATAAACAGAGTAAGAAACTGAAAACCTACATTGAGAAGGTCTCTGGATTGATACTTAAAGGAAAATTGAGACTTCGACAATTAGTTGGAATGGATCTGGCTGAAATTGTGGTACCTTTTACTAATACAGAAATTGCCTCTTTGTGGGTACAAAATGAACATTGGCAAAGAGCATGCAGTAACTTCTTAGGAGACATTAACAACAAATACCCTAAAAGCAAGCAACTTCAGTTCATAAAACGAACTAACTGGATCCTCCCTCGTAAATAAAGGAACTCCAATATCTGGAGCCCCTACATTTTACACTGATGCCAGTAAGTCAGGAAAGGCAGGATATAAATCAGAAAATGTAAGCAAGGTGACTGAGAGTCCCTATAAGTCAGTTCAAAAATCTGAATTATATGCAATACTCATGGTGTTGTCAGATTTTCAAGAGCCTCAATATAGTAACTGACTCTCAATATGCAGAAAGGGTTGTTTTGCACATAGAGACTGCAGAACTTATTCAGGATTATTCTGAATTGACATCACTATTTATTCAGCTACAACAAAAGATCAGAAATAGGAGTCACCCACTATATATAACACACATAAGATCCCATACAGGTCTGCCAGGCCCTCTGGCGCAAGGTAATAATGAAATTGACCAGCTACTGATAGGAAGTGTACTAGAGGCTTCAGAATTCCATAAAAAACACTATGTTAACAGCAAAGGCTTAAAGAAAGAATTCTCTATCACTTGGCAACAAGTCAAGGAGATTGTGAAGCAATGTCCTACTTACTCGTTATATAATCAAACTCCATTGCCTACAGGAACTAACCCTAAAGGCACCCAAAGAAATGAAATTTGGCAAATGGATGTTCTCCATTTTACAGAGTTTGGTAAGCTGAAGTACATACACCATACTATAGATACATATTCAGGATTTCAATGGGCAACTGCCTTAGCGTCAGAAAAGGCTGATTCTGTAATTACACATTTGTTAGAAGTTATGGCTATAATGGGAATACCCATACAAATTAAAACGGACAATGGTCCAGCATATATCTCTAACAAGATTAAGCGCTTCTTTGAATATTATAATATAAAACATGTTACAGGTATACCACACAATCCTACAGGACAAGCGATTGTGGAGAGATCTAATCGAAATCTAAAGGAGATGCTTAACAGGCAAAAAGGGGCAACAAAAACTCCCAGAGATAGGATACATAGTGCTTTATTAACCTTGAATTTTTAAAATGCTGATGAACAAAATAGCACAGCTGCTGAAAGACATTGGATTGTGGAAAAGACTACTGAACTAAACCAGCCTGTTTATATTAAGGATATTCTGACGTCAGAATGGAAAATGGGAAATGTGTTACGCTGGGGAAGGGGTTATGCCTATGTTTCTACAGGAGAAGAAAAGCTGTGGGTTCCTTCCAAGCTGATAAAAATCAGACATGACAGGGGGAGACCTCCTGAAGTCCTTGGCAACACAGAAGAAAAGGGAGACTAAGACAATCAACAAATAGGTAATGTATATATGAGGATGTTTAGGTCTCCGTGTATGAACTGGCTGAGACTAAAATGTCTATAAACAGCCAGTAACATTTTGAGTACGAATTTCTCATAACTTGTTATTACATGCATCCTGTAAAATGGCATGTATTACTAAATTATGTTACGGTTTGATTATATGATCAAACTAACCTGAAGAAAGGCAGTCACCTTTCTTTGTTGATCTTTATTAACTAAGCTGTATACCCTGCTTACTCCATGTGGATGCGCTTACAGAACTATCTGATGCTTGTAAGTCTTGTGTGCTGCAGGATGAAAGAAGAGAAAGACAGCCCTGAAATGATCCACACTCTGGGATGCTGAGATTCCGGGACCTTCCAGTCCAACTTCGTGTTTGATTCTCCCTCAATGACACTGAAGCTGCTTCATTTAAAGGCTTGCTTTCAGACCTTTCCAGAGTGGCCAGCTTACTTATCCAGCCCTTCAGACTGTCATAGTCAAGAGGTCAGCTAAGCGATGAACTTTCTCAGCACAGAGTGACTGGCAGGCAAATCCCGGCTAGCTCTACTTCGACAAAGCCAACTCTTCCTAATTCCCCTTGGGCCCCAGAAGGGAATTCTTCGCCCCAATTCAGCTGGAAACAGACGAGGAAGATCGTCGTCCCCGTTCCTTATGTTGGGTGGATGGTTCTGGTTATTCTAAGAGCTGTGGATATGTTTTCTTTTAAGGGATACAATACAAATGTAGCTTTGGGCAGGGGGAACTAGAGAATTTAAACTCAGGGATTGCTACCTTTCCTTTCCTCTTTTCTATCCTTCTTAGTTAAAAAAAAGGGGGGGTGTGATATAGTAATACATAGAAGTTAGAGAAATAGACAAACAGGGATAGATTAGCAAACTTACTCTTAAAATTTTACAGCTATATTTTACATTGATAGAAATGTTTGTAATTGATACAAAGTTGAAGCTGCAATCTTTTCATTGGTATAGAATGCATTTTACACAAATGCAAGGTTTTCATTGGTATAATTTCTTATTGATTTATAATTGAGATTAATATTGCTACTTTAACATAAGCATTGTGCCTCCACTATGCATCTAAGAATATAAGTCTTAGACCCAGTCCTATAACTGCTGTTATACATTATTTTTAGTTGATTAACCAGTACCAGCTAAAGACCAGATAGCAAAGTCATGGTTCTAAGTCAGTTTAGATGGGTTTTGGAAATACTTCGATTAGAGAGGGCCAACGGTATTCTATGCTTAACAGTTCAGAAACGCCTATGTAGATAGGAAATCTTCAAGGGCATCAGAAGTCCACAGAATAACCCATTTATGGACATTTCTTCATCTAGATCATTTGACTAGAGACTTGTCTGCCCCTGACAGGACCCCTTAGACTCGAAGAAGAAATTGAGCATCAATGGAGTTGCTCAAATCATGGTGACACAGCCACTGAGCAAATTGCTTCATTTCATTTACAGACAAAACACTGTCCAGAAAAGGACAAATTATGCAGAATAGTCGACTGATAATCTCTGCCAAGGCAAGGTGATCAGCCCTTCAAAATCTGCATTACTAAGGTCTGTCAGATGATCCTGGGCCAGAAGGCTAAAGACTGATGCTCCAACATATTAAGGAATAGGGGGACTGTCCAGGTGATCAGCAGTCTCTATAAATTGGCTAAGCTTGGAAGCCATATTTTGTGCTTTCCATATTTTCAGGTAATATTAATCATTCTTGGGTTTCTGATGTGGTTGGAGACTGGTAGTCTCATAGACAACCCAAGCAGTTTAGTATTGACAAAGATGATAAATCTGTTAGGGTGGTTTTTTAGGGTGGCATAGGATCTAGAACCAGGATATAGTCAGGTATAGTTTTTAGTATAGATGACATGGTTAATGAACAAAATTGATGGACTGGGTGATGAGTGTATTGTTGGTTTTATAAATTGCAGAATGGTTATAATAATACTTAGTTCACATATGTATAGGGAAAAGGTTTTTTAATTGGACAAAAAGGGGGAAATATTGTGGTTTGCCTTGGAGTTCTCTCTGAATTTGTAAAATAAAGGCAAGAGCATGAGATTTGGGCAGAGGGAGGAGTCGGGAGTGAGAGGGGAAGAGATTCAGAGAATAGGGTGAGAGAAAACAGTTGGCGACAGTTGAGCCAGTAGAACCTGAGGAGGGGGGAGAGGATTGGACAGTTGGGAGAGTTGGGAGAGGAGGAATGAAGATAGGTGGGAGAGGGGAGTTCAGGGACACGATGGGGAACTGAGGAAAAGTTAGAGGAGTCAGGGGAGGAGAAAGGAAAGAAGCGAGGAGAGAGTCGTCGTGGGAGAAGAAGAAGCTGGATACTTGGCAAATAAAAGGTGCAAGGGATGAGGGATTTGGGAGCTAGGAATAGGACAGTGTAGGGTGGATCTGCCCAATCTAGACGCTGGATTGTTTTCACATTAATTGAGGTGCGTTTTCTTTGTACGGGCTGATTCGGGTTGGAGAGGAAACTTCAACAGTAGTGGATCCAGGGACTGCTAACTGGGGGTAACTATCTTCTTCAGAACTCCACTGCCCCAGTCTTGAGGACAGAAAGTAAAGAAACCAGAGGGATGTGCCCAGCCTTCATTGGTCCACTTCAGCTCTGACCTCAGAAGGAACCATTGTGAGGTCATTGACCTGCCCACTTATAGCTCAGGCTGAGGCTGCCTCCTCTCCTTACACTGCAGTAGCTGTTGGTGAACCACTGCACTGGGATCCTTGTGAATTGTTCAGTCTGAACATAGTGAGTTTTCTTCTACATTCCTATGTTTCAGGTAAGAGGTTTTTGTTTCTGGATTTAAACTAACTCACTCTTGGCTATCCTTTCTTGGTTTGAAGTATAATTGAAGGAATTTTTATTTTCTTCATAATTGCATTTTTATTTATTTTAAAATGTAATAATTTACCTGGATTTATTGCTTTCACTACTTAGAATAGCACTTTATATTAACTACACAACATGAACAATCTTACAGTGACATTTCCGTACATGTATAAGAATACATTTGACCACATTCCTGTAATCACACCACCCCTTCCCTGCCCCTTCCAAGTCCCTCACTGTTTCCCCTTTTTGTTGAGACCCTTACTTTCCAAGTAAAGGCTAAGTCACATCAAGTCCTCCTATTCAGAGGGCTGACAGGCCACACTGGATGGTCTTAAGGAAGGGCACCCTGCCCTCTGTGGTTTAGCAGGGAGCCTCCTCCTAGCTGGATCTTCTTGGCAGTTTGTCATGAATCCATGCAAGGACCAAAGGCAATCCTCACATCCCATTCTTTTGAAGCCAACTATGGAAGTGAGCAGCTGAAGAAAATTCAAAGACAGGATAAATGTAAGTCTAAGGACAGTTGGTTTTGTATGTCCAGGAAGAACTCGCCTTGGTGGGACATGTCACAGCCCGTCCCTGCCCCCGCTTGGGTCCCTCTGTCTGCGGCTGTCATCCCATGGGCTATCTTCTATCTTAAGGAGGGTGAAGGGGGCACTGAAGCCGAGTGTGTTACAGGCACAGGAGGCCATAACGATACTGAAGCAAAGGATCAAGTCTGTGCCCTTGGGTTCTGCTGGCCAAAGAGCTCAAAGGACATGTCAGGGACAAAACCGCCCAGTGCTGGAACCCAGTGCCCAGCACTCCACAGAAGCTCCCCAAACACCCGTGCCTTTGGGAAAACAGAGGGGACAGTCTAATGAGGAGAGTCTCCCCAAATTTCCAAGCCTAGGCTTGAATGACACCTCTTCCTCCAATCCCAGTCTTTCATCTGTTATGGAGAGGCAGTGGGGAGCAGAACTGTCATGGTGCAGCAACAGAGCCCCTTTCAGGTGCCTTCCTGGTCTCCAAGGTGATGCTGAGGAGGGAGAGTCTGCCCTCTGTGACCTTCGTAAATCAAATATCTGATTAGAGAACTGGCAAGCACAGCTTTGGAGCCCATTGCTGGGCAGCCCCTGTGCCTCCCCTCACTGTGTGATGGGTTAGCTTGTTAGAACTGCTGGCCAGTGCTCTGTGTGGAATGTGGAGGCAGGTGCTGCCTCCAGTGACAGTGAACATTTTATTAAGACAGAACGTCCCCCTCCACCTCTGCTAAACTGCAGTCCAGTGCCTTTGGTATCCGTCTGTAGCTGGTTCTGGGTGGGTCCTGTGAGGTCCCTTTAATGTGTAAAACTGATGACATCTGCTGGGAGGTGATAGCAGCTTACCTTCAAGTGCATGGAAATGGCTGACCACGGCCCTCACACCGCAGTCACTGATGTCACACTCACTTGTGTCTATGCCCTGGTGTAACAGCGACCATTAATTTTTGGAGCATTGGGAATGAAGCTCATGCAGAAAACAAAAGCAGTTCTCGTTTGCTTTTGCATGTTGCTTTCATGAGACAGGGTCTCCTGAAGCACAGACTGCCCTCCTCATCACTGTGTAGCCAAAGATGACTTCAACTGCTGATCCTCCTGCCTCCACTCTCATAAATTTTATATCTACCGTGGGCTCATCTTTATGGGACTGTCCTGACTTTCCCTTTGTCTCATGTCTGTCAACTGACCCTGAAGGACTCTCCTCAGGCTTGGCACAGCTAAGTTGATCATGTCTAGATGTGTGGTATGTGTGTCTGTGTCCTGCCAACTCCCTCCTCAAACTTTAACCATAATGCAACAGTAATAAGGTTTGCTGCCTCACAAGCACTAGCAGAACAGTGGGGAAAACTGTTCTACAGAGCAGAGCATGTGGCCTTTAGAAAGGGCTTGATAGATTTCTTGACCATTTGGCAATACATACACAGTACCAGTTAGAGTTAGAAAATAACCGTTACAAAATCAATCTGTTTATAGCTTGCTCGATTTGCCAACATCCAGATGCACAAGCAATCACTCTGTTGTTTTAAAGACAAAACTAAGGCGGTTTGAGAGTAAAGGCCCAGGATGCCAGGGCATGGCTGCATCTCCCACATGTGTTGTTCATAGAACCCTGGCTAACAGCTGATATCTTGATTATTTTGAACATATCAGTCCAGTGTCTCTGAATCCTCGTGTTTGGTGAGAGGCTCCAGGCGTAATGGGAAATGTGGGATGATTGGTGTCGTCTCCTCTCAGCCCTCCAGGTTTTACTCTCGTACTCTGGGGTACCATGAGAAAGTCTTTTGTCACAACTCCCAGTATAGTCAGGAGCTACCATTCTTTAGCACTCATCATTCTGAGTTTTAAAAAAGTAGAATGGTTTCAGTGTAGACATGAGTTAATACAAAGTCATCATAAAGGCTGGGTCCAAGTGAAATGCAAACACTGTCCATCTACTAACCAGGGAACATCAGAGTCAGTAACCGAGGGAGGCCAAGGCTCTGGAGCCCACTTGTCACCCTCGTGATTCCTTGTCTCATTATTGAGTAAAGTGTCCTTGTTAAAGTGTGGGTGGGTATCAAAAGTACCATAAAGACTCAAGTGTTTGAAAATTGTTCCCACCAGATGTTGTCATTTGGTTGGAAAATAACCCTTGGGCAGTGGGCCTAGCAGGAAGAAGGGAGTCACTGGGTGACATTGGGGGACAGACAGTTGAGTGTAACCAGCTCCCTACTGCTCCAGTGACCAAGACCAGCCTTCCCTGTCCTTGGAGACTGAAAGGAAGGAAAACCAGTGAACACCATGGGTCTATTTCTTGTTCTGACCTCACAAGGAACCATTGTGAGACACGATAGACACTGTCCACTTACAGCGTGGCTCAGAGTATAGAAGCTGATGGTTGGTTAGCAAGCAATTGGAGTTCAATGCTGCTGAGAGATTAGACTTGGATTTTGGGAGCTGTTGGACCCTGACAGAGGTTTTTCTCCACTTTGGTGATTTTGATTTGCTTTTTGTGGTTTGGTTTGTGTGTCTGCTGGCTTGATTCTTGTGCTTACGTTTCCATGTTCCTTATTACTTTACAGTTTACTTTATATTAGTTTTTAAGTTAGAATATTTCACTGTTGTCATCTTATGTGTACGAGTATTTTGCCTCCATGTATGTCTGAGCACCATATCTTTGGTACCTTCTGTGGAAGTCAAAAGAGGGAGGCAGACTTTATGGAACTGGAGTTACAGGTGGTTGGGAACTTCTTATCACACACCATGAAGTAAAACAAAAACACTCACATATCTTAACTAGGTTTTTTAAGAAACCAAATGCTTACTACAACTGCCTATAGTTCTACTTACAGGAAATTTGATGCCCTCTTCTGGCCTTCACTGGTCATATAAAATATAGATTTTTATCACTATGGTAAGCTCTGCATGATACCTTTGAGTGTGCTGTATGGGTGCCCTTAGAGTCCAGAGGCGTCCACAGGTGCCAAATTTCCTGGAGCTGGAGTTAGGGGAGTTGTGTGCCATCTGGCCTGGGTCCTGAGAACCAAGTGCGGGCCTTCTGCAGGACTAGCAGACCTTCTGGACTCCAGAGCAAGCTCCCCAACATGGACACTATGGTATTTGGGGTGTCCATTTTCTTATCAACTTCCTTTGAACCTGAATTTCATGGTGTATTTGCTCACAGTGTGTGCTAAGTTCATGGGAGTATATGATTGTCCTATCCAATAGCCAGCTCTTAAGTTGTGTGACCCTTTGTTTCGTTCTTTCAATTTGCAGCTGTTCCATGACAACTCAGTCTCATATTTTGTGCCTACTGCTTTGGAAGATGCTGTTCTTCTCTTCCCAAGCATTCAAAGTATCTAACTAGGTAATCTGATATATTTCTGACTTTTTTTTTCTTGTCTTTTTGATGTAGGTATTTGTAGCTATAAACATACTCTTGGGCCTGATTTTAAATGTTTTTTCTTCTCTTTGCAAGTTTGGTTCTAGCCATATCAAGGAGGGCATGATCATGGAACAGGATCTGGATGCCTGCTACTGTATCCAAGAGAACTTCTCCACTGACTATAAGATTGTAAAAATCCTCACTGAAGGAAAACTTTCAGTGGTCAATGTAGTCTATCATGTGTTTGCACTGACCTGTATGGCTGTAAAACTTCTCAAGAACACCAAGAAGTACACCTCACTTAGTAGCATGGAAATCAGCATTATGAAATCCCTTACCCATTCTAACATTATCAAGCTTTTCACTTCATCCAGGAAAGAAAGACCACCTACCTAGTGACAGAGTATGAATCAGTGGGAAAGCTACTAGACCACACTCTCAAATTTGGGTCTTTAGAGGGGAGCAAGACTCAAAGGATGTTTGTCCAATGCTACATGGGGTGCAGTACTGTCATGACAATCACATTGCCCATAAAGCCATAGAGGGGAACTGCAGGGGGAACGCCAAGCTTTGAGATTTTGACCTGGCTGTTAAAGTAATTCCTGGGCAGAAGCAGGTGGATTTCTGTGGGGTGCTGCATACTGTGCCCCAGAACTCCTTCAAGGAAAGAAAGATGAGGGCTAGCCAATTGATTTCTGGAGATTAGGAGTCCTCTTCTTTATGGTAGCCAAATGTGTAGGGAGCACATCTCAAATTAACTGACTGACTTACTTGTGATTAATCGTGAATGAGTCTGCCAACAGCTATCTTTGTTTTTTAGTTAAGATGTGCATTATATCCTGCTAAGTTCCTCCAGTTATGCATATGTACTTGTGAAACTGTTGAAGCCTGAAGGAAATGGCCTCGGTCAAATATTGGTACTGTTTACCATAAACTCTCCATATTAGCATTTGTAGTCATTGTTTAACTTTCTGTAATTGGTCATACTTTCTGTTGCTTGCCTTTAAAAGACACTGTTAAATTATACTTGCTGTTGGCATGGTCTTGACCTACAGCTCTCCCATATCTGTTTCTTGCATCTTCTGTCTGCCTTTCCTATAATCAACCTCACACCCCCAGTTGTGGTTTTCCTGTTGACTGATGTGCTGACCCCAGCAAGTGGCACCAAAGTGAAGGCTCAACTATGGGGAAGGCAGAGAAGGACACCTCCTGGAATGCTCAGGAAAAGTGAAAGTGTTGGCAGTGGTGAGTAATTTTATGGTGTAAAAAACATAGGAAAATGCAGATAAGGGAGCTCAGAAAAAGTAAGAGAGATCAAAAAATTAATTAATTAAGGAACCCATAAAAAGCGAAAGACATAGAAAAAATAGAGAAGAAACATAAAATGGGGCAGGGAAATAGTCACTTGCTTTTTGTACATATGCTCAGAATTAGGCTTACAGTATGAGAAACTAAGGTAAGCCAGCAGCAGTTGTTTAAGGTTTTAGAGTTTGTAGAGGAAGTATGTCTTTGGTTCCCCTTAGAAGGGACCATAAATTTAGAAATCTGCATAAAGGTAGGACAAATTCTTCATGGTCATTATGATACACACAGGCCTGAAAAATCCCTGTGGAAACTTTTAGTTTGTGGGCTTTAATTAAAGACAGCTTGGATACTAGACATGAGAAGGAAAAGTTTCCAAGTGATGGTAGATCCTCTAGCAGTGATCACTGCTAGAGGATCTACATTAAAGATAGTGCTGCCAAGTCTACTGCCCCTCCTGTTTATGAGGATACTGAGAAGGCTACAACAACACTGAAAGAGGAGCCTCTTGATCCTGAGGAAAAAGACTTAGAGGAAGAAGCTGTGAAATATAACAGCTTTGGATTGGCCTTACAGGCTTTTGCAGTAACCTGCAGACAGAAGAATAAGGATGAACAGAAGGAGCAACTTTAAGAATCCATACAAGGTCTTATGCATTTAATGGAAAAAATTTAGGGAAATTACAGGCTGAGGAAAAGAGGCAGGGGAGGATAATATCATACCTAGTATTAAAGCAAGTCTAGATCCATCTATGAAGTGACAGGATCCTTTAGTGGAACTGATGCACTCTAGGACGTGGGAAAGGTTCTTCCCCTCAATAAAGCACAGTTATGTTCCCATTGCAGGCAGGTTTGCAGGGACCCAGGAGAGGATATACAATGATTTACAATGCCCTGTATCTGAGGAGCATGATGCACAGGGCAAATGTGTTAGAGTTCATCTACCTATACTTTTTAAACAATTGAAGGAATTTAAAGTGTATGTGCCCAATATGGGCCTACCTGTCCTTTACCTATGACTATACTTGAGAACTTAGCTACAGATGCATTACTTCTGATGACTAGAAACAGCTTGTTTAAAATAGAGAGGATAATTTATTTTGGAATTATACAGAATTTGCTGAGCATTTTCAAAGAATTGCTGAACTGAATGCCCATGTTAATGTTGCTTGGGTAAATTATGAAAAGCTGGTCAGAAAAGGACAATGTACAGAGACATCCCAGCAGCTGATGTAGAACCCTGGAGTCTATGCGCAGAGTAGTGCCATAGTGCTTCATCAAGACTTACCAAAAACAAGACAAGGGCCAGATGAGCCTTTTCAAGAATTTTTTAATTGACTCCTGAAACCTGGTGGCAAAATGTTTCATGAATCTGATGCTGGCCTTTTACTAGTAAAGCACAGAGGCTATGAAAAGGCAAAACCCTGTTTATCAAGCAGCAATTCAACCACATAGAAAGAATGGAGGCATTTCCGAGTATATCCATTTCTGCACGGATATAGGACCATCCTATACACAAGAAATGGCTATGACTGATGCCTTGCAGAGAAAAACAAATTTTCTTTCAGCAACAAAGGCCTTAAAATCTCCATAGGCATCCTGGACCCCCAGGGAGGAGTTTTGGATATGAAAGAATGGGGTGTCAAATAAAAGAATGTCCAGAGAGGAGTGATGATGTGAAGTCTAATATTGCTCATATAAAAGATCCAGGCTTGTGTCCCGTTGTAAAACAGAAAAACATTGGGCCAAAGAGTGCAAACCTAAGATGGAACTTGGGTAATGTTCTTCATTCAGAAAGTGGGAGGAGGGGGCAGCCCCAGGCTGTAGAACAATGTTATGTGGTAACACAGTCTGTCCCACAACAAGGAAATCCATTGGAGATCTCTGAACAACCCCAGGAAGTACAGGATTGTATCCCAGTCTCTCTACCTATATAGTATTGACCCCTGAAATGGGTATGCAAACATTGCCTACTGGTGTCTAGAGTCCTATCCCTCAGGGAGCAGTAGGTTTATTAGGTAGAAGTAGTACCACCATGAAGGGGATCATAGTAACCCCAGAGGTGATTGACTTAGATTAAGGAGGAGAAATAAAAATTTACCGGGAAAGGGAATAACACTTGAAATGTATATAAGAAATACTCAAGTTAATAAAAAAAAAAAGAAAGAAAGAAAAATTATGACCTCTTGGGGTTGGGGATATAGCTCAGTGGTAGAGCGCTTGCCTAGGAAGCGCAAGGCCCTGGGTTCAGTCCCCAGCTCCGAAAAAAAGAACGAAAAAAAAAATTATGACCTCTCCAAGGACCATATCTGTGCTGTAACCAGGGCAGAGAATAGTTCAATTATTCTTCTTACCCACAGTAGATATGCATAATAAATGTAAAATAAAATACAGGGGGAATGCTGGTTTGGGATCCTCTGATACCGATTGGGTACTACAGACTATTTCTTAACAACAAGAGCTTATTTTAAAAATTAATGGGGAAAACTTTCTGGTCTTTAAGATACTGGTGCTGGCATATGTGTCATTGCTGCTGAACAACGGCCTAAGCAGGCCCCTATGACTCAACTACAAGAGATAGGATAGAGTCAAAGCCCTGAGCAAAGCAGTGATCTGTTCAATTGGGAGGATTTAGAGGGGCATAAGGGATAATTTCAGTCATATATTGTGGTAGGACTGCTTCTAAATTTATAAGGAAGGGATATTTTGAAGGAAATGGGAGTCATACTATTTGGCCCCACTGATGTAGTCATGAAACAAATGTTCAATCAAGGCTTTTTACCAACAGGAGGTGTAGGAGTACAAGGCCAGGACATAAAGCACCCTGTTACACCTGGAAGTCAGAGATCCCAAACCAGGTTAGAGTAAATTTTGAGTAGATGTCAGTGACCAACCTGTACACAATGCTGATAAGATTACCTGGATCAATGATTGACCTGTGTGGATAGACCAGTGGCCTCTTCTTAATGTAGAAAAAAAATGCCACTGCAGAACAGCTAGTGCAGGAGCAACTAACAGTGGTCACGTTGGACTCTCCAATTCTCCTTGGAACTCTCCTATATGTGATTAAAAAGAAATCTGGGAAGAGAAGACTATTACAAGAGCTAAGAAAGGGCAAAGAAACTGGAATTAAGGACAGTTTTGCAACCAGGATTGCCTATATACCCTGCTATTCCCTCTAATACTTAAAAGATTATTGCAACTTTACTTTTTTCAAATCCTATTTTTAATGATTCTTAAATGCTTTAACCTTCCTTATAATCACCATCCACCAGGGGTAGTGGAAAAGAAAGAATACAGGGAAGTGGACCAGTTTAGAAAGATTCTTTGGAGCAACTCCCAACTGTTTTGTCTAGAAATCAGCAGTTCAGTTCACAGGTTAGCAGGTGGCAGCAGCTTTATTCACTCACAAACACCTCACAGATACACCAGCATTACAGTTCAGTGGAGTCATGTTAGCAACAGCAGTGACATGACGAAGCAGAGACAACCAGGCCTCAGCAGGAGGGCCCAACAGGAACAGCAAGAGAAGTTCTCAGCTGTGCCTCTCTCAGGGAGTGAAGACCCACAAGCATTGCACAGCTAGCTGTACCAGCAAGCCAAGCTGTCTCTGTTACTCTATAGAGTATAATCTATGCCCTCCAAACATCCCATGTCTTCCACATGCCTTGCCTCAGCATGTGGATCCAATCAGCCCAAGTTCTTGAAAGAAGCAACAAACTGCAGTGCACCACCAGTTTCCAGGGTGTTTTTTTTTTTATGTTTTTCTCTCTATGGCATCCTGACAGATGCAGCTCAACTACACAATGTAAAGTAAACCAATACATGTGTGTCATTAACAAAGAATCTTTCATTGCATGAACTTTCACATGCTTGCTTTAGCAGAACATCCTGTCTCCTGTGTCTGCTTCAGAAAACATTCCTTCATGAGTCTGCCTGAGCCTTTAACACCTGTACTTGCTTTAACAAAATGTTCCTTCACATGTTTGACCCAGCAAAACACCATCCAACCAATTTTCCAAAAACCCTTAAGTTTCCACTTCAGATTATACTAGATTTAAAGGACTGCTTTTACACCATTCCCCTTCATCTCCCAAATTGCAAGATTTGCCTTTAATGTTCCATCTACCAACTTTATTTTTGGTTGTGAGCCTATCCTTTAACGGCTGAGCCATCTCTCCAGCCCCATCTACCAACTTTAAAGAACCTATAAGGAGATACCATTGGAAAGTTTACCACAAGGCATAGCTAATACTCCCACTTATGCCAAAAGTCTGTAGCTCAAGCAATTGCCATTGTTAGACATTTATATCCACATGTGTATATAGTTCATTATGTGGATAGTATATATTGTTAGCTGACAAAAACAAAGGTCCTTTGCTGCAAGCCTATGCCCAATTAGGACAGGCACTGAAGGAAAAATGGTTGGTTCTTGCTCTAGAGAAAATTCAGCAGGAGCCTCCTGTAAGTATTTAGGACACAAATTTTATCCAAAAACCATTTTACCTCAAAAAATACAGGTAAGAAAAGCTAAAGTAAAACTTTAAATGATTTTCAGAAACTATTAGGAGATATGAATTCTTAAAGATAACTACAGGAGAATTAAAGCCATTATTTGATATCTTAAATGGAGATTCTGATCCTTTATCTCCAGGGTCTATAATTGAGAAAGGGCATCAAATGTTATCTGTAGTGGAAAAGCTATAGAATAACAAGTAATCCATTATGTTGACTATGCTAGGCCACAGGGAGCTTATATTTTGCCAACTTCATATACATCTACTACTGTGTTGTGGCAGCATGAACCCTTGTTCTGCATACCTCTAGCAGTCTCCCCTGCTACATAATCACCTCTTACTATGGAGCAGTTGACGTGTTAGTGCAACTATCCAGGGAACAATCATGCAAATATTTTGTAAGGATCCTGATGAAATCTTTGTACCTTCTCCTAAAATGCAAATTTATTGGCTCTATCAAAATAGCAATAGGATGATTTTCCTATGGTGTTTGCCAATTTTTCAGGAAAAAGATAATCATTATCCTTGCCATAAGTTGTTACAATGTGCTATTCTTCATGAGTTTGTATTTGCCCATAATTTGAGCACCACTCCTATAAGGCAAGCTGCTTTAGTCTTTGCTGATGGATCCTCTAATGCCCACATATTGCATTCAAAAAAGGTAACTTTGCAATTGGAATCTGCATCTGGTTAGACCACTGAATTAAAAATTGTTACAGTTGTGTTCAAACTTTTAGAAGTTTCCTTTTAATTTATATACAAAAGCCAATGCATTGCTCGAGCTTTACCAATGCTGGAGACTGTCTCTTATCTAAGTTCTCAGAATGGTCAAGTTTTACAATTGTTTCAGCAAATTCAATCTAGCATGAGGAACAGAAAACATGCATATTTTGGGGGACACATCAGTGCCTGTATTAACCCCCATGTCGTGCATCTGATGGAAATTCAGCAGCAGATGCATTTGCTCATGTTGCTGCCATTTCTCTAACGAAGTTTGAACTTGCTCAATGATCACACACTCATCATCAAAACAGCAACCATTTAAGGCAATTTCAAACTTCTTGAGAAGCTGATTGTGCCATTGTTAAACATTTTCAATGCCCACAACATCTTTCTTATACCCCATTATGGTATGAATCTGGGAGAACTAGTGCTAATCAACTTTGGCAAATAGAGGTTACTCATATTCCTAACTTTGGGATACTAAGGTATATTCATGTCATGATAGATACATATTTAGGAGTCATGTGTGCATCTGGCTTGACAGGAGAAGCTACTAAACATGTTATAACTTGCTACTTAAAATGCTTCACTCTAAAACCATAAAAACTGACAATGGCACTGGATGTACTAGTAAAGCCTTTCAAATCTTTTGTTAGCAATTCAATATTGTCCATAAACAGGAATTCCATATATCCACAAGGGCAAGAAAATGTAGAAAGATCTCCTGGAGTACTTAAACAATTGTTAAAGATAAAAAGGGGCGTATACCCCTTACATCACTATATCCATCATGCTCTAGTCAAAATTTTTTGACATTGGAGGCAGCAGGTAAATCAGCTGCTGAACATTTCTGGCATCCTCAAACCAACCATGATTTTGCTTATGTTAGATGGAAATATCCTCTGACAGGATTATGGCATGGGCCCAACATTATATTGATATGGGGGACAAGGCCATGTGTCTATTTTTTCACAGGATGCTCAAGGAGCATGTGGTCGCCAGAAGCATTGGTGAGACATGCTGATGCTGGGACAAAGAATGATATTGACCATGATTTTTCTGAGTGCTCTTAAAAAATAAACTAAATGGAAAAGTTGCTACAAATGATCCTCCTTTATCCTTCAATGTGGCTGGTTACCCTGACTCAATCATGACTGGTCTGGAAATCAATCCAATATTGAAAAAATGGAAATGACTGGGCATTTGGAAGGGTGGTTCTAGACATTTTCAGAGATATTTAGAAATTGGCAGCTCCCTTGTATGATATATTTGCTGTCAATATAAATGGAACAGTTTCTGGGGTTAAGGTAAATGTAACATCCTGTGTTACCCCAACTAATATTTTAATAATTGGGAATGTTACATTTGTTATTGGATATGCCTATAACTTCAATGTTTAATTGCCTTTTGTCCAATTATGTTTCTGCACTGTTTGATGGTCAGTCTGAAATAGGAACACATCAACCAGCTTTTATTATGATTCCTGTAAATTTATCTGAACCCTGATATTCTGGAAAAGGCATACAAATATTCAAAGAATTAGATCGCACTCTGGCAAGGAATAAATGTGTGATTGGGCAGATCATTGCTGGTGTTGCTATTCTCATAACTCCTATAGCCAGTGCTACTACTTCTGCATTATCTTTAGCCCAAGAGGTACAAACTGCTAGTTTTGTTAATCATTCTGCAGAGAATGTAACCAATGCCCGAGCATACAAAAGGATTTGGACGGATGGCTAAAGAATTTATGCATTATATGATACAGTGAAGATCATAAGAGATGGGATACAGGGAATAAAAGTCAGAAGCCATTTGGAAATTTGTGCTCAATATTTATGGATTTGCAAAACTCCAAAAATTTATAATTAGAGTCAGCATAATTGAACCAGAGTGAAAAGGGTATATGACTTCATTAGATTTGTTATCCCTGCATAAGGAAGCCATAAGTTTAAGAAATGCACAGTTGGCCTTTTATAATGGGCTGGAAAGCAGCTGTCCCAGTAGTGGATGGAGCAGCTATGGGAAAAATCACAGTGTAGCCCAAAGCCATGCTGGAGAACATCACGAACCTTTGGCCAGTGGGCAAGGACTTCCGGTGGTACCTGAAGATGAAATGTGGCAACTTTGGTGAGATTTCAGAGAAGTGGCTGATGGACTGTGTGGCACTGAAAGGAGGCCTCCACGGTCTAAAAGTGCAAGCTGTGTGCATGGGAGAACTATTGAAATTTTGAGCAATATCATCAAATCTTACAATGCTGCAGACAATGAGAAGTTCAAGACAGTATTAGAATTTGAGTGCTGGGGCCTTGAACCAGTTGATTTCCAGCCCCAGGCTGGGTTTGCTGCTGAAGGTGTGGAGTCAGTGACAGTCTTCAGTGACATTAACCCACAAGAAAAAGGTCTGGACAGACTATGATAAAAAGGCTCAGTCGTCTGTAGGGATCTTCGAGGTCACCTATCAGTTTGTGAAGGGCTGAACTGTCTGCCTGCAAACTTGCCTGTAAGAATTGAGACAAAGTGCCCCGAGCAGCAGTTCCCATTGAAGCTTCTCATCTCTGCTCCCCTAGCACCTGTATCAAGCCCTCAGAGTCTGCATGCCAGGATTTGCCACAGTTCTGAGTCCCACCAATAAAGCCCCTATTGGTGCTACAGTGATGTGTGAAGGTGATCTGAGCAATACTTCCTCCACAAATACGAATAGACTCTGGAGGTCTTTGCTTTCTAATCCCTATTCTGTACCAGATCTACTTTGCACACAGCTTATATAGTCTGTCTCTGACTCTTAAGAAACAGGCAGGTCAACCTACAAGATCAAAGGCGTGAGAGCCAATGGCACAAAGGCAGAGAAGCCTATGGAGTGCTGCTGTGAACCCAGTAGCTCCAAACTAAAACACCCCCTGAGCACCATGGCTCTCCAGTAAACCCAGGTATCTGTTAGCTGCTCATTTCACACCCAGAGTCCACTCCAGGGACTAGCAGCCCACCGCTAGCCCATTCTGTCCACATCACAAGATCCCTGACTGATGGCTCTGTTCACTTGCTGTGATAGTACTTCCTGCCAGAGTCAACATCAAAGTTCTTGTGTGAAATCAGCCTCTGCATCCCATGAAGCACCTCTTGCTGGTCCCAACTTATCTCCTGTTCTGCTTCCAGACAACTCTCAGAGTGAAGACAACAGTCATGGTCTGCTGAGTCTCATGAAACCAAAGATCCCCACACAGCAGAGAGAGCTGTTGAGTGCAGTCGTAGGGCAATGAGTATGCTGTACCTTCATACTTGGGAAAGCACCATTGGACCAAAAAAAAAAAAAAAAAAAAAAGAAGAGCACAGCCTTTGTCTTTTGACTCTGCTAGCATTGCAAATGATATTCATAAAATGTTACAGGCTGTTTTTCCTTCATGGTCCTTATTTACATCTCTTATTGGGCACAGCGGAGCTTGGCTTTATATCTTTTTTACGGCCATGTCTACTGCCTGTTATTTTGAGAGGAATCATCTGAGCTTTTGAAGATGTCAAAGCAGAGTTAAATAAATTCATGCTCCAATGTCTTCCCTAGCATAAGTTGGTAGTCAATGACGGGCTAGATCATCTTGAAAACCTTCTCAACCTAAGACAAACCATGAATACAAGATCATTCACTTGCCAATGATGGGTAAGAGCTGTGTTTTCAGATGGCAACCTAAAACAGGCACAACTTTCTGCTCCACAATTGCTATGGTGCTTGGTCCAATAGGTAAGAAAAGACTGGTAAGATTCTCTCAGAGGAGGAACAACCTAAGACAGGGCATGAATGCTAGGATTCATGTACCAATGATGGGTTAGGACCACACATCTTGAGGGGAGGCCTAAGACCACTACAGTCTCTCTGCACCAATAACTGAGACAGCTTTGGCTTGCATAGATAAAAAGGGGGACATGTAGGGACCTCCAGAGTTAACTTTGGTTGACTTCTTGCTTGTGGTTAATTATGAATGAGTCTACCTACATGTCTTTGTTTTTAGTTAAGATGTGCAACATAGCCTGCCATGTTCCTCCTCTTAAACATATGCTCTTGAGAGACTGTCTAAGCCTGAAGGAAATGGCCTTAGTCATACATAGATACCGGTGTCTTTACCAGTCCTGCTTGTATGAAGCTGAACAGTCCTCTGAAGAAGGAGCAAAGACAATTATAGGAATGACAGAAAGAAGCCTTAGAGACAAAAGTTAGAAATCAAGAGGGCTGCAGGCCTACACCACACCAGCTCCAAATGTATTTCTCAGCCTTTATATACTTTACAGTATTGTGGGAATCAAAGTGACAAACTAGCAGAGAAACAAAGTTACAAGCTAGCAGAGACAATGGCTGTTGCACATAGGATATCTGTTTCCATTCACATCCTCCCTGTTCCTTCAACCATGAATAATGGAACATTTAGCCCTTTGCCTTGAGTTTCAAGTGTAGCTCCTCTTATCATTCTATGAGTCAGCAGACCAGGAAATCTGCCATCAGACCCTAACCTGCCATGACTCTCCCTGACAGGGAGACTTTAACAGAAACAGGCAAAAATAACTCCCCATATCTCCCCCTCTTTTATTTCACACAAAACAGAGCTGTCTCAAATATTGGCACAGAAAAACTGTGCCTGTCTTAGGCATCCCCTCAAGTAGTGTGGATCTCATCTTTTTTAGAACATCCAAGATCTCCGTCATATTTAGCTCAAAAATGTAACCTAATGTGTTTCATCCCCATTGCTGGTAGTCAAAGACGGGTAAGATTCTTTCAGGGATGAATAAACCTAAGACAGGGCATGAATGCCAAGAATCATGTTCTAATGATGATTAACCATTAGATACTTAGGAGGCAAATGTTGCAGCAAATTACAGGGTATTAGTATCTTAGATCCAAATTTTCTTTGATGCAACTGTGTTAGATGCAAGGAAACATTAGCATCATGCCAAACAACTTTAATGTACCCAGTTCAAACATTGTTGACTTTCAGTATGCACTTTAGGAGTAATAAAAATCCATTTATAGTCTACATGACACTCACCTTCAGCCCTGGAACTTTTTCTCCTATATACTGTACTACTTCATACACCACATTCATCTCTAGTTCTGCCTTCATATCTATATCTTCTGGCATCCCTAAGGCTAAGATGGCATTCTTAGACAAATCATTAAAAAAATGAGCAGTTTGAACAGATTGGGGAAACATTACTGCAGCAGTAGGAGTCTGACTATAACACATACTATAGCATGAATTCTTGTACCTGAATAGGCAGGACCAGCACAAGTATCTATGACTACGGCCATTTCCTTCAGGCAGACTTAGTCTCTCAAGGACATATGTTTAAGAAGAGGAACATGGCAGGATATAACACATATCTTAATTATTAATCCAAACCATTCTTTGAGGTCTATTCAAAGCTTTTGGAATTTTATCCAACACTTTCAATCTGTATCTGCATACCAAGGTTCTGAAACATTGACTGGAATCATAACAAATGAAGGTTGATGAAGTACAACAGAAATTCCTTCTACAATGTCAGATACAGTCAAGTTAGTCATACCAAGTTAAATTGAATCTAAACCTAAACATAGTGATGTTAATTTTCCCTACCAGCAATGCATATGGTGGGGAAGTGCAGGCAAGTACATTTCCACTGACATCAGTCTGAGCCCAGTGTCCCATCTCCAGCTAGTAGCTGTATAATTTTGGCCTAATCTCCCAAAGCCGCAGCAAGTTTCCAGACGTAAACCTGTGCTGATCCAGTGTCTGACCACCAAAACCCTACAGAGAGTTCTTTTTCTTTTTTTTAAAGATTTATTTATTCATTTATTATATATAAGTACACTGTAGCTGTCTTCAGATACACCAGAAGAGGGCATCGGATCTCTTTACAGATGGTTGTGAGCCACCATGTGGTTGCTGGGAATTGAACTCAGGACCTCTGGAAGAGCAGTCAGGTGCTCTTAACCGCTGAGCCATCTCTCCAGCCCGAGAGTTCTTTTTCTCACTCATTGATGTTTCTTTGTATTTTATCCTGGTTCCCAGACGAGTCAACAATATGTCTGTCTGAGTTGAACACACTATACAAGTGGGGTTTGTTAGTATAGCACGTTCTCCATAGAAGAGTCTTTTTGTTAATAAGAGTCTCCTTACCACATGGTGAAACTGACTGAGGTCGGGTCACACTAGAAAATGTGTCTCCATTTGGCAGCCAAATGTACACCATTTGTTCTCCCCCTGACAGGTGAGTTTGACTACTTTAGACATCTTAGTGAAGTTCCATTCAACACAAACTGGCAACCCTATAACATGACCGTTGATGGCTGTCCCAGCATACATGTATCATTATCACCACAATCTCTGGGCCCTCACAAATGGAGGGATGCAAGATCAGGGGGGCAGGAACACAGGCCCAATGCAGTTCTCCTCGACTCGGCATCAGGACGTGGAGCATCAGCATCAGCATCATGGATCTGGTCAATCGCTGCTCCCACATGGCCAAACAAATGCTCTGAAAGCTACCTAGCCCTTTCAGCATCCTGTGGATAACTACAAACATGCCCTTGCCCCCATATTGATACTGGAACCGGAAATTGCCATATGTCCGTAGGTCCTTCTATTTCACCTGGGCATAAGTATGCTGAGTTGTAGAGTGCCACAGATACTCAGCAGCAGAGTCTCTGGGCATCTAATGCTAAAATTTTTTAAATAAATAGTGCATGATTTAAACTATTTTGTGGTGAAAGAGTATACAACCCTCCCTTTTTTTCTATTTTATAACCGATATTTTAGAGCTCCATGTGTTCATTGCACAATCTCCTGTCTTGTGGATTGTATGGAACAACTGTTTTATTAGTAATAGACAAATGTGCACAGAAGCAAAGCATTTTAATTAATGAGAGATGACACGCTTAGTGGCCTCCCATTTGGGCAGTGGCCATAATAAAACCTGAAAAAATATCTGTGGAAACATACAGTATCTTGATCTAGCAAATTCAGGTATGTGTGTAACATCCATTTTCCATAGCTGATTGGAAAGTAGACCTCTAGGATTAACTCCAAAATGAGGTACTGAATTATTTTGAGGACAAGAATCATGTTGGCAAACACTATCATGCAATTTCTCCACATATATGAAATTGTTTTCTTATGTTTTGTTCATTTTGATGATGCAAATCTGTGATTGTGCACAAGCCCAATGTGTGAAAGACTTATTATTTGAGTGACTTTATCTGCAATAGCTTTGCCCTCTGCAAAAAGCCCTGGGAGTTCCTAATGAGCTCAAATATGCTGTATGTAACAGGTCTAGGTGCGTGCTTGGAGACGAGACATCTTTGTATTTGAGAAAAAGAGCTTGAACCTGGCTTACAGCTATATCAGTGTTAGCCGTGGTTTCTAAAACTTGTAAAGCTCTAGCAATATATTGACTATCAGTGCACAAATTAAAAAGACAGGCATCATCTCGTGAAATTCAGCTGCAACAGCTCTGAGCTCTACAACTTGAGCTGAAGCTGAAGGAGTAAAAATTTTATATACTTTACCTTGACTCTGGAACACAATTAGAGTATTCAATGCAAACTTTACCTGAGTTCCAGGTATAGGAGTCTGCCTTATTATTTTTAGGGAATACTAATGCATGCATGTTCACAAACTGCAATAATTGGTCTTTAGGATAATGATTATCTGACTTCAAGATAATATGCAAAAGCAATGGTCCATGTATCCATAGTTGAAATAACCAATCACCTTAACT
The DNA here is from genome assembly GCF_021556685.1 of Rattus norvegicus. Classification (NCBI taxonomy): domain Eukaryota; kingdom Metazoa; phylum Chordata; class Mammalia; order Rodentia; family Muridae; genus Rattus; species Rattus norvegicus. Next base: position 118,896,198 of record NC_141537.1, read on the forward strand.
GTTGTATGAAGGCACTCCAATCAATGAGGCCTCTGCTCCAAAATACTCTCTAGATCCCTCTGGGTCCATCTATACCAAACAATAGCTTCATAAAAAGGTAGAAATACCCAGCATGGAAAACAGGTAGGTATAACCAAAGTAATGGACTACCTTGCCATGTTACCGCAGTAAGTGTATGGGCAGTAGCAAGGATATAAACAGTCAATCCTTGTTCAAAGTCTATACATTGTAACTGCTGTTGCTCTGTAGCTTGGACCACCTTGTGTGGAGCCTGGCTACCAGAAGTGTTAATTCTGTTTCAGATGTAGAACATGAATCACCTTTCAAAATATCAGAGGCGCTTTAACTCTGCTGTAGAAATTTTCAAATGAAGCCTAAGCCAGTTTATGTCTCCCTGTAATTTTTGAAAATAGTTTAACGTTTTCAATTCACCTTTCCTGATTTGAGCTTTTACAAGCATGATAACCTTGGGATGTAATTTGTGTCCCAATAAGAGTAAGATGGCTCAGTGTGCACCCTTTCTTGTGCTGTTACTAAGCCCGGTCCTTTCAGAGCCTTCTATAATACATATAAGCTACTAACAGCAGTCCCTGTTTATGGGCTAATAAAATAACATCTTAGACTTAGACTCATTAGCACAATGTCTTTTTTACTCATAGCATGATCCTGTCATTCATCCTGGAAAAAAATTCTGAGGGCTGATCCCATTTTTGTTGGGACACTGCCTGACCTGATGTCCTATTTGCCCACACCAATAAGTTCCCAGGAAACCAGTTGGTTCCTTTTATTCGGGTTTTCCTTGCTGAAACAATACCTGTCTTGCCTTGCAGAGCAGTTGCCTTAGCAACACCTTGGGTTATGAAGGGCCTGTGTCAGAACACAATCTGATGTAGTCTGACAAATTTAGCTCTTTTCTAAAAGGTCATAATGCCCCCCTGACAGGTAGCATTAGCAATCTCATAGGCAAGCTGTTCTACCAGCCATAGACATGCCTCAGAACCCTCTGTAATCCTACTTGCTGTCTTCAGCAACCTAACCACAAAATCTTGGGACAAACTTATCTGGTCCCTGCTTAATTTTGATAAATCCTCAGTCTGCCCCCCTGTCAAAGGTAGCTCATACCAGGCTTTCTTAGCTGCAACATTAAGCTGTGAATAAACAGCTGGATCAAAATCTCATCATACCGTCCCTCTCCTGCTAACATTTCAAAGGTAATAGGTATTTGCTCTGTTCAATTGATCTTGGCATTGATCAGTGTTTTGATACTTCTCAGCTAATTCTGAATTCCATAGTAAAAAATCTCCTCCTGTCAAGAACGCCCTTGCCAATTGTTTTCAATCCCCAGCAAGGAGAGCCTCTGTGGACCAGACTGAAGCATAGCCTGAGTAAATGGAGCTGCAGGTCCATACTGTGCACAATATTTTTTATTCCTAGAGGCTGATAAACTGGACTCTATTACCTTGAGGACTGACCTGTTCTATAACTGGGAATGAAAAATGAAATCCCTGAACATCCTTTCCTCTCTTAGCAACCTCTTTCAAGAACACTTGTAAGGGAGATAAAACCTCATAAAGCCTGTCTCCCAAATGGCTTTCCCACTATTGCTAAAAGTGGACGCCCCACTCCACCTCTGGAGGAAGCTCCAGTCCAGCTGGGACTCCTGGGGCTTTGCTAGCTCCCAGCTTAGGAGTCCACTCTTAGGAACCCAAGATCTCCCCCTTGAGTTTGTCAAACCTGTAATTTCTGCATTTGCACACACAGTGAAGTAAAAAGGGTTTGCAACTGTTATGTCTTCTCTGTTATGTCTTGTCCTTGACAAGAATTTTGAGTTCTGCCAAGGCAGCAAGTGGCAAAAAAATTTCCTCCCATGACACCTAGCAGCTTCATCTTCCAGCTGCTGTCTCTTCCTCCTCTTCCTCCTCTTCCTCCTCTTCCTATTCGAAAAACAGCAGCTCAAACGCACACATGTTCAGACCCTGAACAGCAGAACCTGATCTGCCTTGGTTCCACCTGGCAGACAGGCTTTTGTAGAAGCAGGACAAAAAATGGGTCCCACCAGATACCGTGTACCATGAACTTGCCACTTAAGCATTTATGGTCATTGTCTAACTTCCTGGAAGTAGTCATGCGTTGTGTTGCTTGCCTTTAAAAGCGCTGTGAAAATACACTTACTGTTGGCATGGTCTTGACCTGCAGCCCTCCCATATCCGTCTCTTGCATCTGCTTTCTACTTTTTCTATAAACAACCTCTCTCCCCCAGTTGTGTTTTTCATGTGGACTGACCAGCTGGGTCTGGCACCAGCAATTGACTTTCCTAGTCAGATCTATTCCAGAGGTAAAGCAGCAGATCATCACCACAAACTTCAGCAATCCCCATGATTCCACCAATATTCTCAATGTCCTCTTCGAGCTGCTGCTGATCAGTCCCAGAAGGAGGCCCAGAATCCACCAAATCATGACACACACCCTATGATCATGGACAGTCAGGCATGGTTACCACCTACTTCATCAGAGAGTTTCCCAGGCACTCTGAGCCCTAGCATTGTCAGGACCATGAGAGTCATGGGTATAAGCTTGAAGAAACACCATCAACTCACTGGGAGAACAAAAATTCAATGAGGTGAAGGCAACTTACCTGATTCTACAACACCAGCCACCCAGGGAGACTGCTTCCATCATCAAGCAAAATCCTTGAAATGCATGCAGCCAGGCCTGGATGATCTTCACTCCTCCTCTGCTTTCCAAAGGGAAGTTTCTGAGCCTGTTCTTTCCACCTTCACCTTGTCCTCACCTCCATCTAAGAGCCAGGAAAAGAATTCCAGGAAGGGTGGCAGAAGGCATACTATGTGCTGTCAGCCAAAGTAGACCCAACTTACCCAGATATCCCACCTGGACTGCCCTGTGACTGATTCCCTCATGGTCAGCAGGTTAGAATCAGAATTTGTCACAGTCCAAGGCGGTGTTATAAGGTAGCCTGGCTGCATGTGTGTGCAGCTATCTCAATTTGTATATACCATCTCTCCTAGACCAGACAAGAATGAGTCTACAGTTGACACAGATAGAAATATGTCCTCCCTCCAGTCCCCAAGTAGAGCTTTGAGCATCCCTGCAGTTAGCATGGGTCAGTCTGTAGTAGATTTGGAGTCCCTCAAAAAGGACAGGAGACCTTTGGTGAAAGAGCACCCTCAGTTGCTGTGAAGATCTCTGGGTATTGGAATTTCCGCAACTGTGAGACATCCAGCAAGGAGGACAACAGCAGATGTGCATGGAGCCGAGAGACAAGCTCTGTGGGCTGTGGATGGCGGAGCTGGGAACTGCTCAGGCTCTTTGGAGCTCAGATCATGAGCCCCAGTCACTGGACATCAATTTATTTACACTACTAGAGTTTAATTGTGCCCCAGTTACATCCTCTTGGAATAAGAATTATCTAACATGTTTTTATTTTTGTAGGAACCCACAATCAAGAGACCAGGGACATTGAAAAAGACAAATACTTTTTGTTTTTGAGATGGTTTCACTAGGTAGGCCTGGCTACACTACTAGATTTTAGTTTTGCTTTTATCTGATTGTAGTTGTGCCCCAGTTATTTCCTCTTGGGATAAGAATTATCTAACATGTTTTTAGATTTATAGCCACCACAATTATGTGACCATGAACATTTAAAGAAGACATCATGGGTTGGGGATTTGGCTCAGTGGTAGAGCGCTTGCCTAGCAAGTGCAAGGCCCTGGGTTTGGTCCCCAGCTCCAAAGAAAAGAGAAAAAAAAGACATCAATTCTTTTGTTGTTCTTGAGATGGTCTCACTCTGAATCCCTGGTTGGCCTGGAACTCACAGAGATCCTCCACCCCTTACATTCTGAATCCACCACACCTGGCATGATATTAAACTGTTAAGTGTTAAAGAAATTGTGGGATTTTTAAAAGCTGGATTGTGTTTTATGTTATTCTAAGCTCCTGAGGATAAACCAGAAAGGAAAGGTTATGGTTTGAGAGTGATGCAGTTGTGTGTCAGGTTGACAAAGTGTCAATTGTACGGGTTAGTTTTTGTCAATCTGTACAACCTAGAGTCACCTTGGAAAGGGGAATGTCCACTGAGGGTTGCCTCCATGTGACTGGCCTGAGGCATTGTTTGTCTAAGGATTACAGTGGGTGGGCTCAGCCCACTGTGGGAAGCACCATCCCGGGGCAGATGGTCCTGTGTTCTGGAGAGAGAGAGAGAAAAAAAAAAAAGCAAGCCAGTAAGCAGCATTTCATGGCCTCTGCTTCAGTTCCTGCCTCCAGGTTCTTGTCTTGAACTCCAGTTCTCGCTTCCCTCAATAATGGACCATAAGCAAAAAAAAAAAAAAAAAAAAAAAAAAAAAAAAAAAAAAAAAAAAAACCTTTCCTCCAGAAATTGGTTTTGCTTGGCATTTTATCACAGGAAAGCAAACCAGAACACAGAAGGGCAAGTGTTTTATAATGTACTCAAGTTGGCTTGTGGAAATAGTGGTGAAATTTGGGCAGATTCCTTAACTTATCGTGGTGGTTTCCTTAAGTGAAATTGGATCTGGATCATGGAATCTGCCTGGTATTTAGTTAGACCACTACCTGGTACACAGCAGACATGTGGGAAAGTGTGTGTGTGTGTGTGTGTGTGTGTGTGTGTGTGTGTGTGTGTGTGTATGTGTGTGTGTGTGTGATGGAAAAAGAGGCACACACCGAGGTACACACACAGAGGAACACATACAATGATAGGTACATGGGCACACACAGAGGGGGTTATACACACACACACAAGAGAGGCGAGAGAGAGAGAGAGAGAGAGAGAGAGAGAGAGAGAGAGAGAGAGAGAAATATATGTGTGTGACTACTTTTAGGTTTCCTAGGTGAGGTAAAAGTCTTTTGGTCATATATAGGAGGTTCTGTAATGTGAGTTACTGCAAACAAGACAGGAATTTTTCTTCTCACCTCACTAAAATTAAACACTAATTTAAGTTAGGACTATTAGGTCTAAAGATTCTGTTTCCTAAGAGGCAAAAAGATAGGGGTATAAATATTTGGAGAGAAGGATGACTCACAGCACCTAGGGTGGGGTCTACACTGTCTCAGATGCCCAGCACCTCTCTCTGCTTCCAAACTACAGAAGGAAGACAGGGGAACAGGGCAAGGATGACTACCTTTCCTCTACTTAATTCTCCCTCATTTAACCCCTCCCTCCCCCTGACCCCAGACAAAGGCTTGGAGGGATCCTCTACCTAATGTTCCAGTCTGCTGTCCCGGAGCTGCTGGTCCCATGACCATCTTGATTGCACACCAGGTCACTGAGATGTAGGTCCTATTGGAGGGCTGTTACCCTGGGGTGCCTCCTCTCTGGTGACTGGCGAGACCCATTGCTCACTTCCCTAAGTCTGTATAAAGAACACATCTAGACCCTTCTGGCATGTTCACACAGCAGGACCCCCCCCCATGCCAGGAGTTGGCCCGTCAGTCAACTTGGGAACCATGACTGGAGAAATGTGGATGTTTTATTGGAAAGGCAGAAAGAAGATGCAAGAGACAAATATGAGAGGGCTGCTGGTCAATACCATGGCAGCACTGTATTTTCTCAGTGTCTTTTAAAGGCAAGCAACACAAAGCAGGAACAATTTCAGGAAGTTAAACAAAGACCACAAATGCATACGTGGTGAGTTTATAGTACCCAGTATATATGTTTGACTAAGGCCATTTCATCCTGGCTTGGACAGCCTCTCAAAGACATATGTGTAAGCAGATGAACTTGGAAGGATATAAAACACGTCTTAACTAAAAGACGTCAGCAGACAGGATGACAAACCTGTGTAAAGGAAGCACTTCAGTGGTGAAACTGGACTACCATGTACCCACACTGACATGTGTGGGTATAAAACTTGTGAGGAATGCAAATAAGTATGCCTCAACTATCAGTAGTGAAGTCAGCATTATGAAATCCCTTACCCGTCCTAACATTAGCTGTTTCACATGGTCCAGGGGAGAGAAACCCCCTACCCAGTGATGGAGCAAGCCTCAGAGAGCTACTAGACCATATCCATGAATGGAGTTTAGAAGAGAGTGAAGCTTGAAGGATGTTTGCCCAGATACTACATGTGGTACAGTACTACCTACACGTGACATTGTCCATAGACAGAGGCTGTGCAGCATTGTCCATAGAGACATAAAGATTGAGCAGCAACATTTTGGTCAAGTGCAGGACTAATGCCAAACTGTATGGTTCTGGTCTGGCTGTTAGTGATTCCTGGCAGAAGCAGGTGGATTTCTGTGACACGCTGCCCTACAGTGCCCTGGAAATCCTACATGTAGAGGAATGTGAGGGCTGCCCAGTTCATATCTGGAGTTTAGGTATCCTCCTCTTCCTCATGGTGGCCACGAGCTTTCCTTTCCGAGGCAGGAATTTTGTAGAGGTGAGACGGCAAGTCATCGCCTCAACTTTCGGCATTCCTCTTAATCTTTCCACCTACATTTTCAAGGACATAGTCAAACTGCTGATGATCGATCCAGCAGGATGCCTACCATGAACATAATCATGATGCACCCTATGAACAGGAATAGCAAGGCAAGTATATCAACTACTTCCACACAGAGTTTCCTGGGCAACACGAGCCTTAGCATTGTCAGGCCCATGATAGTCATGGGGTATAAGAGTGAGGAAATCATACAGTCTCTGAGAGAGAAAAAATTCAATGATGTGATTCCAACCTAATTCTACACAAGTCACCCAGGAGAGAGAGCTCCCACTACTAATTAAAAGCCTTAAAATGCATGCAGTCAAGCCTGGAAGACCTTCACTCCTTTCCTGATTTCCTAAAGAGAGCTTCTGAGCCTCTTCACTCTACACCTTGTCCTCACCTTCATCTAAGCTAAAGGAAGAAGAGGAGGAAGAGGAAGAGGAGGAGGAGGAAGAGGAAGAGGATGAGGAAGAGGAAGAGGAGGAGGAGGAGATTTCCTGTCAGGAGGGCAGAAGACATGCTGTGTGCTGCCAGCCAAAGAGGACGCACCGTCCATAACTATCCCACATGGACTGTCCTGTGACTGACTCCCTCATGAGAAGCAGACTGGAAATCAGTTGAGATTTTCGCAGTCCAAACTTGTCTTCTATGGTAGCTTGACTGAACCTGCCGTGTCTCCATTTCTATATACTTCCTCTTCTGACCAGACAATGAGTCTACAACTGACAAAGACAGGAATATGCCCTCCACAAGACGAGCTCTGGGCATCCCTGCAGGCAACTAGGAGCATAAGCCTCAGGCTCCTCCTCTGGGATGCCTTGGAGAAAGAGACCCTCATACAGGAAGAGACCCTCACACAGGAAGAGGCCATCAAACAGGAAGAGGCCATCATTCAGGATCTGGCCAATAGTCAGGAAATGCCCATCATTCAGGAAGAGACCATTACTAATGGCCAGCACGAGATGGCAGGTCCAGCCTCCCCTGGTGACAGCATCACCTCTGGAAGGGGGAAAGAATCATGAACTGTATCAAAAACCTGTGCTGCTGCTGCCTGCCGCTACTGAAGAGAAGCCAAGCCTCGTGTAAGAACCTGACTCCAAGGGAAGGGGACTGTGGAGTCACCCACAGGACCAGGAAGGTGCATGTCCTCATTCATTTTATACGTACTCCCTCTCTTTTGTGACAAATGATGAGTGTGCCCACTTGTAGCACACTTGGGAATTTAGCCTGTCACTTCAGAAAGACCATTTCCATAGACACCCCTTGAGGGCCACCTCACTCTTGTAGAGCCAGAAGCAGACTGCAGAGATGCTGATCAAAGCAGGGAGAAGTGAGGGTGGGACCTTGGCCAAAGGAAGCAGTGAGTCCTTGAAGAACCAGTGGGGTGCTGTGGCACTTCAGGGCCAGCCCAGTCAGTCCTGTGGGTTTCAAAGTTATGAAAGGCCTCTTTCCTGTGTCTTTCTGCTTTGAAGTCCTGAAGAGGACCTGCCCCAGGTCGATAGCTTGTGCACCATGATTTGGAAGTTGGTCTGGCTGAGAATTGGACAGCCCCTCAGGGGAGCAAGGGAAGACGTCCAGGAGCCAGTGTGATCACAGGCCCTCCTGCACAGGACAGATCTGTCCAGGTAAAATCTCAGACAACAAGGGGTAGATTTCACCATGTCTTGCTCAGGAAAGAGAGCTGAAGGGCTAAGGTGCCCTAAAACTGTATGTGGAACAGTACCCCATGCCCTCTCCCCCAGCCTGGGAAAACAGGGAGCAAATAACAGTCACACATGTCTCCTCATGTGTTATGGGAAGGTAACGTCATTTGCTCCATTTCTTACAGGGAACCTGGTCTTGTTCAGGAGGTAGCCTTCTCTCTCCAGAGAAGTCTCCCTAGTCAGCCTGTCCTGACTGCCCCAAAATGGGTTCCCAGGGTGAGAATGAGGCCTGCAAGTGCCCATGTGGGACTCCTCTAGAGGGCAGTCTCCTGCCAACGTTATACATGCCCTCCCCTGCTCCCGCACCCCCATCCCATCACAGGTCACATTGCTTGAGGCCTCAGACCCACCTCAGAGCAAACACATGAAAACCACAGCTGTGGAGTGACTGCAGGGGCAGCTGTGCCCTCTCTCTCCACCAAATCTGCCCTCTAATAACCCACTGCCTGCCTCTCTAAGCTTGTTCCTTCAAGGCCAACATTCACATTTCACATTAACAACGTAAGTCCACACTCACCACCACCTGCCACACCATAAGCCAGTAATGCCTATTATAACCAGGCTGAAACTTGAGCCCCTCATGATGGGGCAGCAACCTGCTGAGGCCCTGTCTCCTGACAACTTCATCTCTCTTCCTGGAGTCTGCACGCAACTGGACAACTCAGAAAGCTGCTTGCATTTCTCGGAGTATTTGCACATTACTTGCTCTTGCCCTGGTAAGCAGCCTCCCACATCCTGTGAGAGCTTCTGGGAAGCTTTCCCTGTCCCTCCCACTGTCACATTGGTAAGATGTCATCTCCTGTGTTCTTTCTCCCTAGACTGTGCCAACATCTGTCACAGCCTGAGGCACACAGAAGCCCGTGTGACTGACATGGATGGTCCCTCCGACCAACGGTCTCTCCTAATTTGAACACAGGACAACAAGGTTCCTGGCATAGTCACCCTGCTGGGATATCTGCTGAGTTCAACACCCTGTCCCAGTAGTATTCTGCCCCTGGGAAACACATTCCTCTTTCTTATCTACTCTGTCCCCTGAGCAACACTAAGCTCTCTTAGGACAGACATTTTTTTCCTGCCTAATTTGAGAAGAGAGGAGTGTCCTATCCCTCTCAGAGGCAGGAAGGGCACCATTAGACCCCATGTTCCCCAACCCATAATGCACAACTCTGGGAAGTTCATTCCATGGATTCAGTGCTGGCTTCAGCCTCTGGAACAGGCTAGCTAATCAGACAAAACCAACGAGGACCTCCCGGAGACTCTGGCCAGCCTGGGTTGGAGATCTGGCCTCGCATCCTGATGACTCCTTGACGTCCATGCACTGTGAGGTTCTGTCTGTGTCTCTGTCCCCGTCTCTTCTTGCACACAAACAAATTCCAGTCAGGCAGGTCGCACGTGCTCTTTCTTAAACTGGGATTCATGGAACACTGAAGATGGCCTTAGGTGGAAAACACAAAACACAAACATAAAAATCACAGCTGGTGGAAATCAAAAATCAACAGATGAACAACACTACCAACAACAATCCTTGAACGTGTCACTGTTCATCAGACTCACAGAAGTATGCTAAGGGAACACATTCCACCGCAAACAGAAGATGGAATCTCTGTTTATGCACTGATGTATTCAGATGTCTTAGGCACACTTCCACTGTGTATTCTGACATTTGCTTCTTTTTTCTTTGCTTCATAGGAATAGTTCTGCTATGCTGGTTTTAATGTTCACACAGTCTCATCTATAATTCAGATGGAGTGGAACTCAGGGGAGCCCAGGCTAGCTTTTACTTCCCGTGGATCCTGCTGCCTCAGTTCCTCCTTAGGTGCATTGTAATGCTGTTAACATCTGTGTTTTACTCGGGGTCTCATTTATCCCAACAGGCCACCTTGTAGCCAGAGGTGACCTTGAGCAGGATCCTCACCTTCCTGTCTCTAATTCCCCAATGCACACATTTCAGTTCTGAACCACTCTGCCCCGTCAAGGATCAAAAGTTCAAGACCAGTGCAAGCAAGATAAGTTCCCACCTGAGTGGATCCTGTCTGCAAAAGGACATGCATGGTCTAAATATTTTGAACTGTCATATCTGGTTCCTGGGGCTGTGGAGATGGCTGTTGTGTAAAGTGTCACAGTGTAACAAAAGGACCTCTGAAACCAGACATCGTAGCGTCCATATGAGGCCGAAGTGGGAGCTTGCTGGCCTGAGATCACTGGCATATCCTGTCTCAAAAGTTATGGTGGAAAAGCATTTGAGGAACATTCCTGGCCTACATGAATGAAGATAAACATGCACACAAACATACAGAGACAGAGACAGAGAGAGAGAGAGAGAGACAGAGAGAGAGAGAGAGAGAGAGGAGAGAGAGGAGAGAGCTACTATAGTCATTTATGTCATGCAAAGATTCAGTCCTATAGCAGTATCGAGAGTTTCCCACCCTGGTGTTCACCTGCCTTCGCACTACTGACTGTCTAACATTTGTGTTCATGTCCTTTTTTTCCTCTCAGGTGACATAACTGTCAGGTCTTTCTACTGAAAGATCCTGTCTTTTTTTTTCTGTCTCCTTTTGTTTTTACTCCAGTTCTCCGTGGGCAGTCCAGGTCGTCAAGGACTGGTGCTTCTCCTGCCCTCTGCCAACTGATATAGGAGAGAGAGCTGTGCCCTTAGCCCTAATGGTCTTTTTTAAAAATTCTACGTATCTGTGGGTGACCTTGATCCTCCCACCACCACAGTCCTTTTAAGGAGTTACCACTGACCCTGCCTTTTCTTTCCTTTCCAGATGGCTTATTTTTCCTTCTGAGAATATGTCCAAGTACTGCAGACAGGAGCTGCAGCAGGACTTCCCCTTCTGAAGCTGCTGAGCTGGAAGCTGGTGGAGGGAGGGAAAGGAGGCCGTCCAAGTCCCATGCCATCTCAAGGAGACTCAGGTCAGCACGCAGCCTGGGCAGCCAGGAAGCTTTGAAGGTGTATTCTGACTACAGCCCTCAGCTGACCTCATCCACCTTCCCCATGCAGCACCATGATAGAAGAGAAAACAGAAGCCACTACAAGCCTGCTGCTGACACAATAGGATGATGGGGTCTCATCCCACTGCTGGAAGATTTAGTTCCCTTGTCTCTGGATGATCTCACCTGCCTCACACGTAGCCAGCTTTTGGGAGTTTGTGGATTTTTCCTAAGACTAAACATCAAAGCTAGGGTGAAGGTTTTCACCTGTAATCTCAGGATTCTGGACACTTAGGCTGGAGTCAAATCCTTTGTAGACTATATAGGGAGCAGTAGTCTAGCTTTGTTTGACTGTGTGAGAATTTAAAGACAACAAAAACAGGCCTTGTGCTATGGCTCAATGTGTCTAGGAGGCAGGAGTCCCTGGTTCTTGGCCAGCATTAAATCAAATCAGATGGTTCATGGCCAGAATCCCACAATTCAGGAGTGGAGACAAGAGGACCAGACAATAAAGATCACCCATCACATTTTGAGGCCAGCCTAGAATGCACAACACTGTTTTACAAACTGTTAAAACAAGCATCCCCCTGCCCCAAATCTTATGCCCAAACCTGAGAAAAGTGACATGGCGGCTCACGACAGCCACATAATCCCTGTGAATCGTAAGTGCTCTCCGTTGGAGAGAAGAAAACTGGGCATCCATACGTGCAGTAATCATTTCCTGTGCCTCACATCTGGAGTTGGCTGAGCACTGAGTTCCTCCCCTGTGCACAGCAGTGAGGAGCTGTGAAGTAAGTACTCTCTGCTGGGCCTATGGGAGGTGTTGAGTCTGTGCAGCCAGTGCTCCATGCTGGCCCTGCGGAAGGCATTGAGTAGCTGTGCATCCATTGTTCCTTGCTCTCCCTGTGGGAAGCAGTGAGGAGGTATGCATCCAGTGCTCTCTGCTGGCCCTTGTGGAGGCACTGGGGAGCTGTGTACCCAGTGCTCCCTGATAGCCCCTTGGGAGGAAATGGGGAGAAAGGTTTGGAGAGCATGGTGACCCCAACCTTTGCCAAGAAGGCTGCTGGCCATGCAACCACTCAGAAACTGCTGTTCTACTGCCGCCTTGTGGTGATTCTGCAGCACCACCCTGTCCGTGCACCTGGTTTGCTGTGTTCCTGCTTCAACTCATGCCAACAGTGAGTATGGGCAACTTGCCCTGATACACATACCTAACATCATGTTGTCATTCCTTTTTCTCATGCACACCATAATAAAGGAACAAAATTCCTTTCATACCTGGGCTTCCCGGAAATGTCCCTGGAAGAAGTTGCCTAGACACATTGCTGTTTCTGATCCTCCAGTCCTTAAGGAAATTTGTCTGGGCTGCAAGGCAAGAGCGGGACATCTACAGCCTGGGAGAAATTGAGAAGCACAAGAAGGCTGAGACAATGACTCTTTCTGTGCATACAGTGCCTGCTTCCCATGTGAGATCTGAGAGTATTCACCAGAGTACAAGAAGAGCCAGCATGCTGGCTGAGGCTTGTCACCTAGCACTTTGAGATGGAGACAGATACACCTCCCCCTTTACATATTTCTTGAGACTCTGTTTCTATATTGATCCCTGACTATCCTAGAATTCACTCTGTAGACCAGGCTGGCCCAGAACTCACCAAGATCCCCTTCATCCTCTTGATTAAAGGCATATGCCACCACCACCCAAATAGGCAGGTGCATTTCAACCTCGATAGCCTTGCAAAAGCCTGTGTCCAAAAGTCAAGGTGTTCAGCACCTGTGAAATAACATTTGAGGCTGAAATACATGTGTAAACACACACTACGTACACAGAAAGTTGAAACAACACATGCATGTACACATGGACAAGTACACAAGTTAAACATATCATGTGACTGCACCTGCATGCACCGTAAAGTAGTGGTGATGAAGTTGACTTCACCGTTGACTGCACCGTTGACTTAAGCCCCAGGCAGCCCTCTGGAAAGCCTGACCTCCTTGCTGCAGGAGCATGCTGGTGGGTGAGACTTAGAAGCATCACAGGGCGATGATGCAGACACACCTGGGTGCTCGTCGATGGATGCTGGACGCTGACAGAACCCAGCAGGCCCAGCTTCGGGGAATCTCGTGACTACTGAGTAGATCCCAGTGGTGGACTGGCAATGTGATCCCAGCTTTGTCAGCACAGTGGTCACCTGGATGTCTCACTTCCGTGCAGCATGGGACCAGGCACCTCTCAGATAGCCCTGCACTGGGAAGAAATGAAGGCCAGCCAGATCAGTTCTAATAGTAACCTCCCCCACCCCTTAATTAATGTAATATGTCTTCTATTTTGGAAATAAAATCACATTGTTGGATGGACTTTTTTGTTACGTTGTTTTCTTTATTTAGTTTTTTAAATTTTTTATTGGTTCCTTGTGAACTTCATATCATGCGCCCAATCCTACTCATCTTCCCTTCCCCCTTGTACCTGCCCTCCACCAATGCAACCATCTCCCTGCAACAGAGGTAAGAAATCTCTTGGCAGCTGTATTGTGCCAGTATGCCCATAATATTCCCTTTTGTCCACACTTCTTTGCTTGTAAATGTTCATTGCGATGACTCGTTGCTCTGCTAGGAAGCCCTGGCTTCTGCTGCTCTCATCAATACTGGAACCCCACAGGAGCTCCTCTTGGATATCCTGCTCCTGCCCTGAGTCATGGAGCTCTGTAGTTTTGGATCTGTACAACCAGCCACTTAGTGCACAACAGGAAACCAATGATGGGCTGGATGCTGGGGTAGAACAACTGAAAGTCGGGCATCTGGGCATGAAAGGCTCAGAGAAGATCAGCCTGCTGGCTCTTACTCACTCATGCCCTTGGGGCCAGCTCGCCCTCAACCCCCACAACCAGTGGCAGCTCTGCCCTGCTGCTCAGGTGATGTGCGAGGACCCCCTCCTGAGTGCTGCAGCCACTAAGGGAAATGGCCAATTCTTCCACTCATAATCCTGTGGCCACCTTTCTCGTATTCCAGAGATTGATGAGGGGAAAAATGTGTCTCTCCCTCTTCTGTGCCAGTGCCCAGCAGGCAAGAAGCAGGGCTGGGTCACCTGTAACCTCGATTCCAGGGTCAGTTATACTATGATGCCCAGCCAAGGTTGCAAGGCCTACACTCCTGACTGCTGCAGCAGTGGCAGAGTGTGAGAGGGAGAGGGACAGGGACAGCTCTCCTGCTCTCATGAACCCAGGGAAAGTATTCCTGACTGCTGAAGGTGGCTAGGGACAAGAGTGGTTGTCACTGCTGCCTAACAGACGGGAGGCAGGGCAGCTCTCCCATGCTCACATCCTCAGGGCTGGCTCACCCGTACCCCTGCCATCAGGGTCAGGTCTACTGTGCTGCCCAGGTGAGGGGCAAGGCCAGATCTCCTGTTCTCATGGCCTCATGGAGACAACTCTCCTCCTGCCTCCATAGTGATGGCAAATGCAAGGGAAGGAGATCTCTCCCTTGCCATGCCAACGTACAGCAGACAAGAGGCAGAGCCGGCTCTCCCACACTCATGCCCTCTGGGCCACCTTACCCACAGTCCCCACATCTAGGTCCAGCTCTACTGTGCTTCCTAGGTGAGGTGCAGGGATTGCCCTTCCAAGTCCTGCAGCTGGTGAAGGACAGGGCCACCTCTCATGCTCTCATGTCCCCAGGGCCAGGCCTCCTGCCTGCTACAGATGGTGAGGGAGAGAAGGGAGGAGTGCACCTCCACATCACCACAAGGACCACAGTGGTAGGGCCAGCTCTACCATGCTAGCACACTCAGGGTCAACTCACGCCCATCTCCTGCCATGTTGGGCCCCTGAGTACTGTAGGGGTCTCTGGACGGAGTCAGCTTTCCTGCTCTCGGGCCTCCAGGGCCAGCTCTCCCACAATGCCCAGGTGAAGGGTGGGGCTAGTTCTGCACAGCCCTCAGATACCAACATGTCCACAGGGGCATACCAGACCAGGGACATCCACTTGGCCTTTGGTAGTGACAAATCCCTGCTGCTGCAGGGCCTTGGACACAGATGTGGCCCCCATTGTCAACACAGGACCCTACCATGATCCGTGACTTCACCAGCTACTTACATCAGGCCGTTCCTTACTACCCTCGAGTGTCCAGTTCTGTCTCCCTTGGTCATGCCCATGTCCTTCTGTTTCTCTTTCTCTTCTATTTCTCCACCACTTACTTGCTCAACTTAGTGGTGCCTTGGGGTCTCTTAGTGTCTGGGTCATTTCAGATGATCTCAGGACTGCTATGCTCTGTTCATCCATTATGGTGCTTGGCAAGGGTCATCTTAAGCATGGTCTGCAATTCCCCAGGCTTAAGGAAGGGGATAGTGGCCCCAGACTAATGTTCACCTCAGGTTAGCTCCTTGTCAGGGCCCTTGGCACCAGAATGGTGCTCCTCTTCAGATGTTAGGCTACTGATCATCAGATAATCATAGTTCAACACACTGTAGACATAGCTTCTCTCCCCTGTCACCCCATGATGAACATGTGGGATAGCACCACACCTACAGTGCCTCTAGGGGCAGGGCTTTGTTGTTCTGAGAAGGGGTCTTTACGGTCTATCTCTGCTTTGCATGGCCTGGTACTATGTAGCCCATTCTGGGCATAAATCTGAGATAGTCTGGTCTGGAGAGATGGCTTAGTTAAGAGCACTGGCTGTGGTGGAGAGATGGCTCAGTGGTTAAGAGCACTAGCTGCTCTTCCAGAGGTCCTGAGTTCAATTCCCATCAACCACATGGTGGCTCACAACAATCTGTAATCGGATCTGATGCCTCCTTCGGTGTGTCTGAGAACAGCTACAGTGTACTCATATAAATAAAATAAATAAATCTTTTTTAAAAAAAAAAAGAGCACTGGCTGTGATTACAGAGGATCAGGGTTCAATTCCCAGCACCCAAATGGCAGCTCAAAACTGTCTGCAACTACAGTTCCAGAAAATCTCACATCCTCATACAGGAAAACCACCAAAGAACATAAAATAAAAATAAAAAAAAAAAACCTTTGAAGCATTCCGACACAGTTTCCTGAATGGCAGGAATTGAAGGCTTCCTCCTTACTCCCTGCTTTAAGACACGTTCCTCTGTCTCCTTGTCTCTATCTCTGACTCTGGTTGTCTTCCTCCTTTCTGTCCCCAGAATCTCATATGCTGGTTATCTTAGGATCATTCTAACAGTTCAAAAGTCGTGACTCGGGGCTGGGGATTTAGCTCAGTGGTAGAGCGCTTACCTAGGAAGCGCAAGGCCCTGGGTTCGGTCCCCAGCTCCGAAAAAAAAAGAACCAAAAAAAAAAAAAAAAAGTCGTGACTCCATGCAAGGGTCAAAGGTACCATCCTTTGCTGCTAACTGGAAGTGGGCAGCTGAAGAGAATTCAAAGACAGAATAAACTCAAGTCTAAAGAGGGACACACCACAGCCCGTCCCTGCCCCCGCTTGGGTCCCTCTGTCTGCAGCTGTCATCCCATGGGCTATCTTCTGTCTTAAGGAGGGTGAAGGGGGCACTGAAGCCGAGTGTGTTACAGGCACAGGAGGCCATAACGATACTGAAGCAAAGGATCAAGTCTGTGCCCTTGGGTTCTGCTGGCCAAAGAGCTCAAAGGACATGTCAGGGACAAAACCGCCCAGTGCTGGAACCCAGTGCCCAGCACTCCACAGAAGCTCCCCAAACACCCGTGCCTTTGGGAAAACAGGGGACAGTCTAATGAGAAGGAGAGTCTCCCCAAATTTCCAAGCCTAGGCTTGAATGACACCTCTTCCTCCAATCCCAGTCTTTCATCTGTTATGGAGAGGCAGTGGGGAGCAGAACTGTCATGGTGCAGCAACAGAGCCCCTTTCAGGTGCCTTCCTGGTCTCCAAGGTGATGCTGAGGAGGGAGAGTCTGCCCTCTGTGACCTTCGTAAATCAAATATCTGATTAGAGAACTGGCAAGCACAGCTTTGGAGCCCATTGCTGGGCAGCCCCTGTGCCTCCCCTCACTGTGTGATGGGTTAGCTTGTTAGAACTGCTGGCCAGTGCTCTGTGTGGAATGTGGAGGCAGGTGCTGCCTCCAGTGACAGTGAACATTTTATTAAGACAGAACGTCCTCCTCCACCTCTGCTAAACTGCAGTCCAGTGCCTTTGGTATCCGTCTGTAGCTGGTTCTGGGTGGGTCCTGTGAGGTCCCTTTAATGTGTAAAACTGATGACATCTGCTGGGAGGTGATAGCAGCTTACCTTCAAGTGCATGGAAATGGCTGACCACGGCCCTCACACCGCAGTCACTGATGTCACACTCACTTGTGTCTATGCCCTGGTGTAACAGCGACCATTAATTTTTGGAGCATTGGGAATGAAGCTCATGCAGAAAACAAAAGCAGTTCTCGTTTGCTTTTGCATGTTGCTTTCATGAGACAGGGTCTCCTGAAGCACAGACTGCCCTCCTCATCACTGTGTAGCCAAAGATGACTTCAACTGCTGATCCTCCTGCCTCCACTCTCATAAATTTTATATCTACCGTGGGCTTATCTTTATGGGACTGTCCTGACTTTCCCTTTGTCTCATGTCTGTCCATTGACCCTGGAGGGCTCTTGTCAGGTTGGCACAGCTGAGTTGATCATGTCTAGATGTGTGATGTATGTCTGCGTCCTGCCAACTCCCTCTGCAGACTACGACCTCATACAACAGTAGTAAGGTTTGTGGCCTCACAAGCACCAGAGACTTGCTACAGAGCAGAACATGTGGCCTTTAGAAAGGGCTTCATAGATTGATTTCATGTTTTTTCTTGAGCATCTGGGAACACATACACATTAGAGTTAGAAAGCAGCCCTGTGACAAAAATTCCCTGTTGGAATTTTGCTCTTGCCTTATCAACATCCAGATGCACAAGCAATCGGTCTCTGTTGTTTCTAAGGACAAACTAAGGAATTTTGCTGAGACCCAACGGGGTTACAGAGTCAAGAAATGGCTCTACCCCCCACATTTGTTGTGTATAGGGTCATGGCTGACAGGTGCTTTCTTGATCATTTTGAACATATCAGCCCACCGTTTCTGGGTCCTGGACTTGGGTGAGAAGCCTCAGATCTAATGGGGAACATAGGAGAAATGATGTCATCTTCCTCTCAGCCCCACACATGTTAGTCTCATGGCCTGGCATGTCATGGAAAGCAGTACATTGCAACAACTACCAATGAGGTCAGGAGAATACCATCCTATAGCACCAATCGATCTGAGTTTTAAAAAAGTAGAATGGTTTCAGAGTAGACATGAGTTAATACAAAGTCATCATAAAGGCTGGGTCCAAGTGAAAAGCAAACACTGTCCATCTACTAACCAGGGAACATCAGAGTCAGTAACCGAGGGAGACCAAGGCTCTGGAGCCCACTGTCATCCTCTCGATTCCTTGTCTCATTATTGAGGAGGAAAGGTGGAGTGTCAAAGGTCCCACAGAGTTTCAAGGGTTTGACCATTCTTGCCACCACGTGACACCTTTGGGGAAATTGTGGGCCTTGGGCAGTGGGCCTAGCAGGAGGAATTGGGTCACTGGGTGACACTGGGGACAGACATTTGCGTGTAACCAGCCCTCTACTGCTCCAGTGACCAAGACCAGCCTTCCTGTCCTTGGAGACAGAAAGGGAGGAAAACCAGTGGAAAAACAGTGGAGGCACCACTGTGGAAAATGACAGACACCTGTCCACACACAGCTCTGGCCGAGGCTGCCTGCTGTCCTGAGAGTACAGAAGCTGTTGGTTGATTGGAAAACAATTGGGAGTTCAATGCTGCTGAGAGATTACACTTGGACTTTCTGAAGATGTTGGAGCCCGACATAGAGAGGTTTCTCTCCACCCAGGTGACTTTGATTTGTTTTTTAGGATTTGGTTTGTGTATTTCCTGGCTTGATTCTTGTGCTCACTCTTCCATGTTCCTTATTATCTTCCATTTTTCTTCTTATTTTCTCCATTTTTATTAACTTGAGTATTTCTTATTTACATTTCAATTGTTATTACCTTTCCCGGTTTCCAGGCCAACATCCCCCTAACCCTCCCCCTCCCCTTCTTTATGGGTGTTCCCTTCCCCATCCTCCCCCCATTACCGCCCTCCCCCCAACAATCCTGTTCACTGGGGGTTCAGTCTTGGAAGGACCAAGGGCTTCCCCTTCCACTGGTGCTCTTACTAGTCTATTCATTGCTACCTATGAGGTTGGACCCAGGGTCAGTCCATGTATAGTCTTTGGGTAGTGACTTAGTCCCTGGAAGCTCTGGTTGGTTGGCAATGTTCTTAATATGGGGTCTCAAGCCCCTTCAGCTCTTTCAGTCCTTTCTCTGAATCCTTCAACGTTGGTCCGGTTCTCAGTTCAGTGGTTTGCTGCTGGCATTCGCCTCTGTATTTGCTGTTTTCTGGCTGTGTCTCTCAGGAGAGATCTACATCCGGTTCCTGTCAGCCTCCACCTCTTTCCTAATCCACCTTATCAAGTTTGGTGGCTGTATATGTATGGGCCACATGTGGGGCAGGCTCTGAATGGGTGTTCCTTCAGTCTCTGTTCTAAACTTTGCCTCCCTATCCCCTCCCAAGGGTATTCTTGTTCCCCTTTCAAAAAAGGAGTGAAGCATCCACATTTTGGTCATCCTTCTTGAGTTTCATGTGTTCTGTGCATTTAGGGTAATTCGAGCATTTGGGCTAATAGCCACCTATCAGTGAGTGCATACCAAGTGTGTTTTTCTGTGATTGGGTTACCTCACTCAGATGATATTTTCCAGTTCCAACCATTTGCCTATCAATTACATAAAGTCATTGTTTTTGATAGATGAGTAGTATTCCACTGTGTAGATGTACCACATTTTCTGTATCCATCCCTCTGTTGAAGGGCATCTGGGTTCTTTCCAGCTTCTGGCTATTATAACTAAGGCTGCTATGAACATAGTGGAGCACGTGTCTTTTTTATATGTTGGGGCATCTTTTGGGTATATGCCCAAGAGAGGTATAGCTGGATCCTCAGGCAGTTCAATGTCCAATTTTCTGAGGAACCTCCAGACTGATTTCCAGAATGGTTGTACCAGTCTGCAATCCCACCAACAATGGAGGAGTGTTCCTCTTTCTCCGCATCCTCGCCAGGATCTGCTGTCACCTGAGTTTTTGATCTTAGCCATTCTCACTGGTGTGAGGTGAAATCTCAGGGTTGTTTTGATTTGCATTTCCCTTATGACTAAAGATGTTGAACATTTCTTTAGGTGTTTCTCAGCCATTCGGCATTCCTCAGCTGTAAATTCTTTGTTTAGCTCTGAACCCCATTTTTAATAGGGTTATTTGTCTCCCTGTGGTCTAACTTCTTGAGTTCTTTGTATATTTTGGATATAAGGCCTCTATCTGTTGTAGGATTGGTAAAGATCTTTTCCCAATCTGTTGGTTGCCGTTTTGTCCTAACCACAGTGTTCTTTGCCTTACCAGAAGCTTTGCAGTTTTATGAGATCCCATTTGTCGATTCTTGATCTTAGAGCATAAGCCATTGGTGTTTTGTTCAAGAAATTTTTTCCAGTGCCCATGTGTTCCAGATGCTTCCCTAGTTTTTCTTCTATTAGTTTGAGTGTATCTGGTTTGATGTGGAGGTCCTTGATCCACTTGGACTTAAGCTTTGTACAGGGTGATAAGCATCGATCGATCTGCATTCTTCTACATGTTGACCTCCAGTTGAACCAGCACCATTTGCTGAAAGTGCTATCTTTTTTCCATTGGATGGTTTTGGCTCCTTTGTCAAAAATCAAGTGCCCATAGGTGTGTGGGTTCATTTCTGGGTCTTCAATTCTGTTCCATTGGTCTATCTGTCTGTCTCTGTACCAATACCATGCAGTTTTTATCACTGTTGCTCTGTAATACTGCTTGAGTTCAGGGATAGTGATTCCCCCTGAAGTCCTTTTATTGTTGAGGATAGTTTTAGCTATCATGGGGTTTTTGTTATTCCGGATGAATTTGCAAATTGTTCTGTCTAACTCTTTGAAGAAATTGATTGGTATTTTGATGGGGATTGCATTGAATCTGTAGATCGCTTTTGGTAAAATGGCCGTTTTTACTATATTAATCCTGCCGATCCATGAGCACGGGAGATCTTTCCATCTTCTGAGATCTTCTTCAATTTCTTTCTTCAGAGTCTTGAAGTTCTTATTGTACAGATCTTTTACTTGCTTGATTAAAGTCACACCGAGGTACTTTATATTATTTGGGTCTATTATGAAGGGTGTCATTTCCCTAATTTCTTTCTCGGCTTGTTTCTCTTTTGTATAGAGGAAGGCAACTGATTTATTTGAGTTAATTTTATACCCAGCCACTTTGCTGAAGGTGTTTATCAGCTTTAGTAGTTCTCTGGTGGAACTTTTGGGATCACTTAAATATACTATCATATCATCTGCAAATAGTGATATTTTTACTTCTTCCTTTCCAATCTGTAGCCCTTTGATCTCCTTTTGTTGTCTGATTGCTCTGGCTAGGACTTCAAGAACTATATTGAATAAGTAGGGAGAGAGTAGGCAGCCTTGTCTAGTCCCTGATTTTAGTGGGAGTGCTTCAAGTTTCTCTCCATTTAGTTTAATGTTAGCAACTGGTTTGCTGTATATGGCTTTTACTATGTTTAGGTGTGGGCCTTGAATTCCTATTCTTTCCAGGACTTTTATCATGAAGGGGTGTTGAATTTTGTCAAATGCTTTCTCAGCATCTAATGAAATGATCATGTGGTTTTGTTCTTTCAGTTTGTTTATATAATGGATCACATTGATGGTTTTCCGTATATTAAACCATCCCTGCATGCCTGGGATGAAGCCTACTTGTCATGGTGGATGATTGTTTTGATGGGTTTGCAAGAATTTTATTGAGTATCTTTGCATCAATATTCATATGGGAAATTGGTCCGAAGTTCTCTTTCTTTGTTGGGTCTTTGTGTGGTTTAGGTATAAGAGGAATTATGGCTTCATAGAAGGAATTCGGTAGTGCTCCATCTGTTTCAATTTTGTGGAATAGTTTGGATAATATTGGTATGAGGTCTTCTATGAAGGTCTGATAGAATTCTGCACTAAACCTGTCTGGACCTGGGCTCTTTTTGGTTGGGAGACCTTTAATGACTCCTTCTATTTCCTTAGGAGTTATGGGGTTGTTTAACTGGTTTATCTGTTCCTGATTTAACTTTGGTACCTAGTATCTGTCTAGGAAATTGTCCATTTCCTGCAGATTTTCAAGTTTTGTTGAATATAGGCTTTTATAGTAAGATCTGATGATTTTTTGAATTTCCTCTGAATCTGTAGTTATGTCTCCCTTTTCATTTCTGATTTTGTTAATTTGGACACACTCTCTGTGTCCTCTCGTCAGTCTGGCTAAGGGTTTATCTATCTTGTTGATTTTCTCAAAGAACCAACTTTTGGTTCTGTTGATTCTTTCTGTGGTCCTTTTTGTTTCTACTTGGTTGATTTCAGCTCTGAGTTTGATTATTTCCTGCCTTCTACTCCTCCTGGGTGTATTTGCTTCTTTTTGTTCTAGAGCTTTTAGGTGTGCTGTCAAGCTGGTGACATATGTATTTCCTCTCTGTAGGCTCCTGCTTATTTTTGTTTTCCTGACTTTCTCTAAGGGAGTTCTTTATGTCTTTCTTGAAGTCCTCAATCATCATGATCAATTGTGATTTTAAATCTAGATCTTGCTTTTCTGGTGTGTTTGGATATTCAGTGTTTGCTTTGGTGGGAGAATTGGGCTCCGATGATGCCATGTAGTCTTGGTTTCTGTTGCTTGGGTTCCTGCGTTTGCCTCTCACCATCAGGTTGTCTCTGGTGTTACCTTGTTCTGCTATTTCTGACAGTGGCTAGACCGTCCTATAGGCTTGTGTGTCAGGAGTGCTGTAGACCTGCTTTCCTGTTTTCTTTCAGCCAGTTATGGGAACAGAGTGCTGTGCTTTCAGGTGTGTAGTCGTTCCTGTCTACTGGTCTTCAGCTGTTCCTGTGGGCATGTGTCCTGAGTCCACCAGACAGGTAACTTAGAGCAGAAAAGTTGTTCTTACCTTTGGTCTCGGGCATGAAGTCACTCCTCAGGGGTTGCGTTTCAGCTCTCCATGAGGGCAGCAACCAGAAGGGCCTGCCCTGCCTTCTCCAGGATCCCTGTGCACAGAAGGCCCAGATGACTCTAGGTGTTTTCCTCTAGAGTCAGAAATGTGGGCAGAGAGTAGTCTCCTCTGGCTTCCCAGGCGTGTCTGCCCCTCTGAAGGTCTAGCTCTCCCTCCCACAGGATTTGGGGTGCAGAGAGCTGCTTGACCTTCAGATCCAGGCGCTGTCTGAACAGCAGTGCTCCTGCAGCTTGAGTGCCCCTATCTTCCTGTTCCCAGAGGCCCTATACAGTTTCCTCCTGGTCCAGGGATGTGGGCAAGAGTGGGCAGTATTGGCGGTCCCTCCTGCCCTGCATTCTCAGGAGTGCCCACCTGTCTGGGCGGTGAGCTCTCTCTCCCATGGGGTTTGGGAATAGGGAGCTGTGGGCTGGGATCAGCAAGGTTCCCCATTTTTCTTTTTATTAATTTTTAAGTTGTGGTTGCTAAGCTAGAATCTTTTCTGTGTGTATTTTGCCTCCATGTGTGTCTGAGCACCACATCCCTGGATCCTTTTGTGGAGTTCAGAAGAGGGAGTCATTTTTTGGAACTGCGTTACAGGTAGTTGTGCGCCTCTTATTTTACACCTGGTACTAAAACCATAATATTCATATAACATAATTGGGTTTTTAAAGAATCCAAATGCTTACTACAACTGCCCATAGTTCCACTTCCATGGAATCTGATGCCCTCTTCAGACCTTCAGCGGTCACATAAATAAAATTATATGCAAAGCTTTTTATCACTCTTTTTTTGTGTCCTGTGGTAACTTTGAGTGTGCTGTATGGATGCCCTTAGAGTTGAGATTATAAGGTCTCCTGGAGCTGGAGTTAGGAACCTGACCTGTTCCTGAGCACCAAATGCAGGTCCTTTGCAGGAGTAGCAGAACTTCTGGAATCCAGAACCAGCTCCCCAACCTGGACACTGTGGGTTTGGGGGCATCCGTTGTCTTATCCACTTCTCTTGAACCTGATTTTCTTGGTGCCCTTGCTCACAGTCCGTGCTGACATCAGGCTAGAGGACCAATGAGCAGCTCTTAGTGTCCATGACCCTTTGTGTTGTTCTTTCAGCTTGCAGTTGGTCCCTGTCAACCCAAACTGTGTCATATTTTTTGTGAGCAATATTTTGATCGACTGAAGGGGGAACACCAAGCTGTGAAATTTTGGCCTGGCTACTAAAGTGATTCCTGGGCAGAAGCAGATGGATTTCTTCAGCAAACTGCTGTACTGTGCTCCAGAACTCATTCAAGCTGAGGACTGTGAGGGCTGCCCCGTCAATATCTAGAGTTGAGTGGTCCTCCTCATCCTCTTGGTGGCTGGGAGCTTGCCTTTCCAAGGCAGGTATTCTGCTGACTGAAGTGACAGATCATTACTGCAAACTTCAGCATTCCTCCTCATGTTTCCATCCAGATTTTCAATGTCATCGTCAAACTGCTGATGATCAGTCCAGGTGGACTTCAGCTGCCCGCAAGCACCAAGAGTTCTGGTAAGTACTAGGACATAGTAGGTCACAGCTCAAAGCTCTGGAGCAGTAAGGGCGGAGGGCCAGCATTTTTAGGGATATGAACTGTTTAATCATAAAGGATGCTCTATCTTAACTGGGTTTGGGTTCATTCTTTGGAAAACGTGGCAGTCCCAACCTCACTTCCTGAGTGGGAGACCAACACAGCAGATCACAGGCTAATCGCCTGGGAACAATCAAGGCTGACCCCTAAGCCTTGTCCTTAACTTCTGTACAGACCCCCACCCCCACCCCACCCCCACCACCTCAAGGAGCCTTTCCCAGATCCCCGGGTCACAAACACGGAGTGGACACTCACCATGGAAGCAGTAGCCAAAGAAGCGGTTCCAAAGTCCCCAGGGATAGAAGTGGAGAGGGTCCTGAAGCTGAGCGCTGAGTGAGGGGATTGCGGAGAGGAGGAGCCCAGCTGGTGTGCCTGTGCACTATCAGCACTGAGTGATTAATGGTCTCTGGCTACACCAGCTCCCGTGGTTCCTAGAGGGAATGGCCCGCACCCTGCGGCAGGGAAGCCACTCACCAAGGCTATTTCGACCAAAATGGGATGAAGGCAGTTGAGTGCCACGAGCCTGAGCAGTTACTCTAAGGCAGCCACAGCCAGAGGATGGGAGCCCGAGCCCACCCCCACGCCCACGCTGCCAGGACTCCCACCGTTGCCACCATCCTTGGCCACCAAAAACTCTATGATGAAACTCTGCTTGGCCGCAGGCTGGAACACGGCCACAGCCACCAAAGCGAGGGACGGCGAGAGCCCTAGCACCAAGTTGGGCCAGTGCCCACCACTTGGAGTATGGTCCCTATGGCTCCTAAGGTAGCTCTGAGCAACCGCCGGTGCGCGCGCGCGCTGCGTGTGCTACTGCGAGCCCCTTCTGGGGTCCTCCTGGCTCTCTTCCTTACAAGTACGCCGGGACCAACACCGCCCGGGATCCTCCACGCTCTGCTGGGCCAGGTCTAGGCAGTCGTTCTACGAGAAGTTAGTAGGCACCTGCCCCGCGCTCGCCGGTTAGCCTCCTCACAGCTGCCCTAACGTGGGGGCGGGGCGGGACGGTAGTTGCCCGTAGAGAAGCGGTCCCCAGTCCGAGGCAAAAACCGGACTGGAATCGTGGTGCATGATCGAATATCCTCTACCTTCCCTCTTCTCTGCAACTTGATTCTGACTCTGCCCTTTATCCTCAGTGGCAATCGTTGTCTGAGGAGGACATCTGCAGAAACTGGGCTTGAGGAAAAATAACAACCCCTCTTCTAGCGTGAACCGCAGTTGAGTTCCCTCCCTTCGTCCTGGGTGTCCTTTCAGTTCCTAGAGAACTTGGATCCAAGCTTAGGAAGGCTATTTGGAGTCCAGCCTATATTTTCCAGAGAATCTAGTCTGCCTTCATCTAACCTAAGGGAGGTTCCTGCTCCTCCACCTTTGGCCTCTGGATCACTATTCTGAAACTGGGGTGATGTTCCCGAAATTTCTCGTTTAATGGATATTTAGGGGAACAGTGCTTCAAACAGGACATGCATTCTTTTCCTAGGGGTCCGGTTGCCACTGTCCAGGGAGGAGACAGAGAACCCATCTCTCTTCAGCTCTCCCTCAGCACTTCGTGCTGCTCCAACGCAGTGGTTTTACCACTGGACTGCGGGCCTCAAGTGCAGAGCAATTTCCTTTCTGTCCTGCTACCTACGACTGTAGGGCATTGTCCCTGTCTGCTCAGGCTAGTTTCCTTTACAGGCACTAAACCCTGAGGGAAAGAGGGCAGTTGACCAGTAGAACCTGTACTCTGCAAATTTTTCACCCCAGCCTTCCAGGGTGCTGTTGGCTAAGAAGGCTCTGAGTTAGGGGGTCCTGATCCAATAAGTCCTTGTTCACCTATGGTGGGGAGGAGACCTAGAAGAATTCTGCTTTCTAGTCGCTGCTCCTTGAGTCAGACTGGCCAGAGCACAGCCCAAGCGCTCCCCAGAGCTGGGCCCCTGAACACCAAAGGGCGTGGAGTCTACATTCCTTACCGCTATGGGGACTCCAGGCCAGGTCTTGTAGCCGCCACCAGAAGGCCTGGAGCCTGGGAGCCCTAGTAGGTATAAAAAGGGTGAAAGTCTATTTTCCACTCAACTGCTACAAAAAGCCACCCCCACACCCGAAGCTGGCACCATTCAGGCACCCTTGGGTGAGGCGCGAAGGAGATGGCAAGAGGAGGTTGAAAGGGGACCTCACCTTGCACCCCATCTCATTCTGGACCACCTAGGGCTGGCCACTGGGGCTTCCCAATCTTTACCAGATCAGCACTCTGTGCCCTGTCTCTGGATTTCTGCCCTCCTATGAAACTTTCCCCACTCCCCAACCCTGTACCTGTCTCAGACTGTCCCCCTTCACCTCCTGCTTCCTCTGTCCACATAAGGCTGAATTCCTCCCTCTTTTCCTTGGCCGCATTCTACCTGGTGGGGGCTTGATCACTAAAGAGGCAGAGGTGGGGAGCTGGAGGGTGGTCTCATCCGAGCAAGGTCTGGGTTCCATTCAATAAAACTGTCTAGGCTTAAGCTCTGGGGAACAAGCAAGTGCTGGGCTCTATGGGGGAGATGACAGAACAGGCCCCCTTCCTGGTCTTTGTGAATCCCACAGGTCATCCCTAGGCTTTTGTTTCATGTCTAGTCTGAGCAGTAGCTAAGAACTCCTTGGAAGGAGGAACATCAGACCGGAAGCTGGGCTGTCCTCACCATCCCAGCCCTGCATCTAAAGTGCCTGCTCTGGTTCACGTCTGCTCCTGGTCAGCTCTTCACTCACCTTTCCTCCCTAGTCCTCCCCTAGAACTCACTGATTCCCTTCTGTCAGTCCACAGGCATTAATCCCCTGCCTGGTTTCCTCATTTCTGTTCCCATAAGGGCCTCCTCTTCCTAGCTACTCCCCTGCAGCAGCTGGAGAAGTGGCCAAGCTTCCAACCCTTTCTGGATTTTGCAAGAAAGTTCTGACCTTCACCCAGTTCTCTCTTCCTGCCCCTACCCTGTCTGCCCCTCCACAGCTTGCAGACCTCTCCTAATAACACCTTCCTTTACCAAAGTACCCTCCATTCACCTCCAGACTGTGGCCCACTTTATCCGATCCTGTGGTCTCCCTTCCCATCCAAACTGTTGGGCTCTGCAGGAGATGGAGGCCCAACAGTGAGAGCTCCTACACTCCACACACCTGGCTGGCTGTGTCAGCTCACTCCACATCTGTCCAAACTTTCCCTCAGTTTCTTCAGAGATCCTGGCTCCTACTCTGCTGATCCAACCTCAACCATCTGTACTCTTCTGTCTGTTTCTCTTCCCTCAGTCTCTGAGATGGCAGGGACCAAATCCAGACTCTTTGTGTACTGGACCATGAGACTTGATCAGCATCCTGCCTCCAATGTATAGCTTAGAAGTGGCAAAGGTTCTATGGAAGTCTGCAAATATTAAATCAGTAACACATGGTGCTCAGGCCAACACCCCACTCCACGGAAGCCTTGTGTAAAAGTCACCTGGGTAGCAGCTACTCTCTTTGTTGGAATAAACTAAGGGAGCATCTTCAAGACTTCCCTTTAGCTTCAGGTAGGGGTGCAGTGTCTAGCCAGGCCAGGTAATTTCTCCATCAGAGTCTTGACTACGTGGGAAACTCCATCCAACATGGTACCCCCCCTCCTGTTTTCATCTCCCCGTTTATTCTCCAATTGTCCCCCTTCATGTCTCCCACTCTTCCAAAGATCTTTCTGTCATGTTTCCCTCTGTCTCTCGACTTTTCTTCTTAATCATCCACCATCATTTCTTCTCTTTGAAACAAGCAAGGTCTCACTGCAGAGACCTGGAACTCACTCTGTAAACCAGGCTGCTCTCACACTGAAAGTGATTCTCCTGCCTCTGTCTCCTGGGAACTGGGATTCTAAGTATGTGTGGCCAAACCAGCTGACCCTCCAACTTTCTGAATAACTTTAGTCTCTGGCCAGTTCTCTCACTTCCTCTCTCCTCACATCCTCACAGTCAGACCTCTACCCAATCCCAGCAGAAAAGCGGTCTGCAAACCTCCGGAACATGCATGAGTGTGTCCTTGCACACTCACGTACCCTCTTGGAGTTATTGTGAGACTAAGTGGGTTACAATCTCCACATGGTAGACCTGGGGCAGTGCTCAGCACACAGTAAATCCTTAGTAAACTCTGGCTGCCTTCTAGAACGGTCTTCTCCAATTTGGAATCCAGGAGGCCACATATACTAATTAGGTGGATAAAATGTTGGTGGCCCAAATTGAAATGTTCCAAAAATGTAAATATGTAACTTACTTGAACACACAAGCAAGAAGCCCATCCATGTAAAATTATATATATTGTATTGGGTGATTGGGTATTAGACAGTAATTTTAAAATGTAAAAATTTTACTTATATTTTCTATATTAGTTGTATATTAAAATGAACATATCAGTTAAGTGAAATTTCCTAAGACTTTTTTTCTATTTTCCTTTTACATTTTTTTGTTGTTGCTGGGACAGGATCTTATGCAGCCCTGGCTAGTCTCTGGAACTCACAGAGCTTCCTCTGCCTCTGCTACACACCTATACCCTGCCTATACCCTGTTTTCTTTTTAACTCTTTAGTACTGCTTTTATAACACTTAAAAGTCAAATTCTGTGTCCTGGCTTTTCTTCCATGCTTTGGAAGGAGAAGAAAGTAGCAATCATGTAAGATCTCGGGCAGCTAGGGCCTACAGCCTCTGCTACGGGCCAGGGCCAAGGATGTTGGCGGGGGCTAGCTGATGCAAGCCATTAAGCTTAGGGCAGAGGAGAAACAGAGACAATACATTGATAAGGGCACGAATTTCCAGGCAAGAGGTATCTGGGCCCAGCAATTGTGCCTAGAGTATATTGAAGAGACCATTAACACTGGTTTGAATGAACTCTGTGAACTAGAGAGGCAGAGCACAGTGAAGCACACCTTCGATGTCGTGTTAGACACCTTGGAACAAGTGAAAAACTCGCCCACCCTTGCGACTTCCACAGACTCTCTCAGCCCGCTGCACAGCGTCAGCCTCCGGAGCTCAGTCTCAGATTCGCCGGAGCACCAGCTCCTCCAGCGATGCGATGAGTACTTTCAAGCCTATGGTAGCACCCAGGACGGGCGTCCAGCTGAAGCTCCCAGTCCCTCGGCCAAAACCTGCTGTTCTTCCAAAACCAAGCCCTACTGTAGGACCTGACGCAGCTTCCCAGGGTCCCACAGTCAAGTCTTGCACGATGTAAAAACGAAGGTCGTGAGGGGAGGGGGTGGTCTGAAAATGGAAAAGAATTAGTGGCAAGGATCAGTGAGCCACAACCTTCCTCAGTCTAGCGCTTATAATTGGAGTTCTTTTGGCTTTTCTGTGCTGTGTCGAATGCAATGATGTCTGAGACTAGCTAAATTAACACGGGCATTCGTATTTTGTAGGTGTCTAAATAACCGGACGCATCATTTTTCTAGACAATAGAAACACTTAGACTTACTTGACAATCCAATGTTGCACCCTTGTAACCAAGGCAACGCCTCACCCAACGTGGCGTATGGCTTCGGATTTAGTGTAGCCCAGGTGAGTTTCCCGGAAGCAAGAGAACCAGAATCCCAGATCTTACTGGATTACTGCCACGATCTGTTTCACTTAAGGAAGAGCACTCGTTGCCTAGTAACCGACAACAAGCACCTCTAACTCTGTCTAGATTGGCTGCCCGCAACCGATAAAGGTCACGAGCGAGGCTCCAGTAGGACCTTCAGTTGATGGCTTGAAGAAGGTCAATAATGGACCAACCCTTCCATTAAAGTCATTTCCCTGGATCCAGGTTAAAGACTCAGTGGAAGCGTGTAGAAGGTACTCAGAACTTGGAAACGACAGTAAGGGAAACTGTCTCCTAGGCTGTTGACATTCCTTCCTCAAAGAACTCCACCGGGCACTGGAGAAGTCCAAGTCCACCCCATACACTTACAAAGAACAGTCGAATTGTAAGAACTCTCTGGTTACACCACAAACTCCTGCACATGTGTTCAATAACTGCCTGTCTGTCTTCCTCTAAACACCCATGATCTCCTTTATGGTAATGGAAAAAAAAACAAACAGGAAATGAATCCTTGATCCACTGATGTTGTGACTAAATTACCTTGGTTCCTTTATGCCACAAAAGCCCAATGGTCCCTAATCTGAAAATCCAGTTCTGCTACCCACATCTCTCTTTGAGTCAGATCTGACTACAGTACTGAGCGAGAGCCATGTGAGGCCACCATGGGCAGAGGACCTTGTGGTTGGTGTCTTCCCAATTCTCTACCTCAGAATCATGACTTCTGTTCTCGTCCTGTTTGTGTTTGCTTTTTTGGACTTTTCATTATCTCTACAGAACTAGAGTCAACTGGTCTCAATTAGCGACCTCTCTTCCTGGTATTGTAGCATATAGCTTTGCCGTATTTACTACATTTTTCCTCTATTTTAAAAAAAATTCTGTGTCTCACACAACATTTCACGAGAACAGAGCTGCTAGAAAATAGACTTTAAAATAAAAAGTAAAAAAGCTTGGGAGTAGGGAAAATGGATGTAAAGTATTCATTTTATTTTTATGTTTTGAGACAGGTTCTCATGAATTCCCGACTGGCCTTAATAATATAGTGACGGATGACCTTGAACCACACCCTGTCAAGTAAGCTGTGCTCCCAGCCTTCATCAGGGAAGTCTTAGAGCAGATCTGCAGATGCATGCAGTTCTTTATATGGGTTCCTTTTAGAAATCAGAAGAGGAGGAGGACTGAGGAGGAGTTAGATGACCCACATATGTAATCTCAGCACCGAGGAGGCTGAGCCAAGATAATCCCAAATTCAAGTCTCAGAGAGGAGACTCACATGCACAATTCTATAACACACTTCATCATACTCTTCCATCAACTGAAATCATATTTTCCTCTCATTGAATATTTACCATTGGACAAATTTACTCTTTAAAACATTTCATTGAACTATTTGTGTGTGTGTGTGTGTGTGTGTGTGTGTGTGTGTGTGTGTCTATATAAATGTCCAGAAGTGTCTTTTCAGTCATAATTGTCTTTGGACTCTGCACATCAAACACTTGCAATTGCCCTGCCTTTCAAAAATCCTTAGAAATCCCCTCCCCTCTTTTTCCAAAAGGGCCCGTATCTGGGTCCACTGCCTGAATGTTGCTTCTTCATGGTGTCCATCACAGTAGATGTCCATCCTTAGTCTAAGTGTCCTTTCCTTAGTCTAATTCTCTTTTCAGTCCACTCAGCTATTCTATCATCTACTCTGTCTGTCTTGTAGTCTGCCCATGTTTGAATGTGCATACCCACAATGCATTTTTGTGGAGGTCAGAGGTCAGTCTTGGATGCCTTTCTCAATTACTCTTCATCGTATTTGTATGTGTGTATGTATGTGTATGTGTGTTTTCAAGACAGGGTCTCTCTGTGTAACAGGCCTGGCTGTCCTAGAACTTACTCTGTACATCAGGCTGGCCTCAAACTCACAGAGATCCACCTGCCTCTACTGGAATCAAAGGAGCACACCGCCATGCCTGGCCTGTGGTTTGCTTTGTTTTGTTTTGATTAAGACAGTCTTACTTTGTAGCCCTAGCTGACCTGGAATTTCCTCTGCAGACAAAGCCTCATACTCCAGTGATCTGTGTAGTCTCTGCTGGAGTGTGGCCTCTGTGTGGTCAGTGCTGGAGTTAAAGGCGTGTTCCACAGCTCCTGGCTCCACGTTATTGTTTGATTCAGGGTCTTACTGAACTTAGAGTTCACTGATTTATCTAGACTGGCTTGGTCAGCAAACCCTGGGGATCTTCCTATCTCTACTTCCCTAGTTTTAGTAGTTTCCAATGTCAATTTGCCACAACTAAAAATCCCCTGAGAAGAAAGCTTCAACTCAGAAATCCTCTAGACCAGGTTGACCTCTCTGTGGGAATTATCTTGACTGTTAAGTGTTGGGAAAGTCCCTGTGGGCAGAGATGGTGGTATGTCACTAGGATGGCCCTCGGGCCTCCTAAGGAGAGGAGCTCTATCCCTCTGACCTCCTTTACGTCTGTGGATCCCCCTGAGGATAGAATGAGAGAGGTCTTAGAAGACACTGAAGCCAGCATCCAGAAGACAAGAGAAAGTCTCGCCACCTTGTGGGGACATGTGGTACTCCTCCCTGAACTCCTCCTCTGTCAGGGAAAGAGGGTGACCATATTGGGTTTGGGCTGGGGCTGGCTGCTCCAAACACTTAGCACTCCATCCCACCCACCCCACCACCCAGCCCCCCAAAAAAGCAAGAGGCCTGGGAGGAACTTCCAGAACAGAAGGGTACTCTAGATTAGCCCACCTAGTTGCACAGACAATAAAATATCAATCCCCTGGGCAGCCTGGTCGTTCTTGAAGAGAGGTTTGCAGAAAAAAACGAAACGAAACGAAACAAAACAGGGATTCCTTCCTCCCAGGGAAACAGAAGCTCAGGGAGGGGATGGGGACCTGCTCAAGGCAAGCACAGAAATGTCTGGACTCCGGAATCTCATGTGTCTCCAAATGGTCTGAGAGGACCTAGACCCCTGAAGAGGCTGACACAGGAGCAGTACAGTGTGAGAGAGAGAGATCTTGGCACAGGTCAGCAAGGGCAGGGCACCTGGTCCCTTAGAGGGAAGGCTGTGTGAGTGATGTCACGAGGCAGTAGTGGAGGTGGTGATGTAGCTCAGTTGGAAGCGCTCACCCGTGCATGCAGTGCTGGCGTCCATCCCCACCACTGCATAAACCTAGGTATGGTCCTGGCTGCCTATAATCCCAGCGCTTGGGAGAATGGAGGAGAATCAGAAGCTCAAGGTCATTTTAGTTTGAGGCCAGCCTTAGCTACTAGAGGCCTTCTCAGAAATAAGAGTCAACAGAGTTTTACCAACAGTGGGGCATTCAGTGCCAAGCACAGACACTAGGCCAGTCAGCACTCACGATGACCCTTAGGGATGGGAGCTATGACTTAAGTGGTTGCAATACACACTCTTTTCAGAGGCACAGAGCAACTTGCTGTGAGTTACAGCTTGTAAGCAGCAGCCCAGGGGTCTGAACTCAGCCATGTCCATTCCAGGGAGAATGAGGAAAAGGCGATAGAAGTCACCTAACCCCTCCCACCTTGGGAATCCTGCAGGACCTGGACAATGGTGGGATATCCTGAAGGAAGGACAGGCCCACCTTTCCATGCTGCACAGCCCCAGTGAGCCCTCTGCTGGGCACAGGGACGGTCAGCTTGTTCTTTTAACAGTGAGATGGCAGAGCAGGGCTGAGTCTCTTTGGAGTTGTTTGTTTTTGATGGCCCAGAACTGTATGGCCCTTGTCAAAGCTGTGCCAAGAGGCTGGCTGCAGACCAGTCCCACTGTAGAGCTTCCAACCCATGAGGGTAGACCACACAAGAACCAGATCCCTCAGCATCCTCAGGATCCTTCAGGGATCCTGGTGCTTTCCTGAAGGCCTGGTGGCCCTGAGTCTGTACAGCAGCCCTAGGCCCATAGGGACAGTTCACGAGGACTTGTCACGGGAGCTGGGACCTATTCGCAGCACTGCCATGTGGGCAAGCACTCACTGGTCAGCACTGTCTGCTGTGTGTTGGGCCCTGAGGATTGATACTCGTTGATGAGCTCTAGGGCCCTCAAGGAAATGTCAGCAGAGGTGGGTCAGTGTGGACAGAAGCGTGAGAAGGGCATGGGTCTCCAAGGACATCATCTTGATGACTTTGGACCTCGCTTACCTCTGTGTGGACCTCCATAAAAGAAGGGAGACAGTTCTCTGCCTACGCTTGGAAAATAGAAGTCAAGTTCTCAGGACCCCCTGTCTAATGAACAGTGTGTCCCTCCTGGGCTCTCTACAAAAAGTTAGCAGGCATTCATGAAGGACAGCCCACACTCTAGGGCATCTGCCCCATAACCATGTATTTGACCAGAGTCGAGGGAGGACCAGTGAATACCCCAGGATGAAGGCAGTACAACAAAGATTCAATACCCTCGGTCCTCTCTGTGAATCAGACCCCGCCCTCTTCACCTGAGAACGACCACAGACGAGAGACTCTGCCTCATCTGCTCAGTGTTTCTGCTTCTCCTGCTCTCCCAGCCCTAAGTTCTCTTCCTGGGGACAGAGGACTCCAGTACACATCAGCTCTCTCCCGAGCCTCTGCAGAAGCCTTCTCAGGACTGGCAGTGCCCGTGGCTCCCCGCTGGCTGGGTTGGAGGGCTTGTATGTGTGTTAGGCAGGGCTGAGGGGATGGGGGGGCGCTGTGACAGGACATGGGCTTAAATGTCATAGAAGTCCACGTGGGCTCCAGATTGGAAGGTGTCCCTTTGCAGCAAGCTCAGCAGTTTCTGGGCTGAAGTCCCACAGTCCACCAGCTCCCCCTCAGAATTCAACTTCTGCAGTCTGCTCCTCAACTCTGGGTCCATGGAGGTTTCCCGGGCCAACTGCTGCATGTTGGTGTCCAGGGGACCTGGTGGGCGCAAAGCACAGACAGGAACAGGTCAGGTCCCTGCTGTGTGGAGAGCAGAGCTGAGTCAGGACTGACCCAGGCTGTTGTGTTGCCTGTTAACCTGTTCCTTTTCCTCAGCTCTGCTCCTCTATGCATTCTCAAACTCAGGATCCTCTCCCCTTAGGCCTCAGTGCTTGATCTCAGGGGCGGTCAGCCAGACCACGTTGTGTCTGAGATTTGGGCTCAAAGCTAAAGTCTAGTAAGCACGGTTTAAAATCACCTCTTGTCCAGGTAACACCTCTTCCTGACTCTCCCATTGCACTAACAGATAAGTAAACCGGGTTCCCCAGTCCACCTACAGCCAACCAGGGGCCAGGTGAGACCTTCAGCATCTTCAAACCTGACAAGCAGGTACGTGACACAACCTTGCCTTTCTCCTTCCTTCAAGGCCTCCTCTTAGCCCTCTGACAAATTCATCTGCTGCACTTTTCTGGGCCTACACAGCTTCTCAATACCCCCGGATGGGCCACTCAGTTGCTATAGTGCTTGCTGTACTAGCATGAGGACCTGAGTTCAAATCCCCAGTAAAAAGCCGAGGGTAGTGGACAGAGAGATAGATGGTCCCTGTTAAGAGCATTTGCTGTTCTTGCAGAGACCTGGGGTTTGAGTCCCAGTACCAACATGGCAGCTGACAACCATGTGTGACTCCAGTTGCTCTGGATATGGTGTCCTCTGGTGGCCGCCGCTGGTACTGCATGCATGTGAAGCCCATAGACATTCAGGCCAAACACAGACTCAAGGGGTGGGCTGCAGGGAGGGGGAGGGCAGGAAGACCTGTCACTTTACAAGTTTGGTCACCATTACTTACATGTCTGGAAAATGTCTCCAGTCTGACAATGGAATTGTGAAGCCCCCAAACTTTAATGGTGTTTTAGGGGCAGAAAAATCATGGAACACAAGGACGGGAAGAGCACTTTGCTAACATCTGAATGTCCTCCAGCCTGATCCTCCCCTGCTCCTCTTGCTCTCTCTTGTGTTTTCAGACACTCTGTCAGAGTCCATGCAGGCCTCTCACTTTGAACTCATGCTCACACCTCTCCAGTGCTCTACCACGCCCAGTTTATCTCCTCGAGCACCACAGGGCAGAGGCTTGCTATGCTTTCAAACAGATATTTCTGTCTTTGGTATCCTGTTAGAACATTCTTCCAGAGACTGAAATGAAAACTAGGCTGGCCCCTGCTTCTCTTCAGTCTCTAGGGAGCTTCTCTGCTCCTCCATGAAAACTGGGGCAGCTTCCAGAGGGTTAACTTAGCTCTGGGCCTTCTGGAACTGGCTCCCCTCCCGGCTGTGGTTTACATGTGATCACTGCTGTCTGAAGGAGCCTAGGCTTAGCTCAGAGCAGGTGATCTGGATATTGGAACAAGAAATATCATGTATGTGTGTATAGGGCAGGTGCTAGATAACTTGAGGGGACACGGTGTAGACTGAGAAGTTAGAAACAAGCTTGGATCCTGGTCCTGCCTTACTTCACCATTAGACAGACCACTCTGCCTCTGTGTGTCCCGGATCCAGTCCTACTCAAAATACAGACAACTGCACCTCCCCCCTTAGTTGTTCAGTCTTTCTATCTCACTGCTACCTTCTAAGCACAGAAGTCACTAGTTTAGGAGAAAGGCACAGTGGCATCTTAATAGGCTGGTCATACAAGACAGTGTCTCAGAAGACCTCACACCCTTTCATCCCATAAGAAGGGGCCCTATCTTCTTCATGCTAGCGTCCTTTCTGCATCCCATTCAGTGTGCCAGCACAGCTCAGCCTCAACTTATCTCTGTGCTGTCCTTGAGTGTTTAGTTCTTGAATCCTTCCTACGGCTTTGCTGGGTGTTGGGTATGCCTGGAGGAATACTATGTGTCTCTTGAGGGAGAAAAGCAGACAGCTAAACATGTAAAGATATTTTGTGTTTTTAGTCTTAATTTATTTTTATGTGTGTGGATGTTTTATCCCACCTGCTAATCAGACAACTCCTGTGGCTGACTACCCCTGCCCCTGACTGCTCCAACTTCTTAGGAGTCTGTATTTTTCTTGCAAGGTGAGGAGTCACGACTGGAGGGAGGGGCACTCAAGTCTTTGGATTCTTTACTGAGAATGTAGATGAGGCTCCCCTCCTTGCCCAGCCCACACAAAGGTAACAACAGCTCTGTCTGGGGACAGCAATGTCAGTAGCACCCACCTACCTGGGGCATAGCTCAGCACCCTCACACTGGGTTCCTCAACAGCCAGGACCTGGTATAACATGTCTCGGGCAGCCTTCCCTGCACAGTAGAGTCCCCAGCCCTTGAAGGGCTGCAGGGCACACAGAGATGAGATGTTAACTACAGTCTTGCTCAGGCCAGGGCTATTGGAGAAGGCATTCAAGGTGCCGGTGGTCAAGCAGAGCATGGAGGTTAGGTTCAGGGCCCAGTAGTTGTTCACCTCAGCTAGGTCATTGATGTTCAGGAAGCCTTTGGAAACATCCCCAAGAGTGCCTGGAAAAGACAGGGCCAAAGAAATAACACAACAACTGGGGCGCTCTTCTCTCAAGCTTCCACAGTTCCTCCCCATAGCCATTTGCTATCTTTCTGCCCCAGTTCTGCAGACACCCCTAATGCAAGCTAAGAATACACTTGAATGCTCTTTAGAAAAGCAGAGGGATTTGTTCAAGAAGTCTTGACTCACACATCCGCCAGAGGGCATCGCACCCTACAGTGACACTGGTACTTCCTCTCCTCTTGAACTTTGGACTCGCCCTCCACCTACCTAAATGGCGATGAGAGCTCACAGCCCTGGTCTGATGGCGACTCTCACCTGCATTGTTGATGAGCAGGAGGCGCTGCAGCCTCTCGGGCCTAGGGAGCTCGCGCACCGCGCTCAGCAACTGTTGCACGCCGGACTCGGTGCCCAAATCGGCGGCTGCCAGCACCACTTGCAGGCCCGGCTGCTGCGTACAGAGCTCCTCCTTCAGTTGCCGCAGCATCGAGTCACTGCGTGCGCTTAGAAGCAACACCGAACCGGGCGACAGCAACCCGGCCAGCTGCGGGGCCAGGGCGCGGCCGAAGCCCCGGGAAGCCCCGGTCAGCACGCAGACAGCGCAACCTAGCCTGCCTCCTTCCATGCCTGGAACTCAGACTCACCCGCTGCACTTAACCCGCACGGGGCGGAGCCTATCCTTGGCTTGGGCGGCGGAGGTTCGGGTCAGCATCCATTGGTGTTTGGGTGAAAAAAGTGACCAATAACCAGGGGGGAGGCGTGGCTCCACAGGATATCCTCGTCCCCTTCCCAGCGCTTCCGGGTTCTCCTTGCGTGCCACTCCCACATGTAGAACCCCTTTCTGGGAGGCATGTTCGCAATTTCTACCGTGTTCCTGGGTGGTTTGTCTTAATCCATACAGGAAAGGACAGTTAGCGACCGGACAGGTGACTGCCTTGGATGAAGTCCTTGCCTCTGATCAACAAAAGCCTTCTCTGGAAGAGCACAGCAGCTCCCCTAGGAGGTGCTAGGGAGACGGAACCAGAAAATGAAGAGCACACACGTGGGAAGAGAAAGGCTGAGAATCACAACAATCTCATGAACGAGACCCATGTTCAGTGTGAAAAAGCGTACCCCTAAACGGGGAGCCGCGTCTCTCGCTCTGATCGCGGGGTGGGGTGCCCCCAGGAATCACGAGTAGCCGTCTTGATGTAACAGCAAGAGGTAGCTTTATTTGCGGGATCCCGGGTCGATACGTATCCCACACAGGAGACAGAGGAATCGACCCCGAGCTCCCAAACTCAGGGGTTTATATAGGGGAGGTAAGGGGCATTCGCGCGGTTACACATGATTGGTCAATTCAAAAGGTGCACGGTTACTTTCGGCGCGAAATGACATCAGCAAGGAGTACGTGCTCTCTAGCAGCTCGGCAGTGTGGGTAGGGTGGCTTATCTCACTCAGGAGGATGACACACTTCTGGGGAGTGGAGGAAGGGGAGGGGGTGGCTACAGATGGTCAATGTCCTTGGGGCTGATGGCTGGTCCGGCAGGTCCTATCTCTAACACCCTCTCAGGCATGTCCGGACCTTGTTTATGACTAACTTCTTGAAATTTTAATTCCTCAAGTGAAAACACTTGATTCCTTGAAACCTGTGTACAGTAACCTTATCCTGTAACCTGTGTCATGCACCTCGAAAACCACTTAATAATCTCAAATGGGAAAGAAAAAATCCCAGCACTCGGAGATGTCGTAGGAGGATAAGGAGTGAACGACATAGAAATCCTTTGTCCATTTTTAGTGTGAGGTGAACTAGAATCCGTAGGAATTGCAGACAGGCAGGCTAGAGGCTAGCCCCTCTTTGTTTCATAAAGTTCAGTGGTAGGTAGTCCTAGTCACTTAGCCTGGTCGCATAGGGAAACTAGTAATCAGTAGGGGCCATTCTAAAGGTCCCCCCCCCCTTTTTCTTTAATTGAATGAGGCTTATGTCCTAGGCCAATGAGATAGGGGAGAGTAAGGCAAGTCCTATAGGCCTATAGGAGAAGAGAACCCGAATGTCTCTCTATAGGTTTTTAAAACCCTCTGTGTTGTACCAAATCACCTTAGCCTGTCTTTTCTCTATGCCGGAGTTCTCTTTCTGCAGAAATATATATATTTTTAGTTATCACTAGTCTTATTGAATTTGTTATCTTATTTCCAAAAGTAGTTGAAAGACCTTCACCAGATCCAGTGAGTTCAAGGCCAGCATACTCAGAAAGGGCTGAGTTTGAACCCCAGAACCAACGTTAAAAATGCTAGATGTGGCCAGACAGTGGTGGTGCTCCTAGCACACGGGAGGCAGAGGCAGGTTGATTTCTGTGAGTTCAAGGCCAGCCTGGTTTACAAAACCAGTTCCAGGACAGGCAGGGCTACACAGAGAGAAACACTGTCTCAAATAAAATAAAACAAAACAAAACCTGTTTTGAAAGGTAGACAGGCATAAAACAACTATTCACATTGTCCTCCACCCCCACCACCCAACAGGACAAAGGAATAGGCACACATTAACATACAGAGAAAGAAAGTTTCTTAAACCAAAGTAAGCATACAGAGTCCCATTTACATCTCTCATTTTTTAAATTAATGTATATGAACACACTGTCCCTCTCTTCAGACACACCAGAAGAGGGCATCGGATCCCATTACAGATGGTTCTGAGCCACCATGTGGTTGTGGGAATTGAAGTCAGGACCTCTGGAAGAGCAGTCAGTGCTCTTAAACCCCTGAGCCATCTCTCCAGTCCCTATATCTCTGTTTTTGAAGTCTCTCTTTAACATATTTTTTATTTATTTGTTGTTTTTATGTGAATGGGTGTCTAGCCTGCATGTATGTCTGAGCACCACATGTGTGCAAGGCAAAGTGGAGGCCAGAAGAGAGCCTTGGCTTCCCCAGGGACTGCACACACACACACACACACACACACACACACACACACACACACACACACGTGTGAGCTGCTACGTGGTGCTGGGAATGAAACCCCAGTCTTCCTTAAGAGCAGCCAGGGCTCTTAACCGCTTCCAAGTCTCTCCAGCCCTCCCCCCCATGCACATCTTTTGAACAATGTAACAAAATGGCAGGGTTTGGTAATGCTGCTTGTAATTGCAATAATTTCAAACCTGAGGCAGGAGGATCAAAACAATGTTATTTTATTTCCAACATAGAAGACATTACATTAATTAAGAGGTGGGGGAGGTTACTATTAGAACTGATCTGGCTGGCCTTCATTTCTTCCCAGTGCAGGGCTATCTGAGAGGTGCCTGGTCCCATGCTGCACGGAAGTGAGACATCCAGGTGACCACTGTGCTGACAAAGCTGGGATCACATTGCCAGTCCACCACTGGGATCTACTCAGTAGTCACGAGATTCCCCGAAGCTGGGCCTGCTGGGCTCTGTCAGCGTCCAGCATCCATCTACGAGCACCCAGGTGTCTCTGCATCATCGCCCTGTGATGCTTCTAAATCTCACTCACCAGGATGCTCCTGCAGCAAGGAGGTCAGGCCTTCCAGAGGGCTGCCTGGGGCTTAAGTCGACGGTGGACTTCATCACCACTACTTTACGGTACATGCAGGTGCAGTCACATGATATGTTTAACTTGTGTACTTGTCCATGTGTACATGCATGTGTTGTTTCAACTTTATGTGTATGTAGTGTGTGTTTACACATGTATTTCAGTCTCAAATGTCATTTCACAGGTGCTGAACACCTTGACTTTTGGACACCGGTTTACTCAAGGCCGTCGAGGTTGAAATGCACCTGTCTTAGCTGGATGGTGGTGGCACATGCTTTAGTCAGGAGGAAGAAGACAGGGATCTCAGTTCTGGGATATCCTGGTCTACAGAGTGAGTTAGTCAGGGTTCAGTATAGAAACACTGTCTCAAAAAAAAAAAAACAGGAAAAAACCCAAGATGTATCTGTCTCCATCTCAAAGAGCTAGGTGACAAGCCTCAGCCAGCATGCTGGTTCTATCCCTTGTACTCTGGGGAATACTCTCAGATCTCACATGGGAAGCAGGCACTGTATGCACAGGATGAGTCATCGTCCCAACCTTCTTGTGCTTCTCAATTTTTCCCAGGCTGTAGATGTCCCGCTCTTGTCTTGCACCCCAGCCAAATCCCATTACCGACCTGAGGGCCAGGAACAGCAGTGTGTCTATGCAACTTCCTCCAGGGACATTTCCGGGCAGCCCAGGTATGAAAGGTATTTTATTCCTTTATTATGGCTCGCATGGTAAAAGGAAGGATAAAATCATGTTATGTAGGTGTGTAGTGCAAGTCCCCCACCCCCCCCACCACCCCCATGTTGGTATGAGTTGAAGCAGGGACCCCAGCAAGCCTGGTGCACTGACACAGTGCTACTATAGAACTGCCACAAGGGGGCAGTAGAACATCAGTTTCTGAGTGGTTGCATGGCCAGCAACCTTTCTGCCTTCCTTATTGGCAAAGCTTGGAGTCTCCACGCTCTCCAAACCTTCCTCCCCATTTCCTTTCAAGGAACTGTCAGGTACACAGCTCCCCAGTGCCTCCATAAGGGCCAGCAGGGAGCACTGGATGCATACCTCCTCACTGCTTCCCACAGGGAGAGCAAGGAACAATGGATGCACAGCTACTCAATGCCTTCCGCAGGGCCAGCATGGAGCACTGGCTGCACAGACTCAACACCTCCCATAGGCCCAGCAGAGAGTACTTACTTCACAGCTCCTCACTGCTGTGCACAGGGGAGGAACTCAATGCTCAGCCAACTCCAGATGTGAGGCACAGGAAATGATTACTGCACGTATGGATGCCCAGTTTTCTTCTCTCCAACGGAGAGCACTTATGATTCACAGGGATTATGTGGCTGTCGTGAGCCGCCATGTCACTTTTCTCAGGTTTGGGCATAAGATTTGGGGCAGGGGGGTTGAGTGTGTTTTTATAGAGAGTGCCATGCATTCTAGACTGGCATGCTAGGTGACCTTGGCTGTCTGGTCCTCTTGTCTCTACCCCACCATCCTGGGATTCTGACCATGAACCACCTGATTTGATTTGATGCTGGCCAAGAAGGATATCTGCATGGTAAGTACACTGAACTATAGCACTAGGCCTGTTGTTTTCTGTAAAGTCTCTCACGGCCAACAAAGCTAGATTACTGCTCCCAATATAGTACAGGCTGGCATGGAATTTAAGGCCAGTCTTCTGTCTAGGCCTCCAGAGTTGGAAGATTACAGGCAAAAACCTTCACCCTAGATCTGATTTCAAGTCTTAGGAAAAAATCTACAAGTTTACTGAACTGGCTACATGTGAGGCAAGTGAGATCCCCCAAGAGATAAGAGAACTAAACCTCCCAACAGTGGGATGAGACCCCATCATCCTATTGTGTCAGCTGCTTCTTTGGGCTCAGGCTTGTAGTGGCTTCTGTCTTGTCTTCTGTCCGTGGTGCTGCATGGAGAAGGGGAATGGGGTCAGCTGAGGGCTGTAGTCAGAACACACCTTCAAAGCTTCCTGGCTGCACAGGGGACAGTCCTGAAAACAGCTGCGTGCTGACCTGAGTCTCCTTGAGATGGCATGGGACTGGGACGGCCTCCTTTCCCTCCCTCCACCAGCTTCCAGCTCAGCAGCTTCAGAAGGGGGAAGTCCTCCTACAGCTCCTGTCTGCTTGGACATATTCTCAGAAGGAAAAATAAGCCATCTGGAAAGGAAAGAAAAGGCAGGGTCAGTGGTGTAGACCTGTAACTCCTTAAAAGGACTGTGGTGGTGGGAGGATCAAGGTCACCCACAGATACATAGAATTTTTAAAAAGACCATTAGGGCTAAGGGCACAGCTCTCTCCCCTATATCAGTTGGCAGAGGGCAGGAGAAGCACCAGTCCTTGACGACCTGGACTGCCCACGGAGAACTGGAGTAAAAACAAAAGGAGACAGAAAAATAAGACAGGATCCCTCAGAACCTGATAGTTATGTTGCCATGGGAATTAAGGCCATGTTCACTGGCAAGGAAAAGAAGGACATGAGCTCAAAGGGTAAACAGTATGCAGAGGAAAAGAACACCGCGGCTGGAAAACTCTAGATACTGCTATAAGGACTGAATTTGTGCATGAGACATA
Organism: Rattus norvegicus; assembly: GCF_021556685.1. Taxonomy (NCBI): domain Eukaryota; kingdom Metazoa; phylum Chordata; class Mammalia; order Rodentia; family Muridae; genus Rattus; species Rattus norvegicus. The sequence continues at coordinate 118,939,944 of NC_141537.1, forward strand.
CATGACCATAGAGCTCTCGCTCTCTCTCTCTCTCTCTCTCTCTCTCTCTCTCTCTCTCTCTCCTCTCCTCTCTCTCTCTCTCTCTCTCCCCTCCTCTTCTCTCTCTCTCTCTCCCCTCCTCTCCTCTCTCTCTCTCCCCTCCTCTCCTCTCTCTCTCTCCCCTCCTCTCCTCTCTCTCTCTCTCCTCTCTCTCTCTCTCTCTCTCTCTCTCTTTGCATGCATGTTTATCCTCATTCATGTAGGCCATGAATGTTCCTTAAATGCTTTTCCACCATGACTTTTGAGACAGGATATGCCAGTGATCTCAGGTCAGCAAGCTCCCACTTCGGCCTCATATGGACGCTATGATGTCTGGTTTCAGAGGTCCTTTTGTTACACTGTGACACTTTACACAACAGCCATCTCCACAGCCCCAGGAACCAGATATGACAGTTCAAAATATTTAGACCATGCATGTCCTTTTGCAGACAGGATCCACTCAGGTGGGAACTTACTCTTGCCTACACTGGTCTTGCACTGTTGATCCTTGACGGGGCAGAGTGGTTTTTAGGGTCATGTTTTTCTTTCCACCAGCTGTGATTTTTATGTTTGTGTTTTGTGTTTTCCACCTAAGGCCATCTTCAGTGTTCCATGAATCCCAGTTTAAGAAAGAGCACGTGCGACCTGCCTGACTGGAATTTGTGTGCAAGAAGAGACGGGGACAGAGACACAGACAGAACCTCACAGTGCATGGACGTCAAGGAGTCATCAGGATGCGAGGCCAGATCTCCAACCCAGGCTGGCCAGAGTCTCCGGGAAGTCCTCGTTGGTTTTGTCTGATTAGCTAGCCTGTTCCAGAGGCTGAAGCCAGCACTGAATCCATGGAATGAACTTCCCAGAGTTGTGCATTATGGGTTGGGGAACATGGGGTCTAATGGTGCCCTTCCTGCCTCTGAGAGGGATAGGACACTCCTCTCTTCTCAAATTAGGCAGGAAAAAAATGTCTGTCCTAAGAGAGCTTAGTGTTGCTCAGGGGACAGAGTAGATAAGAAACAGGAATGTGTTTCCCAGGGGCAGAATACTACTGGGACAGGGTGTTGAACTCAGCAGATATCCCAGCAGGGTGACTATGCCAGGAACCTTGTTGTCCTGTGTTCAAATTAGGAGAGAACGTTGGTCGGAGGGACCATCCATGTCAGTCACACGGGCTTCTGTGTGCCTCAGGCTGTGACAGATGTTGGCACAGTCTAGGGAGAAAGAACACAGGAGATGACATCTTACCAATGTGACAGTGGGAGGGACAGGGAAAGCTTCCCAGAAGCTCTCACAGGATGTGGGAGGCTGCTTACCAGGGCAAGAGCAAGTAATGTGCAAATACTCCGAGAAATGCAAGCAGCTTTCTGAGTTGTCCAGTTGCGTGCAGACTCCAGGAAGAGAGATGAAGTTGTCAGGAGACAGGGCCTCAGCAGGTTGCTGCCCCATCATGAGGGGCTCAAGTTTCAGCCTGGTTATAATAGGCACTACTGGCTTATGGTGTGGCAGGTGGTGGTGGACTTACGTTGTTAATGTGAAATGTGAATGTTGGCTTTGAAGGAACAAGCTTAGAGAGGCAGGCAGTGGGTTATTAGAGGGCAGATTTGGTGGAGAGAGAGGGCACAGCTGCCCCTGCAGTCACTCCACAGCTGTGGTTTTCATGTGTTTGCTCTGAGGTGGGTCTGAGGTCTCAAGCAATGTGACCTGTGATGGGATGGGGGTGCAGGAGCAGGGGAGGGCATGTATAACGTTGGCAGGAGACTGCCCTGTAGAGGAGTCCCACATGGGCACTTGCAGGCCTCATTCTTAACCTGGGAACCTGTTTGGGGGCAGTCAGGACAGGCTGACTAGGGAGACTTCTCTGGGGAGAGAAGGCTACTTCCTGAACAAGACCAGGTTTCCTGCAAGAAATGGAGCAAATGACATTACCTTCCCATAACACATGAGGAGACATGTGTGACTGTTCTTTGCTTCCTGTTTGCCCAGGCTGGGGGAGAGAGCATGGGATACTGCTCCACATACAGTTTTAGGACACTTTTACCCTTCAGCCCTCTCCTCTGAGCAAGACCCAGTAAAATCCGTGCCTCGTTGTCTTGGGTATTACCTGGACAGATCTGTGCTCAGGTGGACAGCTCTTCCTGTGCAGGAGGGGCCTGTGGTCACACTGGCTCCTGGACATCTGCCCTCCTCTGAGGGGCTGTCTAGTTCTCAGCCAGTGCAACCCCCAGCACATGGCTCATAAGCTATGGATCTGAGATTGGTCCTCTTCAGGGCTTCAAAGCAGAAAGCCAGAAAAGGAGGCTCTTAGTGATTTTGAAACCCGCAAGACTTACTGGGCTGGCCCTGCCGTGCCACAGCGCCCCACTGGTCCCCCAAGGACTCACTGCTTCCCTTGACCAAAGTCCCACCCTCACTTTTCCCTGCTTTGATCAGCAAATAGAGTTAAAATTGCAAACAATGAAGAAAATAACCCCCATTGTACTTCAAACCTAGAAAGGATAAGAGAAAATTAATTAATATCCAGAAAACATAAACCTCTTAAAAGAAACATGGGAATGTAGAAGAAAACTAATTATGTTCAGATTCAAGAATTCATTAAGTTCCAACGCATTAGCTCCCCAGCCTACACATCCAAATGCTCTCCAATCAACCAACAGCTACTGCCCTGTAATGTTAGAAGACGGCCTCCGCCAGAGCTGGAAGTGGGAAGGCAAGGTAAATGACCTCACAGCGCTGACTGAGGTCATTTTTAAGTACATTTTTATAAGCCATAGTATTGTCAAAGGATAGTGTGCAATCTGAGTTATCCAGTGAAGAACTGTCAAAAGAAAGGAGCAGCGGGGACATTATGGGCTGAAGTGCAGCTCAGTTTGCAGAATGCTAACCCAGTGTGCACAGCAGCTCGGATTTGAGGGCAGCAACACATAAACGAGAGTGGCTGTGAGTGGTGGATGCAGGAGCTCAGGACTTCAGGGGCGTCTCTGCACCTTCACAAGTTCAGTGATACCCAGGGATGTAGGAATCGCTGGAGACAGAAAAAGAGGAAGAGAAACAGAGTCAGAGACAGAGGAGAGAGAGAGAGAGAGAGAGAGAGAGAGAGAGAGAGAGAGAGAGAGAGAGAGAGAGAGAAGCATGTCTTAAAGCTTACATGAGGCAAGCCTACAACTCCTTCCACTCAGTAAGCTGGGGCAGACTGCTTCAAAGTTTTTTGTTTTTTAATTTTGATTTTGATTTCATGTGATTGGTGTTTGTCTGTACAAGGGTGTGAGATCCTCTGGAACTGGAGCTGCAGACAGTTTTGAGCTGCCATTTGGGTGCTAGAAGTTGAACCCTAGTCCTCTGGAATAACCGCCAGTGCTCTTAACCACTAAGCCATCTCTCCAGCCCAGACTGCTCAGATTTAAGCCCAGCATGGGCTACACAGTACCAGGCCATGCAAAGCAGAGATAGACATTAAAGACCCCTTCTCAGAACAACGAAGCCCAGCCCCTGGAGGCCTTCCAAGTCCTGCAGCTGGTAAAGGACAGGGCTACCACTCTTGCTCTCATGTCCCCAGGGCCAGGTCCCCTGCCTGCTATAGCTGGTGACAAGAAGGGAGGGACAAGAAGGGAGGAGTGTACCTCTCTCTCATCCACACCACCATAGAGACACTAATGATAGAGCCATGTGGCTGCTATGTCACATGTTCATCATGGGATGGCAGAGGGAGAGAAGCTATGTCCAAGCTAAGCACAGTGACCCATGAATATCTGAATGATCAGTAGCCTAACACTTCTCCCCTCCAAAAAAAGCTAGCCTGAGAAGACCACCAGTTTGCCCCAAGGGCCCGGACAAGGAGCTAGCCCGGGACAACCACCACTCTGGTGCCTGGCTGGTCTGGCCAGGTTCCCAGGATGGAAAGCAGGATAGAGAACTAGAAGAACCCTGCCAAACAGGACTGAGCCCAAGACAGATGGACACTCAGGTGGGCCTGTAGAGGAGCAAACCTGAAAGGACCACAACACTTGCGCCTTAACACCCAGACATGGAGCTAGCCTGAGCTGAATATCAGTCTGGTGGCCAGGTCTGGGGAAACATACCTTACTCGAGATGACCCCTGCCAGGCACCGTAATTCCCAAGCAGAGCAGAGCACTCTTGAGATCTCCTGAAACAACACCGACACTCAGAGACACCCCATCCCCCAGGCACCACTAAGTTAAGCAAGTATGTGGTGGAGAAATGGAAGAGAAAGAGAAACAGAAGGATGTGGGCATGACCAAGGAAGGCAGAACTGGAGACTTGAGGGTAGTAAGGAACAGCCTGATGTGAGTAGCTGGTGAAGTCACCTGGGATCATGGTGGGGTCCTGTGCTGACAGTAGGGACCACATCTGTGTCCAAGGCCCTGCAGCAGCAGGGATTTGTCACTACCAAAGGCCAAGTGGATGTCCCTGGTCTGGCCTGCCCCTGTGGACATGTTGGTATCTGAGGGCTGTGCAGAACTAGCCCCACCCTTCACCTGGGCATTGTGGGAGAGCTGGCCCTGGAGGCCCGAGAGCAGGAAAGCTGACTCCGTCCAGAGACCCCTACAGTACTCAGGGGCCCAAACATGGCAGGAGATGGGCGTGAGTTATCCCTGAGTGTGCTAGCGTGGTAGAGCTGGCCCTACCACTGTGGTCCTTGTGGTGATGTGGAGGTGCACTCCTCCCTTCTCTCCCTCACCATCTGTAGCAGGCAGGAGGCCTGGCCCTGGGGACATGAGAGCATGAGAGGTGGCCCTGTCCTTCACCAGCTGCAGGACTTGGAAGGGCAATCCCTGCACCTCACCTGGGAAGCACAGTAGAGCTGGACCTAGATGTGGGGACTGTGGGTAAGGTGGCCCAGAGGGCATGAGTGTGGGAGAGCCGGCTCTGCCTCTTGTCTGCTGTACGTTGGCATGGCAAGGGAGAGATCTCCTTCCCTTGCATTTGCCATCACTATGGAGGCAGGAGGAGAGTTGTCTCCATGAGGCCATGAGAACAGGAGATCTGGCCTTGCCCCTCACCTGGGCAGCACAGTAGACCTGACCCTGATGGCAGGGGTACGAGTGAGCCAGCCCTGAGGATGTGAGCATGGGAGAGCTGCCCTGCCTCCTGTCTGTTATGCAGCAGTGACAACCACTCTTGTCCCTAGCCACCTTCAGCAGTCAGGAATACTTTCCCTGGGTTCATGAGAGCAGGAGAGCTGTCCCTGCTTCTTGCCTGCTGGGCACTGGCACAGAAGAGGGAGAGACACATTTTTCCCCTCATCAATCTCTGGAATACGAGAAAGCTGGCCACAGGATTATGAGTGGAAGAACTGGCCATTTCCCTAAGTGGCTGCAGCACTCAGGAGGGGATCCTCGAACATCACCTGAGCAGCAGGGCAGAGCTGCCACTGGTTGAGGGGGTTGAGGGCGAGCTGGCCCCAAGGGCATGAGTGAGTGAGAGCCAGCAGGCTGACCTTCTCTGAGCCTTTCATGCCCAGATGCCCGACTTTCAGTTGGTCTACCCCAGCATCTAGCCCGTCATTGGTTTCCTGGAGTGCACTAAGTGGCTGGTTGTACAGATCCAAAACTACAGAGCTCCATGACTCAGGGCAGGAGCAGGATATCCAAGAGGAGCTCCTGTGGGGTTCCAGTATTGATGAGAGCAGCAGAAGCCAGGGCTTCCTAGCAGAGCAACGAGTCATCACAATGAACATTTACAAGCAAAGAAGTGTGGACAAAAGGGAATATTATGGGCATACTGGCACAATACAGCTGCCAAGAGAGAGATTTCTTACCTCTGTTGCAGGGAAAGGTTGCATTGGTGGAGGGCAGGTACAAGGGGAAGGGAAGATGAGTAGGATTGGGGCGCATGATATGAAGTTCACAAGGAACCTTAAAAAGGTAAATACATAACAAAAAAGCCCATCCAACAATGTTATTTTATTTCCAACATAGAAGACAGATTGTCATGATTAAGGGTGGGGAGGTTAACGTTAGAACTGATCCAGGTGGCCTTTTCTCCCCAGTGCAGGGCCACTTGCCTTGGCTTCTGAGAGGTGCCTGGTCCCTCTCAGAACATCCAGGTGACCACCATGCTGACAAAGCTGGGATCGATCACATTGTCAGTTCACCATTGGGATCTACTCAGTAGTCATGAGATTCCCCAAAGCTGGGCCTGCTGGGCTCTGTCAGCATCCAGCATCCATTGACGAGCACCCAGGTGTCTCTGCATCATCGCCCTGTGATGCTTCTAAGTCTCACCCACCAGGATGCTCCTGCAGCAAGGAGGTCAGGCCTTCCAAAGGGCTGCCTGGGGCTTAAGTTGACGGTGGACTTCATCACCACTACTTTACGGTGTGTGCAGCTGCAGTCACACATATGTTTAACTTGTGTACTTGTCCATGTGTACATGCATGTGTTGTTTCAACTTTATGTGTACATAGTGTGTGTTTACACATGTATTTCAGTCTCAAATGTCATTTCACAGGTGCTGAACACCTTGACTTTTGGACACCGGTTTTCTCAAGGCCGTTGAGGTTGAAATGCACCTGTCTTAGCTGGAATGGTGGTGGCACATGCTTTAGTCAGGAGGAAGAAGACGGGGATCCTGGTGGGTTCTGGGACAGCCTGGCTAGGATAGTCAGGGCTCAATATAAAAACACTGTCTCAAAAAAGCATTAAAAATACAGAGGTGTATCTGTCTCCATCTCAAAGAGCTAGGTGACAAGCTTCAGCCAGCATGCTGGCTCATTCCCTTACACTCAGATCTCACATGGAAAGCAGGCACTGTATGCACAGAAAGAGCCTTCGCCCCAGCCTTCTTGTGCCTCTCAATCTCTCCCAGGCTGTAGATGTTACTCTCTCCACTTGCAGCCCAGACAAATCCCATTAAAGACCTGAGGGCCAGGAACAGCAGTGTGTCTATGCAACTTCCTCCAGGGACATTTCTGGGCACCCCAAGTATGAAAGGTATTTTATTCCTTTATTATTGCATGCATGAAAAAAAGAAAAGACAAAATTATGTTAGGTAGGTGTGTAGTGCAAGTCCCCCACCCCCACCCCCATTGTTGTTAGGAGTTGAAGTAAGGACCCCCAGCAAACCAGGTGCAATGACAGGGTGCTGCTACAGAGCCGCCACAAGGGGGCAGGATAACATCAATTTCTAACTATTGCAGTGCCAAAAATTGGTACTTGACATTGGTCCGTTCTGATTGCTGACTTCACAGTCCTCTCTGGCTAAAAAGTGGTTAGTCCTACTACTTGAACTGTCTGAAACAAAGACAGGCTGGCCGCTGGCCTGCCTGTCTGCAATCCCGATGGACTTTACCTCACCTCGTACTAAAAATGCACCAAGGCAATCTCTATGTAGTTCACTCCTTACGATCCTACGACATCTCCAGAGAGTATGAAATATTTCTTTACCATTTGAGATTATAAAGTGGTCTCTGGGGTGCATGACACAGATTACAGAATAAAGTTGCTGTACACAGGTCCCAGGGAAACAAGTGTTTTCACTGAACATGGGTCTCGTTCATGAGATTGTTGCGATTCTCAGTCTTTCTCTTCCCATGTGTGTGTGCTCTGCTGTGCTCTTCCAGAGAAGGCTTCTGTTGATCAGAGGCAAGGACTTCATCCAAGGCTGTCACGGGTAGGGTCGCTAACTGTCCTGTCCTGTATGAATGACGACAAACCATCCTGGAACATGGTGGAAATTGCGAACACACCTCCCAGAAAGGGGCTGAGCTTGTGACAGTGTCACACAAGGGGAACTCAGAAGCTCTGAGAAGGAGACTGGGATTTCCTGCCTCCCTGGCTATTGGTCACTTTTTTCACCCAAACACCAGTGGATGCTGGCCCGAACATCCACTGTCCAAAGCCAAGGATAGGATCCGCACAATGCGGATGATATGCGACCAGTGAGGCTGAATTCCCGGCATGGAGGGAGGCGGGCTGGGCTGCACTGAGTGCTTGCTGACCAGGGTTTCCCAGGGCTTCCCCCGCAGTGCTGCAGCCGCCCCTGGCCCCGCAGTGCTGCTTCTAAGCGCACACAGTGACTCAGTGCTACAGCAATTGAATGGGGAGCTCGGCGCTCAGCAGCCCGGCCTGCAAGTGATGCTGGCAGCCACCGACCTGGGCACCAAAGCCATCCCAGTTGCTGAGCGCAGTGCGCGAGCTCGCTAGGCCCAAGAGGCTCAGCTCCTCCTGCTCATCAACAGTGCAGGTGAGAGACGCCATCAGATGAGGGCTCTGAGCTCTCATCTCATCGCCACTTGGGTAGGTGGAGGGCCAGTCCCCAAAAGGGCAAAGTCCAAGAGGAGAGGAAGTACCAGTGTCACTGCCAGGTGATTGTGCCTCCCGGAGGGTGTGTGATTAAAGACTTCTTGAACAAGTCCCTCTGCTTTTTTTTTTCTTTCCGGAGCTGGGGACCGAACCCAGGGCCTTGTGCTTGTAGGCAAGCACTCTACCGCTTAGCTAAATCCCCAAACCCCCCCCCCTGCCATCCCCTCTGCTTTTCTAAGGAGCATTCATTCAAGTGTATTCTTAGCTTGCACTAGAGGTGTCTGCAGAACTGGGGCAGAAAGATAGCAAATGGCTATGGGGAGGAACTGTGGAAGCTTGAGAGAAGAGCGCCCCAGTTGTTGTGTTATTTCTTTGGCCCTGTCTTTTCCAGGCACTCTTGGGGATGTTTCCAAAGGCTTCCTGAACATCAATGACCTAGCTGAGGTGAACAACTACTGGGCCCTGAACCTAACCTCCATGCTCTGCTTGACCACCGGCACCTTGAATGCCTTCTCCAATAGCCCTGGCCTGAGCAAGACTGTAGTTAACATCTCATCTCTGTGTGCCCTGCAGCCCTTCAAGGGCTGGGGACTCTACTGTGCAGGGAAGGCTGCCCGAGACATGTTATACCAGGTCCTGGCTGTTGAGGAACCCAGTGTGAGGGTGCTGAGCTATGCCCCAGGTAGGTGGGTGCTACTGACATTGCTGTCCCCAGACAGAGCTGTTGTTACCTTTGTGTGGGCTGGGCAAGGAGGGGAGCCTCATCTACATTCTCAGTAAAGAATCCAAAGACTTGAGTGCCCCTCCCTCCAGTCGTGACTCCTCACCTTGCAAGAAAAATACAGACTCCTAAGAAGTTGGAGCAGTCAGGGGCAGGGGTAGTCAGCCACAGGAGTTGTCTGATTAGCAGGTGGGATAAAACATCCACACACATAAAAATAAATTAAGACTAAAAACACAAAATATCTTTACATGTTTAGCTGTCTGCTTTTCTCCCTCAAGAGACACATAGTATTCCTCCAGGCATACCCAACACCCAGCAAAGCCGTAGGAAGGATTCAAGAACTAAACACTCAAGGACAGCACAGAGATAAGTTGAGGCTGAGCTGTGCTGGCACACTGAATGGGATGCAGAAAGGACGCTAGCATGAAGAAGATAGGGCCCCTTCTTATGGGATGAAAGGGTGTGAGGTCTTCTGAGACACTGTCTTGTATGACCAGCCTATTAAGATGCCACTGTGCCTTTCTCCTAAACTAGTGACTTCTGTGCTTAGAAGGTAGCAGTGAGATAGAAAGACTGAACAACTAAGGGGGGAGGTGCAGTTGTCTGTATTTTGAGTAGGACTGGATCCGGGGCACACAGAGGCAGAGTGGTCTGTCTAATGGTGAAGTAAGGCAGGACCAGGATCCAAGCTTGTTTCTATCTTCTCAGTCTACACCGTGTCCCCTCAAGTTATCTAGCACCTGCCCTATACACACATACATGATATTTCTTGTTCCAATATCCAGATCACCTGCTCTGAGCTAAGCCTAGGCTCCTTCAGACAGCAGTGATCACATGTAAACCACAGCCGGGAGGGGAGCCAGTTCCAGAAGGCCCAGAGCTAAGTTAACCCTCTGGAAGCTGCCCCAGTTTTCATGGAGGAGCAGAGAAGCTCCCTAGAGACTGAAGAGAAGCAGGGGCCAGCCTAGTTTTCATTTCAGTCTCTGGAAGAATGTTCTAACAGGATACCAAAGACAGAAATATCTGTTTGAAAGCATAGCAAGCCTCTGCCCTGTGGTGCTCGAGGAGATAAACTGGGCGTGGTAGAGCACTAGAGAGGTATGAGCATGAGTTCAAAGTGAGAGGCCTGCATGGACTCTGACAGAGTGTCTGAAAACACAAGAGAGAGCAAGAGGAGCAGGGGAGGATCAGGCTGGAGGACATTCAGATGTTAGCAACGTGCTCTTCCCGTCCTTGTGTTCCATGATTTTTCTGCCCCTAAAACACCATTAAAGTTTGGGGGCTTCACAATTCCCTTATCAGGCTGGAGACATTTTCCAGACATGCAAGTAAAGGTGACAAAGCTTGTTAGAAGGTGACAGGTTACCCCCCACCCCCACCCCCGCGTCTATGTTTTAACTGAATACCTATGGTCATCACATGCATGCAGTACCTGCTGGGGCCACCAGAGGGCACCATATCCAGAGCAACTGGAGTCACACATGGTTGTCAGCTGCCATGTTGGTACTGGGACTCAAACCCCAGGTCTCTGCAAGAACAGCAAATGCTCTTGTCAGGGACCATCTATCTCTCCGACCCCTACACTCATATTTTTACTGGGGATTTGAACTCAGGTTCTCATGCTAGTACAGCAAGCACTATAGCAACTGAGTGACCCGTCCGGGGGTATTGAGAAGCTGTGTAGGCCCAGAAAAGTGCAGCAGATGAATTTGTCAGAGGGCTAAGAGGAGGCCTTGAAGGAAGGAGAAAGGCAAGGTTGTGTCACGTACCTGCTTGTCAGGTTTGAAGATGCTGAAGGTCTCACCTGGCCCCTGGTTGGCTGTAGGTGGACTGGGGAACCCGGTTTACTTATCTGTTAGTGCAATGGGAGAGTCAGGAAGAGGTGTTACCTGGACAAGAGGTGATTTTAAACCGTGCTTACTAGACTTTAGCTTTGAGCCCAAATCTCAGACACAACGTGGTCTGGCTGACCTCCCTTGAGATCAAGCACTGAGGCCTAAGGGGAGAGGATCCTGAGTTTGAGAATGCATAGAGGAGCAGAGCTGAGGAAAAGGAACAGGTTAACAGGCAACACAACAGCCTGGGTCAGTCCTGACTCAGCTCTGCTCTCCACACAGCAGGGACCTGACCTGTTCCTGTCTGTGCGTTGCGCCCACCAGGTCCCCTGGACACCAACATGCAGCAGTTGGCCCGGGAAACCTCCATGGACCCAGAGTTGAGGAGCAGACTGCAGAAGTTGAATTCTGAGGGGGAGCTGGTGGACTGTGGGACTTCAGCTCAGAAACTGCTGAGCTTGCTGCAAAGGGACACCTTCCAATCTGGAGCCCACGTGGACTTCTATGACATTTAAGCCCATGTCCTGTCACAGTGCCCCCCAGCCCTGCCTAACACACATACAAGCCCTCCAACCCAGCCAGCGGGGAGCCACGGGCACTGCCAGTCCTGAGAAGGCTTCTGCAGAGGCTCGGGAGAGAGCTGATGTGTACTGGAGTCCTCTGTCCCCAGGAAGAGAACTTAGAGCTGGGAGAGCAGGAGAAGCAGAAACACTGAGCAGATGAGGCAGAGTCTCTCGTCTGTGGTCGTTCTCAGGTGAAGAGGGCGGGGTCTGATTCACAGAGAGGACCGAGGGCATCGTGTCTTTGTTGTACTGCCTTCATCCTGGGGTATTCACTGGTCCTCCCTCGACTCTGGTCAAATACATGGTTATGGGGCAGATGCCCTAGAGTGTGGGCTGTCCTTCATGAATGCCTGCTAACCTTTTGTAGAAGGCCCAGGAGGGACACACTGTTCGTTAGACAGGGGGTCCTGAGAACTTGACTGCTTTTATTTTCCAAGCATAGCCATGAGAGCCTTTTCTCATTGAGGTCCACACAGAGGTAAGCGAGGTCCAAAGTCATCAAGATGATGTCCTTGGAGACCCATGCCCTTCTCACGCTTCTGTCCACACTGACCCACCTTTGCTGACATTTCCTTGAGGGTCCTATAGCTAATCAATGAGTATCAATCCTCAGGGCCCAACACCCAGCAGTCAGTGCTGACCAGTGAGTGCTTGCCCACATGGCCATGCTGCGAATAGGTCCCAGATCCCATGACAAGTCCTCGTGAACTGTCCCTATGAGCCTAGGGCTGCTGTACAGACTCAGGGCCACCAGGCCTTCAGGAAAGCACCAGGATCCCTGAAGGATCCTGAGGATGCTGAGGGATCTGGTTCTTGTGTGGTCCGCCCTCATGGGTTGGAAGCTCCACAATGGGGCTGGTCTGCAGCCAGCCTCTTGGCACAGCTTTGACAAGGGCCATACAGTTCTGGGCCATCAAAAACAAACAACTCCAAAGAGACTCAGCCCTGCTCTGCCATCTCACTGTTAAAAGAACAAGCTGACCATCCCTGTGCCCAGCAGAGGGCTCACTGGGGCTGTGCAGCATGGAAAGGTGGGCCTGTCCTTCCTTCAGGATATCCCACCATTGTTCAGGTCCTGCAGGATTCCCCAAGGTGGGAGGGGGTAGGTGACTTCTATCACCTTTTCCTCACTCTCCCTGGAATGGACATGGCTGAGTTCAGACCCCTGGGCTGCTGCTTACAAGCTGTAACTCACAGCAAGTTGCTCTGTGCCTCTGAAAAGAGTGTGTATTGCAACCACTTAAGTCATAGCTCCCAACCCTAAGGGTCATCATGAGTGCTGACTGGCCTAGTGTCTGTGCTTGGCACTGAATGCCCCACTGTTGGTAAAACTCTGTTGACTCTTATTTCTGAGAAGGCCTCTAGTAGCTAAGGCTGGCCTCAAACTAAAATGACCTTGAGCTTCTGATTCTCCTCCATTCTCCCAAGCGCTGGGATTATAGGCAGCCAGGACCATACCTAGGTTTATGCAGTGGTGGGGATGGACGCCAGCACTGCATGCACGGGTGAGCGCTTCCAACTGAGCTACATCACCACCTCCACTACTGCCTCGTGACATCACTCACACAGCCTTCCCTCTAAGGGACCAGGTGCCCTGCCCTTGCTGACCTGTGCCAAGATCTCTCTCACACACTGCACTGCTCCTGTGTCAGCCTCTTCAGGGGTCTAGGTCCTCTCAGACCATTTGGAGACACATGAGATTCCGGAGTCCAGACATTTCCGTGCTTGCCTTGAGCAGGTCCCCCCACCCCCCACCCCCGAGCTTCTGTTTCCCTGGGAGGAAGGAATCCCGGTTTTGTTTTGTTTCACTCTGTTTTTCTTCTGTTCAACTTCTCTTTAAGAATGGCCAGGCTGCCTAGGATATCAGCATTGCCTTCCACAAGTGGGTGGGACAGTCTAGGGTGCCATTCTGACCTGGAGACACATGAGCTGCCCCTAGGCCTCTTGCTTTTCCTGGTCTTAAGGGTGTGGAGCAGCTTGTACCAGCCCAAACCCTAGTAGAGTCACTTGCCTCTCTCCTTGACAGAGCAGGAGTTCAAGGTGCAGTACCACATGTGCCCACAAGGTGGCGGGACTTTCTCGTGTCTTCTGAATGCAGAGGCTTCAGCCTGTTCTTACAGGTCTCTCATTCTATCTGCGGGACCCACAGACAGAACTGGAACTTGTGTGCTGGCCTCCAGGGCCTTACCCATCTGTCTCCTAGAGATCCTGGCCTGCCTGGCCTTGGCCAACGCACACATTAACACATGCAAGCACATACTTAAATACATGCCTGCACATGCACAGAGGCCAGCTGCAAGGGTGAGCAGGCCTGCAGATTAGCCAAAAGGCAAACATGTTTTTTCTTTGTCTTTGTTGTCCCTCAGCTGGGTAGGTTTTTGTTTCTGGGTTTAACAGTCTGAGCCTGGGCCCGGCCGCTCTCTCCTGAGGAGGTGGGGAGTGAGGAATATTTTAGGCTTACCCCCATGCAGCTGTGGTATCTCTACCCATGAATGGAACCAGCTAGGGTGTGATTGGTCAGGAACTTCTCCCATGAATATGCCCCCATCCATGCCTCACAGCAAAGCTGGTACAGGTCCATTGAGTCAAAGCTTGGAGGTATCAGCCCCACCTAAAGACCTGGCTCTAGATCGCTCTCCTAGGACAAACTTCATTCCCGAGTCCAATGTCTCATCTCAAGGAGTGGGGCCTTGGGGCACTGCCTTCTGGCCCCACCCATATCCTTCCCCAACTACTATCTTACGTGATAATGTGTGTCTAACAGTTTGGACTCACATGCCCTGGGGGTGCACTCTTGTGTAAACGTGCCAGGAGGGCCTAGATGTGTCCTTCACACAGACTTAGCGAGGTGAGCAATGGGTCTCTCCAGTCACCAGAGAGGAGGCACCCCAGGGTGACAGCTCTCCAATAGGACCTACATCTCAGTGACCTGATGTGCAACCGAGATGGTCATGGGACCAGCAGCTCCAGGACAGCATACTGGAACATTAGGTGGAGGATCCCTCCAAGCCTTTGTCTGGGGCCAGGGGGAGGGAGGGGTTAAGTGAAGGAGATTTGGTCCCAGATATTCCCCGTCTCTTTTGCCCCTTAGGAAACAGCACCTTCAGACCTAATAGCCCTAGCTGGAGTTAGCAGGCTGGACTTAATTTTTAGTGAATTTTCATTTTATTGAAGAGGTGAGAAGAAAAGTTCCTCTCATGTTTTGGCGTAACCCACATGATAGAACCTTCCACGTGTGACCCAGAGACTCTGTGATACACCAGCTAAGAGACCTGAAAAATGATCTAAAGGTCTCTTGGTACCTAGTACCTTTCCCCTACAGCAAAGGAAAAGAGGCTCCCACTTCCTCTCAGATGTGAGGGATGCTCTCAAAAGCTTCCGAAGTCTCTGGCTCACGGTCTGGCTGCTAAGGACCGTCTGGCTCAGTACTAGCATCTAGGATTGGTATTTTCCAAACTTAGCCTATACCCCATGACATTGAACTAGACCTGGATCACCACAGTCATTTGCTGAGGTTTGCTGAAACCTCAGTGAGTGAATGACTACCAGAGTAAACCCCATGCAAATGACAGGATAGAAGCATCGTTTTCCAGAAGGAAATTGAGTGTTTCTTGTGTGAGTGCATGTATATGTGCATATATGTGTGTGTATGTGTGTATACATACATACATACATGCACACATACATACCATACATATGGATAAAAGGATTAAAGTCGGATATCTTCTTCTTGCTTTTGTTTTTTGTTTGGTTGGTTTTTGGTTTTTGGTTTTTGGTTTTTTGGTTTCTTTTCTTTTTTGACATAGCGTCTCTCACAGAACCTACAGCTCACCAATTTAGCTACACTGGCTGACCAGAGACTTCCAGGGATCTTGGAATTAGACTTGTACCACTGCACCCAGATTTTTACAAGGCAGCTAGAGACCTGAACTCAGGTCTTAATGTTTGAGCAGCAAGCATTTTACCCACTGAGCAATTTCTCATGCTCCCAAGGCTTGTATGAGACCCAAAAGGGACCAGGAGCAAAGTTAGAAAAAGGAAATACCTCTTTGCTCTTTGGAGTATTCAGATACAGAAACCAAACTAGGTCCATAAGGCTAAAAGACTGGGGCAGGCGAGCAAAACCATGATGGAGAAAGAGCCAAAAACAGGGAACCCAGCCAGAAAGGAAAGCAGTAAGGTCCAGAGGTACAGTAAGACTTGGATGATGGAAGAAGTCACACACACACACTTTCACATGCTCCTGTACACACACACACACACATACACACACACACACACACACACACACACACACACACATGCACGAGGCCTGTGCTCACGCAGCCACCTTGAGCCTTGCTGGAAATAATCCCTTTCATTTGCAGCACTGGGGCCTCAGCTGCACAGGCAGCGCTGAGCTGCTACCTTGCACATCTGTCAGTTCCAAATGTGGAAGCTGTCAGAGGGGTGTGTGTGAGTGAGTGTGAGAGTGTGTGAAGAGGGGGTTGGGGGGACTGGTCCTCCAGGGGATGGAGAGGATTCAGCAGGTAGACGGAGATCCCAAGATCTCAGGAGGCTCATGCCCTAGGATGCAGGTCCACTCCCTCCCAGACAGAGGCCCAGAGTTAGAAACCAACTCACCCGTCTGGTTAGGTCCCTACAGCCAGGTGACCCTGGGGAGTCACCTGTTGTTCTCACTCACAGTGTGTGTGTGTGTGTGTGTGTGTGTGTGTGTGTGTGTGTGTGTGTGTGTGTGTGCGGGCGCACATAGATTGTCTGGTAGGCAGTAGGCTGTCAGGCCTGGGCCTCCTGGTCTTCTTTTTATACTTTTAATATTTATTATTATTCTGTATAACTGGAGGTCAGAGGACAAAGGTGGGGAGTCAGGTCTCTCCTTCCACCTTCAAGGGTTCTAAGGCTAGTTCTCAGGTCACCAGGCTTCCAGGGCCGATGCCTTTACCCACTCAGTCATCTCACACCTTCCCCGAGCCCTTTCTGGGCTTCCTTCAGTCTGCTTCCTAGAAGTCCCTGTCTGTGTTCATCTCTGTCTCCTGGGATGTGCCAGGCCTGTCAGGGACACCAGGACACTGTCCTCGGTCATCTTGGCTGCTTTCTTTCGGGAGCTGAGGACGATCTTGGCCGTGGAATCTGAACTCCCTGACGTCTGGGAACTTCGGACTCTGAGCCCCTAGGAACACAGAGGGCTGGCACAGAACACTTAATAGTCCCTTGTCAGAGGCCTGGGGTGGAGCCCTGTGCCCTTTTCTCTGGGTGCCCTTTCTAGGTATTTCTCCCAAATACCAGAATGGTCCTCTGTCTTTCCCTTCTCTCCTGCTTCAAGCTCATTAGAAAACAATAAAACTTTTACAGCAATAAAACTGCTCAGCAAGGGAGCCATCCTTATCCCCGTATGGTGACATGGAGGCTGTAACAAAAGTCCCTGGTCCTCAGGGAGAGAGACGGCTCAGTGGGGAAAAATGTTTGCTGTGCAAGCATGGAGAACCGGGTTCAGATTCTCAGCACCCATGGAAAAGTCACGCATAGCAGTGCATGCTATAGCCCCAGGGAAGGGAGGGGGAGAGGGAGAGGGAGGGAGGAGAGAGAGAGAGAGAGAGAGAGAGAGAGAGAGAGAGAGAGAGAGAGAGAGAGAGAGAACTCTCCCTTAAGCTCACTGGCCTAGCAGAACTGGGAAGCTCTGAGTTCAGAGCGTGATCCTGTTTTTGTTTGTTTTGTTTTGTTTTAAAGCATGGAGCATGGTACCCAACATTAGCCTCTGGTCTCTACAAGTTCTAATGTACGCAGGCTTTGAGGAGAGCACCAGAGACAGCCTGGGGGTTAAGATGGGTTCCACTGAGGCAGGGCGTTTATGCTCACATCTGGAAAGGTTGGGCTCCATTCTGTGGGGAATGGGGAAATGGGGAGTGTATATGGGAGGATGTTCCACTGTGGGAAGAGTGCCCACTGAGGGTGAGGGTGTGTGTGTGTGTGTGTGTGTGTGTGTGTTTTCACCTTTATTAGTCACACAGGATGTGGGCCTCTAGCTTCTCTTGTGTATGGAAAAGTGTTGTGTGAACCTGCGTGTAGGTCTAAGGACGTAGAATGTCCCGGTTGACAGGACGCACATGCAGACATGGCTGTAGCACAGATGAAGTTACTCGGTGCATCTGAATAACGAGCTATTTGAGTGTGCGTCACCATCTGTATTTTGATCACTTGTGGTTTGTATGTTTAAGCTACATGTCACATGCAACCGTGTGCGTACATAGAGTTGTGGGTGACTGTGTCTAACCACGTATCCTGTCCCTGGGTTGCCCTCAGCTCACTAGGAACAGAGGCTTACCGGTTGAGCAGGGGTCTGCAGACCTTGCATATGTGCATACGAATGACTTTTATACAGGGCAGGTGTTCCTGAAGAACTAAGTGCCATCAGATCTATGACTGGGGACAACTCTGTGTTGACAAACTCTAGTCACCCCTTCCACCATGTCCGGCATGAGGAGAATGTGCAAATGTGTTCATTAAACTCCAAACAGAACTGTGACAAGACGCCAGGCCCTGCAGTGGCCGTGGCAAGTCCCGGAGGTTTTCCCCTCCTGTCTCCACAACTCCATCTCCCCCTCTCCAGCGTATTGGCCCCTCTCTGGCTTCCTTCCCTCACACCTAAGCCCAATGGTGTTTTGCAGTCTTTCAGCTGTTACCTCAGTCCCTCCTGCCTCATTCCCGATTCACTCCGTTGCTATAGGTATGTTTAAACCCCAGCGTGGTAGATTTTAATTAGTCTTCCTACAGATGGCCAATTAACATTCATTACTTTTGCCTTGAGCGATTAATTATGAGTTTGGATAGAAAAGGAGAGAAGAGGAGAGGAAGATGGGCAGGTGAATGAAAGGAGAAAAGAGAAGGGGGTTTGATTGGGAGTTTGGAATTTTTACACAGAGCAGGCTGGTGGGGGAGAGGGTGGGAAAGAGCTGTTTGAATCCCCTCACTCCCAGAGGCCAGCCTCCCCGGCCCACAGCTGCTCAGGGCCCCTAATCGGCTTGGCTGGCCCAGCCCTCCAGGAAAATAGAACTCATACCCTCATTTGGGGGTCCTTAAGCCTTTGGTGTGCCCTGACCCCAGCCCTTTCAGATTCCCAGCCTCTTGTTTCTTGTGCCAGAACTGGGTGGGAACTGTGTCAGGAATCGTCCTGAACGATGCAGATAACCCAGCAATGACGCTCCAGTGACATTCACTCCACCTTAGAATTGTTCCTGCTCACTGTACGGATGAGGACACTGAGGCCAGGTCTGAAGTGACTTCCCCCAGCCTGGACGTCTCAGGAATGAATACAGTCTAGTTTTGCTGGCCAGTGGGCCCGATCTCTCTCTGTCTGTCTCTCTCTCTCTCTTTCTCTCTCTCTCTCTCTCTCTCTCTCTCTCTCTCTCTCTCTCTGTCTCTCTGTCTCTCTGTCTCTCTGCCTCTCTGTCTCTCTGTCTCTCTCTCTCTCTGTCTCTCTCTCTCTCTCTCTCTCTCTCTCGCTCAGACACACAACAGTTTATAACAACTTTCTGTACAGGGCAGCGTGGTGGGTTTCTGAGGTACAGCGTTTGCCCAGCATGTACAAGGCCTGGGGTTTGACCTCACTCACCACATAAAAATTAAAACGCACTCATTTAAAAGGACCTTTTGCGACAGTCAGCATCAGTGATCTGGTTCCGGACATGCCCACAGGCTTCACTGTGCACCCAGTTGCCACATTCAGCTTCTGGAAGCTTTCCAGGGTGATCATAGGGTTCAGAACCGCATCTCTGTTCTTACTCCTACATCTACAACAGCAATGGTGTCTGTGCTGTGCTGGTCTGGTGGGAGGACGGCCAAAGATTTGTTTTCTCTTAATGCATCCCTTTTTTGCTTTTTAACATGAATGATTTATTTGAGGACCCAAAGAGGTCGCCCAGGGGATAAAGTGCTGAGCTCCATCACTGGAACCTCACAAAGGTGGAAGGAGAGACTTGATGCCTCAGAGCTGTCCTCTGATAAACACACACACACACACACACACACACACACACACACACACACAAAATGGCATGTTAGCCCCACCCATTAAATTTTAATAATTAAAAATATCTCTCTTACTTAAGCAATACATAGTACATAAAGTGGGACAACATCTTACTTGATGTCCTTTCAAATATGGTTTTGTAGAAGTAGACAGAGGGGCTGGTGAGATGGGTTCACATGTAATGGCGGTTGTGACTGAGCCTGAGGACCTGAATTTGATACCTGGAACCCTTAAGGCGAGAGCTGACACCCAGAGTTATCATCTGGCCCCCACGTGTGCTCCATAGTATGCACACCCACTCATACACACACACCCACAAATAAATGCATTTTAAAACTAAAAGTAACACTACAAGAGACCTGCAGGGTCTACTAACTGGGGCCCAGGAGCACTCACAGAGACTGAACCACCAACCAAAGAGCACATACAGGCTGGACCTAGTCCCCTACACAGTTGCCATTGGGCCCCCTTCCCCTAGCTGGACTGCCTGGTTGGGCCTCAGAAGGAGAGGATGCATTTAGCCTACTGGGACTAGATGTCCCAGGGTGGGATGATACCCAAGAGGAGTTTCTCCTTCTCTTGAGGAGAAGGAAAGGGATAATGGAGTGAGGGATTTGTAATGGCAGGACTGGGAGGAGAAGAGGGAGGGGTAGCATTTGGGATGTGAAGTAAATTTAAAGAAGTATTGAGGTGGGGTTGGGGATTTAGCTCAGTGGTAGAGCGCTTGCCTAGCAAGCACAAGGCCCTGGGTTCGGTCCCCAGCTCAAAAAAAAAAAAAAAAAAAAAAAAAAAGGAAGTATTGAGGAAAAAAAACTAAGAAGAAAAAGAAAAATTTCCATGTAGGTTTATGATATTTTTGTTGGTTTTGTTTTTTATTTTGGTCTGATTTTTGGTGTTTTGAGACAGGGTTTCTCTGTATAACAACACCCCTTGCTATCCTGGAACTCATTTTGTAGACCAGGCTGGCCTCGAACACAGAGATTCACCTGCCTCTCCCACTGGAGTGCTGGGATTAAAATTGTGTGCCAGCACCTTTTTTGTTGTTGTTTTTTAAAGTTTTCCAATACATATACCAAATTTTAACAGTTGGGTCAGCCTCCCTGGATCCCACTGTTGGTTTTCAAGGTTTCAAGGTGCTCGTCTGTTAGGCTGGATAAGATACGCGTCTCATAGGCTTGTAAGGAGCATAGAAAGTCTAAAAACTGTGTCTTGTATCTAGAGCAGCTCAGAAAGTGTCAGCTAGTGTTGGTAACAGCAAGTTAGAAAGGAATAGTTCTGGGTAGTGGGATTTTAGAAGACGTTGGCTCCTTTTTGATTTCTACCTCTTGGCATTTTTTTTTCCCCATATGAGCATGAGTTACTTGGTAAGAGAAGGTAATATAATTGGGGAAGGTAATAAAATCGAGGTAATATAATACGGGAGCATGAGAGAAGGGAAGGGAGGGAGGGAAGGGAGGGGAAGAAAGGAAGGAGGAGAGGAGGGAAGGAGAAAGGAAGACAGAGAGGGAGGGAAGGAAAGGATGGAGGGTGGAGGGAGGAAAAGTAGAAGGACAAGTTAGTCCTGCTCAAGAAAAATAGAGTTTTGCTGGATTTTCTTGTTTTGATTTTTTTGTTTTGTTTGCTGGCTTGTTTTTGAGACAAGGTCTCCCTGTGTAACTCTAGTTGGTCTAGCACTTGATATGTAGATCAAGCTGGCCTTGAACTCACAATCATCCTCCTGCCTCAGCCTCCTGAGGGCTGGTATGTTAAGTGGGCTACTACCCCAGGCTCCATGCCATGCTGGGGTGGAACCCAAATCTTCAAGCATGCTAGGCAAACACTCTCCCAAACTCTATCACTTCTTTCTGAAAGCAAGAATCCAATGGGCCCAGGCCTCCTTTGGAGCACCTTTGTAGGTCCCTGGCCAGGCTGCGGATTGGCCTCATCCATGCCTAACCTGAAACTTATGGAGTGGTTGGGGGTTGATGCTGGGTTCACATGATTCAGAATATAACTGTCTGGGTTCTGGTTTTCTTAGATGGGGGTCTGCTGGGAGATAGCAATGACGGGCATCTTTGATACTGTGCTCCTATCATGTGCCCCCAAACAACTGCTGTCCCCCTGCCACACTGTGTTGCTACCACCCTGCTTGTTTTATTCCAACCAATGAGCTTCAG
The DNA here is from genome assembly GCF_021556685.1 of Rattus norvegicus. Taxonomy (NCBI): domain Eukaryota; kingdom Metazoa; phylum Chordata; class Mammalia; order Rodentia; family Muridae; genus Rattus; species Rattus norvegicus. The sequence continues at coordinate 118,961,525 of NC_141537.1, forward strand.
TGCTAAGTTCCGTGAGGGAGCAACCATGTGATTTGGACATGCTCATGGCTCTATCTCCATGCCCAAGCCCAATCGCTGCCAGAGATGAGATGCTAAGGTGAGTCTCTACTGACCACTGAGAATTGTATCCTGTAAGGACACTACTCCATGTGCTTACCAAGGTCTCATGGGAGTGCACAAGGCAAGCCCACATGACAGAGTCATTTGGGGGCTGCAGACGTTTCTGTCTAGAACTGGTTAGCCCGGCTAAATTTGACTTAACACAGCTATGGAAAGCATCCTGAAGGAAAAACAAATGCAGCAGAAGGAAGAGAGGGAAGCTTCCATGGCAGCAGGAGAAAGCTTGCTGGCCTGCCTTGCGGCTCTCATTTCAGTAGCCCTATGTTAGGAAGATAGGGTCATGTCCAGAAAACGAGAGGCTAGAGCAGCAAGATCCAGGCTAGTGCGGTAAGGGGCAGCCTGGCAGGAAGGGCAGGGCAGAACCATGCAGTACCGATGACAGGACAGGATCTATTATCTGTCTGTGAAGAAGGAAGGGTATCCAGGAGGGCTTCCAGCCAACGTGTTAGGATGAGGAGAGGCTGCCCTGTCTAGTTGAGATTCCTGCTCTTCCTGCCCGAGGAGGCATGTGGGTAAGAGGAGGATGGCAGCAAGGGGCTGGGAAGGAGCCTGGCTCATACTGCAGGACGGTGAGACAGAGATGGGGTGGAGTGGGCTTCTGCTGGATGTGGATGTATTCCTTATGCCTCCATGGGGGGCAGATGGCGAGAGAATGGCTTCTGAGCAGGGTTGGGGGAACTAGGACCTGGACACCAGAGAAAGAATCCCCCTGGACCCCTGTTCTGTTGAATGAGACAGAAAAGGGGAGGGGCGTCTCTACCCCCCCCCCAGCCCAGGGCCCTGTGCTTGCTAGGCAAGCGCTCTACCACTGAGCTAAATCCCCAACCCCTGGGGGTCTCCATTCTTATTCTCATCTTCATCCTTCTCTTCCTCCTCTTCCTTCCACCCTCCCACCCGACTCCCATCTTTTACTTCTTGATATAGGGACTCATAACCCAGACTTCCTTGAAATTCACATGTAGCCAAGGATGACTTTGAGCTCCTGGTCTTCCTGGTGCCACCCTCCACCACTCAACATCCACCCAGTGCTGGGATTGGAGTCTTTCAGAACCACGCCCACCTACTATCCTGTCCTTTTCTTGCTGTGGTTCCAGGAGCCCTGCATCACTACCACATGTATTTCTTGACTATGCTAATGCCAGCCATGAGTCATGGTCTGTAGATGCCAAAGGGCTTGAGCTAGGGGAATACTAGCATGTGGAAGTGAGAGGGAGGCCTTGGTTGAGTAGGGCTGCCATTGTATGGAGAAAGCAGGCTGCCATAGGTTCCTAGAGCCAGCCCTCAGTGCCTCAGGCACTTTCCTGACTCCTGGGTTGGTGGCACTCATTCTCAGATCCTCTTGCCTATTGCTGATGCCACTTCTGAAGTCACTTGGTTCCAGAGACCTTTGAGAGGAACTCATTGTTTGCTCCTTGCCCTAAATCATAAGTAAGCTCCATAGGGACCTTTCTTCCCATCAGATGTGATCTGAAGGAAGGCCATAGGGTCCACCAAAGACCATGGCAGGGTGTGTGGGGGCATGGGCATAGTTGAACGTTTTCAAATGCTTATATTTTTTCCTTATATACTTTCTCAGAGTTCCTGAAGCTTCTCTCCTTCTGCTATTTCTTTTTGTTTCATGTGTGTGTGTGTGTGTGTGTGTTGGTGTGTGTGTTGGTGTGTGTGTGTGTGTGTTGGTGTGTGTGTTGGTGTGTGTGTTGGTGTGTGTGTGTTGGTGTGTGTGTATGTTGGTGTGTGTGTGTTGGTGTGTGTGTGTTGGTGTGTGTGTGTTGGTGTGTGTGTTGGTGTGTGTGTGTTGGTGTGTGTGTGTTGGTGTGTGTGTTGGTGTGAGTGTGTGTTGGTGTGTGTGTTGGTGTGAGTGTGTGTTGGTGTGTGTGTGTTGGTTTGTGTGTGTTGGTGTGTGTGTGTTGGTGTGTGTGTGTTGGTGTGTGTTGGTGTGTGTGTGTTGGGTGTGTGTGTGTGTGTGTGTGTGTGTGTGTCTGTGTGTCTGTGTGTCAGAGGTTGACATTGAGTGTCACTCTCAAACTCTCTCTGTTGGCCTTATTTTTTGAGACAGGGTCCTCTCATTGAGCCAGGAGCCTGAGGACTGTGCTACACTGACTGGCACACAGAGGGCCGCCTGTCTCCACCACCGCCATAGCCCACAGCACTAGAGCTGCAGGCGCCCATCACTGCGTCAGACTCTGACGCAGACGCTGAGGATGGAGACTCAGGTCCTCATGCTCGCACATCCAACTGAACTGTCCCCCAGCCTCTGCATTTTGAAGCCAAACCTCATTATGCAGCCCAGGCTGGTCCTGGACATACTCCATAACCAAGGCTGCCTTCAAACTCATGATCCCCCTGCCTTAGCATCTCGAATGTGCCACCGAAGGAGTGCACGATCACCAGCTGTTACTGGTTTGGGGAGCGCACTAGTTTAGTAATTGTGGCCAGCATTTACTGGGAACAAACATTTATGATAAACTGTTTTTCTGAGGAAAGTACTACCTGAGTTAACAGGAACATTTTCTTCCTTGAAAAAAAAATTTCCCACTTTGAGCCCCTGGGGGATTGGTTATCGGCATGATTTCTCTGTTCCGTCCCAACTGGTTTTGAAATATTTATCGCTTCTCTCAGATGACAAGCCACGAAATTTTATTTCAGCCTTTGATGGCAGAGAGAAAGTGTCTATAGTTTCAATTCAAAGCTCTTTAGGAAAAAAAATGACTGCAGTGCTTAGCCCATTGTTTTGGCTTTTTGTAAACAAGAGGTGAAGATTTTAGGGACCAGAGTCAGCCAAGCTGTCCCTGCCACAGTCATCTGTACACATCAGAAATAGCCTGATCCAACTTCCCTGGGTTGGAACAATCTGCAGAAGGCCCTCAATCACAGTCATGCAACGTGTTTCCAGCAGCCCTGAGCTCCCCCCCCCCCCAGCTCGCCTTCCCTCCTCTCACGAATGTTTTGAGGAATTGCCAGCTTTTCAGCGATGTCTGAAGAGTGCCATGTGAAGAACTGACAGGACTGTGATCGCTTTGGAGCTCTTTCTCATCCTGACAAACTCAGCACCATTAAATCCCCACTATGTGCATGACAATGTGTGTGCACATGAAGCTTTCTTAACCTCTACAGATGCAGAAGCACCATTAAACCTTCCCGGGTCTCCAGTGTAGATTGAACCGTGCATTTTGTAAAAACCGTTCCCTTAAGAATCAGGAAGAGGGGCTGGGGATTTAGCTCAGTGGTAGAGCGCTTACCTAGGAAGCACAAGGCCCTGGGTTCGGTCCCCAGCTCCGGGAAAAAAAAGAACCAAAAAAAAAAAAAAAAAAAAAAGAATCAGGAAGAAGAGCTGCTCTGGTGATCTTAACCGCACTCAAGTGGGGGCAGCCTCGAGGACTGGCATAACTGAAGAGTGGTGGTGTCCCCTGGGGTTCCAGCACGTGGGAGTTGGAAAGAGGAGGGAGGGTCAGAAGTTCAAGATCGTCCAGTGGAGTTGAGAGCTCAGCCTCAGAACACCTTCAGCTCTCTCACTGCAGCTCACGAGTAACCTCTGGAAACCATGTTCCTAGTAACTATCTTAAGAAAGGTATGGGCCGGAGAGATGCTCCACAGAGGAAGTGCCACAGAGCAAGTGGGAGGGCATTAACTCAGTGTGCATTTTATAACCTAACCTACAGTCACAGTGTCCTGCTGTGAGAGGGGAGGCAGAAGCAGGAGAATCCCTATGGGTTACAGAAAGTAACAAAAGATTCTGTCTCAAAGGAGGTGGAAGGATAACCTCAGGTGTGTTCTTCTGGCTTCCACACGTCTGCCATGGTGAGTGCTCACAGATACACTAGCACACACCCTCTGTGTCTGTCTCTTTGTATATGTCTGTATGTCTACTTGTCTCTGTGTCTCTGTGTGTCTGTCTTTGCACCTCTCTCTCTGTCTCTCTATTCTTGTCTATGTGTCTGTCTTACTGTTTTTCGCACACACACGCATGCGCACACATACACATACATGTACGCGCTTGTGCGCGCGCGCACACACACACACACACACACACACACACTTCTCTAAATGTCTGCTCTAAATGTACCAGGCAGTGTTCTGTTTCCTCTGGATTCACTCACTGACTCTTGATTAAATATCAGGCAGATTCCATGATCCAGATCCAATTTCACTTAAGGAAACCAACACAGTAAGTTAAGGAATCTGCCCAAGTTTCACACAAGTTTGCACTATTTCCAGAAACCAACTTGAGGGCATTATAAAACACTTGTCTTTGCTTGTCCTGGTTGCTGTCCTGTTGCTGTGATAAAATAGCAACCCAAACCAATTTCTGGAGGAAAGGGTTTGTTTGGCTTATGGTCCATTATTGAGGGAAGCTAGGACTGGAGCTCAAGATAGGAACCTAGAGGCAGGAACTGAAGCAGAGGCCATGAAATGCTGCTTACTGGCTTGCTTTTTTTTTTTTTTTCTCTCTCTCTCTCCAGAACACAGGGCCATCTGCCCCGGGATGGTGCTTCCCACAGTGGGCTGAGCCCACCCACTGTAATCCTTAGACAAACAATGCCTCAGGCCAGTCACATGGAGGCAACCCCTCAGTGGACATTCCCCTTTCCAAGGTGACTCTAGGTTGTACAGATTGACAAAAACTAACCCGTACAATTGACACTTTGTCAACCTGACACACAACTGCATCACTCTCAAACCATAACCTTTCCTTTCTGGTTTATCCTCAGGAGCTTAGAATAACATAATATAAAACACAATCCAGCTTTTAAAAATCCCACAATTTCTTCAACACTTAACAGGTTAATATCATGCCAGGTGTGGTGGATTCAGAATGTAAGGGGTGGAGGATCTCTGAGTTCCAGGCCAACCGGGGATTCAGAGTGAGACCATCTCAAGAACAACAACAAAAGAATTGATGTCTTCTTTAAATGTCCATGGTCACATAATTGTGGTGCCTATAAATCTAAAAACATGTTAGATAATTCTTATTCCAAGAGGAAGTAACTGGGGCACAATTAAACTCTAGTAGTGTAAATAAATTGATGTCCAGTGACTGGGGCTCATGATCTGAGCTCCAAAGAGCCTGAGCAGTTCCCAGCTCCACCATCCACAGCCCACAGAGCTTGTCTCTCGGCTCCATGCACATCTGCTGTTGTCCTTGGTGGACGTCTCACAGTTGCGGAAATTCCCATACCCAGGGATCTCCACAGCAGCTGAGGGTGCTCTTTCACCAAAGGTCTCCTGACCCCTTGGTAGGAACACCAAACCTAGCACATGGTGCCGAGCCTCAGACTCTATGACCCCTTCAGTCCTGGGGCTTCCATTGCCCTGGGGCTACACCCTCACCAGTGTCCTCGCCTAGACCTCTCCCTGTGCCAAGCCTCAGCTGCTAACCAAAAACGATGACTTTCAAGCCTTCAAAACCAGTATCACATAGGAGACTTTGTGATACCAGCTTTTAAGGAAGCCTTGCCTTCCTCTGCCCACCATGTCTATGTGGCAGCCGTGATGAAACACTTCTGACTTAAGGTCTCTATTGCTGTGATAAAATAGCATGGCCAAAAAGGAGCTGGGGAGGAAAGGGTGTATTTGGCTTACACTTCCACATCACTGTTCATCATTGCAGGAAGTCAAGACAGGAACCTGAAGGAAGGAGCTGATGCAGAGGCCATGGAGGAACACTGCTTACTGGCTTACTCCTCATGGCTTGCTGAGCCTGCTTTTGCAGAGAACCCAGGATCACCAGCTCATGGATGATCCCCCAAAACCCACAATGGGCTGGGCCCTCCTACATCAATCACTAATTAAGAAAATGCTATGGAGCCCAGTCTACAGCCCAGCCTTATGGAGACATTTTCTCAATGGGGATTCCCTCCTCTCAGATGACTCTAGCTTGTGTCGAGTTGACATAAACTTAACCAGCACAACATCCTAGGTTATTTCATCTTAACAATGTTGGTCTCTTATTAACCTCAGCTCATTTTCCAGCACCTGTTGACCAGCATTGAACATCCCTGTAAAGAAAAGGTTTCACGGGTTGGGGATTTAGCTCAGTGGTAGAGTGCTTGCCTAGGAAGCGCAAGGCCCTGGGTTCGGTCCCCAGCTCCGGGAAAAAAAAAAAAAAAAAAAAAGAAAAGGTTTCACTTCTGCAGGTTCTTTGTCCAACTCATCCCATGAACAGCCCTGATGGAGTCCCTTGCTTCCCTCTGAAATGTCACAAGCCAGGACCCCGACAGCGGCACCACTCTCAGTATTTCGTATACTCCAGGCACTCGTGATAGCTAGTTACAGCTAAGCACTCAATGGCTTTTTGAAGCCCAAAACTTCAAAGTCTTTCTACAGCCCCTCCTCCACAACATGGTCAGATCCATCACAGAACACCCCACACTCTGTACCTATGTGTGTATTATTACTTCCTTCTTGCTGACATAAAATACTGACCCAGCCAACCTGGGAAGGAGGGTGTTTGTTTAACCCACACTCTCACATCACCATCCACCATAAGAGAAGTCAGATCAGGAACTCAAGCAGGCAGCTGGTTTTCTAAGCAATAGATTGTTTTCTTTCTTTCTTCTTTTTCTTTTTTAGGTTTTTTGAGACAGGGTTTCTTTATGTAGCCCTGGCTGTCCTGGAACTCTGTAGAACAGGCTGGCCTCAAAATCAGATCCACCTTAAAGGCAAGCAGCACCACGGCCCTCAGACACACCAGAAGAGGGCATCAGATCACATTACAGAGAGTTGTGAGCCATCATGTGGTTGCTGGGATTTGAACTCAGGATCTCTGGAAGAGCAGTCATTGCTCTTCACCCCCGAAATAGTATATTTTCAATTCAAACACTCTTCCCTCTTTAGGCATCACCCAATCAGTTAAGGTATATATCATGGCATAGACCTGAAATCCCAGCAGTCGGGAGGCTGAGGCAGGAAGATTGCTTTGAGTTCAAAGCCACCCTGGGCTAAATAGTGTCCAAAAAAAATTAAATCAGATTATGCCTTACAAAAGACCATGTCATGAGAACTATGTTGTCACACAGTATACATCATATGTATTTCCTAGTGTTCTGAAATTTTCCAGGACTTTCTCCAAGTTTGTGATTGCTCTTTTTCCCCTGAACAGCAGAACTCGAATGGCTGACAATACGCTACATAATATTTTATTCTGTAAACAACCCAACTACTAAAATCTGTGTGTGTGTGTGATGTTTTTTGAGAAGGGTTCTTGTCGCTCAGGCTGCCCTGGAACTCACTGTGTAGTCAAGGATGATCTTGAACTCCTGACCTTCTTGCCTGCTCCTCTCAAAGTCTGAGAGGCCAGGCATATTCGGCAATTACTAAAATTTGGAATTTCTTCTCAGGGCCTAGACTATAACTCAGATGTAAAGTGCTTGCTGTGCATCCTTGAGGACCAGAGTTTGACCCCAAGAACGCACATCAAAAGCCAGGCATGGTGGGTTGTGCTTGTCGATCTGACTCTGGGGAGGAAAAGACAGGTGATCTCTGGGGCTCACTAGCTAGGACGTCTAGCATAGTAAGTCTCAGTGAGAGACTGTCTCAAATAAAACCAAGGTGAGTGGCAACCAGGGATCAACACCCACGGCTCACCGCCCTCCACAGACGTACTGCACAACAACAAGCAACCCAAACAACAACAAGCAACCCAAACAACAACAAGCAACCCAAACAACAACAAGCAAACCAAACAACAACAAGCAACCCAAACAACAACAAGCAACCCAAACAACAACAAGCAACCCAAACAACAACAAGCAACCCAAACAACAACAAGCAAACCAAACAACAACAAGCAAACCAAACAACAACAAGCAACCCAAACAACAACAAGCAACCCAAACAACAACAAGCAACCCAAACAACAACAAGCAAACCAAACAACAACAAGCAACCCAAACAACAACAAGCAACCCAAACAACAACAAGCAACCCAAACAACAACAAGCAACCCAAACAACAACAAGCAACCCAAACAACAACAAGCAACCCAAACAACAACAAGCAACCCAAACAACAAGCAACCCAAACAACAAGCAACCCAAACAACAACAAGCAAACCAAACAACAACAAGCAAACCAAACAACAAGCAACCCAAACAACAAGCAACCCAAACAACAACAAGCAACCCAAACAACAACAAGCAACCCAAACAACAACAAGCAACCCAAACAACAACAAGCAACCCAAACAACAACAAGCAAACCAAACAACAAGCAACCCAAACAACAACAAGCAACCCAAACAACAACAAGCAAACCAAACAACAACAAGCAACCCAAACAACAACAAGCAACCCAAACAACAAGCAACCCAAACAACAACAAGCAACCCAAACAACAACAAGCAACCCAAACAACAACAAGCAACCCAAACAACAACAAGCAACCCAAACAACAACAAGCAACCCAAACAACAACAAGCAACCCAAACAACAAGCAACCCAAACAACAAGCAACCCAAACAACAAGCAACCCAAACAACAACAAGCAACCCAAACAACAACAAGCAACCCAAACAACAAGCAACCCAAACAACAACAAGCAACCCAAACAACAACAAGCAACCCAAACAACAACAAGCAACCCAAACAACAACAAGCAAACCAAACAACAACAAGCAAACCAAACAACAACAAGCAACCCAAACAACAACAAGCAACCCAAACAACAACAAGCAAACCAAACAACAACAAGCAACCCAAACAACAACAAGCAAACCAAACAACAAGCAACCCAAACAACAAGCAACCCAAACAACAACAAGCAACCCAAACAACAACAAGCAACCCAAACAACAACAAGCAACCCAAACAACAACAAGCAACCCAAACAACAACAAGCAAACCAAACAACAACAAGCAACCCAAACAACAAGCAACCCAAACAACAAGCAACCCAAACAACAAGCAACCCAAACAACAACAAGCAACCCAAACAACAACAAGCAACCCAAACAACAACAAGCAAACCAAACAACAAGCAACCCAAACAACAAGCAACCCAAACAACAACAAGCAACCCAAACAACAACAAGCAAACCAAACAACAACAAGCAACCCAAACAACAACAAGCAAACCAAACAACAACAAGCAAACCAAACAACAACAAGCAACCCAAACAACAACAAGCAACCCAAACAACAACAAGCAAACCAAACAACAACAAGCAACCAAAGTGTTTGCACCTGCCTTGGCTTCCCGTACATCAGGCTGTTGGGATCCCTCATCGTCATTGCTTCCCCCCAAATCTCAGATCACAAGTGGATCCTTGGTTAGAAATGAGCTGCCCACCTTCTTGTGTGCTCGACGCATCCTTTAAGAAATCCCTCCTTCCCGCTCTGCTATTAGTGACACAGAAATCTGATGATAAACTCTTGAAATCTTTTTTTGTGAGAAATAGAAACTCAAACTTTTGTTTTGACATCAATTTTTAGATTCCTGTGACTTAAGTGTTTATTTAGAGTCGCTCGGCGATTGTGTTCTGTCTCCGGGAAGAGACTGCTGGTGACAGATTCTCTAACACTTCTTGTTAAGATGCTTTCCATGTTTTCTCAGTTGTTTTCTAACCAGATTAGTGTCCCAGAGCAGGGCCCCTTCAGCCTTGTGACAAACTCCTGCACTGTTCTAGAAACCTTGCGTGCAACATTATTTGTTTACTTTAGTATTTTTTCTTTTTCCTTTTTAAAAAATACTTATTCATTTTTTATTTTTATATGAGTACACTGTCTTCAGACACACCAGATGAGGAAATCAGATCCCATTACAGATGATTGTGGTCCATGTGGTTGTGGGAAATCAAACTCAGGACATCTGGAAGAGCAGTCAGTGCTCTTAACCACTGAGCCATCTCTCCAGCCCCAGTTTCTCTTTTTGTTTGTCTCTATGTTTTTGTTTTTGTTTTTCCCAACAGGGTTTCTCTGTGTGTGTCCCTGGCTGCCCAGGAACTCTATGTGTAGACCAGGCTAGCCTTCATGTCATGGAGATCCACCTTTTCTGCCTCCCACCGTGATGACTATGTTTTTACATGTTACATATGTGTCTTTATGTAGGTGCACATGTGTGCACATGTGAGTGCAATGCCCTTGGAGGCCAGAAGAGGTTGTCAGATTCCCTGGGGTTGGAGTTAGAATCAGTTTGTGAGCCACCTGCTGTGGGTGCTGGGAACAGAACTCAGGGCCTCTGAACAAGAAGCCTTCTCTCCAGGTGTCTCGATTATATTTTCACGAGGAAGTGGATTATGTCACTTAATTGTATACCACGCCACTTTCTTCACCCTACATTTCCCTCCGTTACTAGTATGGAAGCCATATTGCACGTGTGTTCCTGTGATTGTGGCCCTGGACATTCGATCGAGTGTGTTTAAGTCCCTCCACCTTAATTTTTACTATATTTAGTTCCGCATGTGTATGTGCACAGGTGGATACATAGCAATGTGCACATGTGTAAGTCAGAGGCCAGCTTTGTCGAGCTGGTTCTCATGTGGGTCCCAGGGCTAGGACCCAGGTCAGCAGGCTTGGCACCAGGAGCCTTTACTCGCTGAGCCATCTTGCTGGCCCCTTACTTCCTCAGATCACATCTTGACCTCCCCTCAGAGGCATGTGTGAGACACTGTGCCTTAACTTTGGACATCACCACCCGAACTGTGTGCCTCTGGAGTCTGTAGAGCCTCTGAGAACACCGTGGCCCTCAGCGGTGCACAGAGTTCACAGCTTACTTCCCAGGTTACTTTCCTTCTGCAGCTATCTCCCTCTGCCTGAAATTCCTTCACTGGGGTCGACTGGCACAGATTCTCATTTTTTATTTGTCTGAAATGTCTTTCTTTCATTCTTATTCTTGAAAGACAGTGTTTGCTAAAAATACAATTCTAGCTTGTAAGTAGTTTTCTCTCAGTGATTTGATGATGCATTCTGCTCTCTCCTGGCATGCACAGTTGAGAGTTAGTCTGTCTTTACTTTCTAAGAACCTGCCATTTCTCTCTGCTTCTTTTCTTTGGTAATCATTGTTGATGTATAGATCGTTTGTTGTTTAGAGACAGGATCCTGTGTAGACATGACTGACCTTGAACTCCTGGTCCACCTGCCTCTCATCTTCCTGGTGCTGAGATTTCTGGTTGATGCTACCAAGTCTGGTTTATGAAGTTCTAGGGAATGAAGCCAGGGTTTCTGACATGCTAGGCAGGGCCTCTACTAACTAAGGTCAGAACAACTTCCTGGAGTTCGTTCTCTCCTTCCACCGTGGGTTCAAGGGATTGGACTCCCTTACGTAGTAAGACCCCTTGCTGGTCCTTTCAGTTTCTGCTTAATATGACTTTGGGGCTTTTTGGCACATAAAATAGGATATCCAATACTCTGTGTTCCTTGTTTCTTCTCCCTTACTCTAGCTGTTGAAATCCAAGACCCCTTGAATTCCGGACACATACTCTGCCACTAAGCCAATGCACCAGCTTTCTAAATTCTAACTTATGTTGGTTTCTGCAAATCTGATTCCATAGTTTATTGGTTTGGCTACCTCTCGTGACAATTTTTGTCTCTGTGTATTTTGTGCACTGCCTCTCACATTTAACCCTTTTTTTTAAAGAGCTGTTTTGTTTTGAGACAGGGTTTCTCTGTGTAGCACTGGTTGTCCTGGAACTCACTTTATAGACCAGGCTGGCCTCTAACTCAGAGTTCCTCCCGCATCTGCCTCTGAAGGCTGGGATTGAAGGCTGCACCACACACCCAGCTCCCTTTCTTAGAAGTTTATCTGTGGGTATAATTTGGCTTTCAAATGTCTTCTACTGCTGTTTGGCTGGGGAATGGAGGCAGTTATCACATTTTCAGTTTGTGGATCTTTTAGGCTTTTCTAACATTTTGGTCCAGAATTCAGGATAGAGTGAGGTTATGGTTAGAAGAAGTTGGGGTTTGGGAATCACCAAATAAACCATACGAACACTGATCTCAGTTAAGCAAGAATAGTTTGTTGAATGCACATTCCAAGACTGATTGATCAGGACCACAAAAAGGACTCAGGAGCCTAATTTTGTAGTAGCAGTTTGTCTTCAGGACAGGATTATAAAGGGAAAGACCACAATGCGCTCATACACAGGTACACGAAATGTCCAGTGGTCAGCTCGGACTCAAGCCATTTTAGACATAATGGTTCATGCTGACCTTTGATTTGGTGGGTCCTAGGTGAAGCTTCATGGAATTTCTTAAGATTAGCAAACCTTATAGAGAACATAGAGAACATGACAGGGCATGTGGTCAGCGTGACCCTGCTCTGAGTCAGGTCATTTTTCTGTGTCAATGACTGGCAGGCATATTACAGCAACCATATGAAATAGCTGGCAGGCACTGGTCAAAATGGCTACAGCTATGCTGGGGTGGGGCGGACCTCAGCGATAGACAGTTAGGCACATATGCCCACCACCGCTCTTTATGGGCTTGATTTTCTTCTGATCCGGGGTTGCTTTTCAGGGATTGGATCTGTCCAACTTGCTGCTGTGGCTGCTCTGGTACGTTGTCTCTTGTCCCTCTCATTCCTGATCGCTCTCTTGAGGCCTAAACTCTGGTCCACCTGGCTCTCACCCCAGCCAGACCCCAGCTTTGGTGCCTACTTTTCTCAACTGAAGCTTCCAATAATCCCTGACCACTGAGGATTCCCTTATTTTTTGCTACTTCTTTATCCTTGGAAAAAGATGCCATTTTAAGGCCTGAAGATAACTGAAGTTGAACAGTAAGAAGCTGGAGTTTCTTAGGCCTTTGCCTCTACAAAGGATGACTGTAATTCCCCATAAGGAAAAGGCCAGTCTGAGGGTGAACTATGGTTGGAGAGATGACTCAGAAGTAAAAAAAGTACTCGTTGCTCTTTCAGAGGACAAAAGTTCAAGTCCCAGCAGCCACATCAGGTACTCCATAACTGTCTGTACCTCTAGGTTCAGGATAGCTGACACCCTCTTCCGGACTCCTTACCACCTTCGTACACACATGCATGTACACACACATGCATGCACATGTATACACATACATGTACACACAGAGAAAAATTTAAAGAAAAAGAAAGAAGATAAGGGGACACTTTAAAAAGAGCTGGGTGATGGTGAGCCACACCTTTAATTTCAGCACTCAGCTGGGAGTATTGGGGTTAGAGGTAAAGGGATCTCTGTTTTCGAGGCTAGCCTGGTCTACAGATAGCCAGGGCTACTCAGAGAAGACCTGCCACAAAAAAACAAAAATCAAAGGAACAAACAAAAAGTTCCTCCTAGAGAGGTTCATAGCAAGGTTTGTAGGAATGAAGCATGATGAGCAGAATCTACCTCAGCAAGATGGGAATGCAGCAAAATGGAGACTGTTAATAACTGTGAAGCCTGGGACAAAGTTTGTGAGTGTTCTTTATAATGGTTTCTCTATGTTTTTTAGAGTTTTGAAACACGGGTTACAAAAAGTCAAGTAAAATAGTCCTCCATGGTCTGCAACCAAGGATGTATTCCTATATAGGCTACTGTGTCTTTAGAAGCAATGTTTGGCATCCTATTGAATCACCGGGTTTCAGAAACTACCCGAGATCTAAGTCAGATCACTCGACCAACGAAAAAGTTTGTGTGTGTGTGTGTGTGTGTGTGTGTGTGTGTGTGTGTGTGTGTATGCATGTTGTATAATGCAAGTCTGTTCAGACCTTGACACAAGCAAGCAAATTTCTGCGAACAGGCAGTGGAGAGGTGAGCCCTGAACAGGCTGAAAGAGCTAGGTAGGACAGGCCTGTTGACCTACCTTGGCACTGGGTCCCACGGAAGGACCAGTTTTCATTGTGTGGTCCACATATCTGCTTCTTTTAACTTCCTTTGTTTCAGAGTTTGAGCCATTGTAGTTTGAAGGAATAGAGCTTGTCTCCCAGTTTCTGCTCATTTCTCACTGGCTGCATCTTCCCATTCCAACCCTTTTTGACAATCACACCATGTCCGTTCTACAACTCTAAGGAGCTGGATTTGCTGAGGTTCTTGCCAGACCAACTAACTGCCAATGACCCGGTCTGCTTTTCAGTCACCAGAATAAACACTACAACCAAAAGCAACTTGGGGAGAAAATTGTTTATTAGATGTAGGCTTATACTTTCATATCACAGTCTATTGCTAAGGGAAGCCAAGGCACAAACTCAAGGCAGGAACCTGGAGACAGGAACCAAAGGAGAAACACTGGGGGCGGGGGCAGCGACAGTTTACTGGCTTGCTCAGTTACCTTTCTTATACAAGCCAGGAACACACCTGTCCAGTGCTGGCTAGACCCTCCCACATCAACCATTAACCAAGAAAAGTTCCCCCACAGCCTTACCTATATGTTAGTATGACATAGAAGGTGTCTCAGTGAGGTTTCCTCTTCCTAGATGGTGTTAGCTCATATCAAGTTGCCAGAATATCAACTAAAGAGGTTTTCCAGTAGTGAGCAGGTTCCAAATTCGATATCTGGGTGTTCTTCCAAAGCAGAATTCTGCAGGAGGAGTCTCCTTCCTACATGTCCTAGGAGGGAAGCCCACACTGAGGGGCAGTAGATCACACCTCTACTTTTACAGCAAGCCTCCCAGGACAGGGAAGTTACATTTTCACACTGCCTCAGAACAAACATAACCTTGAAGTGTGTTTCTCAAATTAATACATTCAGTCAAAAAAATCTTTAATGAGTATTGACTGTGTGTCGGGCAATCATGACCTGAGTGTTAGAAACACAGCCGTGAACAGGATGGAAACATTCTCATGGCACTGACATTCCATGTCCTTCACTGCAGGCATTTATGACAATCTCCCTCCTCTCTGGAGTTAGGCTGGTACCTGCAGCTGGTGCACTGCTTTGACCAAGACTTAAAGGAGAAAAGCATCAGAGAAACATGCAGAGCCCCTGGTGAGTGCTCTGGCTGGTGGTGCTTCCAGTTCATGCTGCCCTCAGAAGAGCAGAGGACAGGAAGCCAGAAAGGAAAGACTTGCTCATGGGGGCCCTTAGGGCCAAGCTAAAGAGTTTAAACCATGTTAAAAATAGTCAGGGCTGGAGAGAGGACTTAGTGATAAAGAACAAACACTGTTGTTGCGGACGGAGTTTGGTTCCCAGCACCCACATTAGGCAGCTCACAACTTCTGGAACTCCAGCTCCAGGGGATTGAACTCCCTCTTCTGACTTCTGAAAGCACCTGAATGCCCATTCACATGCACGCATACAAACACATAGTTAAAAATAAAAACAGAGCCTTAAAAAAAAAGAAAAGAAAAGAAGGGGGCTAGAAAGATGGGTCAGAAGTTAAGAATACTCCTTAAGGTTGCAGAAGACTTAGTTCAGTCCCCAGCACCCACGTGGTGCCTCACAGTCATCTGTGACCACAGTTCAGGGGATCCGATGACCCTTTCTGATATCCATGGACATCATGCATGCAGGACAAACACTTAATGTCAGTCATAGTGGTACTTTGCCTTAATCACAGCACTTGAGAGCCAGAGGCAGGCAGCTCTCTGTGAGTTCAAGGCCAGCTTGGGCTACACAGCGAGATTCTGTCTCAAAGTTAACGAATCTAAAAATGTTAAATACTAAAACTTCTATGGCTGGCTCTAATGGCATGTCTTTAAATATAGCACTTGGGAGGGAGAAACAGGAGGATCTCTGTGAGTTTGAGGTCAGACAGACCCTGTCCTACCAGAAGGGATGGGGGGGGCAGTGATCATGCTAACAGTTAGTGTTCGTTGAGTACATCCTGTGTGCTAGGAGTAATATATCAGTAGGAATCAATTGCCTCATTCTAACTTAGTTCCCTCCAGAAGAGGCATTTGATTATTATCTTCATAGTGCAGATAAAACTGGAGCCACAGTTTATTCATGAAATTATCCTATTTCTCACCACTGTGTGAAAATTTTTAATAGTGTAGAATTGTGATATTGGAGTCTAGCAGCCATGTATGAAATGAATTTTAGAAAGGAAAAGTTGAAAAGTTCTTAAGTGATTATTACAAGAGAATCATTAAAAGAAAGAAACAAAAGCCTGAATTAGGCCAGTGACAGTGAGAGCTAAGGAGCAGAAAGAAAAGTTAGGAGTGAACTTCCAGGGTATCACTGAAAAAGAGAGGCTCCTATAGGTGCTTCTGAGTGCCTGAGTCCAAGTGTCCCACAAAGTCCTACCAGGAGAGGTACTCCAAAAAGGGCCACATGTTGGGCAAGGAAGATGTAGAGACCAATTGTGGAGTCCAGTGAATATCTAAGGGGTCTGAGGGGTACCCAGGAAGATATGACATAGACATGTGCAGTTTAGTGATTTGATCTGGGGAAACCCACAAAACTGTGAGGAGCCTGCATCAAGACAGAAAGAGGGCTATGGCTCAGTCAATAAAGTACTTTCCATGCAAATAAGAAGACATGATTTCAGATCCCCAACACCCACATAAAATGACAGGTGTCACAGCACATGGCTGCAACCCTAGCACTGGTGTCCTAGTTTCATTTCAGTTGCTGTGACAAACCTGACAGAAAGCGACACCAGGGAGAAGGGGTTTATTTGGCTCACAGTTGCAGGTTACAGTCCATCAGCTCAGAGAAGTCAAGGCAGGAATAAGACATCCCATCCACAATCAAGTGAGGAGAGACACAATACATTCAAATGGTGCTTGATCCATCTCAACTAGGTCTCCTCTAACTCAGAGCTTAGGACTGCCTGCCTAGGGAATGGCGCCACCCAGGATGGGCTGGGTCTACCTACAACACCTAACAGTCAAGACAATCCCACAGTGAGGCACACAGGGAGGTCAACCTGGTCCAGACAATTTCTGAATTGTTGCTCTCTTCTCAGGGGATTTTTAGTTGTGGCAAATTGACATTGAAAACTATCAAAACTAGGGAAGTAGAGATAGGAAGATCCCCAGGGTTTGCTGACCAAGCCTGTCTAGATAAATCAGTGAACTCTAAGTTCAGTAAGACCCTGAATCAAACAATAACATGGAGCCAGGAGCTGTGGAACACGCCTTTAACTCCAGCACTTGAAAGGCAGGAGCCAGACAAATCTCAGTGAGTTTGAGGCATTATCTGCAGAGCAAATTCCAGGCCAGCTAGGGCTACAAAGTAAAACTATGTCTTAATGAAAACAAACCACAGACCAGGCATGGCGGTGTGCTCCTTTGATTCCAGTACAGGCAGGCAGATCTCTGTGAGTTTGAGGCCAGCCTGGTGTACAGAGAAACTTCTAGGACAGCCAGGCCTGTTACACAGAGAGACCCTGTCTTGAAAACACACATACACATACATACACACACACAAATACAGTGAAGAGTAATTGAGAAAGGCATCTAAGACTGACCTTTGGCCTCCACAAAAACGCATTATGGGTGTGCACATTCAAACATGGGCAGACTACAAGACAGACAGAGTAGATGATAGAATAGCTGAGTGGACTGAAAAGAGAATTAGACTAAGGAAAGGACACTTAGACTAAGGATGGACATCTACTGTGATGGACACCATGAAGAAGCAACACTCAGGGGCAGTGGACCCAGATACGGGCCCTTTTGGAAAATGAGGGAAGGGGATTTCTAAGGATTTTTGAAAGACAGGGCAATTGCAAGTGTTTGATACCACAGAATCCAAAGACAATTATGACTGCAAAGACACTTCTGGACATTTATATAGAAAAGAAAGATGGATGTGCAATAAAATGTAGCAATATAGATAGCTCAGATGTAGAATACTTGACCTAACATGCATAGGTCCTTGGGCTCCATCACAAACACACACACACACACACACACACACACACACACACACACACACAGAGGCACAAGCAAGGGCACCACCCCAAAATGCACACACAAATGATTCAATCCATTGAAACTTTATAAAAAATACAGTATGTCTAACAGTGAATATTCAATGAGATGAAAATATGCTTTCGGTTGATGGAAGAGTATGATGAAGCATGTTATAGAATTGTACACGTGAGTCTCTTCTCCCTCTGAGTGAGACTGGATGTAAACTTCAGAGGATCTTGGCCCAGCCTCCTGGGTGCTGAGATCACTTGTGTGGGTCACCTAGCTCTTCTTCACTCCTTTTCCTCCTCCTCCCCTTCCTCTTTTTCCTCCTCCTCTTCTAACTTTTTTAAAGGAACCCATATAACTAACTGTAAGGGTCTGCAGATCTGCTCTAAGACTTTCCTGCTTGGGACTGGGAACACAGCTTACTTGACAGAGTGTAAGTCAAGGCCATCCGTTACTATAGTATTAAGGCTAGTCAGGAATTCATGAGAACCTGTCTCAAGAGTAAAAATAAAATAAATAAATATTTTTAAACCCATTTTCCCTTTCCCCAAGTTTCTTTGCTTTTTATTTTTAAACCCATTTTCTGTAGCAACTCTGTTCAAGAGAAATAAACTCTGAGACACGGACTTTTAAGTGTTATAAAAGCAGTACTAAAGAGTTAAAAAGAAAACAGGGCTGGGTGTGTAGCAGAGGCAGAGGAACCTCTGTGAGTTCCAGACTACCCAGGGCTGCATAAGATCCTGTCTCAGCAGCAACAACAAAATTTAAAAGGAAAATAGAAAAAAAAAGTCTTAGGAAATTTCATTTAACCTGATATGTTCATTTTAATATACAACTAATATAGAAAATATAAGTAAAATTTTTACATTTTAAAATTACTAATACCCAATCACCCAATACAATGTATATTATTTTACATGGATGGGCTTCTTGCTTGTGTGTTCAAGTAAGTTACATATTTACATTTTCAGAACATTTCAATTTGGGCCACCAACATTTTATCCACCTAATTAGTATATGTGGCCTCCTGGATTCCAAATTGGAGAAGACAGTTCTAGAAGGCAGCCAGCGTTTACTAAGGATTTACTGTGTGCTGAGCACTGCCCCAGGTCTACCATGTGGACATTGTAACCCACTTAGTCTCACAATAACTCCAAGAGGGTACGTGAGTGTGCAAGGACACATGAGTGTGCAAGGACATGCTCATGCATGTTCCGGAGGTTTGCAAACCGCTTTTCTGCTGGGATTGGGTAGAGGTCTGACTGTGAGAATGTGAGGAGAGAGGAAGTGAGAGAACTGGCCAGAGACTAAAGTTATTCAGAAAGTTGGAGGGTCAGCTGGTTTGGCCACACATGCTTAGAATCCCAGTTCCCAGGAGACAGAGGCAGGAGAATCACTTTCAGTGTGAGAGCAGCCTGGTTTACAGAGTGAGTTCCAGGTCTCTGCAGTGAGACCTTGTTTCAAAGAGAAGAAATGATGGTGGATGATTAAGAAGAAAAGTCGAGAGACAGAGGGAAACATGACAGAAAGATCTTTGGAAGAGTGGGAGACATGAAGGGGGACAATTGGAGAATAAACGGGGAGATGAAAACAGGAGGGGGGTACCATGTTGGATGGAGTTTCCCACGTAGTCAAGACTCTGATGGAGAAATCACCTGGCCTGGCTAGACACTGCACCCCTACCTGAAGCTAAAGGGAAGTCTTGAAGATGCTCCCTTAGTTTATCCCAATGAAGAGAGTAGCTGCTACCCAGGTGACTTTTACACAAGGCTTCCGTGGAGTGGGGTGTTGGCCTGAGCACCATGTGTTACTGATTTAATATTTGCAGACTTCCATAGAACCTTTGCCACTTATAAGCTATACATTGGAGGCAGGATGCTGATCAAGTCTCATGGTCCAGTACACAAAGAGTCTGGATTTGGTCCCTGCCATCTCAGAGACTGAGGGAAGAGAAACAGACAGAAGAGTACAGATGGTTGAGGTTGGATCAGCAGAGTAGGAGCCAGGATCTCTGAAGAAACTGAGGGAAAGTTTGGACAGATGTGGAGTGAGCTGACACAGCCAGCCAGGTGTGTGGAGTGTAGGAGCTCACACTGTGTATGTTGGGCCTCCATCTCCTGCAGAGCCCAGCAGTTTGGATGGGAAGGGAGACCACAGGATCGGATAAAGTCGGAGGTGAGTGGAGGGTACTTTGGTAAAGGAAGGTGTTATTAGGAGAGGTCTGCAAGCTGTGGAGGGGCAGACAGGGTAG